>NW_028324185.1:0-1250000 GCF_054372755.1 Phalangium opilio
GCTAGAACCCAAACAGTGTTTTTTTTTCTTATGTCCAGTATTTTTTATTTTTCCCGCGAGGGTTTCCAGCGCTGGTAGCCAGGCGGCGCTAGTAATCGACTTGTCTACTTTTTAGTATAGGGAGTTGCACATCCTGTAGAGCGTCGAATGTTTTTCACGCGCATCCTTCATCCACGCTGTTAGTTTGACCATGGATAAAGAATGCGCGTGAGGAAATTTCTTTTCACTTTACAGGATCGGCAACTCCCTATCTCGAGCGACAGCTTATTCTGTATATATACTGTTACAACATCGGTTGTCAGCAAGCCCAAAAGCTAGGTCTCAATATGTAACGTAGCTTTTTACGCGTTGACAAGAGACGAGGAAAATAAGGATCTTCAGTATTTAAAATATCCGCGAATTTTTTAGCCCGAGTGCAATGCATGGACCTCTAGGCCTTAGGCAATTTCACACGTATTTGAAACTAAGGCCTAAAGGTCCGTGCAGGCGTGCATTGGAGGTAAGAAATTCGCGTCTCGCGCATATTTCAAACCTGAAGATACTGAAGTTTTTCGTCTCTCATAGAGATCTAGCTTTGAGCGTGCTGATAACCGTTGCTGTAACAGAGTATAATACAGAATAAGCTGTCGTCCGGGCATATAGTTAATTAATTGCTCTGTATGTGGCATTTAAATATTATAACAAGTTACAGCCAATTAATCAATAAGATCAACTCACTCTTGTTACTACCAGCACGGAGATGTATTTTAAGAAATGATACAACTCCGTGGTTTCAAGACTGGCAGCACAACACTTTTTATTCTGTCCTCTATCTCTCATGACTAGTGTAGTCCCTAAACTATATTTAGTTTTCACATATAGGGCATACATACCATTTACGCCAGGAGGGCAGGCTACCTGGAAGACAAAAACCCATTTTACATTTTTTCCTCCAAGCGCCTCCTGGCCTTCAGGTGTAAATGGTATGAATCCTCCTTGTGTGTAATAATTGTGAGACCAAATGAATGGTTTAGCAAACAAACATATACTCTAAATTCAATAAAGATAAAGATAGTTAATAGCCTATTTAAATTATTGGAAAAGAAAAAAAGGAGGAGGGCAAGGAGAAAGGAGAGGGGGCGTCCCAGAAGGCCCCTGAGGATGTAGTCATCCAAATGGAGGAGGAGGCCGTCGCTGAGGAGGCTGTCGCTAAGCAGACCGTTTAATTTTTTTTTTGTAAGTAAAATAAATAATTAAAGTTCTTAGAAATAATGTGAAGAATTATATTAAACTGGGGCACTGGAAAAAATGTTAACAGTTTTTAATGTGTTAGACATGAATATCATATAACATATTAAAAAATTTAGGTACAAATATAATCAATGACGAAATATAGTTCCTTAAGCCCTAAAACTCTGAGCATATTTCTCTAGAATAGGCAAAACTTTGGTTAGGGCTAAAATGTATTATTATGAGTAAAGTCTCATAGTTATGGATTAGCCAGGACGTTGTCGGTGACAATGAAGGGACCTGTTGATAACATGCGTGAAAATTTAAACTTCAAACTAGCCTTATAATTAGTTGTTACAGGCTTTTCTACCAGTATTACATGGATTTACTAACGCGTTAGTTAATCCATGACTATTATATGGTTAATTTAATTTCCTGTGTTCCAATAAAATTCTTCTTAGAGTATAATTTTTCTTCTGGTTTTATAATATAGGATCATTATTCACCATTTTTTTTTTTTTTTAATTTCATTTTGTAAAAATCATTAAAATTTCATTGTTTTAAAATTACATTGTTTTAAAAGTATTAAAATATCCGTTTTCTATTAATCATTTAAATTTGGTCTATTATTCCAATTTTTTAATTTATACGCGGAGGGGGGGGAATGGTGTGCAGTTTTACAATGATTTAATCCAATTTTATATATATTAATTCAACATTAGTTAATCATTGTAATATTTAATAAAACATGTTCTTAAATATGTATTTCTAATGATTAATTAGAAAACTACAATATCTTTGATATTCAACACCATAATTTGAGTAGAAATGTTCTATTTGTTTTTATCGTTAAGCTTACTTAACGCTTATAGGAAATCCATCATTAACGTCATGCGTAATTTCCAAGCTATAATGTGCTTTTTACTACTGTTAAAAACTTAAAATTGTATTTAAAATAAAAATTTATTTACTTGATTTTATTCCGTGTGGTGGCACTGAGTATAAAACTAACTGGGAACTCAATAAACCGCAATAATTTTTACATTTAATGAAGAATTTTAATGTAAATAATGAAAATTTAAAATGTTATTAAATGAAATAATGTATACAGTTCTGTTTGCCATAATTTCCCTTGAAAAGTTATCGCCAAAGTTTCGGTAGCGGAGGTGTAACCTTTACAGATTATAGTAATGTGTCCTAGCTGTCACAGAAAACAATGTAGTAATTGATTCATCTACCAGTAAGATTAATAATTAATTTGTTTATAATTTATTTTAACCTACCTACAGTAATCTTAATGACTGGCTTTTACCCCAAATAAGTGAAGTTGATGTTGCCTAACGTATAACAACAACATTAACATGATTATCATTATCATAACGCTATTTTGACCGAGGCTAAGCGAAATTCCTTAAACAGCGTTATAAAATAAAAAGCCTGAGAATGGCATTCTCTTAAAAACCAGAATCAAGACCCATAAGCGTAAGGTAGCAAATTGGACAAATCGCTATCATCCTTATTCTACAACGAAACCAAGAGTTAAGAGAACAGTGAATAATAAACACGAAAAATCATAATTTTGTTTACAAAAGTGTTCTCACATATGCGTTGCTTCCCAGTATGAGTGAAAAACTACTATACAGACAGTCGTCGAGAGCAATCTGGGAAATAGCACACTTTCTCTGGTCCAAAACCAGTTTGTTAATTGCTTTGACTAGTTTTTTAATTCAAAAAGTGGGGGTTACAGGTCCTCGGGACCAGTTTATTAATTGCAAATCTGTAGGAGAACAAAGGCTGGGACCAGTTCGGAGACCAGTTTATTATTTAGGACACTAGGGGAGACACTGGTCCCAAGGACTAGTTTAAAAATTATCCCTACTTCCCAGACTGGTGGAGAGTTCCCTAAATTCTCCTATTACCAAACAACCAATCAAAAAAGAATTTAAGTCCCCTTTACGTCGTAACTGGGAAAACAAGATTGCTGGTATCAGGGTGGGAAATAAGGATTTTTTTAAACTGGACATTGGGCCAGCGATCGCTCTAGCCTGGAATAAATAAACTGATCCATGACCAATGACCAGGGTGCGTCGTCTGCTAAATTGAAGAAGTGGATAATTACAATATATTAGCTAATGTCTGGACTCTGGAAACCTTGGAATTTTCTTAGTGGTCTTGTGGACCACTGACCCCCCTGCGATTTAATTTTTAAACTGATCCACGCAATTTTTAAACTGGTCATTTGCCCTGTGCCAACGCCTTATTTCCCACGCTGGCTGGTATTTCGCGGTTGGTTTTCACTCTACAGGATAGGCAAATCCCTATCTCGAACGAGAGCTTAATCTGTATATACTCTGTTACAGCACCGGTTGTCAGCACTCGCAAAGCTAGATTACATAGAGACTTAGATTTGTACGTGCTGTCAAGAGGCGAAAAACTTCTGATCTTCAGGATTTAAAATATCCGGGAGTTTTTTGCTCGAGTGCACAGACCTCTAGGCCTTTTAGTTTCAAATACGTGTAGTAGGCTGTAGGTAAATTAACACGCATTTGAGACTAAGGCCTAGAGGTCCGTGCACTCGAGCTATGAAACTCGCGGATATTTTATATAATTAGTTTTTGATATTATACATAACCTAGACAAACGTAGGGTGCCAAGTACATTCGGACAAACACACTTTGCATGTGCTGTAGCCTGTCTGAATCATGTCGTCATTGTAACTAATAAATTCCATTTTCGTCCTAAAATATTAGACATTTTTTGTATTAAATTGTAAGCATTATACTTCTTTCACCCTTCAACCTAAATGATTACTTTAAAAAATTACATTAATGTGCAGGGAATTCCTAATTAACTGACATTGTTTTTATACATAGTTTACAGGCGTGGAGGATTCCTAGCATTAACACCAGGAGACCAAGCGACTTAGAGTGTAAAATCGGCTGCTATTTTACACTCTATGTTGCCAGGTCTACTTGTGCAAATGGTATGAATCCTCCACGCCTGTAAACTATGTATTGTTATTATTTTTTTAAATTACATTATCCATTTTTGTTCTCGTATTACTCTACTCCTTTATTGTCTTTCCGCAAATTGCCTTATGTATTGAATTCCGATGTTCACACATACGTCATATTGTTGACTTTGTGAACAACACATTCAATAAATAAATAAATAAATTATTAACACTGACATAAACGAATTATTTACACTGACATAAATGAATCATTTATACTGAAAATAATGAACAAACATGTATACTGACATAAATGAATCATGTCATGAATGAATGAATGGAGTCATTTAGCTACTGTTGTCTAATATTAATAATATCTATTAAAAATTGTCAATTTATTTATAAATTAGCGTTAACAATTTTGTCCACATAACAAATTTCCACACATCTCAAAGCAAAAAAAAAATTTCTGTTAGAGCACTAGATGCTCCGCTAACCTTGGCAAAATAAACTGTTTTTCTGCAATTTTACAACATTAGGAACATTGGTTTTTTTAAACTGAGTTATGGACAGTGACTGGACACGCAAATAATTTATTTATAATTAAATTTTTACCTAATAACAAATGTTGGGCATTAAATACTGATTTCAACATTCCAGTATTCGTTGTTGAGAAAACTATGTTAACGCTAACGCAGAATTTTCTCCACCAAACTGATGGAAGTATTTTGTTGAAATAAAAGAAAAATACTAGCAGCATTCTAGGAAATTATTTACTATTTTTGATTTACTCACAATAGTCTATTTGGTTAGAAACCATTGTTCGTTGGGTGGCTCGCGTTAAGTGGCGTCGTACCAAACTGAACTTCATCCATCAAGTGTTACATTCATACAATCACAATTAATAAAACTTGTTAAAAGCGTGTCAATTAAAGCACTTTGAGCTAAAATTATAATAAATGAGGACTATTAGTTAACAAAATAAGGTCTGCAGTCATTACTTATAAGGTGTGCAGTCAAAGCAGATGTGTACTAAAGAACACGACTACATGGTTTTTTCTACCCTGATTTGAGCAAATTAGATAACGGTATCCTGAATTAACTAGCGCTACTGTTACCTATATTGACGAAATAAACAAAGCATAAAATCATAGCATAATTACGACTTCGAAGTTAGGAACAGAGGAGGATTGCCTATCCTATGCCCTAGGTGCTACGGAGATTGTTTTGACCAAGGCTTAGTGAAATGAAATAGATTAATTTACAATAATTTACAAGTTTAATGATAATTTTTACCTTAAGCGTTTTATATTTAAATAATATTAAGTTTTAGCAACTAAAAATACTAAAATTAGACCAAATTACTTTCCTAAAGCTTCACAAAGTTCATAAACGCTATTTAAGGCGACGATTTAGACTCTAGTATTTTGATGGCGTCGCCGACTAAAGCTATCGCCGTTTCAACGTCACGGCGGCTGCGCGGCATTATTAAAGCCGTCTTATCCCGCTCTCTATAGGCCATTTCATCCAAAAAGCATTATGAAGAAACTCTCAAATTATTATGAGGCAACTAAACGTTAAAATACGCTAATTTTGGTCGCGCTGATATTTTCTAGTAAATTAGTGTATCCATGATATAAAATCGCAAATCGAGTTATGTTCTAAATGTTATCAAAATTAATACTTAAACTTAATTATTTTCCATGAAAATCGCTTAGCGGAATGAGAAGTGTTCTACCTTTCATTTAAGACCGTTCCCAAAACTAACAAACGTATAGATTTTCTAACATCGGATTAACCGGACGGTTCTTTTTCAAAAATTTCCCATGTTATTTCTATGGGAAAAATTCCTGTTTTTCATAAAAAGGTGTGATGAATTTTATGGAAATGAAAACCACCCTTAGCAACTTTATTTTTTATAAGAAAAACTAATGAATGGATCTTTTTGAAATTTTAACCACATATTAAGGGCCCGAACTGTAGTTCTGTGGATTTTTTTCAAAACAGTAAACTAAATACAAAAAAAGTTACATCCAATCAAAAAACCACCCTTATACATTAAGGGCAGTATGAAGTCTTATCTAAGAGAGCTACCGCTCTCTCAGAATATACAGCGTCTGGTGCTCTTCTCATCGAACCACTTCAGGCACCGCCAACAGTCGGTCAGAAACCTTCCGTTGTAGGCCTTTAGTCGCCGGAGAAGAGCCGCCGGATCAGTGGTGCGACGGTCCTTGGTACGGAAGGACACCTTGAACGGCTTCGGGAGTTCACAGGCTTTCATCACTGAAAGCCGTGTTCCCCCTATGGCACGCTCATTCTGGTGCAGCACCTTCACGAGCCATTCACCGGTCGCAGAATCTCCACATGAATAGATCATGGCCCCAGCCATGATGTGGAAATTTAGGGGACGCGGCAGCGAGCTTCCCAAGGAGCTTCCAGTGCGTCGAGTATAGCGGCCTGGATGGGAACAACGTCCGCATCCGTGACCGCATTAGTAGGATAGCCATCTTTAACGATGGCCATCTTGACAATGCTGGCGACGTCGCAGTAAGACTTAGTCTTCTTTGGCGCCGCCGCTTGTGAGCTAGGCGAGGGATCAGAGTCCTCTGTCCTAGTTCTCTTCCCAGAAAAGGTGGTAGTTGTCAGGCCCTTCTCTGAACATTTGACAGCAGACTCATCCCGCAAATTATTTAGCTAAAAATCGATCTGCATTTTTCTGCTAAAGTTGATTAAGAGCTGCACTACAGCTGCTAGTCCAGCTTAACTGACTTAAATCTAGCTGCAAAAATAGCCATATTGCTGCAGGTGTTAAAATTCTGTAAATTGAATGTTTCTTTGGACCATTTTCAAGTTATCTCTGTTAGATGGTTGGAAAAGCTTTGCAAATAAGTCAAATTGATGATACTACAACATGACTGAAATCAAACAGTAATGGTAGCCCATGTGATATGCCTTAATAAAGATGCACTCAGGCTTAGTAGGAAGGAGTTTGCAAATCTCATTGACTGGAATATAACATCAAATACATCTGTAAGCAGCCCTTAAAATAAGATGCTGTATCTTAAAAACAGACTTTATGAAGCTGTGCTAAATTTCTGCACGTAATATCTGTCAGCCAATTAAAATGATCGGAATAGGGGCAAAAATAGGTTAAATTACGTAAAGTTTTTAAATTAAAGCTTATCACTATAAAGACACTTCTATGTGATCTTGCGTCTTTTCGTTTGCATGAGGGCCCTGAAAGGGATAGAATAACTATAACGGTGCTTCCAATGGGGCTTCAGTGATTAGCTGTAAGTGAGTTGCAAAAGGGCTGTAAGTAGACTGCAGTTTGGGTGGAGATACATGTCAGTGGACTTCAGCCGCTTTGGTTTATTGCATGTTTAAGTGCACTTGTACCAACGTGTATTACTTAATGTAATTCATTGTTACATGGAATACTGCAGTGCCCTAAGAATCCTACAGAACAGACAAGTTTTCATTACATTCATTCATCCCATCTTAACCGGGCACTGGGTTTATAGTAAGGATTATTCTCTTTAAGTGAACTGGCAGTAGAAAGAGCTTAGGGGTGTTACACCTTAATAGAAAGCTATCATAGGTGCTGTTTGAACGTTTAAACTTTAATTCTGATATCAGAATAGTAAATTTTTCATTCTCATTCTAGAACATTTAAACTTTACCTCTATTATTAGAACATTAACAGAATATGGTTTAAAGACGGAAAATTAACGAGATATAGTTTAAAATCGGTACATTTCTGTAGCAGAGGCAGCGCTGACCCCGATTCTGCTATATTTGAGCCAGCTGGTTACCGAGTTGCAGTTTTTTTTATATATTGGATTCATTGCTGCACAATTACTGCCTGATAGCCCAAGCGCAGCGAAGAAGAAAATTATTCTGGTTTTTTTGGTAAGGCTCGTATCCTTTTAGCAAGCCCACATTTGACTGGTGTAAATATTACTTCCACTTTTGTGCATAGAAAAAAATATAAAATAATTGGAGTTTTATTTTTACTTTTACTTTTGGCCCGTTTTGGGTATAGAAAAATACGATTCAATTGAATTATCAATGCGATTGTCAGTTCACGTAAGTACTTTTAATAAGTGATAATAGGATTCAAGTGTATTTATAGTCAAAAAAAGTATATCTGTTATATTTACGACTTAATAGTGTTCTTTCCTAAGAAAAGTAATTAAATGTATAAAACAGTAGCATTGGAAATTAAGAGCTAAAATTGAAAGTCGTTAAGGCTCGCCATAGAAATTTAAGGCGCGATAAAAGCCCGAAACCAGATTTTGAACATGTAGCTCGAAATCCAAAAAATCAAGGCTAGCACTGCCCTTATATATTGTAAAGGTTTTTCCGCATTATTAAAAGAAGTACGCAGCGGAATCAAACATAATTAATTTATTAGAGTTATATAAAACGAACTGAACATCGCGAGAGCTTGTTGGCAACTAACTTAGCAGTCTAGCAGAACTCAAAAATCTTATCAATCTAGGAACCGGAAATAACAGCTAGAATATATCACGTGACCTATACTCCCCCTGAAAGATGTTAAAAAAACTAACTCACCAACATATATAATGCATTATATATCAAAAATCTTAGTTACGACACCTAACCAAGTTTACTATTATTCAACCAAAAGAAAAATAATGAAAAAGCGTTAAAATGTAGTAAGTCAAATTTAAACAGAAAATTTTATTTATCACAAATATCAATTAAACGGGAAGATATCAAAAATACGAAGCTATTTCAACTTCGTTATAAGATATCTCGAAAAATCGCATTATTTTCACCTAAAGCAAAAAACATGAAAAACCGTTGGGTCAAAGGTCCCCGTAAAGGGCTTAAAATCCAAAATTAGACACAAAATGGTGTAAATTATAATATTCAATTAAAAAGGTATATATCAAAACTTTAAGACATCATACCTTACGAAGTTTACTATTATTCATCCACAAAGAAGATAATAAAGAACCGTTGGAAAAAGGGTCCCCACAGCGGATGTAGTAAGTCATTTTTTAACTCAAATTTTATTTATCACAAATTTCAATTAAAAAGGTAGACATCTAAAATACAAAGCTATTGCTACTGCGTTATACGAAAACTTAAGGAATGGTATTATTTCCAACTAAAGAAAAAAACATGAAAAACCGTTGGACCAAGGTTCCCCACAAAGGATGTGAAAACCCAAAATTAGACACAAAATGGAGTAAATTATAATTTTCAATTAAAAAAGTATATATTAAAAATTTTAGATACGACACCTTACGAAGTTTACTATTCACCTGAAAAATAGTGTAAAATGGGTGATATTAAAATTACAATTCAACAGCGATATATCGAAAATTGATTTTATTTACTTACAAAGACTACTAAATGAGCCGGATTAAGCAATTTTGCACCCGGGGGCCGAGATAGTGTGCACCCCTTAAGTCGGTAAAAACGGAACAGCAAATGTCCCTAAGGGGGAATTGTTAAACTCAATGCACCCCCAACAAGCCTTGCGCCCGGGGGCCAGTGCCCCCTTGCCCCCGCCCTTAAACCGGCCCTGACTACTAATATTCATCAGTAAGAAAAATAATGAAAAACCGTTTGAAAACGGAAATAAAAGTTTGAAGTTAAAGAAAAATGAGATGCATTATGCATTTCAATAAAAGAGATATATAATAATAATAGTAATCTAAGCTTTGTCTACGAAGGGATTTCCACACTAAGGCTTTGGCTTATTTACAGGTGATGGCTAGCCCCTTTGCCACAGCTAACCTACAGCGCCCTATACTAACTATTACCGTTAACCTCAGCAAGTTTTGATATTCGAGGCTCTTTTAATGTGTTATACGATACCTTCGGAAATTATCCAATTTTTATCTAAAGCAAAAACATAAAAATCCATTGGAAGAAGGGTCTGAAAAACAAGTGTAAATAGTCACAATTGGACAAAATATGGGATTTTATTAAACAGGTTTATATCAAAAATTCTAATCATTTTTTTGCGTTTAGTTGCGGAAGGTTTTTAATATTCATTAAAAGAAAAAAGACGAACAATGCCCATCTCGGGTATGAAAATTTGGATTTAATTCTAATAAATTAAGGAGATGCAAAAGTGTAAGTCAAGATAAGTAAAAAATTGTTGGAATTAAAATATTGTAGATGTAATAAATCAAAGAAACACAAAATAGAATTTACTCTAAATATCAATTAAACAGGTATTTATCAAATTTGTGATTTTTTAAGTGCAATATATAATACTAGCTACATCTATATCTATATAAATCAAAGTCCTGACTGACTGACTGACTGACAGACTGACTGATAATCAACGCCCAGCTCAAACCGCTTGCCCTAGAAGGCTGAAAATTTGCAGGAACGTTACTCATAAGTAGTAGGCGCGTACTAAGAAAGATTTTTCCAAAATGGCGCCTAGAAATGTAAAAACTCTTCTCTATGCAACAAAGTCCGCGCGTTTAATCCGATTTCACAGATATTTAGTACACTGGTTGCCTTTAACCTATAGACGGGCTGAATGATCTCTTGGGTTCGATTTGTTGCCATCTTTTTTAATGGCGGCCAAAAACTAAAAAACCTTCTTTATGGAATAATGTCCGCGTGAAAAGAAATAAAAAAAGTCCCGACGGGCTGACGGGCAACGCTGAGTGCCTTCGCTCCTAGGGTGCTACAAAAATATTAGTCATCAGTAAAATCTACCCATTCTTTGCATCATTTTGATGGAAGTTTTTATTACACGCGAGCGACGACGCGGGTAACAGCTAGTCCTAAATAAAAAAATATGAAAAACAAACCATTGGAACACTTTGCACTTTCTTAAGGAAGTAAGAAATTAGCATTGAAATGGGCTCTTTGAATAACTTAATATAAGAGGAAGTTGTTAAAAACCCTATTTTAAGTTTAATTAACTATGCCTTTCGTAAATATATCCTTCTAACCTTTGTCATTCTTTAGAGTGTATTAGACTATAAAAATTGAAATACAGTATATTATACAAAAACGAGTTTTTCTTCGCAGTGCTTAAAAAAAACTGTACATATAGAAAATCCTTGGCGACACTTTTTCAAACCCACAAAGGCGCAGAATATAGAAATTATTACTGTATTACAATTTGAATATAAGTTTAATCAATACGAGAAATTTGGTTTTAATTGCGTAGTTCAAGCATTCACTATGATTCGAAATTTTACAACAAAAACGTCTAATTCTCAAAAGAACTATCCACCTCGTAATGTTAAGCTTCAAAGTGATTAAAATTACGATTTCGGATTCAGCATAAATAGAAAATCCCTGTGCTCCTCTCAATCCATTAAGCTAGATTATATAATATTCACAAAAATTCTATTTTTGGCTATAAAAAAAATTTAAATATTATTGCGGGAGTGAAAAGGGATTCAAGCTGGATTGATATTTCTCTTTGCATGAGAAAACTCCCAATTGTTAGCTTCCACAATTCATTTTTTCTCTGGCGCGCTTTACGGTGAGCAAACGAGACGAGTTTATAGCCCTTTCGCCCCCCCGTCCCGACCTTCTGAGTTGAGACTGAATTTCGTTTATGTTTCTCTCTGCGCAAGCGCGACGTTTTAAACTTATCTTCCACAGACCGATTTAAAACGGGGGTTTAAGCTGACAGAGTGTACCTCTTTCCGCTGCCGTATTACTCCCTTTCTCACCGGATCTATCTCTCTATCATTCTACTGAGGACTGCGGCCCCCTTTCACACCCCTTTTGATATCGGTCTATATTCGTTAAGTACCGTAGCATTGGCTTTATGCAGTTTTCGATTGTCATTAAATTATCTGAAACTTATTATAATATATTCTGATCTTCACCATAAAATAGTGGGTGTCTGCTATTTGTCCCGCATATTTCCGTTAAGCAAAATCCAGCACAGTGAATCTGGAGCTTTATGTTTTTAGTATATCTATAATGGAAAACGGCATAACTGTGTTCTGAAATATTTCCCACGATGTGTAGTACGTAGTTTCCAACCAAAGAAGTTAAAAGAAAAGAAATGGAGTCGGTAGGTCAGGGTTTGGTTTGGATAACAACTTCCAGTAAGAAAACGTGGCGCAAACAAGGCAGTAGGAATGTAGCAACCCCAGTTTACTGGAAGGCAGTTTCCAAAAATCCTTAATTCTTCAATCCTTTTGGGCCTTCAGGTGTTTTTGTTATACTGCGGAAGGCAGGGATCAGAAAAAGTTTCCATTCCTTACTTTTATATTATTTATTCCAACGGACCTTAAGCATAAGCATGAGCATAGCCCACGAGCTTGCTTTTATAGCGGCAGCAGCTTTCGTCGTGATGCGCGTGATCGAGTGGGAGTAGTATAGGGCCCCACTTCGTACCACGGTAGAGGTATAAATTAGGAGCGTGGCAACTAAAATTAGCATATTTCAATGGTTTGAATTGTTTGCCGCCGCCGCCGCCGCCGCCGCCGCGGTGAATCTTCGCGAGTTCCCCGCGCGCGAGTTCCTTCCCCCCTGAGACTCACCCCCGCGGGGTTTCCCGCGCGCGCCGCGAGTTCCTTCCCCCATTTTAACTCCGCGCGCGGCGCTAGTTTCGTACTATTCAATTCCAGGAAAAATTCTATTGTTAAATTCTTACTATTTACTAAGATTTTATACTGAGACTATCCCTTTAGTTTTTTATCCTGAGACTGTCCTTTTAAAGAATTAAGAGGTGTTTTCCCTCGGTATCATCAAACCTTAACCTTTCTGTTTTCATACCTTACGTGTGACTAATCAGTAATAGGGATTATTTATTCAACAACACGAACTGGCTATAATACGTTTTATTCAATGCCTTCAAATATATATCAGTTTAGTTTTTAAATCATTTACATCGTTTACAATGTAGTTGTAAAGAAATGGTTCATCAATAGGTAGATTAGTACCAAAATCTTTGCGAAACTTTTCAATGACATTATCGTAGTTAATTACTTTTAAAGCTTTCACTAGGTTTTTTTCGACCCTTTCGTTCCAGTCAGTTTCTTCGGACTCGCACATAATACCGTGGGCTATTTTGTTTTGGCAAGAGGTATTGTCGCAGCATTGGGTCATCTCCAATAAGATTTCCGTTACGTTTTTCAGAATCGCTTCTCTCATAGTTTCAACGGCTCTTGTTTTTTCGTGTAGCTCTAAGTCTATGAGGGCTTTAATTTTCTTCAAATAATCCCAACTAGATTGGTTAAAGGAAATGCCCCCGCTTGTAGCGTACAAAATGTTGTATTTTTCTTGACATCCTCTCGTGTATTTTCTTATGTCAAATATATGACCTTTGCGGTATACGAAGCATTCTAGCTTTAAATTGGTAGTAGTTGGATGTAGCCAGACGGAAAACCTCGGCGAATTTCCTTTGAAGAAAGCGTCGATTTCGTTGGAAAACTCCCAAATATTAGACCAAACGTGTTTCTTTAATGATATTTGTACACGAGTGTCAGTACGTCTAAAATATACCTTTGGGGTCGTGACATTACCAACCCAAACTTCTACTTTCTCCGAAATATTGTGAACTTGGTTCATTTTAAAGCGGTTAAGAAATGACGATTTCGACGTTGAGTTCCTACCTAATATAGTTTTTCCTCGAAGTTTAGGTGATCTCCAAAAAAAGAGTAATACGAATGACGTCATATCTAATTCAACCAATCAATGCGCCTATATTATAACTGTCCGACGAATGACGTCTATTATAACAGTTCGACGAATGACGTCATATTTGCCTTAAGTTTTACTCTAATGATACAAACGTTTTTATTGTTATATTGGGACTATTTGTTACAAACTTCTATTGTTAAAGTTAGATTATTTTTTTGAGGGTCGACGTTGTAAGCATTTTCTAATGGCATAGAATTAAGGCGATATTTACAAAGTCACGTCCTGTTCTTATGGAATATTACAAGTTTGCTATATAAAATATAAATCGAAAGACCTATGTTTGTATTAAGAAGTGCTAAGCTTATTGACTGACTTAACCATCTGGGTAGAAGGTTTAAAAAACTAACCAATTACAAATTGTGTACTAGAACGTTTATAGCACGTGATTTTACTGTTACAAGCACTTCTTGGAATCGGAAGTTTCTTAGAAATCAGTTAACGACGGTCATTTAGAGGTCTTACAAGTTAGCTAAAATTTCAATAGAAAAATGGTCAAAATGTTTTAAAAAAAGCTTTTTGTTTTCAACTTGGTTTAAAGTTTTTGATGAAAATGATTTTAAGTACGAGTGCAAAATATAATTTGTGTGGATATACTGGTTTAAAGCGTGTAATTTTCGAGTAAAAAACCACGTTTGTTTTTGTGATCATCAACTTAAATAAGGAATACATATATTCACATTGAAAGGTAACATTTTTTGCTATATTTAAATTAGTTTTGGGGTGCCTAGTGTTTGAAATGTGCACTTTAATAAATTTCAAGAAAAATATTCTAAAGGTGAACTATCGTTATGAGTTATAAACGTGCCAGGGTGTTAGCCACTAAAATAAAATCAATATACATGACAAAAATGGGTAATGAACGAAAAATAAACGAACTCCTCCTCCTCTTCATTTAAATTAGCAATGCGTATAGAGCTTCATCTATTAAGTTGTCTTAAACGGCAGAAAATTCAACCCTTTTCTTATGAAACAAAAGTCATACCATCCTGTTAACTGGAAATGGTAGCTGTAAAACCCTTTCGCTAGGAATGCGAGATGTAAAACCCTTTTCTCTAGAAATGAAAACAATGTATCTGACTGAGAATTTAAGTTTATTATACTACAATTTACAATAAATAAATAAAAAAATTAATGTAAAAAAGATACACGAGCCACTTTAGTATGAGTTACCTCTTCTTGGTCTCTAAATGTAAATGATCTACGATTGCTAATAGTATGCCAGCCGGTATTATGCGAACAAAATTCCTCACTATACATATTAAATAAAGGTTTTTTTATGCAATTACTACAGAAACTTTTCTGAACGTCCCAAATTACTTCTACCATCATGTCGTCTCGATGCACTACTGTATGAGTTTTTACCGCTAGATATTTCGTATTTGGTTCGTCCATATCGCTAAAAAAGACAAAACAGTCTCTGCAAACTCTACGTTGGCATTTCCTTTCACCTTTTCTCCATGTTTTTAAAAAATAGTCATATTCTATGTGGTGGTACCCATCCAATAAAAAGAAAGGGATGGTAACTCTATTCCTTTGCGTAGCTTGAAATTGAGCAAAAGTCAAGCGATTATCCACTTCGAATTCAATTTCTGATTCTGTGATCCAAAGCCAATTTGGTATTTCTTCGGGATATAGATCCTCTTCGCCCAGGTTCCCTCGTTCACCAATAGCCGCTTTCCAAAATACCTGTTCAGATACTCCCCAAAGTTGGCGTGGAATTGTTTTCTTAATATCATTAAAGGTTTGCTCCGTATTAGCTAAAACGAATTCCATTGTTACTACCATGGCTCTAATGGCCATGGATCTCAAAGACATGGGTGACCGAGATTCCATATTGATTTTAAATATATGAAGAGATGCTTTAAAGTTAATAACTGAATGTTGTATGTGCCCTTAAGTTTTAAATTTCCCCTTAAATACCTACTGTTAATTAGATAAAAATATTCGCCAAAAGTAACATTAGGTCGATTGAAAGGTTACTTACCGATAACTGGAATCGAACCAGGATCTTTCGAATTCCATATTTAGCAGCCAATACGCTACCAATCGACCTAATGTTACCTGTGATCTTTGAGTGTGAAACTATAAGTCTATTTTTCCAATAACTACTATTTATACAATGTATGACGGAGGTGATATTAGATTTTTTGGCAAAGGTAGTTTAAGTATAGTAAAGCATATATAACGCTCATTAGACTTCAAAGTTAATTGTTGCGTTGAGTCATAATTCCAAGAACAATCCTTCTATGCCAGAACTTCGAATTAACTAAAACGTCATTGTTTCTAAGGCTTGAGTTCCAAGAAATTTTAATTTTATTTAAAGGTATGGTTGTTAAGTTTTATTTCTCTATTCGTTAAGTATGTAGCGCCAATTTTCCCCTGCTTTCACGTACAAAAGCGGTAGGCATGATAAACTACATAAATTACCTTTTACACTCCCTTTAAGAAGTCTGAACAATATAAATACCGCACCCACCGCCCCGCAAACTACAAAATATCCTCATTGCTTTCGCTTAATCTCCCCGCTAAAATTAATAATTTCTTCAAAATGGTAAGTAATATATATAAATATATATTTTTGGTGCTTTTTCTTACTACCCCATAGTTTTATGTTATCTAGGCTCAAAGCAGCAACCCTTGGGAGACTCTTCAACTACAGTTTAGTCAATCCGAACAAATAGGAGTTAAACTATGCAAGTTTAATAATAAATTATACGTAGACATAAGAAAGTACGCTCTACTCAGAATACCCCTTAAATCGGGGGTATGCATACCCATTGAAATAGTAGACGACTTAGTTAAGGTTTTGAAATTAGCATCTCTGAATAAGTTACCGCAAAGTTCCTGTTTGCCTGGGATGTTGGAAATCGAGAAAATAAAAGAAAAGGGTTGTCTAATAACGAAATATAGGGGCCAAGCGCGCGAGAAGCAACTGGATTTGAAGGCCGTCGATATACCGGAAGTAGTAGAACTAATATCGAGCATCTTGAAGAAGGTTACGTTGAAGTAGTAAAATGTCTGATGATGAACCACTAGACCTTTCTATTTTTAGAGCAGAAAACTTTTATGAATTAGTTAAAGTAAATGTAGCCAGATCTAGGAAATTTAACTGTTCATCCTACGAATACAAAATTATCTTTAAAAACCTTGATAAAATATGTGTGACGGAACTATATGAAAAATTGAAACTCATATTTCAATCAATCATTGAGACTATTATCAATGCGGGTAGAGACTACAACAGAGTCAGGTTTTGTGTTAGAAGTGACCAGCTGGAAAATGCCATAAATTTAAGATTTATGGCGTTGAACGAACTGACAGTTGATAGGCTTTTTGGTGCTATAAGTCAAGTTAGTCAATCAAATCGTAATTTCATTTTAGACGGTGATATTAGAATTGATGCAATTTTTCTAAAAACTGATATTCCAATATCGGGTAGAAAATCAGTCAGAAATAGATCGATGTTATCACTAGAACATTACATGAAGAACGGGAGGACTTTTTTACCAATTTTAAACGATGACGATCTTTGCGTAGCTCGAAGCATAGTGTGCGGAAAAATGGTTGCGGACTTAACCTATTTAAAACAACAAAAACAAGATAGATCTGGTTTCGACTATAACCGATACCGTAGAATACAGGCACCTAACAGACCGCTACAGAGGGAAGAGGCCCTAAAACTTCACCATGAAGCTAACTTACCGGTAGGACCCGTTAGTATAGAACAGATTTTGGCTTTTCAAAAAATCTTAGAACCCGAATACCAAATTATAGTGTTTAGCGCTGAAAATAATTTTAAGAAAATTTATGAAGGTGAAATTTACGCTGAAAAAAAATTTTCCTTCTGCTTGTAGATACACATATGCATGTTATTAAAAGTTTAGCAGCCATGTTCGGATGTGTTTCTTATTGTAACAAATGCTTAGTAACATTTAGTAATGTATTTAGGGCCTCAAATCATAAATGTTATAATGAACCCACAAAATGTTGGCGATGTTACTCTGAGACATTCCACGAGAGCCCATCCTTGGACGTCGTGAAATGTCCAGATTGTAATAGGTATTTTAAAGGTCCCGAATGCTTCCAAATACATAGAACTAATAAAATTTGTGAAAAAGTAAAACGATGCAAAATTTGCTGCGAGGAAATTGAAAAAAACCACAAATGTAGTAAAGTATGCCCAAAATGTAAAATTGAACACCCGCCTAGGCTTTGTTATGTCCAACCCCTTACTAAAAAGTATAAGGAAACAACTTATTGTTATTTCGATACCGAATGTATAGTAGATAATTCCCTTCATACCCCAATACTTCTAGTTTCTGCTATGCAAATAGAGGAAAATGTTTACGATTATAACATTTTTAGAGGACTTGATTGCGTAGACAAATTTATGCAATACCTAACCCAAGTAGATGAAAAAATTGTTTTTACAAGAGACAACAAAAGACGTAGAGTAACCAAACCTAGGTTTGAAAATGTTACTATTGTTGCTCATAACATGAGAGCCTATGACGGGTTTTTCATTTTACAATGGTTAATCCATAATTATGGAAAAATAGAAATTATATTCGATGGAGCAAAACTGCTAGCAATGTTTGTTAAAAACCAAAATTTAAAATTTATTTGTAGTTTTTCCTTTCTGGCTATACCATTAAGGGCTTTTTCGGAGACATTTCAGTTGGGTTCAACCTGCAAGCAGTTTTTCCCATATATCTTTTTAAACAAAAACAATTTAGATTATTGTGGAAAAATTCTCGATAAATCTTATTTTCAGCCAGAGTTTATGAAAAAAGATGATAACATAGCTTTTGAAAAGTGGTATAGTGAAAAGTCAAAACAACCCGTTTATAATGCCATGTTAGAGTTACAAGAATATTGCGTGGCTGATGTCCAAGTCCTTCAGAAGGGTGTAGACTGTTTTCGTAACCATTTCAAAACAGTAACGGGTTTAGACCCAATGAATTGCGGTGCGATAACCATAGCTGGAGCTTGTACTTCTGTGTATCTTCACACATACTTACAGAAGAATACCCTTGGTGTCGTTCCAAACCCTGGATTCCGTGGTTCAGGTAACCAGAGCAAGAAAGCCATAAAATGGATGGCATGGGTAAGTAAGGAAAGAAACGTCGAGATTCAAACTGTAATGTCAGCATCAGGAGAAAAGAAAATTGGACCATATGCAGTTGATGGTTATTGTAGTGACCCGGAAATAATTTTAGAATTCATGGGCTGTTTATATCACGCGTGTAAAAAGTGTTACAAAGGAAGTGAGTGGAATAGCGTAGTTAAGGAAACCAATAAAGTTATTTACGAAAAAGGACTTGATAGAATACAATACATTAAAGAGCTTCATCCTAGTGCTGAGATCATTACTATGTGGGAATGTGATTACGATAAACTGATGGCTGAAAATTCAGATTTTAGGGAATTTTGTAATTCAGTCGAAGTGTGTGACCCTATCTTATCAAGATCAGCGCTTTATGGAGGAAGAAGCGAACCCCTAAAGTTATACTATAAAGCAGATCCAAGTAAAAATGAACGTATTTTATATTTTGACATTATGTCTTTATACCCTAGTCAAAATAAATATGGTATTTACCCGAAGCATTTCCCTGAGGTGATTCAATTCAATTTTGATTATCGGAAAGACGCTTATTTTGGAATCATGTCG
The DNA here is from genome assembly GCF_054372755.1 of Phalangium opilio. NCBI lineage: Eukaryota > Metazoa > Arthropoda > Arachnida > Opiliones > Phalangiidae > Phalangium > Phalangium opilio. Next base: position 19,509 of record NW_028324185.1, read on the forward strand.
GCGACATTGTTACCCCCATATGGTCTGTACATTCCTGTATTACCCTACAGACATAATGGGCGATTGTATTTTCCTTTATGTAAATCTTGTGTAATCGAAGAAAATACTGAACTTTGTAGTCATAGCGATGGTGAAAGGTCAATTTCGGGCGTGTGGTGTACCCCAGAAATTTATAAAGCTATGGAAATGGGTTACAAACTTTTAAAAATATCAGAAGTGCATCATTATAAAGAAACTTTCAAATATGAAAAAGGTGTAAGCGACGGACTTTTCGGTGGTTACGTAAATAAATTTTTAAAGATTAAGCAGGCCAACTCGGGGTTCCCCTCCTCAGTTAAAACCTTCGAAGAAATGAGGGAATATTTAGATTCAATTTATGAGACTGAAGGAATCAAAATCGAAATGGATGAGGTAACTAAAAACCCTGCTATGAGAGCAATCTCAAAAATTTGTTTGAACTCACTATGGGGAAAATTTGGATTAAATACTAACAAACCAAAGTCTATCATAATAGATGATTTTAAAGATCTAATTGGCATTTTAGTAGACGACACAAAAGAACTTATAGATTTAAGGCCCCTAAACGAAGAGCTATGTTTGTTAACGTATAGTTTTAAGGATGAGTTTCAACCCACATATTATAAGGGGAACCCATATGTTGCCAGCTTTGTTTCATGTTATGGTAGATTAACTCTTTACGAAACACTTGCAAAGTTGAATGAGCGTGTACTTTATATGGATACTGATAGCGTAATCTTTGTTGCAAAAGAGGGGGACTACATACCCCCCACCGGTATTAACTTGGGGTGTTGGGTAAACGAACTGGGAGAGGAATCAATTTTAGAATTTGTTTGCAATGCTCCAAAAAGTTACGCCCTGAAAACTACAGACCACAAAACTATCGTGAAAGTAAAGGGCTTAAGTCTTCAAAATCGAATAAATGAAAATATTGTAAATTTTGACTCGATATTTGAAAGTATTCATAATCAATCGAAAAGAATTAAAGTAGCCGTTCCTTTTAATGTACGTAGAGATAAATATACGGCAACAATAATAAATAAAAAAATGGAAAAGACATTTGGATATACATTTAAGAAGCGCGTAGTTAAGGGTTTTAATACATTTGCATATGGTTACTTAACAGAGACAACTCAGGATGAGTAGATCTAAAAAGAATGTACATTTTTCACCAAATGTAACTGTGTTTGAAATACCTATCGAAGATAGACGTAATTACGCCCTTTACGATGCGCTAAGGTTTAAAGATCGTATTCGAAAGGTGGAAAAAATGTTACTCAAAATATATACAATTCGAACTGAGCAATAAAATATTCGAGTGTTGAATTTTTTGTGTCATTTTAATTACATTTATTAACCATGGCGTGTCGAATAAAATTTGTGGCGCCCTTTCAGATGTTATGCGCAGGCTCTAGCATGTGTGGTAAATCATCGTGGGTTTTTAATTTATTAAGATATAGAACATGCATGATTAGTCCAAAACCAGATCGGATAGTTTATTGCTATTCAATTTACCAAAATAAATTTGATGATCTGAAAAGGGAAATCCCTGAAATAGAATTTTTGGAAGGGTTACCTCCGAATAACGAAGAATTTTGGAATAGAAATCAAAATAACCTCCTGGTGTTGGATGATTTAGCTTCAGAATGTGGTAATAGTAAAGAAATAGCTGATATGTTTATTAAGGGGAGTCACCACTATAATACCAGCATAATTTTAATTACACAGAGCTTATTTAGTAAAAATAAAGAGTTCAGATTGATTAGCCTAAATTGCGTTTATATTTTAATATTCAAATGTCCCAGGGATTCATCGCCAATACAATTTTTAAGTAGGCAAGTTTTTCCTAGAAAAAGTCAGTTTCTAGTGAAGGCCTACGCCATTGCTACTGAAAAGCCTCACTCGTACATTTTGATTGACTGTCATCAAGCCACGGATGAATGTCTACGAGTTAGAACAAATGTCCTCCCTCCAGATGGAAATATGTACGTATTTATCGACGAATAAGAAAGAGTGACGGTGCATTTTAAATCTATTTATTACAATGATGCTGCCGGTCTCACTTCGTAAGAAATACCCCTACCTAACTTTGCTTAAACGAAGCTATAAAATTCAAAGAAAACACATTCTAAAAAACAGTACCAAAGATCAATTAAAGACGCTTTGTAATATTTGTTTTAACATTACACACGGCGGGATACCTTTGACCTCCAAACTAAAAAATCATTTAAAACGTCACAGGAGAGTTATAAGGCTATTGGCTCAAAAGTCTTTGCCATTAAGTGAGAAGCGTCAGTTGATGATTAATCAATCAGGCGGAGCCTTTTGGCCAATGTTACTGGCTAGTATTATCCCTAGTGCTATCTCAGCTATAAAAAGTTTAACATGAAGAAAATGGTTTTGGTGCCTGCCAATTCCATTTTGGACCCGGTGGATAAAGAATTATCTGAGCTAGATCAAGAAATGCATAACATTCTTCGAAAGTCCGGGTCTACAGAAACTAAACTTAGAGAATACTTGGAAACCCTGCAAAAATATTTAAATATGAAGAAACTAGTACAACCCATTACCGTAAAAACTGTATCGGCACCTCCTACAACTTATCCAGCGCTACCTTCTACCCCGGTGGTTTCTACTTCTACCGCTACTTTACCCATTACTCCGAGCCTAACAGGAATACACGCAACTACCCCCATTATGCCTACCGCTTCTGCACAGGGTTCCACCATTTTTCAAGCACCACCTAGCGGGTCCACCTTGACATGGCAGCCATTTAAGGCTACGGCTATAGCGGCTAAGTCTCCACCACCCAAAAGAAAAAAACTCTACGTAAAAACAGCGTGGCTCAATCATTAGATGAATTTAAAAAATTTCAAGAACTATATTCGCCTCTTCATTCTAAACGTAAAACCAGAAAAGATAAAAAAACTGTTGTACCCACTACACTATGGAAAGAAAAATTTAAATAAACGTTTTTTATTGATTGCAATATTTATTTTGATGTTTCAACAAATGATTACATAAAAACAATAGAACCAAAGCTTCATTATACATTAAATCATTTGGTTTATATAAATCTTGAATAATAACGTTTAGATTATAACCGTAACAGGCATTAACTAGATAAAAAATACAATGTAAACCGCATGTTAAAGTTAATGGATATTGAACAGGTACAGGGTTTATAAACCATTCTTTAGCGTAGACATAAAGATCGCTAAGATTATAATAAGAGGGATCATTTCCATAAGAATCAAAAAAGTTCCCTACATTATTATTTACATATATAGCTAACCAATGAAGTCCTGGACTCGATGAAGGTTCCGTATTTAGACAAAAGCAATATTTAGCTTGCTTTGGCGGTAATGGTTTTTGATCGAAAGCAAATACACCGAGGAAAAAAGGTCTTGTTACAGGTTCACACGTTAAAATTTCGATTATTTCCACCGTATTCATTATCCCGATGGGTTATAAATCACGGTACGATCTTTAGAAATAATAATTTCAGATTCAAACTCGGCGTACACTATTACAGTTACGTTATGGACTAGCGGAGATTTGAACTTCATAGATATTCTTAGGCTTCCCTGTTTGTTTCTTGACAAATGTTCAGCGCCCGCTTGTTCTTCCGGTGTAAGATCGAACGCGTACAGAGCGTTACCCTCTTTAAATTCTTCGAAGGTAATACAGTTTCCTTTATTACTTTTGAACAAATCCAAGGCCGTATAGTTTGAGAGGTACTCTCTGGAATACTCGTTAACGGCATAGTGGGGTGTAAACGGAGGATTGGGATATGTTTGATTTCCAATTGTTAGTGCCAAGTAGCTTAAATTAAAACGATTGAATTCAAAGCTATTCAAATCTAGGGCTCCATTAAAGGCCGTTGTTCTAACTAAGCCGATAACTACGCGTGATGGTTGTCTTTCCATAAAGACATTTTCTCGTATAATGTCAGTGGAACCGCTACTGATGGAAAAGTATTTTAACACTGTTCTGTTAATTGGATAAATTACATTGTGCTTTTCGTGTACCATCGCCTGAGCTAACATAATCTCATTATTTATTTTAATCTTTTTTATAAATAATGTAACATCGTCAATTTTAATTTTAAATTTAGGATTAAGTGCTGCTGTAGATATAATTGCAAATTCATTAACTGACTTTATGAAGCGAAACCGTACATCAATATTATTAATGAGAAATCGACTCATTCGACCTACATCCAAATGTAAATCACCCAACATATCAATGCGTTTCGATAGGGCAGCCCGATCTCTTCGTTTCAGCATTCCATTCTTGTCGTTGTTTGACGCGGGTAAAACATTTTACTAGCGTCCACAGGGTCATCTTTGTAATACATTTTTGAAGAAAGATAAGACTTTTTGGCACTTGTACCATAGTTTAAATGTGTTTCAAAAAATGCCAAATATGGGTAGGCATTCGTTGGTGTATTAACTTGCGTATCTCCAAAAAATACGTCAACTTGACTAAATAAAGATGCGTGTAATAAATTTGTAGGACCAACGTCCTTGTCTTGGGAAGTTAAAGAAGATCCATCCTCCTTAACTAGTTTGACTCGAACTTGCAATAAGGTTTTAGACAAATCCATAAAGACGTCATTAGATCCAGGGATAAAAAATTCAATTGGTCCATCATCAGAAAGCGAAGCCAAAGCTTTATACATAGCATAATCACTATTTTCTATGTTGTAATTTGTTGGTGGCTCCGCGAACAAATCCAGTTCAGACATCATTCCTTCAACCATTGTTATTTTTAATCGAGAAAATCGGTTTTCGTTCTTTTTCTCTTTTTTGATCGCTTTTTAGGCTTCAGCTTTCTGCGAAGTCCTTGGCCCGTTTGTTGTTGAGCCAAGTGTTGGCTAGCCTTTTGTAGTAAATTTGATCCTGCTTCGCTCAAATTTGATTTCAATGATTCTCTTAGGTTTCTTCCTGCTACGAGATCCCCTGCTATTCTCGACCCCGTTCTGAGAGCTTCCCTACCTAACACTTTACCTGCTGGTCGAAATATCGGTGTAATATATCTAATTAAACTTTTGAAGATGCTTCCGAGTCCGTTTCCTCTTTGAAATACAGGCCCCCGGAAGTGATTAAGACCATTTCCGGTTTGGCTTAAGTAGTAGTTTAGATATATGTTACTTCGTGACATGCTTGAGAATGAAATGAAGTTTTATGACGGACTTGTTTAATTTAAACATAATATTTTCTCCGAAATCTGTCCTCATATCAATTTCGATCATTTCAAATGATGGACATCTTAAAGGGTAATAATCAATGTTTTGAAACCTATGTACAGCTAAGCTAGAAGATTTATCATTTATTATTGGTATAACCCTCAGAAGAGGGGCATAAACGTCACCAACCACTTGTGGTAGAATTAAATTTGTATAAATATACAAACTAGCCGTACCCTTGTCTATATCGGCAACACTTTTTCCAGTTTCATCCATAAGGGGTCTATCCATTTGGTCCATATGAAACCCTAATAGTCTACCTAGACCAGACTGATTTTAGTTAAAACACAAATAATAGTTATTTTCACATTTTACGTTTACTTTTCCGTCGGGATTAAGCTTAATTACAAAATTACTACTGTGTTCTCGAGGAATTGCGTGGCGCATTGCTTCAATAACATTTTCAATGTGGTTATACTGGCCGGGTTGAATTTGCAGAGTAATTTCCCTTGGATTCGTTGGGCCTTTTCTTTTTCTTATATGTAAAAAATTATTGGAACTATTTAGTTCTAAAGGATCGTCTTTCTTTCTTTTAATCAGTTCTTCGGGAAAAGTGTATCTCTCTTTGATCCAATCCATGAAGGGTAAGCCCAAGATTTTACCCATTTCTTCCGGTATTTGAACTTCATATCCATTTTTAGCTCTCAGAGCGCAAAAAGCCTTCTCATTGTCATCACTGTAGGTGATAAACATATAAACCGACCGTCGTATTTCGAGGGGTATGGTATTATTAATAGATTTAATTAAACTCTTATAAACATCGTATTCGTCTCCACGCAAGTTTCCCGCGACAAGTTGTATCTTATACTGGTCCCAGCTGTTTTCAGTATAGTCATGTACTCCAGCATTGAAATATAAATACTCGCCGGATACATTATCCCAGGCCTGGGGTAAAAATGCTTCGGCAAGCCCCACATGCCAATTACCAACTAAGTTTAAAGGAGCTGGTAACTGAACTTTAAAATGAGATTGCGTGTTATCCGGAAAGACATTCATAGAAGCCGAACTTACGAGTGTAACATAAAATGAATCGTTCGACATGGTTAACTAGATTAAAATGAACATTTATTTATTTGCCAATAGACATATATCAGTAGACTACTTTTTGAAGTTCGCATTCATAAAAGGCACCTCTTATTTCTTCGTCGTTGTAATCTTTAACTACGTAACAAACTGGATTTCTGTAAAGAACTTTTGATACGGTAAATATTTCCCTCGTCCAATAACCTTTATAACCCTTTTCGAAAAGAGGTTTACTCTTTGACAGTCTGACAAAATCACCAATCTTTAACTTTGGGGGTTTAGCAGGTTTTTGATTGCCATACAAACGCTGCCATACTAAATGTTCATTTTCGATATTAACATCTTTTGGAGCGAAACCAATACTTGAATGCGTACTAGAGTTATAGGCCTTCATGATTTTTGGCAAACTACCAATATAATTATATTTTTTCGTTCTTGTAAATAGTTTGAATATTTTATCCTTTAACGTTCTGTTAAATCTTTCAATAACACCGCACTTTATCCTTCCAACACTTGTATAGAGTTGAATACCCTCTTTCTTCAAATATTCTTTAAACAATTTTGATAGAAATTCACTGCCTTGGTCAACATTAATACGCAAAGGCTTTCTCTCTTTGATCGCTTTCTGAAATGCGCTTAAAACTTCTCTACTAGTTTTATTCTTTAAAGGAAAACTCCAGGCATATTTTGAGAATACGTCTATTATAGTCAAAATGTATTGAAACCCTTTGTTATGCTTTTTGATACGTCGTAGATCAATTAGATCGCATTGAAATACTTCATCAGCTGTTGTAGCATAAGTTTGATTTCGAGGGAAGTTTATTCTCCTTGGTTTATGAATAGTGTATGTGGGTTGAGACTGAAGCCAAGTCTCAATTTTTTTCTTTGAAATACTTTTTACTCCTTGTTTCAATTTATTTGCGCTTCCGTAACTAAGAGGGTTTTCAGAATCGTAATATACTCGGCTTAATTTTGATTCCATTGTTATTGCTAAGCTTAAATTCTATTACCCTATTCCTTTATTTAGAATTGATTTCACTATAACAATACAACTGTATTCATACGCTATAAGTTATCACCATAAGTCTATGATACTCTCTATAAGTATGGGTCTATAGAATATATGCCAAAAGCATTAATCACTACGTAGATAGTAAGAATTTAACAATAGAATTTTTCCTGGAATTGAATAGTACGAAACTAGCGCCGCGCGCGGAGTTAAAATGGGGGAAGGAACTCGCGGCGCGCGCGGTAAACCCCGCGGGGGTGAGGGGGGGAAGGAACTCGCGGGGAACTCGCGAAGATTCACCGCGGCGGCGGCCTCCAGTTCCCACGCTCCAGTTCCCATGACCCAGTTCCCTTGACCCAGTTCCCATGACCCAGTTCCCTTGACCCAGTTCCCATGACCCAGTTCCCACGCACCTACTTTATACCTCTACCGTGGTACGAAATGTAGCCCTATACTACTCAACTGTCCTAAGCGGAAGTCTATTCGCGCGCGTTCCTTTGTGAAGGTATAACGTCCATCGCCTAACACTATGCATTTAGTCTCTTCTTCTTCCGAAAGTACCAAGTCTGGTTTTAAAGTTCTGACTAAATTACGCCACTGATATAAGCTGATAAAACATGCATCAGTGCCTGAATCTAGTCTAGTCGCGAAAGTCCCATGCGAATACACGGCTTCTATGGCCACGGGAGGATCAACCTCACAGCGACGCACATCCATAGAGCCAATTTCCATAAGGGGCCTTACTTTCTTAGCGCGGCGGGAAGACGATCCCCTTTTGGTCTTCCCGCTTTCGCGTTTCCCGAAGCTTGTCTTTGCGCGACTTCTTTTTTGTCCGGACAGGCTGTGGCATAATGCCCTACGAGTCCGCACTTGTAGCATTCTACTTGACTTTAATCGTTTTGCGCTGGCTTCACCGGCGCAAGAGTCTTTGATCTATTGGCATTGCTTGCGTTTGGTTTTGCAACCTTTGATTTCGTACCTCCCCCCGGCGGTTTAGTTAAAACCGCGGCTGTGGGAGAATTTCTTCTCCCACTGACTTTACGCGAGGTAGACTTGGCCCTTTCAGTAGGATACAATGAGCTAGAAGGGGTCGCTCGTAAAATTTCTTCTGTTACGCGGCCCTTTTCTATAAAACTGCGCATTGTCCTTATTTTGTCGTTAAAGACATGGATGCGTATCTCGGGGAGGATATTTTTCTTGCAAATACTACAAGTTCCGAGTCAGTGTATGGAACGCGTAGGTTTTGATTAATCGCGGTAATACTGGCGATATACGCGCCAAAAGATACATCGGCAGGTTGATTAAACTGCGCTATTTCTAGGCGGAGGGATTCCTCCGCTCTTACAGAAAAGAAATAGTCTCTAAACGCGCCTTTTACTGTACGCCACGTTAGTGGTTGATTAGGCCTATTCATGTCTCTAAATCAGATTAATGCACGGCCCCTCAATATTTGGGGTAGAAGCTCGATAATGTCATTTCCAGTCATGCTGTGATATTCAGCGAATTCCGTCAAAGTCCGAAGGAATTCCGGCGCACTTTCACCTTCAACACCACTAAATATTAAGTGTTGGGGTTATTTTGGCCTATTTTTGGCGGCTGGTCTAGTACCTATGTTCGCTAGCGTAGTCGCAAGTGTTTGAATAGTTTGAATCAAAACATTTGGTAGGATTGCACTTTATCTAACTAACTCAACTTACATCGGTTTCTGACTATTTAGACCACGGGAAGTAGTAATAGTAAAAAAATTCTAAACCCGCCGCAAGTTGGTCAAAAAATTTTTTGAAAATTTTGAAATTGCATGTATTTACCATAACCCCCGAGAAATCCAGCAAAACCACACTCCGTCGTCTGCAGCCGAGCTCGATCTTACCAAATGGACTCGCGACTAAAATAGTGTAATACCTTATTCTAGTTCTTACTAAGAAAAGGTAAATATACAAAAAATTATGAGATTTATGCTAATAATATTTCAAAAAGGTTGATTTTAATCGAGAAAAAAATTAGGAAAAGGTCTAATTTTATTTGAGTTCTAAAAGAAGCAAGCATCAAAATTTTGGAAAAGACGGATTTTATTTGAGAAATATTTCAGAAAAGGTTGCATTCTATTTGGGTTGTAAATAAAGTAATCATCTAGTTTTTGCAAGAGGCTTCAAATAATTTGGGAAGCAAATGAACGTAAAGGCAAAATTATGAAAAATTACGCGAATTATTTGGAAATTAATGGTAATAATTGGAAAAGGCGTCATATTTTACAGCAATATTTTGGAAAAGGCGTCATATTTTAGAGCAATATTTTGGAAAAGGCGTCATATTTTACGGCAATATATGGGAAAAGGCGTCATATTTTACGGCAATATATGGGAAAAGGCGTCAAATTTTACAGCAATATTTTGGAAAAGGTGTCTTATTCTTTTTGAAATATCTAAACACAAACAGCGATATTTAGGAAAGGGTTTCAAATTACCAGGGAAGAACAAAATACAATTAGAAATTGCAAATATATTTATGGTTATGCAGTAATGTGTGGCACTTAGCGTTACCCGAAAAACACCACTTGGAGGTGGCCACACTTCGTTTCTCATGGAGAGTTTTTTTATGGCAGGTCCCCTAACCTACTGCCGGCTTCAATATCCTGGAAGTTTTCATTTGTCAGGCCCCTCTACCTATATAATGTCGACCTCATTGCCCTGCCAAATGAAAACTCCTCAGGACATTGAGGTCGACAGTATATAGGTAGGGGGGCCTGCCAAATGAAAACTCCCCAGGATATTGAATCCCCTTGCCTACAGCCTTAAACGAAGAAAACCGACCTCTCTCATCGCTAAGTTCAACCGTGTTTTCTTCGTTTTGACCACCAATAAGGAACGCCGGCTGTGTCTCTGTATTCAGAGCGTTCAACTCTTCCTCCGACACGCCAATTTCAATTCGTTCAAGGCCTTTTTAGCTGGACCAGGATAGCATGCCTTGACGTCTTCCAGGAACCAACGGAAGTTGGTTCCAGGAGGAAGCCAATTGCCATCATGGTCCTTGAAAAAAAGGCACCTGTACCAATATGTGGCCATATAACTATTCAACGCCCGGTCAGTTCTGTAGGACTTTATGCTCGCCTTCAAATGTCGGTTTCTGTTTTCGACGTTTGTCGCAAGCTGAAGTTCTCAAAAACGCTATTATCAAAAAATTGTATTTTTTACTGCCGATCTATTTATTCTCTGACGTTTTTTAGACTAGTTAATTTTTATTGATTGTATAAAAAGCTAGGGATTATCAATTAGAAATCAGTGTTCCTTCAATATCTCAATAGAAACAGTTTTTAGTTTGCAATGTTGTTACCTCTCCGAGTGACGTATGTCACGGAGAGGTTCTAATTTCGACGTGTCTGTGTGTCTGTCTGTCTGTCTTTTCGTTGTTACACCCACGTGACCGCGTTCGCAGTTTGCAAATCGGAGCAAACGTGTATTCAATTTCCAGACCGCATTTACAGTCCCGGAAATTGTATTCCACTTACAGGCTATTACTCCATTGCCTGTCTAACAACTCTGTTCATTTGTTCCCCCTCCCACATGGACACCGGTCTGTATATACTGGCTTCTGAACACCACCACCTTCTCGTATTTGTCCTTTCCACATGGATACCAGTCTGTACACCTGGCTTCTAACACCACCATCTTCTTGGCCTTTGTTTTTGTCCATCCCACATGGACACCAGTCTGTACACCTGGCTTCAAACACCACCATCTTCTGGTCTTTGTTTTTGTTCATCCCACATGGACACCAGTCTGTACACCTGGCTTCTAACACCACCATCATCCTTAAGGTTAAGACATACGCGGCGTTCGGCTAGGGTTACGAGAAACGTCTAGCCTTCCGATGGAGGGGTCTTCCTCCAAGGTTCACGCAAATGCGATGTTCTTATCTACTGCTGCGATTCGAATCCTTTATATACTATCTATTTGTGTAAGGCGAAGCAACAGGAGGATGCTTCATTTCAAACTTCTATTATAGTTAAGTCTCTCAAGTATGTTTAATTATTCTTTTTTAAAACGATGTAACGCTCAATAAGGCGAACAACTAACGAAGAAAATATTAAATATTAATTATATTTATTTTAATATTTAAGATAATCTCTTTTCTCAATTCAAAATTAACACGGAAAGAGTTAAAAAGCAGTCTATTTTATTGTCTGTGTGTGTCTGTCCGTTGTCACACTAGTGCGCCGAGTTAGGAGTTCGCTTTGTCTTGATGTGTTACGAAATCCTACAGAACCTTAATATTCACTTTTTCCATAATATAAAGTGAATATGTGGAAATCTTTTTCGTAATTACGATGCATTTAGTACTTTTGTAGCTTTAAAGCTCTGTTTCATTTTGATATTCCAAGGATGTTTTTTAATATTATTATTTGAAATGGATGTTTATATATTACTTAAGCTATACTACATCTGTTTATAGATTAATCCTTTCTAAAGTGATTACAAGAAGAACGCTACTTTATTGGTCAAATGAACTTTTATTTGTCAATAGGCTTAGTGAACCAAAAAGTAAACGCTTGGTTTTCGTTTCTGTAATGCAAAGACATTAACGGTTCAAAGTGAGCCGAAAGTTAAATACACTTTTAAATAGTTAGGCTTAGATTTTGTAATCATAGAGGAAATCTGGGCCGCATTCATCAGAGCTCAGCGCTGTTAGCAGTGTCCTACAGAACGGGATTTTGTTTTTGAATTGTGACATCACGGTGCTCAGCACTGAGCCAGCGCAGTCTTTGAAGAAAATAGTCGGGTTTTTGGATAACGTGACGTAAAACGCGAATCCTCAGCTAGGCGAAAAAAACATTTAATTGGCGTAAAACCAGTTGATCACGCGAGAATTTAAGAGACATGTTAGTTTCTAATTTTAATTATAAAAGTTGTTGTTATCTATCTCTATAAATATGTTATCATACAATTTTTGTTAAGCCTTGGTACCTTGCACGCTTTAATGCGCTAGCGTCACTTTTAAAACACCGATGACCGGAGAAAAGCTTTGACGACAGAGCTCACCGGTAAACCTTTTCCAAAATCGGCTGTCTTTTTTTGCGAGCTCTGCTGAACGCAGCCCAGTCCAGTGAAAGGTCTGATCGTAATCGGATTATACCTTCGTGTTTTCAAGCTTTTTATGGTGCGCATTTACTTCCAGTGTGTGTAGCCACAAATTAGCTTTGGTGTTATGTAACGTTAACAGTCATGTTGACAAACTAAGAATATCGTGGAGGTGAAACGAGAGGATAGTGTTTACATGGCAACCCTGTTGTGAATATGGCTTTGAACATAGAGGGCATAGAGTTGAGGAGTAGAAAATTGGGCCTTTACAAACACCTAAAGGTAATATCCCTCCAAAGTTTTATCTCTTCATTTCCCGTTTTTCCCCCATCGGATGATTTTAATGTGTACAAGTATATCCTTATTGGATGTAAAATGTCGTCTGATTTACAGTATATTTGCTATGCTTTGTATACTGCTTTAATATTTCATAAATTTTAACTTCAGTATTTGTTCATAAAAAAAGAAACATTTCCATATGTGGGTAAATGAGTTTGTAAGTAGTCCTCTTGACTCGGAGAGGTAATATTTTGGTTTTCCCAACTTGTTTTTAATCTTAAATTCTTGACGCCAACTATTTAATAAAGTATGAAGTTCTAAGTTATACTTGAGTCGTTGATTTAACGTAGACGCGATGTTTCTTGGTGCCGAAACCCGGGAGAGAAAGACAGAAACTAAATCGAGTAGAGATAATCGCGTAACCAATCTGAGTGAGTGATCAACGACCATGTACGAGATCATTAGCAAGGGACTGAAGCTGGCTGAAGTCACTGAACTGAATGGAGCTAAAGTCTCAACGCAACTAATAGTATTGATCGGAGCTGACTATTATTGGAAGCTATCGATGCAGAAGTTCGAAAAACTAGACGGCGAAGTAGTAGCCGTCGAGACCGTATTTGGCTGGTCTGTCCAAGGACCAACCCCAGTCTCAGCTAACCTCAACGTCCAATCGTCCGTGGCTATGACCTTAGCAGTAGAAGACCTTTTATCACAGTGTTTGCGACGATTCTGGGAACTTGAAGCCTTGGGTATAGAAGAGAATCCACAAATCACAAAGACCGAACAAGATATCATCGATCATAATCGTTCTACCATCACAATGGTGTATGGTCGTTACCAAGTCCAATTACCTTGGAAGGCTGAATATTCACGGATCGACGACAACTTGGCCATAGCAACAAGACGAATGAATAACCTTTTTAAACGCTTTCAAAGAAACCCAGCATTGTTCCTCAGATATAAAGAAGTTATCGACGACTACTTGGATCAAGACATTATTGAAGCCCTAACTAACGACAGTGTTACAACTACTTCCGGATCAACGTACTACATTCCGCACTTCGAGATAGAACGAGGAGACAAAACGACCACAAAGACGCGTATAGTCATTGACGCCTCCTCAAAGGAAAAGGGATCTAAATCACTAAATGACTGTCTTTCACCTGGTCCCAATCTCAATCCTAACCTCTTGGAAATATTATTTCGATTCAGAATGCATCGAATTGGAATAATGGCCGTGTAGAAAAAGCCTTTCTACAGATTTCACTGGATCCCAAAGACCAAGATTATGTACGATTCCTTTGGATTGAGGATTTCCCTGGCCAAGAGAAGCCAACGTTCATCCATATGCGTATGAAGAGGGTACTCTTTGGAGTAACATCCAGTCCGTTCCTGTTGTCAGCTACGCTACAATTCCACTTCGATAAACTTCAAGACGAGTATCCTGAGATTTGCGACATTCTTAGTAAATACATCTATGTCGACGACTATGTTGGAGGCACCTTCTCTGTGGAAGAAGCCTTAGAAATTCGGAGGCAATCCTGTGAAGTTATGAATCAAGCACGAATGAACCTTCGCAAATGGGTATCCAGTTCAAAAGAAGCCATGGCCGTTTGGAGCAGAGAAGATGGTTCGGATCACATTACCGCCAAACAACTAAGTTCACCACTGAAAGTTCTTTGAATTACTAGGCACCCAGCTTCTGATACCTTTTCATTCGATAAATCATCATTACTGGAATTCCTGACGCAAAAGAAGGATACCAAAAGAAGTCTCTTACAAGCCGCAGTAAGACTTTTCTACCCTATCGGACTCCTAGCACCATTTGTCATAGTTGTAAAATGTCTCTTTCAAGAACTCTGGAAACAAGGCGTAGACTGGGATGACTATCTGCCGCTGTAGATTAACAAGGCCTGGCAGCAATGGTGCTTCGACTTACCAAACTTTCAAAAATTATCAATTCCACGATGGTACTTTGCAGACAGCGAATCGAAAGTAACAGGATCCGAGCTTCTTCTTTTCTGCGATGCCAGCGAAAAGGCATACGCCGCCGTCATTTATCTACGTTATCGAACAGAGCAAGGATGCTACGGGGCATCAATAATCTCATCAAAAACCAGAGTAACACCGCTGAAGAAAATCACCCTGCCAAGGCTCGAGATCATGGCTGCTGTCATCGGGTCCAGACTCCTGAAACATACGCTTGCAGTCTTTGAAGGCAAAGTAACCCGATATAATTGCTGGTCTGATTCACAAATCACTTTACATTGGATTCGAGGACAGACGAAAGAATGGAAACCATTTGTTGCTAATCGCATCAAGGAAATCCAATCAACAACCGATCCAATGTATTGGTCATACTGTTGCAGCCAAGATAACCCAGCCGACATGCCGTCAAGAGGATGCACGATAAACGAGCTGATTGATAACCCAAAATGGTGGCATGAACCTACGTGGTTGTATGTAGCGGAAGAAAAATGGCCAGAGAGAAAATTTCCAACATCAAGCCCCACCATCGAGACCGTCATTGACGAGAGAAGAGTTGCTGTTCTGAGTTGCGTTGTCGAGCAAAGGGAACCTCTACTCGATTTACACAAGTATCAATCCGCCAGCCGGGTATTTCGAACTACCGCCTGGATCCTTCGCTTTCGAAGAAATATCAAAGTTTCCTCAGATGAAAGAATCTATGGCCCATTGAGCTCCGAGAAAATCAAGCAAGCTAGAGACAGATGGATGCGAGACGTCCAGACAGCTGCCTTCACCATTGAGATCGATGGCTTGGAGAAAAACCAGCCCATTCCTAGTTCATCAAGAATAGCCCAATTCTTACCGTTCATGGACGACAATATTCTCCGAGTCGGTGGCTGTTTACAAAACTCTGGTCTACAGTTCGCCGAAAAACATCCACTCATTCTTCCACCGAAACATCGCTTGACTGAGCTACTTGTCAGAGAAGCTCATGAGAAGGTTATGCATGGCGGCTTCAATAGCACTATGACCGAAGTTCGTGAGACCTACTGGATCCTACAAGGCCGTCAACTCGTCAAGAATGTAGTCCAAAAATGCTTCATTTGCCGAAGGTATGCCATCATAGGCGGAAATCAAGTTTTTGCGCCCTAACCGAGAGACCGAGTCACAGAGGCTGCACCATTTACGATCACACGGGTGGACTTCGCCGGACCACTCTATGTCAGAAATCCTGGAACTAATCAACACTCCAAAGTCTACATAGCACTCTATACGTGTGCTGTCACTCGAGCCTTACACTTGGAAATAGTCACGGATATGAGTTCGGAGAAATTCCTCCTTTCCTTCAGACGATTCACTGCCAGACGAGGGTTATGCCACACCCTGTACTCGGACAATGCGAAAGCATTTAAACGAATTGAGAAGGACCTTGCTGATATGTTCCTGGCTATTCAAAACAATGCTACTCAAGAGTTCCTGAGTCACAAAGGAATCAAATGGAAGTCTATAGTCCCAAAGGCCGCCTGGTGGGGCGGATTCTGGGAGCGCCTTGTTCGATCTGTGAAGACATGCCTCAAGAAAACCCTTGGCCGAACATCATTGATTCTGGAAGAATTAATCACCGTCATGACCGAAATTGAAGCTGTATTGAATTCAAGACCCTTAACTCATACGTTCACTGATGGAAGGGAGCCCCTTCCTTTAACACCGGCGCACCTCCTTATTGGTCAACGCCTGACTTCCTTGCCAGATCAAGAGTTCAGTAATGAAAACCAGTTCACCACCACACGAGAACAATTAATTAAACGAGTCAAGTATCGTCAGATGGTAGTCAATCAGTTTTGGAAAAGATGGAGGTGTAACTATCTAATGGAACTACGTACTGCCCATTCCAACGTAACAGTCAAGGGTCTACCCGAGTTCGAGATAGATGACGTCGTCCTCATCGAAGATCAACATCTGCCACGCCAAATCTGGAAAATGGGCCGCATTATCGAAACCTACATTGGCCGAGATGGGAAGGTGCGATCGTGCTCCGTGCGACTTCCCTGTGGAACCATACTGAAACGAGCTATCCAAATGCTGTACAATCTCGAGTTATCAAGGGATGACGGAGTCATCGGGGCGGAGGATGTCGCAAGCTGAAGTTCTCAAAAACGCTATTATCAAAAAATTGTATTTTTTACTGCCGATCTATTTATTCTCTGACGTTTTTTTAGACTAGTTAATTTTTATTGATTGTATAAAAAGCTAGGGATTATCAATTAGAAATTCGTGTTCCTTCAATATCTCAATAGAAACATTTGTTAGTTTGCAATGTTGTTTTTAATCTTAAATTCTTGACGCCAACTATTTAATAAAGTATGAAGTTCTAAGTTATACTTGAGTCGTTGATTTAACGTAGACGCGACAACGTTATTCGTATGAGCACGTGAATCTTCCGAATTCACGAACTCATACTTATGCAAAACAGTCAGATGCTCCCGAAATCCCATCAAAGTACAATTCATGAAGATACAAATGGTCTCTCCGGCCAATTGAGCCCCACGGTGGTACTTTCTAGAGTGCAAGTATGTTTCGTCCATTTTTACGAACAATCCTGGTCCTCCAATCTGCACCTTGTCGGCCCTGTTCGAAATGACAATCTCAGCCACCTCGCGACACATGGAAAAGTAATCCACGACGTATGGCTGGCACATTCACTGAGGATTATAGCATCAGATACGCTCATTTTGGAAACCCACAGGAACATGAGGAAGAGATTGTCGGTAACCGAGAGGTTTTGATTGTAAAACCAGGTGTTTTTCGAGGGGACGAAATCCTTCGTGCAATCGACCGCCAAATACTCTGGTTCCTTCTTTTTGGATGCTTTTAAGGCGTTGCGCTTTTTAGCGCGAGACTGGGCTGCGGAACATCTTATCGAATAGCCAAATCGGCTCTGGGAATTGCCAACCCCAACAAGATATCCATTTAATTCCCCATCATCGTTTTTATTCCCACATCCGCAAGGTGTCTTTCCTTCATTGAAGGATTCAAGACGCGGGACAAGCTCCAAAGTAAGTACTAGGGCAATGGCATCCCTCTCTGACCTCGCCTTTATTCCATCATCCATCCCGGGAAAAAACCCTCCCCAATTCTTCAAGGAAACCATTTTAAAAAAAATGTTCCTCATTTCCAAAATTAGGGTTTTCATACGCCTCGTTTTCCAAATTAGCATGAGCCATTTAAAAATTTAACCTAATAAACCCCCAGAAAATATAATTTGACAGCAGTAATAATTATCTCTCGAGAAAGTCTCTTCAAAAAAACACGTCTAATCACGTTGAAAATCAACGAGTCTCTGCTCAGTAAGTTCTCGTTTCCATGGCAACCCGCGAGGCGGGAAGAGGTGCGAATCGAGGGGAGGCGTTAAGGGGCGGCCAGAGGATTCAGTGACAGTTTTAGCGGGGAAGGAATACCATATATTTCAAAGGTATTAAATGTAAGGTTAGGTTAGTTTACTTATTAGCTAATTTACCACCTTTTCCAAAATTTCTGTTTGCGATTAGGTCTAGTTAACTTTTAAATACTTCCCAAAAGTTGAATGCTATATTTAGAAACTAAAATATCGCTAATGTAATTTTCGCCATTTCTCGCTTATATTCTCATTTTCCTAATTTTTGGTATTTCTAATTTTTCTTTACGCAATATTTTGAAAAATTCTCATATTACTTTACGATCACAGTACCAAAAATGAATGGTTTTGCTAAATTCAGTAGATCTTAAAAATTACATAGCTATACTTCCGTTGCGAGTCCTTAAAATTCTTATAGTTGACCCCCCCCCGGCATATTTTGAAAGACTGAGTGCATAATGCTTTTAGTCCATAGCGGTAAGTACATGCAATTTTAAAATTTTCAAAAATGTTTTTGACCAACTTGCGGCGGGTTTAGAATTTTTTTACTATTTTGACCGAACTCCCCGTGCTCTTATTAGTCTGTAACCGCTGTTAGTTGAGTTAGTTAGATAAAGTGCAATCCTACCTAAAAAATGTCCCGACGGGCTGACGGGGAAAGCCGAGTGCATTCGCTCCTAGGGTGCTACAAAATTATTAGTCATCAGTAAAATCTACCCACGTCGTCGTAAGCTTCAATCTGTATACTGCTTTGAAAAAAATTTAGAAACACAGTTTTTCGGCATTCACATTTCAAATCACAGACGTCTTTGCTTTTTGTAAGAGTTTATGTGCGTCTGGAGCAGGTTCAAGAGTGATTACAATAGGTTTTAGTTCGAATCCTACTGTAGGCGACACAGGCTAGAGCCCACTTTTCGTTTCACTTTGGGGGCCAAAGAACTCCGTAAGGGGCACAGTAAGGCCTTGTTAATGTAAAATATTACACTAGCCTAGAGAAGGGAAATTTTTAAAACCTATTGTTTTTTCAGACCAAAAGGATGAGAAAAATAACGCGTCAAAATACATGTTGGCTTCATATGTCTAAGAGATCCTCCATAAACTACGTCGCACTCATGGGGGAGGGGTTCTAAATTTGTGACGGTTCATGACGAAGGGGGAGGTTGATAAGTGATGCCATATATAACATTTAATTGGTTACGAGGTCAGTAAGAGGCTTATTGGCTCTCTTTCGTTATAAAAGCAAAATCACAACATTCTACCTGGGAACGACCACTATAAAAATTTTCTATCATCGCTTAAATAGTAGAAAATTAAAGCAATGATCTCCTACTTACGCGTACGTGTAGCATATATAAAACAAACAGACCAGTTCACTGCAGTACTTAGGTAGCTACATGTACCCGTAAGGATTGCTAAATAGAAATAGTTTCAGCTTAAACTCTCTTATGCCACTGTTTATACGACATTAGCATAAAGCATGGTTATCACTAGGCGTAAATCACGACTTTTCGCCCGACGTCAAGCGACAAACAAAAAAATTAGTTACGCTGGAGTGGCTGGAAAGAAATTAAATTGCGTGTGGCGATATTGGCTTTCTTTTTTTTTCGGCCGCGTTCAACGTTAAGGCTCTGCGCGAGTCAACCAGCAAGAAGCTTGTGTTGTGACGTCATTTTTGACCACGCGTCTTCGAAAGAGAACTTTCGCGGTCCGACATGTTTTTATATATTTTGTTGCTAATCCAGCCAGTAAACTAGTACAAATCCCCGAGAATGCCGAAGTTCAATGCTGAAAGTTTTATTGAAGAGGTTGGGAACCATCCATTTCTCTATGAGATGGGACATAAATATTACAAAGACCAAAATAGAAAAACAATAGATGGGCCGCAATTGGTGCAATGTTCAGCTTGTCTGGTAAGCCTTTGTTCCATTAGTTGCGGGAACTACGCTAGGTGAAAATGCTATAACGCTGGGCGACAACGTAAAAAACGAATCTGACGTTTGATGTACAGCTGTCGAGTGCAAACCATGCTCAGCGAGGATGAATCTGATCCCCCATCCGATGAGCCATAAAAAGTGTGCAGAATTGGGCTATGATTCTCGAAAATTGTGCGGAAATGGGCATCCTTGTCTCTGTGGATACAACCCTAATCGAATTTGAGCTAATTTCTTCGGTAGTCCCGCATTGCACTTTTCTAGTTTTCCTTCCACTGTGTTTAAAAAAAAAGAAAAAATCATTTTTATTATTTTCATTATTATCATTATTATTAATTTTAGCTTTTTTCATTATTTAAAAATTATTATTGTTGCCAATGTTCTCCTTGTTCAAAAAGGGATCTCTTCAAGAAATCGATGAGACTAACAGTTTTACCCGAGTTGGAGTAGTAGTAATTAAATAAATAACGGTAATGAGGAAGTGTGGCGTAAGCGATGTGTGATTTATATTGCTTCGCAGCCATTGAAACATTTTTTCCTCGCACCGTTATATTAGGGGGTATTTCGCTATAAGTATATTTATTGCAGTAGGCATGTCGAGAGTACCTTTAAAATTTGCTTAATATGGACTAGACCATCTTATTTCCTTGCTGCTATTTTAACCACACATAGTAATTTGAAACATCTCTTCGTTGCGTCGACGCCACCGCTGAAAGTGGCCGTTTGGGTCGGCTGATTTCTCATTCCTGCCAACCGAACCTTAAAACCAAAGTATACGCAATGGTTGGTCGTCCATACCTTGTTTTTTTAGCGGCTAGGGACATTGCGGCGGGAGAAGAATTGACTTTTGACTACGAAGAGCGGAGAACGATGGCCCTGGAAAACAATCCCTGGCTTCGCCGGAACCAGACAAGAAGCTCCGTCTCCGTAGTCGGACCAAGCGCTAATTTCCCCTTGGCATCTACCAGCGATGCCGTTTACGAGCGAGCAGTCTCGCAAGTAATATTTCACCAAGTTAAAACATAGGATTGTAACATTCAACTTTTTCCCTTCTTTTTAGGAATTTACATGCACGTTTCGGACTGTCATCGCTCTTATAAATGCCGTAGCAACCTGTAATTAGTTTTATAATTATTCATATCCTGAAACCATTTTTAACCGTCGTTGCATTTCGTATAGTCAACTACACGAAAAAAACATAGAGACCAGCTCTACATTCCATGTAGAGTGCATGGCTGCGAGAGTTATTTTGGATTGAGGAACGAATGTGTACTACACGAACTTCGGATTCACGGAGTGTTCCCAAAACAGGAACGTTTACCACTATACCTTCCTCCGGTTAGTACAATTTCTTTCAAAATCCCTAAAATATACAGAGTGTAAGTGATCAGACGAACGCTTATTTATTTGAGTATATCATTCAGAGATGGGCCGATACAAGTTTAAACCGATACCGATATATCGGTTTAGCCAAATACTGGTACCGATATTGGTATCGTATCGGCCAATCTCTAATATCTTTGCTAAACTTTTTATAGTTGATTGTTTTACGGAAAACCATCAGTATGTTAGAAAGGATAGAAATAATTAGTAGCACTGCGGCATTGTACTCGTAGTCAATGTCTCTACCTTGAATATTAATATCAAAAACTATACCGTTGAAAGGGTAAAATAAATGGTTAGACAATAATGTTTGTTGGTGTATTTTGATCTATGAGAATACGATATTTTCTTCGATTCTAAATACCTGAAAAATAATATACCAGACCAACACCTACTCCTTGTAAACGCACGAAGGGCGAGAAAAGGTATTGCAATTGGAATTTAAAGCGGAAATCTGCTCACGATTCGCCCCTAGAGTTGTACTTGTCCGCACAGCTTCAAAAAAATCCAAGAATGTGCTGCCACCTTTAATTTTTAAGGTTGGTTTATGATCAGACCTTTTTTTCTACCAGTGCTGGACATAAGTTGCCATTTAACAGTTTAGACTTAGAGCAGACGACGGTTTGAAGGCGCGGGCTGTTTATTATTCTAACTTCATGCTGTGAAAGGGTGGTTTGTTTTTGATTATTTAGATGGTCTAAACTGAAATGAAGGTGTAAGATTTACTTATTATATTTGAGAATGTTCGGTCACTAGGGAAAAAAATAAAATAGTTTTATATTGAACGCTTGTTTTATACTCTTTTTATTCCAAAATTTTGGTTTGCGGATGTGATCCTACATAGCCACGATATTGAAATGCATTCGTCCTATTTTAGTAAGTATTTAATTTAGTTCAGTGACTTACACTTGGTCTTACTGTGTGCTTATTATAATGATAAACCACAAATACAATACATTGATCCTTTATTGACGTTGAAAAGAAATAGATTCACCTTTGCGTTTGACGAATTTAGTTTCATAATTGTAATAGCAAATACACATGTTTGAGCCCAATTCTGCCACACGTAATCAAAGGGACAACTTACTGTTTCCAATATATAAACAAAGTGAACAAGTAAACCAATTACTTTCAAAAATATACATACATTTATATCCAATACTCGAAAATACTCCTCCGCGACGGAAGTCGCAAATATAAATACCACGGACTACAACTACTACTTTGACCTGTTAATTTTCATGTTTAAAGTGAGAAATGGTCTCTTCCCAGAATATGTAATAAACTGGTTCCCAAAGGGAAATAATAATATAAGAACACGTGGAGACAAATATAACTTCTACCCTGAAAGTTGTAACTCGCGCGTTAGCGACAAGAATGTAAAATTTCAAGGCATAAAATGTTGGAATGAACTAGAAAATCAACACAAAATAATAACATCAATAATGCTTTTTAAAGATGCCATGAGCAATCACGTGGCACAGAAATTAAGGCAATGAGGCTGGGATTATCTGTAAACAGGCTCTATACTTTTAATCTAAGTTATTATCCATTACTTTTATTTATTAAATTAACTCTGGACATCATTGTAAATTAGGACTCCACCTTAATGATTGTTCCAATAAAAAGCCAATATTATTATTATTATTGTAAAACCTTGCAAGAAGTTCACCGCGGTATCTGATTCTAAAATAGAAACTCAAAATATGCAATAGAAATATATTTTGAAGTCGGTCAGCAATTCCTTTTCATATACTTTCCACTGGAAAAATCTTGCTCCGCGACAATGGCGCTACTTTCACCTAGTGCAGTTTAAGCTAGGTAGTGTCATTTCATCCGTACCAAGCGACTTGTGGATGTGGAAACCTTTAATTATAGTCATTATTATTGTGGGAGGGGTCACGTCCCACCACTGATGCCAAATGCATATTGTGCACCCTCACTGTAGTTGCAGCAAAGAGGAGAGAAAGAATCAGTATCTAATGCAGGTGTCTATTAAGCCTAATATCACATCTGCTGAGCCGAGTAAGGCTGTAACAGACCAAATCGTACAATCCGTACATTAAAGCTAGTTAGCGGGCCAGAGAAAACATCTTACTACTATAGAGTCCATTAATTAATTAATAAATAATACGTTACGTCATTTAGTTCTTTTATTCCAACAGTTTTCCATCTAAGTGAGAGACACCCGTATACCGCCAACAAGCCCAAACCATGCCGCACCTAAATGAAAAGTGACTAAGCGCGTATATTCGGGATCAAAGGTCACAAACGGAAAACGACGCCTCGTGGCGGCGTCCGTTACTTGTTCCCCAAACACATTCAAATATGATAATTATACAGAAATATAAAGTGTTACAATCGATAATCCTATTAGGCATAACAAATATATAATTATTAAACAAAATAGTAGTAGGTAAAAATTAGGAAGTAAAATTTTGTATTTAATTTAAATTTAAAAATTGGTTGATATATATGTTCTGATGGACTAATAATAATAACTAGGCTTTGTCTATGAAGGGATTTCCACACTAAGCCTGTGCCTTGTTTACAGGTGGGTCCCTTTACATTGCATAGAGGGGTGGTTGCTAGCCCGTATGCCACAGCATACAAACTAGTACCATTAACCACTGCAAGTTTTATGGAAAGGAAAAACCGGGTTAGACCGCGGAGGAAAACTCCTTTACAGCGTCTCTTCTCGAGCCTGTATCGCTTGATATACAATACGACTCGGGTTCTTTTTGGTTGCTTGTGGCACAGGCACTTAGGCTTATCGTTCGACACTGGCGCATCATTTTTCCTTCGTTGACTCCGCTTCCAGGGCGTTCGGTAAATTCCTCCATCCAGATATGGTAACGGTACATTGGTATGCAGGTCCTTCCGCGCTGATACCTCCGATGTGGGTAACTCCTCAGGCTTTTCCAATTGCGGGAAGGTATCCGGCCCCTTCATGGTGGTGATACTGAGGAACCTCTCCTCCGATGTCATAATGTATGAGGGTTATAAAACAAGAAATATGAACTGATGTATTAAGGCCAAGTTTAGAGTCTAATAAGTAATAATACGTTACGTGCTTTGGTACTCTTTTATTTCAACGGTTAAAGTCCTTTATCGTATGGGGATGTGTTGTCCATCTAAGTAACCAAGGAGACACCGGTATACCGCCAAGTCAGCCCAAACCATGCCGCCCCTAACTGATACCGACTAAGCGGGTATATGCGGGATGAAAGGTCACTAATGCCAAATGACGCCATCTCGCTGCATCCATTACAAGGTCCCTAGATCAAGACCTGCAAGGACCATCAACAAACTGTTTCGTCAGTTTCAGGCCATCAATATCAAGCCAGAGCTGATACTAAATAGCAGTGATTGTGTCATGCAGGCACCATCTTACCTACCCATTGGTGATGAGGACGACTAACGTTGGTCCAAAGAAGAGGGTGGTGATGGATTTTTCAGGTGTCTTATGTGTAGGATCCCAAGCCTTTCTTGGGTATCTTATGTCTAGGATCCCAAGCCTTTGTTGGGTCTCTTATGTCTAAGATCCCAAGCCTTTGTTGGGTCTCTTATGTCTAGGATCCCAAGCCTAATAAGCGTTGATTCCTCAGCATTCCAACTGTCGAAACCTCTTATTTCGTGGATTGCTGAAGTTTATTTTTGACATTAGAAAAGTGATTTCATTTCCCTTCAAGGACTGACAGTGCACGATGACCGCAAATTTCCCTTCCTATGACTTAGGGTGGTGGGGGGTCGCTTTGCGGTCATTTCCCAAGAAATTTAGTTATTACGTATTATTTAAAATCGAGATATCTGTTTCTCTCTTAATTCCTCCTTTGAAGGGGCTTCTACCATTCCTCTGGTTTTGGCAATCCTTAACGGGTGATCAGCATCCAGTGGTACTTTTTGTTTCAATGACCCCCAGAAATCATAATAAATTTATAGCTGAAAAAGAGCCGATTTTATTTTTACCTTGAAGTTTTCCCTCTGTTCGAAAATGATCCGCATTAATTCCGGAATATAAGAATACTTTTTCTTCTCATATATTGGCACAATGTACCACGCCTTCGTTCGTTTACTGTAGGCACGTGTATCTCTGGAATCCACACATTTATGACCGTTATGCTTATTTCACAAACACATAGGCTATAATAAGTATATTAATGAAATTTTACTTTGGCTGTCCATCTTGTCTATAAGCTCTTCAGTTAAAGGTTCATGGTCGCAATGATTGAACATGCCTATCTCCAAGTGCCACTCATGCTCGTTGATAACATGGTGGAGACAAGTCAACCACAAACTCTATAAATATTTGGATTTCAATTGACCACCTGTTCTTCAAGATTCATTCAAGGTAATCATAGCACAATACCTTCATAGTGAAGACCTGTCCGTGACAATTTTTGGAGCACCACCAGAAATGATTACGTAGTAGAGGAGCCCAGTGACATAAATCTCTATGTTCTTTAGATTTCAGTCCAATCTACATGAAACACGTTCTGTTTCATTCACTTGATAAAGGGTGTGACAAGAGATTTAAAAATGGAATCATATTTACTTCGTTCAATCTCTTTAAAATTATTTTGCCACCATGCCACGTGTCCCACGAGTGTTTTACACCTGGCAAACAAGAATCCTCCTTCCCTACGAATTTTTTTTTCATAAATATACCATGCATTCTAAAATCGCCAAATGTTAATGTCGTGCTTCAAACTAACTTAGCTCAGCTGAAATTGAAGAATGAGCATCTGTGACGACTTCCAGCACTTTGACATTGTGTTGGGCGCCAAGCTCCAGAACCTCTTTGGAAGCACCTTTGAAAGCCAGGAGCTCCATGTTCGGGCTTTTCCCTTCAGCGTGTCTTTGTTGGATATAGTTAAGATTTTCTTTGATTCAGTATCTGCCAAAGTGTAAGTGCAAAACATGGCGGAATGCCCTGGACTGTCCATCCTTCCATCTCCAGCTACTACAAGTTCTTTTCCCGACAATTCTTCGAAAGTTTCTTTTTGCGTCCTCTCCCAGAAAACATCAACAGCTGGCTTCAAAAAATGAAGCTGATAGCTGATGGTGAAAAACAATTTCATGCCCAATTTAATAATAATGATATATGCTCGCTAGTGAGAACTCCCCGGTCTCCATGTCTATACATCGTTTTCTCTAAAGGTGAGAGGGGATGAATTTTATCTAGCCCCTTTATTTTATTATTCTCAAACAAGGCAATAATCTTTTGCATTAGTCCGTGTGCTTCCAATGTGCTAAGGTTGTACATCACCCAACAACGATCTAAGGCTATAGACTAGTAACGGACTACTGGTAGAGGGGGTGTAGACGGTGTATCCCTCCCTCTGGTCGCGCTCTTGTATCAGGGACTACTTTGCGCGCCCAGTAGGGGGATTACACTGAGCTAAGAGATAAAAGGGTGTGACGATTGCTTACTTAGTGGCATTACTCATAGAGTAATGTCAGTTCTACGTATGCAAACGTCATACCCTTCTATCTCTTAGCTCAGTGTCATCCCCCTACCAGGCACGTACTGTATCCCCTCTTACAAAAGCGCGCTTAGAGGGAGGGATACACCGTCTAATCCTCTCTCTACTCTATACATTGGCTCGCATACACTATACAGTTACGAAAAGTGCCACATAAACTTGAGAAATCCATGCCCAATTCAATACACGCAAAATACAGTGACCACGACACTATAAGGTGCCATTTCTAGTTTAGTTTACATTTTTTCTCTTTACGTAAATCGTATAAAATCAACATAATCAGAAATAAACCCTCGCAGTAACCAATTTCAGTTTTTCTTTGCCAAAAAAAAAATAAATCCATCAACTTACGGGTCTATTGAACGTGAACCTGATGTCTATGTAATTTAGAAAGGAACCCCACCGTATCGAATCACCCCTCAGTGAGAGAAGGCTTTCTATACATGTATATGCATACAACAAGATGGCCCAAGGGCTGGGCCTTAATACTAATTTTACACGCCTCACGTGACCCCCCGTATAGTTGATCTCCAATAAATCGTACAACTAAAAATATGTCTGAAACACAATCGTGTATGCCCTTAATTTCTAATAACGTCATATTTCAAATAATATTAATGAAACTAAATTGTGCACCCCACTAAAGAATAATTTTTAAAAACCATACGAATCAAATAATGTATCTAAAACAAAATCCTGGATCCCCTAAACCAGAAATCACTATGACCGTAAACTGTTCCCTCTATTTTACGAAACCTAACCTAACCATCCAGCATAATCTCTGATGTATCACGCGCACAAAGTGCAGAAGTGTACGAAAATTATCAACTTGTTTCTTTCACTCAAAAATGCCCGCGAGATTGAAACTAACTTTCTTTCCTCTCTCTCTCCTCTCCGAGCGGGATTCCCCCTCTCCTCCTTCTCCCTCTCACTAATATACCAGGCAGGCAGCGGAGCTCCGTTTCCCTCCGATCTGGGGTTCCCTCTCTCTTCGTATCGCCATCGCGTACGCTAGCGATCTCACTCCCTCCGCACGCTTTCGTTTTCCCTCTCTCTCTCTCTCTCTCTCTCTCTCTCTCTCTCATCGTAAGCTTTCGTTGTACGATTTTCTTTTCAGTGTTATGTCTTCGAAGTTAGTAATATCATTAGATTTTTAATATAATTTTAATAATCATGGGTTTTAAAAGGTTTTGAGTGCTTTTAATGGATAGTAAAACCGTAACTGAAGTCTCCAGTTTTGTTTTGACTGTACTTCAGTTTTTTACCCAACACCAACGCTATGACAAATTTGTAGTAGGAAAACAGTAAAAAGACATTGCTTTCATTTCAAAAGCATCGGAAAGCTAAAAATTCTTTAAGGTGCCTTCAGAGAAAAAAGTTTACAAATTTTTCCGCTAGGGGCTCAAAAATAGCAATAGTGGTCCGTTTTGGCAAAACGTTTGACGATTTTATAATTTGTCCCACTAAAGTTGAGACCACCAGAGCTCTTTACAGCGAAGGAAAAACCTATGTTTATAACATCGACGCTCCTGGGTTCTGACACCCGAAGTTGTTGGAACGTATAGAAAGGAAATTCGTGGGGATCCTTTGAATTATCAGTAAGCCCGACCCCACCCCTGAAATCGATCAAAAGAGAAAGTTCCCTATACCAAAAATTTAGTCGCGGGCTTTCTTCACATCCGCGCCCCCAACCTGGTGAAACGTACTTTTTGTAATCGCCTGTAGCGATAGTATCTGTTTGTTTTCTTGCTCGACTTTCTAAAGTGGGATAGGGGAGAAAGCAGAGATGGTCGGCATTACTCCTTCCCGCGTCTAAGTTCGCGCACCCGGGGTAAAGTGCTTTATATATTACTATTAGTATGGGGCGCCAACCTATTTTAGGGCATTTCAATAACTAGACTTTTTTCCAATGAGCCTCTATTCTAGAGCTAACACCTCCCCCCCCGCGATCCATAAAATCTTATTTTGTGTTCACATGTTGATTTGAATGGCCTTCAGAAAATCGGATAGACGTGGGAAATCCTTACTATATTTTCACATTATTTGAACACTTTTATATGGGCCTTGCGAAGGTGTTATTTTATATCGTTTGGGTATCATTTGTGCGCCTTTTAATGAATGGTGTTTAAAAAATATCGCACTAATTCTATGCCATTTGAGCACCATTTAATGGGGTATTCGATAGGGTTATTTTATTTAATTAAGGTATCATTTGCACACCTTTTAAAGAATTATGTTTTATAAACCCATTTCTACACCATTCGTTTAAGCTAATGGTGTTTTTAAAATACCGAACTATTTTCGTACTATTTCAGCACCTTGTCAAGGTGTACAAATAGTGCACATTGTTCTAACACCATTATGGCACTATTTACACACCACAATTTTTTACAGTGTAAACATTTCTTTCACATGGTTGGTTGGGACTTGTAAGTTTATAAGTTCAGTACAATCACCCACCTCTGATGTTTGTATTAATAATTTTTCCCGTTTATCTCGATGGAATGATTTAATTTCTTGAGCCCGTTTGCTCCGACTGTTCATTACAATTCCGTTTTTTCTTGCCATTTGTTTTTAGGAAAAGTAGGAAAATTTTAGGAAAGGAGCTCCGTTTTTACACTTTTCAGAAATGACAAGTGATATTGTATAAGCCTTTTCTTGTTCTACTTGCAAAAGTGGGACGGGAAATAGAAGAAGAAGATATCGCCTATTCTTCAATAATTGTGCATAGGGTCTTTCAAAATTCGTCTCTTTCTCCCCCCCCTTCCCGGTAAGTGCTTTGTATGTCTTTTTCTCTTCCACCTGACCCGAAAGTTTGGGTGGTTTACTGTTAGGGGTGGGTACTGTGGGTTAAGGCGCCGGTGCGTGCGACATGATGCCGACATCCCTTAATTGGTAAACGTCTTTCAGTCTGTAGACTACGGACCCCTCTTGTTACCCCCCTTGAAAAAAGTCACTACTTATATCCTGACATCTACGGAAAATTTACGAACTAGTTGCCTAAAGTTTTAGCACTGAAATGTATTACGAGAAATCAATGAAGGAGTTCAGATCAATGATTTTTTATGTCAAAATTACAAAAGAGAGCTTAAAATTATCGGTAAATCACGATCCATCCAATGATGTATTTTTTTTTATTGTGTGATAAAAGCTCTAGCTTTAATCTTAAAAATACTGAATCAGATATTTTGAGTAAATCGATTAAGACAAATTGTTATTTTAATGGTAAGGCCGATTTAGTTTTTACATAGATCAATGGATAGCCTATCCTGTGCTCGTAAATTATATGCCTGTTGCAATGGAAACGTTTCATTTGGGAAGAGTATGAACTCCTCTAACTGAGACCCCCTCAACTTTAAAATGGCAATTTTAAAATTTAAATAAAACCAAGAAAATTTAAACTATGAAAACCAAAAATATATCAAATTATAGGCGGATATTTGTTATTTTAATGCTAAAAATTTCATGTCGGTGTATAATCACCTTCAACTGAAAGGCGGGTTTTTGCTGGATGGCAAAAACAGTCATTTTACTTTTTTTCTCTCTGAAGGCACCTTAATACTCACTAATATCTCGTGTCATCATTATCAATAATGTATGACAAACCAAAGATGATTTCGATTTATATTTTATTCAAAACCGCTAACTAATAGCATTATTGGTTCCTTAGGTAATAGGGACGGGAAATGACATTTTCAGCCTGTTAAGAGTTGACTACTGCCTTAAGACTGAAGTGACAGATATTATACAAAAACGTCTTTGTTTGGACCAAGACCAAAAAACCAACGATATGAGTGAGGTTTATCAATTGACTGAAGTTTCATATATTGAAATTTTTCTTTAAGAATTTTTAGTAGTTTAATCCTTAATCACTATTTAATTCAATCAACTGATTTTACTCTTAATCGATCTTTTTCCTCTAAATTTATTCAAAAAATTGCATATCTCCGCTTTTTCAAGAACAATTCCATTTTCCGAAAACATTTTATCATGAAATTAATTATTTTGAAGGGATTTCGTATCGATGTTCCTTAATTTGTAAGCACCTTGACGGACTTTGGTTTAAATGTTAGTGGCTTGAGAAATTTAAGTTTGCACCAAAAAATGTTTTTTCAACGGTTACAATTTGTTGAGAAGACTGATAATCGATAAAGTATGATTAAGAGTAATTTATTTTGCTCGGACTAATAAAATAATGTCGTTTACCAAAGGAAACGGAACTACTTTTGTACCATGTGGTTGCTTTTAGTAGGTAGCTCTCCTTTCATGGACTGGAAAAATATTATGTAAGCATAAAAATAACCAAAGGTTAGTGTAAAGATTCCATAAAAAGAAAAATTTCTCAGTACTGTACAATGTCATTTTATATTCTTTTCAGTGGAATTACATAAATCACTTCACTCTAAACGAGTTATAATATAAAATTTTGCAATCATCCGTGCTTGCAGTTTATGGGTGCTTTTCTTAGAAATTCAGTAGAATATTTCAAATATTAATTACTGATCCCTCTAAACGTACTTCCTTCAAAATAATTATTTTCATGATAAAATATTTTCGGAAAATGGAATTGTTCTTGAAAAAGCGGATAAATGCAATTTTTTGAATAAATTTAGAGGGAATAGATCGATTAAGAGTAAAATTAGTTGATTGAATTAAATAGTGATTAAGGATTAAACTACTAAAAATACTTAAAGAAAAATTTCAATATTGAAACTTCAGTCAATTGATAAACCTCACTCATATCATTGGTTTTTTCGGTCTTGGTCCAATAATCATCTGAGACAGGGAATGTAATTTAGGTGGAAAGGCTGTATAGCAAGAAATATCCTTGCCATTTTTGGACCACAAAAGTAATCTTAATCGCCCGGTTGCATTGGACAAAACAGGGAAGCACCGGTATGTAACACATGAAGAAGTAATAAATTAGATAATTGTTAATGGAAATCCTCACAACTGTTTTCAGGATGAAAGCAAAATATTCCAAAGCCACGTCAAAATAGACTGTTGTTCCAGTGAAAATACCTACGAGGGCCCAACACTCGAAGAAATTGTTGCACCTGACATTGTCAGGTGAGGTTGTTCGGAGTCTAAACGAATTTTTTCTAAGATTCTTATGTAACAACAAAACGTAAAAATTTGGCCTTGACCCCTTGCCCCCTAGAGCAGAGCTAGTAGCAGCTAGGGAAAAATACTGAAAATTCGGGGGCTTCGGTAATTTCTTATAGAAAAAGGATTCATAAGAGATAACTCTCCGTTTTTTTTGTTATTGTAAAAATATATTCTATAGAGCTATTTCAGTTGAAGGGGTTTGCCTACCATTAAAGAGTGCCCATTTTCACCTTCTCTTCGGGTCGCTTAATTTCCCTGACAAAATTGCACTTGGGCCGTAGCTAATGATATCCCTTCCCCTGCAAATTGAAATAGTTCTAATCTAGGATTTAGAATTTTTGTTCAATAGCTAATCCATTTTTCTCAATAGGAATAATAATTTCGAGATGAAAATGTCTCACTAAAAAGGTAAGAGAATATATTTTCAAGGTTTTTTATCCAATATTTAAAGCAATTTACTATAGCTGAAGAACAGTGCTACATGAATAATATGTATCGCTGTGGTATGTCGTGTAATGCACCCGTATAACACTAATACGCCTTATGCAGTGTAAATTGAAATTAATACATTAAATATCAACAATTTGCATGGTTTTATGTTTTTAAAAAATTCTATCTGGGTTAAATCCAGTATAATCCCTATTGGGAAGTGGGAATGTTTCCCCTATCTCTAAAACAGTGCAAGATGGGATGACTCGGCGATTGCCCTGTCCTAATCGGCCCCACTGCCAAAAAACAAACTGTCTGTAAGCAGAATAGCGGAACGGCCTGTTTATATCCCCTTGCACCACTTCAAAATGCACAAAAAATTGATAAATTTGCATTTGGATTTGCAACACTTCCCGATTCAAAATAACGTTTGCGAAGTTTTCATCTGCTGTAATGCAGGGATTGTTTTCTTCGTTCCTCTCTCTTTTGCAGCATTTATTTTCAGCCACAGTGTTCATTTCACGGCAATTGTCACAGTGGCAAAAGCGAGGCACTGTTTCTCCTTCAGGAGGAGAAGAAGGTGGATCCACCTTATTTCCCTCAACGTTACGTAAAATTTCGTCTGATTGATGTTCAGTAATATCTTGGACATCATTAGTTTGTTTGTTTTTTTCCTTCGGCGATTTTAAATATTCCGTGAGATCAGTGTTTGGATCTTGTTTTTGAATGTTTTTTTTAAAATTGTGGGACATTGCGCCAGTGTCAAATACTTTACTTGGACTATTCTTTCCTTTTCGATTGTTACGCCAGTGTTGGAATCTGAGCTTGCCTGAAAATTTAGGTTATAAAACATTTTAGTTAGCATTATTCACTGAAGAAAAGAAAATACCTCGCAATTTGCTACTGCCCAGCTGCGCGTTTTGGCAACAGACTGGGCTCTTTTTTTAATTTCTTTGAGTTCTACTAAGACCTTTCCATTGGCACAGTCTATAGTCTCTCAACATTGGCACATGGATGTGCACTTCCGATTACCATCTCTACATTGGCATACATTGCGATTTTTTGCACTTAAACAATTTGTCTTACACGTGCAAGGCATAATGGTATTAAAAATTATAATCGTTAAATTGGAAAAACAAAGGTTTTTCTATGCACTCCAATTTATAAGTTAGCGCTTTTACTTGTTTTTCACAAAGACAATATGAAATACTTCGCTTATCCTTATAATATTCTTTGGATTTTGAAGATCTTTGTTATTAGTTTCTTTTTCTGAAACTGAACTGAGTTGAACTTGAGTAAAAAGTGAAATATTTTGACTAGATGGCGCTACCGTACGCCAATTTACTACCCTAGAAATTTTGTGTTACAACACGGAGAAAAAGTAGATCCGGCAAAGGTCCGGTTAGCCCCTTTAAGTCAAAACATGAAGAAGATAGTGGTGGTTATTCTGCATTTCTTTTGCCTGGAATAGGTGGATTTGTCAACTAACTTTTAATACTGAACTCTCCAATGTAATACAGTGGATTGGTTTTCGCTTAATTGATGATTAGGCAAAGGTTTCCAGGATGGTGATGAAAACGCAGAAATTGCAGGGGAAACTAGTTTCACACTTCATAAAAGACCGGAGCCAAAAAGCTAAGCAATGTAAACTCAGGCACCTCAAAACTGATCGTTTATGTTTTTTAAATCAAATTGTTGGTGGAGTAATGGGGGTAATGTGGTCAATAAATAAAAAAAGTCTTGAGTTCTCTGGGAAAAATCAAGAAGGGTAAAAATCAGTTTACAGATAAGCAAAGAGCGCAATAATACATTAATTACAAAATAGCACTATCGATAAGGAAGAGCTTCATAAAGACCTTCCTGCTGTTATTAAAAAGATTAATAAAGGCGGGTTATTTATTGCACACGCTACACTAATACCCTATGCTGCGAACATTTGCAAGATTGTCGTTCATCAGTACGAATTTTGGTCTATTGGATCTAATCCGATGAAAACAATCAGTAAGTATTTCTCCGATTAAAGATTGCTTTTATTGCTATCCAGTTAGTTAAAACTATCTTACTTTTAGAGGAAACAACTAGTCATGCAGGTATTGTAGACTTGAATGATCAATTTCATGAAGCAGTTCGAGAAATTCCAGAAGTTGTAATAAATAAATTCACCTTTGCCCATCTTGAAGAATTTAGGTTACTTTTTCAAAGAGAATTAGTACATGCAAAATTCGTTGATTTAATTCGAGGAACGAACAGGCGGCGAAATGAAAAGAAAGGGAAGCGTTCATCAGAAGGTCAAACTGTTTGGTGCATGCTTTTCGGAATTCAGCCTAAATCAAAGAAAAAAAATGGAAGAAAGATAAATCCAAAACGAGCACCAACAAAGACTGATTAAACTGTAACACTACATAAAGACCTTCATTGCAGCAACGTTTTACGTACATTAACTTGGCCCTCAGGTGCTCAAATCGCCACCAAACATACATGGATCAATGGCACCAAGCATGCACCATCATGCACCACCCTTAACTTAGCTTGCACCACTACGGTTCGCCTCTACTTAATTAAAGATTTTGTATCCGAAATGGAAAAATAATGTCATATTCTATGTGCACCATCCTTGCACCAATATGCACAGACATTTTTATTTTTCTCACTATTAATTTATTACTAAATACTGCAATCGCCACCAAACATACATGGATCAATTGCACCATCATGCACCGCCCTAAACGTAGCTTGAACCACTACGGTTCGCCTCTAGTTAATCAAAGTATTTGGGGTGCAAAATAACAACCCCCAGGTATCCGCAAAAGAAAAATAATGTCATATTCTATGTGCACCAATATGCTCCTCCGTTTCTTTACTCTCACTGTTAATTCATTATTAAATACTTAAATCGCAGTTATTAATTATACATTATTTAATGTACTTTAATTGATTACAATATTATAATAAAAATGAATAACAAATGATATGTGTGCATACACTTTCTTTTTCCGTGCAATCAGCGATTTTGTTCTTTAAGTCATCATAAATTTTTCATTATCCCCTTTTTTATATCATCCCTGTTCCGTATGCAACGTAATGGCCAACTGAAGTTGGGTTATTTGTACTTTTGTACCCAATAGCCCCGCGTAGTTTGAAATTCACATCCTGAAATACACATATAGGTATACCTTGAAGTTTCTCTATATAGGAATCTTCATAATCAAGTCTTTAGGTGAAGTTAGTTGGCTCTACAAATATTAGGCCATGGAAATCATTCTCTCCATTTTACAAACTTGGCAAGTTTCCTTCTGAGTTGAAATTATTTCTGGGAGCAGTTAAAAGAGGCTGCTTATCTCGTTAGGCGGGCATTCCATAGCAATTATTTCTCTTTTGCTAATTTTTATAGCGCTTGAACAATTTTCACTGTGACATAAACTTGTCTCCGATAACAAAGGAATTTGAGGAAAACGTTTTTGACCAGAACCGCATTGGATCTTTTACAATTATATGAACAAACATTCTCTGGAAATTCAATTCGCTCGAAGTGATTATTAAGAATAAGTCCTCTATCGTGGTATGTTTTGGCACTAACTCCCGAGACGACAATTGATTTAGGCAAAACACATATTGGAATTGAAATGCCCATATCGTCTGATATCTTCTTAAAATTGTCACTATCACAGTAGGTAGAGCATAATAACTGTATCATGGCATCGAATGCGCATGTATTCGAGAAACCGTAAACTTTGATTTGAACTTTCACAGCTTGAAGCTTTGATCCATTGCTATTTTTCTCCGTCAAGAATACCCATTTACTATATTTTCCTACGACTCTGTGTAAAACGAAGTATAGTTTATTTTTAACTACAATTAATTATTACAATAATGCTTTAAACCTACGCGATTAGCCTTTCTAATTTGTATATTCTTAAAATGGTTGTAAGTGAATTAAGTAGCAAATTAACTGTCATTAGGGCTGCTATTAGATAAACTTGGGTAACGAATGCACAAAATTGAACTATCATACTAAAATTTTCAATGAAATATATCATGTGATCTATCGCGCTCAGATAGTTCATTTACTTACCATTTGTGAAACTTGTAAAGTATGTTAGTATGTTATTCAAACTCTTAATAATACTGTACCCAAGACTTTCTTCTCTCCAGAAAGAGCAACGTGTACTTCTGAATTTAGTCAAAGAATTTAAAACTTGCTTGAAGCTAACTTAACAATAATCACGAATATGAAAGAAATATGTTGCGAGAGAAATTTGAATATAAGTAGATATCTCATTCAGTAGATAATTGGTGATGTTGATATTAAAGATTCATTGAGTTAACATAATTGGTATTAGTATTTTAGTTAAGCTTTGATATCAACATCGGTTATTTTACGATATGGGCTCATGATGTTAGTCTTTTTATAAGATTAATTCGTTACTTCAAGTATGACTAGACAGTATCTACCTCCAAAATCGAGAAATATTAACTTTAAAACAATCTCCTTGTCACAGGGTATCCGAGGGTGAAGTTATAATATCATTAATACGTGATAATCTGACGAAGGCTCAATACTTATGAATTTGTATGTTTGGGGTTTTTATATTTATTTTCTTTTTATTTAAGTGTTAATTAAATAGATAAAGATTTTCCCCGTTTTCTACCGCGCTCCTCATGTGTTTCGTTCTCGTTCCGTAGCTATCGTCATCTATGATTCTATGTTATGTTTGACTGGAACGTTTTGGCGGTTAATTCAAATGTGGGTTTAGATAGAGCTAACATAGTGTTAAATGAGCGTTATGCGTTTGATCATTTTAGCATTGCTAAAGGTAATTCGAGGGGATAATCACTAAAATGCGTAATCACTAAAACTAAACTTTCTCTTTCAAAAGTTTCTGGGCATAAGTCCTTGTTAGAAATTTATAAGATGCGATAAGTGTGCATCGGCATAAGTCTATGTTGTAAACTCATCGAGGGGATTATCACTAAAAACTATCTGTTCTTCGATTCGCCGGAATATTAGAATTACAGCATCAGTAAATTTATACGGTTATAATTTAATCACTGTTTAGAGTGGGGAATCGAGGGGCTATTAACTCTGATTTTATGCACGGTAAATCAATTAAGCATAGAAAAAGATAGCGCTATTCACTCATTAGGGTAAGGTATAGAGGGGTTATCCACTCATTGGGGGTAGGTATAGAGGGGCTATTCACTCCTACGATATGGCTACTATTACGAGCCCTTGGGCCGTCTTGTTATTTCTCAAAACGCGTTGGAGTCGAAAACCTCGACGCGCACTACGAGTAGAAGCATAAAAATGCAAAAACAGCACATTGACCGCATACATTTTTAGTTTATAACATCACACTATGGCTGTTTTCGGGGAGCCGCGCGAGCCACGACCGAATAAAATTGAGAGCGGTAAAGGAAAAACAAGTGGCCGGTTAAATGGGGTAATTTCGAGGGAACGAAATTCAAATGCAAGGCGCGTCCCTTCTACAAAAAACATTGAATTCGTAAATACCGACGTTTTACGCAATTATAATATTGAAATTTTATCCAATTAAGTATAATTTAAGAAAACAAAGCACTCATTTTAAATTCTAAACTTTAAAAATATGACGCTACGAGATGGACAAGTAACGGGGCTTAAAACGAGAAGCAAAAAAATTAAATGCCAAAAATCAACGGTAAGCCAAAAAAAAAGTGCCAAGTTTAAAAATAGATTGTGGGACAATAAAAAGGTGGAAAATTATGAAATTAGGCTTAAATTAAAGGTTGAAACCTACTTTATATTACATTTAAAATCCATCCATGAGCAAATCCTCAAAAAATATGAAAATGACAACGAAAAAGGACCCACTCTCAATTTTTTTCCCCTTAAAAAAAATGGCAGCCACAAACGGGATGAAAAAGGCGAAAAGAGCTATCCAAATGACGATTGGCCGGCCAATTGGCTGCCCAAATGTTTGGATAGGGTTTGAACCAAATGAAAAGGGGATTCGGAGTTACAGAATACCGATTAGAGTCATTTGGGGATGAATCGATGTCAAATCCAAATCATTTGGATTAGGAACGATCCAAATGTAGTTAGAGAATAGGGTCCCTGGTTTTTCCTAACGAAATGGAAATAGAGAGTTTGAAATTTTTCTCAAACATGATGATTGTCAACGGAAAAATTGTCACAGATCGTAATCAAGGATTGATAGCTTATCTGAGGGACAAACACGCTGATATTGCTCGCGAGTTTGATTATTGGTACTTTGCCTTTTGGCTATGAATTGAGACTTTTTTCACAACTAGACTATTTTACAAGCCCAATTAATTCTGTTTTATGTTTAGACATAAAGACTAAATTAGTTGCAATTGGTAAAATTAAAAAGAAAAATGCAGTTGTAACGGATCGCCCCGGGGAAAACTATGTGGCCGGTCGTGAAGGGGGATTCGCGTTACAAGTCCCTAATGTCCGATAGCGAGGGGAGTTATGTAGGCCTAACCCAAATCGTCACTATCGTCCCATAAGGGAATTTAAACCAGAGGGAAATTAAACATACCTTGAAGGTGATCTTTTGAATATTCTTTATTTCGTTGAAATGATATTTACTTTGCAATTATTTATACGAATCCAAAATTGGAAAGCGCGATGTCACGCGAAATACAGTTTTTTCTTCGTCGCGAAGATTCTTTAAACTTAACCGGACCCGTGCCTAGTCCCACGAAACTACTATGAACTAACTTGTTCAGGATCACAAACGAATCTGATCCGCAGAAAATAAAAGCGAACTTATCGTTCTAAAATAAAACTCGAACTAACTTGACTAACACAAACCGGCGTTTTTTCTCGCCTCGGTTTGAGGTTTTTGGGGACAGGGGTTTTTCAGATGGGATAAGAAAGAAGGAGGGGAAGCTTAGATGATGGCGGGCTGAACATAGTCCCAAAAGTGGACTATGGTGCTCAGCCCTCCATCATCGTCTGCAACGGCTTCAGAGGTGAGGCCGCTGCATGCACCCCCCCCCCCGGAAAAGAAGGAGAAGATGGAGAAGAAAGCAAGGTTATAGTGAGAGAGAAGAGAAGAGGGTAGGGGGAATATAACAAAAAGGCACGTTATAAACATTGGGGGGTTTTTTTTTTTTTTCTTTTCAAAACGTTCAATCAGTGTGTATGCGAGTTTTCATATTTCCGTGATGGCGGTCTCTCAAGATGAATTTCCGGGGGCACAATGAAGAAAAATGCCGTCCGACGGCTGCGCAGGCTTGGCATACGTACGTGTGACTTGGGCGGTGAAACATTGGATATCCGTCCGGATAAATAGGATACAGGCGGACGGCTTGGCCCTTTGGAATGTCTTCCCATGCAACGGGGAACAGGTCTCGATTCTTCGGGGGTTCCTGGAGATAGGGGAGTTCGTCAAGGAAGAGTTTATCATATTCGCCGAATAAGTACAGCCTGTCCTGTCAAAATCGCGGTAGGCCTGGGAGCGGAGCGGAAATGGATTTTTCGGTCTCGGGATAGCTGCGTCCTCAAGGTCTAGGACTGGTTCCGGCTCGGGCTCAGGTTCTGGCACCGGTTCAGGTGTGAGGGGTCGTGGTTCGTCCGCTATAGGCGGGTCCTGTGGCGGAACGTCAGCCTGGGGGGGATTACTTTCGGGCTCTTGGGCTACAACCTTGGGGATGGTGTTGGCGTGATCTGTTAAACACGGTTCGGCTCCCTGGGGGAGCAAAAGAGCCATTTCTGGAGCCATAGGCCAGGGGGCCGGATATAGGAGTGCAGCCTCCAACATTACTTCTTCCAGTGTACGCCTTGGGACTCCTCCGGTAGCGGCCGCCTGAGTTTGTACGGGTCCGTCTTGGATGATGCGTGCGTCCGGCAGAAAAGTTTGACGAGGGCGTGCGGGATACCGTTCCGAGCCCGTTGGGTCAGGGCGAACGGGGTCTTGTCGAAGGTCGGGTCCCAGATCCTCGTTGTCTTCGTGTAAGAGCAGTATATCTGGTTCCGGGATCGGAGGTGCGATCCAAGGAGGACGGACTTGTTCGGAGGGTGTTGGGTCTTCTTCCCGGGAAAGTGGACCGAACGAGTGGGCAACGAGGAATGAAATAATAGGCTGCTCTCTGGGGATTGGACGCAATAAGAAATCTTCAGGTGCGATGGTGGACATCCGGCCTCTTTGTCTCCGGGGAGCCACTCTCCAATATAGAGGAGGAGGGGTAGCCATCTAAAAAGAAAGAAGTTAAAAAGAGTTCTATAGGGATATAAGCAGGGTTCCCATTGGGATCGAGTGTGACGAATCGCAATGGTAGGAACACGTTGTTCTGATTAAACAGCTGTGGGCGCCACCCGCCTCGGGTGAGCTAGTCGAACCCTTTCCCAAGGTGGTTTTGCAATTGGTTTCCGCTTAAAACAGAAGTCTATCGGGTCTAAGTCCGTAATGTTGTTTATGCGTAGGTACTGAGCGATTTCATTTGTTGAGCGTTTCATGCGCTTCTTCCCTCCCGGTGGATAATAGTATATATCTAGATCTACTTTGCCGGGTTGTACGGTGTGTCTATAACACAGCTCGCGAACCCATCCTTTTTTGAATGGCTTCTCATAATTTGTCGGAAACTGTTCTGCAATCGCTGGAGAGTCGGGAGAATGCATATCTTCTTCGGTACTCGTGGATTCGGACAGTTCATCCATAGGAACTAAAGGGTTAGGATTTGTGGCTTCTGACTTATTCGAACTTGGTTCATTTGACGGAAGAGGGGCTTCCCCTTCCGGACTAGGAGATATGGTATGGAACTTCGGCGTCTTTTTCACTGGCTTTGTCGATGAACTAGTCGTCGTCGTAGCTCTCCTGCGCTTTCTTCGTAGTTGTCTGTCTTCCTTTCGGTCTATATCTTCTGAAGACGAACTGAGTTGGTCTGGCAGACGTAGTTTTCTTCGTCTTTTTCACTGGCTTTGTCGATGAACTAGTCGTCGTCGTAGCTCTCCTGCGCTTTCTTCGTAGTTGTCTGTCTTCCTTTCGGTCTATATCTTCTGAAGACGAACTGAGTTGGTCTGGCAGACGTAGTTTTCTTCGTCTTTCAGCTTGGGGACGCGAGAGGGACGGTTCTTTTGACGACGTGCTTTTACTGCTCGATACTTTGCGCAGTGGTTTCTTTCTCCTTCCAATGACTGAAGATGAGGTAGGGGGGTGACTTCTTTTGCGGGGATCGTGGATCTCTGGCTCGTCACTTGAGATACGGCTACTCATCATTTTCCGTGTAGGGCTTGGAGTTGGTTCCTGAGCGACGGACAAAGGGGTTGTAAGACCTCTCTTTTCCTGTTCCGTTTCCGTTGTTCGGTCGACATCCGTCGAAGTACTCAATTTACGGAGTGTCTTTTTCTTAGGTTTAATGTCTTCGGTCGTTGACGTAGTCGGGTGTTCTCTCTTTTCTCTCTCAAGTCTTGGAGCTTCCACTGGAACTTGGGGTTCAGGGGTCAGTGGTGTGGCTTCCGGGTGTGTTACTATCGGACTGACGATCTTCTCTCGACCTTCCTCCGTTGGACGGACTTCTTCCGTTGGACGGACTTCTTCCGTTGGACGGACTTCTTCCGTTGGCGTTTTAGGTTCTTTCGATCTCGTTTTCGGAATCTTGTCCACAAATCGAAAAGGTCCGATCATTTCAACAACTTCCTCGAAGGATTCGGAGGAAGGTTTGGGTCTTTCCTGGGGTACTTCTTGGGGAAGTGTTCCTTCCGGAGGTGGCGTGTCGGTTTCTTTTCCTGGAGGAAAAGGTTCCTTCGGGACAGTATTTTCATTTTCCTGAATGAGTTCCGCGGTTTGGTCTTCTTGTGTTACAATTGGATGTGGTACTCTTTCTGGAGCTGACGCTCTGGGTCTCCGTGGGGAGGAAATTTCTTCGGGTTGTTGGTTTTCATTTCTCTGGATAGGGTCATCAGTGGTTATGTCTATCTCGGCTGGTTGTTCCGACTCTTCTCCTGGAGAGGGCGTCCCTTCGATTCCCTCTAACGGTACTTCAGGAGTTTGGTACAGTTTGAGTTGAGACATATTAATCGGGCCGGTCTTTTGTCCCGAGATCATGTCTTCTAGGACATAGACTAGGGGACTCCTCTTTTCGAGGATCTTGTAGGGACCTGTCCACTTCGGACATAGTTTGGCCATTCGTCCCAAGTTAGCGTTAGACAGGGGATGAGTCAATTTCCAAACGATTGTCCCAATGTAGAATTCTAGATTTTCTCTTCGGAGGTCATAGTATTTTTTCTGTTTGGCTTGAGCCAATTTG
The DNA here is from genome assembly GCF_054372755.1 of Phalangium opilio. Lineage (NCBI taxonomy): Eukaryota > Metazoa > Arthropoda > Arachnida > Opiliones > Phalangiidae > Phalangium > Phalangium opilio. The sequence goes on from NW_028324185.1 coordinate 62,118, forward strand.
GAGAAAGTCTTAGTTAATTTCCACTGATCCTTTAAGGTCTTCAAGGTCTCCGAACGATCTTCGAATTCCTCTATGGGCATCCCTATGTCGATGTCCCATGGGAGTCTCGGTTCTCGTCCCATGTTTAAATAAAAGGGAGATCTTTTGGTCGTTTCGTGGGGCGCTGAGTTTATCGCGAACGCAAGGGCGTTCAGAGTTTCATCCCACGTTCGGTGATTATTTTCAACGTATATGGAGATGGTTTCGCCAAGGACTCGGTTCACACGCTCCGTGATGTTCGACTGAGGGTGGTATGGCGATGTATGAATAGGTCCAATGTTGAATAATTTACACGTGTTGCGCCATAGTGAGGACACGAACTGCGTTCCTCTGTCGCTAAGGATTTGTTTCGGAGCTCCCCATCGACATACAAAGTTCTTCAATGCGAGGGCGCATGCGTCGGCTGTTATTCTTTTTAATGGGACTAATTCCACGAATTTGGTCATGTAATCCGTAAAGACAAGAAGAAATCGGTATCCTCTCCTGCTGACTGGAAAGGGTCCCATGATATCGACTCCGATTTTATCGAATGGTCCAGTCGGAACTGTAGATATCATAAGGCCAGGTGTCCTACGGTTACTGATCTTGTACTGTTGGCAAAGAACACATTCTCTGACGTATTGTGTGACGTCTTTGTCAAGATCGGGCCACCAGTACCGATGTCCTACTTTTTCTCGCGTCTTGTACTTTCCTCTATGGGCAGACAGAGGATGATCATGCAAGAGTCTCAAGGCTTCTCTTCTGAGAGATTGGGGTAAATAAATCCTTGCTGGACGAACTCCCGATGATTTCCGGTAAATGAGATTGTTTACCATCTCGTACTCTGTATTGTCTGGAGGATTTTCTTGTCGGAATTGTTCAATGATTCCGCGAATAACCGGATCTTCTCCTTGAGCGGTGATAATATCGTCGCGATCGAAGATATGAAAATTCGCGTGAGGGTAAGGTGGTAAAATGTACGCGACGTGTGAATGATCCGTTGGAACGGTCGATTCTTCTGATGACGTGATCTGATTATCTTCTTCTATGGTGGAGGCTATTGACATGGCGAACAGTCCTATTGGAGCTCGCGAAAGGGCGTCGGCTACGACGTTTTCGACTCCCTTCTTATGTTGAACTTTGAAATCGAACGTCTGAAGATACATGGCCCACCTGACAAGTTTCGAGTTTGGTTCTTTAAGTCCAAATAGCCACTGTAACGCCTTGTGGTCGGTGACGACGGTAAAGGGTTTACTTTCCAAATAAGGTCGGAAATGTCCGATGGCCCAATAAATTGCTAGACATTCCTTTTCTGAGGTACTGTATTTGGATTCCGCATTTCGAAGATTTCGACTCGCATATGCGATTGGAACTTCTTTTCCATCTTGGACTTGAGATAGCATCGCGCCTAAGCCGGCGTCTGATGCATCTGTTGTCAATATGCTCGGCGCATCTGGTTTGTACGCGGCCAATGGTGGTGAGCTGCAGATTGCATCTTTTATCTTCTGAAAAGATTCCTCTTGATCAGGACCCCACGTGAATTTTACGCCTTTCTTCTTCAATTTATTGAGTGGAGTAGCTAGTTTGGAATAGTGAGGTATGAATCTATGATGCCATCCTGCCATTCCAAGGAATCTTTGGACTTGTTTCAGCGTCTTTGGCTGAGGATATTTCTTGATAGCATCGACCTTGGAAGGATCTATGTAAATTCCTGTTTCGTTAATAACGTGTCCAAGAACGACTGCTTCCGATTGGGCGAAGCGGCATTTCTTCAATTGAAGGGTTAAACCAGCGTTCTTCAGTTTGTTCATCACGTACTCCAAAGCATTTTTCTGTTCTTTCCATGTCTCGGAGGCAATTAGTATGTCGTCGAGGTATACGACGATAGCAAATTTTTCTCCATCGCGAAAGACTTCGTCCATTAGTCGTTGAAAAGTGCTTGGCGCATTGCAAAGTCCGAATGGTAATACGTTAAATTCGTATTTTCCAGCGTGCGTGATGAAAGCTGTCTTTGGCGCACTTCCTGGTTCCATTTCAACCTGCCAGTACCCTGATTTCAAATCCAATGCAGTGATGTATTTTGGCTTTCCCAATTTACTGAGAGTTTCATCGATTCTTGGAATCGGATAAGGATCTTTTGCGGTGATGGAATTCAATTCTCTGACGTCGATGCAGAAACGGTATTTCTTCTTGCCTGTACCGGATCTGTCATCTTGTTCTAGAATCACCACTGGCGAAGCCCATGGTGACGTCGAAGGTTTGATTATTCCATCCTTGAGCGTGTCATAAATGCTTTGTTCTATTATTTTCTTCTTGGCATCACTCACACGATATGGTCTCTTATGTATCGGCTTAGCATTTCCGGTATGGATTTCATGGACCACTAAGCTGGTTCTTCCAAATTTATCACTAAAAAGTTCTGGGAATCGGAGAAGGAGTTCTTTCAACTCTCTCTTCTGCTTAAATGAGAGAGAGGTTGATTCAACGGCTTCATTAACGTTCGAAACCATTTGGGGTGAGGGAGGAAGTTTATCTTCTGTTGCTTCTACGAGTTTCAACTCTAATCCATCTATGTTACAGGTTAAGTTTCCAAAATCGATAATTGTTTTCCAGTCTTCTAGAAAATCTTGGCCTAGGATTGCATCACACAGAAGTGAGGGGACGATGTGGAACTCCTGACTAAATCTTCTCTTGATATCTTGTTCAAACGTTATTTCGAAATCTAATACGGTTGAGCCCTTAGTGAAGGAGTATTGCCCATTTCCCATTATGATACACTCTGATTTTTCTGAGTTCGGGTCTAATCTGTTATCCCCTCTAAATCTTTGTATGGTTCGCCATTGATCTAAACTAATCATGGAAACTTCTGCACCATTGTCTATTCTAGTTTGTAGGGTTTCATGTTCAAATTTAATGTTTATTAGATGTGGATTTCTTTTTCGGGGTCTTCTTCTTCGTCGAATTGTGGCCAATTGTAACGGTGGTGTTGTCACAATTTGGTCTTCATCTTGCGGGACTATTGGTTGGCGGGAGGGAGACGTCCTCTGGCATTCCCTCCCGGGTTGGCGTTTCCCGAAAACGGACTTCTCTGTCTTTCCACCCTTGGTGATGGACATTCACTGGCATAATGACGTAAGCCACCGCAGTTGAAGCATGTGATCGGTCGATCATCCTGAGTGACTCTCGGAGGATCTTGGTTATCCTGGCTTTGGTTCTGTGGACGTCTTGGGACGAGTTGCCTTTCATTTTGTTGGGGCTGGCTTTCTCGAGGCCCAACTTCAGGAGTGCTCCTCTCAAAGACTCGAGTTTGTTGAGGAAAATCTCTGGGTAGGCTTCTTCTTCGAGGAGGTCTGGACGCAAGGTGGGATTGCCTTGGTTGGGAATTTGGCCTCGGGAAAGGAGCTCGATAATCTTGATTCGGATAGCTTTGGGAATCATTTCGGACTGGGGGAGGATTGTAATATTCGTCCCGATGGGGGTTGTTAGTGTTCCCATGCGGGATGTCCCTGTTAGTATGAGTTCCCATGCTCGGGATATTCCCTTGATTTTCTCTTTTTCTGGGGGCTAGATAGGGTGGGATCTGTTGTATTGGTTGCTCTCTCACCTCCCTATTGAGTTGTGAAACTGGATTGGGGTTGTCGTGTGACGGGGAGGGTTGGTCTAACTCAAAAGTTTGCTCTATTTGTAAACAAACATCTTGTAAATCGGACAACGTTTGCGCTGGTAAAACCGTAAGTAATCCCTTAAATTCCATCCTTAAATTTTGTTTAATTATAAGGAGTAATTCATCTTCAGGTATTGGAGGGTTTAAATTCTGATTTACTTTTACGAAATAGCCAAAAAAATCCTCAATGGACTCATTTTGGTCTTGTTTTCTATTATGTAACGCTATTCTGGCCTTAGCTCCCTCATCCTTAAGCCCAAAACGACGTTTGATTCGTCCTTTAAATTCTGCCCAATCTACTCCTGGGGGAAGGGAACGGTACCAATGTAGGGCATTGTCTCTTAATATAATGGGCATGAAAAGCATCTTATCATTCTCGCTGATTTTATGGAAGCTAACATATTCCTCGAATTTTCTTATGAATTCAGGAACACTTTCGCCCTTTCTACCATAAAAAGCTAATCTCTCTGGGGGTTCTAAACCTTTCACATTTGATGTTGCCAGGTTTGTAAAGGACTGCAAGACTGATGCTAGAAATGCAGCCTGTTGGGCACCTCCCGTATTTGGATTAGTTTGGGGTTGCGGATTTGCTGTTCCCTGGGTTTGACTAGCACCTTGGGTACTTTGAGAGCTACCTCTAGGTGGGGACTGAGAAATTCCCTGTGGGTTCTGTCCTGTAGGATTCTGTGGTCGTCCAGGATTTATGGGACTGGGTCTATTTGGTCTACTAGGAGCAGATGTATACCCGACAGAGCTTCTACGAGGATTTGCCCCGATGGGGGAGGTACCTTGTACTGGGACTTGTGAAATATTTGCATTTGGCGTGGCCTTTGCTATACGTTTCCTTGAGGAAACCCAACTATTCAAAGACTGTTTTGCCTTTTCATATGCACTTACGTGAACTTCTACCTTTTGTTTGGTTGGGCTAGTTATGCCACTTAACTCGACTAAATCGGGGATACTCCCCGCGTGTCTGTTTCTATTGAGACTACTCCCCTGGGGGTAATAACTTTGTCTTATGTTCTCAAATAGGGCTAAGTTGTCCTTATGTCTAGGTCTTTCTTCCTTGGTTTTGAGGTATGGGGTTAAATCCAGATTATCGTCCCATAGGGGTTCGTTATTTGGGTTTTGGGAATATGCCATATTTAAATCACGCAATTTAGGGGGGCGTATTATATCAGCAGCCACGATGTTAGGCTTAGCTAACGGTAGTGTTGAATCTGAGGAGTCCGAATTATTATCTTGAGTTGAGGTAGACTCAGTATCGCGTCTTTCACGGTATAAATTTAAATTTGGGAACAATTCGGGAGTGTTCATTTAATTCATAAAAATAATTTATTCAAAAATATTTATCCCAAAAAGAATATGATCAAACACGCCGTAATTCCAAAAATAATTAATTCAATTTAAATCCATGATAGCAGTACTAATCTATAACTTAATTTGAAACAAAAGAAAAATCGGGAAATCCTTCTCGAATTTTCGCGAAGATAGGGATCCAATATGGCGGCTTTCTGTCTAAACACGTTTCAACCTGTAGCTAAGCTCACGAATCGGGCCCGAGCACCCCGACGAAAAAGAGACCGAGGCCCAAAAGCGACGGGCACGGCACCATTTGTAACGGATCGCCCCGGGGAAAACTATGTGGCCGGTCGTGAAGGGGGATTCGCGTTACAAGTCCCTAATGTCCGATAGCGAGGGGAGTTATGTAGGCCTAACCCAAATCGTCACTATCGTCCCATAAAGGAATTTAAACCAGAGGGAAATAAAACATACCTTGAAGGTGATCTTTTGAATATTCTTTATTTCGTTGAAATGATATTTACTTTGCAATTATTTATACGAATCCAAAATTGGAAAGCGCGATGTCACGCGAAATACAGTTTTTTCTTCGTCGCGAAGATTCTTTAAACTTAACCGGACCCGTGCCTAGTCCCACGAAACTACTATGAACTAACTTGTTCAGGATCACAAACGAATCTGATCCGCAGAAAATAAAAGCGAACTTATCGTTCTAAAATAAAACTCGAACTAACTTGACTAACACAAACCGGCGTTTTTTCTCGCCTCGGTTTGAGGTTTTTGGGGACAGGGGTTTTTCAGATGGGATAAGAAAGAAGGAGGGGAAGCTTAGATGATGGCGGGCTGAACATAGTCCCAAAAGTGGACTATGGTGCTCAGCCCTCCATCATCGTCTGCAACGGCTTCAGAGGTGAGGCCGCTGCACAGTAAATTGGTGGATACCCGGGATAACTAATCACGTATACTGGATTGCGGCATCATCGTCATTGAAAGATGGAAGAATAGCTAAGCAGGTCTCACCACTAAATCACATTACTGACGTTCATTAAGGATATTCCAAGGAATTTCCAAAATGTATGCTTGGGCAATTGAAAAGAAAGATATGAGAGTATGGTTTCAAAGAGGTGCGCAATTTTTTTGGTAGCAGCGTATTGTCAAACCTAAGTTTCTTTACCTTTGTTAGGAACTAAGCAAAGTCATAGCGGCTATTTGCCAGCTTTTAACCAAATATCAAACCTACTCGGTGGAAGTATTTCACTCTGTTCTTAATTTTTTTGTCCTAAAATGTATCATTTTACAAAAGACTCCATGCGCTCAAGGTTTATTGGATTCAAAAATCCTAGGTTGTTTCTTATGATGTTAATTATGATGATGTACTACACAAAAATACCTTTTTTTAGAAGTAGTTTTGAGTACATTAAAACAAAGGTATTACGTAGTACCTTTAAATGTACGTTTGGGATGCATAGTAAATTACCTTAGTGGGTACTTGATAAAAGATAACTAAGGAGCCGGCATTAAAAAGGAGGTCGATCGCTTTATAGGGTTATGATACGATGTTGATCATTTTATGTCGAAACAAAACCACCGTTTTGGTGTGGATCCATAAACCATAGGTCGGATAGGACATCGTTGGCTAGAGCAAGGTAACAGGAGCCAAATTCATTTATTTCATTACTAAAAACATTGGAATATAAATTTATTTATTTTTTAATTGATTCATAACTCTAATGTTAAATCTACCTCAGAATATTTTAACACTTTAAGAACTTGAATGTTCTGCGATTTTGACACGCTTGCGAAATTGCAATTTATCTGGAAAACTGCAAGCTTGTGAGCTTTGATAATATTAACATATTACAACACTGATAGAAGACTTTATTACTCTTTCTGTATTAAAATTGTGCCATACACAAATCGGTAAGGGCATAGAATCCCAACGAAGTATATAAACAGCGAAATTGCTTGAAACTTTGGGAAGAAATACTGAGTAACCCTGTCTTCCGTATATTAAGTGACTCACTTTTAAAACTTGGGTAAATTTTGAAGTGGCATAAACAAGAAACTGCGAACGACAACTAGCGCATATAAACTAGTTTTACCAGAAGTATTATAAGAAACCTCCCTACGGGAGGGAAGTATACAAAGCTGTATTTTTCCCGATAGATCCTCGTACCGCGAAAGTCCCCGCGCTTTTAAACAGCCGTAAATAATGGCACAAAATATAAAGCCTCGTAATGCGTATTGCGTAGAAATACATTCTCCCATTTAGGGTCCTTGTTGTGTCGGCTGCTTCAGCCTGTTTCTCCTTTTAAACTTTCTTCTAAAGGTAGCCTTCTCTTTGCTCTCCCATTTAGGGTCCTTGTTGTGTCGGCTTCTTCAGCCTGTTTCTCCTTTTAAACTTTCTTCTAAAGGTAGCCTTCTCTTTGCTAAGTTCAATTTCATTCCTTACATTAGATTTAATTGAATTAATATGCTAAATTATGGGGGACCTGTTCGAGAGGGCCACAACTATATGTATTTCAGAAATTTCAAAACCCAATTTTTTAACTCAAATTCATAATGAAAATATTCGGAACCTCCATTCCGAATTCTTAAGTAAGCCTTGGCATGAAGATTGTCAAGATGATGAAGAAACGCGGCTACAAAAGCTAGTGAAGACATTAGAAAAAAGTTAAAATTTTTAAAATCGGAATTCTTCAATATTCAGCCACGGCCTTTAGACGACGATATTCTTCAATTGCTGCACATTTCCGCATTTGAGGTTTTTAAAATATTCAAAGATGCCATTGCGGCTCGCCAAAAACCAAATGTAGAAACATTTGAATGTGATCAGACTATACAACAAGATGAAAAGCTTTTCTTTCGTTTATTACTATCTGTTGGAGGAGGATGCATAGGCGAAATTTGGAGAGTCGCAAAGCGTCAAGTTATTTTTCGAAAAAAATCCCAGCTTTCAGAAAAACAAATAAAAAAGGCTTGGCTTTTATATTTCTATTGTATGAATATTCGTATGTCAATTGACGATAAGAAAAAAATAAAATTTGCTGGAATGAAAGTTCGTGACAGAGGTGAAATGTTCTTACCCAATGCTAAGTTGCTTCCATGCTTGTACAGTTTTAATAAAACGATTAGAGAAATTTTGAATGAAACATCCATCTGTTAAAGTGCATGGAAGAGAAATTATTAAAGCCACCCTTGCCTATGTAATGAATCGAGGAGATCACATTGAGCTCTTCTACGAAGCCTGCAATCAAATATTTAAGAAAGAAAGACCAAATTCGGATCACGAAATTTTTTTCAAAGAATGGATAAGAAAGATGACAAATGCCTTAATAAATGAATTCATCACGGCTAGAGATTTGAAACTCTCAGAAAAGAAGAAGCTACCCTCTAAGGGAAGTTGCTCATTGAGAGATAAACGATTTGTGCAGAGTTCAATGGGAGAAAGTGGCACCAATTTACTAAAACAGGCTGCCCGACGTACCAAGAAACCATTTATTATTATGTCTAATCACGATGGTCAAAACATGTATCTACCAGGGCTCGAACCTGACACCTTCCGCGTGTAAGGCGGACGTGATAACCACTACACCATAGATACTTGGTTATTGTGCGTTTTCGAAGAGATCTACCTTATTATTATGTCTAATCACGATGGTCAAAACATGTATGTAACAGGGCTCGAACCTGGCACGTTCCGCGTGTTAGGCGGACGTGATAACCACTACATTATAGATACGTGTTAATCTAAAGTTTTCGAAGAGATATAGCTTATTACTATGTCTAATCACGATGGTCAAAACATGTAACTATCAAGGCTCGAACCTGACACCTTCCGCGTGCTAGGCGGACGTGATAACCACTACACCAAAGATACTTGGTTATTGTGAGTTTTCGAAGAGATCTACCTTATTATTATGTCAAATCACGATGGTCAAAACATGTATCTACTAGGGCTCGAACCTGGACCTTCCGCGTGTTAGGCGGACGTGTTAATCACTTCACCATAGACACGTCTTAATATAAAGTTTTCGAAGAGATCTACCTTATTATTATGTCTAATCACGATGGTCAAAACATGTCCCTACCAAGGCTCGAACCTGGGACCTTCCGCGTGTTAGGCGGATGTGATAACCACTACACAATAGACACGTGTTAATATAAACTTTTCGAAGAGATCTAGCTTATTACTATGTCTAATCACGATGGTCAAAGCATTTATCTACCAGGGCTCGAACCTGGGAACTTCACGTGTTAGGCGGACGTGATAACCACTACACCATAGATACTTTGTTATTCTGAGTTTTCGAAGAGATCTACCTTATTATTATGTCTAATCACGATGGTCAAAACATGTCCCTACCAAGGCTCGAACCTGGGACCTTCCGCGAGTTAGGCGGACGTGATAACCACTACACCATAGATACGTGTTAATATAAAGTTTTCGAAGAGATCAAGCTTATTACTATGTCTAATCACGATGGTCAAAACATGTATCTAACAGGGCTCGAGACTGACACCTTCCGCGTGTTAGGCGGACGTGATAACCACTACACCATAGATTCTTGGTTATTGTGAGTTTTCGAAGAGATCTACCTTATTATTATGTCTAATCACGATGGTCAAAACATGTCCCTACCAAGGCTCGAACCTGGGACCTTCCGCGTGTTAGGCGGACGTTATAACCACTACACCATAGATACGTGTTAATGTAAAGTTTTCGAAGAGATCAAGCTTATTATTATGTCTAATCACGATGGTCAAAACATGTATCTACCAAGGCTCGAACCTGACACCTTCCGCGTGTAAGGCGGACGTTATAACCACTACACCATAGATACATGGTTATTGTGCGTTTTCGAAGAGATCTACCTTCTTATTATGTCTAATCACGATGGTCAAAACATGTATGTAACAGGGCTCGAACCTGGCACGTTCCGCGTGTTAGGCGGACGTGATAACCACTACATTATGGATGCGTGTTAATCTAAAGTTTTCGAAGAGATCTTGCTTATTACTGTGTCTAATCACGATGGTCAAAACATGTATCTATCAGGGCTCGAACCTGACACCTTCCGCGTGTTAGGCGGACGTGATAACCACTACACCATAGATACTTGGTTATTCTGAGTTTTCGAAGAGATCTACCTTATTATTATGTCTAATCACGATGGTCAAAACATGTCCCCACCAAGGCTCGAACCTGGGACCTTCCGCGTGTTAGGCGGACGTGATAACCACTACACCATAGATACGTGTTAATATAAAGTTTTCGAAGAGATCAAGCTTATTATTATGTCTAATCACGATGGTCAAAACATGTATCTACCAGGGCTCGAACCTGACACCTTCCGCGTGTAAGGCGGACGTGATAACCACTACACCATAGATACTTGGTTATTGTGCGTTTTCGAAGAGATCTACCTTATTATTATGTCTAATCACGATGGTCAAAACATGTATGTAACAGGGCTCGAACCTGGCACGTTCCGCGTGTTAGGCGGACGTGATAACCACTACATTATAGATACGTGTTAATCTAAAGTTTTAGAAGAGATCTAGCTTATTACTATGTCTAATCACGATGGTCAAAACATGTATCTATCAGGGCTCGAACCTGAGACCTCCCGCGTGTAAAGCGGACGTGATAACCACTACACCATAGATACTTGGTTATTCTGAGTTTTCGAAGAGATCTACCTTATTATTATGTCTAATCACGATGGTCAAAACATGTGCCCACCAAGGCTCGAACCTGGGACCTTCCGCGTGTTAGGCGGACGTGATAACCACTACACCATAGATACGTGTTAATACAAAGTTTTCGAAGAGATCAAGCTTATTATTATGTCTAATCACGATGGTCAAAACATGTATCTACCAGGGCTCGAACCTGACACCTTCCGCGTGTAAGGCGGACGTGATAACCACTACACCATAGATACTTGGTTATTGTGCGTTTTCGAAGAGATCTACCTTATTATTATGTCTAATCACGATGGTCAAAACATGTATGTAACAGGGCTCGAACCTGGCACGTTCCGCGTGTTAGGCGGACGTGATAACCACTACATTATAGATACGTGTTAATCTAAAGTTTTCGAAGAGATCTAGCTTATTACTATGTCTAATCACGATGGTCAAAACATGTATCTATCAGGGCTCGAACCTGAGACCTTCCGCGTGTAAAGCGGACGTGATAACCACTACACCACAGATACTTGGTTATTCTGAGTTTTCGAAGAGATCTACCTTATTATTATGTCTAATCACAATGGTCAAAACATGTCCCTATCAGGGCTCGAACCTGAGACCTTCCGCGTGTAAAGCGGACGTGATAACCACTACACCACAGATACTTGGTTATTCTGAGTTTTCGAAGACATCTACCTTATTATTATGTCTAATCACGATGGTCAAAACATGTATGTACCAGGGCTCGAACCTGGCACATACGCGTGTTAGGCGGACGTGAGTAGTGAACCACCTAAAATATGGAGTGGAAATTAGGTCATTTAATTGGGTCGCCAGCCTTCTAGCGCGCTAGAATGGCGCGTGTATACTCGCGCGAGTCTAGAATGGGGGAACACCGGTTTTTTATCCGGGGTGTTTCTCTGAGTTCGTTTATTGGTCGAGAGTGGGGGTCGCCAATTGATTAGGTCTTTGTTAATTGGTTAAAGGCGTGAACTTCTTTAGTCGTGACGTAATCGTCAGATAGAGTTTGTCTGATAAGAGAATGCTCTCTTTATCTCGGTTATTCGCCCTGAAGAGAGCAGTGACTTCTAATGGATATCTTCTTACACACTTTGCGTTATATAGTGACGTATCAACGATTCAAAGGGCGCGAGGATTTCCAATATATGGTCGCGTATCTTTTAGATCAATGCACTATGTATACAATATGTTTCGAACACCGAGTATCTGAAAGTGGGAAAATCGCTCGTGTTACTAAGAAATGCACGATATATGAAGATAAACCTCCTGAACATCAAGATATCGAATACCAGAATCAGGTGGAAATTTTGAAGCGATTAATATTTGATAATAGTGACATTATTTTGGAGGATTTACATGACGGACTTTTATTTACCCGATTGGGTCACGGTATAAATCAAACAAGAGTTAAATCCCCGGAAACGGATTCACCGGCGCCATTGTGTTTAGAAGAAAAAGCCGAATTTTACGGAAATGACTTTATAAAATGTTTACGGGAAGAATTGAGGAAATTAGGGACTCTCGATGGTATCTACGAGGAATATTTATCCTTTTTATTTCCCGGTAGTCGTTAATGTAATCTTTTCTATAACCGTCAATTGATTAGGTCTTTGTTAATTGTTTAGGGGTTTTTAGGACGTGTCTGTACTTGTCTTTAGTCGTGACGTAATCGCCAGACTTAGATAAGAGAGTGTTCGCTTATGTAGCGTATGTTAACTTATTTATTATCTGTTAACGTCTCAAATTTCACTCGAGACAATTTTCTTTACGTCTACATGTTATCCGTTACTCGGTCATTGCGCTAGAAAGATATTACTATCAGAAAATTGACTAAACAAGATGTCGCGAATACGTTTAATGGTATTGACAGCGCTTTGTTGAAGAGAATCCCTATTTTTCATATATAAAATAACGTAAATAAAGGCCTTTGTCGGCGATAGGACAAGTTAGTTATAAAATTGTCGATAACTAATTTTATCCCTAAGCTTAACAACGAGTTGGATAAAAAATTAAGAGAAACAGATATCATTTAAGGTTTAGAAAATGAAAGATGAAATTCAATATTATTGTATCTATACAGACTTAATGACGCAAATAAGGGCGTTCATCGGCGATAGGACAAGTTAGTTATAAATTGTCGATAACATAATTTAGCCCTATGGTTATAAATAAACGAGTAACTGGATAAAATAAAGAGATATGGTTGAAGATTTGGAAAAATAAAAGATGAAATTTAATATCACTGTATATGTATAGATATAATGATGAAAAATAAAGGCGTTCATCGGCGATGGGAAAATTTTATAAATTGTTTATAACTAAGTTTAATCTTGACCCAAGGTTTCACTCGAACTAGTTGGATAAAACTAAAGAGAAGCAGATATGGTTGAAGGTTTAAAAATAAAAGATATACGAATGAAAATTAATAAATCCATACCACAGTAACGATAATAAGTAATATGACTCCGTTTAAGTGTAACGAGCTATTCACAGCCCTTACATTAAAGAATAGATCTCTTTGACTTAAAGCTAGAAAAGACAACACCCATTTAGTATAAAAGATCAGACTTATAGGACGAGATTCATTCGTACCGAAAAAATACTTTACTAACAACTATAGAAGATGCGTTCTAACAGTTAATCACATACAGGCTCCGCTCCAACATGGTGCTATTTAAATATCTTAACAATTGATTCATTTTTACGGTTCGAGCCTCGTAACCAGAAAAGGTTCCATTGAGGAGAAGGAAAAGGCCTGGGTTTTATTATTGGTTAGTAACACCCATGCCTTTTCCTTTTCCCATACGGTTCTATAATCATCTCTTCGAAAACGGTTTTATCGGGGAAGATATTAATCGTAACAGTGTTCCAAGATCTAAATAGAAGGTGAGTTCTAACAGTTAAAATATATAAAAGCGCGGCATTCACGGATGAAATTCATTCGTGTCGAAATAACGATACTATCAACTAGTTTTTAAGATTGGTGAGTACTAAATATTTATCATTGGATCATTAAATTTCTGGGAAAATTGGTATTCATTTGCTTTCGGAAAGAAATATAGTTAGATTTGAAGTGCTTTCCCGCTAAAAAATGTCGGACACTTCATCGTCGGACACTTCATGGTCAGACGATGAGGTTAAACCACTCGATTTATCTACTAAATTTCGACCAGAGCTATATTATACGATAGATAAAACATCAAACCGTGTATCTAGGAAATATAGATGCGTTACAACCGAACATAACGTTAAATTCCGCAACTTAGAAGAACTTAAATTAATAAATATTCACGATCAACTTTCCCAAATTTTGAATTCTCTCATAACTCATGTTACGCGAAATGCTGAAGAATATAATTTAATAAGATTCGCCCTGAGCTCTGACGCTTTAGAGAACCCTATCAATTTAAGATTCATGGCTATAAATGAATTACCTTCTGATCGGTTACTAGCTAGTATTGAAAAGGTGGCGCAGTCTAAGCGTAATCTTATACTTGAAGGTACTCTAAAAATTGATGTTATTCTTCTAAAATGTAAAGTTCCAATGGCAGGTACCTTCCTTATCTAGTATTTGGGCTTATTTGTTAAAGATATTTAAGCAATCACGACCCGTCCGCTACCACAAATGAAAAAACGGACCTCTAAACATCGGGTCACGTTTTCCCACCTTGTTAAAGTGAGAGTGATACCGTACGAAGATCGAGTCAACTACGAGTTCATAGACGATATTAGAGAACGTTTTAAAAATGGAAAACGGGTTAGAATATCGCCTCCGCTTAGAAAAACCGATGACCATTTTACTGGCTGGCCCAAGCAGCTCGGGAAAAACAACGTGGGTAATAAATTTACTCAAATATAAAGACATTATCATGGACAACCTCCTGATAGAATAGTCTATTGCTATAGTGTTTATCAGGACATTTTTGATGAACTGAAACTTTTTTGCCTATTGAATTCCACGAAGGACTAATTCCTAACGATATTGATTTTTTTGATAAGAGAATAAATAATCTTTTAATCCTAGACGATCTAGCTAACACCTGTACCAAACAGGAGTTTATAAGTAATCTTTTTTGTGTCGGGAGACATCATTTATCTTTAAGCATCGTGCTGCTGTCTCAAAATGTCTTTAACCCAGGTAAATATTCTAGAAATATATCATTGAACTGTTCTTATATCGTTATGTTTAAAAATCCTAGGGATAATAACCAGATTCGCTATTTAAGTCGTCAGCTTTTTCCTACAGACACCAAACGCCTAACAGAAGCGTACGAAGAGTGTACCGAAAAAGCGTATTCTTACATCTTAATAGATCTAAAACAAAGTACTGATAATAGTTTAAGACTTAGGTCCAATATATTCCCCAATGAAGGACCGATGGTAATCTACGTTTGAAAATAATAATCCATAAAATATAAATCTCAATTTATTTAACCTCATTTCGAGACATGCCTTTACCCGTGTCGGTTAGGAACCAATTACCCTTTTTAAATCTCTTGCGTAAAAGCGGTGTGAAACAAAGAAAACTTTTAATATCAAAGTGTACGCGACCCCAATTGGATTGTATAAGCTGTATTTGTTATAATTTGAAGAACGGCGGTATTCCATTGAATCGTCATAAAAAGAAAAGACTTCAACGTTACAAAAACGTAATAAGGTATTTATCCAAGAGAGGTTTAAGCGACAAAAAGAGGCGACAGATGTTAATTAAACAGGTAGGAGGATTCTGGCCGGCTTTGCTTTCAATGTTAATACCGACAATAGCTTCGGTCTTTACTAGATAATGAAAAAGTGCGTTTTAGTACCAGCGGCTTTACTGACGGACAATCAAAATGAAGTTAACAGTTTAGACAACGCCATTAAAGAGGTACTGAGTAAACCTGGTTCTGCCGAGGAAAAATTGAAGGAGTACCTTTTAACTCTTGAAAAATATTTATCTTTAAAGAGTTTAGCGGAGCCACCAAGCGTTACTATCTTGCCACCTACAACAAATTCGTCTTTTCGGAGTGTCGAGTAAAATACAGCCTCTAAGTCCTTCATCATCGTCTTGGATTCCTCCATCGTGGCCTACCCCTATCCAGAATATACCTATTAATATCTCTACCCCCTCCCAAAATGTCCCTACTAATATCGCTACCCCTTCCCAAAGTATCCCTTTTAATATCACCTCGAGTCTGACTACCCCACAGCCTATAATGAGTAGTACAGCAATGGGTCAAACACCGGCGATGTCGTTTACTACGCCAGCGTCTCTCTCTCGAACGTCCAGTATGCCTATTTTAACACCCATGGGACCCGTGGTACCGAAACAGCCCGGGACGTCTCAAACGCCGAGTATGCCAGTTTTAACACCCATGGTACCGAATCAGCCCGTGGCGTCTCAACAGGCCTTATCAACGAAGGGCGCTTCTGGTTCAAAGTTCCGGAAACTTAACCCTAACGATGAGACTTCGCCAAAAAAAAGACTCGCGAAAATTCCATCTACGAAATCAAAACCGTACCCTACACAAGCCAAAATAAAAAAAGATCGCGAAGCTAGCTTGAAAGAACTTCAAAAGTCCGAATCTAAGATCGAGTGGGTAACTTATAGAAAGGCAAAAAAATAACCTTAATAATGATTATTACATTTTATATAAAAGCATCTAACTCATTATATTGAAAAACACGTATCTGATTATATATAAAAGCATGATAATTACAATTTATATAAAAAAATATATTCGAATAATAAATATTTTTATTCTAGCATTCAATACAAATGTATCTGATTATTAAACATTACAACTTTAATATTTTATTGATTACATTTTTCATATCTATGTCTTAGCAAGTGCAGGCAGATATTCCATAAAGATAAGGCGTCATTAATTTCCTTTTTATTTTCATACATTTTCAGAACTCTATGAAACGAATTTCCCAGACATCTTTGAATAAGAAAGAATATACAATGAGGTCCGCAACAAAGGGAGAACATATCTTGAATTAATTTATCGTTATAGATCCATCTGGACGCGTATTTGGCCAGGTTAATTTTATACGTACCCGGGCTCTGCCCGTAACTGCAGAAAAAATTACCTTCGCCATATTCAACGTAAATGCCTACCCAATGAAGTCTATGATCCTCGGCTCTCTCCGTGTTCAGAACAAAACAAAATTTCTTCTTTCTAGGTTTCCTGGGAAGCATGTCTCTAGGAAAAGTACCTAGGTAGTAGGGTTTTGTCCTCTGATCGCATGATAATATTTGATTTATTTGTAACGTATTCATATCACTTTAGATAGTTCGTATTCGTAAAACGTTCCTTTAATTATTTCGTTATTTTTGTCTTTAACAACGTATACTGGAGGATTACGGTACAAAACCTTATCAATAATAAAGATCTCTTTTGTAAAGTAGCCTTTATATCCCTTTGAAAAGGTTTTTTCAAATTTACTCAACCTTACAAAATCACCTTCTTTTAGCTTTGGTTTTGTCCCAGGTTTAATGGTACCGAAAAGACGGTACCACACCTTATGCTCATTTTGTAGGTTAACATTGAGCGGTGTATCGAGTGATTGTAAGCCTTAACTATTTTTGGTAACGCACCCAGATAGCTACGAGTATCCGCGCTAGTCATAAATTTGTGTATTTTCTCTTGAACTGTTCTGTTAAATCTCTCGCAGATCGCAATTTTTTTATTCCCGTAAGCTACGTAGTGATGAATACCTTTCTCTTTAAAATATTGCTGTACTGGTTTAGCTAAAAATTCAGAGCCAGCGTCCGTATTTATATTCGTGGGTACAACATCTTTATGTATTATTTTGAAAGCTCTTATAACTTCCGCGGAAGTCTTGTTTTTAATAGGTATAACGTAGGCGTATTTACTCAAAACATCTACATTACTTAACAAATATTTCATACCCTTGTTGTATCTGGAAAGTTTATCTAAAACTATTAAATCAGCCTGATGAGTTTCATCCGTAGATGTCACTGTAATTTTGTTGCGAGGAAACTTTAATCGACGATAACGATGAATAGTATAGGTGGGTTGTTTTAATAGAAAACTCTCAACTTCTTTCCTCGAAGACTGAGGAACTCCTTTCGTTAATTTATCCAATCCGGAAAAAGAGGAGGGATTTTCGGGGTCGTAGTACGCGTTTGAGAGAGACATTTTTTCTAAACAAGATCGAAAATTATATCTGATAATATAACGTTGTTGTAGGGTATTATATAAGAGGGAGAGATACAATTTTCTGGAATATTTTCTAAATAAGAAAAAAATTGATATATAACGTAGGTATAGGAAACGCAACAATAAGAGTAATTTATATTTTATTCGGTTACTTAAAAATTAACAATACATTGTTTTTAGACCGACAAAATTTCCAAGAATATATTTTAAATAGATATATCATTAAACACTGGATCATTTAGGACATTAGCTTCGGTAGTGGTTGTTCTCTGGCGAATATCTCCTGGTCCCTTGGCACCGTTTATCGCGTAATTTCGATATTAAATTCATTTTGCTCTTCTCCGAGGTAACGCATTCCAACGATTTCAAATCCTCTCGGAATATTTTCAGACGCCTTAGAGTAATCCATGACCCAATACACGCGAGATAAGAGTGATATCTATTTTTTAACCGCACATTAGTTCAGTTTTTAGACCGACAAAGTTTCCGAGAATATCGTTAAATAAAATTGAGACGTCGTCTTCGTAATCTCCGTATTCCTCGACAAAGGATTCCAGAATTCTTTCGTAGTTAAGCAACGGAAATAACGACATGTACTCTCGAGTGTATAGATTGTTTTCGTAATCAGGCGTAAAGGCTTCCGAAGGATAGGTATCAGTACCGACGTTGACGGATAGGTAATTAAGATCAAAAGTTTCAAAATTAAAGGGATTTAAAGAATGATTACCATTAAAGGCCGAGGTTCGAACTAGACCTATAATTACTCTTTGAGGTATTTTACCTAAGAAGACGTTTTCTCGATTAACGTCGTTCATTCCAGCTGGAATTGAAAAGGTTTTCACGACTGTTTGATTCAAAGGATAGATGGCGCTGGTTTGCTCTAATACCGTAGCGTGGGCTAACATTATTTCGGGATTTATTTTTAGTCTTTTAACGTACAATGAGGCATTATCGATAACCACTTTATATTTCTTATCAGCGGCTTCTTTCGATATTACGCAAAACTCTGGTTTAGATCGAATAAGCCTAAATCTAACGTCTACATTATTCAATAGGAAACGATTTAAGCGACAAATATCAACGTGTAACGGGGCGTATAAATCTATCGTACTCGATATCTTGGCTCTCTCGGCTCTTCTTAATATCCCATTGGTTATAAGATTATTATTGGCTGCCACCCAGGCGGAATCGGGATCGATCGGATTATCCTTATAATATAAGCCTAGATTTAGTTGGCTTTCTTTAGCATCTATACCGTAATTTAATAAATTCTCGAGATAAGCGATATAAGGGGCTCCTTGGTTAGGGGACTGAACGCTCGTGTTTCCTAAAAAGACGTCTATTTGGGAAAAGAGGGCGGCGTGTAAAAGATTAACCGGAGCTACTTTTTTTTCAGCCGCTGGTACGTCGGTGCCGTCCAAATGAAGCACCCTGACCTTCAGCCTTAACCTAGTTTTAGAAAGGTCGATATAATGTTCGCTCGTGCCAGGGACAAAAAATTCCAAAGGTCCACTATCCGTTACGGAGCTTAAAGGTTGATAACTTTCGTCGCTACTAGTTATAATGTTAGCGTTCAAAGGGGGTGTCGTGAATAGGTCTAATTCCCCCATCATGCCTTCGAATTGGGTCATCTTGCTTTACGATAAAAAATCGGCCTTTGATCTACTTTTCTTCTTTCGTATCTTCTGACGTTTCCGTCGAATACCAGACCCGTACTGAGAATTAGCCAGACTATCACCCGCTTTATGAATTAAATTTGAGCCCGCTATTTTTAGATTCCTTTTGAACGCTCTCTTGGGTTCTTCTCCAGCGCTCATATCTTGAATAAACCTTCCACCAAGTCCTAAAGCTTCTTTACCCACGCTCTTAGCTATCGGTTTCGCTAGAGGAGTTAACATTCTCATCAAAGCTCTAAAAATGCCTCCTAAACCAAATCCTTTCTGCACTAATACACCTGGTGGAGATCCAAGGAACTGATCCTGATAATAGGACACGTACCTATTAGGTCGAGACATGTCGTCTAAAGTGAATTTTGATAATGATGCGATCCGATATAAAGGATATAGGAGCGTCGACTTCGTCTCTAATATCAATTTTGATAGTTTCAATTTCGTTGGATCGTATAGGATAATAATCTATAGTATCGTATGTGATAATTTTCTCCGACGTATCGTTTTTAGTGGGAATGGCGCGTAGAAGAGGTTTGAAACCAGAGCCTTTAAACTAGGGGTATATCAGATCAGTGTAAACGTATAAATATTGACTGACTAAATCCGGTTTGAAGTTGGCGTTTGCAGACCCTAATAGACGATTAGTTTGGTCACCGAATCCTAACATAGAACCTAATTTGTTACGAACGCCTCTAAAAAGCACGGTGCACTCCTTATCAGTCGTTATTCGAACGGTTATCGTTTAACGAGAAATTAAACCGAGATTGATGAGCTTCGGGTATCGCTCTATTCATAGCTTCCAATAGGGCGTCGACACTATAGGGTCCCTCAGGAATCTTTACCGTTACCATACGATTTTGAAGTTTTAAAGTTTTTTTCAATTTTATCTCGATATAATTATTGGTGTAGTTTATCGTAATATTTCTAGCTTGTTGAGACAATGGAATGGGACAAATGTATTCCCCAGTAATGTACTCGTCCGTTTCGAATCCTAAAACCTGAGCCAGAGGGCCAGGAGCTAGCCTGGCCTGGTGACCGGCATCGACTGATAATTTAACTCTCTTGATAGGAGGCCCAGTCGGGACTGACATATCTATAACCTGTATTTTCACGGGAAAATTCTGTTTTTCAAGCTGAACGGTTAAGTCACGCACCAGTTTATTCTGCATTGAAAAAAATACGGCGTTTCCATTTTTATCTTTCGAACCTTCGTACTTTTGCGGTATTAACTCTACTCTTCTAACGTCCCAGCCATCATTCGTTAAATATCGTTCAGGTACCTGTATTTCGAAAGAGTTACAGGTATTGTCTATTACGGTTGAAATTTTCGGTGTTAATATTTCCGATAAACCAATTTCCCATTCGTTTGAAAGAATAATTGGTTTACCTAATTTCACCGTGAAAGACGATTGTGAATTATCGGGATATTCATCAGTTTTATCACTTAACAGAGTAACGAAAAAAGAATTGACCGACATAATTGATATTTTATTTAAAAATGAATGAGGTTTTACACGTTATCCAATTTTATTTAGAAATAAAAGGTTGAACTCGATGTGATGGTTAGAGCGGGGTTCGATCTCGCGACCTATTGATTGGCGAACAAACGCGCTTACCACTACACCGAGAGCAACCTTAATCCCTTCCTACGTTTTAGAGAAGATTACATTAACATATACTTGGAAATAAAACGGGTAAATGTTCATGATAAAAACTATCGGGAGTACCGAATTTACTCATTTGTTCCTGTATGTATTTTATAAAGTCATTTCCGTAAAATTCGGCTTTTTCTTCTAAACACAATGGCGCCGGTGAATCCGTTTCCGGGGCTTTAACTCTTGTTTGATTTATACCGTGACCCAATCGGGTAAATAAAAGTCCATCATCTAATTCCTCCAAAATAATGGTACTTCTAGGTAATATGAATCGTTTCAAAATTTCCACCTGATTCTGGTACTCGATATCTTTTTCTTGAGGCTCTCTATCTTTAAACATCGGGCATTTCTTCGTAACACGAGCGATTTTCCCACTTTCAGATACTCGGTGTTCGAAACATTTTGTATACATAGCGCATTGATCTAAAAGATACGCGACCATATATTGGAAATCCTCGCGCCCTTTGAATCATTGATACGTCACTATATAACGCATTCTGTGTAAGAAGATCTATAAGTCACTGCTCTCTTCAAGGCGTTCGTCGAATAACCGAGATAAAGAGAGATCACTCTCTTATCAAACAAACTCTTATTTAAGTCTGGCGATTACGTCACGACTAAAGACAAGTACAGACACGTCCTAAAAACCGTTTAACCATATAGAGGGAAAATTTTTAAATTATTTCCAAATTTTTGGATTCATTATCGCAGAATCTAATCATGATGTAATCAGTACATTGTTTTTAACATTTTATTTCAAAATTTGATTTGTTTTTTACACCATTGACATATTCGTTTGTTTATATATATGTCAGGAAATAGTGAATATGGTAAAAGTAATGGATAGAGACCAAAAAGCGCAACTACTGGGTTCATCGTCAACATTCCCAAAATAATTCCTACAGGTACAGTTATAGGAAGTATAATAATATATGTTCCAGCTATAAAAGAATATTTGATTCCAACCTGTAAAACCCTCAATATACAACATCTATTATTACAATATTCTTTAGTCTTGGATTTGTTTGTACTTGAAACGTATTTCTCCGTTACTGACACATCTCTCCCAGACTCGTCGTTAGAACAATTTATAGGTATGTTACATGTTGAAAACCCTTTAACAAGCGGACATTCCGGGGAATATTTTCGATACTCCTCATTCTCCATTAGAAGTCACTGCTCTCTTCAAGGCGAATAACCGAGATAAAGAGAGTACTCTCTTATCAGACAAACTCTATCTGACGATTACGTCACGACTAAAGAAGTTCACGCCCTTTACCAATTAACAAAGACCTAATCTATTGGCGACCCCCACTCTCGACCAATAAACGAACTCAGAGAAACCCCCCCGGATAAAAAACCGGTTTTCCCCCGCGCTAGACTCACGCGAGTATACACGCGCGAGTCTAGCGCGCTAGAAGGCTTGCGGCACACTTAAATGACCTAATTAACTCTCCATATTTCGGTGGGTTCACTACTGAAGTATTGAATTCATTCCTTTACCATTAGAGGAGATTGCTAAGGTTCGGGATGAAGGTGATTTACAAGAGGTGAAAAATAAAACTGCTTGAAAAATAGTAGATGTCTTTCCGTTTTCACATTAACGCGGCTGAAGGCAAAGCCGAGATTTTTCGCTGTATGAAAGATTTATTGCGCTTATCTTCGGGTATCATTAGGTTCTAGGTTAGGACAAGCTAGTCCCGCCCGTATCACGAAATGATATCTGCTTAAAAACGCAATTTGTGTTTTACCTAACATAATTATCATGGAGTTGAACTCAAAGTTCGACTGAATGTGGACCAACAAAAAGTCAATTTATCATTAAATTTGAAAAAATTCGGCTTAGTCTTAACACGAAAATATGCTTAGAAAGATCAGTGAATGACAAAAGAGATCATTAATAAATGAAAATTTGCAAAATATTAATTTTTTTTGGGTATAGCCGATGGACTTGTTCATGTTTCCTGTTCAAGCAGAGAATTTTATTTCTCCTCAAATGAAGGCGAGAATGATGGGTGCCCATGGCTCATTCGCTACCGTTATCGTCTCTTCAATCCCGGAAATGACTAAGAAGCCGTCACTGTCTTTTCTCAGCATGGAAGGACAGGTGATTATCAGACTTATTATTTGAAACTATATTGCGAAATAAAAATTGAATCATCTCTGGTTTTAATTATGTTTGATATTACCGCGCAACCCTCACCCTAAAATGCAGTTCACCTTACTTTGGATGACGAGTTTATTGACAGTTTCAATCATCTTGGCTTTGGCCACTCCCAGAAAACAAAATGGTCAGTCGTTCGTCTTTACTGCCGTTGAAATGCTATGGAGAAACTTTCTTCTATTCTTCTACGAACGTAATATAAATCCTGTTATAAATGAAAAACATATTTCGTATAATGTTTGGCAATTAATAGCGTTCAAGTACATTGAGGAATCGGCATCATGGCGCGTGGCGGCCATGTCATGGTTGATCGCGGCCACTTTTATTTACTTTGAAATATCAGGAAACCTCAAGTCGGATTTCACCGAGAAGGAGTATGATACAGTGGAGACCATCGACCAACTCGTACAACAGGATTTTCGTAAAGTTTGGTTCTGGGAGGGTTCCGACGAACTAACTTCCTTGCGCAGAAATGTGGGTGTAGTTGAACAAGTACAGTAAAATTTCTAGCAACAGCTGGTCGCCCATTATAATTTTGACTCCATCTTAATTCATTTCTCCCTGGCTTTCGCTGCCACGACTTGGGCTGGGCCATCATCCTTGGGGGTCACTCTTTTAGACTCGCATAATTTATGTTGGAAACCTTATGCTTTGACGTGAAATAGCGCGGGTTTTAGCTTTCTTTCGGTTCATCACTTGTACAACAAAATGTTTCAGCAAAATCAATAATGGTATCTTTCATTCTCAGGCGAGGTCGAATGAGCAGAAATACATGAAAATACTGACAGGTATTCCGACGTTTTTGGAGACGAGTTCGCGGGAATCGCTGGAGCCAAAGGACGTGATAGAAGGTTCATGGTCGTCTCGACAATCATTATTCAAATGCTTCTCTCGGAAAACCTAGCGATGGGCGACAAAATGCAATTCGCCGACAAATACTATTTGTCGCCGGCAATAGAGAACAATCTCGTGGTTTTAACTGTTTCCTACAATTTCTCGAGATCCAAGTACATGGAAATGGCCAACAGAATGTAAGAATCGTTTACGTTGAAAATACTTCTTAAGCTTGTAACATAAGCAGAATTCATTTAAGCGACTGGTTTACTCTCTACTTTAACCACATCAAAACGAAAATGACTGTTTTAAAAATGTAACTTTCGATTTATTCGCTTTAGGGTTCAGTTGTTCGCCGAACACGACCTCTTATTTAGTTTTACATACAAACCCCGCTATTCTCTTGATGTCGTGCAATGGAAGAATCCGCAGGACGATTTCTCCTCGATATCTGTCAAGGAAATTGAGAGCCTGATTTCACTCTTCTTGATGGGAATCGCGTTAGCAATATCGGCTATGATTTTAGAAAAAGTGCTATCGTTATTAATTTCCTTGAAGTCAAAAGATGAAACGAAAATTACACGAAGACACAGACGTGAAATTAATCTTGACACTGATTGTTAATAGCTACTAGTAAGAGACTGAACCTCGATTGGGTTTTACCAGGGATCCATGTAGTTTTAGAAGCAGAAATAGAGAACAGGGTAATTTGGGCGCGCTTCAAAGTTTACGATCCCTTCCCCAGGAAAGAAGAGGCGGGTCATAGTGAAAGAGGTAAAAAAGAAAGTAGTTTAAGTGATTCAATAAGATAATTTAAAATTTTCGTTGCGTGCTGAAGGGAGGGCTCTATTCTGGACAATGAGTCGGACTGAAGTAAAGGGTAACTAGTCTCTATTCCTGCTTCTAAAATTAAATAGATCCCTGCTTTCACACAAAGATTATTTTGGGAAAGGGTAGATTAAATCTTAAGGTAGACCATCGGTTTTAAAAATCAACTTTACAAGATTTTAACCGTTCAAGCCAAGACTTGTCGACTCACGAGATTAGTGAAAATCTAAGATTTCGACCGAGGACAAGTTCAGTTTTTGAAATGCGCAAGTACTTAAGTCCGCCTTGCACTATGCTTCACTTTCTACTGTACTAGCAATTCAACGTGTTTCGGCATGCATAAATGTTTCTCGGATAGGCTTAGTACAAAATGTAATAAATTAAAATTATGTTGCATAAATGACTTCTGTTATTTGGGTTATTCACTAAAAAATGTTGCCACTAATCTACAAAATTCCGTTCAAACGATCCCTCTATAACATAAATGTATTAGTAGACTTTCCTAGCCTGGTCGATGAAAAACTACTACAATTCTGTTTATGGTTTTCCTCTTCTTTAGGTATTTGGGTCACAGCATTATTCAAGCATTTACTACATCTTCGCCCGCCACCTTCTTATCTTATATCCTCGCCTTTGTTCTAATAACATAAAAACATTTCTAAAACCCTTTCTTTGCCACTCCCTTGGCGTGCAGTCGGTTCGATTGACTTATTTAACTCGGCACGACAATGCGAAACATAAAGTCAATATTATTCCTTAAGAACAAGTAAAAGTCAACACTTAATTTCGAAAGCACGAAATATAACCTGCTGGCTGGAAGCAGCAAAGGTAGATAAATATTAACATAAGTTTATAATGCCTCTAAGTACTCATATCGCTTCCACTTCTATGGCAATAGTGTTTGTCTGGCTCCCTTTAATGAAACCCTATACTCTCTCCGTATCATTTATCACCTCAACTTCAATACAAAATTGTATCGCCTAGCCTAGCGTTTCTTTTATCCCTTTTAGAATGTTTCAGGACTGAAACCGCCTCTATCTCACGAGAGAGAGAGGGATTTGGGGTTGCTTAAGTAAAATTCGTTCCCCCCCCCAGTGCCTGCGTATACGAAACGTAAAACTCTCCTTTATTCCACTGGATGACTTTTTTTTCGTCTCGACCGCTTGGTGGCTTCACCGCGACAGAAATTTCAAAATTTTCTCTCTTCGGATCTTAGCGCTATAAGAGTTCTGACGTCACAGTAGCCTGCAGAAGATGCCCAGTTGTAACCCGAATTTGTGTACTTAGAGGCATTATAAACTTATGATATTAACTATCTCGAGCGTTCTTCATTTACTTTTACGCCTACCCGTACTTTGTTTGTACAGCGACTTTGACAATTAATCATGAGACACAAAAATCGATTGCATAGTCAAAGAAAAAAATTCCCTTCTGTTACACGACGTCTTCAACAGTCTGAATTATAAATCATTCAAGATGGTCGATATTCGAATGGGAGTAATCGAGGTAAGAATATTTACGCAGCAAAAATCTCAAATGTATGTTTCAACGCGAATCGTAATCTTAAAACTGATATTATACAAGAACATTTCATTGGTCAATTTTTGTTGTCTAAATTATTTTTTTTTCTCATAGGAAACTCAGGAATTTGACATCGCCAAAAATCTTAACGCGTTCATATCGGAGTTTTTCTGTAAAAGGTTTAACATTAGGTAAAGTTCTGTCTCACTTATTTTTAGCGAGTTGTCTAAATAATATTTTTGCTTCATTTCAAGTGTTGGTTTTGTGCCCGTATCTGCGGAAGAAATTGACCGAAATCGAAACGAGAAAAACATACCACAGGTAATAATAAAAATAGTTTTTTCGGGATTCCTCAGATAAGGTATAACGAATCTAAATGTCAATCGCTTTGCACCCAAATATACAAAAAAATCATTATCGAATTGACTTAAAACTTTAAACCGTATTCTTTTGGTAGAAAATGGACATTCTGTTTTTTCCTATACAACTCGAAAATTTCTTTAAACCTGATATGAAATGTCGAATGACGAGCATTTATGATTCGGTGTCGACCTTCATCGTCTCTACAGTCCCAAAAATGACCAAGACACCATCTCTGTCTTTCCTCAACATGGAAGGACAAGTAACGTAAACTTTCATCGTGTATTCCAAGGAAATACTATAACAAATTCTTTCAACATTAACTGTAGTTCTCGATATTTTGGGTGGTGAGTCTATTAGCAGTGTCAATGCTATTGGCTTTGGCCACGCCAAAAATCAAAATGGCCGACCATTCCTCCTTATTTTCGTCGAAACGATATGGAAGAATTTCCTTATATTTTTTATGTCGTCTTTAAAAGGTGTGATGAAAACCGACTATTATCTCTGATCACAGCGTAAAGCCGTGTCGAGAAAACCATCACTTGGAGAGTGGCAGCCATGTCCTGGTTGATCGCGACCACTTTCATTTTCTTCGAAATCTCAGGAAACCTGAAATCAGATTTCACTGAGAAGGAATACGATACAGTGGACACCATCGACCAACTCGTCAAACAGGGTTTCAAAAATGTCTGGTTCTGGGATGGCACTGACGAATTAACTTCATTTCGCAAAAAGGTAAATGCAGAAATAGACAAATCTATCGCTACTTTCATCCCTTCTCAAGCAAGTACACCATTTAAAAGAAATACTAGATGAAAACAGCCTCGACGATAATTAACTAGAACAATAAATTTCGTAACTAGGTCAACGTGCCCATCCCCGAAACTTCATTACTCCCAATTGAAGACGGGGTTTTGGAGACCCGTTCCAGAACGTCGCGAAAGGTCTCGGGGTCAATAGGAAGTTCATGGTCGTTGGGACAATGCTAATGCAACTTATTCTTCTTGAAAATCAAGAAATGGAGAATAAAATACAATACGCGAACAAATACTACTTTTCACCGTCCATAGAAGATACCCTTTTGGTTTTGGTTGTTTCATCGAATTTTTCGCAATCAGAGCTCACGGAGAAAGCCAACCTGATGTAAGACCAAAGAAAGGGGTTTTAGTAAATTTTACTATGGCAATTTCGTTTCAGGATAGAGTTAATCACGGAAAACGACCTATTCTTCGCTCTCATGAACTGGATCTCATAAAATGGAAACGGCCAGTGGACGATTTTTCAACGATATCCGTGAAGGAAATCGAAAGCCTTCTTTCTCTGTACTTTGTGGGAAACGTCATCGTGGTATTGGCTTTAATGTTAGAATATGCTTTATTCTTTCTGCTGGCTTTGAAGAAGTCCAGAACCGCAGCAAATGTCTCGAGACGACGTTCGCAACGATTTAATCTTCATTATGGATTCTCTTCACTTACCTTGCACGAGGCATTTCGCTTAGACGCCCGTTCATCAGAGTAAAAAATATAAATTTCAAACCCCCCAACATTGTGAGTGGGAGGGACATTCGTATTTTTCTCTCTGCGCATGAGCCAATTTTCAAACCCACCAGTTGGGAATTTTCGAAGAGATTAGGCTCCTTTCCCCCATGCGTTCATCTCCTTTCACCTTGAGTTACAGGTGTCTCACATCCGCGGGAGTAAAGCGTATTTGGTAGCCTGCTTTTTGTGCTGGTTGCGAATTCATAATACATTAGTATTAATTCATATTAATGCATTAACTTTGCCCCAAATTTGGACGTTCAAACCGTCTTTTTTCAGCGAAATTGGAAGATAAAAATATTATTTTTATTAATTATACAGGGTGTTTCTGAAAAGTCCATCACAAATTAAGGGGCGTGTTTATGGGACCAAACTGAGCGGAAAGTACCAAAGAACATGGGGTGTACAACATTTTGTTACGGAGATATGGCCTTCCAAACATTCGCCCCTAAAACAAGGAAATATCCAAAAATGAGGAGTAACACTTAAGACCGACTAAGCAGCTTGTTTAAAATTACTAGACAATTTCAATAGCCTTTAATCGAACAATTGATTTCTACCTTTACTAATCAGAAGCGTATAAATGAGTAGAAGTATGCCTACGGTGGTAATGTAAAATTAATCCCAAGTGACATGATGTTTCAAGATCTTCCCAGCACCAAGTAAAATGGTTCTGATTGAAGGGACTTTTATTAGCACAGCGTAAACAACGTTATTTTCAGGAATTAGTCCAAATGTCCACGGGCGGCATTACAAAAACGAGGCAGTCTTTCGAATGATACTTGGACATGTTGGAAGATCCCTGGCTTGTTCCTGTTATCTCAAACCGTAAAAAGCTACGCAAATCTTCATCATCACGGACAACACTCTTGTACGTTAGGTATGACCTTGAGAAAACCTAAAAGGACATCTCGAATGTATTTGAAAAACCCATCTCCAATTAAGGGGCGTGTTGTTTGTTTCCAACAGAGTAAACTCGCCCAGAGAACAATTACAATGCAGAGCCACGTTTCGGCGTTAATGGCCCAAAAAGGTGGTCCCAAAAACAAGAACAAACTTTAATTTGTTTCGTTCAGTAAGTGTTTCATGTGTCATAGATAAAACGCCATGATTAATGCACGAAGAAAATGAATTTATTGACAAGTTTTAACATTTAATTGCAACTAGTTACAAAAATTGTTCAAAGTGTTCACCACCCGCGTTAAGGCACACATTAGCACGTCTTACAAATGATTCCCTTACACGTTGAAAAATGCCTGGAGTTTCGCGAATTGTTTGACAGCCGTGAATTATTCGTCGACGTAGCTCTTCAACATCGGGCACTTCAGTCTGATAAACTTAGTCTTTCAGGTGGCCCCAAAGAAAGAAATCACAAGGGTTCAGATCGGGTGATCGAGCAGGCCACTCCACAGGTCCACCTCGACCTAACCACCGCAAAGGGAAGGTCGCGTTAAGATAATTTCGGACCGCGATGCTGAAATGTGGTGGTGCACCATCGTGCATGAACCACATTCTGTTTACCAAACCTAAGGGTACGTCTTCGAGTAGTTCCGGTAAATCGTCCCGTAAGAACTGCAAGTAAGCCACACCGTTTAACCTGGGCTCTAGGAAATATGGCCCAATTAAATTGTCACCCACAATACCACACCACACGTTTAAACTGAATTGTACTTGGTGACTTCTAACGCAAGCGGCGTTTTATCTATGACACATGAAACACTTACTGAACGAAACAAATTAAAGTTTGTTCTTTTGTTTGGGACCACCTTTGTGGGCCATTAACGCCGAAACGTGGCTCTGCATTGTAATTGTTCTCTGGGCGAGTTTACTCTGTTGGAAACAAACAACACGCCCCTTAATTGGAGATGGGTTTTTCAAATACATTCGAGATGTCCTTTTAGGTTTTCTCAAGGTCATACCTAACGTACAAGAGTGTTGTCCGTGATGATGAAGATTTGCGTAGCTTTTTACGGTTTGAGATAACAGGAACAAGCCAGGGATCTTCCAACATGTCCAAGTATCATTCGAAAGACTGCCCCGTTTTTGTAATGCCGCCCGTGGACATTTGGACTAATTCCTGAAAATAACGTTGTTTACGCTGTGCTAATAAAAGTCCCTTCAATCAGAACCATTTTACTTGGTGCTGGGAAGATCTTGAAACATCATGTCACTTGGGATTAATTTTACATTACCACCGTAGGCATACTTCTACTCATTTATACGCTTCTGATTAGTAAAGGTAGAAATCAATTGTTCGATTAAAGGCTATTGAAATTGTCTAGTAATTTTAAACAAGCTGGTTAGTCGGTCTTAAGTGTTACTCCTCATTTTTGGATATTTCCTTGTTTTAGGGGCGAATGTTTGGAAGGCCATATCTCCGTAACAAAATGTTGTACACCCCATGTTCTTTGGTACTTTCCGCTCAGTTTGGTCCCATAAACACGCCCCTTAATTTGTGATGGACTTTTCAGAAACACCCTGTATAAATTAATAGTAGTTTTTTCCGCTACTGTTTTCGAATCTTTTACCTGTAGAAGGTCTAAAACTTATTTAAAAACTATTTAATAATGGTGGTCCTTTTTATTAAATGTGACGTGGATAGGCTTTAAATTTGGTCAAATACTAAAATGTTTTTGCATAAATTACTTTGGTTATTCGGAATGTTCATTAAAAAATGTGACTATTAATCTACAAGATTTTGAAAATTCAATTCATATTATAAATCAATAACACCAATGTATTAGAATTTTCAAGCCTGGTTTTCCTCTTGACATATTTACTATATCCTTCCTCACCACGTTGTTACGTCATATCACGCCTTTCTTCTAACGACATACAAACATTTCGAAACTCCTTTCTTACCATAAATTCGGATCGATCTACTAAACTCGAAAAGGCATTGTGTAATATAAAGTCAATATTTCTCCATATCAACAAAAAAAAAGACCAAAGTCAACACTAAATTTTGAATGCACGAAATATATCCTATAGGAAGAAGTAACGCTAAATAAATACGAACTTTGAGAAAATCGGTAATACATCTAGAGTCTCGAGCGTTCTTTATTTACCCTTAGTCCTACCCGTAATTTCTGTTAAAGCACCGACTTTGGTCAAGAACACTTAGTCGCAAAAATAGCATGAGTGTCTTTTGGTCTGCTGAATAGTCAAAAGCAAAAATTCTTTCTTAATAGTCTGAATTACAAATTAATCAACATGGGTGATATTCGAATGGGAATAATCGATGTAAGAATATCTTAGCAATAATATAAAATGGTGGTTTCAACGCGACTTGATATCTAAAAACTGATATTTTATCAGAAAAGTATCATTGGTCAATTTGAATTGTCTAAATTGTCGGTTTTTTTTTTCAAAATAGGAAAGTAAGGATTTTGATTTCGCGAAAAATCTCTACGCTACGATTACGGAGTTTTTCAGCAAAAGGTTTAACATTAGGTAAAATTATGTCTCATTTATTTTCATCTCGTTGTCTGAATAATACTTATTCTTAATTCAAGTCTTGGTTTTGTGCCCGTTCCTTCGGATGAAATTAAATCAATTCGAAACCAGAGTGATTTACCACAGGTAATATTGACAATTGCACAAGAGGTTTCTTCGGGATCGCTCAGATAAGGCACAACGAATCTAAATGACAACCGCTCTTAAGCAGTCTCTCTGTCCAAATTATTTGCACTATAAAAAATATCGATACTCGAACAGACTTAATAATTATGCGCTTTAATTTAAAACGTATTCATTTGGTAGACAATGGACTTACTGTTTTATCCCATACAAGTCGATACTTTCTTTACACCTGAAAAAAAGTCGAATGACAAGGAATACAAACATTATATATATTTGTTCATTTTTAAACGAATTCTTCTGGCAGACAATAGACGTGATGTTTTTTCCTATACAAGTCGATAGTTTCTTTAAACCTGACATGAAATATCGAATGACGAGCGTTTACGACTCAGTGTCGACTTTCATCATCTCTTCAATCCCGAAAATGACCAAGACACCATCTCTATCTTTCCTCAACATGGAAGGACAAGTAACGTGAACTTTTTATATATGTTCCCAAGGAATACAATAACAATTTCTTTCCACATTAACCGTAGTTCTCGATATTTTGGATGGTGAGTCTATTGGCAGTATCGATCCTCTTGGCTTTGGCCACGGCCAAAAACCAAAATGGCCAACCGTTCGTCCTTACTTTTGTCGAAATGATGTGGAAGAATTTCTTAATATTTTTCTACGAACGTAAGCATATTCCGTCTTCAAATGGTGTAAAAAATCCAAACTTAAAAAAAATCGACTGGTATTTGTGGTCACAGCGTACAGCCGTGTCGAGAAAGGGATCACGTGGCGTGTGGCAGCCATGTCTTGGTTGATTGCGACCACTTTCATTTTCTTCGACATCTCAGGAAACCTGAAGTCGGATTTTACAGAGAAGGACTACGATACAGTGGACACCATCGACCAACTCGTCAAACAGGGTTTCAAAAATGTCTGGTTCTGGGAGGACAGTGACGAATTAACTTCTTTTCGCAGAAAAGTAAGTGCAAAAATACACAATTCAATCGGTATTTTCATCCCATCCCAAGTGTTAGTGGGGATCAGTTGAACCGAACGTTTGCATCTATTCTTGGGCCATTATTCTTCAATATTCATTTATAATAATAAAATGATTTTAAAATAACAAGAACAATAAATTTCGTTAACTAGGTCAACGTGCCCATTCCTGAAACTTCATTACTCCCAATTGAAGACGGGGTTTTTGGAAAGCAGTTCATCAACGTCTCGGAAAACCTCAGTGACAATAGGAAGTTCATGGTCGTAGGAACACTGATAGTGCAACTTATTCTGCTTGAAAATATTGAAATGGAAAATAAAATACAATACGCGAACAAATACTACTTTTCACCGTCCATAGAAGATACCCTTTTGGTTTTGGTCGTTTCATCGAATTTCTCGCGATCAAAGTTCATGGAGAAAGCCAACCTGATGTATGACTATAGAAACGAAATTGATTTTTCAAATTTTATCACGTCAATTTCATTTCAGGATAGAATTAATCGTAGAAAACGACCTCTTCTTTGCTCTCATGTACAAAGGGCGATACGCGATCGATCTCATAAAATGGAAACAGCCAGCGGACGATTTTTCAACGATATCCGTGAAGGAAATACAAAGCCTTGTATCTCTGTACTTAGTGGGAAACATCATCGGCATCTTGGCTTTAATAGTAGAGAAGGTCGTTTCCTTTCTTATGTCCGTGAAGAATTTTTCCACGAAGAACCGTCAAATTTAGCTTTATAGACGAAAATCGATATGTTTAAATACTACCGTATTATAGATTCCCCATCTCTTACCTTCCACAATGCATTTCGCTTAGACACCCTTTTAGCACAGTAAAAAACATGAATTTCAAACCCCCTCCCCAAAACCTTGTGAGGGAGAGAGACAATTGTGTTTTTCTTCTCTGCGCATGAGCCAATTTTCAAACCCACCAATGACGATTCTCCAGAGAGATATAGTTCCTTTTCCCCACGTGACCCAGCTATTTCCGCCTCAATTCAGAGCCGTCTCACATCCATGGATGTAATGCGTATTTGGTGGCAAGTTTTTTGACCTAACAGGGGTAATCCGTAATACGTTAGTATTAATTCATATTAAAGCTCTAATCTTGGCTCAAAATTGAGACGTTCAAACCGTCTTTTGTCCGCGAAGTTGGGAGATACCTAGTTTAGGGGAGACCCGAAAAGTGAGGCTTCTAGTAAGAAAAAAATGTTATTTATTACAAGAAATAATCTGAATCAAAATCTAATCTATCAGATAAAATAAAAAAAACTAATTCTCAATTTTACTGCATCAAGCAAAGCTATTTGTACAAACAAATACAAACAAAAATGTCTATTTTCTGGCCTGGGGGCTAGTCGTTTCTCGTTACCACAGCTAATCGCCGTGTAACCAGACTTTGATTATGAAGTAGAATCCAATGTTACATATAAATATTTATGGGCAATTTTTTCCGCTACTATTTTCAAATCTTAGGCCTAAAAATTATTTAAAAACTATATTAATAATGGTGATCCTTTACTTTCAATGTACGCGGATATACAATATACTTCTGAAAATATTAAAATGTTTGTGCATAAAGGACTTTGTTTATTTGGAATATTATTTAAAAAATGCTGCCTGGTGGCTAGAGAAACGGTTTCCATTATGTTTATGGATTACTTCTTTGGGTATTGGGTAACCGCTTTATTGACGCATTTACTATTTCCTCGCCCGCCACCTCATCTCATTGCCATTGTTCTAACGAAACACAAAAACCCTTTCTTAGCATTTAGTTGGATCGATTTACTTCACTCGTAACGTCATTGCGCAACGTAAAGTCAATATTTTGCATAACATCAAGCAAACCGAAGCCAACACTAAAATTCGAATGCACGAAATATAACCTACTGTAACAAGTAAAGGTGGATAAATGTGAACTTTGACAAAATCGGTAATCCGTCCATTTTCTCGAGCGAACTTGATTTACTTTTAGCTATACCCGTACTTTCTGTTAGTGCACCGACGTTGGCCATTAGTACAGAGTCGCAGAAATCGTCTCAGAGGTTTTTTGGTCTACTGAATAGTCAAAGGACACGCCGTCTTCAACAGTCTGAATTACAAATCATTCAAAATGTTTGATATTTGAATAGGAGTAATCGAGGTAAGAATATTTACGCAGCAAAAATCCCAAATATATCTTTCAACTCGACTCGAAATCGAGAAACTGAGATTATTCAAGAAATTTAATTATTTGAATCGTCTAAATAATCTTAGTTTTTCTTATAGGAAACTCAGGAATTTGATATCTCCAAAAATCTCAACGCGTTCATATCGGAGTTTATCAGTAAAAGGTTTAATATCAGGTAGAATTCTGTCACACTTCTTTTTTACGCGTTGTCTAAATAACATTCATACCTTATTCCAAGTGTTGGTTTTGTGCCCGTTCCTTCGGATGAGATTAGCACTATTCGAAATCAGAGCGATTTACCACAGGTAATATAAAAACATCATATGTCTCTGCGCCCAATCTATAGTGCACACTAGATTATGTCGAAAAAAAGCTATATTCGAACAGACTTAATTATACATAGGTATATTTGCTCATTTTAAAACGTATCCTTGTGGCAGACAATGGACTTGCTGTTTTTCCCATACAACTCGATATTTTCTATACACCTGACATGAAATTTCGAATGTCGAGCGTTTATGACTCAGTTTCGACCTTTATAGTCTCTTCAATACCGAAAATGACCAAGACACCATCTCTATCGTTCCTCAACATGGAACTACAAGTAACGTGAACTTTTTATATGTTCCTTAGGAATATAATAGCAATTTCCTTCAACATTAACTAAAGTTCTCGGTATCTTGGATGGTGAGTCTATTGGCAGTGTCGATCATCTTGGCTTTGGCCACGCCCAAAAGTCAAAATGGACGACCGTTCATCTTTACTTTTGTCGAAATGATCTGGAAGAATTTCCTAATTTTTTTCTACGAACGTGAGCTATTTCGACAATAAATGGGGTAATAAATCAACATTTGAAATTCGACCCCTATTTCTGGTCACAGCGTTCAACCGTGTCGAGAAAGTGATCACGTGGCGCGTGGCAGCCATGTCCTGGCTGATCGCGACTACTTTCATTTTCTTCGAAATATCAGGCAAGCTGAAGTCGGATTTCACTGAGAAGGACTACGATGATGTGGATAACGTTGACCAACTCGTGAAGAAGGGTTTCAAAAATGTCTGGTTCTGGGACACCACTGACGAATTAACTTCTTTTCGCAGAAAAGAAGGTGCAGAATCGATCGGTACTTGCTTGAGAAGGGTCTCAAGCAAGAAAACCATTTTAGACGAAACAAGCGTTAACCATGTAGTTACTTCTATTCTTTGGTCAGTTCTTCTATATCAATTTTGTAATAATTGGATGATTTAAATAAGTAGAACAATAAATTTCGTTGACTAGGTCAACGTGCCCATCCCCGAAACTTCATTACTCCCAATTGAAGACGTGGTTATTGGAGAACAGTTCGTCAACGTCGTGCAAAACGTCGGCGACAACAGGAAGTTCATGGTTGTTGGGACACTGATAATGCAATTCCTTCTCCTTGAAAATCTGGAAATGAAAAATAAAATACAATACGCGAACAAATACTACTTTTCGCCGTCCATAGAAAATTCGCTTTTGGTTTTGGTCGTTTCATCTAATTTCTCGCAATCAGAGCTCATGGAGAAAGCCAACCTGTTGTAAGACTAAAGAAATAACAAGATGGCTTCGGCCATATACTTTTTGTGCGACGTCTAGTGACAAGAATTAGTATTACTATATTCATTATAAGATGACCCCTGCTAATTTAGAATTTCGAGGTTTTTTTCATTGTTTATAAAATAGCATTCCTATTATGAATAAAATTAGTATTACTATATTCATTATAAGATGACCCCTGCTAATTTAGAATTTCGAGGTTTTTTTCATTGTTTATAAAATAGCATTCCTATTATGAATAAAATAAATCTAGTAATAAACTACAGTAACTTATTCATTAGGTTCATTTTAAACTTAACCTACAGAACTTTATCTTAATTAAATTACAGAACAATATTTTTTAAACTAGTGTTGGTACTGGCAAATGTAAACGATTCTATTTTTTCTTTAAAATTTTGCAGCTAATTTTTCGGCGTCTTAAATTCCTTTTAAAAGGGCTCTATTTGTAGATTGAATATCGAGAATTACGATAAAAATGGTCCAAATATTGTAGGAATTCGTGGATGAAAGATAAGAACCTATATACACACCAACTCGGACTGATCAACTTAAGTTGATGCCAATTTTAGGTGTTTCTTAATACAATACCATCGGGGAATAAGCTTTAGCAAGAGTTACAATAATCCCACGATAACAAACCTTTAATCGTTAGATAGATCACGTTTTTCGCTAGAAAATTGATATTAATATCTGTGCTTTCGATTCGGAATTCGATTTTATAAATAGAGTTGGAAAAAACCAAGTAAAAATTGCAAATGTTTCAAGGTTAATTAGAATCCTTTTTAAGCTATTTTATAAGCATGGGCGAATACTCGAGTAACACGAATAACTCGATCGAATATCGAGACGAATAACCGTCTCGATATTCGATAAGCCCCATTTCGGGTATTCGAACGAATATCGAATAGTGAATTTTACTATTCGGGCCTACTATTCGTTAAATATTCGACTAACTATTCGTTAAATATTCGATTAACTATTCGTTAAATATTCGATTAACTATTCGAGAAAACAAAAATATTAACCCTAAAAATGTTTTAAAAAAGTAATGGCAGTTACACTTTTTAATGTATAAGTTTCTATGGGAAAATAGGCCTGAAGTGCTACTACTCTATAGCGCATCTAAATTCTAAATATAATTTAAATTGATTTTAATTAATCCTTCTATTTCTGACTATTCGATAAGGGCAATTTTAAGTTAAGCCTAATTATTCGATATTCGGTTCCCAAACAACTATTCGTCTCGGTATTCGATAAGAAAAATTTTCACTATTCGATATTCGTCTCGACAGTCAAAAACTGGTATTCGCCCATGCTTACTATTTTACTATAAAATAAACAGTAAAAGTGGTGTAAGGAATCTACGTTCGGATAATATTAACATCATTGACCCAAAAAAGACTCAAATTTCGCGCCATTAGTAAATTTATCAATTTAGCGGTAAGAGGGCGTTAGCTACCACTACTTATTGGGCGGGAAAGCGAGAAAACGAGACAGCTGTTATGCGAGGTATCGAAATAAATAGGACTTCTCAACAAATTATTGAACATTTTGACTCGGGTATTGTTTTAACTTTATTATCCTATTATCCTATTATCACTTATCACATCTGCGTAAACTTTAATCTAGGTGCATGCATTTAGGCCCTACGTAATGGTAGCTCCTTCAGGGTTGCCACGGAATTTTCAGAACCAAATTCCCTGACTTTTCCAGGTTTTCCCTGACCTTTTTCTCAGATTTTCCCTGACCTTTTTCTCAGATTTTCCCTGACCTTTTAGACCGAAAGTGTGAATGTTTACAGCACGTTTTAAGTGCTTATAATTAAATAAACTTTCCACATTAAGTTTTCCCGTGTATTTGTTGCACCAAAGCAAATAAGAAACATTTTAACTATAAATAACAGTCTAAGAGAGCATTTACTTTACAAAAACAATTCTAGACATTTTTAAGGATTAATCTAGAGTTTTCTGTGTTGAGGGAGCATGAGGAGAAACTTTCATTACACTTTCAATAAAGACTTATTCCCAGAAGTTTTACCCACTAAAATCAAATTCCCTGACCTTTTCGGCCCATTTTCAAATTCCCTGACTTTTCCAGATTTTCCAGGATTTCCAGGTACTGTGGCAGCCCTGTCCTTTCCTAGGGCCTTTTCTATTCCTCCCATTTTATTATCATTGTTGTTCACATTTGGGTCCAGTGTTCAGTCACTACCTCCTTCAGTATTTAGGGTCAGGGTGTTTACATTTACCAGCGATTGTTCACATTTGGGGTTCTCTAAGGGGATTGGGAAATAGGGTATGGATATTGTGCAAAATTTAAGAGAGTTAAAAAGCTGAAAACAGCGAATTGTGTCTAAAGAATCATATTTCATATCCTGAAAGTTTCTGGTGTCTAACGTTAGCTCCACGGAAGTTATTCAAAGACTTGCAAAAAGTGTTCACAATTACCAGTACCAACCCTAAAGTAACTTCCTCAATCGGTTAGTTTTAAACTTAACTAAACTACATAATTATTTGTAAAGTTATCATAAACTATAGTATCATGATAATATTAATTAAATTAAAGTATATTATTAATTAAATTAAAGTATATTATTAATTAAATTAAAGTATATTATTAATTAAATTAAAGTATATTATTAATTAAATTAAA
This sequence comes from Phalangium opilio, assembly GCF_054372755.1. Classification (NCBI taxonomy): domain Eukaryota; kingdom Metazoa; phylum Arthropoda; class Arachnida; order Opiliones; family Phalangiidae; genus Phalangium; species Phalangium opilio. The sequence continues at coordinate 101,535 of NW_028324185.1, forward strand.
GTATATTATTAATTAAATTAAAGTATATCATTAATTAAATTAAAGTATATCATTAATTAAATTAAAGTATATCATTAATTAAATTAAAGTATAATATTAATAAATTAAAGTATATTATTAATTAAATTAAAGTATAATATTAATTAAATTAAAGTATATTATTAATTAAATTAAAGTATATTATTAATTAAATTAAAGTATAATATTAATTAAATTAAAGTATATTATTAATTAAATTAAAGTATAATATTAATTAAATTAAAGTATAATATTAATTAAATTAAAGTATAATATTAATTAAATTAAAGTATAATATTAATTAAATTAAAGTATAATATTAATTAAATTAAAGTATAATATTAATTAAATTAAAGTATAATATTAATTAAATTAAAGTATAATATTAATTAAATTAAAGTATAATATTAATTAAATTAAAGTATAATATTAATTAAATTAAAGTATAATATTAATTAATCTAAAGTAAATTCCTCAACTAACTTACTTGAAACATCATTATTTATAATTATCATCAATCTCACTCGTGAATATATATTTATTTTAATCTTAATTAAAATACACAATAATATATATTGAACTATTGTAACTTCCTCAATCGGTTAATTTTAAACTTAATTAAACTACATCATTATTTATAAAGTTATCATTAATCTCACTTGTAAACGTGGACTGCTCGCTTAACTAAGCAGAGTAGCAGACGAGTTTTCAAGAGACAATATCATTGGTTAACTCATGGTGAACTTTGCCTGCTAATTCGTTTCTCTCTACATTCGAGACTGATAAGGTTTTAGGAAAAGAACTCTAAGCTTCAGACGTGACTTTGAGGCCGACTTAACGTCATATTAACGTGGTAGTGGGCGATTATTTAATTTCTCTCTCTTAGCGCGAAACGCGCCTAGACTCGAGATGGATTTGTCTATCCCAGCTTTTATCTTATGAAAGCAATGGGCTATATAAGTATTCGGTGGCGCAGACCTAGCGTGCCGGGTTTCCGAACCGTAGCGTTAACGTTGGTACGTTCGAGTCCCATCGGGGACTTGGAAATTTTCGAAATAAATTAATATAAAGTTTAGCTACCCTAGGTCCATCTGTTCGCGTTTTAGAGCTTTACATGAATAAATTTAAATAAATTAACGCGTAAATGGGCGGGGATAGGGCGGGGTTAAGGCTATAATGGGGGGAAAAAGGGGGTAATATAGGGGAAAGGCACTAAAAAAGGGGTAAAAAAGGGGTAAAAATGAGGTAAAAGTGGGGGGTAGTAAATCTTCAGTATAAATGCATAACTTTTTGTCGCCAGATGGCGCACAAAAAGTAAAAATGGATTTTGTAAATTTTAACACGTCAGTTTCCGTTTCAGAATAGAGTTGTGCGCGGAGAACGACCTCTTATTCGCCCTCTTTTATAAAGCGCGATACGCGATCGATCTAATCCAATGGAAACAGCCAGTGGACGATTTTTCAACGATATCCGTTAAGGAAATCGAAAGCCTTCTTTCTCTGTACTACGTGGGAAACGTCATCGCGGTATTGGCTTTAATCTTGGAATATGCTTAATTCCTTCTGCTGGCTATAAAGAAGAAGAGAACCGCAGCAAAGGTCTCAAGACGACGTTCATATCGAGTTAACCTTCATTATATTTTATCACGGACATGTATAAATACTAAGATATTATTAATTCCACGTCTAACCTTAAACAACTCATTTCGCATAGGTGCCCGTTCAGCAGGTTTCGAAGTATGACTAGAAACCTTCCCTCCCCCCCCCCCCATTTTTTCCACTACAATTTTCGTATCTTTCACGTGTAGTAGGCATGGCATAACTTATTGAAAAAAGTTTTTAATAAAAATTGTGATCCTTTATTTTAAATGCACGCGGATAGATTTAGAACCATATACTATATATTTCTCAAAATAATAAAATTATTGTGCATAAATGACTTTGGTTATTTGGAATATTATTTCAATAATGCTGCCTGGTGACTCGAAAAACGGTTTCCATTATGTTTACAGAATTCTTTTTTAGGTATTGGGTAACCTTTTTAGTGACGCATTTTCTATTTCATCACCCACCTCCTCATCTTTTTGCCTTTGTTCTAACGATAACAAACGTTTCGAAACCCCTCCCTTAGCATGTCGTCGCATCGATTTAATTAACTTGGAACAGCGATGCGGAACATAAAGTTAATATTTTCCATAACAAGTAAATCAAAAGTAAACATTAAATTTTGAACGCACGAAGTACAACCTGCTGGAAATAATAAAGCTAGATAAATATGAACTTCTAAAAAATCGGTCATCCGTCAATTTTTCTCGACCGTTCCTGATTAACTTTTATGCCAACCCGCACTTTACGCTAGTGCACCGACTTGGGCAATAGACATTGAGTCGCGAAAATAGACTGAGAGTTTTTTGGCCCACCGAAGAGTCAAAAGCAAAAATAACTCTTATGTGCCACGCCGTTATCATCAGCCTTAATCATTCAACATGGGTGAAATTCGAATAGGAGTAATCGAGGTAACAATATTTAAGCAACAATAATCTCAGATGCATTTTTCAAGGCGACTCGATATCGAAGAACTGAAAATTACTAATTTGAAATATCTAAATTGTCTTAATTTCTCTCATAGGAAACTCTGTATTTTGATACCGCCAAAAATCTCAACGCGTTCACATCGGAGTTTTTCAGTAAAAGGTTTAATATCAGGTAAAATTCTGTCCAACTTCTTTTTAACGGGTTGTCTAAATATTATTTATACCTCATTTCAAGCGTTGATTTTGTGCCCGTACCTTCGGACATTCTTCGAAACCGAAGTGATTTACCACGGGTAATATTAAAAATTTGTAAAAGCGTTTTTTATTTGGTTCCCTCAGATATGGAACAGCGAATCTAAATGACAATAGCACATCATATGTCTCTGCACCCAAACTATAGTGCACCATAGATTATGTCGAAAAAGCTATATTCGAACAAACTTAATTATACATATAATTGTAAATTTTAAAACGTATCCTTCTGGCAGACAATAGACTTGCTGTTTTTTCCAATACACCTCGATATTTTTTTTACACCTGAGATGAAATTTCGAATGATGAGCGTTTATGACTCAGTTTCGACCTTCATCATCTCTTCAATCCCAAAAATGACCAAGACACCATCTCTGTCTTTCCTCAACATGGAAGGACAAGTTCAGTGAACGTTTTCCGTATCTTCCGAAGGAAATACAATAACAATTTCTTTCAACATTAACTGTAGTTTTCGGTATCTAGGATGGTGAGTCTATTGGCAGTGTCGATCCTCTTGGCTTTGGCCACGCCCAAAAACCAAAATGGCCGACGGTTCATCTTTACTTTTGTCGAAATGATTTGGAAGAATTTCCTAATTTTTTTCTATGAACGTGAGCTATTTCGACAATAAATGGTGTAATAAATCAACATTTGAAATGCGACCCCTATTTCTGGTCACAGCGTACAGCCTTGTTGAAAAGGCAATTACGTGGCGCATGGCGGCCATGTCCTCGCTGGTCGCGACCACTTTTATTTTCTTCGAAATATCAGGCAAACTGAAGTCGGATTTCACCGAGAAGTCCTACGATACAGTGGACACCGTCGACCAACTCGTGAAAAATGGTTTCAAAAATGTTTGGTTCTGGGATGGCACTGACGAATTAACTTCTTTTCGCTTAAAAGTAAGTGCAGAATCGACCGGAAAAGGGTCTTAAGCAAGAAAACCATTATAGACGAAACTAGCGTTGACCATGTAGTTGCATCTATTCTTGGGTTGCATCTATTCTTGGGTCACATCTTCTATATCTATTTTGTAATAATTGGATGATATGAACTAATAGAACAATAAATTTCTTTGACTAGGTTAACGTGCCCATCCCCGAAACTTCATTACTCCCAATTGAAGACGGGGTTATGGGAGAACAGTTCGTCAACGTCGCGCAAAACGTCGGCGACAACAGGAACTTCATGGTCGCTGGGACACTGATAATGCAATTCATTCTGCTTGAAAATCTGGAAATGAAAAATAAAATACAATTCAATACAAAAGGATATTGAAGTTAGGAGAAAGAATGCTGAGAAAAGGGAAAAGAGGAAGTCACCCCCTAAACCTAAAGTTAAAGGTGAGTCTTCTTGCCCAGCTAATAAGGGCTCAGCCCATAGTCAGTGTTCCTCCGGGCATTGTCAAAGCCCTTGTCCTACTTCTCCATCGCATCCTAAATGGGAATATCCCTTGAAACCCTTAGACTCTAGATCGCAAGCTAGAGCTCAAAACACTTTAAATAGAGGTCAACGATCTTATAATAAATATTATAATCAGAGATCCAAGTCTCCTGGTCGTCAGTTGGCCTTGTCTTACCCCTCTACACGTACGATCACCTGTTACAGTTGTCAGGAACCTGGTCATCTTGCACCCAATTTTCCAAATAAAAATATGATCAAATCGGGGGAAGCCCAGACGGGAGAGGTCCCTCGTGGTCCCTCTCCCGGTGCCCAATAAATTCCCCTAACAAGAAGCGTGTCGCGTTTCCCTTGAGGATTGAATCAGTCCGAAAGGGTTCAGTTTATAAAAGGGTTACTATTCCCGTTACTTTTGAACACGCGACAGTTCACGCTAAATTAGATAGCGGGGCCGATGCCTCTTTTGTTAGGTTGACCAGTGGGAAAAAGTTTGTAATTACCTGAAGATGAACAACTAGATTGTGTAGTTTGGGGCGACGGCCGTTATACGTTTACAAAAGGTTCTCACGAGTTAGAATTTACTCTTAAGTCAATTGACAGTGAGAAACAATTCAAATTTAAATTCTACATAGTTCCTTCCCTTAATAGTGTCTTTATATTAGGTCAAGATTTTCTTGAAGAAAACAGGGTCAAATTGGATTTTGAGTCATCTCAATGCTTAGTAAGTAACTTAAGGATCCCTTTTTCAATACCATCAGAAAAGGATCCAATAGATAAGGAGATTGTAGAGAATATTAGGGACGCAGTTTCCGCAGCCCCTATTACTGATGAACAACGTCATCAACTAGAAACCCTTTTATTGAAATTTCCTGAGTTGTTTTCAGATAAAGTAGGAAGAACAGGACTAGTCTTCCATGAGATTCATACGGGTAATAGTCCGCCCATAAAATCTCAGCCTTATCGAGTTAATGACCAGAAAAGGAAAATAATAGAACAACATGTAAGGGAAATGTTAGATGACGGGATAATCAGACCCTCTGTATCTCCTTGGGCTTCGCCCGTAGTTTTGGTTGATCAAACAAAACGGGGTAAACCCTACAGGTTTTGTATTGATTACAGAAAACTGAATAGCGTTACCATCAAGGACCCTTATCCTTTGCCTAATATAGAGGATATGTTAGCTAGGGTAGGAAAACCCAAGTTTATTACAACCCTTGACCTTAAATCAGGGTATTGGCAGGTGGAAATGCACCCTAAGAGTAGAGCAAAAACTGCTTTTGTGACTCATATGGGAAAGTACGAATTTAATGTACTCCCTTTTGGGCTCTGTAACGCCCCTAGCTCTTTTCAGCGCTTAATCGACGAGATCTTTAGAGACGCAAATTACTTCCAATTAATCGATTATTTAGATGATTTAATCTCGCTTAGCGAAGATTGGGATCAACACTTAACGTGTTTAGAATATGTCCTAAATAGATTAAAGGAAGCGGGTCTCACCCTTCAGTTGACGAAATGTCGTTTCACTCAAAAAGAAGCTACCATATTTGGTCACATTGTAAATGAAAATGGAGTGCATATAGATCCTTCTAAGATAGAAGCTATTCAGAAATTCCCTCCTCCTAAAAATGTTAAGGACGTCCAAAGATTTTTAGGGATGGCAGGATGGCATAATAGGTTCATTAATCACTACTCTCAAATAGTAGCACCTATTAATAAACTTAAACGGAAGGATCAAAAATTTATTTGGGGCATCGAACAGCAACAGGCGTTCGAACAAATTAAGGAAGCCATCTGTAAGGCTCATCCCTTAGCTTCCTTTAGAAGGGATTCCCCGTGCATTCTCACTACAGATGCTAGTGACGCAGGATTAGGTGCCCTTCTGTCCCAAATACAAGATAATGTAGAAGTCCCTATAGCGTATGCTAGTACAGGACTTAAAGATGCAGAAACGAGGTACTCCACTTAGTTCCTCTACTTCCAATTCTACTAGTAAATTCGATCCAACTTGTAGTAGCACAAGTACAAATACTACAAGTTGTAGTTCAACAACTTCCTCTAGTGACACTGTTGAAGGTCGAGTACGTCCCCCAGGTCCTAGAGCCCTATATTCAGTCTTTACGTTGGAAGACGTAAGAAAATCTCCAAGGGAAGACCCATTTGCTTCCCCCATTATTAATTCCTTGCAAGGACCTAACCCTGTTAGGCATAAAATGTTCGAAATGAAAAATGATCTTCTTTACAGAAGACCATACAGGAACCATCCTGAAAAAATTTATTTACCGCCTCGTTTAAGGTTAGAAGCCATGAGGTTGTTACAAAACCACCCGTTATCAGCTCATAGGGGCAAGGATAAGACCCTGAGCAAAGTTACTTATAGATATTGGTGGCCATCCATAGTTAGTGATGTCCAGGACTATGTAAGAGGATGCACCTTATGCCAACAATTTAAGGCTAGGAATAGAAAAAAGCCAGGGCTAATGCAACCCTCAGAAATAACAAGTCCTTGGGACCAAATCAGTGTCGATATTATGGGACCTTTCCCTCAAAGTAGACACCACTATAAATATTTAATAGTCTTTGTTGATTATATGACTAAATTCGTGGAAATGATACCACTAAAAACTATTACTGCTAAGACTTGCGTTCAGGCTTTCAAGTCTATTATCACTAGGTGGGGAGCTCCTAAAGCTATTCTCAGTGATAGAGGGGTACAGTTTACTTCGAAACTCTGGCTGCAAACGTGCAGAGCTTTTAGAATAAACCCAAAGTTTACCACCCCCTATACCCCTAAGGGAAATCCCACTGAACGAGTCAATAGAGTAATAGGTGAATTAATATCATTCTACGTATGGAATCACCATATTAGATGTGGATGAATCCCTTGACCTCCTTCAATTTGCTATAAATTCCGCGCCCCATGAAACCACGGGCAGATCCTCTTTCTTTTTGAAATTAGGGCGGGAGCCACGTCTCCCTTGGAATTTAGACATTGAAGAACCCATTCAGGACCCTGATGACCCCAGTCGTAGTAAGGCTTTGAAGGTTCTTAAGGAACAATTAGCATTCTGTAATGAATTGTCTAAGTTAGCTAAAGCACACCAGAAAAAATACTATGACCTCCGCCAGGACCCTCTTGAGTTTGAGGTAGGAACCCTAGTATGGATGGAAACACATCCTTTATCAAGTACGACTGGTCAGCTTATGAAAAAGCTTAGTCTTAAATGGGCAGGTCCCTTTAAAATCATAGCTAAACATTCTCCCGTTGTCTACGAGTTAGAAGACGCTAACTCAGCGCAGAATGTCGGAAAAATTAATTTAGAACATTTAAAACTCTATTGGACCAATGTAGCTGTCTTCGACAATGACGAAAATGCCCCCACTTCTCAATCGCACGTTGTAGATGATCCTTAGTCTAGTCCCCCAACGAATGGTGGTATACCAACATAAGTTAAACATAACTACTCAAGGTACATGAAATGTTGACAATGAATATAAAGCTGCAATCCTTTCATCAGTTTCTTGGTTTTTGTTTAAACTCTTATTGCCTTCAGAGCAACGGCTAGGAGTATAGTCCCAATCCATGGGTTCAACCAAACCTTCAACTTCTGATGAAGCAACATTGCGTTCCTCTGCCTGATTATGTTGCAAAACATTAGGGATGTTGCCAAACTTAATAAAGCGTGTCTTACATTTTTATCCATTGACTTAATTTCGCCATCCGTGTTTTCAATATCAATATTTTGAGCAACATCATCCACAACTTCACAGCCACTTATTTCTAAAAGGTCTTCAGGGTCTGGGGTTATCTCTATTGATCGCGAATAAGACGCGGAACTCTCCGAAATAATACTTTCGTTTAGGCCTGCATTTTTGTTACACCGACTGTAAGTTTTCTGTAAACGGTTTAAAAGTGGCAAATTACAGTAAAACATTTAATTTTCTTAGATTTATATTTCATTAATATACAATTCCTATGTTGAAGTTTGGGTTGCAAGATTCGGGTAAAAACAGAGTAGGAATTGCATTAGCCGATAGTACGCGTATTTTGGAATTTTCGCGATAGTCCGCTTGACAAAAATAATCACCGCAAATAGCATCATATTTTTGTGGAGTTCATTCGGGTTTTTTAATGGCCCGACACCATTGTTTCATTAACTCGGGATTTTTAGTAGGGAATCTTAATAGTACAATTCAAAAAGTGTTGAACTTCTGAATATTTTTTAATATTCTTTATTTCTATACTTACTTATGCCACGGAACATTTCTATTCCTACCAGTGTTAACGCACTTCTCTACTGAGCATTTTCTACCCATGATAAAATTTAATAACTTTTCATATTATTTATTACTTTAATAAGGAAAAAAGATATTCTTAAGTAAAAACAAGTATTACAACAGAAATTTAACAAAATTTTATTTATTAAAAATGAAGTTTAACAAATTCTTAGTAATTAAGGCTCAACTAGCAGTTTTTCAACTTTGGCGCTTTACGTCTTCTTAAGCCTAATTTTCAAATTCAAGTCAATTTCTCGCCAAAATAAACTATTTTCAGTTTCACCCGTCAGGCGACAGATGGCGCTAACGACTAATGAAAGTAATGAAATTCGACGAATCCGAGTCTGCGAGGAGGAAATTCAACAAAAACTCTAGAAATACATATATTCTGAACTCAATGGTTTTCGTGGCTATTAAAATTTTAGAAACTCTAAAAATAATAGTTGCTCGAGACATGCATATATACAAACAAAAGGGTTGAAGTGCAAATGATTGAATTTATTTAAATGACTAAAATATTCAGCATTAATCTCGCTTCACAACAAGGGCTCCGTGGCTTAACGGTTAAAGCGCCTGTCTAGTAAACAGGAGATCATGAGTTCTATTGTCGTCGGAGCCTCGCTGTTTTGTTATTTTAACTAGTTTTCGTAGATATTAAATTTTGAGAAACTCCAAAAATATTAGTTCCTTGAGATATGCATATATGCAAACAATAGGGTAAAATTGCGAATGAGTTAATTTAGTTAAATTACTCAAATATGCAGCTTTCATCTCACTTTACAACAAGGGCCCTGTGGCTTAGTGGTTAAAGCGCCTTTCTTGTAAACAGGAGATCGTGAGTTCGATTCTCGACGGAGCCTCGCTGTAATGTTAATTTAAAGGCCGGGAAACGGCGACAACCGTTCTTGTGAAATTGAAAACCGTGCATCGAACTAATAATGGGCGACCGTGCTTCAAACGTTTTAGGGGTTCTGGTCAAACTGAAGATAAACAATGGACAGTCTCTTAAATTTTGTTTCCCCGACTTTTTGAATCCCCACTACGGAAAAACCGAGGTTCTTGTCAAACTGAAAGCCGTGCAAAAGGGTTCTTGTCAAACTGAAAGCCGTGCAAAAGGGTTCTTGTCAAACTGAAAGCCGTGCAAAGGAGCTCTGGCCAAGCTGAAGATGAACAATGAAGCGTAACTTAGACAGGTCCTGAATTTCGGTCCGTCTAGATGAAAACGGTTTTTGTAATCTATCTAAGGCGGGCTCAAGTCAACAAAAGTTATTTCAATATTGGAATTTTAAGAACATAATGAAAGAGAGGGGATGGTCTTAGACCTATTGAAAATTACCAAAATGCATTCTACTACAAAAGGTGATGTAATTGATATTTAAGCCAACAAAGCGATGGTACAAAAGTCCATATCTCTTTAAGATGTGGAAATGGTAAATTTTATTACGTGCAAGGTACTGTAAGATACAATAGTTGAAGAAAAATATTTTGAGTAGGCCTAGTACACTGCGTGCTTATTGAAACAAGAAATTTTCGTAAACTTGCTTTTATATTTAAATAATATTTTATTAATCGTCGAACTCTTCATCTCATGAACAATCGGACACTTGAGTGAAGAAATCATTGGGGAAATCGATCGGGGGGATGACGCCAACATTATCCAGATTTCATTAACGAATCTAAACAAACAAATAAATAAATTAACAATTCAATTTTGGTCATTTGGAAAATGAAACAGAAACAATTTAATCAAATACGTGCTTGAAGGATTTTGTGACGTATTTTTCTTTTCTTGGGTTTTATTACAATTTTTGGCCTTTTCTGTTTCATACATAGATGTTTATGGACGCGACACTTGTGTTCGTTCCATTCCAAGACTGCCAGTGTCTATCTTGAACCATAAGAGGTTTTACAATGTACTCTTTACTCGATATACAAGAGGACCGTATTGTTAAAGCTCTCTACATAATGTGTATTCCTACAATTTACGTAGTCTTCGGCGTTTTTGTAGAGCGTTGTTGATTTCAAGAACTTTTTAGCAGTTCTAATTAAATAGGGTCCTCTAGGACAATTGTACTTGGCAAATGGTCGGGATTTTACAGGTAGAACCTACGGCTCAAATTTGATGATTACCTTTAAAATGCTCAACACAATTGTCGATTAAGTGACGTAAAGTTTCCGCGCACAAATATGAGTTATCAATAGCCCAATAGATATGGTTTTTGATTGCCGAAACTTTGTCCGATAGATCTGGTTGCCATTTATCTTTAGTGATCCTTCACACTTTCGGCTGTGCTCTTCAACTATTTGTAATCCACGGAAATAGGATATCTCGTCGCAAAGCAGTAAATTGGGTGCAGTTTCCATGAAATTTTCTTGAATTTTTAAAATTTTCTCGTCATATGATCAAGTACCGTCTTGATTTGTTTCATTTTCGGTAGTGTAAGCCTCATTTCTATTAGAGCTGGCAGCTTCATATTCAAAACTAGCCCGAGCTTGATTCCTATAGCATTCCGTACCCAAATCGGTTTCAAGGAGATGAGTGGTCCACAAATTACATGATCATCCTTCTGAGTATGCAAAATGGTCAATCCTCTCTTAATCAAATTGGATAAAGGACATTTTTTATGTTTCTTCTTGACTAAATGAAACTCTTCGTTAAATCTTAGCTTTTTGGCTTCAGACGGAAATGTCAGATTTAAAAATCATTTGGGCTTTTTGTTTATAGAAAACATACTCCAGTTGAAATAGTTCTAAGAGGTGAATTTGTATTTCCTTCGATGTTAGCCTACGGTGAATCTTCTTCCGATACCAAAGGCTCCTTTAGTTTTCCCAAAGCCGTAAAGGCTTTAAAAATAAATTTTTCAGCCGTTAATGACTAATATTTATCATTGACCATCTGGTAAATGTTGTCAAAATGGTTCCTTTCGTTTTCAGAATAAAATGATAACGTCAAAACTTTACGTGGAGGACTATCCTCGTAAGAATATACTTTGATATTTCCATTTGATAAAGTTTTTCTCTGTTTCAAAGGGTTTTTCTGCTTCGAAAAGGCAATGCATTTTCCATATTCGCGATTTTTTCCCGATGAAAATATTCTCACTACTTTTAGCAACTAATCAGTTCAAGAACTTCAAGTACACTAAATGTCCATTAATTCAATCCAAAAGAGAACCAAAATCGGAGGATTACGATCTAAAAATAAATCTCGTCCACCACTATTGAGCTTATAAAGAAATCCAGGCAAGTCATGACTGGCTATCGTTAGGCGCCACTGTGGAAACGGACTTTCGCGCGAAGGATTTGAAAATAAGAAAGAAAAATTGAACTGGTTTTGAAAGAAGTTATGGGACTGAAAGGGGAAAGCGGATACCCGCTCGAGAAAGAAGAGTTTTTGGGAAGAGCCCCACGCGAACTGAAAGAGAGAGGACTTCCTAGTCCGAACAGAATATAACTTGTAAAAGGTATTCGCGCGTTCGTCAGTAAAGAATGTTTTACTTATGGAATAGACAAAGTCGATTACGTTTATTTTATAATTAAATCTCCCATGAAGCGGGACATCCCATGAGCTTTATCACTGGTGCCGATACCCGGGAAATAAGAAAAAAATTAGAAAAGAACTAGATTAGGAATTAGATAATGAAGTGGGCGAACCACAGAAACGCGTCAAGGCCCTAGAAAGAACTAGTTCGAGAAAATGGCGGACGCGGAACAGACAAGTTTAGAATCCCAACAGAAACGAGGAAAACCCTCAAGATAGGATGCTATTAAGCAAAGATGAAAGATCAGTCGACAAGCGACTACGAAATTGCTTTCAAGAATAGAGGACAGCCTCACGGATTTAACGTACGATGAGGACAGCCTCACGGATTTAACGTACGATGAGGACAGCCTCACGGATTTAACGTACGATGAGGACAGCCTCCTGGACAACCTTAGTGAGTTAAAAGTTAAAGAAACTAAATTAGAAGAAATAGATAACGCCTTGCAAGATGAGGCCGAAGATTTAGACGAATTAGGGTTAGAATTAGCGACATCGGAACATTATTCCAACGCTATAAGAAAGATAAGGGATAAGATTACTAAGAACCTAGAAGAGATGAGAAAAGGCCAAGCGAGAGGGCTATCCCCTTTATCAGTTAAGACGAGACATCCGTCGCCATTTTTGACGCCGACCGGAACCACTATACAATCTCCGAATTTCACCCCTATGGGACCACCCCCAACTAGCCATCCTCTCTTAAAACCTATAGTGGGGAATCTTGGTATGCCAGGACCGCATACTTTTCAATCTACAACGACGTTGCAAGGGGTAACGACAGCAGGGGGACAAAACCCCACGACCGGTTTGACAACGACACAGGCTGGTACGAGCGCCGCGCAATCTATCTTTCTTCACCCACCCCAACAACTAACAGCGATGACTAGTGGTTTTCTCCCACCGCCTTCAGCGCAAAACTGGTTTGCGATGAAGCTGCCAGAGCTAAGAATAGAAAAGTATTCTGGAGATTTATCGAAATGGATGGATTTTTGGTCTGGATAAGAAGTGGCCATCCACAATACCCCTATGCCAGCTACCCATAAACTCGGGTACCTTCGATCGTTTTCAACAGGATCAGCTGCTAGCTCAATTTCAAAATTGGATGCAACAGAAGAAAATTATAACGAGGCAATTCTATTACTCAAACGACGTTTTGGAAGGAAGGACGCGTTAATAAACGGTCATATTCAAAATTTATTTTCTTTGGATCCAGTAAAGAAGGCCAACGATATCGTCGGTCTTAGAAACGTATATGACCGCTGCGAAGTAGAAGTGACGTCATTGGAATCCTTGGGAACCCATTTTCAATACTATGGACCAGTATTATGTCCTCCAATTTTGAAATTACTTCCACTAGAAATTACCTTGGAGTATAGCAGAATAAGAGACTGTGACATGGAATGGGACATTAAAGAGCTCTTGACGGTCATAAGGGAAGAAGTAGAGGCTAGAGAACGAGTAAGCGCTTACACTACAAACGCTCATGACGGAAGAACCGCAACAAAACCTCAGTTTTCAGAAGCCAGAGCTCCCCAACGTCGCAGTCAAGTCGAATATAGACCAAAACCATTTTCAACGGCAGCCTTGACGAGTGTATCTCAAACAAGATGTCTTTTCTGTCGAAGAACAAATCATACCTTTGAAGAATGTAAAACTCTTAATGTGGAGAAGAAAAGGGACATCCTACGAAAACTAGGACGCTGCTATATCTGTATGAAGCCGGGACATCTCGCGAAGTATTGCAAAGAAGATATAGCTTGCTAGTTCTGCGACCGAAGACATTACTCTTCTCTTTGCCAAGATTCAGAAAAGAGAACACCTCATGATCAGAGAAGAGAGAAACCAAAAGAAGCCTATACTAGAGAAGAAACCGAACCGAGACAAAGGATTGAAACGACAACCACTGTAGTGGCTGAAAAGGAAGAAGAATCGGAATCGCTTTTACTCCAAACAGAAAATATAACTGTTTCTGGAATTGCTGGATCAAAGTTGGACTTGTTAAACCTTCGTTTTTATTTTTCGCCATCTAGCGATGAGCGTAAAATATTAGGGAGCATAAACGGAAAGTTTAACTCCTCCTTCGTTTCGTCTTCGTCACACCGCTTATTGGACGGCGTCGAATACCCCGCCTTAATTTTCACCCTCAGCTGTCAGTTAACTCTAGCTTGACAATATGTATACAGTACGCAAACAGAAGGGAAATCGCAGAGCTACTCGTAGCCCAGTTGGTAAAACGCTCGACTGGTTTTTCCTCGTGGATTGTTTTGAAACGGCGGCTCGCACGGCGACTCGCGCGTTCGAATCTACCTTGAAATTTTGGTTAAAAATTAATATTTATTTAATTCATTTACAAAATATTTTTTTAAATTATATAAATTATTTATTTTATATAATATGAAAAAATAATATTTTAAATAGTAATTTTAAATATAATTTAAATATATATTTTGGAAAATGCCAGGTGTTGATTTCGCTAAAATATACAAGATGTCGCCAGTGTTTCCACTTTGCAATTATTGACTGTGGAGCTACTCTTCTTAATGCTATTTCTACATTAATTAATCCAGCGAGATAACCTAATTTTTAATTTTATTTCATATTTATTGCTTTATTATAATAGGAGATAGGACTCATAATCTGTGCTTAATTTATAAGAGATGTGGCGCAAAATTGTAATGGTCCTCTTGGGACCCTTGTTGTAATTTTCAACGGAATCAAACTCGGTCTTTAACTCGTCCTCCATGGCGTTGTCCAATAACTCGTAAATTTGAGCATCTAATTTATCCAATGATTTTTGTTTTAATTGCAGGATAGCTAGCTGATCCTCAATCTCTTCTTTTTTCAACTCCTTAGCATCTTTTAGCTTGATAAGATTATTTACCAGAATAGTGGTATTGGCCCTAACTGTTTTTCTCAGGGCTCTCGCTTTTTTAAGGTTAGCGGCTTCTTTTGCTAATTTGGCCGCATCATCGATCGAAGATTCTCCATCGCTCATCTTGGGACTTTTTGGATAAATCACTCAATATCACTGTTTAATTATCCACAAACTTTTATTCCGTGTAAGGCGTATCCCGGGTTTCGGCACCATGAAAATACCCTTAACTTTTCTTTGTTTTATTTTAATTTTGTTTTTATAATTTTGCTCTGGGAGAGACTATAATTTTTATTTTTTAAAGCAGACCGACTAAAAAAATCTACTTTATTTAACTTTATTTTATAATATTATTCTAAAATACTAAAAAACGACTAATTTTGCATTTTTCTATCAACTCTGTTTTCGCTCGCTAATTTGGAGACTTGACTCCTGTCTCTTGGAATATTTTTGGAGAAGTTAGGTGTGAGAAGTCCTTGATACAATTTTTTTACCTTTCTTTTCATAAAGATGAGCTTGGGTGTCCCCCCTTTCAATAGGTTTGGCCTTTGGCGACGCTCAGACCGCGGGCCGGGCACGAGATAGTTTCCGTGACTTTGCCCTTTTTTGGGGATGGGAGCGCCAGGCATAGCTCTAAGCTGTTTTACCCGTTTATAAGCGCAACTGCCATCCATTGAACTCTCTTTTTTTTCTTAGGCGCCCGCGATCTTCACGCCCCTTTGGCATCTCTATTGAAAGAGTTCTTCTAAAACCCGCCTTACAACTTTACATAGTATTTTTTGTAGCTTATTTTAATTAAAATTATTAACTTTGTAGTAAAGAAAATTTTGAATTATTTAGAAATTAAACTTAAGGGAATTAGAATTGTTTAGAAATTAAACTTAAGGAAATTAGAATTATTTAGAAAAATTAGAATTATTTAGAAATTAAACTTAAGGTTTTAACAATTATTTAGAAATTAAACTTAAGGTTTTAACAGGGTTTAGCCAAGTCATCCCGTAATTGTACTATTTGAGATTGGGTAGATTGAAATTCAGCGGCTATTTCGTCGAAAGTGGCCTGGAAGTCACTTAGTTTCTCTTGAACTTTCGTAGTAATCAATTTCTCACAGTGTGCTTCCAATTCAAGTTGAAGCAGTGAGAATTTGAAAATAATACACAATTCTATGTCATCTTTAATAGCAGAGACCTATTCCTCTACCACGGAACCCAGTTTTGTTTTTATCATCTTACCCAGCAAGGCAAGAAGGGCGTCCTGATCGAAAAGTGGGGTAGCTTTGTGGCTGGCAGAAATTGCCGTGGCTCCAGACTCTATCCGTTTGTTCTGACCTGGAGTGTTAGGCTTGGTCACAGACTTCCCAGTAGGCTATGTCTTGGAAGTCATGGTGGTCTTGGCAGAATTGTTCAGGTGTTTCTTATCTTGACTCGAAGTAGAGTTATTTAGCTTCGCATTTATTTGCGACTTCCACCTACTCGTAATGTCAGACATGTTCTAATCAATTGAGACCAATGAAACAGACTCGCCCCTACAAAATATTTGAAAGTCCCGCCAATGGGAAATACCGCCTGTAGTCAAAAGGTGGCGCCTTTATCTCCGGGTTCCCACACCAATGCGTAAGGCGAAGTATCTCGACTGGACGCCAGCGCAGTTTCCACCCTGTACTGTAGAATAGCTCTTACATACATATAAAACACAGCTTCGTCAACGATGTTTCTTCAGTAAAGGAATAGGGAGACCTTGACTCAAGTGTAATATTCACTATTAAAAAAACCTAAAAAATAAACTATGAGGAATAAAAGTGGAACTATATAAAGGAATCCTAGAGCTACGCGGCTAAGGCTAGTTCGCGAAGAAAAACATGATGCAGCAAGGTAGGCTCTAACTGATGGAACTGGACTCGCTCTGAAGGGAATAAATTTAGCCTCGCCTTTATCTGTGCCATTTTTAGAAACACTAGTGGTATTTGTTATTTCGTCATATCCTCTGATATTTCTCATATTTCGCACTTTTCGAATTTTTTGCATATTTAATATAATTCTCAAAATTTCTTAATTATTAGCAAACGTTTTAAGTTGTTTTAGTGAAATATCTCTACTTCATACTTTGTTTTCTTACTGACTTCTTTCACTTCTTATTTCTCCAATTTCTTTCAATATTTCTTGTCGCCACTTGAATCACGATCTAAGCTATAAATTGAGTACTCCTACCCTAGGTTGTGACCTGTACTTCCTGGAAATCATCAACAATTTAACATTTGTTTTGCAGAGCGTCATGGTTTAGCAATTAAACTTGCCCGGTTTAAATGTAATTACAAAACACCCAATATGTTCGTACCTAAACACGGCCGTGAGGAAGAAGCTGTTAAACCTCTGACTTTGGAAAATATAATTCTTGAAATCTACATTTTGTTGATTGGAATTTCAATTTCATCGGCTGTTTTGTGCTTAGAAGGAGTACTCAAAGCCATAAAAAGTAAATGAAACGTCAGCAGTAAAACGTGATGGAGAATTGGAGAACCAAACTGAGAGAAAATGTTTAACATAGACATTTGTTTGCTAATTGCGGCTGAACAGACTTATTACATTATGAACCCCAAAACGTTTTTGTCTGTCTGATAGAAAGGCGGTTCAACCTTCTATCGCTTGGAAAATATGAGTATTGTTGAAATTTCCATTTTTTAAGTGTATCAGTAAATGCCATAAACGCAAAATCCAAGATGTTAACAATATTGTAATAATTAGACTACTAAGTATTGCGTAAAGTTAAAGGAAAGTACCACCTTTCAAATAAGTAGTATAACACCTAAAAATGCCAAAATAGTAGCGAAAAAAAGTAATAGGTTTTGTATATTATTATATTTAACATACCAAGCCCTAGCACCATTTTTCTCAATTTATTTGAAGAGACTGTTATGTAACACGCAAATAGAGTTGGGATACGCTAGCACTACGTCTAATGACAGGAAAAAAGCGAACAGCTGGGTTTTCTCTGATGCGCTGCGGCAGTCACCGGATCGCGGCGTCACATAATAGCCAAGTGGTTAAGTCTTGGTTGCTTACTATCGTTTTGGAAATCATTTCAGCTCCACTGGCGTATATTGTGGCTCAAATTCACACCTCTGTACTCTCCTACCTCGTTTTATATTGACCACCTTTTTGTCTCGTATATTTGGTGGTTTTTAAAGACACTGAGCGATGCGGATAATGTCGCTTCAAAAACCATCTGAAATCTTCAATTCTACAGGGCCGGTAGGCCCTTGTAGATATGACTTGATACCCTTCCGTAATGTTAAAAAAGTCACACCTTTTAGGGTTAGCGTCCCATAGAAAAAGCATTAAACATTTTCGGTTTTTTAAGTCAATTGTCATAGGCGATACGGAAAAACTATAGTGAAGTTAGTTTTCGGAATACTTCTAAATTAACAAGCATTTATTAAATGGGAAACTTACCTGTTTCGATTTTCAATTAATGAAGCCTAAGTATTGTACTTTAACTAATTAACAAAGTACATCAAAAAATTACTTTTGGGTCAGAAGTCAGCCTAACCTTATAGCGCGCTTAAACCTATTTCTTCATTTCGATCTCGTTGACAAACTAGAAGGGCCTAGGTTTGTGCGTGCTAACAAGTTTTGTTGGTAAATTTCCAATGTTCGCTTTATCGCTGATTTTCCTAATTTCTTAGAAGTAGATGCTATCAATTTACTTTAGTATTTCATCCGAGCTTGTACACCTTTATATGTATTTTCTAATTAACTGTAGCACCCTTAATGAAAAATACTAGGGCTGTGCGAATACTCGAATTTTCGAATACTATTCGTTTAATTCGAATCGAGTATTCGATTCGACGAATCGAATTTGCCATTTTGACAAAAACGAGTATTCGATTAACAAAACGGTTATTCGAAAAGAAATTCGAATAACCGTTTTAAAAACGAATATAGTTCCATAAACCGAGTAATCGTTTCCTAGGTGCTAAATTCCAATAGTAAACGAGTATTCGACTGAAAATGTTAAGGACAAGTATGGTCACATAACATATATTAAGCGGTTTCTTTTTTTTTTCATTTTTAATTTCAACGCGAATTCGCAGTTCCTGGTGTTTTGTTTTTCCCTCACGAAAACTCAGTCTTAGCATGGAGGTGTGTTGTAGAAGGAGTAGAGACTGGGCCTCTAGGGCCTAGACATAAGCGTACTAGCCATTTACTGTTCCTCGCATAATTTTTTCCCATACCGAGCCTACAATCTCTGGAGTCATTTCTCCATTCTCCTAGAGAACACGCGTTTTAAAGAAGGCGTAGTTTTCTTTTTTCCCGGCTTAACTCTTTGAATATTTCTCATATTATAGTTAATATAAATAGAAAAAATAGTAAAGGCATTTTAAATAAGATTTGCAAACGCTTGAGAAATTCCCGGCACTCCGACTCGATACACTAGGGATGTCAAATACCGCCCGGTTTAACCGAAAACCGGTTTTTTTACTCTTTGGAGCACCGTTTTTTTAAATTCTTAGGTTTTAATCGGGTTTTTGAAAAGAAAACCGAAAACCGTATCAGTGTTTTTTCAATTCACAAAATTATAAGTTTTATTTTTTCGACACTTGTTACTTACCTTCTGTTTACTTCTAGCAATCTACCACCATGGACACATATCAATTTTTCGTTCTCACTCCAAGAAAAATCTGTGGAGTAATTTTCCATTGGTATATTCTAGAATGCCAATGGGAAACGGCACTAGTTATCGCCAATTAGTACTACCTACTCGTACTAATATTCGGTCTTCGGGTCTATGTTGGAATATAGCACTTTTCAACATCTATCATAAACGGCCGGATAAAAACTGGTTTTCTGACAAACCAGTTTTTGATCCAGTTTTTTGGAGCGGTTAAGACGGCCATTTAAATTAATCGGTTAACCGAAAACCGGTTTCAACGTCAGTGGCTGGCGGTCATCTTTCATGTTTAAAAGGGCTCGTCTAGTTACGGAGAGAGGATCAAAATGCATACCCCTTTTTTTTTTGGACAAATAAGGTCTAGCTTTTTAGTAAAGGGGAAGCTACGAGTCTCTACTCGTTCTACAACACACTTCCTTGTGCTCGAACTACATTTCTTTAAAAACGAATAATATTCGTTTAAACGAGTACTCGATTCGGATTTCGAATAAGAGATTTACTATTCGATTCGTATTCGATTCGGTTTGAAAAACCACTATTCGCACAGCCCTAAAAAATACGTCGTTATCAGGTCAAATTTTCGCCTAGAAAAGTAATACCCATTTCTTCAATTTTCAAGCAGATTGAGAACAAGGGTGGGCCTAGCTTTGTGCCTAATAACAAGTAAAGTTGACATTTTCAGTTTGCTTCATTCTGTGGAAGTTGAACCATGAAGCCTGAACCATAAGAAGATACAGGCTAAATGGTTGAACTTGTTTTTGAGCAGTCGACGCTTGTTTAGTATTTTGCCGAGCTTGAACAACTTTATTTGGATTTTCTAACTAAAGACCCGTTCACATTACCCAACTTTAGTCAGCTGACAAATCATAGACTTGTCAGGCCGACTTGTTACACAGATTAGTCTAGTCAGGTCACTCGTTCACACCACCCAACCAGTCGGGCCGACTACCTTTGAAACACAAGAGGACGTACAAAGCGGTACATAATGATAAGAATGATTTGTTTTGGATTATAAATGAACTCATATTCTCGAATAAATTCGACTACTTTACGAGCATCAAAGCTATTCCCACTAAATTTCTGCAGTTCAGAACATAATAAAGGTCAATAATATCAGAAGTAATATAGGGAACTTCCCTACTATATTACTTCTGATAATATTGAATGAGGAACAACCATCAAAACGTAAAATTTAACCCATGTTAAAAAATGGCCAAGGCCCGAAATCATTTTTCAGGCTTTCATGGACAATTAAATAATGGCCGATACTCTCGGTTCTCTCTCTCGAGCTGAAAGTAAACCAGCACGTGTGTCATGACGTAATAGTCAAGGCTTATTGTGATTGGTTTGCTCCCTCACTGACTTTAGTCGGCCCGACTCCAATCGCCTACCTACCCGATTAAAATCGAGATTGAACCTGACAATAGTACGGTTGGGTGAAACGTTCATATTGCCTGACAATCTGGCCTGACTGGTCAGATCGGCTTTGTCAGCTGACTATAGTTGGGTAACGTGAACGGGCCTTAACTATAACACCGTTAGAAATTCTACAGGGCCGGTAGGCCCTTGTAGATATGACTTGATACTCTTTTGTAACGTTTAAGCAAAATTCACATGCTTTTACCAATTTTCCTATGGAGATTAACATGGGGTTTTTCCTGATATTTAACCACCTCTAACTGAAAAACTAGAGCGAAGCTACTTTTCGGAAAACTCTTAATTTAACAATTAAATATTCAGGGTGTGCGATCGGCTAGTCTAATCAGAAAAAATTAAGTCTAAGTATGTTAATTTTAGTTTATTACGGAAGTACGGCTCTTGAGTTAAACATCAGGTTAACCTGTTAGGCGCGCTGATACCCATTTCTTCAATTTTCAACCAGATTGAGAACAAGGGAGGGCCTAGCTTTGTGCCTGATAACAAGTTAAGTTGACATTTTCAGTTTGCTTCATTCTGTGCTATAGCGCGAGTCGCGTGATCCAGGAGGCTATGATCTTAAGAACTTGTTTTTGAGCAGTCGAAGCTTGTTTAGTATTTTCCGAGCTTGAACAACTTTATTTGGATTTTCTAACTATAACACCCTTAGAAACAAATACTTTGTTATCAGGTCGAATTTTCGTCTAAAATAGTAATTCAGGTAAATAATTACAGTTAATAGAGGTTTTTATATCGTTTGAAATACGTTTTCCGACGTTCTTTACGGCCAAGGCTTAGTAAGTCTCTGTAAAGACTGCAATATAGTCTTTATAGTGTCATTCCTCTTTAAAGATTATTAAAAAAGCTAATTTCCAGCTCCATTCAATTTCTTAACGTGTTGATTCTTGAAATAGAGTGTTTTAACCTTGTGAAAAGTTAGAAAACTTCAAAATACTACTGGAATGATGACAAAAAGTTTAAATGTGTTTTCGCTAGGGAAGTTAAACGAGTGGTCACTGTTTACGTTAGGTCAGTTAATTCAACATTCCCATATGAAGTATACAGGGTTTCATTATTTGTTAATCTCAGTAAAATTCTACTAATTTGAAGGTGTGTGATATAATCCCTGAAACTCAACCAACGCATCATCATTCGTTAAAACAATTTTTAATTCTAATGATGTTACGTAATCATTTTTTAAACTATTTGTTACCAACAGTGGATTGTTTAATCCATAAATAGAAGTAACAGTGGTGCTGGTTAATCCAGGAGGACAGTGTCGTTATGTCATTTTATTAGTCAAATAATTTTCATGTTTACATCAACAGAGATTTTTCCAACGTAACCACGTGGGAGTCAAAGAGTTACGCTGTTCGCCAATCGGTTACACGCTATTTCCACAGTCCACATTGCCCTTTGTTTATTAAATTGCTATGAATTATTTACGCATTTGATGTAATTACTGACATAAAAGTCAAACTGTAGAATAGCATCATTCATTAACTTATTTATTAGATATTCTTTCCGTTACCGCAAATTTAGCAAGGGTATGATAAAAATTGAACGCAATGTGTTGGAATAATAAAAAACTCCTCTAAACATTACAATAAGAACAATTATTTATTCAAACTCTTTTTTTAACCTAAATGAACACTGTCGAAACAGAATCGACGTTAATTTCAACTTAATTAAGTATAATTAACTTGAAATTGAACCAAAAATATACATTTTTCTGGATAAAAACTGAAATAATTTTTAAATAAACTATTTAAATAAGATTAAAAATACCCAAGCCATTGGTTAAGCCAGGAGCAGATGACAAAGGAGTCTCGGACGCTAGCTTCCACAATATAGAGGGCAATGGGACCCGCGTACGTCACAGCTGTAGCGGTATCGTTTGCCATAGAGTGGGATATAGACCGAGTGGGGAAAGGTGAAGCCCCGCCCATTGACATGCGCGGCAACCACTGGATGTTTTACTTCCAACAGTAACAGATAGATGGCGGGAAAATTTGGTCTTTGGCGCGAAATTTAAAATACTTCGTTTTTAGAACATTGGTGTTACAAAAGACATTGTTGGTTGAAATTGTAATAAAAAACTGAAAATTGGTGTTATTTTATAGATTGTGAAAAATATTGCCTCCATTTTTAAACACAACTTACACATTGTTTATTACTAAAGAATAAAGTTGAATATATTCAAGTTCATGAGTTTTTCTTTATTCAATTTAAAGTCAAGGGAGTAGGTTGAATTTAAATTTTCAATTTAAAATTTACTATGACTTGTAAATGCGCATTCCCGCCTTGCACAAACACAGAAAAGGATGTTTATTTATTTTATTTTCCAAATAATCATGACGTTAGACAACAATGGTTTAAATTTATCGGTAGAAATAGCAATGATGCCTTAAGTGGAAAATGTCGGCACTTGCGTCTTTGTAAGGTAATGTCTTGTTTTATTAATGAATGAATAATAGTTATCTAATAACCACTTTGTTTGAAGGATCATTTTTCTCCTAATTGCTTTGGCACAAATGGTAGAAAACTCCCAAATGCAGTTCCTACAATTGGAGCACCAAACCCAATTCAAAAAGAAGTATCCATGTCTGAGAGGAATAAAAGAAAAAACACCGGAAATGATATGGTAAGTTTAGATTTTATAACATCGCAATATTGTTTGGTATCAGGGATGTTTTAGTTATTTTTTGCAATTAATCCCAGGACGAAATGGTAAGACTTTCTAAAGTGCGGCGTTTGGAATCAATTGATGTGGCCCAAAATGTAAATAATCACGATTATGAAACAGATTGAATGTATGTTAAACCTTTTGGCGTTGGTCTAAACTTTGCATTAATATGTTAAAGGCGTCTGTTGACAATTCACGAAAGTGCCACATCGAAACACAGACAGAAACGTTTTCTGATGAGTCAAAGAATGCCTCTGAAAGCCTGAAAATAATTATAAAAGATTTGAAGACTTCAATAGCGGAATTGTCAAAGAAGAATACAGACCTTGAAAAACAGCACGCTAAACTGTTTTCGGAACACGAAAGATCGAGGTACCAATTAGAGAAAGTAATGACGGCCTTTGGCAAACTCTTCACTGCGGATCAAATAAATCACGTTGTAGAACAGCGCAAACGATGCAAACAGTGGTCTCCTCAAGCCATACAATCGTCGTTACAACTTCTATACAATATTGGTACAAATGGGTACAATTTCTTACGTGAGCAAGGCCATTCACTTCCAACAACAAGGTGCCTAAATCAACATCTAGAGATGCTTCAATTTCCGCCAGGTATTCAAAGTGCCACGATGCGCCTGCAGCAAAAACAATCACCCAAAATGACAAAGATAGAAGAAAGTGTTATACTCTTGCTTGACGAAATGCAAATTAAGCGGTCATACGAATATGATGCTGGATTAAAAACTGTATTGGGACATTCAACATTGTCCAACCATGCAGTCGCTACCCAGGGATTAGTGGTAATGGTTCGTTCTGCTTGCTCCAAATGGAAATACCTTCTTGGTTGGCATTTGGTTGGCAACAGTATAGACAGCGGTGATCTGAAGAATTTCATGACGGACTGTATAAAATGCCTTCATGACATTGGATTTAACGTTGTGTCGATAGTAAGTGACATGGGCCCTAAAAATATGGCTATGTATCGTGACCTAGGAATTAAGGTGTCATGTTATGAAAAGAAACACCACTTTACACACCCGTGCAATCCAGAGAACAAGATTTTTGTAGTACCAGATCCACCTCATGTTTTGAAAGGTGTTCGAAATTCTATTCTGGTCAATGTCTCGGAGCTGCCAGAGCAATGTGTTGCGAAATATAATCTTCCTTTCAAAAATGTTGACATTAAGTACTTGAAGCACCTCATACACTTTCAGGCAACTTCAGAACTGAAACTAGCGCCTAAACTTACCCCAACACATGTTAATCCAACACATTATCAGAAGATGAGAGTGCCTCTTGCGCAACAACTATTAAGTGTCGATACAGCTGCTGCGGTGGAAACCGCTGTTCACATTTCCATAGATATGTTTAGAAAAACCGGCCTCTGACATTCTTCAAACTCTAGTGGAAGACATATTTGGTACAGAGGCCGTTTATAGCTTTATGGAAGACCAAAATAGTTCTGGCCACAAGCAAGCAAGGAGTTCTGATTCATGCTGTGATAATTTAGAAGACTTGGTGGAATTCCTTGGACTTGGAGGCTTGGCACAAAAAGACCTAAAAATTACTAAAGTAGAGAGCATAGACCCAAAGGAAAAGGCAAAAGAGTTGACAATTTACCATATAGCAGGATATATTTGTTTTAAACTCCAGAAACAAATTTGCGAATCCTGTTATAACGTAATTTCACATGAAAATAAAACGTACGAATTGCCTTCATCATCAGTTCTTACACAGCACAAGGCTTTTGGTAACCTCAAACAGCCTTCATCGAGACTATTAGACTTCGTTAGCCTGTCTGAACAATTCCTGGACACAGTTCTACAAAACATTACAAGCATGAAATCTCCACTTGAAGAATTAAGTTCTTTCATAACTAGAATGCTCCACAATCAATTGGAGATTGAGCTAAGTTGTTGCAATGTCGAGCGAAAAATTGTAAACTTGTTTGTAAGGCTAAGAATGCACATTAGAAACAAATTCCTTACCTTTAAAATGAAAAAAGATGTTCTACATTACACCAGATCATCAGCTCTGTAATATGCATATTATAAAAGTCGTGTAATGCATTTGGTGCGTGACATGCCACTATTGCCCAAATTCTATAGTACGGTGACACTACAGTCTCAGATTACGCATAATGTTGAGCAGACTCCTAAGCAGACGATCTTAAAAAAAGTATTTTAAATTTCGCGCCAAAGACCAAATTTTCCCGCCATCTACCTATTACTGTTGGAAGTAAAACATCCAGTGGTTACCGCGCATGTCAATGGGCGGGGCTTCACCTTTCCCCACTCGGTCTATATCCCACTCTAGTTTGCCATAGAGGCGCTATCAGACATTACAGCAGACGATGCTTTTGGTGGATTATATCTGGCACCAAAGTCTGCTGGGAATTTTTTTTTGTAAGAAGTTAGAACGGACTAACGGTGGCTACTGAGGTTCGTCTTATCCGATCGCGACATAAATATAAACAATATAATTACTTTATTCAAACAGCTGTAACCGTTGGTATTAAGATAAAAGATAAGACTACATTTTGTGACTTCAAACCTACAAAATAGTCAAATTAAGTCCAAACTAGCAGAGAAACCCAGGTAAGCCAAGGCTTAAATAACAATTTGTGCCCACTGCAATGATTGGGCTCCGGTTTTCAAAAGATAAAAGCAAGGTTTTAAAAGATGCCGAAACACAATGTTATATATGTGTTTTAGGGCCAAAATATTCCGTATTTCTTTTGAATTAATTGACTGCTACAAGAGGTTGGAAACGAAATCACTGTCTCTTACTTTTTTGGGGTTTTAAAAGATCGTGAGTGATTTCTTTTCGCAATCTCTTGTAGCTATCATTTAATTCAAGAAGAAATTTAGAAAAAATTGGCACTGAAACACATTCTAGTTTTTTAATAGTGTACACACGTTACTCGCTGGGCTTTTCATTATCAATTTTAGTCTATTAAAAAAACATTAAAAACCGTTGAAATCCATTTTTAACTCTAAAACTCGTTAAGCCTAGGCTAATTATAAGCAGACGATACGTATTTTTAAAGAGAGGCTCCAGACGCGATTTCCCAGATCTCCTTTCGAGACTTTGCAGCCACGCTATTGGTTGGAAAATAAAGCTCAAATTTTCTACGAGAGGTGGCACTGGCGTAATGATTTTGGTTAATAACCGTGACGTTCGCGGATCCCATTGCCCTCTACATTATGGAAGCTAGCGTCCGAGACTCCTTTGTCATCTGCTCCTGGTTAAGCCAAATGTTTTCTATTTCACGCTTAAATTAATTTAAATTTTAATTAAAGTACTTTAATAGGCGTGAAATCCAAAAGTTTAGGGTAAAATAGATAAAGTTCGTCAAGAATCAAAAACGGCACCAAACATTTCAGCCTGTTAAGAGTTAACTACCGCCTTAAGACTGATGTACAGATATTATACAAAAATGTCTTGGTTTGAACCAAGGCCGAAAAACAAACGAGATGAGTGAGGTTTATCAATTGACTGAAGTTCAGATATTGCAATTTTTCTTTAATTATTATTATTATTAATTTAATCCTTAATCACAATTTATTTCTATCAACTGATTTTACTGTTAATCGATTTATTCCCTCTAAATTTATTCAAAAAATTGCATATCTACGCTTTTTCAAGAACAATTCCATTTTCCGAAAACATTTTACCATGAAATTATTTTGAAGGGATTTCGTATCGGTGTTCACTAACATGTAAGCACCTTGACGGACATAGTTTTAAATGTTAGTGGCCTGACAATTATCTTCAAATTTAAACCACTAGTAGTTTTTTCAACGGTTACAATTTGCTGAGAAGACGGATATTCGATAAAATATGATAAAGTGAATTTATTTTGCACGGACTAATTTATAAAATAATGCCGTTTACTTGAGACATAGGAACAATGTTTGTCCCTTGTGGTTTCTTTTAGTAGGTAGCGCTTCTTTCATGGACTGGAAAAATATTATATAGGCATAACCAAGGTTAAGGTAAAGATTCTATAAAAAGGAAAACTTCTCAGTACCAATGATATTTATATTCTTTTCCTTCGGAATTAATACATAAACCACTCCATTCTAAACCAGTTATGCGAAGGAGGGCACACTAAAGCTCGCCCCCTTCCAAAATTTTCTTAGTATATAAAATTTTGCAATCATCAGTGCTTGCAGAGCCGTCTCAAAACACGCGGTGAGATCCATATCTTTCCACATTGTAAACGTTACGTGACTCTCCTTAATAATCTATGACTACAAAACATTTTCATTTACATGACGGAGGATTATTATGACTTGACATCTTCTAGCGCCGCTCACTAAGTGTTATCGGTGTACACGGCGGTACATTTGAAAGTGATTTCGCGTTATCTTAAAACGTTACACTTGACAGTGCTAAAATTATTACGCGTGATCCATAACCGGTGAACAAGAAGCGCCTACAAAATAGCAAGAAATGGCGACATTTCAAATTTTGGATGAGTTATGACGAAGAAACTCTAGTACGGAGGTAATAGTTCCTCGATAGTGATATCCAAGGTTAAATGCATAAATTCGCGCATCACCCTAATTTTTCCATCCGCTATAAAAATAATTTACATTTTCTTTTCGAATTATGTTAAGGCTTGTTTGCTCTTTTTAGGAAGTCAGCAGAATATTTCAAATATTCATTATTGATCCCTCAATACGTATTCAGTTCAAATAATTAATTTCATGATATAATGTTTTCGGAAAATGGAATTGTTCTTGAAAAAGCGTAGATATGCATTTTTTGAATAAATTTAGAGGGAATAAATCGATTAACAGTAAAATCAGTTGATAGAAATAAATTGTGATTAAGGATTAAATTAATAATAATAATTAAAGAAAAATTGCAATATCTTCAGTCAATTGATAAACCTCACTCATATCGTTTGTTTTTCGGCCTTGGTTCAAACCAAGACATTTTTGTATAATATATTATCGATACTATTTAGGTCTTGATTCTAATCAAGACATTTTTGATTAATACATTTAGTAATTATTTATTTTCCCACAAATACATTAAGTAATTATTTATTTTCCCACGAATACATTTAGTAATTATTTATTTTACCACAAATACATTTAGTAATTGTTTATTTTCCCACAAATACATTTAGTAATTATTTATTTTCCCACAAATACATTTAGTAATTATTTATTTTCTCACAAAAACATTTAGTAATTATTTATTTTCCCAAAAATACATTTAGTAATCGTTTATTTTCCCACAAATACATTTAGTAATTATTTATTTTCTCACAAAAACATTTAGTAATTATTTATTTTCCCAAAAATACATTTAGTAATCGTTTATTTTCCCACAAATACAATTGGTAATTATTTATTTTCCCACAAATTCATTTAGTAATTATTTATTTTCTCACAAAAAACATTTAGTAATTATTTATTTTCTCACAAATACATTTAGTAATTATTTATTTTCTCACAAATTCATTTAGTAATTATTTATTTTCTCACAAAAACATTTAGTAATTATTTATTTTCCCACAAATACATTTAGTAATTATTTATTTTCTCACAAATACATTTAGTAATTATTTATTTTCCATTTATTTCTCAGAATACATCAATAAATATCTATGAAGTAATTTATGTATCTCGTTAACAAATTCTTACGCCTATTTTCGAATTAAGAGTCATCGCAGTTTTACAAAAATTTAGAATTCCAATATTCTAAGTAATTAAGTAGTATAAACAATTAACTTTGGATTCCCTAATTGGAACGCACTATCAAATTTTGAAAAAGACTGCTTTCATTCGCCGACAGAAGAATTTGTTTACGGTTACAATTTTTGTAAGAACTTCTATTTTGTTTCACTCTGAACTTTGGTCAGTTGAGTATTTGTCGAAGATTGCGTTAGCTATTTTTACACGCCATTATAGTAACTTTAGCTTATGGTCATTTCCAAGTGTCACTTATTTAAATAAACTTGGTTTCATCCTCGAACGACAATAAATGAAATAGGCCCTAGCTTAGTATCACCAAAAGTGGATGAGGGGAAAGTTAGAAAGTGGCCAGAGGTCGCGAGGCATCAGAGTTTCGCCATGATTGGCCGTTCAATCGGCGTAGCTCTATTAGGCTTATTCACTCCCTAAAAGTAGGGTTTGTGCTAGTTAGCGGTTACCGTCGTCCGCTATTGTGTATGCTAAGTTGAATTCGGTCGAATACGGCCTCGCTCCATGTCTTAAAATTTGTAATCTTTGCTTACGGGTTGTGTACAATTTTGATGTGTCATTTAACCATGAAGATACCTATGCTTTGTGCAAATAAATACTAGTCTGAACCGACTTTTAGCCATGTGTTTGTTCGGATCGCAATCGTTTTAAATCAGTTTCCGGTTTAGAGTTCCGTTGCGAGGGTTTACATTCCCAACAATCCTCGTTTAAGCTTAATGATGTGCAGTGGTTCTCGAAACTGGAATCTTGTCAGTAGCTCGACGGTGAAGACGAAAGAAGCGACTCCAAGCATTGCCGCCCACAATCTGAACTTGGCTTCAATGTCCTTGAACCCGAGTACGTGTACTTCATTCTCAGCCGTCGAATGTTGAGGTTCCAATTCGATGTGAAAGTCTCTCTCGAACAAGCGGTGATACGATGTGATTTGGCCGGTTTCCACGAAACTCCGCAATCTGCAATCACCAAATGGTGAGATACTTTAATTTTTCAATAGCCCTTCCAAAATGTTTTGAAAAAATGTTCTTAGTCTGAGTCAGTTCAGTTCTTCCTACAAACAGGAAGTAGTTTCCCCGCATAGCCTAGGCTGCGTTCAGTAACCGGCATCAAAAACATCGATGACTAAAAGATGACATCGATGTCTTACTGAACGGTTTTTCGCGTCTTTGGGCGTGACGTCATGATGCTCATCGGATGCCCATCAGAAAAATCAGCTGTGAGAGGAGCTTTTTTGATGAGCATCGGATTCATGACGTAAATTTCGTCATTTTGCGCGGCGGAATAAAAAAAATGGAGGGAACTACATCCCAATCTCCAATTTTAAATAATGAAGAATTGACAACTATTATCCTTATGGATAATAATACTAAAAAGCAATATATTATTTCGGTAAAAAAATGGATTCTGACAGAATTTTGATTTAATTGATAACTTTAAGTATAATATCTTTGTAAATAGTTTGGATTTATTATTTAAGCCTCTGCCATAACGTTATCATAATATCGTCGCCATTATGAAAAGCATCGATTACACAAAATTGTGCCGTTCAACAACTGCAACGTCATCATGACGTCAAAAGAACATCGATGTTTTTCCTGATGAGTGTTACTGAACGCAGCCCTAGTTCACAACCTAGATATGACGTTTTTAGCTCCAAGTGCGCATGCGCGAAGAACAACAAGATGCACAAGGCAGTCAAACTTTTTGGAAGGGGCTATTCCGTAACTCAAATCAGGTTGCAAAATTTGTCCGCGTGATTAATGCTGACTTTATTTGATAGTTTCAAGGTACACGCGACACTTTTGGTCGGGACTTGAAAAATGATATTCCCCAAAGATTTCAAGTGACACTATGAAGAGTTGACGATAATTATACCGCTTTCGAATAAAATACGCGAGTTACTAAATGAATTCGGGTGGATTTCTCAGGCGCGTAGCGATATAAACATTTAACAAAAACCCTCATTTAAAGCGTGTTTCGTGATTTGCACGTTTCTCATTTGGACTTTGTTGACAGCGGATTACCAAATGAGCAATTGATTGGTTTAGCGGTGTCAAAATTAAGCGGTGCTATGAAAATGGTCTGTGGGATCAATGGGCAGTTGGAAGTGGAACTGCTAAAAATTTACATTCAACTACGCATCGGTTCCACGAGCAATAACGTAACGCGATACGTAGCTCTTGAACTCGCCATTACGCGCTCGGGAGTAGTTGTATAATAATTAGCATTTTTCCAGCGTTATTAGACAATGCTCGTGAACGCCAGTTGAGGTATAGAATTATGGAAGAAGACTCAAGTAGCACGAAAACGCAGACTATTCGTGCATAAAGAAAGTTAACGAACCTTTGGTTGATGATCTTCAGAGCTTTCGGATTCATTGTTGCATTGTTAAATAGGAGCCCTAGCGGTTGTTCCAAGTACTTGGCCGAACCAAGATGAAGACGCGGTAGTTTCAGCTTCTGCTCATTCGAGAGTATATGCAAGGCCATCTGTAAAAAAAGTATATCTGCAAACCATTTTTGCTTTGCTGACGGTAAGTCTCTCGGTTCAAGGCGTTTTGCTCGCTGATTCCAGAGAGTTTTCATTTCATCGTCAGTCTGTTAGGATTGAAATTTTATTAATGGACTTTGGAAATGAGATTAAAGAATTTAAAAATCTCCACCGATTGTTTAACGCTGTCTTCTATTAAGCCAGAAATTGAAACGTTGACGTCGGGTACTTTCAATAAATCCAGAATTCCGTTAATGTTTTCTCTTTTCTGAGATGAGAAATTGGCTTTCAAGACTCTGTTGAACAAATTGACGAAGACCACTACTATCAAGAGATAAACTCCAACGGTGAAGCGAATCGCCAGTGACGAAGGAATATCGAAGCCTGCACCAACACAAACCAATAAAAAAATTGAGTGGTTGAAAGCCACTGACTAAAACCATTTACTGTAATGGACGTGTGGGTGTGTCTGTGTGCATTATTGCACCCAAGTTTGCAAATCGAAGAAAAAGTGTTCGAAATTACTGGACCGCATTCATACTTCAGGGAAATTCCAAATTAGCTATTCCGCGTTTAATAGTGGCTTTAAAGTATAAGGGCGCTTTTTTTAGAACTCCGCAATATGTCTCCATGTTGTCAACGCCATTATCCTCGGAACTTTCGTGTTAAATCTTATTATATCCAACACTTTGTTTATAAATAATCGTTTATCCACTAATTTACGGAAAAAAGGGTTATTTTTTTATTTTAACTTATTTAATTTTAACTTTGCGCGTCCCCCATAGATGGTGTGTAAAATTTATATTTTATACGGCATCTTTCGTGTTTTGTGTTTACGCGTGCGACGGAGCGAGACAGCAAGGGGGGGGGGTGGGCTCACGCTCCCTTCGAAATTTTTTCTCTCTCCAACAATTCGCTTGCGTGACGTCACACTAGACCATCGCGGCTCTGCTTGGCATAGGAATCAGGGCGCGCGCTTTAAATTTTGTAACTAACTGCCCTTAATTTCTAAAATTTGAAAAGCCCGACCCGGCCCGGCCCGGCCCGATAAGACTCTACCTTTCCCAAAATGGCTCCGAAATAAAGAAAGAGTTTTTGAGCAGCGAAGGACATCATTGATCCTGGAATTCCCTTGACTCGCTTGTGAATGATATCAATCATCGTTAAGACTCCCATGACGCAAAGCAACCCGCTCCAAATCTGAAAAAGTGTTTTCAGAGAAGCAACGATTAAGAATTACTTTGCAAATAAATAGATGGCTCTGAAGCAAAGGGATTAACCTTAACATCACCGGCACTAACAACAGAGTTCTTGAATACACTTCACATACTAGAGAATGTAGACGCCTGCCTTTACGTAGCCCCATTTGTTGCCCCCCCTTTTCTATCTATCTCGTTCCTCTAGATGGTACCGTGCCTGAAGGGGGAAAATATGGTTGGGGGGGGACGGCACGTACCACGTGATATTGTTGGCGGGAAATTTGAATTTATTTTTGGTGTATCGGTATGAAGTCACGTGACTTGTCGATGGTGACTACATTCAGTGTCCATAGTGGTATTGTAGGATATTGTGTACATTTAGGGGATGACTTATTGGTAATTCTATAGGTTCTGTAGGCCCTTTCTACACCATCCTGTAATGCTATTCTCTTTATGATTTTGAGGTATCTCCATGTATGTTTATGTCATACTAAAGAACTAGTTTTAATTGAGATATGGTTTACATTGAAAAGGGTACAAATTAAGCTACGATGATGTTCTAGGTGTACTCCTTTTGTGTATTGGTTATTGAGTTACTGGGTTAGAACAATAGTACATTATAGTATCAAAAAAGAAGAAATACGGCAGTTTTTACACAACTTGATAGCTGGTAATTAGTTAAAATGAACAAATATTACTATAAAATATCATAAAATGCTGATCCTAACTCAAGTATACTCGAATATGGCTAGACTATTTCATATATTTTCTATTAAGCACACATTTTAAGTGATATTTTTACGAAAAAAGAATTACATATTACGTAACACATGATTTGTTACAAACCTTGTCAACAACCTTTCTCTCCAGTGTTCGGAAGTGAAATGACTCTCTATAGTTTACAAAATTCCCTTTTGGACACCCAACAGGTATATATTATATGACATTAAGGGGGAGGATGAGGTAGAACTTGATTCATAACAAAAGAATTTATCCCCATCTGTTTCTATTTATACGTAAAAACATTCAAACGTGTTTAAAGGGCTTTGGGGGGGGGGTGGCAGTGCCACTAGATTCCTTGCATTGCTATCAATGTAATTTATTTTTCATTAATTGGACCACCCACCAGGTTTTATTAAAGGGGCAGGGTTAAACCTTTATCCCCATCTAGTTTTTATTTATACGTAAACATGTCCAGGCGTGTCTTAATGGCTTTTTGGGGGGGGGGTCGAACCATTTGTATTGAATCAATGAAATTTATATTTAGAGTGATTTATAACTCACACAAATGTGTTATGTCCAAGTTTATGTCATTGAGGTGAGCGGTGACACATCCTACAATGGGGTTCAAGCATTTAATTGATTACAGGTGGTTGCCCCGAGGGTATTATTAGGACAAGTCTCAACAAGTTTAAGATGTTTCCGTTGCGTCAACAGAAAGGCCATATATCATTAAACCGAAGCATTAACTATACTATATTTATCAAAATTATCGGCAACGTAATCAAAAATTTGTGGAAAACGTAAAACGGTATTGAAAGAAGCATCATTCACAACGCATTTCGTGTTAGAAGTAAAAAACAATCGAAACGTTTTTGATCAACTACGTTACAATTGACCGACACTAAAACGATAATTTACATTTCCTAAAATCGCATAGGAATACATGGGGAAATGAATGATCCACCGCAACGAAAACAGTCATGTACATTGCATTTTAACAACACGAAACCAGTCATTTGAAAAACATTTCAAATGATTAAAAACGTTTCGATAAATTTTAGCTAAATTTGTCAAAATTACTCTATGTTTCACCAAAAACACTTTTGATTTAGCAAAATTCCACCAATTGTTTTCTATTTAAATAAAAATTTATTACCTCTTGACCCCCCCTCTTCGCAGAAACTAGTATAGCAACCTTTTACTATAACAAAGACTAAGCTAATTAAGTATTTCTAGGGAAACGTCAATCAATTCGAGCACGAGTATTAAAATACCAAAGTATATGTTTACAATGCCGAATCATTTACATAGTTTCACACTAGAATTTCACTGCTATTTACACTGTTCTAGGGAAAAACACAGATTTTAACTAACACCTTTAGAAAAGACATACATCCCTATATACTAAAACAGAATATAGCACCAGCGAAAAGTTCAAAGTACAACACAGAGTGTCATTTAGCTAATGCCAGTGCATGAATCATGGATTTCTACCAATAGAAGGAAATATTGTACGCAACATTTTTCTATAAAAATGCTTATTTGGGTTTCCTAAATTCCCCAAAGAATTGCATACAAAATTTGAAAAAGTACTGACTTGAGTTAATCCAGCTCACTTTGTTTCTTTAGTTGCCTTAAAAGGACGAAACGAGTCATTTGAAAAACAGTTCACATGACTAAAAACGTTGCGATGATTTTCGCAATATTTATCAAAATGATTCGATGAAAAGCATATTTTCATTTATTTCAGAATCATTAATTTCAATACATAACTAGATGGTGTTACAGACTTAAGGAATTTAATTTTCTATACCTCAAAACTAGCTTTACTCTTATCGTTGCAATTTATTCATTTATTTATTTAAAGGGATAGAATCGGCTTTATCTGAGTTGGTCACACTAACATTGGTTTTCTATAAATTAACCACCCCTAAAAACATGGGGGTCAGTAGAAATCGCGAGAAAAATTTATTAATTAAAATAAACGTGAATAAAAATTGAAATTTTGAACGCCAGATTTAAAATCGGCCACCATTTTCAACCCATTACCTACGTAGGTAAAGTTCGGCCTCTGATTGGTTGGTAGTAGTTGGAATGAAAACTGTCGTTTAAGGAGTAAAAAGTAGTAGGAACGAGAATCTAGGTCAGCTTGCCTGGTGAATCGTCGTCTGCTTATATGCTTAAGAATGTCAGACGAGAAAGTATTTCTGATCATTCCGGTCCTGAATCTGAGGATGAAAGTTCGAACTCTGATTCTTTGGATTCAGAAAATTCGGAACAATTTATAATAAACGAATCTGAGGGTAGTTCTTCTGAAGTAGAAGAATTTGGTGTTCAGCCATACCAATTCCCGTCAATCTGTATCATACTGCGCTCACAGAATGAATCCCCCTACCAGTAGGAAAAACACTACGGAGAAATTGGTAGAGACGAACTAGTAACGTTTTTCGGTGGTTCAGCTCTGTGTCACCAGGTGCCCTCATGATCGCAAAACAAGAGCATCTTGGATCTTTTAATCGTAATTTAAAAATCATTAATTAAACTAAAATATAAAAACATATATATTTTCAGAATCCTTATTTGTCTATCTATCGAAATAAATTAACCTTATAGGGATTTATTGCAATGAAATTAAAAGAAAGTATCCCTTTAATAGGGCTCTAGGGATAGGGTCGTGAAGCCGCCAGGGCTTGGGTACGACCCCCTTCCTGGGCACAAGAGTCTAGATACAATACGAGAGTATATACAAACGGGGAATATTACAAACAGAAACGTGCAAATGAACTAACAAAAGAGAGAAATCTTACGAAATGGTTAAATTTTAACATTCAGTTATGTCATTAAAAATGTTCCGTAATAATACATTTGAATATCATGAAAAATACTGGTTTCTACACCAATAAATACAAAATTTGACTCCTGCTTTGACTAAATTTAATATAACACTATTATTAGTGGTTAGGGTCGCTTATTCTTGAGATGTTCAGACTTTAGGGTGTTGCTTCCCTCGATTGTTGTCTGATGCTCATAGATTTTTTTTTAGTTACATTGGAATTTATTGTCCTTTCTTTAATTTAACCACCCACTTGGTTTTATGAGTGTTAGGGGGAAGAGGTCGAACTTGATCCATAACAAAAGGATTTATCCCCATCCGTTCTTATTTTTACTTAAACACGTCGATCCCTACGTGTCTTAATGGGTTTAGGGGCATGGCCGAACCATTAGTATTGTTATGGATGGAATTTATTTTGTGATTTATTGCTTTGTTAGTTGGTGACTCTTCCTACCACGAAACATTTGATTCTAGGTGTTTGCCTTGAAGGCATTATCCTGACAAGTTTGAAAGGATATTTTTGGTGCGCTAACCGAAACCATGAAAATATATGAGTATTTTTCCAGAACTATAGGCTAGGAGACTAGTCTAATTTCGTTCTTTTTTTAAAGATGCACGAAATAACTCTCTTTTATCATCTTTAACGTAGCAAATAATGTAACAAAGCTATCCTAAATACCCCATTTTACCTTCAATCTGACAGCTAAATCAAAAACTTTCAGTGCTTACAAGTAAACGCTGTATCAATCTAGGATTAATCAAAATATTTGTTAAAAAACAGTACATTTTTTAACCTTTTTTATCGCAAACCATACAATATATTGTGATTTTCACGCTTGATGAAGTCTCTTAAGCAGATCTTAAATACTGGTTGGGGGTTCAACATTGTTAACAAGTTGGGTAGAGTAAAACAGTCCTTGCCAGATATTTACGCCCATACAGAACTTTGACGAGATTAAGATTGATTTTGCAGAAAAATCATGCTCAAATCCTTGTTTGTTTCAGTCATTCTCACAAAGTCCCTGATTTTTTAGTGAGGTTAACAGGTTTATTTAATTAGGGTTTACAAATAAACGTTAGAAGACGAAACGTTGTTGTGTGCCGTTTTTATTAATGAATGATAAGAGAAATCCCTTGACTCTATCGCCCCCATGATACGAATGCTTTAACACTTTTAAATTTAAGTGCTTCAAAGTCTTAATCCCTCGTTAGACGGACAGTGACCTTTTTCAGACAAAACCATAATTTTATTTTGGAATACTGGAATTATTTGTCCATATAGGACCAAATTGCTCTGGGTTTAGCTTTCTTTATTTACAAACCTTTCACAATCAATTGTGTCCCTTTTAAAGGTACTACAGTCTATCACTACACTAGCCAGTAGCGAAAATTATCATTAATCACAAATTAATCCAATCAATAGCATTTCGGAGTTATACGCCTTTTGTTATGC
Source organism: Phalangium opilio (assembly GCF_054372755.1). NCBI lineage: Eukaryota > Metazoa > Arthropoda > Arachnida > Opiliones > Phalangiidae > Phalangium > Phalangium opilio. Next base: position 139,611 of record NW_028324185.1, read on the forward strand.
CAGTTTTGTATACACATCGGTGGAGAAAGGTCTTTTGTTCTAATCCATGCGAAAGACGTCTAATGTTTGCTATTCGACTTGTTTTGAGAATTTTGATCCGCAGATAAACCTTTTCATAACGAATACTAGCTCAATTGGCGCTGTCTCTACTATAAAACTTTCGAAATTTAGCCTCTCAAGGAGTTAAATATGTTATATTTAAATGCCTAGTTGCTACCGGGTTGATTAAAAATATTTTATTGCCTATTCCGTAAACACGTTCAGGCAAGGGCTTTTGGAGGTGGTTGACCCGTGCTATTGCATTGTTATGAACGGAATTTATTTTGAGATTCATTGCTTTTTTAATTGTGTAGGCTGACTTCTCTCCTACACAATCATAGTGTGATTCATGACTGTGAGAAACTATCTTGTCATAGGTTAGAATTTTTTGGAAAAGTGTACAAGGGTTTTTATGACCTGTTAGAGAAATTTGGAACGTTCTTATTTAACAGACTTGAAGATAACAAAGGATACTTTCTCATTTGAGAATCTCCAGAAATGCTTTACACACCATGTTTTTTATTTATTACCCCAATAAAATTGTCCCTTATTTGCAGTGTTTATAACAAAATTCTATTCATAGGCCGCTCTTTTGTTGACAATTTATTTGACATAAAGCAAATCCAACGTTCTTTAGTTATAAAATCGGTAAACTATTAACAAGCGTGTGTCAGAAATGCATTGTGAGAAAGCATCTGGTGACTGATAAGCAATAAATCAGGCTATTGTTATACGATTGAGGAATGTGGGCGTGTCTATTAAGAAATTTAGTATAAAACCGATTAAGGAAAGGATCAAAATATGCAGTCGATCTTCAAACACCGAGAGATAAACATGGATCCTGAAACTCTTAGTACAACTTTGAACGAACTGACTATAAATAGACCTTGGCCGTTACGTTTAATATACGAGTTTTATTTCTTCCTATGCGACTATCTGCGAATAGATCCGGGATACGGACCGCAGACTCTGCCACAACTCGTAGTACAGGGTGACTTAAATGCTATTCGAGCTTGCCTCGACTTACTCGATTATATGAAAACAGTCGCTCGAGAACCAGAGGACTGTAATACTGTAGATGAATTGGAAAACTTAAGGAATCTAATTCCTAGTACCTTAAGAACTGAATACGTTGATCGCCTGGCGAAACGACAAGAAGAAATTGAGCTTGGTATACAAGACGCACTAATCGCCGACTTCAACAGCTCGCAATATGACAAAGAAATAGCCTCATTTTTAGACGGAAAAGATCAAGGACCTTCCGCAGAGGAGACACTATTGAACGATACCTTAGCGAGGGAGCACGGTTCTGAAGAAGCGCTTTCTGACTATGATATCGACGTACAATGGGGAGGAGGAGAAACGGACCAGCCCACACTATAGAAACTATAGAGAGTCATTTCACATCCGAACTCTGGAGAGAAAGGTTAGTGACAAGGTTTGTAACAAATCATGTGTTACCTCCGATGCACGTTACGTAATATGTAATTCTTTTTTCGTAAAAGTATCACTTAAAATGTGTGCTAAATAGAAAATATATGAAACAGTCAAGCTATATTCGAGTATACTTTTGTTAGGATCAGTATTTTATTATGTTTTATAGTAGTATTTGTTCATTTTAACTAATTACCAGCTACCAAGTTGTGTAAAAACTGCCGTATTTCTACTTTTTTGATACTAAACTGTACTATTGTTCTAACCTAGTAACTTAATAACCGATACTCAAAAGGAGTACACCTAGAACCGCATCATAGGGTTAGTTGAAACGTTTTTCAATGTAAACCATATATCAATTAAAACTTGTTCTTTAGTATGACATAAGCATACACGGAGACCTCAAAATCACACAGAGAATAGCATTACAGGATGGTGTAGAAAGAGCCTAATGAACCCATAGAATTACCACTAAATCATACCATAAATGTACACACTAGCCTAAAGATATACCAAAATAATACCACTAGATCTACGGGGCTCTGACTGTCGTCACCATCGACAAGTCATGTAACGTCATACCAATACACTAAAAAATAAATTCAAATTTCCCGCCAGCAACATCACGTGATACGTGACGTCATCAATCCCCAGCAACCATCTTTTCCCCCTTCAGGCACGGTACCATCTAGAGAGAAGAACGAAAAGTGGGGGATGAGAAATGAACCCCTCCTCCCAGCTACACTAAGTACAACCGTATACGGACAAGATTGTCCGTATACGGGCGTCTATATTATCTCACCGTTGACGTCATGCATAATTTATTTGATCTTAAAAACCACGTGACATTGACGTATTTTGCGATCTGCGCCGCGACTCCCGCGACCTATGCGCGGTGATCCTGAATGTAAACAGGATACGTCGTCTGAACGAGTTCACCTAGGATTACGTTTCAAAAAAAAAGGCGAAAATACTTGGAGACTGGTTTCAGTTAAGAACTCGATAGTATTATTCTCACAGGTTGGAATACCAATTTAATTCCTTCAACTCTTCACCAAAGTATCAGTATCCCTATGCAAAGTCTTAGGTTTTAAGGGTATGTAAACGTCATCTTTTCTCGAAATTATTATAGCATTCGTTTTCAATACTGAAATTCGAGCTACACTAACTTCTAAATCGTCGACTTTAGTTACAGTTAGTGAAATTTCCGCTTCACAAACGTCGTTAACGTCAAACTGTTCCAACTTCTCGCACTTCTCGATCATTTCGGAGCTAAAACTGATGCAGGCGACAGCTTAAAAGGTCATGATCTCGATCTGTCCCACACATTCGCATAACCAATGAGACGCGGGGAAGGAGGAGCAGGTGCTTTAAAGGTTTTTGGCACTTCCCCTCACGGTCAATCAGATATTTGTGTGCGGTCTATGGCCTCTTAAAGATTCCAAGTAGTAAATCTTTGTATTCCTGTCCAAACCAAGACGTTTTTTTTATAATATCTGTAATATCAGTCTTAATGTAATTAAAATATGAATAATTTTATTTTTGCTTTGCCGTCATACATTTGGGGTTGACCTATTTCTAATTGATTAAAGAAGTACTTAAGTATCGTTAATTATATTTAACTTATATCCAATAACATGGATTTCGATAAGCATATAATGTCCTCAAATTACAACCTCTATACTGTTTGGTAAACACCTCAACGGAAATATTTCACGTGTCTACCATTGTGATTCAGGCACCCGATTACCGAGGAATATTGGAAACACTTCCCCATTTTTCCTGATTCCACTTTTATTGAAGTGCATCCCACAAATAACGCTTGATTTTTCTGGTTACCAAATTGTCGCTTTCTTAAGGTGCGTTTTCAAAGGCGCGTGTTGAGGGTAAAAATCGAGCGGGTGCGAGAAAAAATTATAAATTCTCGCACCCGCTCCGCGAGAAGCCGTTTTCATTAAAGCGATATTTTTTGCGGGTGCGAGTAAAAACCGCGAGCGGGGAAAAAAATCGCTACCCGCTCCGATTAGATTCAATTAGATATTCTCGCGAAGCGTTTTTCTTTCTCGCTTAATGTTTGTGATGTCCTATTTTTCGTAGCCAATAGGAGCGTCGAAAACTTTGGCGCGTGTTTTAAGTGCAGCGCGAGACTTAAAAGTCTACGTTTTAAGCCTAATTATTCCGAGTTTTAAAAGTGAATATAAAAATGGGTAAACAATTAATTATATGACTAATTCGAGCTGATAATAAAGGAGTTTTAGATGAAAAGAAAGAAAAATTGATAGATATAGTTAGAAAAAAAGAGACATTATATGGAGCTTATGGACACACAGATTTAAAGAAAGAATAAACGGATGGATGTAGCGACGAAAATGGAGATGAATAGTACGTTTTTTTTGTGATATAGGTGTTTTTCTTCAGCTAAAATGATTATTATTTAGAAAACGAATGTAAAACATTTAGTGAAAAATTAGGCTTAACGATCTTTCTGTGCACGTTTATCGCGCACATGAAAACGGCTGGCAAAAAAATATCGTTAGCGCAAGCGATAGCAAGAAAAAGAAAATTTCTTGGTGAGAAAAAAAATTCGCGCGGTCCCCTTCTCGCTAAAAAGTACCCTCAACACGCCTCTTTGAAAACCCCCCTTGAGGCATGCTCGCTAGGTCGTAACAATCAGAGCCGCCTTAATAACTTCTCCGAATCCGTTCAATTCACTCATTTCTTATAATAGGATCAGTGGAAAGCTTATAAAAAGTGGCTTTCTTATCCACTAATGAACGATGGTTAAATGCCACTGTGATACCTATATAAACTTATGTGATATTTTATTTGAAAGGTTTGTCAGATCCCTAATGGTAAACTATACCAAAGCTATTAGTGATGTTAAAGAAAAGGAAAAAAGTGCAAGCAAAAACCCATATCTCGAAAATACGCTACGTTGTGATTCAAATTTAAAAAAATCTTATGCAAGGTATCAAATCAATCAAAACCCTTATTTTGAAAATATTAATTTGTGTTGTGATAAAAAAGAAGAAAAAATACTTTATTAAACACTGTAAAGAAGATAAAGACAAATATATTGTCATTAATTGTATTACTTCTAAAAAACTGCCTTACTTTTTTCCAAAGAAAAAAACCGGAAACAAATGAAGAACAACTATAGTAAGCTTTCATCTATAAGCTATTTCATTAGTTTTGAAGTTCCCACCATAAAATTTTCCCCCTAAGCGTGCCATCTAGCGGTCATTAAAAAATCGGTATGCCGCGTAGCTTTCTACCTATAGGCCTTTATTAATACAAGTCGGCTATGGTCGAACTATCGTCGATTAGTAACCATTCAGTTGAATAGTAATTTGATTTTATCAATTAATAACTAATATTTTAATGTGAAAAAAACGAAAAACAAAACTTGGATACAGAGCGCGAGAATAAAAAAATATGGGCCCGAGACGGGGTAGAGGAGAGAGGTAGGCCCGTGCCTTCCTCGTACAAGTGAAGTTTTTCTACTACCCTTTTCTACAACGAAGTTTTCCTGTCTTCAATGAGAACGTTTTGTCATTTTTTTAGGTAATGTTAAAGGGTAAGTATTTCAATATGAAACAAAACATTCCTAATTAAATTTTTGTACAGAGTTGTGACACACACAAATATAGTTTACAAACAAAAATAGGATAATTAAGCAAATAACCAATAGATTAGTTAATTAGTTCTTTTTTTGGTTTAAGTTAGGTAAAACAAAACGTTTACGTTTCTTGCAAGAGTTTGTGTAGAATCATTTTTAACCTTATCAGCACTTGAGATTATAAAGATATTCAACGAGACAATCCGTTGCAAAGAGCAGTGGTCGATTCTTGAGAAATAATTTAGACACTTCCATTGAAAGCAGGTCCAGCCCTTGTCAGCTCTGGGCCTAAATAAATATTAATAAACACCTATAACTATCATAACTTTGAATTATTTATGTCCTTAATTGTTGTAAGAAGACCTTCTCCTTTGTGGCCTTTTGGGAAGAGATATTTTGTAATTAAATTATACTTGTATTAATACAATAAAACAGTTAATTGACGCAAGATGTTGATCATTGTAGTTAAAATTAATTTAACTATAAAATTCCATTTATTTGAACTACAAACAAATTTAATTCTTAAAAATAAAATAACCTTTCTCTGGTTTCTAGGAATTGGTTGGACTTAAAACGTGATACTTTTAATTCGGTCGTTTGACACCAGAGACGTCCAACCTCAAAGCGGATGTACTTTTAACACGATATTAAACAATTAAATCATCTATTTCTAATGGAAAAAACTTTATTCAGAGTTTTTCATACTTAGGCCTCCGTATAAATTTCAGATTTGACGCGGAAAGAGAACTCAAGTTCCGTGACTTTAAAAAAGGTTTCTTTTTCAAAAGCTTCTGGGCATAACTTTAAATTTTCAGTGGTTTTTTTTAAACAAAACCCAAGTTATTTTTTCACAATTTTGAATAGGCAAGAAAACATTTGAAAATCTATTTGTGCACTTCTAATACTGATAACGAGAGAGATAAGATTACAAGACACGTGATTGACGTCACACGTTCGTTGCTGACTCGATAAGGCCACGCCATTTTCCCATTTTGAAGAGAGACTCTCCAATTGGAAGGTTGCATTTCATGAGCTCTGAAACATTTGTTCTCACCAAAAACATCTCTGTAAAAATATGCCAAGTTGTTTGGCCGTAAAAAGAAGTGAGACCTAAAATACGGCCAAGTTATTATCTCCAGTTGAACCAACATTTTATTCGACTTAAACCTTCTCAAGAACGTTTTTCTGACTTGGCCATTTGCATATCAAGGATTCGTTTAATTCCAGATATGGATCGAAATTAAAATTTTAAATCAAATTGGTTAAATATTCTTGATAAGCCTTTGTGGTTAAACTTGTAATTTCCGTTATTAACCTTCACGGGTGCAAAGAAGAAGGATGCAAGTTTGGAATGCTAATGGCCAAGTCAGAAAAACATTCTTGAGAAGTTTTAAGTCGAATAAAATGTTGTTTCACCTGGAGATAATAACTTGGCCGTATTTTAGATCTCACTTCTTTTTACGGCCAAACAACTTGGCATATTTTTACAGAGATGTTTTTGGTGAGATTTCACTCCATTTTGTACGTGCATGTTCTTGTAGATTTATAGAAGTAGGATTATGCAGTGAAATAAACATTTGTACTTTTAGATTTTTATTTGTTCTTTCCAAGAGTTTTACTTGGCTTTGCCTTTTTCAACTTTTTGCATTCAACTTTCTTTTTTTTTCTCAGGCTGTGATAATTGTTAACCGTATTTCTATTCGAAGAACACAATATTGTGGCAAGTAACACTTTTAATCAACAGAATAGATTTAAGAAAAACTAAATGAATCAAAACACGCTTAGAACCATTTCAGACGAAATGAAAAGGAAATGAGTAAAAAATTTAATTACTAAAACATTAACATAAATTTTGCAATAATACGAAAGAATCATATTAGTAAAAAATATTAATATTAAAAGACGAAAAAATTAAATTATAATGTCCTATTACGAGGGGATATAAATTATAAAACCCCCATTTCAGGGGCTAACAGGGGAAAATTCCCGCTTTTGGGACTTTTTCCTTTCTATGTATGCTAAGTCCTACTTGTATGCCAAATTTTATCATTCCCGCAACACCGGAAGTGCCCTAGAGGTTTAGATGATGACTCTAACTCTAAACCCCCATTTCAGGGGCTAAAAGGGGAAAACTCCCTTTTTTGGGACTTTTCCCTTTCTTTGTATGCTAAGTCCTACTTGTATGCCAAATTTTATCATTCCCGCTACACCGGAAGTGCCCTAGAGGTTTAGATGATGACTCTAATTTTAAACCCCCATTTCAGGGGCTAAAAGGGGAAAACTCCCGCTTTTGGGACTTTTTTCTTTCTTTGTATACTAAGTCCTACTTGTATGTCAAATTTTATCATTCCCGCAACACCGGGAGTGCCCTAGAGGTTTAGATGATGACTCTAATTCTAAACCCCCATTTCAGGGGCTAAAAGGAGGAAAACTCCCGCTTTTGAGACTTTTCCCTTTGCTTGTATGCTTAGTGGTACAAGTATGCCAAATTTCATAATTCTAGCACCACCGGAAATGCCCTAGAGGTTTTGATGATGTGTCAGTCAGTCAGTCAGTCAGTCTCATAATGTGTCATTTTCACATAGGATTATCACAGAAACCAAATGAGTTAGAAAGCTGGAAGTTGGAGGACTTCCTAGGATTAACACTGTGCCCTTGAGGTGCAAATATGAGTGGTGTACTAATCCCCAGTACCGAGTTACGAGGGAGTGAAAATGAGGCTGAAATGTTTCGGGTAAAGGATTGCTGGTAGTGCACGACAACTTGGCGGGTGCACTGCCGTGCACCCAGATGTCATAAAAATTCGCGCGGGTGAGGACTGGGGGGGGCTGATGACGTAGAAATTGAGGCAATTGTTTTATTTTCGCGCGCGCTATTAAAAATTACTACTCGATCACGTGAAAAACTTCAACCCCCCTCTGAATTTGCCTCAAATTCTACGTCACAAACGCGCGTGCCAGGCTGGTACTATTTCAGACGAGGAATAAATGTTGTGCGCGTTTTAAGGTGAGTGAAATATCAAGGAAGCGTAAGCTTCTATTATAAATCCATGCTTAGGCAGACTATTGAGTGAGTCTATGCAATGGGTGATTGTAAAAGCTTGAAGGATAGATGGATCAGTGTTGGAAATAAGGATTTTTTTAAAACAGGACCTGTGGCCTAGGTATTTTAATTAAAATAACTGGCCACGGTGCCACTCACTGTAAACGTACAAGGGCAGTGAACGCAATGTCATGGATAATTGGAATCGTAAAGTGGACTGTAAAAGATACGGCTTTGATAGTTTAAAATCGTGGCAGGTTTGTTTGAAATTGACTATAAAGCTCGGGTTCTAAAACGAATTGTAAGCCGTATCTTATAAGAATTAGTAGAAGTGTAGAACCATTTTTAACCTCGTCCTAGAAGTGAAAAATTTCGCATTTCAGGCAAAAAATTGTTTTATAATAGATTAATACTAATAAAGACTGAAGGAACAGATATTATATAAAAAAGGACTTGGTTTGTCCAAGCCTAAAAAACAAAACGATAAGAGTTTTTTCCAGTTGACTGATGCGCGGATATTTTATTTTTCTATATAATTTTAAAGACAATCCGTATTTTACTACTCTTTAGAATTTAATTCAATCTCCTGATTTTACTGGTAATGGATTTATTTCCTATAAATTTATTGAAATAAAAAAATTGCTTATCTCAGATTTTTCAACAACAATTCCATTTTCGTAAAATTTTATCATGAAAAATCTGAGATAAGTAATTTTTTATTTCAATTAATTTATAGGAAATAAATCCATTACCAGTAAAATCAGGAGATTGAATTAAATTCTAAAGAGTAGTAAAATACGGGTTGTCCTTAAAATTGTATAGAAAAATAAAATATCCGAGCTTCAGTCAACTGGAAAAAACTCTTATCGTTTTGTTTTTCAGGCTTGGGTAAACCAAGTCCTTTTTTATATAATATCTGTTCCTTCAGTCTGCATTTGTATTAATCTATTATAAAACAATTTTTGCCTGAAATGCGAAATTTTTACTTCTAGGACGAGGTTAAAAATGGTTCTACACTTCTACTAATTCTTATAAGACACGGCTCACAATTCGTTTTAGAACCCGAGCTCGTTTGTTTTTTAGGCTTGAGCAAACCAAGTCCTTTTTTATATATTAATATATCGTGTCCAAAAGTGGTTACTATACATACTTCTCAAGTGCAACCGTTTATGTTACACTTTTGTTGAACCTTTTCGGTGTCAAAGTCCTTGCTACATATAAAATCTGCAATAATATCTCCAACAAAACTAGGAGGCACAACTACTTATCTTCGCTAGACCTTATGCTCAAATCGCTCTCACACTGGGAGCATTTCCTAATTTCTTAGAAATGCAAAGCATTGAGTGGAATTCAAGCTTGAAGCTTCAGCAATAAAACGTTTACGTGAGCCTGGCCAATTGGTTCAACATTCTTTCCTGTAACACTAAGTTTTTGGATGAACAAGTTAATGTTATCATCGGTAGTTCCCAGTATTTTGAAATTGTATACCTCGATCAGGTCTTGAGAGATAGCATTCGACGACGTACTTTCTATGCCCGGTCTCATTATTGAAACTAGACATGGGGCACAAGAAGCAATTTTGTTCTTGGACATTTTTTCCAAGTGTTCTGGACTGTTTTTGAAACATATGCATTTAAAGTGAAACCAATACCGACATTTGACGCATACAAAATAGTTTTCATAATCGATTGGCTTACAGCTGCCAAGAACTAAGGGCGGGTATACATACTCTGTTCTTTCTGGGTCTGTGTGACCGGAGCAAGCTATTTTTTACAACTGTTTAACGTTTTTTCAGTGCTTGCTCAAAGAGTTGGTGGGCGCTTCGGCATAAGCGTCAGTAGTCGCTTCCTCGAAAGCGTCAGTAGGGGCTTAGATAACGCTATTGCTATGGGAGGTGAGTTCTCTATATAGATGGGGTTTGTCTTTATTGGTTATCTCAATAAACTTTGTTCTTAGTCCTGCTTCCATATTTAATTCACTACTTTATTATAATAAATATATCTTTTCCGAAACATTATTGGTGCGTTTTCACGGCTTTTTAAACATACACCGAAGTCTCTAGCAATTTCTCTAAAATGAAATATTTTATCAAACTGATCGAGGGGTATTAAGAGATTTAGGTACCGTTCGTACATGCACCGAGCTATAATATTATTGCTTATTTTACGATGTTGAGCTAATTACTAATATTTTCCAAATAGCTCCTATTTCTAAATGGCCTTGCTGCTATCAGCGGAGCAAATTGTGATAACCTTCTAGTAATGCCCAAGCAGCGAAAATAACTTCATACGAAACACCAATAATTTCAACTCGGTTAAAGGGATAAAGAAGTGATCAGAGAAACATTTTTAATCGTTTAATATCTATAAAGGTTTTGGTAAGTTTCGTTATTGATTTCGATGATATTTTAAAGAAACTGTTTGATGATTTCATAATCCCTTTGAAAAAACTGAAAAAAATATGATTTTTACGGCTTTAAGTTCTATCTCAATCCTTTTTTTACCTATCCAAGTGGCGATGACGTCATGGAGAGATATTACACTGGACGTGTCTGTGTGTATGTTTACATATGTCTGTCTGTCACCGCGTTCGAAGTTGGCAAATCGGAGCAAACGAATATGCAATATCCGGACAGCGTTCGCAGTTCACAGAAACCAATATTGCCTTGTACTCCATTATCATCGTTAGGGTGTAGATGTACGCGGCTTTCAGCTAGGATTACGAGAAACGCCTAGCCTCCCAATTTCAGGGCTTTCACTAAAGGTTCACGAAATTGCGGATTTATTATAAGAAGTTATTACACAGGATGGAAATTAATGGGGATAGTTTCTTAAGTAATTACAAGTTGGAATAAGTTTTCTTATCATTGTGTAGCTACTAGGAAAGTTAAACTGTTTTCAGGTAGAGATTAAACTGCCAAAATTGAAACACCAAAAATTGACTATGATCGCAAAAGACTGGTGCGTTATTCTATTGGGGTTTAGAACACTTAATAGTTCTGGTGTCTTCCCCCTTCTCTAATATCTCTGCTTCGGAGCGGACGCTGGCAAAAAAATCACCTTTCTCGGCGAGTCGGCATTGCTCAGCAATCTTCCCTCATACCTTTGAGGACCACTAGGTGGGTCACGCGGATGCTTCATAGGACTTGGGTTTTTATTCTAATGAAAATGGTGGCTAGTTGAATAAATCTAAGTTCCATATGCCTAAATCGTTTCATTCTCCCCTGAAAGAAACAATTTATACATTGTTATAAAATTTAAATTAAAGTTTTTAAGTTAGTCTTCATTTTGCGCGTTCTGTTGAGTGTGGAGGCTTCAGTGGAGATGGTGGTGCGTTTTCCTGTGGCGTTGGAAAGGTTCGGAGAGTTTCGTCGCTGTGGTCTGTGTTAAGTCTGTGCTATGTTTGAACTGTCCTTGGTGGATATGGTTTCGAGGTATTTCTGTGATATTAAAGTGCTCCCAGATGTTCCCAAGTCGTTGTCTCGTACACGAAGTTTAGGTCTCTAGTACACAGATCGGTTCTCGGAGAATTCTCTTTTCCAAGGTTCCTTGAATAAAATTTCACTACTCTTTGTGGTATTTATCACCTCATGTGGTCTTCTTCAGTTGTTTAAATCTTGATGAAACTCGTCATAGGGATGTCCTTTCCGGGATCGTTCTGTTCTGCGGTGGCAATTTCAGTTGGGGGTACTTTTCGATGTGGATTTAATTTCTGGGATCTTTCTTACCAACGGTGGTGATTTCCATTGGGGTGTCTTGTTTATCTTGTTTTGTCTTACGATTTTGCCCCTTCGGTCGAATCAGCGGTCCTGACGATGACAATAGATAGGGAATGGGGATTTATATTGAACGTTTTTTGCCGGTGATTGTTAAATCTGCAGGCGTGCGATTTTCGATCATTGGGAAACTATAGCTTTTCACGCAGTACTATTTTGTAGGAAGTTAAAGATTGTGGGCCATGTTGCTATGATACATTTAGTCTGGATAGTGGAGTGATCCGAATTTTACGCAAGCCGTTTAGTATTAACAAGCCCTATTGGGGCAATTTCATTTATTCCGAAATTGTTTGCCTGCAAATGTTTGTAAAGTTTATCTATTTCCAAGTTAAAGTGTTATAAACGTCTCTCTATTTAAAAGTTAAAATTATATAAAAGTTTCTCCAATTCCAAGTTAAAATTATATATAAGTTTCTTTATTTCCAAGTTTAAATGTTATAAAAGTTAATGTATTTCTAATTTTAAATGCTATAAAAGTATCTTGATTTAGTTTGAGCAAAAACTTGTATAAAATTTATTTAAGGTTATTCCGAATATTAATTTTAAATTTCAGAAGACTAACGAAGGCTATATTGGCTTGTCCAAGCTTGAAGACGAGGGCGTATCTCGCCACGCACCACGAGGCAATTAGGCTTAGCAATACGGGAATTTGTCGAATTCCGTTTCGGGAAAATTAAACGTAGGCATCGGTTGTAGGGAGTGATATCATTTCGACACCGTAATAATTTTGGGTACGATTAGATCTTTCATTTTAGGTTCAAGTTAATTTTTTTTCCAAAACTTAAATCCGAAGGTTTAAAGCGAAAAATCCGTAGGAATGTTAAACGAAATAATTTATCGATGGCCTTGTAAATAAATATTAATTACGGCGATATTTTTAACGCCGACGGGATCGAAAATTGGACTGGGGCAGATCACCTTGTCGAAAACAAACGGCGGCGATGCAACGCATTGGGAACGTCACGGCAAAATTAGAAAACGCAGAAACACGAAGGGTTCAAATATCAGAGGTTCTAGGAATATATTGCAATGGAACAGGTTCGACTGACTGGTGTCTGCGGTACCATACTTGACGCGAGAGGTGGGTTCGACACCCTGGTCACGCCACCATTTTTTAATCCTAATAGATTTCGGAGTCGTTCACATGGGAACTTTATTCCGATTACAAAGGCGTTAAGTCAATTCTTATAAAGAAGAACCGTAGTCACAACGCTAAGTATTAACAAGGCACGAAAATTCTTTCGTATTAGCTAGGGGTGGTTAGAGTGGCTTATTTGTATCGTATTTTTAACTATTATTTGCTAACGTACTATTAGAGATTTCATAAATTAGTAAGGTGATATATGAGACGGCCCACCACTATACGTTAAGTTCTTAGCAGATGCCCATACCCCGGCCTCCCTCTGTATTGGCAATGAATATTTAAAAACTAACAAATTTTTGACGTCGCTAATGAAACTAATTAAACGGGAAAACAAACGCACAGGTTCAACGTTTCCGACAATAAAAGGGCAATGAAAGATGCGCGCACTCCGCGCAGGCACTCTGTTCACACTAATAAAATTTCCAGGTGTATTAGGAGTTTGACAGGCATAATTCGCCGTAACTTAAACTTCCGATCCATACCCCTTATTAAAACGCTATAGAATTCATTGCTCCTTCCTCTCATTGACAGTTGTTCACCAATTTGGTCCCCTCACTTATTAACCAATATCCAATTATTACGAAAGGCCCAAAATGCTTACTCCAAGCTCCCGCACAAAATTAGTAACTACCCAGCCCCTCAACGTCTCTCCACACTCAACATTGATCCTATCACCACACGACATAAATCAACAACCTGTGCTTAGTATTTGATAATGTCCATTGCATTTTTTCTTTTCTCTTTGTCCATTGAATCTATATACGCTGCCCACTTACACGTCACATTTTTGACTTCGTGGGCTATTATTCATTTCAATAAGTAAATAAATAAGGTTACAGGAAAACTTTCAATGCGTGAACAATCCAGCTAGGTTTTCTTCTCAACCTCTCTATACCTTATTTGCATTCATACTAGTAGCTAAAAACCTGTTACAACTATATATACATTGAAGGGTCAGACGAAGTTTTCTACGACCAGTAGAAATAAATAACAGCAGCCCAGCCTTTAAAAACAGTGCACTTTCGCCCTGAAAATGAATCTCTCATTCAAGCTACCGTCCCCGCATTCCCCATTCTCCACGGCACGCCAACCCAACAAACCGGTCTATAAAGAAAATATTTCGAAATTACGCTTTCCAATAAATCGGCTGTCAATCAAATTATCCCTAAACTTGAGGATTGCCGCAATATAACCTGGTGAATTATTTGACGATGGCAATATTGTTTCTTTCCCAATACCTTCAAGAGCCTGAAGAGGATCTTTTCTCAACAAGCACCCCGGCAAACTTGTTTTACGCCCATCCAAAGTCGGAAAAGTGCTGTTAACTCATACCATAAAGCTTATGTATTTTTTTACCCAATTCGTTCGCATTACGAGCTCCAACGTGGTAGCGGATCTTGCCTAAATCGGTTTCTATCCACGCTTCTTTTTCGTGTACCCGCGGTTTACTCACAAACACACACACACACACACCCATACAATACATCAGCGCAAAAATAGGTGTAATTATATAACCACACCTAGCTAAAAACTTCAGGATATTTTAAATCCTGAACATTAATATTTCATTCGTATATACAGAGTACACAGATACGCTGTCGTTCGAGATAGAGAGTTGCCTATCCTATAGGGTGAATAAATTGTCCTCACGCGCATTCTTTATCCATGGATTCACTATGCAGATTGGTTGCCCGTTTCAGCACAGTTTTATTTTTCACACCTTAAAAACCTATAGCCCGTCTACGCACAATTTTTCATAACCCATTTCCGCACAGTTTGCAAAAAAAAACCAAAGAAAAAATTGTTGATTACAATTTGAAAACCTTAAACTTATGCTGCTGACCCATTGGACCGATAATAGCTAAAATGTGAGGTTTCATGATTGCAAAATTTTCGATGCTATCTAACGAAAGATTTATTTTTAATGCAGATTTTACAAACGGAATTAAAAAATGCTCCTTTTATTATCAATACACTTTCCTGTATCGATAGTGATAGTGCAATGGTCAAATCACAAGTTTAATAGCATGAGTTACCTAACCAAACCAAAACCAACCCAAACCCTAACCGAACCTAATCAACAGGAAAATAAAAATGATTTATTTCAATGTAAAAACTGTGAGGAAATGGGCCATAAAAAGTGCGCGGAATTGGGTTATGATTCTCGAAAATTGTGGGGAAATGGGCATCCTCGATTGGTCTTACAATTAATAGAAGAATCGATAAGAAAATCACTTGATTTTTCATTTCACCCTCCCATTAAGAGTTATACCTATATTTGTTACATGTTTTTCTAATATTTCTTAGAATTTTTCTTATATTTTTTGAAGCGTTATTGGTTAAGATTTACGCAAATTAAAATGAATAACACACGGCTTTAATTTTTTGTGAAACGAAAAGGAAAAGGAAAAGGGACGGATCGATGAAAACGAAAAAGACCGGATCGGCAAAAAGGAGGGCCCGAAAAATTCAAAAAACAATAATACAATTAATTTCAATGCCGCCCCCTCGTACGTGTCAAATTTGTTTTTATATTATTGTTTACCTGTTAATTATAAAAGTTCAATAATTTAATGCAGCTCCGCCCAGAGAGGAAAAAAATTTTAATGCAATTCCGTGACCTCGTACGTGTCAAATTTGTTTTCATTTTATTGTTTACTAGTAAATTATACAAGTTCAATAATTTAATGCAGCTCCGCCCAGAGAGGAAAAAAATTTGAATGCAATTCCGCGACCTCGTACGTGTCAAATTTGTTTTTATTTTATTGTTTTCCTGTTAATTATACAAGTTCAATAATTTAATGCAGCTCCGCCCAGTGAGGAAACAAATTCTTATAAGGATATTCCGCGACCTTGTACGTGTCCAATTTGTTTTCATTTTATTGTTTACGTCTGAATACAGATAACTTCATTTTCCTTTTCACCCTTCCTTTAACAATTTGTGCGTGAAAAAAATTAACTTTTGCACGATCTTCAAAAACATGGTTTTTTTAACTGAACTAACAATTTCACATTACAGACAAATTAAAACCTGGGGTTCACAAATTAAAACATGGAGCGATTGTGGAGTATGTGGAAAACTTCATTCCCGATTTAAATTCGATGAACTGAAAATGGAACTAGAAAACCTTTACGATAACGTAAAATTGCCCAAAAAAGCGTTTTACGTTTGTTCAAATTTTGAATATTCTCATTATTCTTATGGCAGGGTCAGGCATTTAAGTTTAAAGTATTGGCCCAAGACTGTTTTAGTTTTGAAAAAGTTAGTGGAAAAAAACTGGCGTTCAATTTAATGCCGCGGTAGTAAATCTCTACCGAAATGGCAGGATTCTGTTGGATGGCACGCGGATGACGAAGAAGGAATTCATTCCGTTATTGCCTCCTTATCTTTTGGAGGGACGATAGAATTTCAGATGAAGCCAAATTCATCGAAATACCCTACAAAGTCAGTTGATTTGACTCATGGATCCTTTCTTTTGATGAGAGGGTCCTGTCAGCAAACTTGGCAACACTGTGTACCAAGAGTTGCAGGTCCCGATCATTCGAAAGAAAGGATCAACATTACTTTTCGTTACATGGAGAACATGAAGAAAAATTCAATCGAGAAAAATCCTCCATGTAACCCAAAGTAATGGCAAATCAACTGACTTTGTTTGGTATTCCGATCAATTTAGTCCAGTCTGAAAAGTTCTCTTCCGTCTTTAAAAATAGGGAGCAATAACGGAATGAACCCTTTTATGCCATCCAATCAATGTAATCACTGTCATTTCTGAAGAGATTTACTACTATTAAAAACATATTAATTAAATACAGAAAATAAAATAAAAAATTAAAATAATTATTAACATATTAATTTAAGACAATTAAAAAACAATAGTGTTTTTCGCTCAAACTGTGTAATTGTGATTTTTGAAAAAATAGTTTTAGATACTTTCAGGGAGCCACGTAATTTTAGAAGCAGTAATAGAGAACCGTTACTTTAAATTATCTTATTGGCTCACTTAAACTATGCTGACGGGACGGCGAAAAATAAGTAATTCAACTATGCTGACAGGACGGCAAAAAATAAGTAATTCCTTTTCGCCTTTAGCGCTATAACCCGCCTTTTCTTTCGTGCCCCCCGTCCCGGGGAAGGGGCTCGTGGACTTTTAACGCCCGCCCAAATTACACTGTTCCAGGGCCTGTTCTTTATTCGCGCTTGTAAAATACTTGGATCCATGTACTTTCAAGTGCCGAACCTCCAGGGGTAAAATAATAATTTATTTCCTACGGACCCCTGTAAAACTCCTACCCGCAAAACACCAAAGCTACTACTTGTGAGCAATTACTTGCTCCTCCCTGATTTAAAAGGGATTCACCTAGGAGAAGAGTTAATAAATATTCATTCATTCATTCACGATAATCTTTGAAAAGTTATTTTTT
This sequence comes from Phalangium opilio, assembly GCF_054372755.1. Taxonomy (NCBI): domain Eukaryota; kingdom Metazoa; phylum Arthropoda; class Arachnida; order Opiliones; family Phalangiidae; genus Phalangium; species Phalangium opilio. The sequence goes on from NW_028324185.1 coordinate 157,086, forward strand.
GTTTCAGTCTTGGCGAAATAGTACTATAGGTTTAATCGTAATTCTTTTATTAAAATTTATCAACCTTTCATCGAAGCAAATAGGTTTTGGATGAATATCACATTAATTATGCTAAAATAAAAATATAATAAATGATGGAGTATGGTTCCAGAGTGCTGAATTAGTATACGAAATGAAATTGATATTGATATTTTTGATGCAACGTTTGTGGTAACTTTTAGAACTGTCCGAGTATTCGAAAGATCGAATATTATTCGAAAATTTCTAATCGAGTATTCGATTGCAAATTTCAGTATTCGCACACCCCTATTCCTTGGCGAACGTTCAGTATTTCACTCCATACTTTTAGATGAGCTTTAGATTTCGCAAATAATATATTACTGTAAACACAATGTTTTAAGGGGGTTTTTATAGACTCTTTGTCTAGCCTACACCCGTAAATTTTCTATACTGCCATACTTCCGTCTATATAGAAGACATTTCTTTGCCTATAAAGTTCAGTTGGCATTCAAGAAATAACGTTTGGACATTGGGATCATTTAATTCAGCTTTCACGAAGACAAGTTACAAATTAACTGGAGATAGTGGATACTTTCAAGTTAAAATTAAAATTTTCAATGGACGTTGAAACACTATCATTCATGATTGGCGAAGGTAAGTAACTAATTCCTAATTACGTTCCTATATTTACAGGTTCAATTCAAATCTCCAGTTCTCCACTGGACTTCACAAAGTAGGTTACTTAATCAAAACTAATTTTCCTAGATATAAGTCTATATTTACAGGTTCAATTCAAATCTCTACTGGACCTTACAAAAGTAGGTTACTTAATCAAAATTAATTTACAGGTTCAATTCAAATCTCTACTGGACCTTAAAAAAGTAGGTTACTTAATCAAAATTAATTTTCCTAGAGATAAGTCTATATTTACAGGTTCAATTCAAATCTCCAGTTCACAACTGGACTTTACAAAAGTAGGTTACTTAATCAAAATTAATTTTCCTAGAGATAAGTCTATATTTACAGGTTCAATTCAAATCTCCAGTTCTCCACTGGACTTTACAAAAGTAGGTTACTTAATCAAAATTAATTTTCCTAGAGATAAGTCTATATTTACAGGTTCAATTCAAATCTCCAGTTCACCACTGGACTTTACAAAAGTAGGTTACTTAATCAAAATTAATTTTCCTAGAGATAAGTCTATATTTACAGGTTCAATTCAAATCTCCAGTTCACCACTGGACTTTACAAAAGTAGGTTACTTAATCAAAATTAATTTTCCTAGAGATAAGTCTATATTTACAGGTTCAATTCAAATCTCCAGTTCTCCACTGGACTTTACAAAAGTAGGTTACTTAATCAAAATTAATTTTCCTAGAGATAAGTCTATATTTACAGGTTCAATTCAAATCTCCAGTTCACCACTGGACTTTACAAAAGTAGGTTACTTAATCAAAATTAATTTTCCTAGAGATAAGTCTATATTTACAGGTTCAATTCAAATCTCCAGTTCACCACTGGACTTTACAAAAGTAGGTTACTTAATCAAAATTAATTTTCCTAGAGATAAGTCTATATTTACAGGTTCAATTCAAATCTCCAGTTCTCCACTGGACTTTACAAAAGTAGGTTACTTAATCAAAATTAATTTTCCTAGAGATAAGTCTATATTTACAGGTTCAATTCAAATCTCCAGTTCACCACTGGACTTTACAAAAGTAGGTTACTTAATCAAAATTAATTTTCCTAGATATAAGTCTATATTTACACGTTCAATTCAAATCTCTACTGGACCTTAAAAAAGTAGGTTACTTAATCAAAATTAATTTTCCTAGATATAAGTCTATATTTACAGGTTCAATTCAAATCTCCAGTTCTCCACTGGACTTTACAAAAGTAGGTTACTTAATCAAAATTAATTTTCCTAGAGATAAGTCTATATTTACAGGTTCAATTCAAATCTCCAGTTCTCCACTGGACTTTACAAAAGTAGGTTACTTAATCAAAATTAATTTTCCTAGAGATAAGTCTATATTTACAGGTTCAATTCAAATCTCCAGTTCTCCACTGGACTTTACAAAAGTAGGTTACTTAATCAAAATTAATTTTCCTAGATATAAGTCTATATTTACAGGTTCAATTCAAATCTCTACTGGACCTTAAAAAAGTAGGTTACTTAATCAAAATTAATTTTCCTAGAGATAAGTCTATATTTACAGGTTCAATTCAAATCTCCAGTTCACCACTGGACTTTACAAAAGTAGGTTACTTAATCAAAATTAATTTTCCTAGAGATAAGTCTATATTTACAGGTTCAATTCAAATCTCTACTGGACCTTAAAAAAGTAGGTTACTTAATCAAAATTAATTTACAGGTTCAATTCAAATCTCTACTGGACCTTAAAAAAGTAGGTTACTTAATCAAAATTAATTTTCCTAGATATAAGTCTATATTTACAGGTTCAATTCAAATCTCAAGTTCTCCACTGGACCTTAAAATAGTAGGTTACTTAATCAAAATTAATTTTCCTAGATATAAGTCTATATTTACAGGTTCAATTCAAATCTCAAGTTCTCCACTGGACCTTAAAATAGTAGGTTACTTAATCAAAATTAATTTTCCTAGAGATAAGTCTATATTTACAGGTTCAATTCAAATCTCTACTGGACCTTAAAAAAGTAGGTTACTTAATCAAAATTAATTTTCCTAGAGATAAGTCTATATTTACAGGTTCAATTCAAATCTCTACTGGACCTTACAAAAGTAGGTTACTTAATTAAAATTAATTTACAGGTTCAATTCAAATCTCCAGTTCTCCACTGGACTTTACAAAAGTAGGTTACTTAATCAAAATTAATTTTCCTAGAGATAAGTCTATATTTACAGGTTCAATTCAAATCTCCAGTTCTCCACTGGACTTTACAAAAGCAGGTTACTTAATCAAAATTAATTTTCCTAGAGATAAGTCTATATTTACAGGTTCAATTCAAATCTCTACTGGATTATACAAAGCCAGTGTAAGGTTAAGCACTGTACTTATCACCTAGCTTATCAGATGAAAATTAAATCTTAACTAAGCCTTAAAGCTCTCTGCAAGAATGAGGGGCTAAACTACCGGGTGAAATGCTTGGTTAAATAAATCTTTGTCTGGTTTCACCCAGGGTTGCCACGGGTCAGGGAAAGCCTGGAAAAGTCAGGGAATTTTAAAAATTATAGCAAAATCAGGTTATTTTAAAAACAAGTCAGGGAATTTGATTTTAGTGGGTACAATTTCTGGGGATAAGTCTTTAATCATAAAATAGTAATTAAAGTTTCTCCTCATCCTCTCTTAACACAGGAAACTCTAGAGCAATCCTTAAAAATTTCTAGAATTGCCTTTAAAAAATCTCTTGCCTGTTATTTATACTTAAAATGTTTCTTCAGGGTTCGTACGGAACCTGGAAAAGTCAGGGACATGGAAAATAGGAGGATAAGTCGGGGATTTAAAAAAATTCCCTAAAAAAGTCAGGGATTTCGTTTGGTATGTCAAACCATGCTTCGAGCAATGCTAAATATAAGCCAGGGGTGAAAAGTGGGCTCTGGTAAATACCTTAAAATGGTCAGGGATATTGCAAAAATTTGGTCAGTGATAACATGGAAAAGTCAGGGATTTTCAATGTAAAAATTACGTACGAACCCTGTTCTTTATCATTTTGGTGAAAAAAATACATTATAAAACTAATGTAGAGAGTTTATTTAACTAAAGCAAATGGGAGCTAACAGTTCTGACCCTGAAACGTCACACCCTTCTATCTCTTACTGGAGTTTCATCCCCCTAACGGTTGGAAAAAGTATTCTACGCGCAAAAATTCCAACCAGAGAGGGGCTACGTGACGACAGACTATCTCTTCCCCCTAGCCAGTTGTTAGCTCCCTTTAAGAACTTTAAACGTGCTGTAAGCATTTACACTTTCGGCCTAAAGAGGTTAGGGAAAATCTCAGATTAAGGTAAGAGAATTTGGTTTTAAAAATTCCGTGGCAACCCTGTCCCAATCATAAAATGATATAACAAATGGGAAACTGAATACTTTTTTCTTGCTGGTCAGTTTGTTGAACCACTCTCTCAGCCTTTCAGGGAATTTATTTTAATAGTCATTTGCCTGGACTAATGCTTTAATTATAGCCCTGACTCTTTGGACATTTGTCCTTGTATTGTATTCTTCAGTTTTAAAAAACCAAGAACTAAATGGGTTCATGGTTTATACAAAGCTCGGTATTCTGTTTGCAGAAAAGGTTCGAACTTTTTGTTATGACTGTGTTTTATTACAATAATTTATCTGGCTGCCCTCCACCACCCCGACTAAATCAGGGAGAAATTGCGCGATGGCTCTGGAGAAATGTCCACTTTAATTGCAGTTATAATTATTGTCTAGTATCAAAGGTCCTACAGAGTACAGACCAGTTCAGGGCCCGCAGAGGCCCTTTAAAATATTAAATTTTGGCTAAAGTCAAAAATCCTATTTATTAGTAATTTTAAAATTTGCGCGAGATTTTAACCAACCCATCAGTTAAACCAGAATTCAGGTCTTAAAAAATATCACAAAATGGGGATTATTTCCTTTTTATTGAAGCCAGGAAATGGGTCGGTACTGGTAAATATAAACATTTCTTTTAAGAATTTGCAACTAATTTTTGGGCGGCTCAAATTCATTTTAAAAATGTTCAATTTGTTAATTGAATATCGAGAATCACGATAAAAATGGTCCGAATATTGGAGGAATACGTAGATACCGACCTATAGGCCTATACACGCAGAAGTCCATGACTTCTGATACAAGCCAACTCTGACTAGTCAACTTAAGCTAATGCCAATTTTAGGTATTGCCTAATACAACACCATCGGGGAATAAGTTTTGGGATGAGTTACAATAATCCCACGATGACAAACTTAACCATTAGATAGATCAAGTTCTATGCTATAAAATTGATGTTAAAATCTTTGGTTTCCATTCGGAATTAGATTTAAAAATAGAGTTGCTAAAAACGAAGTAAAAATCGAAAATATGAATAAGACGTTTAAAGGTTAATTAGAATCAATTTTAACAACCTACCCTACGTTTTGATAATATAATATTACAATACATCATTGACCCAAAAAGACTCAGATTTCGCGCCTTTAATCAATTTAGTCACAAGAGGGCCGTAGCTACCACTACCTGGTCTTGACGGGAAAGGTTTACAGTCATCTACTTCCAAAATAAAATAACCTTTTTCGACCTTTTCCAAAAAGTTACTGTTTACAATTAGCGACTTCCGAAATAAAATAACCTTTCTCGAATTATTTTTCTATCTTTGTATCTTTGTATGAGAATTGTAAACTGGTACAGCCTGAAGAATAGTACAATATTAAGTGTACTTTTAAAAAAATTCATAAACACCATCCGTTATAAGGTCACATTACTGATTAAGTGATCACAAAAAAAGTAATTTTTGAGACTAACGAATACAACTGTATTGTTAGGAAATGCGCAAAACTCAACACAAAAACTGCAACTTCCCAAAATAGCAGCCAGTATTTCTAAAACAGCAGTTTTGTCACACCGCTGTTTTTTTTGAATCGCGGTTGCTATTTCGAGAACTGCTCATACGAGCTCATAACTATTAATATGTTCATAGGCCTGATAAATAACATAAAAACACGTTCAAAACCGGAACATGAAACATCTTGAACCCATTTAAAAAGTGAAAATATTTTTACTTGAACATGTTCTCATTTTGGAAGATGGAAAGGAGAATTTTGCATGAAGGTGTTCAATTTCCGAACACATTGTTTCCCTTGGCCCGTTGGAGTTTTTACAGATGGCCCCTTAATTAAATTAGCATTGTCTTTCAGTTTCTTTTTCATTTAAAGGGGTCTCTGTAAAGCACAGTAATCATAACTCGCAAACGTGAGCCCTTTTTGAGAAAAAGGTCTGAGAAATTATATTTTCGAATTAAAATTGGCCATGGAACCGACTGTATCGGTCACGTACTCTAGGAGAGCTAGTCTTATCCATGGGGTAGTCCGGTGAAATATAACACCGTGGTTAACTCGACTCTAATTGCGCTGGTTCGTGGATAAACGTAACGATTGTAGATAAACTATAAGACATTGTTAAATAAAACCATAACTGATTTTTTATGGTTTAGTTGATAAACGAAAAGTTCACAGCATATTATAGTTTAATTCGGCATTACATTACATTTTAAACTGCCGGAACAAAAGAGTTAAATCGTAGATGTTAAAATTCTGATCCATGGTTTATCACTAATTAAATTCTAAGTTTTATTAAAAGTCTGCTACTTCATGGAGAAATATATTTATTTTATTTGGATATAAAAAAAAAGTTTAGATAAAGAGGATGAAATATGTAGCCTGGATGTAGTTAATCTTTATGGTTCTATACCAATTCCGTTAGCCTTACAAATTCTTAGAATAAAATTAACATCAGATAATAGATTAAAGGACAGAACCACGCTAGAACTAACCACAATCTTAAAATTAGTAGAAATTTGATTAAAGGACACGTATTTCATGTTTGAGGATAATTATTACGCGCAACAAAAAGGCCTGGCCATGGGCAATCCCTTATCAGCACCCATTGCAAACCTAGTTATGGAGCATATCGAAAACAGAATTCTGAAAAAAACTATAATTAAAAAACATGTGAAACTATGGAGAAGGTTTATGGACGACATCTTTATCATTAAAAATAAATCATTAGAGGTCGGGGAATTATTGGATACAGTAAATAAAATTCAAAAAGACATACAATTCACGTACGAAGGGGAAGAAAATAAATGTTTACCTTTCCTGGATATTTTAGTAAAACATAAAAATGGACAAATTACCTGCTCCATGTATCAGAAACCCACCCATGCCAAAATGTTTCTAAATTACCAATAATCACACAACAGTAAAATTAAATTAGGTATTATAAAATCGTTCAAGGGAAAAATTGAAACATTATCGGATGAACCGCAGAAAGACAAAAATACATTTAAAAAACAATTTATAGACAGTGGCTATCCAAAAGATTTAGTTAATCAAATATTTGACGATAATGTAAATCGGAATAATGTAAAAAAAGAAAAACCGGAAAATATCATATCATTACCATATATAAATGGGATAACGGAAAAACCATTAGACAGTTAAAACAATTCAATGTAACATTAGTGAGTAAGAATAGCAATACCTTAAAATCACAATTAATAAAGAACAAACCGAAGATAGAAGAATTGAAAAAAACAGGGGTAGGCTATGAAAATAAATGTAATTGTAATTTAACTTACGTACGACAAACAAAAAGACAAGTAAAAAAAAGACAGACAGAACATAAAAACTGTGTAAAGGCTAGTTTTCACTGGGCAAAAACGCGGCGCAAAGCGGCGCAAAATATTTTTCATTTGGCGGAAAGTTGGCGACGTTTCCGCGACAGGTTTTCACTAAAGACGTTTTCCGGCGTTTTGTATTTCGCGGATTTATTTAGCGCATGCGCATCTAGCGCTTAAGTAGACTTACGTCAAAGGGCAAAGGACAAACAAAATGGACGCGGTTGAGGTTGACACGGGGGATTATATTCTGGCATTTATTCAACTAGTTAATGCGATTTTGGCATTTAATTTGTGGAGAAATTACTCCAAAACGGTTTATGAAAGAAGGTTTTGGGTAAGAGGAATCTTTTTGAAACGAGAGGAGAAGGGCTATTTTCGACATTTAATTCAAGAAATGAGGGATGGAGACGGCGAAAAACATTACATGTAATAAGCCTTTGCAATTTGGTATCTATGTTTCTATGTATGTACATAATCAATATGTATATTGTTTCCATGTAGGTTTTTTCGCATGACGAAAGAGCAATTTGACTTTATATTAAGTTTGATCAGGGACAAAATCTCGAAGAAAACGACTAATTTCAGAAAACCAATATGCGCTGAAGAGAGATTAGCACTCTGTTTGAGGTAATTATTGAATGTCATATAGCTTCGAAATGCTTGTATTGAAATATTACATGTCTAGAAGACTGCAACCTGACCCCCCATTAAAGCTAATAATATTTAACCTAGAATAGTCTAATTCAGCCTGACGTAACTCCATGATTTCTATGAGGTCAGGTCGCAGTCTTTCTTAGTAAATGTGTAGGGCTATAGTTAACTCTATTGTCTCATCAGATATTTAGCTAGTGGAGACACTCAGGTATCCCTCTGCTTCGGATTCCGGATTAGTAAAAAAGCCATATCTAACATAATCCGTGAAACGTGTGAAGCCATTTGGGAAGCTATGTCGCATATCTACGTGAAGATGCCTCAAAACCCCGTTGAATGGGCAGAAATTAGTAAAGGATTTTATGAGGAATGGGATTTGCCCCATTGCTGTGGTTCTATCGATGGCAAACATGTTTACATACAGTGTCCTGCAAATTCAGGATCAAAATATTATAACTACAAGAAAAGTTTCAGTGTCATTTTAATGGCCATGTGTGACGCCCATTATCGTTTTACAATGGTTGACATTGGGAGTTATGGTAGTGAAAGTGATGGTGGTATCTTTACATCTTCAGTCTTTGGAGCTAAAGTGAAACATAACCGTTTACCACTACGGCACCCCCGCTCTTTGCCTAATTCAAACATAAAATTTCCATATTATTTCATCGGCGACGAGGCTTTTCCGCAACTACCAAATCTAATGCGTCCCTATTCTACATCAAAGGGAGTTACAATGACTCAACGAATTTTTAACTATCGGATCTCTCGTGCTAGGAGAGTAATTGGGAACACTTTTGGTATTATGGCAGCCCAGTGGGGTATTTACCAAAAAACCATAAAAGCCAATCCAGAAAATGTAGATAGGTTCATCAAAGCAACAGTGTGTCTCCATAACTACCTAATCACTGATGAGTTAGGTAAATCTAAGCACCAACGCAGATACAACCCTGTAGAATTAGCTGATTTTGAAGATGACACTGGAGAACTCACAGAAAATGGACTCTGGAGAAATCTTCTTCAAGGAGATGGTGCAATCAGGGATCTAGTAGAAAACCGAAGACCAAATCAAAGAAGTCAGATAGCGCAAGTACTGAAGGACAGATTAGCCGGCTATCTATCCAATGAAGGTGCTATTGACAAGCAAATACCTCAAGTAACTAGGATGTAAATAAATGAGCGAAGGACATTCAAAAACAATTTCATAACTATGTTCTTTAATGACATTAAATTGTTAACAAATAAAATATCTAGTTTTCATCTTCTATTTCGAAGAAACATGTTTCAATTTTGTATCTCATTTTACGTTGCTGATCAGCCTTCAGTCTTTTAAATCTATGCATGCAACGTTGAAAGTAATGGAACGTTTCATCCTTTTCACACTCTTTCTCTTCTGTTCTTTCCAATTTTTTGGGTACCAGTTTATTAAAATTTGATGTAGCAGCCTCAAGCATGTTCATCATTTTAGTTTCAATTTCATCCTTCCTGCGCTTGCGATGAGATGGAAGTGGATTGCGGTCTTCAGATTTGGTGTCACCAGCTATAGCCACCTGAGGTTCTTCAATGGATTTAGAGCTTTTAGCAGAATTTTCATTTTGTTTACTTTGTTCGGATGCATTTGAAGTTTCTTTAATTATTTCATCATCTTTTCCCAAATCTACTTCATCATCACTCATGTTTTCGTAATGGGTTTGATTGGTGACAGTCTTTAAGAAACCACTGTTAAGGTACATAGTTAGATTACTTTGTTATATCAAGAAGGGATAGATGTGGGAGGAACTTGTATAATTTTTCTTTGCTAACGTCATAATAGCCATAGCCTTGTGAGCTTACTGAAGTACCCACCCACTACTCCGTCACATATCCTAGCATTGAGGGGCTATATTTTATTACGGTTATTCTAAAGTGAACCTAACCTTGGTAGTGTAAACTGAGTACTTTTGAAAAGTTCATCTGCTGTTTTAGAGGTGTCCTCAGCTTGCGACTCATCTTCATGACCCAGTGAATTCTCTACAGACTCCTTTGCCGTTGTATTTTCCATATTATTGAAAGTTCTACAATTAGATGGGTAAATCTTTCAATAATTCACTGAGTGCTGAAATAACAAGGAACATACGGTCGGTGGGATACTGTTCTGCTTAGGAATCCATCAAGGATTTTATGTTTCTTCCACGTAGGAACAATAATGTCATCCAAACCGGCTCCGCTTCTCATCTCTGTAGTCCTTTTCTCTTTTAAATATCTGTCCCAGATACTTTTCCATTTCTTTGAGGCCTCTGAGCCTAAACAAATTAGAAAAAACGTACTATAGAAAGATTGCTTAGGTATTAATGTTTACGTTTAATTCACCAGATATACCGAACATAGCCCCAATAGCTTTCCATCTGTTATCTTTCATATCGTTGTTTTTGAAACAACGATTCGCTTTGTCATATAAAAAGGGATGGTCACGAACTTAGTCAATAAATTGTTCTTGTTCTTTATCTGTCACCTTCTTTGATTTCGGCGGCATTTTGAACAATCACTGGACAGCGGCTCGTCCCACGGTCCCAGTCTGACGTTTCTCGCCAAGGCCCAACGAAATAATACAGTACGCGAAAATAGATAGCGCGAGACTTCGTTAAAGCGCCACCACGAGACCGTCAGTGATTGGCTATTACTTCGCGTTTTTTTTAAATAACGGCGGAAAGATAGAACTTCAATTCCGTGCATTTCTACGTAAAATCGCTAGCTTTCCGAAATATTTTACGTAAAATATTTTTACGCAAACTGCGCGGAAAGCCTTTTCCGCCGCGTTTTTGCTCAGTGAAAACTAGCCTTTAAACTCATAAATCTCATTTTTGTCAGATATGCAAGTATTTGAACCTTCTTAAAGACCATGTCAGTCGAAGGTAAAGCGTAGTATCAAGATAGTAGCCCTTAAAAAATTATTGAAAAAGTCTTTTTCTAGAGCTAATATTGAAAGCAAAATACTAGGGTAAATAATGTTGAAAAATAATTAAAATATTTTTCGCAAATGATATTTTGGTGAAAAAAACTAAGTTAAGAGTTTTTTCAAATAATTGATGTATTATAATCATGTGTTCAAAAGTTCAAATTGAATATCTATTACTTCAGGCAATTAATTTTCACCACTTATCTCTTACTTTTTCCGTCTTTGTCTACAAAGACAGTTTTTATTACCTCTCCGAGTGACGTATGTCACGGAGAGGTTCTAATTTCGACGTGTCTGTCTGTCTGTCTGTCTGTCTGTCCGTTGTTACACCCACGTGACCGCGTTCGCAGTTTGCAAATCGGAGCAAACGTGTATTCAATTTCCAGACCGCATTTACAGTCCCGGAAATTGTATTCCACTTACAGGCTATTACTCCATTGCCTGTCTAACAACTCTGTTCATTTGTCCACCCCACATGGACACCAGTCTGAACTTACTAGCTTCTAAACACCACCATCTTCTAGTCTTTCGCCCATTTCACATGGACACCAGTCTGTATTTACTGGCTTCTAAACACCACCACCTGCTCGTCTCTGTCCATTCCACATGGACACCAGTCTGTACACCTGGCTTCTAACACCACCATCTTCTGGTCTTTGTTTTTGTCCATCCCACATGGACACCAGTCTGTACACCTGGCTTCTAACAGCACCATCTTCTGGTCTTTGTTTTTGTCCATACCACATGGACACCAGTCTGTACACCTGGCTTCTAACACCACCATCTTCTGGTCTTTGTTTTTTTCCAACCCACATGGACACCAGTCTGTACACCTGGCTTCTAACACCACCATCTTCTGGTCTTTTTTTTTTGTCCATCCCACATGGACACCAGTCTGCACACCTGGCTTCTAACACCACCATCTTCTGGTCTTTTTTTTTTGTCCATCCCACATGGACACCAGTCTGCACACCTGGCTTCTAACACCACCATCATCCTTAAGGTTAAGACATACGCGGCGATCGGCTAGGGTTACGAGAAACGTCTAGCCTTCCAATGGAGGGGTCTTCCTCCAAGGTTCACGCAATTGCGATGTTCTTATCTACAGCTGCGATTCGAATCCTTTATATACTACCTATTTGAGTAAGGCAAAAAAACAGTCATATCCTTCAACTCAAACGTCAATATTAGTCAAGTCTCTCAAGGTTGTTTATTATTCTTTTTTAAAACGATGTAACGCTCAATAAGGCGAACAACTAACGAAGAAAATATTAAATATTAATTATATTTATTTTAATATTTAAGATAATCTCTTTTCTCAATTCAAAATTAATACGGAAAGAGTTAAAAAGCAGTCTATTTTTTTGTCTGTGTGTGTCTGTCCGTTGTCAGACTAGTGCGCCGAGTTAGCAGTTCGCTTTGTTTTGATGTGTTAAGAAATCCTACAGAACCTTAATATTCACTTTTTCCATAATATAAAGTGAATATGTGAAAATCTTTTTCGTAATTACGATGCATTTAGTACTTTTGTAGCTTTAAAGCTCTGTTTCATTTTGATATTGCAAGGATGTTTTTTAATATTGTTATTTGAAATGGCTGTTTACATATTACTTAAGCTATACTACATCTGTATATAGAATAATCCTTGGTTTTATTATTTCAAGACGAAAGCTATGGCCTGGATTCAAGTTTGATCCACAATAGGCTTAGTGAACCAAAGAGTAAATGATAGAGACCTGAGGTGGAGTAAACTTTGGGTTTTGATTATCGTGTCTCTAATGAAGGGACATTAACGGTTCAGAGTGAGCCGAAAGTTAAATACACGTTTAAGTAATCAGACTTAGATTTTATAATAAAAGAAAGCATCATGGTAGCAATTAGATCAGTGAAAGGGCTAATCGTTATCGGATCATAGCTTTGAAGTTTTCATTCTTGTTTCAAAGTTAATATAGAACGAGTATTGATACCGTTAGTTATTTAAAACAGAATTGAATAATTGATTTGCGATAAATGATAAAATGAAGTTTCAAGTGTGACTCTCTGAAATACGGTAGGAGGTAGAGACGAGTGCTTTTTATTGATATCGTTAGTTACTAAATTCAATGTAGTGAAGTTAGTTTTGGGATAAATGACAAGCGCAGGCTCTCCTTCAAATGACCGTAAACGGTTGGTCTTTCATAATACGGGAAATCAACGACAAAATGTATAATGCAACACAATGCAAAAAGGTCAAAGGTTATATTCTTCCGTCCATATTCCGTGATTGTTTTAACTTGTGTTTTTATTTTACGTGCCTTATCTCCAAAAAATAGCAACATATGCCTTTTTCCATTGCCATTTTCTTTGGAGTAATGTCACTGGAGTGAGAACGAAAATGTCATTAGAAATCTTATTTATTTTAATAATAACTCCTTTAATATTGCTCCATAATGGTAGATTGCTAGCAGACAATGGAAAACCGAATAACTTTAATTATTTCTGTGTGAATCTAAAAAATTTAGGCCGTTGCTTTTTTAGCCTGTTTCTCGGGCCAAAATAGACTTTCTTTATTAAAAAAATGATATGAATTTTAGTTACAAGATTGCTTTGCGAAACTGTGCAAACTGTTAGCCAGCGTTAAAAAAGACATTTTGAAGCTATTTGTAGACGTTATATTGTAAGCAAAATTGTTTTATATGAATTAAATATTAGTAAAGCTTCCACTGATGTGTTTATGCTTCTTGTTTGTTTGACTAAAAACCATATATCTGTAGACCAAAAATATAAAAAATATTTTTTAAATTTAACGAGACGGCAGGGTTGATACGCCCACCTAGTTGTAAATAGATCTTTTTAATCCGCCGGAGCTATTCTTAATAAGAATTTCTATGCTAGTAGGTTGTCAATAAAACTACTACTAAATTATTGTTAATGAAAGTTGGAATTATTGTTGTTGAAAGTTGGAATTATTGTTGTTGAAAGTTGGAAGTACTGTGGATTTAAGTGAGTATTTGACGTTTTTTATATAGAATGGAGGAAGATAATGTTGAAAGTAAGGATGAAATGCGAAAGCGTAAAGCGAGGGAAAGGATGAGGGCAAAAAGGTCAGACCCTGAGTTTAAGAAGAGAGAAAATGAAAGGAGAAGAGTTTTAGCAGCTCAGAAAAAAGCTAAGGCTGAAGGTGAAGCTTCTAGTACTTCTAGTCTTAATTTGTTTGTTAGTTCTTTTGAGTCGCCTGTTGGCCACGGTAGTACTAAGGATAATGTATTAGACGTAAGTTCAGGTGAAAGCTCTGTAAGAGTCGGGGTAATTACTACCGACGAACCTATGAATTTGGTTAATAATAAATCGGTTAGTTCTACAATGGTAGCAAAAGATGAACAATTACCTTCTACGTCTCATGGCAATGTGTATCCGTTAGAGAGAATGAGAATTTTGAGACAAAATGAAGAGTTTAGAATGAAGGAGGCGCGATCTATGGCAAAGAAGCGAGAGAATGAGTCATATCGTGAAAGGGAAAATGAGGTTGGTGTACTTACCAAGCGAATGAAAAGGCTTGATGAATGGTATAGAGCAGGCGAAAGAGTTAAGGATCAATTAAGTAAGGCTAATAAACGCCAAGATTTAGAGTACGTTGAAGCAGAACGTGCTAGTGATCAGATGAGTAAGGCTAGTAAACGCCAAGATGCTGAGTACGTTGAAGCTGAACGTGTTAGAAATCAGTTGAGTAAGGCTAGTAAACGCCAAGATGCTGAGTACGTTGAAGCTGAACGTGTTAGAAATCAGTTGAGTAAGGCTAGTAAACGCCAAGATGTAGACTACGTTGAAGCTGAACGTGCTAGTAATCAGATGAGTAAGGCTAGTAAACGCCAAGATTTAGAGTACGTTGAAGCAGAACGTTTGAGAAACCAGTCGGCTAAGGCTGAAAGTCGTGCAAATGTCGAGTTTAGGAACTCTGAACGTTCTAGAAACAGATTGTCTGTGGCAGAAAGGAGGGCAAATCCTTTAGTTATAGAGCAGACGTATTTTGATACCATTAAAGAAGGTCCAACGTGTAAATGTGAAGGATGCTCAAATCTTTTTTTTAAAGCATCTGGTAGCTTAGTTAAGTCTGCGGTGTTTTTGGCTGTCCCTGGTATTCACCGTCGTGAGCTAAGTGACAGAGTATTTTTGTGCAGTGCTTGTAATAAAGCTGTAAAGAAAAACGAAATCCCCAAGTTTTCCAGGGAAAATGGTTTTGAGTTTCCTGAAATTCCGGTAGAACTAGTTAATTTGTCTAATTTGGAGGAAAGAATGATTTCACCAAGAATACCTTTTATGCAAATAAGAAGGTTAGGTTGTGATCAACAAAGGGGGATTAAGGGAAACGTGGTCAACGTTCCTATAAATGTAGAGTCTACAGTGTCAGTGTTACCACGGTTACCTCGTGAAACAGATACTATTCAAATTGAGTTTATGAGGAGAATGCAATATAATACACCCTATTTGTACGAAACTGTTAGGCCGAAAAAAATGCACGAAGCTCTTAAGGTTTTGGTGAAAACACCGTTGTATATTAAGCATGGGATAACCGTTAGGAGCGATATATTAGATCCAATTCCAGAAGAACTTGAATTTATTGTTGACGAAAATGACCGTCAGTTAAACCATGGTGATACATAAAGTGAAAACCCAAAAGGGTCAATGAATGTAGAGAATGAGAATGATAGCGATGAAATTTGGAATGAATCCAACGAAGTTAATTCATTCCCAGTTGGGAATCAAGACACGTTGTTAGTGTCATTGTCCGATTTCCTACCTACTAATACCATGCATGTTAAGTTTGCTCCTGGTGAAGGTCAAACGCCTATGTCTTTACTCTATGACGACGACGCGGAGGAATTGTCATTCCCCAGTATTTATGTGGGTCAGAAGAGAGACCTTAAGGTTAAAGGTAGTTTTGGGGACATTGCCAAGTGGGAACTTCGTAATGTTGATAGGCGTTGTGCTAAAAATCCGTCTAAATTGTTTTACTCTTTTGTTAAGTTGGAAACTATGAAAGTTAGAGATTCCATACAAGTTTGTATGAGAAAAACCAAGAGAAAAGATGGCTCAAACTACACTGCTGGGTTTTTATGGTCTGCTGGTGCGCTCGATTCAATTATTAAGCAAGATGATGGTTTTAGAGTATTAGAAAATTTGCAGTCCTCGCCTTCATATTGGCAGCATAGGAAGAAAGAGTTAATGGCTATGATTAGGCAGCTTGGTACGGCTACCTTTTTTATAACGTTTTCAGCTGCGGAAGGCAAATGGCCTGAGCTTTTGAACATATTGAGGGTGACTTCGGGTCAGGATCGCTTAGCGAATGATGATATTGGCAATTTAAGTTTTTCGGAAAA
Organism: Phalangium opilio; assembly: GCF_054372755.1. Lineage (NCBI taxonomy): Eukaryota > Metazoa > Arthropoda > Arachnida > Opiliones > Phalangiidae > Phalangium > Phalangium opilio. Next base: position 173,382 of record NW_028324185.1, read on the forward strand.
GGCAAAGTTGATTCAGGATGATCCTGTTACTTGTGCTAGATATTTTGACCACCGTTTTCGGGCTCTTCTTAAAGCTCTGCAAAAGCTAGGCCCTCTTGGTGTTATTGAAGATTATTACTTCAGGGTTGAAATACAGCAAAGAGGCTCTCCTCATCAACATGGGTTGATTTGGATTAAAGATGCGCCGAAGCTTAAAGATGACTTGTCAAATGTTAAAGAGGTAGAGGAATATATTGATAAAGTTATTTCTTGTGCTGGTAAATTGAACGATGATAATGGGGATTTGTTAACGTCATTGCAAATGCATAAACACACGACAACGTGTAGGAAGAAGGTTAATGATAGTTCAGTTTGTCGTTTTGGAATTCCATTTCCTCCCATGCCTAGAACTATTATTTATGATCCAAGTTTAAGAGAACCCGGTACTCTTGACGAAGAACTTAAGTGTAAAAACAATTCCAAGAAATTGCGTGAGCTTTTGCAATCGAAAGAAAAAGAATTGTGGGTAGATAGTTTTGAGGAGTTGTTGGAAAAGTTGCGTATAACTGAAGATGATTATATTAAAGCCATTACGTATGATCTCAAAAGGAAAGTGGTTTTATTGAAAAGACATCCTAAAGATACTAGGGTTAATCCGTACAACCCGTGCACTTTGCGCCTCTGGCAAGCGAATATGGACATTCAGTTTGTTCTTGATCCTTACGCTCTGGTTATGTATATCGTGTCTTATATAGGGAAATCTCAGCGTGGTATGTCAATGCTTCTGCGTGAAGCCGCTAAACGAGCGCAGTCAGATAAATGTACGGTGAAGCAAAAGTTGAAGGTGATTGCTAATCAGTTTTTGAACGCGCACGAGGTAAGCGCGCAGGAAGCGGCTTATAGCGCTTTACAAATTCCAGTCTCCAGGTGTAGTCGGGCTTGCATTTATGTTAATACAAATGTGCCCGAGAATCGTGTTTATATTCTCAAAAGCAAAGTTGAGCTTGAACAATTGTCCAAAGATAGTTTGGATGTTTTCGCTTCTGGAATGCTAGACCATTATGTTCAAAGGCCTGATGATTTAGAGGCAGTAACGTTAGCTCAATTTGCGGCTTGGTATGAATTTTCCAAAAGTCGTAGAGTTTTGAAAACTCAAAGTCATATTGATGACGGTGAGAACGATGAAGTTCAATTTGGTAAATGGTTAAAACTGAAAAATGATTCAGGGTTCATTAGAAAACGTGGTCACTCTAAAATAATACGGTATTGTAGATTCAATTTAGTGAAAGATCCCGAGCAGTTTTATCGTGAACAAATCATGTTATTCTCGCCTTGGCGTGATGAGAGTAGAGATATTTTGACAAAGGATGTAAAATCTGAGTATGAGCTTAGACTTGAGATGATAACGGAATCTAGAAAAGAATTTCATAATGAAATTGACGAAGTAGCTATTGAACAGGCTGTGAGAGATTTCGAAAGTGAAGCTATTGAAACTGATCTAAATAATATCCAACCTGAATTGGAACATCAAAATGAAATAGATAGGTCTTTAATTGTTGAAGATTCTGAATTTCTAATTAATACAGTGGAAGAGGCAATAGGAAATATTAACAGAGATATTCTTGATGGTAATGCGGAAAAAACTGTTGCTCCATCAGTCACGTTAGTTAATGATTCAGAATACAATGCTCTTGTTAGAAAGCTGAATTTGAAACAGAAAGAAATATTTTATGAAGTTCTGCACCATTTAAAGTGCAAAGAAACGCCTTTACGGCTATTTGTTACAGGAGGCGCTGGTGTTGGAAAAAGCGTTTTGATAAGTGCCATATTTGAATCTGTTACTAGATTTTACAATAAGCAACCAGGGTCTAATCCCTCGGAGGTTAAAGTTCTGCGATGCGCACCTACGGGCAAGGCTGCCTTTAATATAGGTGGGGCGACTTTGCATAGTACCTTTTGTCTACCTGTTAGCCAATTTGCCGGAAACATTTCCAGATTAGAAAGTGAAACTCTTCACAATTGTAGATTGATGTATGGTCAAGTGAAGTTATTAATTATTGACGAAATATCAATGGTTGGTGCGAAGGTATTTAACCGAGTTAACTCGAGAATGCAAGAGATAATGGGTTGCCCAGGTTATTTTGGTGGTGTCTCTGTACTTTTAGTTGGAGATTTTAACCAACTTAGACCCGTCCGGGATCATTTCGCTTTTCAAAGTCAAAGTGATAGTGACAATCCATATGCGTCTTTAATTGGTAACCCAATATGGGAGGAATTCCAATTTAGTGAGCTTGAAGAAATTATGAGGCAAAAAGATGATAAGAGGTTTGCGGAAGCTTTGAATAGAATGGCTGTGGGAACTATGAATCAGGATGATATTGACTTATTCGTAAGTTTGGAAGTAAACAGAGAGCGTGTACCGCCAAAAGAAGCGATACATCTTTTTCCTACTAACGTTGAAGTCAACCAATTTAACCAAGAGACTCTATTAAAAATGAGTACGGAAAAGTGTATTTCATTTTCAGTAGATGTTGTAAATGGTGATCTTAGTAGCGAAGTTAAAAGTAACATTCTTTCCCAAATTCAAACGTTAGCAACGTCTGATACGTATGGTCTCCCTAAAGAACTAACACTCGCTTGTGGTGCGAGATATATGATGACTAACAATGTCGATACGTCTGATGGACTTACGAATGGTGCGACAGGTTGGTTAAGGAAGATAGAGTACGGTAAAAATAGGCTCGGGGAACAAATTCCGTTCAGGGTTTGGATTGAGTTTGCTGATGCTAATGTTGGGAAGTGTTTGAGACAAAAGTGTCTTGGATTGTACGAGCAGAATAACTGTAACAGGACTTGGACTCCTGTCGAGAAGGTTATTAAGGCATTTAGTAGAAAATGGAGGCAAAATAATGTTTCAGTCTCTAGGAGACAGTTTCCTTTGGTAATTTCTGAGGCTATTACGATACACAAGAGTCAAGGTGATACATATTCGTCCGTAGTAGTGCATTGTAATCCCAGAAAGAAATTAGAGAGAACTCATTTATACGTTGCTTGTAGTAGGGCTAGAAACGCCTCCGGTTTGTATATTGAGGGTAAATTTCAAGTTCCAAATGCGCCTAAGAACAATCAAGTAGAAATTGAACTTCAAAGATTACGAGCTACGAGGAGTATTGTATTACCGTTTTTGAACGAACGTGTTTACATTTATGTTCATAATGTGCAGTCCTTAAACGCGCATTTGGATGATATTTTAGCAGACACGGTAATAAAAAATGCCCAGTTATTATGCTTTGTTGAAACGTGGAAGAAAGATACCGATGATTTTAGTGTGCCATCCTTTAAGGAAGTGGGCGGTATTTATCTGCCAAGAACGGCACGTAGAATTGCATTTGGTTCTTCCATTTATTTAAAAGATACACCCGAAAATGTTGTTAACGATTTGGATAATAGGGTTTTGCGAACTGATAGACCTTTCAGAAATTCGCATGTGGAACGTTGCTGGTTGGATGTTTCCATTGAAAATGAACCGATGACTATTGTTTTGTTGTATAAATCGCCCGGAGCGAGTTTGAGATCTGTTTTTGAGGATTTTAATCCTTTATTCGATATTAGATATGATGCCTCTGTTCCAACAGTTGTTGTGGGAGATTTTAACATAAATTTTTTAAAAAGTAAAACGGCACTGAAGATGTTCTTTGATTCCTTTGATATGACACTTATGCCTGGCCTTGAAGAGAAAGTTTCAACAGACTATCATTGCCAGTTAGATTTAGCGTTCGGAAACAAACTATTCCGAGACAGATTCGAGGCCTGTTACAGAGAAACTTACTACTCGTATCATAAAGGAATATGTTTTGTTAAAAAGGAATAGGGGTGTCTGTTGTCCTAGCTGTAATAGCTTTGTTAATTAATAGTTGATGGAATTCCTAGCATTGTTACCTCGTCTCAAGTGAAAATACTCAACAGATTATCATTGATAATTATATTTATGGTTTGAAAACAGAGCTTTATAGACCGATACGTAGCCTTTTATAGAGAAAACAATTATTCTTATCACAAAGAAATATGTTTTGTCGAAAAAAAAAGAAATTTAAAGCTGGCAAATCTTGGTGTCTAAAAATATATTTATCAAGCGACTGTTCACAGTAAAACCAGTAGTAGATAAAAGTGGGTGGAGAGGGTGGCTGTATCTACTTGGCTTACCCGGGAGGGTCTTAGCCTGTAATTAATTAATAGAGCGGTGGCGGTAAGGTAAGATGAAACGTCATACCCTTCTATCTCTTAGTCCGCCTACTGGGCGCTTACAGTTTCTTCTCTTACAAGAGCGCGACCAAAGGGGGGAATAGGTAGTCTACTTTCCTCTCTACCGCCACTACTCTATTACACGTCATGCCTGTATAAAACTACGTACATGGCTTGCAAAAACGCCCTTTAACTCTGGGGTTCCATTTGCCAACTTGCTAAATGACTTGCAAAAACGCCCTTTAACTCTGGGGTTCCATTAGACAACTTCCTAAATGGCTTGCAAAAACGCCCTTTAACTCTGGGGTTCCATTAGCCAACTTGCTAAATGGCTTGCAAAAACGCCCTTTAACTCTGGGGTTCCATTAGCCAACTTGCTAAATGGCTTGCAAAAACGCCCTTTAACTCTGGGGTTCCATTAGCCAACTTGCTAAATGGCTTGCAAAAACGCCCTTTTACTCTGGGGTTCCATTAGCCAACTTGCTAAATGGCTTGCAAAAACGCCCTTTAACTCTGGGGTTCCATTAGCCAACTTGCTAAATGGCTTGCAAAAACGCCCTTTAACTCTGGGGTTCCATTAGCCAACTTGCTAAATGGCTTGCAAAAACGCCCTTTAACTCTGGGGTTCCATTAGCCAACTTGCTAAATGGCTTGCAAAACCGCCCTTTAACTCTGGGGTTCCATTAGCCAACTTGCTAAATGGCTTGCAAAAACGCCCTTTAACTCTGGGGTTCCATTAGCCAACTTGCTAAATGGCTTGCAAAAAAGCCCTTTAACTCTGGGGTTCCATTAGCCAACTTGCTAAATGGCTTGCAAAAAAGCCCTTTAACTCTGGGATTCCATTAGCCAACTTGCTAAATGGCTTGCAAAAAACGCCCTTTAACTCTGGGGTTCCATTAGCCAACTTGCTAAATGGCTTGCAAAAAACGCCCTTTAACTCTGGGGTTCCATTTGCCAACTTCCTAAATGGCTTGCATTCCTGTGTGAAAGAAAGAAATCTGTGCAAATTCAAATTGCAATATTCCTGTGTGGAATAAAGAATTCTGCGTGAATTCAAATTGCAGTATTCCTGTACGGAATGAAGTATTATGTGTGAATTCAGATTGCAATATTGCTGTGTGGAATAAAGAATTCTGTGTGAATTCAAATTGTAATATTGCTGTGTGGAATAAAGAATTCTGTGTGAATTCAAATTGCAATATTCCTGTGTGGACTAAAGAATTCTGTGTGAATTCAAATTGCAATATTCCTGTGTGGAATAACAAAATCTTATTGGGGCTTTGGGGCCGTTCACAAATTATTTAACAATAACAGGGTTGGAGGGGGTTTGATTCAATGTTGCTAATTGTTACCTTGGGAGGTGGGAAGGTCATGGGAAATTTTACGTAACAAATTATGTTTTGACACAAAAACCTAATAGCATAATTAAAGATAGTCAAAATTTATGATGAAAGACATTCCCATTGAGGATTACTAGTACAACTTCCACTATGTTCTTATGAAGTAGAGGAAAAATGGACGAGTATCAAAATTTTAGTATATATTCTAGCATACAAGAGGTCGAAACAGTTTGTTACGTAATTAAGGGAGAGTTCTCGATTGTTCCTTTTGTTCCGAGGGGGAGATGTAATGTAAGATTGCTATTAAACATTAGGGTTCAGAAGTGATTGTTACGTTGTAGACCATTCCTTTAATTGCTTGTAGAGAAACCAACGCGCAGTGGCGGAGGGGTTCCTTCCGACTTGCCAAGTGGCAAAGTCTGATGGAGCCCGAGTTAACTACACGCGGGAGGCTAGCTAACTCGCAATGCCTCTAGTGGTGCTTCTTGACGCACCCTTACGCCCTGTTAAGTTCTCTTTACCCATGTCAATAATGAAGTGGTCTGTTACGGGGAGAACGTTGTTGTCTATCAAGATCTGTTGTCTAGATATATGTAAATATCAGGATTTTGTAATAATTGGGGATTTTACTCTTAGTGGATTCAAACCTGATGTGCGGAATAAAGAAAACTGTGTGAATACAAATTTGAATATTCCTGTGTGGAATAACGCAATAGGTGTAAATTCAGATTAAAATATTCCTGTGTGGAATAAATAAATCTCATTGAGCCTGCTCACAAATTACGTTAGAAGAACAGGGCTTCATCAAAAGTGTATAGATATAAACAAAAAGTACACTTCATTAACAATTCCCTTCCATTGACTGTAGACTACATGTAAACTGAGAAGCAAACTGCAATCCGCTTAACCGATTACATGAACTAACCGATCTGGAAAATTATAGAAAGTAGTAGATGATGCTGGCTATCCTAACGTTAATTTTTGGTACTAGAGCTAGCATCTGCTACTTTATGAGCCAATTCACGGCTTGTTCCCTGTGCAGAGGGGGTCAACACTATTCTGAGATAAAGGAGGACTCCGCATATTACATGGCACTAGCAAGTTTCAACGAAGTGTACTTTTTGTTTCTATTTCTATGTACTTTGGGTTTTATCAATGAATACATTTCCATTGAGTTTTACTAATACTATTTCCACTATGTTCACATTATTTAGAGGGCAATAGACGAGATAGATTTAAAGTAGCGAAATTATAGTATACAATATAGTTCGTTACGTAATTAAGGGGGAGAACTCTCCCGATTGTTACTTTTGATTCGGGGAGGGGGAGGGGAGTGTTAATGTAAATTTGCTATTAAAATGTTTCAGGTCCGTTTTTTGGTTTCCTGGCGATACCTACTTTGAGTCCTGTATCATTTAACGTTGTTGTTGTCTATCAAGTTCTGTTGTCTAGGTGTATGTATATGTCAAGATTTTGTAATAATTGAGAATTTCTGATCAAGGGTTAAAGGATTAAAAAAGGACAAATTGCGTTTAATTGTCACATTTCTTACTGCATTAGTCAATGTGTTTACAATGTTGAAGCATTCGACTCACGGGAGAGTTCGAATGACGCAAGTAACATAGTTTCTTGTTCTTCACATATATTCAAGAAGCTCGTTTGCGCAAACTGAAATGCAAACCTGGTCCAAAAAAACGTTCGCTGCCATTTCCCAAACGATCCTGTTTAGTAAGTCTTGGTGGCAAACTGAGCTTCGGGCAAAGTCACTGGATGTGTGGCATGAAGTGACGTTCGCTGCCATTTCCCAAACGATCCCGTTTAGTAAGTCTTGGTGGAAAACTGAGCTTCGGGCAAAGTCACTGGATGTGTGGCATGAAGTGACGTTCGCTGCCATTTCCCAAACGATCCTGTTTAGTAAGTCTTGGTGGAAAACTGAGCTTCGGGCAAAGTCACTGGATGTGTGGCATGATGTGACGTTCGCTGCCATTTCCCAAACGATCCCGTTTAGTAAGTCTTGGTGGAAAACTGAGCTTCGGGCAAAGTCACTGGATGTGTGGCATGATGTGGCGTTCGCTGCCATTTCCCAAACGATCCCGTTTAGTAAGTCTTGGTTGAAAGTTGAGCTTCGGGCAAAGTCACTGGATGTGTGGCATGATGTGACGTTCGCTGCCATTTCCCAAACGATCCCGTTTAGTAAGTCTTGGTGGAAAACTGAGCTTCGGGCAAAGTCACTGGATGTGTGGCATGATGTGGCGTTCGCTGCCATTTCCCAAACGATCCCGTTTAGTAAGTCTTGGTTGAAAACTGAGCTTCGGGCAAAGTCACTGGATGTGTGGCATGATGTGACGTTCGCTGCCATTTCCCAAACGATCCCGTTTAGTAAGTCTTGGTGGATAACTGAGCTTCGGGCAAAGTCACTGGATGTGTAGAGCAAAGTAACGTTAACTTCCATTTCCCAAACGATTTGCTTTCTTGAAGGGAAATTGTCAGATTTTCGAACACATAATTATCAAATAGAAGCAACATTGGTGTAACTGTAAAATCCGCTGGGTATTTTGGCTTCATGAATGTGTGTCAATTCTGGAATATTTCCATGATACATCGACTTTGTCAGTAAATTACTTGTGACTACCTTATACGATAGGACAGTGTCTTTAATCCGTTAATGCAGGGTCAGAAATTGGTATTATTTCAAGCCCAACACTCACACTAGAGAACAGTACTTATCAGACAGCAACAATTATCAGGGCTTTATAATGAACAAACTTTATTATTGATTTCTTTAAAATATGCGTTTTAGTTACGTAATTACAACTTAGTTATATAATTTTCGATGTTGGGAATTTGTCTTAGTTATTTAATTATTGATACTAAAAAATATGACTTTGTTACTTAATTACTGATGTTGAGAATTTATGACTCTCTTACTTAATTATTGATGTTGAGAATTTATGGCTCTGTTACATAATTAATCATGTTGAGAATTTGACTTTGTTACTTAATTATTGATGTTGAGAATTTATGACTCTGTTACTTAATTATTGATGTTGAGAATTTATGACTCTGTTACTTAATTATTGATGTTGAGAATTTATGACTGTTACTTAATTATTGATGTTGAGAATTTATGACTCTGATACATAATTAATCATGTTGAGAATTTATGACTCTGATACATAATTAATCATGTTGAGAATTTGACTTTGTTACTTAATTATTGATGTTGAGAATTTATGACTTTGTTACTTTGTTACTAAATTACTGATGTTGAGAATTTATGACTTTGTTACTTTGTTACTAAATTACTGATGTTGAGAATTTATGACTTTGTTACTTAATTATTGATGTTGATAATTTGACTTTGTTACTTAATTATTGATGTTGATAATTTGACTTTGTTACTTAATTATTGATGTTGATAATTTGACTTTGTTACGTGGTTAAGCGTTGAGCGCTATTTATGAGGATCAGTTTGCTAAACTAATACGAAAAAAAATATGAATATTAATAAATATAAATTAAAATTCACGCAAATGCGCTGTTCTTTTCCATTGCTGCGATTCGAAAAGACTGTATAGACACGTAGGCCCATGCATGCTTAAAGCCAGGTAATCTGGAGCCGTCCAAAAAGTCATGAGACAACGCAACGCCAGGATTACAAAAAGCCATGGCATTGAAAGGTCATGAGACAACGCGACTCCAGGGTTAAAAAGCCCTCGCATTGACGTCATTGGTTACCGCGAAGGTGCTAGCCACTTACATCGTTTAGCGCGAAAGCAAGAGCCACTAATAACGGGTTACAAACCAGCCTCACCAATGTTGACCGACATGATTGGTGACTTACTTTAACAACATCAGAAAAAAGGGTAAAAAGAGGATGCGAGTTGTTTTCGAGACCACAGAAGAGAAGGACCGAAGATACCGAGTCGGACGGAACAACAATCCAAGAGTCGGTTAATAGACTATGACTAAAGCAGTAGACTTTTACTGTGAGAACATAGCGGAGCGGAGTACTTAGAAACGTTAATGGCAGAACGACCCAGGTTAAACTAACTAGGCTGGAATCACGGGAGACTGGTTCCCGAAAGCGTTCCGAAGTACCTCAGAACCGAAGGGGGACGAGAACAGGAGTCAGAACTGAGGTCATAATGATGATAGCCAAGGCGATGGCCACGCCAACTATTATTATTATGTAACGACATACAAGGACACCAACTGTAGACGTCCACCCCGTATGTCTGAGTCCAAAGGACGGATGTAGAGAACGATTTCAGAAGCCCTCCACCGATGTGTCGCGAAGTGATAAGTGTCTCACATTTTGATCATTATTTTCTTTGTCTCATGCAATCGTAATAGTAGGATGGCACCTGGCTATATTATTAGATAGCGATATAGTCTTAAGCCTACACCTAGTTTAAGTATAAATTTTTATTAATTAAGATACCCAGAAATTAAAGAGAACACTGGCTTGCTCAATTCCTTGTTTTCATTTGGTTAATCAATATTAGTAACATGTTTAAAGTAGCATCCTTTACCTTAGCGGCGGTGCGCGTTCAGCACCAACGAATAGAAAAGAGGGTTGCAAATTAATAAAGGAAGAGTTAAATAGCACTATGAGTTTATCTGTGTGTGTGCGTCCGTCCGTTGTTTAATGCGCCACGTTAGTAGTTCGCCTTCTGTAGATATGTAAAGAAATCCTATAATACCTTTATATTTGTTTTTGTCCTAGTATAAATTGATTATAGGGATTTTATTGTAATTTCGAAGAATTCACATAGTTTTGTAACTATAAAGCTCTGCTTCATTTGATATTCCAAAAACAATTTTTATATTTTTATTTGAAATTTGAAATGGCTGTTTATCTATTACTTAAGCTATACTACAACTGTAGATGGCATAAACCTGGCTTTAGAGATTAGAAAATAAAGCTAAGGCATATCTTACTTGGATGAAAAATGTCGTCTGCTTTACTGTATATGCGCTTTGCCTTCAATACTACTTTAATAATTCGTAAATTTTAACATAGAAAAGAGAAATAATTCCATAATTAATTAAGGTTTGAAGTAGTTCTCCTCTTGACTCGGAGAGGTAATATTTTGGTTTTCCCAACTTGTTAATATCTGTACTTCAGTCTTAATATTAATTAAAATAGTTTTGAAACCTTAGGAGAGAAAAGGTTTGAGGGCGTTGCACTTTCATTAGTTAAAGCTTTTCAACTAACCAACCATCTATTACATAACTTCAATCCTGACTGCTTTACTTGAAAATCAACGTCCAGTCAAACTCAAATTGCTTTCCCGTCATTTTCAGAAGCACATCACAGAGCAAGCGGTAGTTTTACCAAAAAAAGATTAAGTAGGCCTGTGCACAAAAATATTCCATAGATCTAAGCACAAACAGATGTCTTACACTTTTGCACCAACAAATGTCATATGCTTATCGGTAATCTATAGCTTAATTACCTGCCATCGGTAATCTAGCTTTATTACCTGCCATCGGTAATCTAGCTTAATTACTTGCCATCGGTAATTTAGCTTAATTACCTGCTTAATTCGGGGTCGATTTGTTGCCATCTTTTAAAATGGCGGCCAGAAATTTAAAAACCCTTATTTATGGAATAATATCCGTGTGAAAAGTAATAAAACAATGTTCCGACGGGCTGACGGGCAACGCCGAGTGCCTTCGTTCCTGGGGCGCTACAAAAGTATTAGTCATCAGTAAAATCTGCCCATTCTTAGTATCATTTTGATGGAAGTTCTTATTATACGCGAGCGACGCCGTGGGTAACAGCTAGTATATTATAAAAATGTTAATGTATAATTAACTACTAGATGGCGTGCTGCTTCAGACATTCTTGTAGAAATTAAGGAACTAATCAACGGAGTTCATAAAAATGTTTTTACCTTTTCGTCTTGCAACATCAGGATATGTTGCTTTATTTCATTCAATTGTTCTTCGGAAGGAACATTGGCTTCATCAACATCCTCGTCACCAGTCCTGGCTGTTCCATTAGCAATTGGAGGCATGCTGAGTAACTGGCAGAGTACTCGTTCCTCCTCCAGTAAAGTGGCTAGCCGCTCCAAGCGTTCGTCCTTGCTCTTCAAAAGAGTTTCGACTCTTCCTTTCAGATGGAACTCCTGTTGTAGGAGTCCCATGTGTCCCATGCCCTTAACATCTAACTCCTGGTCCACTTTTAATTGCTGGCAGAGATCGACCTACTCTGTTTTTAAATCGTTAACGATGGTTTCTATTCGATGGTGCAGATGTTCCTCCTCGTTCACCATTTGATGTTGAAGGTCTTCGTGATAATTGTAGAGGTTTTGAAGTCTGTCCAATTGGTCTTTTTCAGATAGGCCAATTTTGGTCCATGTTTCGCTTAAGGTTTTTTGGGATTTGGCTAGCATTACGGCGACCTTTTCGACCAGATTGAAACTACGAAAAAGAAAACGGGATACTTCAGAAATGTTTGGGAGATCAATCATCAGAGACTAAACAATTAATGTCTTAAACATAATTAACTTGGCAATTCGGGCTTAACTCCGCCCCCAGCGCCATTAAAACGTTATTACAAAGTACTATCAGTCAGAATTACGGGAATTACGTTGCGGACTCTCTTGATCACAAACCCATCCCCAAATTAAAGAAACACCTAGCTTTACAAGCTAAAACTATAGCTGTTATAATAAATTTCCACCTCGCATATCCGATAATGGTAAAAGGGGTTACGTTAAATATGATAATTAAGTACGATTTACGCTACTGGCTAAAACGAGGGTCGAGGGTTGTAGAAAGAAACTAAAATAGCAATATTGGGCATAGCAGGTGGCAATAAACAAGCAATAATTTGGAAAAGGCAGCAGTATTTTGGATTAAAAACTATCAAATTAAGTCATTTTTAATAAAGGGGGTATCGACAATGGTAAAAGGGGTTAAGTTTAATATGATAAATACGTACGATTTACGCTACTGGCTAAAACGAGGGTTGTAGAAAGAAACTAAAATAGCAATATTGCATAACAGGTGGCAATAAACAAGCAATAATTTGGAAAAGGCAGCAGTATTTTGGATTAACGGTAATAGTTAGTATAGGGCGCTGTCGGTTAGCTGTGGCATAGGGGCTAGCCACCACCCCTCTATGCATTGTAAAGGGGCCCACCTGTAAATAAGCCACAGGCTTAGTGTGTAAATCCCTTCGTAGACAAAGCTTAGATTATTATTATTATTATTATATAGAATAATCCTTGGTTTAGTGATTTCATGAAGAAAACTAAGACCTAGACTCCGGCGGGTATATCAAGTAATATCCGCAATAGGCTTAGTGAAACAAAGAGTAAATAAATGAGGCCTGAGGTGAAGTAAACTTTGGGCTTTGATTTTCGTGTCTTAAATTTAGAGACATCAACGGTTCAGAGTGAGCCGAAAGTTAAATATGTTATTGGATTAACAGTTGCGAATACTCGTTCAAGACGTAGGCCTACGATATTCAAACATGCCGCCAATAACATTTACCAATAGATGGCAACACGTCCTCCTTATTTTTGTACTCTTTATATTGTTTTGCTCCTCTTGTATATAATAAATAAGTTCTAGTTCTCTTTTGCTGTCATAAAGATGGGTTGTGTCTTTTCTTAGCCGATAATTCTAACAGGTTATGGGTTCAGTCACGCATTAAATAAAGTTAGACGAAGAATAATAGAAGAAGAAGAAAAGGGAGAAGTCAAGTTTCAACGCCGGAAGGAAACTATACCAAATATTAAGTTTGAAAAGGGAACAAAACTCTATTTGAAGAACCAAGGCCCAAGACGATTATGGCAAGCTCATCGGAAGAATACCGCATACCAAAGCTAAGTGACGATAACTATCATGCATGGTCGTTACGCGCGAAGGCGGCGCTTATACAAAAAGGCGTATGGGAAGCAATAGACCCTGGTCTTGGCACTGTTATGTCAGCAGCAGACAGAAAAACTAATGAAAAGGCATTAAGCTTCCTTTTTTTAATCGTGGAAGATCATTATCTTGACGACATAGGCGAGTTGTGTCGTGCATCACAAGCCTTGAAGAATTAAATACAAGACACGGGTTATTGCATATTTTGCATGTTATGCGGGAATTCTTAAATGTTCGATTGAAGAAAGACGAGTCTATGAAAGAATATCTTGGACGCCTCATGGATCTCCACAGAAAGCTAGCAGCGTGTGGTTATGGTTTCACTGATAGAGAGCTAGCGATGATCATGCTACTTGGTTTGCCGGAAGCGTACGAAGCACCCATACAATGTTAAGAACATGATCCCAACGCGATAGACTCAAAGAAAGTGAAATCAAAACTACTTGTTGAAGAGAAGAGAAGAGTTAATCAATCACACCTGAAAGAAGAAGACGCGAAAGAAGTAAAACAAGCTTTATATACGAAGAACAAAAAATACACAGCTAGAACCAAACCACTTGGCAGAGATCAAGAAGATCGAAAAGGGACTTATACTAACCCAAGGTCCTTTGCTCCGACATATCACAATCAACGTAACCAAAGCCAACAAGAAAGGAAGGTTATCTGCTATTCTTGCGGAAAGTTAGGTCATATTGCTAGAGATTGTGAAAACGTAAAAGCGCAATTGAAAGAAGAAAAGGAAAACGCCGAAAACGTTTCCAAAGCCAAAGTTGCGCAAGAAGTAGAACAAGTACATATTCGGAAGGCACTTTGTGCAAAAGAGAAGAAATGTAATGAACATGGTGAATGGATTTTGGACAGCGGGGCCACAAATCATATGACACCGTACAGAGAGAAGCTAGTAGAAGTGAAGTTAGTTGCTTCTTTTGTTGAAATGGCCAATAGCAAAAAATTACAAGTAATTGGAGAAGGTAAACTCGCAATGACGCTTCATGACGAAAACGGAGGGGCTTCCATTACTTTAAACCGAGTTTTACTAGTCCCAGAGCTCGACTGTAACCTTCTGTCAGTCGGAAGAATTCTTGAAAAGGGCATGCGCGTAACATTTGAGGGTGCATTAGCAAAAATAACTGATGAGGGGGACGATAAACCCTTTCTGATCGCACATATGCAAGGTTCATTATTTACTTGTCAAGAGAGAGAAGATGTCAGCGAGAAAGAAGATCTGTTACCTGCAGCCTACAAAGCAAAACAAGACGACGTAAAGCTGTGGCATAGGAGAATGGGACATCTTCATTTACGGGCCGTAGAAGGTTTACCAACAGTGAAGGAAATCATAGTTGAGCCAGAAGAAGAAGACGAATCGCACGAATCAGACCCGGACAGTCATGAATTATGCTCTGTTTGCATGCGAGGCAAAATGAAACGCAAACCTTTCACATCAAGTGAGACACAAAAAACAGAAAAAGGTTCTTGCACTTGTTCATTCAGACGTAGTTGGACCTATTAGTCCCATGTCCAAGGGAGGTTTCCGATATCTTATTACGTTCATAGACGATTTTTCGAGATTCGTGAGAGTTTATCCTATGAAACGCAAAGGAGAAGCGCTTGAAAAATTCAAGGAATACAAAGAAGAGGTTGAAAGGCTGCACGGAACAAAAATAAAGGTTCTTCGAACCGATAATGGAGGCGAGTACTGCAGCAATGCTTTCGACGACTATCTTCGCCAACTTGGCATAACTCGACAATTAACCGTCCCAAGAACCCCACAACAGAATGGTGTTGCGGAGCGTATAAACCAGACGCTTATGGATATGACTCGATGTCTACTGCTCGAATCTGGACTACCAAATAATCTATGGGCAGATACCATATCAACTGCAGCCTACATCCGAAACAAATATCCGTCTCAGAGTCGAGCGGGAAATGTCCCAGAAGAACTATGGAGTACTAACAAAGTAAACCTCAGTCATTTGAGGGTTTTTGGATGCCGGGCATGGGCTAGAGTGCATGAATCACTTAGAACGAAGTTAGACGCTAAAGCCATTGAGTGTACCTTTGTTGGATATTCCACTGTAACAAAAGGCTATAAACTTTGGAATGTAGAAAAGGACATTTTCTTCATATGCCGAGACGTCACTTTTGAAGAACATATATTTCCTTTTTGCGTAAAGAAAAATGAACAAACCGAAGACCACGCTACCAAAGAAGAAGTACCGTTAACATTCTCAGAAGTTGAAGAAAAGGAAGACGAGAATAAAGAACAAAGGATAACAAGCGAAAACACCGAAGTCGAGTCAGGAGAACACAGAGAAGAAGAGCCAAGAACAGAGAATGAAGACTGTTTTACAGAACTCAATGACGACGCATTCGTAAGATACGACGAGGACAGAACGCTACTGCCACTTCTTCAAGCAGAACAAGAGCTAGGGATAAGGACCTCTCAGAGACAGCTAGAGAAGAGACAATATCAGCTACGAGCAGTTTTTGATGAGGGCTCCAGCTCCAACATACATGACGACCCACAAAATGTGAGCGAAGCTTTAAGTAGAGCAGTTAGCGATGAATGGAGAAAAGCGATGGCCGAAGAACTTCAAAATTTAAAGAGGAATGACACGTGGGATCTAACCATAAAACCGGATGGAGTCAACATAGTAAGCACAAGATGGGTTTTTAGAAGAAAATCCGATCAAAATGGGAAACTTACTCGTTACCGAGCAAGACTAGTAGCAAGAGGATATACCCAAATACCTGGCATCGATTATGAAGAAACGTTCAGCCCAGTCATAAAAGTAAAAACAATCAGAATACTTTTAGCTTTAAAGACCGTTCTGAAGAGGAAAGATCGACATTTTGACATCGTAGCAGCTTACTTGAATGGGACTCTAAAACACGATGTGTTCATGGAACAGCCGTATCCATTCATCGTACGTGGAAAAGAATCCTACGTTTGTAAGCTAAAGAAAGCAATGTATGGCTTACACCAGTCTGGACGTGAATGGAATATTGCTTTGGACGGATTTCTCAAGTCGATGGGATTCACTCGCTCAAAAGCAGACCCCTGTATTTACTTTAATACGAAGGAAAAGATCATAGTTGGTGTGTACGTCGACGATCTCCA
Organism: Phalangium opilio; assembly: GCF_054372755.1. Classification (NCBI taxonomy): domain Eukaryota; kingdom Metazoa; phylum Arthropoda; class Arachnida; order Opiliones; family Phalangiidae; genus Phalangium; species Phalangium opilio. Next base: position 189,951 of record NW_028324185.1, read on the forward strand.
AACAATCGCGGAAAAGGAAGAAACATTGGATCACTTTGAAAAACAACTTACATCACAATATGACGTGAGAAATTTAGAAAAGATCAACTTCATATTGTCCTTCGGAGTAGCTCACCACGAAGACGGATCTATTTGTCTCGACCAACATGCCTTTATTGACACGATCTTAAAGAGCTACGGAATGTCTGAAGCTAAAAAGACAGTTAGTCCTTTAGATCCTTGCGTGAAGTATAAGAAAGGAGATACCCGGATCGACGCAAAGGTGAAGTTCCCTTACCGTCAGGCTATAGGCCAACTGTTGTATTTAGCTGGAGGAACAAGACCAGACCTTTCCAACGCAACAGCTTTCATGAGTCAGTTCAACGAAAATCCAAATGAAGAGCACGTTTCTGGAATAAAGCACATGCTCAGATACGTCAAAGGGACTAGAGAGTATAAATTGGTTTACAAATCGGGAAGCGATTCTCAAATAGAAGGATATACCGATGCCGATTGGGGCTCAAATAGTATCGACTGTAAATCGTTTAGCGGGTATATTTTCACACTAGGCAAAAATTCCGTTAGCTGGAGTTCGAAGAAACAAACCATGGTTGCGTTGTCAACAGTAGAGGCAGAGTACATTGCCATGTGTCACGCATCGAAAGAAGCATTATGGATGAAAAATTTCTTGACCGAAATAGGTCACATTCAGCTAGTAAAAGAACCTCTTACGATTTACGCAGATAATCAAGGAGCTATACACTTAACCAACAATCAAGTTACATCGGAAAGAAATAAACACATTGATTTGAAGAAATTCTTTTTGCGAGACATCGTGGAAAAAGGGAGAGTAATTTTCCAGTATTTGAAGACAACTGACAATCCGTCAGATATGATGACGAAAGCCTTAACCGGCAAGAAGATGAAACAGCACAGTTCATGTGTAAGATTAAACAGCACTTAAACGTAGCATTCGAGGGAGAGTGTTATTGGATTAACAGTCGCGAATACTCGTTCAAGACATAGGCCTACGATATTCAAACATGCCGCCAATAACATTTACCAATAGATGGCAACACGTCCTCCTTATTTTTGTACTCTTTATATTGTTTTGCTCCTCTTGTATATAGTAAATAAGTTCTAGTTCTCTTTTGTTGTCATAAAGATGGGTTGTGTCTTTTCTTAGCCGATAATTCTAACAAAATACACTCTTAAATAATCAGGTTAAGATTTTATAATAGAAGAAAAGATCATGGTGGCAATCAGAATAGTAAAAGGCCTAGTGGTAAATGGGTAGTAGCTACAGACTTTTTATTCTCTTTATGGTGCGCATTGACTATTAGTGTGTCTAGCTACAATTTAGCTTTGGTGTTATTTAACGTTAACATTCATGTTGGCAAACTAAGAATAATGTTGAGGTGAGACAAGACGATAGTGTTTACACTTCAAACCAATTGTGAATATAGCTTTCAGAATGAACGGTAAACAGCTCAAGCGTAGACTTCATTTCCAGTTCTTTTCCTTATTGACTGATTTCCATGTATCCAAGATTTATCCTTATTGGATGTAAAATGTCGTCTGCTTTACTGTATATTCGCTATGCTTGGAATACTGCTTCAATATTTCGTAAATTTTTACTTCAAAAAAAAAGAAATAATTTCGATGATTAATGTTCTTGTGTCTTTTCGGTATAAAAATGTTTGGTTTGGATTTTCTTAAGAAATGTTTTGAGTGCTTGGAGAATAAATATCGTGGCAGAACTCCTGTTTGCGGAATAGGTGACGTGTCTACCATGGAAATGTAGCGAAGAATCGGGGATGAAGATTCACGATGACATGAATTAGAGAAGAATCTAACAACGACAAATTCTTGAAGAAGGATACGAATAATAATTTTTATTGTGAAATGGATGGTAATCTCCGAAGATAATGGTTCGAATTATTATATTATTTAAATTAAAAAGACTCATTCGCCCTAATGGCATGCAAATATTGATATTCGAATACTCCTCCTTTTGTCTGGAAGTTTAATTTTTCCACCACTTTTGAAATTAGACAACTATCTCTTTAACTTTTAGAATGCCATATATTTTTTGTTAAATCTAAGGTTAATTATAGAACGTTGTATTTAAAAAAGTAGTCTTCAAAAAATGAATGAAATGGATTTTTAATGTGTATATAAAAAACTATATAAGTAGTTCACTGGAATTTACATAGTCATCAACATTATAATAATAATAATAATAATAATAGAGGCTGGGCTCCATGAAACGAGAAATAAATACCTTTTGTATTTTATTTCCGAGTAGGTAGGCAGCCTTGTTTTTTAAGCTTACAGCATGGCAAGCACTTAATTCATCAACCACGCCAAAGTGTATAATCACGGTAAACAAGTGCCTGCCTACGTTGGATATGATGTTACGATTTACGTTTATTCACTAATGAAAATATTCAGGAATTTTATCATGAATATTTGGAAAAATTTAATCATGAATATTTTTGAAAATTTGATCATGAACATTTTTAAGAATCTCATCATGAATATTTTCAGGAATTTAATCATGAATATTTTCAAGAATTTAATCATGAAAATTTAGAAAAATCAATCATGATAACTAAGAAAAAATCCATCTTGAATATTTGAAAAACAGTTCTTCATGAATATATAGAGAAAAAATGCATCATGAATACTTGGAAAAAAATACATCTTGAATATTTTCAAATTATAACGAATGGTATTATAGATGTTAAGCCTAAAAGTGTCTGACTTTTACTAGACGTCCTTAAGATTTAAATTGAAAGTCCCAATGTAAAAAAAAACTCGATGTCTTAGATTAGTGGTGTCTTAGAAATTTGAGTAACAAATGGTATAGAGGGCATTGTAGAACATGGGTTTGATTTACTGGTCTTCCAGTACTAATTTCTGTATTGGTATACTTACGACGGTTTATTAACTTATGCAAAAAACGCGATACAGGATTGATTGACGTATAAACAGCTGGTAGTGTGTTCAAAACCTGTTCAATATCTCGATTTACATATAAGAACTGAAAATTACCTTTTAGGTTTTATCGATTCACATGGGTATACGGACTAAACACTTCCAAGACAAAGAACCCCAGGCATAATCTCCCATTACTGAAATTGTAAAAAATCCCCCATCCCCAGATAAAATCCTCGGTTGTTAACCCTATCCGAGAAAAGTGAAAAACCCCCCGATAATTATCCCCATCATAGAAAAAATACATTATCAATATAATCCGAAACACTTCAGCAATCCGGTAGTGCAATAGATCAGGCGTTGGACAATTTCTAATTAATTCGTTGACTTTTATTCATTTCAAGGGAGAAATAAGTTCAACCACTGAAAGAACACTTGTGGGAGTTTTAGAATAACTCATACCATTCACGGGGTCTCAGGAAACTCTTTGCCAAATTTCAACCTTCTGTTTTGGATAAAGAATCCGCGCGAGGAAATTTGTTTTCACGCTATAGGATAGGCAACTCCTCTATCTCCGACAGCAGCTTATTCTGTATATACTCTATTTTCAGCTTCGGTTGTTAGCACGCGCAAAGCTAGGTCTCCATGTTATGTAGCTTTGTGCATGCTGACAAGAGACGAAGAAAAAAAAGGATTATAAATATCCGCGAGATTTTTACCTCAAATCACGGACCTGTAGGCTTTAGTTTCAAATACATGCATAGTCGTTTGTAATCAATTGGTGGGTCCTTCAAACATTATCAAAGAACGTTGTGCTATTAAAAATAGCGAAAATTATTTCTTGAGACTCCCAAAAGATTTAGAAACATAATAAAAATTATAATACTAACTCTAACATCCTTCTCTAATAGTCTAAATTAGTATTACTTGAAATTTTAAAAGTCACTGGCTCGACTCTGAAGTCTACACTCGACAGTCGAGGCACTTCAACTTTTTTCGAAGCCTACTAGAATTTCCGCCCATACATTTGAGCTAAAACTCGCGGATATTTTAAATCCAGAGAATCATTATTTTCTTCGTCTCTTGTCATCACGCACAAAGCTACGTTACATAGAGACCCAACTTTGCGCGTGCTGACAACCCAAGCTGAATCAGATTATACAGAATAAGCTGTCGTCAGAAATAGGGGAGTTGCCTATCCTATAGCGTGAAAACAAATTTCCTCACGCGAATTCTTTATCCATGCTCCTATGACACCCGGAAGTAGGATGAAAACCCTTGGAAAGAAAAAGAGACTGAGATCCGCCTTTTTACATAAATAGAAATTGATTTTTAACATTTTTAGCGGTAGAACTTTTGGTAAACATTATATTTTACAATATTATTACAACATTTACATACGAAAAGGTTTCCTCTAAAATAGCAATAATAGCGCTTAATAAAAATTATAATATTTGAAAAATGCTAAAACCATTCATAATTTGATATCGCAGCTTTTTGAAGATCATTTCATCACCTAATAGAGAAATTATGAAAGGCAACATATAAATTCTATTATTTGAGTGTTAAAAAATGGCATTCTTTAACTTCCGTTTTAAGACTTTTACCCTACTAAACCACATTAAGCCTTTCGAGTGGATGGGCATAAATTGGTGCACATCCATCCTCTAAAAAATTATCTGGCCATCGTGTCCGACGATGAAACGTTTATCATTCGTAAAGTCTACACTAACTGCTCGAGTGTCTAATTTGTGTTCTCTGTTCCAGGGTTGTTTGATTTAAATCAAGCGATTTTTTTTAAAAAAATCATTTGATTAAAATCAAGAATATATTTTTATTTTTAAAAAATGTTTTCTAAGATTCCAAGAAGTAGGTTAAGAAACTCGAGAAGAAACTTAACTAGAAAAGACCTATAATTAAAAACAATCATAGTGTTGTTATATTTCAGTTTAAGTTTTTCCCAGAACTTCAGTTTGTCTTGCTGGATAGGCTAAGAAATGAAATAGCGGTCAAGCTAGTTTTTTTATACAAGCATTTCTAGAGGGCCGGTAGGCCCTTCTAGATAAGAACCCACACCCTCCCGTAATGTTAAAGAAATAATTCACAGATTTTAGGCTTAGCGTCCCATAGAAAAAGCATGGGATTTTTGGTGTTCCACTCCATCGAATAACTCAGAAACTACTGCGAAGTTAAGGTTCAGAACACTTTTGAATTATCAAGCAACTATGGAATGTTGAACTTCTTAAGTTTGATTAAGAACAATTAAGTCTAAGTATTTTATTTTGATTAATTTATAAATCATGGTAAAACCGTTACATATATTACACTGTTTGCATAGCATTTATTCTGCCTCAAGCGGGTTTGTGGCGAATAGGATAACGCTTCTGCATACGGAGCAGAAGATTGCAGGTTCGAATCCTGGCAAGCTCGGTGTTTATTTTTACAGATCTTTTATACATCATAAAAGAAATATCCTATAAATACAATGTTTGGATATTTTTTTGCTGTTACAAATACGAGCATGTGGCGTAATGGATAACTCGTTTGCATTCGAGCAAAACATTGCAGGTTCGAGTCTTGGAACGCTCGTTGTCAATGTTTGATGAAGATTCTTAGTATAAAGAAGGAGAAATTCTTAAATAACAAACTTTCAATGAAATGTGCGCGTGCTGGCGCATGGTTTAGAAATAACTTTTTTTAAAATCTATACAAAATGGTTAACTAAACTTTACACTGAGAGATGTGCCTTTGCTAATATATTGCTGTAAAGTTTTGTTGTGAAAAAAGTACACCCCCTTGGTTGCGAAACCTTGGGTCTAACTCTGAAAATTCTTTTCACGTCGTAATGTTAAGCTCCGTAGAGATTAACATTAAGAGTTAGGATTGAGTATATATAGAAAATCCCAGACGCGATTTTCTAAATTATGGGTCATTTAAAATTTTATTGGACAAAGTTCAGTGTGCTGTTTTTATTTCCGGCCCAGGTCAGGATAGGTGTAACTATCTCAGGGCCGTAAATAAGCACAGGACACTGGACATTGGCCAATAAATATTTAAAATGTTCCATTATATTTATTTAAAACTAAAGGGGTCACCGGACGGTTGACCAGTAAACTTTTCCGAAGTTTTGATGGCTTGAACATTGATAAAGGATGCGCGTGAAAAACATTTGTCGCTCTATAGGATGTGCAACTCCCTATATTAAAAAGTAGACAAGTAGATACTAGCGCCACCTGGCTACCAGTGCTGGAAAGCATCGCGTGAAAAATAAAATGTAATTAATACAAATTAAGGCTGAAGGAACAGATATTATATAAAAAAGACTTGGTTTGCCCAAGCCTTAAAAACAAAACGATAAGAGTTTTTCCAGTTGACTGAAGCGTGGATATTATTTTTTTTCTATTGAATTTTAAAGACAATCCGTATTTTACTTCTCTTTAGAATTTAATTCAATCACCTGATTTTACTGCTAATGGATTAGTTTCCTATAAATTAATTGAAATAAAAAATTACTTATCTCAGATTTTTCAACAACAATTCCATTTTCCTGAAACATTTTATCGTGCAGCTATTATTTTGAGGGATATCAAATTGACTCTTTCTTTTTTAATTACAGGGAATTTTCCTTTCAAAAGGTTTTAAACACATGAAGTTTTCATAATGTTGTCAACTAAACAGCAACTCAACCAACACTTCTAAAATTTTCCCCACAAGTACTGATATACACAATAATTGTGACTGTGCTTAAAGAAACGGACCCCTTTATAAAATATAAGAAAGGTGATAACAGCCCCCTTTTGTATTCGAAAAGACCGCATATAATACATTATTAATGAGAGCATTATTTGAAAACTAAAGTACGGGGGTTAAGGAATGTCCAGTCTTAGATTGGAGGAAATTACGATTGCCACTCTTGAAACGTTCCACTTTCTCTCTTGAAAAGAGAACATTTCAGAAAAATGGAATTGTGGTTGAAAAATCTGAGATAAGTAATTTTTTATTTCAATTAATTTATAGGAAACTAATCCATTAGCAGTAAAATCAGGTGATTGAATTAAATTCTAAAGAGAAGTAAAATACGGATTGTCTTTAAAATTCAATAGAAAAAAAATAATATCCACGCTTCAGTCAACTGGAAAAACTCTTATCGTTTTGTTTTTAAGGCTTGGGCAAACCAAGTCTTTTTTATATAATTTGAATAGCAACAATATCCAATAGCTGCTTAAATGTCATGATTATTTTCCTTTTGGTTAGTTTTGACTCAAGACTTTTCATGTTGGTAATTTACTATCTAGTAGTTCAATAAAAAGACAATAAATCAATTAAAATTAAAAAAATCCGATTTAAATAAAAACATCAATTATTTTGTTTTTTGAAAAAATCAAAAAAATCAACAACCCTGCTCTGTTCCAAATTGAAGCCTCTTTAGACTTTTAGAGAAAATAAACTTCACGTTTCTTAAGTGCCACGCGAAGCGTTCAAGAAGACCCTGTCTCACCAAAGTTCATCTTACGGTTTTAAACTTATTTGAAGTTGCTCACAAGTATCACGCTTAAAAAACTTCTCGGACGTCAAATCTTTGGTCGTCCAATTCTTTGCCTATCACCTCCATCGTTAAATTAAGTTTTTAAGGATGTCTATTTTCAACCAAAAACTAATTTTTATCTTCCACTCGACGAAAAAATATTTTCACCTATTCCAAGTTTACTATATAAAAGAGACCGCAAACCACTCTTTTTATCAGTTAATTTTCATATTCTCCGAACAATTAAAATGGCTGATAGAGTATTAATTCGTCGTCAAATTGTTGAACTTCATGAGCAAGGTCTTTGCAATAGAGCAATAGCGCGGCAATTAAATGTTTCACCGACCACAGTGGCTACATGGATTGATCGTCAAAGAAATAATGAATTTAACGGTGGAGCTGATAGGGAGAGAGCCGGACGACCAAGGGCCCTAACGGACAGAGACCTCCGTCTGATAGGTCGGACGAGTAGGGCACAACCTTTTTTAACCGCAAGGCTCGTTAGAGCTGAACTGGAGCTGCAAGCCAGTGTAAGAACTGTGGGAAGAGCCTTGGCAAGCCAAGGGCTGCACGGAAGGGTCGCTTGCCAAAAAGATAAGTTGACTGCGGCAAACCGACAAGCGAGGTTCGAATTTGCTCAAGAGCATTTAAATTGGACACTGGAGCAGTGGGAAACCGTGGTCTTTACGGATGAGAAGAGTTTCGTCGTTGGACATAATGGCCAGGTAATTTTAATTAGTTCGGAAGTGTGTTGAATGAGGAGATAGACATAGAGTAACAAAGCCTATCGTTAGAGTATTTATTACTTTACACTCGCTCACCATTAATCAAGTATGTTTGACGTTTTAAAGATATGGGTTAGAAGACCTGTTGGCATGCGCTACAGAGAGCCCTACATCATCGAGGTTCAACGCAGTGGTCGATTTTCCGTAAACGTTTGGGGTTGGCTATCGGCGGTGAATTCCGGATGTTTGGTTCATATCGAAGGACGAAACAATGCCCAACGATATGTCCAACTCTTGGAAAACGACGCTTTGCCCAGCATATTGGAAAGGTTTCCCGACGGAAACTTTACCTTCATGCACGACCGCGCTCCAATACATACGGCAAGATTGGCCACAGAAGCGCTGGAGAGGCTTAGTGCGACTCACGGTTTTAGGGTAAGTGTCTTATCACCGATGTTAAATGTTCTATCACAGCTTAATTAACAATAGCATTACATTATTTCTGTTAATGTATCGTAAAGGTTATGAACTGGCCTTCAAAAGGGTGCGACATGAACCCGATAGAAAATCTCTGGGCGGAAATGGTCCGAAACGTTGACCATGTCAACGTTAGAAAAGCAGAACAATTACTGGAAGCTGTGCAAAATGCTTGGCGAGATCTAAAATTAAACGTGGAGTTATTCCAGTCCTACCACAACTCGATGCCTAATAGGATTCGAGATGTCTACGAAAACCAAGGATATTGGTCGCGTTATTGAAACGTCGTTTTGTGCAATAAGCCCATTTATTTTTTGTTTTTTCTTTATTCCAAGTATGCCAAGTTAAATAACCCCGATTTATAAAATATATGCAGCTATGTTTCTATAATGTCCAATGCTAAGTAACATTATTTTGTTTTGGTTCGAATGCGGTCATCATACTTCGAAAATACAGCGGCCACACATTTTCGATTTATGTTAAAACTATTTCCAATAAAATGAAACTAGATCCTTAAATTATGAACTTTGAGTTGACACATGATCTTTACTTCTTTCTTTGGGGGAAAACAACAATTGTCCTAAGTAGGCATATAATAAAGTTACAACTTTATATGGTCTCCGATAACGTTTAGGAAAATACTTTGCGAGATTATACACAATGCTTAATTCATCTTGAATTGTTTCACCGTAAATATTAACTTCATTAGATTTACTTCTGTGTGTTTTTACACATTTCTGCGCCACAATCTGCCTAAAATTCACATATATAAATTCAAATACTATTTGAAACAAACCATTAAGGTTGCAGTTGTAAAGTAGTACTACGATTATTTGGTCCGATTCTTGGTATACCCTACGGTTACAATGTTAAAAAACATAATAACCTACCTTCTTGAAAACACAATACGAAAGAGACATTTTCTGTAAATTTCACGAATACCAACCGTTCTACTATTACGTAGGGCTTTTTATTTTTGTCAAATATTACGTTCCAAAATTCAATCTTAGGTATCATTGCAAAAAAGGCAACGAAAGTTTAAAGAGGTAGTTGTTAATTTTCAAATGTGCAGGATTTAAGCAAATTCAACACTAAACCGATAAAGCTCGAAAGTATAGAAAACTTTAGCACATAAATATATTTCTGTCATAAGAATAATTGTAGTCATAACCGTAAACATACTTCAATAATTTGAATTACATCAGGGATTCTACATGTAAGAGGTATCGGAAGCGGACATATAACCAAAGTTAAACATCTGGCTCGGGCAGAGGGGTCTTTTAACTAGTAGAGGCGAAGGCTAGTGGTCCCTTTCAAGGACAAATTGAAAACAAATCCAAAGCTGGTGAAACACGGCTCAACTGCGCATGGCACACCGCTGCCGGAGCCACTCGTTTCTGATCCCTCTTACATCTAGAATCCCTGAGATTCATAAACATACGCGTAGTATTAAATGAAGGGCCCTTGTAACCATTCCCCATAATTTGTAACACTTTTTCTATATTCTTCATTTTCGATTTTCATCTATTTCAGATATTATGTCACTGGAATTCGATCAAACATTATTATAGACCAATTTGAAATTTCCTTGGCATAAGCCAACTTTCAAGGGGTAAGCCCGCCATCGGGGTAAACTCGTGATTCTAAGAAGCTCCGCTAGAGGCAGTGCGAGTTGGCAATAGCCTCCTGCATGGCGTGAGCTCGGGACCCAATATAGCCGTGCTTCTTGGCGTGAAGCAGTTTACCCCGATGGCAGCCTCGCCCCTGCGTGTTATTTTATCTGTGTGTAATTTCCGAATTGGTCTATTAAAGTCCATTCTAACATCTATTCCTTAAGAGTTTCACAACCTTCAATACACGTTGCTCCGCATTCGAAACATTTATTCTCTAAACGCTTCAAATGTATAATTAAACTTAAGTCCAACTCCTAGCCCAGTATACGTGATTTACGAGAAGATTCCTCTAGGGCGCTGCCATAGCGAGTGACAGCCGGGCGTGCCTTTGTTAGTGGCTGACATGGAGAGTGAGTAAACGTGCCTCTGTAGCCTTGACTGAAGAATTCTCTGAAAAGGGGGAGGTAACCTCGTAAGTCCTGTATAGAGCCCCTCCCTTCAACACATAATGAAACGTTTAAATTATCTTAATGGCTCACTTAAACTATGTTTTGCCAACGCTGCTGACGGAGACGGCAAAAAATACCAATGGGCCTTAGTTGCTAACTCGCTATAAGGAAAATAAGACTCGCCTCTTCTTTCATCCCCCCCGTCGCGGGGAAGGGGGGTCGTGGACAATGACGTGCGCCAAAATAACCCTGTTCTCCATTCCTTCTTAGAAAATTAAATGTGTTAATAATAAAATGAAAAGCCACCCAAATAGTATCGATCAAACATTTATTTTCCCAGGCGCCAAATACCATCATGCAAAATTCTGGAAACGTTTTCTTATCGAAAATCCTCTCACTTTTAACCTATCACAAAACTCGTGTATTATATTTAATTCACTGAATACCATTTATGCAAACTCTAATTGTAATTCAAACATTTCTCAATTTCCAAACCGCCCTGAACATTCATTCCCATGTTAGTCTCTTCCCTTATTGCGTAACACCCGGTTTTCACTGGGCGAATTTTATGCGTTTTTCGCATTATTTTGCGGAAAAGGAAAAACCTTTCCTCTTTTTTTTTTGGCAAATTTCGCGATTTTGCGTTGTGGGTGCTATTTCTATTTTTGCGAATTTTCCCGAGGCGCGTTTTTCTTTTCCGTTGGCACGAACCAATTATTGAGGGTTTGCTGGTCACGTGGTTAAGTCATCGCTTTTAATATTTCTGAATTTCAGGGTGAAATTACATTTAGTAGGGTTTGACCATCTTGTTTATCTCCGCTTTTCCTTTACTACAGAGTTAAGTTGATTCTGATACAACAAAATAATCGTTAGGCTTATTTTTCATCATTTTGGACGTCGCGTTTTGGGTCATAACTTTTGACTTTCTAAACCGATTTTCAATATGAAAATAGTTTTGGATTCTGTGTGGCAAGACGCGTGCAATGACCCCATTGTCGACCCATTTGGTGCATTATTTCGTCATGTCATTATCGGGGGTCTTTACCATTTCCGGTATTACTATCACCCAAACTATGCAACTGTGCAATATTTCTGCGCAAAATAATTTCGTGAAGCAGATCTATCTAGAAAGTCCTATTTTATTGCTCTAGTGCAAATAGAAATTAAATGGCAGCCAAATGAAAATGTCCAGAAACTTTTGTCGGGGACTGAATACAATATTCTTGGCGCGATCTCAAGTTGAACGTGGAACTATTCCAGGCGTATCATCATTCAATGCCTAGTAGAGTTCGGGAGGTTTACGAAAACCAGGGATATTGGTCACATTATGACACCGTAAACTTCGCATTTACGTCATGTAAAAACTTTAATTTGTTTTGTGTAATTTGTTAGAGTATGTTTAGATCTATTATTAGATTTCATTAAAATTTTCTTAAAATCTTGTATTATAAATATCGTAAGAATTACTTCTAACTGGTATTTATTGGTTTTAGTGTAATGGTGTCCACACATGTAAATACTGAAATAATAACTGGCGAAGTCAACTGGTTTTTCATTGCTCAAGTTTTAATAAAGTAAGAATTAAATATGATCGTATAGTTCTTTTAAAGTTCATTGCACAAGTTGTCCTGTGATCTTATTTAAAACCTAATTACTTCCAATAACCGAAATGGCGACATTGAACTGCACGCAAACCTCTATCGCGTTTTTAGAACAGTAAATAAACCGTCAAAAGTATACTACAACCGGAAACAATACTCGAAAACCAACAAATTAAACCCGTGTCCTAAAGTGTTCTCTAAACCATTTATTACTCAAACTTGAAAGACACCACTAATCTAAGACAACAAGTTCAATTTTAAACTCGAAATTTTAATTTAAATCACAAGGACGCCTACGTAAACCTCAGTAACTTGTATGCTTAACATCTATAGTTACAATTTGACTGATAATCTACTCCGAGTCCAAACTCCTTTATCAGAGGTATGAAATTTTGCAGGGACGGTACTCAAATGCAGTAGGCGAGCTCTTAGGTTTCTTCTATTCCTCATCATCTTGAAAAATGTCGGCGTCTACGTGTTTCAACCAAAGCTATAACATTTAAAACACTGGTTCCCAACATCCGTAAGACTGACTTCATGTCTTTTGAAGCTCAATTTTCCACCTTCGTTAAAAATGGCGACCTGAAATGCAATAATATATCTCGATGGGCAACACCGGTAGTTTTTTTTTGCTACTCTGTAAATACTAAAGGTTATTGTTTTGAAAACATTGAAGATGGATTTTATTATTCTAAATATTCAAGATGAATTCTTTTCTAAATATTCATGATATAATTTCAGTAAAACATCATCTGCGAATAAAATACTTAAATAAAATAAAATTTCTAACCGAACAACCTTGGAGAAGCTTCAACCTTTGACAGGGCAAGAAAATGGTATTTAACTCTATACATGGGCGCCCGTTAAATTTCTCATTTCAAGTAAAAAATCCATGGCGTCTTAGAGTATTGTGTAAATCATGGCGTCTTAGATTATTGTGTAAATCTAAGTGTCCCTCTATCCATATAGATTATGAAACGTAAACTTTAAACTACAAAAGAATAATATCAAATTATTTTAGGGGAAATAGTCAAGGTTAATAGTGGAAGCAGACTCAATTTAGTTTTTTGCCAAATTAACGATAGTAAAATTGAGATATTAAATTCTCAATGTCACAAACCAAGGCGATTACCGACTATATTATAGCAGGAAAAGTATGGGCTATTGAGTCTGATTGTTTTCCGATGATCATTGAAACTGCTCTACTCTAAGCTAAAAAATATATAGAGCAACCTTCATACGCTGAAACACGACACAATTGCAAACGCTGTGTTTTTTATCGTTTGTAGGGCCTCTCTCTCTTTTTTGCTCTATGTTCCAAAAACAGCCATAATTTTCAAAAAAACAAATTCTTAAGTAAAGTTTAAAGGGATAGTTATCACGTTTAAAATGTGCTGGGAATAAGAAAACTTGCAGAGTAAAGCCGAGAAAGCGGGAATTACGTTAAAATTATCCACGTCGTAAAATATTTTCATGTCATAAGAACTTGCGAATAATTTAACTTATATACATATATTATTATAATTCAAACCATTCTTATCCACTTTGAATTGAACAATGTCTTCTCAACCATCCTCATGAATTTGCCGTTGAAATGTTATTCCCACAATATTACTTTCAGAGCATTTCTCAACATCCAATTCTCAAGCGTCCAAACATTAATTACCGAACGTCAAATAAGTTCTGTTACCCCTGTATTTTAGTCATGCCACCTATTTTGCTCCTTAAACTTTCTCAAAGTATATTCTTGAAACACTGTCCATCATTCAATACCGCGGCTCGTCCAACTTTTAATAGCGATTCAACAGATAACGCCGTCTGCCGTAAAATATCCGTCGAAGGAATTATCCCCAATTATCCACCCACTGTATTAGCAACTAGGAAATTATAAAAAATCATTAAACATATCCAAATCTCTAAATATTTAGACGTTTACAAACCGCCACCAACAATCCTCCATTTCCGAAGACTGAGTCTAATTCATAAGTTCCCATTTCTCATATGTCAGTGTGGAACTAAAAATTCTTGGGTTGGAACATCTTGTTTTTCTAATCGTAATGTTTTACTACTGAGCTAAGTTGATATAGAACAAATAAATAATCGTTAGGCTTATTTGCTATTGTTTTGAACGTCACGTTTTTTGTCATAACTTTTGATTTTCTGAACCGATTTACAATTCTAGAGGGCCGGTAGGCCCTTCTAGATAAGATCCCACACCCTCCCGTAATGTTAAATGAAAATTCACAGATTTTCGCCGATTTTCCCATAGGAATAACATGGGGTTTTTGGTGCTCCTGTACATCGAATCATTTAAAAACTAAAGCGAAGTTACGTTTCGGAATACTTTCAAATTAACAAGTAACTATTGAAGGTGTGCCTTTTTCAAGTTTCATCAAAATTAATTAAGTCTAAGTATGTTAATTTAATTAAAAATGTAAGTACCTCGAAAGATTATTCTACAGCAGACGACGCTAATTGTTCGTTACTCTACAGTAGACAACGCTAATTTGCCATTTCACCGCCTTGAAACTTTAACTTGATATTTTTCAATAAATATAACACTATATTTATTAAAAACTTCTCTGGCGGGTATAATTTTCGTTTAATTATGTGTCTCGGTTGAAATTCTATACTTAAGATACCTTTTTAATTTATATTTTTGATGTTAGTTTCGACCAAGGCTTAAGTTGCCTTACTTAGGCCATGGATTTATAATAGAAGCTTACGCTTCATGGATATTTCCCTGTAGCCTTCAGTAAGGCATTTTGATTTTAAACACATTTATGTCACAAAAATTCGCGCGGGTGGGGACTGGGGGGCTGATGACGTAGAAATTGAGGCAAACTTTTTTCTTTTGGCGCGCAGGCGCTATTCAAAATTAGAACACGATCACGTGAAAAACTTCAACCCCCCCCCCTCTGAATTTGCCTCAAATTCTTCGTCACAAACACGCGTGCCAGGCTGGTACTATTTCAGACGAGGAATAAATGTTGTGCGCGTTTTAAGGTGAGTCAAATATCCAGGAAGCGTAAGCTTCTATTATAAATCCATGCTTAGGCAGACTATTGAGTGAGTCTATGCAATGGGTGATTGTAAAAGCTGGAAGGATAGATGGATCAGTGTTGGAAATAAGGACATTTTTAAAACTGTACCTGTGGCCTAGGTATTTTAATTAAAATAACTGTCCACGGTGCCAATCACTGTAAACGTACAAGGGCAGTGCACGCAATGTCATGGATAATTGCAATCGTAAAGTGGACTGTAAAAGATACGGCTTTGATAGTTTAAAATCGTGGCAGGTTTGTTTTGAAGTTGACTATAAAGCTCGGGTTCTAAAACGAATTGTGAGCCGTATCATATAAGAATTAGTAGAAGTGTAGAGCCATTTTTAACCTCGTCCTAGAAGTGAAAAATTTCGCATTTCAGGCAAATATTATTTTATAATAGAGTAATACAAATAAAGACTGAAGGAACAGATATTATATAAAAAAGGACTTGGTTTGCCCAAGCCTAAAAAACAAAACGATAAGAGTTTTTTCCAGTTGACTGAAGCGCGGATATTTTATTTTTCTATATAATTTTAAAGACAATCCGTATTTTACTACTCTTTAGAATTTAATTCAATCTCCTGATTTTACTGCTTATGGATTTATTTCCTATAAATTAATTGAAATAAAATATTACTTATCTCAGATTTTTCATGATAAAATTTTTACGAAAATGGAATTGTTGTTGAAAAATCTGAGATAAGATATTTTATTTCAATTAATTTATAGGAAATAAATCCATTACCAGTAAAATCAGGAGATTGAATTAAAGAGTAGTAAAATACAGATTGTCTTTAAAATTATATAGAAAAATAATATATCCGCGCTTCAGTCAACTGGAAAAAACTCTTATCGTTTTGTTTTTTAGGCTTGGGCAAACCAAGTCCTTTTTTATATAATTTGTGTCATGTTCCAGAACCCATTATGGAAGAAAATAAACTTCGCTTTGAAATTAAAATTCTGTAAAATAAACATAATAAACGAACAAGAAACGAAAAACATCTTTATAGTTTATTTTCTATATACTTTATTAACCAACATTAGGCTAAGATTACTTGCGAAGTCATGGGAATTCTCGCGAACTCGTGAAAACTCTAACGAACTCGTGAGAACTCTAACGAACTCGTGAGAACTCTAACGAACTCGTGAGAACTCTAACGAACTCGTGAGAACTCTCTCGAAGTCGTGGGAACTTTCTTGAACTCCTTGGAACTCCCGAGGACTCGATGAAAACTCTTCCGACTTGCGAGAACTCTATCGAACTCGCGAGAACTCTATCGAACTCACGGCAACTCTAGCGAACACGCGAGAAACTCCATCGAACTCGGGGCAACTCAAGGGAAATTCAAGTCAACTCACCCGAACTCTCGCAAACTCACACGAACTCTCGATAACTCACGCTAACTCTCGATAACTCTCGATAACTCACGCTAACTCTCGATAACTCACGCTAACTCTCGATAACTCTCGATAACTCACGCTAACTCTCGATAACTCACCCTAACTCACACGAACTCCTGCAATTATGAACTCAGGTGTACACCAAAAAGTTATGTGTCTACCCCCTCGATCGTACCTAAGCAACAAAAGTTATACAAATTCCGAGCTCTAGTCAATAGAGGGCAATTTATGCAATTGATTAGTTGGCTTTTTGAATTAAAATAAGTCGTCTCATACACTGATTATTTAGCTAGTAAAAAAAACCATTGTATTTTTTGGAAACTTACTTAAAGGGTTGTTTTATGAATAAAATATTGGTTCAAATATATAGGATTTTGAGGATGTAGAAGGCATGGTCCGTATTTTAATACATTACGAAAAGAGACTAAAAATGGGAATCTGGTTTTAAAACACGCTGAATCGCGATATAAGTCCTTAGACCTTCGCAAAACTTCAATTAATTGCTTTACAAACTTTCATGAAATATTTTTTTCCTTAGCATGTAGGAACAACAACAAAGCTTTTGCGCTCAGCATTTGTATGTCTGTTTTTAAATATTGATTGAGTTGTAAATATTATTCTTTGAATAAGCGCGTACCTATAAGAACTTAATGTACACAAACCGTTAGTGGGGAGGGAGGCAACCCTCAGTAAGGAGACATACAAGGGGGTTGACACATTTCCGTCTCCGCGCACTGTCATGATACAAAAAGACTACAGCGCAGGCGCCAAAAAGCCCCCCCCCCCATGTCTTTCCCTCTTAACTACATCGAAATGGTCTATCTCGTATACTACTTTACTGTGGTAGAAAACATGGGTATTGAACTACGAAACTAAGATGCCCTCACAACCACACCTATCTAATAGGAAAATATTGATTTGCGTGACTTGTTTTTATGTGTGTGTTTGAAAGAGGGATTTCTTTGAAACTTTTCCCTATTGGTTTTTTTTTAGGGAAATGACCCCGGATAGACGTTTATTTTTCTTTGCCTTTCAGATTTGGAACTTTCGGGGTTTTTCCTCTTCACCGCCTGAAAATCTTTATTCGTAAGTGCATGCCCATCAATGCAACGTTTATTTTTGTTTTCAAATACAGATGGTGCGTTCTTATATTCGGCGAGTCGCCAGCGAATATTTGCCGAGTCTTTAGTATAGGGTGTATGCTGCTTACCCTCTGCAGGCAAAATCAAACTAGAAATAAATCATTGGAAAAATCAAGATTTGAAACGACTTAATTTGTATTTACTCCTTTTGAACATGTTAAATGCGGCCTTTACACTTTACTTTGAAGCTAGATGGCTATAATGGAGATATCTTAATAGCAATGGCGATCCCCATTCATTTTTCCAACCGTAACCTTGAAGGAGAAAAGTTTTTAAAATATCTAAGAGTGGTTTTTGTGATTGAGCATTAGCGAATGCAATCACATCTCATTTGAAATGCTTAATTTTTTTAGGTTGAGAAGTCACGATTAAATCGAAGGGCTTGTTGCTATTTTGCATGTTTTCAAATATTTAAACTATCAAAACTTCATGTTGGTCGAAATGATACCTTTATAGATCCCTGAAGCGGAAATTTTCTTGAGAGAACTACAACTGAGAGCTAGAGTCAAGTATTAATGATGTTGGAAAATATTTTAGTCAAATCAAAATTTCAATTTCAAAAGTCTCAAAATCCGTCTTTAGGGTATAGGATCCAGTGTACTAAATATGAGCCAAATCGATTGAAAAGCGTCAAGGTTATGCCAAGAAGAATATTTTATATCTTTCTGGACGCCAGATTTCAAGATGGCCGAAGATTGTTAAAGTCTTTCTCAGTGCTTTCTTACTACTACACCCCGAGGAAAATGTCAGCCTTCTGTAAAAAAAGTTTGAACTGGGCATTGTTCAAACCAGTCAGGTAGTCAATCAGTGAGTCCGAAAAATCTATATCTATATAAGTCCTGACTGACTGATAATCAACGTCCAGCCCAAACTGCTTGACAAAGAAGGCTGAAAATTTGCAGGAACGTTACTCATAAGTAGTAGAAAGAGAAAAATGTATGGAATCCGCCGCCATCTTAATAAATAGCGCCCAGAAATGTAAAAAATATTCTCTATGCAACTAAGTCCCCGCGTTTCAACCGATTTCACAAATATTTAGTGCAGGTTTCCTTTAACCTTAAGACGGGCTGAATGGTCTTTCGGGTTCGATTTTTCGCCATCTTTTTAAATGGCGGCCAGAAATTTAAAAACCCTTCTTTATGGAATAATGTCCACATGAAAAGTAATAAAAAATGTCGCGACGGGCTGCGGGCAACGCCGAGTGCCTTCGATTTTAGGGTGCTACAAAAATATTAGTCATCAGTAAAATCTAACCATTCTTTATATCATTTTGATAGTATTCTTATTACATGCGAGAGACGCCGCCGGAATACCAGCTAGTAACTTATATAAATTCGGATGGAAAGTATGTACTTTTGATTTAAAGGGAATGCGAATTTACAATTTCATATCATATTTTCCCACGAAAGTGGTATTATGTTACACCTTCAAGTCTCTTCTTTCAAAATATCAAGTTTCTAATATAATTGAACCAAAGTTTCTATTTTTAAAATCCATTGAAAAATCACGAAAAGTCAGTTTCGATATATCAATAATTTTGCCTTGTCGAGCTTGTTCGCCCGTTTTATGACATCACTATGACGTAAGGAAAAAAAGCGCGGGAATCCTATACGTGGCGTCTCGAGCTTCTCGCCAGTCTAAGCTCTGGGTCTGATAGCGGTGAGTGTGGCACTATCTCACGTGAAAAATATATCCGTGACGTCAGCGTACGGGAAACGTTTTAGCCTTTCATAAAAAGTGGATTTCAAATAATTTCATATGAAGCATTTTCAAATGCATAGTGCGGCCAAATAAGCAGATATCGGAGAATTAAAAGCTTGATATTTTTTAATTCACAGAAATGAATTCTATCTTTTGTTGTATAATTGAGAGGTTTACAAACGAAGCTTCTCATTCCCTTTAAATAAGAAGTTACACTTCTTTTTATTAAAAGCACTAATATGATTTAGATCTTATTAAGATTGCGCAATAAAACAATTGATTTGTTAGCATTGTGAACCTAGTTTCTAAAAAGGAATCAATCAAGAACAATTCATTCCAGATATATTCCAAATAACGATTGCGATTCAACACCCACTTATGGGAAAACATTTCATTGTACCTTTAAAGTTTAAAATTGTCGTTGTCTTGAAAAATCGGTTAAAATCCCGGATAGCTTGAGGGTAGATGCGAGTAGGGATGGAGCGACATGGTGTGTTGCAGGACGCCCGGTTCTTTGTAGCGGAACAAAAGAGTACATCGATCTTATATTCCTTAATCTTGAAACCGAAAAGTTTTCAAAATTATTATTAAAGGGAACCCGAACCGATAAAAAGTAAGAAAAATAAAAAAGAATTTCAAGAAAGTTCTATTCAAAAATAAAAGGCATTCACCCCCAACTTTCAACAGGGTTATTAGAAGCCTGAGTTTCTGATATTCAAATCATGGCATTTTGGAAACGTAAAACATTTAATACTTGACTAGCATCGAATCCTTTCTATTTAAGGGATATTCTATCTTCGTTGCAAAATTCGAAATTCCCATTCGACCGAAACCCAGCATCTTCGCAGGTTTACGAAATGTAAACCCTAGCTTAGACGACCCCATTTTATTTAGATGTCAATTAACCCATGAACGCAATTATAGAATAATTTAGTTGTTAAATGAAGGGTTATTTACTTTTAAGGGGGATGTAAAGTAACCGTACTTCGAAACAGTTAATTAGATCTTCGGCTTAAATATAATGAAGTCTCCGTTAATAAATTTAATGAAGAAAACCGTTGATCTTAACCTTAATTTTTGATAATGAATGAATGAATGAATGAAATTGAAGTTTATTGTGCATAAAAAAAGTTGGTTCACAACTCACGAGATTATACACACTTAGTAGAATAATCTTCATTATAATACCAATTAAGGGAATCCATATAGAGCAAATTTCGAAGCGAATGTATTCTACTTTTATGGAGATTCTCTAAATGTATCTACCACCATTTTTTTTCATTTAGAAGTATTTATTTTTAGTTTGAGTTACATAGCTTAAACTAACATGACCTAACTAAACCTAACCTAGATTCTTCTATCCCAAACGAACCAAACTTAGCCTGGAGTAACTTAGGCGCAAATATTTGGTAAACGACCAGTTTTATGCCAAAATATTGGAAAAACGTGAAAAATTAGTTTGAAATCGACTCAATGTAAGCAATCTACTCTACACACGTTTTTCAAGGTATGGCCTTTAAAACGATTTTACAAACTTAACCACAAGCGCATTTACCTAACCACATCATTCAAAGAACCGTGTATTTTTCATTTAAAATTGACAGTGCGAATCGATAATGGCCCAAGGTATGTAAATCCCAAAAATAACGTAACTTTTAAAAGATTATTTTCAAAGATAAATGTTAGACGCTTGCACGATAAAAGAGGTAAAACCCCAGCAGCCTCTGCACAGGTGTAGTCATAGTCCTAAATGGACCAGCATAAAAAGGATGAATTAAGACAGGGGCAAATGATCTTAGAGAAATATGTTAATACAATTCTTATCTTACTATCATCATTGCTCCCTTAACTATTGAGTGACCTTGATACTAAAATACTATCGCTCCTCCAAAGAATGGATGTTGAACCCATAAAATGTCCAGTTTCCTTTTCCGCTTTACGGTTTTTAAGATACTAGAAGAAAAGACACCTGGTGTGGTTCGCCAGCCCTTAGTTACTTTATGGGACACCATTTTAAAATTCAGTCGAAATGTTTCCCTTAGTCATATATTTCCCAAGAATCCGGTACAATACGGCGAAGCGTATTTTGTTTTCATTTTTCAAGCTTTGTTCCTCAACCTACTAAATATTTCATTAACTTAATAGCTCAGAAAATTAAATATTGAAATATTTCTCGTATTCTTTAATGGCTGCCGGGAAATTTCAGTCGGAAATACGTAATTTTCGTCGCGATAACAGTTTTCAAGAACCAATGAGATGCTGGTTGAAATTTAGAGGCAAGGATTAACTCCGGACCTACGTTTTGACTGGAGATAGAGCTGGAAATGTGGCGATTTTATACCTTCTCCCTAATAAACTAGATATCACTTCTTGATTGAAATTTATAAAAATCAATTGAATTGGGAAAATAAAATTAAGGAACTTGGGGAAATATTTAATTCGTTAGTGGACACGCGGAAGTACAGTAGATAGCAAAGACGCTAATTTGCCAGTTGCCCAATAAAAAAAAAATAATTAGTCCCACGCGGAGGGATAAGTACATTATATATTATACCATGAGTTAATAATATGTTAGCTCCCTAGGGAGCTAACATATTATTTACTCATGATTATACTAAAAACAACAAATATGTTGGAAAATGTTAAAAATTTTTGACCATTCTTTGGAGGAGCGATAGTATTTTAGTATCAAGGTCACTCAATAGTTAAGGGAGCAATGATGATAGTAAGATAAGAATTGTATTAACATATTTCTCTAAGATCATTTGCCCCTGTCTTAATTCATCCTTTTTATGCTGGTCCATTTAGGACTATGACTACACCTGTGCAGAGGCTGCTGGGGTTTTACCTCTTTTATCGTGCAAGCGTCTAACATTTATCTTTGAAAATAATCTTTTAAAAGTTACGTTATTTTTGGGATTTACATACCTTGGGCCATTATCGATTCGCACTGTCAATTTTAAATGAAAAATACACGGTTCTTTGAATGATGTGGTTAGGTAAATGCGCTTGTGGTTAAGTTTGTAAAATCGTTTTAAAGGCCATACCTTGAAAAACGTGTGTAGAGTAGATTGCTTACATTGAGTCGATTTCAAACTAATTTTTCACGTTTTTCCAATATTTTGGCATAAAACTGGTCGTTTACCAAATATTTGCGCCTAAGTTACTCCAGGCTAAGTTTGGTTCGTTTGGGATAGAAGAATCTAGGTTAGGTTTAGTTAGGTCATGTTAGTTTAAGCTATGTAACTCAAACTAAAAATAAATACTTCTAAATGAAAAAAAATGGTGGTAGATACATTTAGAGAATCTCCATAAAAGTAGAATACATTCGCTTCGAAATTTGCTCTATATGGATTCCCTTAATTGGTATTATAATGAAGATTATTCTACTAAGTGTGTATAATCTCGTGAGTTGTGAACCAACTTTTTTTATGCACAATAAACTTCAATTTCATTCATTCATTCATTCATTATCAAAAATTAAGGTTAAGATCAACGGTTTTCTTCATTAAATTTATTAACGGAGACTTCATTATATTTAAGCCGAAGATCTAATTAACTGTTTCGAAGTACGGTTACTTTACATCCCCCTTAAAAGTAAATAACCCTTCATTTAACAACTAAATTATTCTATAATTGCGTTCATGGGTTAATTGACATCTAAATAAAATGGGGTCGTCTAAGCTAGGGTTTACATTTCGTAAACCTGCGAAGATGCTGGGTTTCGGTCGAATGGGAATTTCGAATTTTGCAACGAAGATAGAATATCCCTTAAATAGAAAGGATTCGATGCTAGTCAAGTATTAAATGTTTTACGTTTCCAAAATGCCATGATTTGAATATCAGAAACTCAGGCTTCTAATAACCCTGTTGAAAGTTGGGGGTGAATGCCTTTTATTTTTGAATAGAACTTTCTTGAAATTCTTTTTTATTTTTCTTACTTTTTATCGGTTCGGGTTCCCTTTAATAATAATTTTGAAAACTTTTCGGTTTCAAGATTAAGGAATATAAGATCGATGTACTCTTTTGTTCCGCTACAAAGAACCGGGCGTCCTGCAACACACCATGTCGCTCCATCCCTACTCGCATCTACCCTCAAGCTATCCGGGATTTTAACCGATTTTTCAAGACAACGACAATTTTAAACTTTAAAGGTACAATGAAATGTTTTCCCATAAGTGGGTGTTGAATCGCAATCGTTATTTGGAATATATCTGGAATGAATTGTTCTTGATTGATTCCTTTTTAGAAACTAGGTTCACAATGCTAACAAATCAATTGTTTTATTGCGCAATCTTAATAAGATCTAAATCATATTAGTGCTTTTAATAAAAAGAAGTGTAACTTCTTATTTAAAGGGAATGAGAAGCTTCGTTTGTAAACCTCTCAATTATACAACAAAAGATAGAATTCATTTCTGTGAATTAAAAAATATCAAGCTTTTAATTCTCCGATATCTGCTTATTTGGCCGCACTATGCATTTGAAAATGCTTCATATGAAATTATTTGAAATCCACTTTTTATGAAAGGCTAAAACGTTTCCCGTACGCTGACGTCACGGATATATTTTTCACGTGAGATAGTGCCACACTCACCGCTATCAGACCCAGAGCTTAGACTGGCGAGAAGCTCGAGACGCCACGTATAGGATTCCCGCGCTTTTTTTCCTTACGTCATAGTGATGTCATAAAACGGGCGAACAAGCTCGACAAGGCAAAATTATTGATATATCGAAACTGACTTTTCGTGATTTTTCAATGGATTTTAAAAATAGAAACTTTGGTTCAATTATATTAGAAACTTGATATTTTGAAAGAAGAGACTTGAAGGTGTAACATAATACCACTTTCGTGGGAAAATATGATATGAAATTGTAAATTCGCATTCCCTTTAAATCAAAAGTACATACTTTCCATCCGAATTTATATAAGTTACTAGCTGGTATTCCGGCGGCGTCTCTCGCATGTAATAAGAATACTATCAAAATGATATAAAGAATGGTTAGATTTTACTGATGACTAATATTTTTGTAGCACCCTAAAATCGAAGGCACTCGGCGTTGCCCGCAGCCCGTCGCGACATTTTTTATTACTTTTCATGTGGACATTATTCCATAAAGAAGGGTTTTTAAATTTCTGGCCGCCATTTAAAAAGATGGCGAAAAATCGAACCCGAAAGACCATTCAGCCCGTCTTAAGGTTAAAGGAAACCTGCACTAAATATTTGTGAAATCGGTTGAAACGCGGGGACTTAGTTGCATAGAGAATATTTTTTACATTTCTGGGCGCTATTTATTAAGATGGCGGCGGATTCCATACATTTTTCTCTTTCTACTACTTATGAGTAACGTTCCTGCAAATTTTCAGCCTTCTTTGTCAAGCAGTTTGGGCTGGACGTTGATTATCAGTCAGTCAGGACTTATATAGATATAGATTTTTCGGACTCACTGATTGACTACCTGACTGGTTTGAACAATGCCCAGTTCAAACTTTTTTTACAGAAGGCTGACATTTTCCTCGGGGTGTAGTAGTAAGAAAGCACTGAGAAAGACTTTAACAATCTTCGGCCATCTTGAAATCTGGCGTCCAGAAAGATATAAAATATTCTTCTTGGCATAACCTTGACGCTTTTCAATCGATTTGGCTCATATTTAGTACACTGGATCCTATACCCTAAAGACGGATTTTGAGACTTTTGAAATTGAAATTTTGATTTGACTAAAATATTTTCCAACATCATTAATACTTGACTCTAGCTCTCAGTTGTAGTTCTCTCAAGAAAATTTCCGCTTCAGGGATCTATAAAGGTATCATTTCGACCAACATGAAGTTTTGATAGTTTAAATATTTGAAAACATGCAAAATAGCAACAAGCCCTTCGATTTAATCGTGACTTCTCAACCTAAAAAAATTAAGCATTTCAAATGAGATGTGATTGCATTCGCTAATGCTCAATCACAAAAACCACTCTTAGATATTTTAAAAACTTTTCTCCTTCAAGGTTACGGTTGGAAAAATGAATGGGGATCGCCATTGCTATTAAGATATCTCCATTATAGCCATCTAGCTTCAAAGTAAAGTGTAAAGGCCGCATTTAACATGTTCAAAAGGAGTAAATACAAATTAAGTCGTTTCAAATCTTGATTTTTCCAATGATTTATTTCTAGTTTGATTTTGCCTGCAGAGGGTAAGCAGCATACACCCTATACTAAAGACTCGGCAAATATTCGCTGGCGACTCGCCGAATATAAGAACGCACCATCTGTATTTGAAAACAAAAATAAACGTTGCATTGATGGGCATGCACTTACGAATAAAGATTTTCAGGCGGTGAAGAGGAAAAACCCCGAAAGTTCCAAATCTGAAAGGCAAAGAAAAATAAACGTCTATCCGGGGTCATTTCCCTAAAAAAAAACCAATAGGGAAAAGTTTCAAAGAAATCCCTCTTTCAAACACACACATAAAAACAAGTCACGCAAATCAATATTTTCCTATTAGATAGGTGTGGTTGTGAGGGCATCTTAGTTTCGTAGTTCAATACCCATGTTTTCTACCACAGTAAAGTAGTATACGAGATAGACCATTTCGATGTAGTTAAGAGGGAAAGACATGGGGGGGGGCTTTTTGGCGCCTGCGCTGTAGTCTTTTTGTATCATGACAGTGCGCGGAGACGGAAATGTGTCAACCCCCTTGTATGTCTCCTTACTGAGGGTTGCCTCCCTCCCCACTAACGGTTTGTGTACATTAAGTTCTTATAGGTACGCGCTTATTCAAAGAATAATATTTACAACTCAATCAATATTTAAAAACAGACATACAAATGCTGAGCGCAAAAGCTTTGTTGTTGTTCCTACATGCTAAGGAAAAAAATATTTCATGAAAGTTTGTAAAGCAATTAATTGAAGTTTTGCGAAGGTCTAAGGACTTATATCGCGATTCAGCGTGTTTTAAAACCAGATTCCCATTTTTAGTCTCTTTTCGTAATGTATTAAAATACGGACCATGCCTTCTACATCCTCAAAATCCTATATATTTGAACCAATATTTTATTCATAAAACAACCCTTTAAGTAAGTTTCCAAAAAATACAATGGTTTTTTTTACTAGCTAAATAATCAGTGTATGAGACGACTTATTTTAATTCAAAAAGCCAACTAATCAATTGCATAAATTGCCCTCTATTGACTAGAGCTCGGAATTTGTATAACTTTTGTTGCTTAGGTACGATCGAGGGGGTAGACACATAACTTTTTGGTGTACACCTGAGTTCATAATTGCAGGAGTTCGTGTGAGTTAGGGTGAGTTATCGAGAGTTAGCGTGAGTTATCGAGAGTTATCGAGAGTTAGCGTGAGTTATCGAGAGTTAGCGTGAGTTATCGAGAGTTATCGAGAGTTAGCGTGAGTTATCGAGAGTTCGTGTGAGTTTGCGAGAGTTCGGGTGAGTTGACTTGAATTTCCCTTGAGTTGCCCCGAGTTCGATGGAGTTTCTCGCGTGTTCGCTAGAGTTGCCGTGAGTTCGATAGAGTTCTCGCGAGTTCGATAGAGTTCTCGCAAGTCGGAAGAGTTTTCATCGAGTCCTCGGGAGTTCCAAGGAGTTCAAGAAAGTTCCCACGACTTCGAGAGAGTTCTCACGAGTTCGTTAGAGTTCTCACGAGTTCGTTAGAGTTCTCACGAGTTCGTTAGAGTTCTCACGAGTTCGTTAGAGTTTTCACGAGTTCGCGAGAATTCCCATGACTTCGCAAGTAATCTTAGCCTAATGTTGGTTAATAAAGTATATAGAAAATAAACTATAAAGATGTTTTTCGTTTCTTGTTCGTTTATTATGTTTATTTTACAGAATTTTAATTTCAAAGCGAAGTTTATTTTCTTCCATAATGGGTTCTGGAACATGACACAAATTATATAAAAAAGGACTTGGTTTGCCCAAGCCTAAAAAACAAAACGATAAGAGTTTTTTCCAGTTGACTGAAGCGCGGATATATTATTTTTCTATATAATTTTAAAGACAATCTGTATTTTACTACTCTTTAATTCAATCTCCTGATTTTACTGGTAATGGATTTATTTCCTATAAATTAATTGAAATAAAATATCTTATCTCAGATTTTTCAACAACAATTCCATTTTCGTAAAAATTTTATCATGAAAAATCTGAGATAAGTAATATTTTATTTCAATCAATTTATAGGAAATAAATCCATAAGCAGTAAAATCAGGAGATTGAATTAAATTCTAAAGAGTAGTAAAATACGGATTGTCTTTAAAATTATATAGAAAAATAAAATATCCGCGCTTCAGTCAACTGGAAAAAACTCTTATCGTTTTGTTTTTTAGGCTTGGGCAAACCAAGTCCTTTTTTATATAATATCTGTTCCTTCAGTCTTTATTTGTATTACTCTATTATAAAATAATATTTGCCTGAAATGCGAAATTTTTCACTTCTAGGACGAGGTTAAAAATGGCTCTACACTTCTACTAATTCTTATATGATACGGCTCACAATTCGTTTTAGAACCCGAGCTTTATAGTCAACTTCAAAACAAACCTGCCACGATTTTAAACTATCAAAGCCGTATCTTTTACAGTCCACTTTACGATTGCAATTATCCATGACATTGCGTGCACTGCCCTTGTACGTTTACAGTGATTGGCACCGTGGACAGTTATTTTAATTAAAATACCTAGGCCACAGGTACAGTTTTAAAAATGTCCTTATTTCCAACACTGATCCATCTATCCTTCCAGCTTTTACAATCACCCATTGCATAGACTCACTCAATAGTCTGCCTAAGCATGGATTTATAATAGAAGCTTACGCTTCCTGGATATTTGACTCACCTTAAAACGCGCACAACATTTATTCCTCGTCTGAAATAGTACCAGCCTGGCACGCGTGTTTGTGACGAAGAATTTGAGGCAAATTCAGAGGGGGGGGTTGAAGTTTTTCACGTGATCGTGTTCTAATTTTGAATAGCGCCTGCGCGCCAAAAGAAAAAAGTTTGCCTCAATTTCTACGTCATCAGCCCCCCAGTCCCCACCCGCGCGAATTTTTGTGACATAAATGTGTTTAAAATCAAAATGCCTTACTGAAGGCTACAGGGAAATATCCATGAAGCGTAAGCTTCTATTATAAATCCATGGCCTAAGTAAGGCAACTTAAGCCTTGGTCGAAACTAACATCAAAAATATAAATTAAAAAGGTATCTTAAGTATAGAATTTCAACCGAGACACATAATTAAACGAAAATTAGACCCGCCAGAGAAGTTTTTAATAAATATAGTGTTATATTTATTGAAATATATCAAGTTAAAGTTTCAAGGCGGTGAAATGGCAAACACAAACACCAAATAACAAGTCGTGGGCGTAACCCCGGGGTTCAATGCTATCAATTACCATTTTAATTGATACATCGTCATTATTGCTTATCAGTTGAACAAAGATTTCGTGCAACCTCGTTAAATCAGGATCATACATAGCTTTATTTAATTCTTCTTTTGGGAATCTAGTCCAACAATATCTGAACAAAATTTTATGGTTGTAACGACTGACATACCCTAAGGATCCATCAGCTAGTTTTAACAAATCATTGTCATTTGTAGCTGGCATTGTGCCTTTCATCTTGCATACGTGGTGGTCAAATGCCTTTACAAACTCAGTATTTGGCCATGCAAAGCAATGAATATTCGTGAATAACGTTAGAATATTGAACCTAGATATGACATCGCACATTTCCATAAAATTTTATTGACTGAACAGATAAGCAAACACCGTTTGCTCGCAGAGGTCATAAGAACCGTTTACAGGCCATGATTTGAAAATATTCAAGGCCTCAATTTTATCTTCGTCACTTAAACTGTTAAACAGAAACTTCACTGTTTCAATATTATAATAATCAGAAGCAACCCTAAGGAAAAACTTGACATCGATAGACGTCCATCACGATCTAACACAGCTTTTTCTACAAATGAATTTATGTCTAGCAATTGTCCGTCTATTTTATAAATCCATTCCATAAATTTTAAACTATCATAATACTGCAGTTTTTCTCTGATTCTTGGCCACAGTTCCCTAACTTTATCCTCCAAACAGTAATTGCATGCCATTTTAAAACTGAATGACAAATCGAGGTCACTTTGATTCTCTAGTAGTAATCTGGCCATCTTGGGTCGATTCAATGAGCCTTCAACCGTCTAACTCAAATTGGCGACTTGGTGTTCCAGGGTAGTGTCGGTGACCTCGAATTGCATTACTTTAAGCCACTTAATTATTTCATGTCCTACATCAGTCAATATTATCATGGTCATTTCTTTAAACAGTGTTGGTATGTTGGAGCGATTTAGCTCGGCAATTGCTTGGTGGTTCATTGAGTTGTGGCTGGAGTTATATTTAATTTCTTCCAGAACAGATCGTAAGGATTGTTTATTTGCCCTAACCCAAACTGACGAGGCGAAATTAGTCAGGGCTTGACGTTGCAAAGAAATCATAGGCAGTTTGAGTTATTCAATAAGAATTTCAACACAAGTGAACTATTTCAATAAATGAACTTAAATCGTACGCAGTAATACTGGATATATCAACTCTTCAAAGTTCTCAAAAGCGAGTAATGTTCACTGGATTTTGAATCTACACCAAATCCAGTGAGTCTTCTCGATATTGTTGAAATGCACCTAACCTAAAAACCATAAAAAAATTTGTATGAGTTAAAAGCTAATATCAAAAAAATATAAAATTTTTTACAATACGAAATACCATTATTTTTGCTAATATGAATTGTTTAAACGCAAAAGCAAAACACCGTGAATTCATGTAGGCATAACAAAATAAAACATGAATTCATTCATATTATCCTCGTATTGACTCAATTCATCTCGATATTTACGGCAAAACTCACGTTACGACTACTTGAGCCGCGTTTACACGAGACACTTAACTTTGGAACCGTTTTCAACCGTTTTGGAAAGGCCTAACACTTTTTAAAAAATAGTATTTGCATTTTCTCGTGAAAGATCTCTGGTTTTTATCAACTTAAAATTCTTTTTTGTACATTCCAAAACGGTTTAAAACGGTTTCAAAGTGTCTCGTGTAAACGCGGCTTTAGTTTAAAATACAAAACGAGTCATCTTTCGAAGATAACAATCTTTTATTTTTTCGTCTTTAAAAAATACAGATTAAAATTACTGAAAGAATGTTACAACCGCAATTGCAATTCTAAAGTACTTATTTAAAATTGCGTAGATTTTGTATGTAGGATAAGTAAAATTAATTGGGAACTTTGTTGTTACAAGAAAGGATTCATTAAATTGGTAAAAACCTTTTACCAAAAACCCGATAATAAAAGTAATCAAACCAAGTGTAATTAATCCTTAAACAGTCTTTATATAAGGAATTAACTACAACTGCATGCAATATTAAATTAATATTTAAACCTGAGCAGTTTTTGAAAGACAATTCTTGAGACCGAAATTCGATGAAAATTAACATGTTTAGAAAAATAAAGTGAGATAAACTGTAAATTGGAAAAAAATAAAAAAGCTTTGAAAAAACACAAAACATTAACAGTTTAAGAAGCTAATCAATGCAATTAAGATTCCAATGCGGAAAAAGCTGAATTAAAATATCAGCAAGTGGTTTAAGAAAAAAACCTTCTTTGATTTCTTAAGGAGCCTTTCGGCTATAAATTCTTACTGACAACAGTTTGAGCGAGGAAAAATTTCAAAAGATTGGCATCGTAATTAGCCAACCGTGAGATAATGAAAGTACCATCAAAAGATAACAAGTATTGGGCGTAAACCCGGGGTTCAATGCTATCAATTACCATTTTAATTGATACATCGTCATTATTGCTAATCAGTTGAACAAAGATTCCGCGCCACCCTGTTGAAGTACGATCTAGCATAGCTTCATTTAAAGCTTCCTTTGGGAATCTGGTCCAACAATATCTAAACAAAATCATATTGTTGTAACATCTGACAAACCCGAATGATCCTTCAGCTTGCTTTAACAAATCATTCCCATTTGTGGCTTCCATTTTGCCTTTCATCTTGCATACGTGGTGGTCAAATGCCTTTACGAACAAAGTATTTGGCCAAAGTAACGAATTTTCGTGAATAACGTTGGATTATCGTATCTAGATATCACATCACACATTTCCATAACATTTAATTGACTCAACAGATAAGCAAACACCGATTCGTCGCAGAACAAATAATCTTTTACATGAAATGATTTGAAAATCGTCAGGGCCTCAATTTTTCTTCGTCATTTAACATATTAAATAGAAATTTCACTGTATCTACATTACAAAAATTATAAATAATCCTAAGAAAAAACTTGACATCAATAGACGCGTCATCACTTTTAAATACACGGTCTAGTAAGGTAACTGATATGTCCTGCAAGTGTCCATCTAGTTTATAAATCCAGTATTGTACCATCAAATCTTCAGCATCGAAATCGTTTAACAGCCTTTCTTCTCTGACTCGTGGCCATAGTTCCCTAATTTTATCCTCCAAACAGTAAGTGCATGCATGAATTTATTAATTAACATGAATATATATCTGCATTGACTAGTTAAACTACATATTCAGGGATGGGAGGGGCTTAGTTTGAGTGACGTCAGAGGATTTCTGTCGGTTTGTTTTTAAAGCTAAAGCTCTTGTCACGCGGGAGGCTAATTATGCTTGTAAATTGATCAACTACCGCATTAATTTAATTCCAACAGCAGTGAAAAACCAGCATCATCAATTCTCACGATTTAAAATGTTAGTAGTTTACTTTCAACCGTTACATTAATTTTCATAATGGCCAAGGCTTAGCACTTTACCAACAGTTTTCAGTTTCAGATTAGGAAAAACATTGCAGGCACTTTTTATAATCGCTTCGTCGCCTCTTTCTTGTTAGGTAACTTCTCACTAACAATACTGTTAAAGCCATAATATACCAAGCCCTAAAATATCTTCGTTAACTATACTATTTAGTTATTTACAAAGGGAGGGGATGGGTTTAACAATGAAATAAAATAATAATATATAAATTAACCAGTGTAAATTTCTAAATATCCACTGAAATATAAAGCAATCATTTTTAAACATTCTCTTTTCAAAATATTCCGCGTTTCATAAACAATTTACAATTATTTGAAGTTTAGATGATGGGAAAACCGTGTTTACTTTAATATTTACAAGCCTCAGAATTCCAGAATCATTCTTGCTTAATTTAGAAGTACTGGCGTATGTACAGGTTCCAATTTGTCAAATATTTGTCTTGAATTATGTTTAGGCCTACTTTATTTTTTTTTGGCGAATTTCAAAACATAGTCTTTCATAGTTATTTCCTCTCTCTCTCTTACCACGGCTTAATTATGGCTATTTTTAAATTAATTAAGAACAAAACAACAAATAGACCAATAAGCAGGATGATTTGAAAAACGTAATTTAGGGGCATGTCTTCTTTACCATCCTATGGTGACCTTTCCCAAAGAATTTCATCCCTATGGCCACAAAATCTAGTATCCCTTAAAAGTTGATTTTATTTTATCCTACAGATTGCAGTTAAGAAACATTGTGCGCCAATTGTTGTTAATTCGTAAATTTTGGAACTATAGTCAGTTGCCCAGTCCAGAACTAACCAAAGCGGCAATAGAGGGGGGGAGGGGCTGGCACAAACGAAAGCTTACAATAATCTCCATAAATATGGGTCTAAAGGTTATTTGCCATGAACATGTATCCTTTACTAAAAGGTACTCAAAAGAAAGCAACGGCGGATGGGAAGAATTGTTTGAAACATGTCAGGGGCACGTAACCAAGGACTTTGAGAGGCGTAGTATAAAGAAACTTGGTTCGTTTCATTTCAAAAACTAGCACTACAATCTCGAGAAAAACCAAGGACTCCACATCTTAGCACGTGTTGCCTGTGACGTTTTCCAAATAATTTTTATCTAACCACCACTGCTTACTTTGCAGTCCCTTTAATTGATATTCCTTGTAGACCAGCATCTCTTAGTGGCGGATTTGCCAAGACCAGAAACCATGGCATACAGTGATCTCTATCACTGCCTTCTCTAATCATTAACCCACCTCACCCATAGAAGGAAATCACAGTATTCAAAGTATCTATAGAGTAATTTCTTCACCATTTATGGCAACGTCATAACCGTCTATCTCTTACCTTAGTGATATCCCCCTTCCGGGCGCGATTAGTATTCTCTATTACAAAGTTACCCCCAACTCAGGGGATTAACAGTTCACTCCCCCTCTCTACCGAAATTACTCTATTGTTTAGCAAACATTTAAATGAAGAAGGCACCAGCTTCTTTAATTTTAATAACAGCGCCATCAGTAAGCAAAGTGTTATTAAATGAACCCCTTTTTTCTATGACGCGATACCAACAACCAGTATAGTATAGTTCCTTGCGAAATGGTATGACGTAATAAAAAGTGCGTAATAAAGTCATAACGTGTATTTCATCCTACCTTTCCTTCAATTAATCCTGAACCAATGGGCGTATTTTAATTTTACGTTTGTTTTCTTAATTTAATAAATTACAAATGATTTTCTCAACATGTGCATGCAATGCATAGATTTCATCTAGACCCTATATTCTTGCGGCAGATTTCGTTCGTCCTCTCGGTACTTTCTAAATAGATATCTTTATGTACGATTTATTCAATAAATGAATTTCAGTTCTTTTTCATTATTAATCTGGGTTAAATAAAAGTGCTTAAAGTTTATGAACGGATTTGCATCATCCGACGATGCAATCACCTAAATGTCAGTGCTGAGACAGAGTAGAGGAACTGTGACTTTGAGAGGCTGATAAAGGTCGCTCTGAAAATCGGACAGAATAATTACAATTACAGAAAAGTAATCTGCTTCTATCCTATTCATGTCCTATGGTGTCAATTATTATGACGCGTAGCATAATTTGATAAGATTTGTTCCATAGGTTTGTCACAGGTTACAGAGCTTGAGATGAAAAATTCCTAGTGCTACTAATGTTTCTTTTTAACCTGTCCACATCTCATGTTAAAGCTCCCAGTGGATTAAAAAAGTAAAACTAAGTTCAAATAACGTGCGTTTGTGCTTGATAATGGAAACTAAGCTTGAAGTTTGTCTAGAAAATTCCTCAAACCAGTGTTAATTACGTTAATACCTCTATGCGCTCTGGCAGGAGGCTGCGGAGAACTTTTATTGGACAGACTTTCGTTACTAGGCGTAGAGACTCTGAGATTAGAGGAATGGGAGACGTGGTGGGAATCCAAATCTACTTCCCATCCGAGCCCAGAGACAAACTGCTCAAAGGCCAAACTTCCGCCAGTGTTTAAATGCAAAGAGTTTTTATCCTCTTGTCCCTTAGCCACATAAATAACAGCAATTTTGTGCGTTTCTCGACTGAAAATAAAAAGCAAGTAATCTTTAGGGGCGCCACGAAGTAATCTCGAGCCCCGTCTCGATGTAATCTCTAAAGGTTCAAAGACATTCAAGCTTAACATACCATTTTTGATTATCCAAATTTCGTAACTCTCTGATGAGCTTTTCATTTTTCAACAGTAAATCTATCTGCGGCCTTTTCTCCCACGATAAGAAGCACAATTGATTGAGCAAAATTCGGCAATATTGAAAATCAGATTCGGGGGTTTTAACAGAAGGAGGTTGAACTGGTTTGGCAACAAAACTAGAACTCTTAGAATGTTTGTCTATATGGGACATTTCGTTATTTCTTTGATTCAAAATGGCGTGAACCGTTGCTGTTTCTAATTCAATAGTTTCTAATCGCGATCAGTTTCATCATTACTTCCAGATATTATAGAATTTAGAACCTGCAAGCATCCGAAATGTTTCCTTTATCCCTTAACGTACTTCGCAATACTTCCAATCTCGTTTCCCAAACTTTAAAAGTCTCTTACACTAAACACCAATGATAGTAGTTCCTTTTCTGTACTATTATTTGACAGTAAAGATGACTGAACATTTATGCACCATTCTCCCAAACAAAATATCAGTGCCAGAAGAAGCTGAAATAGTCCCAATTATATGAAATTTGGCATTATAACACTCCCTCTCTCTCTAGTCGGCAATCCAATTCAATTTTTCCATTACCCTTTTTTCTTCATCTGAAAGAGGTGCATCTGGACCAGGCATTAACGTCATCAAAGTCCCGGCAACCACCTTGAAAATACCTAATTACCAACTGCATCTAATTAAAGTTAATTTATTATCACATGACAATACCTCGATAATTTTATTTGGAATTTCGGGATAATGTTTCAACAGGTACTTAGCGTGATCACACAGAAGCAGGAGCATATCAGAAGCCACTTGCGATACGGCGCGACTGTTAAACTATATAAAAAACTAGCCATTACCCGCGGCGTCGCTCGCGTGTAATAAGAACTTCCATCTAAAATGATATAAAGAATGTGTAGATTTTACTGATGACTAATATTTTTGTAGCACCCTAGGAGCGAAGGCACTCGGCACAGTCCGTCAGCCCGTCGGGATATTTTTTATTACTTTTCACGCGGACATTATTCCATAAAGATGGGTTTTTAAGTTTTTGGCCGCCATTTAAAAAGATGGCAACAAATCGAACCCAAAATACCATTCAACCTGTCTATAGGTTAAAGGAAACCATTGTACTAAATATTTGTGAAATCGTTTAAAACGCGCGGACTTTATTGCATAGAGAATATTTTCTTACATTTCTGGGCGCCATTTTAAAAGATAGCGAAAAATCGAACCCGAAAGACCATTCAGCCCGTCTATAGGTTAAAGCAAACCAGTGTACTAAATATTTGTGAAATCGGTTGAAACGCGTGTACTTAAATGCATAGAGAATATTTTTTACATTTCTGGGCGCCATTTTTTAAGATGGCGGCGGATTGAAAAAATCTTTCTTAGTACGCGCCTACTACTTATGAGTAACGTTCCTGCAAATTTTCAGCCTTCTAGGGCAAGCGGTTTGGGCTGGGCGTTGATTATCAGTCAGTCTGTCATTCAGTCAGTCAGTCAGTCAGTCAGGACTTTGATTTATATAGATATAGATTTTCAGCCATGTCTAGTCAATACAATTGCCCAAAGAGCCATCTGAGTGGTTTAAGCATGAGCAGCGATAATATTAGGCGTTTTCTATGAGAGATAACAGACTTTTTTAAAGAAAACAATTAAGTAACAAGTTGGGAAAACCAAAATATTACCTCTCCGAGTCAAGACGACTACTTACAAACTTATTTACCCAGATATGGAAATGTTTTTTAAGTTAAAATTTATGAAATATTAAAGCAGTATACAAAGCACGCCATTTAAATAGCTATAGTCCCATATAGCTATTTGTATTAATTCCTCCATGGTTTTTTCGCCAAGCTGAGAACTACGCGTTTTACGTCACGTTATCCAAAGAGCCGACTATTTTCTTTGAAGACCGCGCTAGCTCAGCGCTAAGCACCGTGACGTCAAAATTCAAAAACAGAATCCCGTTATGCAGAACACTGCTAACAGCACTGGGCTCTGCTGAACGCGGCCCAGATTACCACCATAGATTTTAAAATCTAAGCCTATTTGTTTAAAAGTGTATTTAACTTTCGGCTCACTCTGAACCGTTAATGTCTCTGCATAACAGAAACGAAAAACAAACCCAAGCTTTTAGTTTTCGGTTCACTAGGCCTTTTGACAAATAAAAGTTTTTTTGACCAACATAGTAGCGTTGAACTTGTATTCACTTTAGAAAGGATTATGCTATAAACAGATGTAGTATAGCTTAAGTAATATATAAACATCCATTTTAAATAATAATATTAAAAAAATTCTTTGGAAAATCAAAATGAAATAGAGCTTTAAAGCTACAAAAGTACTAAATGCATCATAGTTACGAAAAATATTTCCACATATTCACTTTATATTAAGGATAAAGGGAATATTATGGTTCTGTAGGATTCCTTTACACATCAAAACAAAACGAACTTCTAACGCAGCGCACTACTGTAACAACGGACGGACACACACAAACAACAAGTTGGGAAACCAAAATGAACCTCTCCGAGCCGAGACGAATTTACTTTCTAAACACAGGTCCACCAGCCAATGAGAAAAACCGGAAATACATAGTTCAAATTGGCGAAATATTGCCAAGCTCTTTAGCAAAGGCTTAAGCGTTTAACAATTTCCTTTGTATCCTCAATAATTCTAATGACGACCTAAATTGTATCACTGAAGGGTGTATTTAACTTTCGGCTCACTCTGAACCGTTAACACCTCCTATAAGAGGAGGCGAAACAAGGTCAATTCTAGTTTAAATCTAGGGTATCTTATTTCACAGACCCAATCGATTCAACACTTTTGGATAGATGAAGAATTAACATCCATATTATCTAACGAATATAAAAAAATGCGATTACACTATATATAAATGTAGTAAAGCTGAATTAAAAAGTAAACACCAAATTTGAAATGTTAATATCTAAAGATGTTCTTGGAATATTAAGATGAAACACAGCTTTATAGCTACACAACTACTTAAAGAATCGTAATGCCGAAAAATATTTAAAATATTTCCATTTAATATTCTGCAAAAAGGAAATGTTATCGTTTTGTAAGAGATCTTATCATCCTACTCGCTTTATATTAACTTTGATATGCGTGTAGTGTTTTGATTCGGATGCAATCTTCATTACTCGTTCTATATAAACTCTCACTTGTGTCATTACATAGAAATAAGTTTTTCTTAAATAATTAATTAAATATAAATGATATTAATTATTTTAATCGCCAGTAAATAACTTTAAAAATAGTTAAATCGTTTAAAATAAAGTTGTTCCAATTATCTTTCGAAACTTTGCTAATATTGACGTTTAAAGTGAAGGGTACCCCTCTTGCCCGCTTTCTTCAAATTTTGGGGTATATATACAATTCGTTTCCATTATAATAATAGATAAAAACGCATTCGCGTGAACCTTTGGTGGAAGCCCTACCATTGGGAGGCTAGACGTTTCTCGTAACCCTAGCCGATCGCCGCGTATATCTTAAAACCGAACGATAACGATGGAGAAGAAGCCGGAATGGACAAAGACCTGAAGATGGTGGTGCATAGAAGCTGGTGTCAATGTGGGATTGACGAAGAACAGAAGATGGTGGTGCTTACGAGCCAGCAAGTACAGGCTGGTGTCAATGTGGGATTGACGAAGAACAGAAGATGGTGGTGCTTCCGAGCCAGCAAGTACAGGCTAGTGTCCATGTGGGATGGACAAAGACTAGCATATTGTGGTGCTTAGAAGCCAGTTAGTAAAGACTGGTGTTGGTAGATGAATGGCCAAATTTCCGTGAACCGCGAACGCGTTCCGGAAATCGGGTCTTTGTTTGCTCCGATTTGTAAACTGCGAACGCGGTCACGTGGGGTCTGACAGACAGACAGACACACAGACAAACACACAGACAGACAGACAGACAGACACGGCCGGTGTAATACCTCTCCGTGACGTCATCGTCACTCGGAGAGGTAAAAACATAGACTGCTTTTTAACTCTTTCCGTATTAATTTTGAATTGAGAAACAAGATTATCTTAAATTATAAGATAAATATAATTAATATTTTCTTCGTTTGTTATTCGCCTTATTGAACGTTACATCGTTTTAAAAAAGAACAATTAAACATTCTTGAGAGACTTGACTAATATTGGCGTTTGAAATGAAGCATACGCCGGTTGCTTCGCCTTAATCAAATAGGTAGTATATAAGGGTGTCGAACTACAGTTAAGAGCAAGAACAACCGCAATTGCGAAAACCTATCGTGGACAACCCACCCTAGGGAGGCTAGACGTTTCTCGTAACCCTAGCTGATCGCCGCGAATGTCTTAAACCCAACAATGACGATGGAGTAGAAACCAGGTGTGCAGACTGGTGTCCATGTGGAATGGACAAAAACATAGACCAGAAGATGGTGGTGTAGAAGCCAGGTGTACAGACTGGTGTCCATGTGGGATGGACAAAAACAAAGACCAGAAGATGGTGGTGTTAGAAGCCAGTGTGTACAGACTGGTGTCCATGTGGGATGGACAATGAACAGAAGATGGTGGTGTTAGAAGCCAATAAGTACAGACTGGTGCCCATGTGGGATGGACAATGACCAGAAGATGGTGGTGGTTAGAAGTCAGTATGTACAGACTGGTGTCCATTTGGGATGGGTGAAGGCCATAAGTTGGTGGTGATTAGAAGCCAGTAAGTACAGACTGGTGTCCATCTGGGATGGACGAAGGCCATAAGTTGGTGGTGATTAGAAGCCAGTAAGTACAGACTGGTGTCCGTGTGGGATGGACAAAGACCAGAAGATGGTGGTGTGAGAACTCAAGTAGAGTAGCCATTTCCGTGACTGTGAAAGCAGTTCGGAAATGGCGAACACGTTTGCTCCGATTTGGAAACTGCGAACGCGGTCACGTGGGTGTAACAACAGACACACAGACACACAGACACACACGATCGTTACAGAACCTCTCCGTGACATACGTCACTCGGAGAGGTAAAAATTGGATGTAGGGGGCCCAGTGTGAGGGGGGAGAGAAAAGCAGGGTGAACAAAACGATTTAAAAACTTAGCTAAGGAAGAGACTTAAAATAATCAGACAGTTTGCGTCGAAATTGGGACTTATTGGTAGTAACAACGAGGTCTGGGAAATAAGAATATTTTTTAAACTACTCCTTGGGACCAGTGACCCCCTAGTGTCCGAAATAATGAACCAGTAGTGGAAGAACCCAAGAGGTCCGTCGTGACCATGTAGAGAGCCTACCAAATTCACCGTACTCTAATACCAGCAGCGGACGAGACCAAGAGGTGCTTTCTCCATCGTCAATTTTGTACGTCCAATGCGGTAATTGATGAGGGTCCCTTTTTGGGGAGAAACTTTATTTGGGAATAAATTAGTTCTGGAATTGTCAAACTCAATCGTCCAATTTTTATGACTAATTATATAGTATTTCACTAAATCGTAACTTACATTTGGAAATTGGAATGGTCGGATAATACATGAGCGGCTAAATGTGCGCCTGTTTTTGTTATTATCAAGTTTTATCAATTGAATAAATTTCCCCTTTTCCAAAATTTTACTAAATAGAATATGTTTTTACCCTTAATTATTGATACCTTTCCAAATTATGGCTAATTAGCTTGTTTATTGCCACCTTTTCCAAAAAATTATTATTTTTAGTTTCTTTTGACCATAAAAAGAGGCGCACTTTTAGCCATTCGTGATAATACTATGCACTGTATAAAAACTCACTATGCTAAATATTCGTTGAAACCATGTGAAAATTATAAAAATTCTCCAACTATTTCTTTGTGATCATTTAACCTAGGCTTAGAAAGACAAAAAATAGGCCCAAAAAGTTTTAAAAAAATCACGTGAACTTAATTAGGGAATCAAAATGGTGAAATTAAGCGCGAGATTTGAATTGAAACTTTTATTGAAATGCAGCGCGTGCTGGCGCGTGAGCTAGCGCGTGGTTTAAAAATTTTTTTTTTTCAAAACCTATAAAAAAACGCCAAGTTAACCTTACACTACGAGAAATGAGATACTATACCTTTTCAGCCTTTGCTAGTGCTGTAAAGTTAGGCTGTGAAAAAAGTGTACCCCCTTGGTCGCGAAAATTATTCCACCTCATAATGTTAAGCTCCATAGAGTTTAACATTAGGATTTCAGATTGAGTATAAATAGAAAATCCCTGACGGG
Source organism: Phalangium opilio (assembly GCF_054372755.1). Classification (NCBI taxonomy): domain Eukaryota; kingdom Metazoa; phylum Arthropoda; class Arachnida; order Opiliones; family Phalangiidae; genus Phalangium; species Phalangium opilio. The sequence continues at coordinate 231,263 of NW_028324185.1, forward strand.
ATTTTCTTAATTAATGCCAGCAGAAAGGTGTTAACTTATTTCCCCCCATTAAATTGAAAATGGCGCCTAAAAACCACGAGAACGAACCATTTTTATCACGTGATATTATTGTTTACAAATCGAATTGTTCCTATATTTTCACGTCTACCGACATTTTAAATGTATTACAGTTGGTAAGTAAACGACATTTTGATCATTTAAGTTGAAATTAAAGTTATAAAAATCAATTCTGAACTTCAGATTGGAAATATTGCATGTGTTGCGACAACATTATTTCATTGTCAACCGAAATATAAGGGAAAATATGGGGCATTCTTAGGAAATTACCAAGAACTATTCTTTCTTCTTACAAACTTTAGTTGTATTACTTCTGTCACTTTGATGTTTTTGTCCAATACATTTTAAATGAAAACTTGCAATGATGCCGGCAGAACAGTACTGGTATTGTTTTTAATTTAAATAAATAAATAAAAACAAAGAATAGGGACTTGGTAATTTGGGCTTAACTCCGCCCCCAGCGCCATTATGGTATGTTTTTTTAACAGAATGAAAGCTATATAAGCCCCTCCTCCTGGTATGTTTTTTAGCACTAATGGAAGGTAGCCTGACGTTGCATGACGTAGTACTGCCAAGTCCCTATTCTTAATAAATATTAGGTTTAAATAGTTATTAATGATAATATTTAATTTCAGGGTATTATTTTTAATGGTGGATTATGTCTAATGAGTATTAGGGACCGTCCATAAACTACGTCACACTCTTATGGGGGGGAGGGGGTTTCTAAATTTGTGACGGTCCGTGACAAGGGGGAGGGAGGGGTTCTTGGATGCGTAACGTCACATTTAGCATTGATTTTGTTACGAAGTCAGTAAGAGGCCGATTGGCTCTCTTATGTTATAGAAGAAGAAGAAAGACAGCATAGTACACCGTTACAATAGTTACCAAAATTGTTATTCCATCATCGCTTAAATAGTAGAAAATTTAAGCAATTATCTACTATTTACACCTTTTTATAGCGAATTTAAATAGCGCATTTAAAATTAACAGCGTAAACTCTCTTATGTCTGTTTATTCGCCCCTATTATTTGTGAGGATGAATCAAATCCTCCTGCCGATTGAAATAGTTTCGTTTCTTTGGCAAATTTTCTAAATCTCAAGCCCGATTAGTCTGTTTTCGGTGACAGTGTCGAAACCAAAAAATGTACCCCTTTAACTGAGCTTTATGGAACTTTTTTGAAGCTTATAAAAAGCACATCCAGACATTAAAATTCTAAAGGTCAATCAGAGGGAAAAAGCTTAAAACGGAAGAGAACTTCGAATTTTCAGCCGAGCAAAACATTTCTGAGGGGGCGGCATATAACTCAAGAAATTATTCAAATTAAATTTGTAAATTAAGACAAATCATAGTGCGGAGGGGGGGGGGGTTAAAGAAATGTGACGTGGTTTTTAGGGGAGGGGTCTGAGAAAAGCGTGACGAAGTGTGATCTGGGGGGACGGGGGGGGGGTCAGAAAATGCTCTTTTTCGCGTGACGTAGTTTATGGACGGTCCCCTTAAGGCTTTAGTGGTTGCATTCCCTTTAAAGCATTCCAAGCGAGCCTTTTCTTGTACAAACCAATGAAGTTTACTTTGTTCGAAAATTTTGTTCACTTTTGCTGGAAAATTTTGAAATTGAAGTTAGGCCTAGCAATTTTGTCATTATTCCACTTACGGGAAAAAACCTGAAAAACGCACCAAAATATATGGGGAAATTCATGGGTCTAGTTCCATATCAGAGCTTGGGCCTGGCTGTTCCTTTTCATTAATTTCTTCTTTTTTTTCGCCACTTTTTTAAAAAATAAAACTTCATTACCATTAACTTATAGCAGAAGTTAGATTTTAATCAATAACAGTTGCGCCGAGAAACGTTAGGAATAGCCGGGAGTGTGGCGCACTCCTGTAAGCCAGGCTTCTGGGTTTAAGGGCATACGACACATGTCGGCGATCCTACCCTATAGGTGCCGACTGCCCCGTGTCCGCCGGAGGTGACTTGACCCCCACACCCCTTCCGTCACCTCCCAAGTAAACCTCATTTCCTTCCCTGATTATTCACATACTGAAACCTAAATAATCGCATCTTTGTCGCGGACGTAAGAGCCCAATTCACATTGAAACCCCCTCCAAAAAAAAAACGTTAGGAATCAGCGATAAGTTTAAATAAGTATTTAACTCACATTTTTTTCCGGGAAATTCCCCATTTTTTTGCCACTTGTACAAATGTTTCTTTCCTCGGTGCCATTGTTCCGGCGGCCTCCAACGTAAAAATTTATCGTTACCTGGGACACCTGGCATCCTTGGAAACTTATGTTTCCTCAATTTTTTTGAGGTTTTCCCCATATTTCTTAATTCTTTCACCATTTTTGTAAGCCTAAATCAATAAAGGAAAAATAATTTTTTTTTAAATTTAAAGTCATTACTTCCCAAGTATTTTGGAAAAGGTGGCAATAAACAAGCTAATTAGCAATTATTTTGAAGTAAAACATACAATTTTGGAAAAGGGGGAAATTTATTCAGTTGATTTAACTTGATAATAACAAAAACAGGCGCACATTTAGCCGCTCCGCTCATATAAAAACTTGAAGGTCTTACCTTTACTGGAAAATTTTACTTAAAATAGTTACTTTTTTTGCACATAATATACAACAAATAAGATGTTTTTAGTTACTTATCACAGTACAGTCATTTTGCAAATTGTTTTGCCATGGTAAGACTCTCGATATGAGATGTTGAAATGCCGCATACAGTCACTTCACGTTTGTGCAACGTCAGGTTGCGACGATTCGGGTAAACCGAGTTCTGAAGAACAACCTGTAGCCATTAACCAAGGTCTACATGCACTAATATTCCGAAACACTAGTACCACCGTGCACGACCACCCGAGTGACCCGTCAGATCATTATAAACTGACAGTTGAAAATCCGTGTTAATGCATCAGCTTGCAGATAACGGATTAAGAAACTTCTTGCTGATACGAAATATGCCTAAAAGTTGAAAATGTGAAAATGAAATTATCATTAAAAAATTTAATTTTGGCATCAGCCGCTAAATATATAATTAAAGCAAGTCGCGGTTGAGGTTTAGTTTAAAGAAATGCCACTAGGTGGCTCTCACTCTTTTATAGTCGAGGATTGGAGGTCAGTTAGCTCGCGCGGGTAGCGTAGCGGTCCTATAATTCCTATAAAATTCTATATTTTTGAACCTGTCGTCTATTATTCTGTAATTTTATGAAAGGTCCTATAATTTTTACTTAATTATAGTAAAATTTTAAAATCCTATAAGGAATTTAAATTTGGATAAAAAATTTTGTAGGAAAAATAATACGTTTGATGAAATTGGAGCTTGTCACGAAGTGAGTGACGTAGGTCATAGATTCAGGGTAGAGCGCCGCCTGGCGAGGCGCTGTCAAAGGCTTAGTACAGACTCAATAATAATAAGATAGGCTGCAAAATTAAGCACCGAGTGTAGTTAATCAATTCTCGAACTAGCTCGAGCTGTAAGTCTCTCAGTAGCAGTGATGGGCGCTCTCATCTCCTACTCCTAATTTTGAGTAATTTCTGAGTAAAAGAGAGGGCTTTTTTGAGCTTGTGATATGAGCAGGAGAGGAGAGGTACTAAAATTTGAAATTGGAGGTGAGTTTGAGTTGAGAGGTGGTTTTTCAACCTCCACGAGTAACTTTAGTGGTGAGATATATTATTTTCAAAACTCGGAGAGATAACCTAGTGTTGAGAGCAATTGTTTTCGATCATGAAGAGAGTAGTTGGATGTGAGATATGATTTTTCGGTAGTCCATGAGTGGAGTGATAGGTGAGAGGCTATTTTTTGAGCGTTTTTTCTTGAAGTGAGTCTGTGATATACGTTTTGGGTTTCCCATGGAATGAGTGGTTGATATGAAATAGGTTTTTTTTATGTGTCATGAAATGAGTGGTTGATGAGAAGTTTTTAAGCTCGATGAAAGGAGAGGTTGACGAGATGTCGTTATACTTGATGATAGAAGTTGCTTGGTGAGATACTGGATGAAAGGAGTGGTTGATGGGAGACATATTTTGGGCAGTATGTAAAAAATACTTGTTTCTAACTGAAAAATAGAAAAGAGAAACTTTGCACCGCCTGAAACTTAATTGAGTTACTTTCAAAGGCGAAACCCTACTATCTCAACCATAAAAAAGGTTTATTTAATTATGTTGTGGCTGTCAGTTTTTTTTCAGCTAAACGGAAATTACGGGATAACGTGTTTTGAGTTTGTACTTTTGATAAATTTTGAGATTATCTTTGAAGCGACTTATGTTATTTATAGGTGTTCAAAGAATTTAAAACACGCGTTAATAAGAAAAGCTTTAGTATTCTAAGAGAGCGGTAGATTACCAACTACTGGTAATGAAGCTAGATTACCGACTACTGGTAATGAAGCTAGATTACCGATGGACGCGCAACGCCCTAATACGTTTTCTTTCCAATGATTCTAAACAATATTAAATAATATTAAGACTGAATTAGAAGATATTAATAAAAGCTGCATTTGTAGACAGGGAAAGTGTAAAAGATAAGTGCAGAAAATTAATTGCCTGAAGCACAGATGTTCAAATTTTCCTTTTTGAAGAAATGATTATAAATCATCAATTATCTGAAAAAATTCTTATCCTAGTTTTTTCACCTAAATTTCATTTGCAAAAAAATTTAAACACAGTATTTTTCTAGTAGTTCTAGAAAATACGTCACCTTCAAGAATTTTTAAGGGATACAATGCACTACTTTATACTTTGCTTATAGAAGATTCAAATACTCAGATATCGGAAAAAAATGTAGCTTGATCAGATTAAAGTTTTATATTATAAAATTGGAAATATTGATATGGTATATATATCAGTTTAAATTTTTAGATTTTAAAATTGGAAATATTACTAAGCGGAAAATAACATAGGCATTTTTATTGTGATTTCACTATTAGTGTCGAAAAAATCGGTAGATTGATCGTGATTAGGGTTCTAAATCGGTAAATTACCATCGTAATTTACACGGTAATTTACCAGGGTAACTGTAAATTACGATTTTCCCGGGTAAATTACGAAAACGGTAATTACCCTGGTAATTACCGTGGTAATTTACCGTCGTAAATTACCACGATGGTAATTTACCACCGAATTCTCATGTCTTTCTCTTGGAAAATGGTCTAAAAGCTCCATATTTTGCTCTAGCCGCGCATGCACACTTATTTCTTTTCATGAGACATGAGTAAGTCATAGAAATCGAACAGTAAGCGTGGAAAAAATTTGATTAAGGAAATGAAATTTTATTTTCTGGTCTATTCTTGTCGTCGAGTTCCTTTGCGTCAGCTGGAAACCCTGTAGTTGTTAGAATTTTGTAGAGATGGGCCGATACCAATATCTGTATCGGTACCGATATATAGGTTTAAACTGGTATCGGCCCATCTCTAGAATTTTGTTCTAAAAAGGTGAAATAGCAATAATTCACAAAATGGGTAAGAAGAAGAAAGTGGATGTAGCTGTTCAAAAGTATTATGTGAACTGCAAACATCAAAACTCGGTATTTAAATAATGTACGACACTATGCTTTGAAAGGTATAGCTATATTCAAGTGGTATTTTTCAATATTTAGCTTAGAAACGATCAATATAATTTATTTTTGATTTTCGTAAATTACCATGAACGGCAATTTACGCGGTAAATTACCGCGTAATTTACCATTTTCCAAAATTACCGTAATTTTCGAACCCTAATCGTGATATCTTGAGAGCTACACAACACGTAAATTTTTAAAACTTCGAAAACTTTACAATTAACGGAAACGTTTTTCTGTCCATTTCATTCTCCTTTTAGGGCCGAATTCTCAACCTAATTGTAAATGTTTGAGAGAAAATAAAATGCAAACGTGTTCTTTTTTAAAATTATGCACATCTTTCATGTTAAATTATATTTACTGAAGTAAATTTGGCGAAAAAAATTAAGATAAGAATTTTATCAAATAATTGATGTTTTATAATCATGTTTTCAAAATGGAAAATTTGAATATCTCTTATTTCAGGCAATTAATTTTCTACACTTATATTTTACACTTTTCCCGTTTTTGTAAACAATGACATGTTTATTAACAATGTTTGAATTCACCTCTTTGCTGAGAACAAGTACTTTGCGCCTTATTTTATAGCATTGGTGCATAAACGAACAGCAAATGCTCATACATGAAAACAAAAAAGTACACTTCATTGAAGCTTGCTCAAGCCATGTAATATAATAAAACACCCTTTTACAATGAGATAAGTGCTTATTTAAAAATGAGATGAGCGCTAAAAATAAAATGATGTGAGATTGAAGAAATAGTTTTGAGTTCAAAACTAAGACTTCATGAGTGTTTAAATGAGATGAGTGAATAATACCAGATAACATTGCAGGTGCTTAAAATGAGATGATATACAAAACCCGGGATAAACTCACCGATAGATATATCAACCAGAAAAAAAACTGAAAGAAGAGGAGGAGAGGAGAGGAGAGCCAAACTAAGGCTCTGATTTGAGGGCTGCCACGAAATGAGAGAAAATGTATATTACTGAAAGGAGAGGACTCAAAAATGAGTTTTCAATAACACTGTCGAACAGTAGTGCGCTTGATATTTGGTTACATTTTACAAAATAAAAGAGGTGAGCCATTTTTTTTTTTTTTTTGTTCCTTTAATAAAAGTCGAGCTAGGGCTGAGTCAGCCATACAGCTCCCTACATACAAAACAGGTTTATATCACATTATCGCATATCACATTGTCATATCACAGTAAAAAATAGGTAGTTAATTTTTTTTTTTTTTTTTTTTTAAATAGGTAGTGAACTCTTAAAGTTGCAAGTGAGCCCTTAGTCGGGTTTTAAATAGAGCAATGGACCGGACTGATATCACATCCTCGGGGAGGGCGTTCAAAAGGGGAATTGTGCGACGGAAGAATGAATGTTTTAATACATCGGTCTTGAAAGGTTTCAGAAACAATTTGTGGGAGTGACCTCTAGTGTTAATGGAACGGGGTGCTTGAATAAAATGATATTGGGAGGGGTCAATTAAAATTTTGAATAGACTAATAAGATCCAGGTAAGAACGTCGAAGAGTAAGGGAGGGCCAACCGAGGGCTGACACGCGTTGTGCCCTTGGGCGGGATTTCAAACTGTAAGGAAGCCGAGAAGCACGGCTTTGGACCCTATCGAGAGACGCTATATCCTGGATGTGGGAGGGGTTCCAGACTTGGGAGCCAAATTCTAGAATAGGGCGCACATAACAGCTAAAGAGGCGAGAGATAAGAGCGGGTGAAATATTGGGGAAGTTAGCATTGATTACAGCTAAAAGACCATTAGCTCGCGCACAAGACTTCAAAATGTGAGAGTGGAAGGACAGGTTATGAGTAAGATGCACTCCGAGGTCCCGACAATCGTTTACCCGTTGGATGTTACAACCGTATAGAAAGTAAGGGGAAGGGGCAGAGAGATCTGAGGGTTTTCGTTGCATTGTAAGAACTAGGGATTTTTCTTCATTGAATATGAGACCATTTGATAGGGACCAAGCCTCTAGTTGAGAAAGGTCCGCCTGAAGAAGACTAACATCTTCGTAAGTACGGATCTCCCTAAACAGTTTGAGGTCATCCGCGAACAAGCGAAGGGAGGAAGAGACTACCCTTGGGAGATCATTAATGTATAGGATGAATAATAAGGGGCCTAGAACACTACCTTGGGGGACACCACTAACAACTTGAAGGGGTAAACTTAAAGAATTACCGACACGTACAGCCTGGTAGCGGTTGGATAGGTAGCTTTCAAGCCAAGCGTATATATTGTTTGTGATTCCATAAGCGCGAAGCTTAGCCAAGAGACGCTTGTGTGGGACCGAATCAAACGCCTTAGCGATATCGAGGTAAATAACATCTACTCGGCCGCCTTTATCAAGAGCCTCTACCCAAACGCTAAGAGCAGACAGTAGGTTGGTCTCCACTGACTTATTGGAAAGGAAACCGTGTTGATAATCGCTGAGATACGGGGTTACATGACGAAGTAGGGCAACTCGGAGACTTTTCTCAAGGACCTTACATACGACTGAGGTGAGACTTATAGGCCTATAGTTTTTGGCATTACACTTTTCCCCTTTCCCTTTATAAATCGGTGTTACATGAGCAAGCCGCCAAGCCCCCGGGACTGAATCATGCACGAGAGTGTTAGTGTAAATTAAGTTTAAAGGAAAGGCTAGAGAACCGGCACAGTTTTTAAGGAGACGAGAAGTGATGCCATCCGGTCCTGAGGCACTCTTAATATCGAGGGTCTTAAGAGAATTCATAATGTCCTCAGTTGAAGGAAAGAAGTCTTCCATTTCAGGGGCGATAGTGGGAAAAATGTCATTTAAATTTGTAGGAGCTTGGTTAAAGTTTTTGAATAGTGTCTCATTAAGGCTCTGAGCCATGAGGAAATTAGAGTCTGTGCTGTCACCGTTTGGCAGTTTTACATTAAGACGGGTTGGTAGCGATTTAATTTGTTTGCGAACAAATCGATAAAACGCGCGAGGATTTTTCTTTAGGTTTTTGAATTTGCGATCCGTCATATTAGATTTGGCACGAAAGATGAGGGATTTTACACTGGATACTTGGGCTTTGTACTGGGGCTGGAGGTGAGAAAAAGTGCGGTGGTCACCAGTGGAGCTAGCTTTACGGAGCTTTTTCCATAGTCTTTCTTTCTTCCGCATTGCACGTTTAGTGGATAAAGGGATCCAAGCACGCTTATCACGAGTCGAAGTATCGTAGATAGGCACATGGCGCGAGATGCAATCAAATAGATTGACCGTAAAGAGAGTCCATGCCTCATCAATGGGGAGAGAGCCCAGGGGGGACCAGTCTATTCTGGCAAGAGCGGTGTTGAGGGCCGGGAAGTCAGCTCGTGTGTAGTCATAATTGTTTTCAAATGGAATTGGAGAATCAAGAACGCACTGCAGTGGGTAGGCAATTTGAAGTATCACATGGTCACTGCCTCCAAGAGGGGGTAGATGGCTAATACATGGCACGACTGTTGCGGAGGTAAGGACGAGATCAAGTACATTACTGCCCATTGCCTGACTCTGGCTAAACCTGGTAGGAAAGTCTACGTGCTGGGTAAGGGCGGAATTGTGGATGAGGTCGAGAAGGAGCTCATGTTCTGGTGATGCGGGCCGATTTACGGTACAAGTTGACCAGACAATTTTTGGGAGGTTAAAGTCGCCCACTATCAGAAGGTTTGAGGTAATTGACGAGCGATCGCGAATATTATTAAAGAGATTAGTAGATTGCATAAGAGGGGTGTTCGGGGCACGATATATACATCCTAGAGTTACCCATAGCGAGGAGGTGGGTAGGTAGATTTCCAACCAAAGCGATTCTGGGAATTGATCTGGTAAACGTATTTCATGAAAAATAATGTCGGATTTGAGGTAGATCAATATTCCACCACCATGACGGTCAATTCTATCCTTCCGTAGGAAGGTGTAGCCGGGAAGATTAAAAACAGCGTCAAGCTGGGAAGGAGAGGCCCATGTTTCCGTGACGCAAATACAGTCTGCATCCCAGGTTGACGATATCGTGATAAGTTCGTTTCTTTTGTTAAATAAACTTTGGGCATTGAGGTAGAAAATCTTGAGTTTAGCTTTAGTTAGTGGAGTCGCATTTGTTGCTACCGGTAGTAAGGATGTGGAGGGGCAGAGAGGCTGGTCACATTTTTTGAGGCCTGATTTCCTGGACCAGTGTTGGTGGAGGCGGGGCCCGAGTTTGCGACTTGGTAATAATCATTAGACACGGGGGACCCATCGTGAAAGATACGGCCCTGACGAATATAGAGACCAGTTTCACCCCTCGCCTGCCTCTGGCGGAGCTCCGCAACTAGAGATTTATGCCGCTGTCGTTGAGGAGCCGTACGATCAGGGGATACTGGGTATAGAGGAGAGGTTTCTATGGAAAAGCGCCATTTTGATCACGCGAGATGAGATGGCATTAAATTTGAATTTCATAAAATAAGGAGAGGAGAGGTTTAAAAATATTTCACCATCTTACGAGATGGAAGAGGAGAGCGGCGCTTTGATCAATATTTGAAAAAAGATGTGGGTGGGAGAGGGAATAAAAATATCAAAAATGTCCATCACTGATCTCTAGGCACTGATTGGCGATTGAGTTTCTAGTAATTAATTATGGCTTTAAAAATTATTTAAACGCTTCAATTTGCCTAATTTATTATGAATACGAATTGTTACTAATTAATATTTTAAATCCACCATAAGGTCATAAGATATGTTCCATAAGTTTGTCACTGGTTACTGAGAGCTTGTCTTGAAGTGACGTTGACAAAGGATTAACACAGACTAAATAGGAAGATGGACTGGAAAACCGAGTGTACTCAATTCTAGCGTCCATCTCAATAGCTCTCAGTTAGTCTCTAGCGTAAGTTTCATACTAACGGAACATATCTTATTAACTTATGATCCACCTTATTCCCTATCGCCAGAAAATAGGCTTATCTTGTGATTCGTGGAGGAGAGGCACGGGAAGAAATTCGTCTGTCGGCTGCTACTGTAACATACCACAGACGAATTTCTTGATTTTCTTCCCGTTAATCCCCTCCACGAATCCCGAGATAGCCCCAGCTTAAGACGATAGGGAATAAGGTGGATTAGCTGTCATAACCGAGAAAAAATAACTTCCCCACTGTTTTCTCATTTGAGAATGATTCGCCATCTAAAAGTAATTAATCTAACCTTGATATCTCACAAATGTCTTGCGGTAATTCAAATTACGCTTGGAACCAGTTTACATTTAAACGACACTTTAATTAGGATTATTTTAAATTTGTGTAATTAGTCCAAAATTAACATGTTGTGAGGGAATTGCAAAATAAATGCGAACAAACCAGAAGCCTTCCAGAAGCTATATCAAACCCATAATAGGGACTTGGCAGTACTACATCATGCAACGTCAGTCTACCTTCAGTAGTGCTAAAAAACCTACCAGGAGGAGGGGCTTATATAGCTTTCATTCTGTTAAAAAACATACCATAATGGCGCTGGGGGCGGAGTTAAGCCCGAATTGCCAAGTTCCTATTCTTCCAATTAGTTGCAACAATTAATTCTCCTTTTCAACAGAGATTAACGCCGATAACGATGAAGACACTTGTACGCGACTCTTAAGTCACATAACACAAGCCTGCAGTGTACCACATGACCACGTCCACGTTTTTAGTTATTCGTAAACCTTCGGTATAGTAACCCATAATGTACCCAAAGAGAAACGAAGAGTGAAATTTTCTTGTCCACTTTTAAAAATATATTTAGCCCAAGTCCCAAAGGCCCCTCGTCAAGTGATGCTATCTGTCTCTGTTATCCGATCTATTTTATCCCTTTCATGCATTATCATTATATATAAATCCGCCTACAATTCGTCACGTAGATTTTCTTGTCAGAAGTAAATGAACTTAAAGCTACAACTCTATGTTAAATTTTATTTTCAACAAGCCGTTAATATAATTTTAAACATATTTAGCCTTATCAAACACAATTAGAAACTCTCCCAGATAATAATAAATACATTTCAACCATAAGATTTCTGGAAATCAGAGGCAAAATTCAAAAATAAACTTTTCGCGCCACGGTAATCTACTTCTGTCTCCTTTTTACCAGTCTTTGAACAACACTCCTACCCCGAACCCGATTTTCATCTGTTTCTTTCATGTACATGTAAAGAACCAACAGTAGTTGGCAGAACAAAACAGAAGGTGTATAATTCTCCCCTAGATTCTCTGCACTGTCATAATGGATGGCAACCAGACGAGATTCTCCTCTCCTCTCGTTTTGTTGTGAAATCATAAACGCGCGAGGAAATTTTTTTCTCGCTATAGGATAGGCGACTCCGAGGGGTCGGTCATTCACGAAATCCAACTCAAGAAATAAGAAATCAATAACAAAATCAGAAATCCGGAATGAAATCAAACTTATTTCGCTGATTTCGAAATTTTACAAAAATCCGAAATCAGTAACGAAATAACAAAATCAGTAAAGAAAAAACAAAATAAAAAAATCTTTAAAAAAATCACAAAATCAGTAAAGACATCGCGAAATTCATTAAAACAATCACAAAATCCAAGAAAAAATCTCAGAATCCAACGAAATCAACAGAAAAATCTGAAAATACGAGGAAATCACAGGAAATACCTCAAAATCCGTGGAAATATAATCCGACGAAATCCGTGGGAATTTATCGAATCTTGAAATGAATCAAAATCCGACGAAATCAAACGATACACGAAGAAATCAAATTGGATTTCGAAATCCCCTACATTTTATCCAAAATATCCAACCCCTCGCTCTACTCCTTACCTCCGACGGCAGCTGACGCGATATATACACTGTTCCAGCTTCGGTGGTCAGTTCGAGCAATGCTAGGTCTCTATGGGTGGTAGGTTTTTGCGTACTGCCATCAGAAGAAAGCAATACTGATATTTAGGATTTTAAAACGCGATATTCTGTATAATGAAACAAAATATTTGTTCGTCGTTACATAGAGACCTATTTTTGCTTGTGCTGAAAGCCACTGCTGATAACCAATACTGGAACAAAGTATATAAGTCTATAAATCCACAGGAAAAAACAACAAAATAAATCCTCCTCTCACAAAGACTTTAATAACTCACTCTAATACAAGAAACTTTTTCTGTTATAGTTAAAATATTGATTATTAGAATGAAATTTAAGTAATCAGTCCTATTTCTAGCTTAACACTTAAGTTTTGAGCTAATTTCAGGTTTACAAGTGGGGACCTAAACCGTCTTCCAACCTTATATCTGGGGACATTTGTGTATAAATTATTAGATTTTGAATTAGTGTCGAAGCCTATATGGTTCCATCAAGTATTTCAATTTTCACACTCGATAAATTTACAAGTGGGGACCTTCACTGTCATTTCAACAGACAAGTGGGGTCTTTTAAACACACATTTTCTAATTTCATGTATATTTTAATTTTATAGTTTAAATATTGATTATCAGAATGAAATTTAAGTAATCAGTCCTATTTCTAACTTAACACTCAAGTTTTGAGCTAATTTCAGGATTACAAGTGGGGACCTAAACAGTCTTCCAACCTTATATCTGGGGACATTTGTGTATAAATTATTAGATTTTGTACTAGTGTCGAAGCCTATATGGTTCCATCAGGTATTTCAATTTCATTTTTCACACTCGATAAATTTACAAGTGGGGACCTTCACCGTCATTTCAACAGACAAGTGGGGTCTTTTAAACACACATTTTCTAATTTCAGGTATATTTTAATTTTATAGTTTTAATATTGATTATTATAATGAAATTTAGGTAATAAGACCTTTTAAAGGCTTAACACTTAAGTTTTCAGCTGATTTCAGGTTTACAAGTGGGGACCTAAACAGTCTTCCAACCTTATATCTGAGGACATTTGTGTATAAATTATTATGTTTTAAATTAGTGTCAAAGCCTATATGGTTCAATCAAGTATTTCAATTTCATTTTTCACACTCGATAAATTTACAAGTGGGGACCTTCACCGTCATTTCAACAGACAAGTGGGGTCTTTTAAACACACATTTTCTAATTTCATGTATATTTTAATTTTATAGTTTAAATATTGATTATTATAATGAAATTTAGGTAATCGGACCTTTTAAAGGCTTAACACTTAAGTTTTGAGCTGATTTCAGGTTTACAAGTGGGGACCTAAACAGTCTTCCAACCTTATATCTGGGGACATTTGTGTATAAATTAAGAGATTTTGAATTAGTTTCAAAGCCTATATGATTCCATCAAGTATTTCATTTTTCACACCCGATACATTTACAAGTGGGGACCTTCACTGTCATTTCAACTGACAAGTGGGGTCTTTTAAACACACATTTTCAAATTTCATGTATATTATAATTTTATAGTTAAAATATTGATTATCAGAATGAAATTTATGTAATCAGTCCTATTTCTAGCTTAACTTTTAAGTTTTGAGCCAATTTCAGGTTTACAAGTGGGGACCTAAACCATCTTCCTACCATATATCTGGGGACATTTGTGTATAAATTTTTAGATTTTGAATTATTGTCAAAGCCTATATGGTTACATCAAGTATTTCAAGATAATTTTTCACACTCGATAAATTTACAAGTGGGGACCCTGGCTGTCATTTCAACAGACAAGTGGGGTCTTTTATACACACATTTTCTAAATACATGTATATTATACTTTTGTAATTAAAATGTAGATTATTATGATGAAATTTTAGAAATAGGATTTTTACGGTTCCTTCAAATATTTGAAGATATTTTTTTAAACTAGATAATTTTACAAGTGGGGACCTTCGCTGTCATTTCAACGGACAAGTGGGGTCGTTAATATACATGTTTTCAAAATTCATTTTAATTCACTTTTTTTAATTAAAATATTGATAATTATGATGAAATTTACATTATATGTAACGTTAGTCCCATTTTAAAATGTGGGGAACTTGGCCATCTTTTTAATGTACATCTGGGGACATACAGTTTTTTAAATCGAGTTAATGTTTTAAACGAAGTTAATTTAATGACGCCTAAAGAATTAGGAAAAGTAGTTTTCGTACGTCAAGTGTAATTAAATTATGAAAAAATCACCGTTCGCTCTGTGAGATACAAGATTTTATATTGTTATCGCTGAATAATGTATATTTTGTATTTCTAAAGTAGCGACATCTATCTGTGCTTATTTTAATGAAAACCCATTTTTGAGCCCCCACATGTACGCCGAAGAGACCATATGGTCCTCATTTCGTACAACTGGGTACCCGGGTGTGTGAAAACCTCTGGCGACATCTCTCGGATATGTGTTAATTTCCATGGTCCCCACTTGTAATGTGAAAAGACCAAGTACCTTACAAGTGGGGACTTTTTTAAAAAAATTAATTTGGGCTCTAATTAGTCTAATTATATCATTTATCTAATTACTTACATGTGAGGACTTTAAAATGTCCCCACATGTAAGTCGGGTCCCCACTATGTGGGTGAAAAGATTGTCAGAATCCCCACATGTCAATCGTATACAGACACATAGAAACACAAAGAAACACATAGAAACTCATAGAAACACATAGAAACACATAGAAACACAAAGAAACACATAGAAACTCATAGAAACACATATAAACACATAGAAAGACATATAAACACATAGAAAGACATAAACTCATAGAAAGTCATAGAAACACATAGAAACACATAGAAACACATAGAAACACAAAGGAACACAACGAAACACATAGAAACACATAGAAACACAAAGAAAGTCATAGAAACACATAGAAACACAAAGAAACACATAAAAACACATAGAAACAAAGAAACACATAGAAACACAAAGAAATACATAGAAACACATAGAAAAACATAGAAACACAAAGAAACACAAAGAAACACAAAGAAACACATAGAAACTCATAGAAACACATATAAACACATAGAAAGACATAAACTCATAGAAAGTCATAGAAACACATAGAAACACATAGAAACACATAGAAGCACATAGAAGCACTTAGAAACACATAGAAAGACATAGAAACTCATAGAAAGTCATAGAAACACATAGAAACTCATAGAAACACATATAAACACATAGAAAGACATAAACTCATAGAAAGTCATAGAAACACATAGAAACACATAGAAACACATAGAAACACAAAGGAACACATAGAAACACATAGAAAGTCATAGAAACACATAGAAACACAAAGAAACACAAAGAAACACATAAAAACACATAGAAACAAAGAAACACATAGAAACACAAAGAAATACATAGAAACACATAGAAACACATAGAAAAACATAGAAACACAAAGAAACACATAGAAACACAAAGAAACACAAAGGAACACAAAGAAACACATAGAAACACATAGAAACACAAAGAAAGTCATAGAAACACATAGAAACACAAAGAAACACAAAGAAACACATAAAAACACATAGAAACAAAGAAACACATAGAAACACAAAGAAATACATAGAAACACATAGAAACACATAGAAACACAAAGAAACACAAAGAAACACACACAAACACATAGAAACACATAGAAACACATAGAAACTCATAGAAACACATATAAACACATAGAAAGACATATAAACACATAGAAAGTCATAGAAACACATAGAAACACATAGAAACACATAGAAAAACATAGAAACACAAAGAAACACATAGAAACACAAAGAAACACAAAGGAACACAAAGAAACACATAGAAACACATAGAAACACAAAGAAAGTCATAGAAACACATAGAAACACAAAGAAACACAAAGAAACACATAAAAACACATAGAAACAAAGAAACACATAGAAACACAAAGAAATACATAGAAACACATAGAAACACATAGAAAAACATAGAAACACAAAGAAACACATAGAAACTCATAGAAACACATATAAACACATAGAAAGACATAAACTCATAGAAAGTCATAGAAACACATAGAAACACATAGAAACACATAGAAGCACTTAGAAGCACATAGAAGCACTTAGAAACACATAGAAAGACATAGAAACTCATAGAAAGTCATAGAAACACATAGAAACTCATAGAAACACATATAAACACATAGAAAGACATAAACTCATAGAAAGTCATAGAAACACATAGAAACACATAGAAACACATAGAAACACAAAGAAACACAAAGAAACACAAAGAAACACATAGAAACACATAGAAACACAAAGAAACACATAGAAACTCATAGAAACACATATAAACACATAGAAAGACATAAACTCATAGAAAGTCATAGAAACACATAGAAACACATAGAAACACAGAAACACATAGAAACACATAGAAGCACATAGAAGCACTTAGAAGCACTTAGAAACTCATAGAAAGTCATAGAAACACATAGAAACACAGAAACACATAGTAACACAAAGAAACACATAGAAACACAAAGAAACACAAAGAAACACATAGAAAGTCATAGAAACACATAGAAACTCATAGAAACTCATAGAAACACATATAAACACATATAAACACATATAAACACATAGAAAGACATAGAAACTCATAGAAAGTCATAGAAACACATAGAAACACATAGAAACACATATAAACACATAGAAAGACATAAACTCATAGAAAGTCATAGAAACACACCCCTACGGGCACACGATTGACACTTGGGGACCGGTAAGGAGTGATTGACATCTGAGGACCCAATTAACTATAGTTCATTAAAAAGAGGATTTAATAATTAGTTGAGCGCCGTAAAGCATATAATTAAACACTCGCTGTGGAAAAAGAACCCAAGACATTTATATGTAGGGACCTGAAAACACACGATATTTTCACCGCATAAATGGGGACCTTAATTCCAGATTACTTTCAAATTTCAGATATAGATGTCGCTAGGTGAAAGTCCCCACTTGTCAATGAAGTCACTGCGTGGATCTTGAAAGTGTATAATCAAAAAATGTCCCCAGATATAAGGTTGGAAGACTGTTTAGGTCCCCACTTGTAAACCTGAAATCAGCTCAAAACTTAAGTGTTAAGCCTTTAATAGGTCCGATTACCTAAATTTCATTATAATAATCAATATTTAAAATATAAAATTAAAATATACATGAAATTAGAAAATGTGTGTTTAAAAGACCCCACTTGTCTGTTGAAATGACTGTGAAGGTCCCCACTTGTAAATTTATATCGAGTGTGAAAAATGAAATTGAAATACTTGATTGAACCATATAGGCTTTGACACTAATTTATAACCTAATAATTTATACACAAATGTCCCCAGATATAAGGTTGGAAGATTGTTTAGGTCCCCACTTGTAAACCTGAAATCAGCTCAAAACTTAAGTGTTAAGCCATTAAAAGGTCCGATTACCTAAATTTCATTATAATAATCAATATTTAAAATATAAAATTAAAATATTCATGAAATAAGAAAATGTGTGTTTAAAAGACCCCACTTGTCTGTTGAAATGACTGTTAAGGTCCCCACTTGTAAATTTATCGAGTGTGAAAAATGAAATTGAAATACCTGATGGAACCATATAGGCTTCGACACTAGTACAAAATCTAATAATTTATACACAAATGTCCCCAGATATAAGGTTGGAAGACTGTTTAGGTCCCCACTTGTAAACCTGAAATTAGCTCAAAACTTAAGTGTTAAGCTTGAAATAGGACTGATTACTTAAATTTCAATATAATAATCAATATTTAAAATATAAAATTAAAATATACATGAAATTAGAAAATGTGTGTTTAAAAGACCCCACTTGTCTGTTGAAATGACGGTGAAAGTCCCCACTTGTAAATTTATCGAGAGTGAAAAATGAAATTGAAATACCTGATGGAACCATATAGGCTTCGACACTAGTGCAAAATCTAATAATTTATACACAAATGTCCCCAGATATAAGGTTGGAAGACTGTTTAGGTCCCCACTTGTAAACCTGAAATTAGCTCAAAACTTAAGTGTTCAGCTAGAAATAGGACTGATTACTTAAATTTCATTCTGATAATCAATATTTACACTATAAAATTAAAATATACATGAAATTAGAAAATGTGTGTTTAAAAGACCCCACTTGTCTGTTGAAATGACTGTGAAGGTCCCCACTTGTAAATTTATCGAGTGTGAAAAATGAAATTGAAATAACTGATGGAACCATATAGGCTTTGACACTAATTTAAAACCTAATAATTTATACACAAATGTCCCCAGATATAACGTTGGAAGACTGTTTAGGTCCCCACTTGTAAACCTGAAATTAGCTCAAAACTTAAGTGTTAAGCTAGAAATAGGACTGATTACTTAAATTTCAATATAATAATCAATATTTAAAATATAAAATTAAAATATACATGAAATTAGAAAATGTGTGTTTCAAAGACCCCACTTGTCTGTTGAAATGACGGTGAAGGTCCCCACTTGTAAATTTATCGAGTGTGAAAAATGAAATTGAAATACTTGATTGAACCATATAGGCTTTGACACTAATTTAAAACCTATTAATTTATACACAAATGTCCCCAGATATAAGGTTGGAAGACTGTTTAGGACCCCACTTGTAAACCTGAAATCAGCTCAAAACTTAAGTGTTAAGCCATTAAAAGGTCCGATTACCTAAATTTCATTATAATAATCAATATTTAAAATATAAAATTAAAATATACATGAAATAAGAAAATGTGTGTTTAAAAGACCCCACTTGTCTCTTGAAATGACTGTGAAGGTCCCCACTTGTAAATTTATCGAGTGTGAAAAATGAAATTGAAATACCTGATGGAACCATATAGGCTTCGACACTAGTACAAAATCTAATAATTTATACACAAATGTCCCCAGATATAAGGTTGGAAGACTGTTTAGGTCCCCACTTGTAAACCTGAAATCAGCTCAAAACTTAAGTGTTAAGCTTGAAATAGGACTGATTACTTAAATTTCATTCTGATAATCAATATTTAAAATATAAAATTAAAATATACATGAAATTAGAAAATGTGTGTTTAAAAGACCCCACTTGTCTGTTGAAATGACGGTGATAGTCCCCACTTGTAAATTTATCGAGAGTGAAAAATGAAATTGAAATACCTGATGGAACCATATAGGCTTCGACACTAGTGCAAAATCTAATAATTTATACACAAATGTCCCCAGATATAAGGTTGGATGACTGTTTAGGTCCCCACTTGTAAACCTGAAATCTGCTCAAAACTTAAGTGTTCAGCTAGAAATAGGACTGATTACTTAAATTTCATTCTGATAATCAATATTTAAACTATAAAATTAAAATATACATGAAATTAGAAAATGTGTGTTTCAAAGACCCCACTTGTCTGTTGAAATGACTGTGAAGGTCCCCACTTGTAAATTTATCGAGTGTGAAAAATGAAATTGAAATACCTGATGGAACCATATAGGCTTTGACACTAATTTAAAACCTAATAATTTATACACAAATGTCCCCAGATATAAGGTTGGAAGACTGTTTAGGTCCCCACTTGTAAACCTGAAATTAGCTCAAAACTTAAGTGTTAAGCTTGAAATAGGACTGATTACTTAAATTTCATTCTGATAATCAATATTTAAAATATAAAATTAAAATATACATGAAATTAGAAAATGTGTGTTTAAAAGACCCCACTTGTCTGTTGAAATGACGGTGAAGGTCCCCACTTGTAAATTTATCGAGAGTGAAAAATGAAATTGAAATACCTGATGGAACCATATAGGCTTCGACACTAGTGCAAAATCTAATAATTTATACACAAATGTCCCCAGATATAAGGTTGGAAGACTGTTTAGGTCCCCACTTGTAAACTTGAAATCTGCTCAAAACTTAAGTGTTCAGCTAGAAATAGGACTGATTACTTAAATTTCATTCTGATAATCAATATTTAAACTATAAAATTAAAATATACATGAAATTAGAAAATGTGTGTTTCAAAGACCCCACTTGTCTGTTGAAATGACTGTGAAGGTCCCCACTTGTAAATTTATCGAGTGTGAAAAATGAAATTGAAATACCTGATGGAACCATATAGGCTTTGACACTAATTTAAAACCTAATAATTTATACACAAATGTCCCCAGATATAAGGTTGGGAGACTGTTTAGGTCCCCACTTGTAAACTAGAAATCAGCTCAAAACTTAAGTGTTAAGCTTTTAAAAGGTCCGATTACCTAAAATTCATTATAATAATCAATATTTAAACTATAAAATTAAAATATACATGAAATTAGAAAATGTGTGTTTCAAAGACCCCACTTGTCTGTTGAAATGACTGTGAAGGTCCCCACTTGTAAATTTATCGAGTGTGAATAATTAAATTGAAATACTTGATGGAACCATATAGGCTTTGACACTAATTCAAAATCTAATAATTTATACACAAATGTCCCCAGATATAAGGTTGGGAGACTGTTTAAGTCCCCACTTGTAAACCAGAAATTACGTCAAAACTTAAGTGTTAAGCTATAAGTAGGAATGATTACTTAAATTTCATTCTGATAATCAATATTTTAGCTATAATATTATAATATACATGAAATTTGAAAATTTTGTTTAAAAGACCCCACGTATCTGTTGAAATGACAGTGAAGGCCCCACTTGTAAGTTTTTTGAGTGTTAAAAATACTTAAGAAAATTTTCCATTTATTCTATTAGTTGACTCTCACAACTTTCCTGAAGCACCGAAATATCGGTATGTTATCGATTAGGCGTGTTATCAAAACAGCATTGTCCAAAACGGCTTTTTCATAAACGCGTTTGCCATTATAGCCATTTCTCGTTTCAGCGCATTTTGATTACAGCGTTTACATCTTGAGCGTTGTTTCGTATTGTTGAAGGTATAAGTATTAGAGCTCGGCAATATCTATCCATCATCCACGTTATTTTATCCATAATCCATAATTATCAACAGAAGTTGTATATTAAATCGAATTATTTCTACAACATTTACCTATAAATAATCGATTATTCACTAATTTACGGATAACGGATGGATAATGCCGAGCTCTAATTAGTATTGATTTCAGCTTTAGGTTTGAATTTTAATGGTTGTCAAACAAACAATTTCGTGGTCTAGTTTGTTAATGCGTTTTAATGTTTGGTTGGGATGGATTATTTGAACTCCTATAAATTACCTTCCACCTTATCCAAAATATCCTCCTATTAATTAGCTGCCACCTTTTCCAAAATATCCTCCTAATAGTTAGCTGCCACCTTTTCCAAAATATTTTCCTATTAATTTGCTGCCACCTTTTCCAGAATATATTCCGCGAACCAGTCCATAACCTGAGGATCACAAACGGTTATGAAACGCTGTAGCGCTAAACCGCTGGTTGGGAAAATAGCGCTATATTGAGAAACGCGGAAATAGCAGCCGCTGTTTTGGGAAATAGCACTGTATTGAGAAACGCGGAAACAGAAACTGCGGTTTTGCTTCAACGCGGTTTTGCAAACCGCTGATTTGGGCATTGCTTTATTCCAAAACGCTCTTTTGAAAACCGGTCAACTACCCGTGAACCCGAAATATCAAGGTAATTACGTGAGAAATGTATGTCAGTTTTTACCCTAAATCAGAAAATGATGAATCGTTGGTTACGTTAATTTCAAAAATATATTGATAATTTCCAAACCGAGATTTCTTGAGATTTCGCTCAAACTCTGAGTATAGTTGCTAAACAAAGATTTTACTCGGGGGAAAGAGATACAAGAAATCCGAGCCGTGCTAATTAGTTAGTTAGCTATTTAAAAATCTAATTAATTGGCATTTTTCACTAATTGAAAATGGTAATTGAATTTTAATTAATTTACAGCTAATTGGGAAATAATTATAATAACTAAGTGTGCATCGGAAAGGCATTTATCTATTTTAAAATTAATTAGATTTAGTTTTGGTTTATTAGCCAATTGGATTTTCAATTAATCTCTTTCGCCGATTTGTAGTAAAAAATCGAGTTTCATCTAAACGGGAGAGAATGCGTCCCACTACCAGTAGTGAGGGGGGAACAAAATTGTTAACCCACCCACTGTTTCCTCTCTCTCCGTTTCACAGTGAAAACTATGACTCTTTCGTAAATCGTAACTCCCGTATTTCGATCACTATTTTTCCCTCTTGAATAAATAGCAGTGCGCATGGATTTAAAACTCCGGAGCCCGTTTTAGGAACAGTGGCAAGAAAAATGATGAAATGAAACTAAATTTAGCATGATGGAAGTTTCGAGGCTTTTCTCATTTCTCGAGAATAATACATGTTAGGCTTTCATACCCCTTTATCGAAAACAATAAATGCATAACCAAAGGCGGAGTAGGAAGTCCATGGGCACTTTCATGGTGTTATTTTTTACTTACGGTTAATTTTTTGACCTTAATTATACAGGTAATTAATTAGAAATTTGTAATTGAAATTAATTAATTTAAAAATAAATGACTAATTTCTTATTGAATTGAATTAGTTTATATGTCAAATTACTAATTGGCTAATTAATTAGTTTAAAACGTTTTTCTTACTGCTAATTGTAATTATTTAGTTGCCAGCTTAATAGCATAGCTAGGCAAGAAATTAACATATTAGAAGTATTCGGATTTTTTTGTGATTTTGAAAGATGCAAACAGTTTTCACAAGAGCGATTGCGCTGAAATTTTCCTACTATTGAAGCGTTTTGTTATTACAGCCCAATAAAAGAAACCTTTATTAATTCTGTGATGCTAGAACAGATCAAATTAAGACTACAGATTTTAAAGAAGCTAAATACGAATGATATTGCCAAGAAATTCGAGAAGAATTGGTTCGGCATTGTATTTTAATAACGTTGTGTTACTTATTTATAACAAATTTCTTTATAACGTTGTTTTCGTTCCTAAATTTATCGATATTTCAAAATAAAAAATGGCTTGAAAAGAAAATAATTTTAACCACTTAATATTTTACCTTAATACTGATATTTAAATTTAACTCTTTTTTTTCTGAGGTACTAACCGAGCCCTAGTGGCTTATATGTACTATTAGTAGCAAATAAATAAAATAAATACTAGGTTTTATATGGAATACACTCCGCATGGCTTTGCCATTATATACAAAACGCGCCAAAACGCTATAAAGCTTTAAAATTCTCAAAATATGCTACTCTTTTTCCAGTCTCAGATTTACAATCAACGAATTTATTTCATAACATCACTTGCAATTATTTAAACGAGCAAAATTTTCGAAAATGGACTAATTTTAATTGCACTTTTAAGACTTCAATGTCTTCTTCTGATGTAAGCCGTTCACCTATGGAACGAGAATCCAAAATATTGGCTGCGAAATGTATTGGCCTAATTGACATATTTTTACGCTTTTCTAAGGCTTTCATTAAGATTCCCATACTTCTAATTGGCACATTGAAAGACTTTTTTTCAAAATGACGAAACACTCAATGACTAGTGAAATGAAAAGTTTCCGATTCAAAGAGAGTAATCCATTTAGAAATTGGTTCAAGGTAATCATAGGCGGATTTTACATCATTCCAAAACACTTCATTATCCAAGATCAGCGATTTCCCCGAATTACTCAAAATCAGACTACTATCTTTGTGCACGGCCAATAGCTGCAGAATGGATTTGTTGACCATAAGACTATTCAAGCAATGAGAAGAAGATCCCCAACGTGTTTTTACAGGTAGTTTTAGAGATATCGAAGCAGAGTCAGTATCTTTTAACTCTTGTTTTTGTAATTTTTCGAACTGCCCTTTCAGCATGTGGCTGTTTTTAACTTCTTTGATGATTTCTTTAGCCTCATTTAGGGTTTTTTTGAAACTCGAGATTTCTTGAATGTCCTTAGCAAGTATATTGAGTATGTGCGCTACACAGCCATAGCAAGCAAAATATGAGTCCGGGTAGCGTTCTTTAAGGACACGCCAAAATTTCTTCATATTGCTAGCGTTGTCAGTAACTACAGACATTACTTTGTTTGCACCATACTTTTCAATAACTTCTGATACCAACTCAGCCATATACTCTCCAGTGTGAGGTTTCAGGGTAGTATCCACAACTTTGTAAATAACAGGGTTTGGAGTCGTTAAAACTATGTTTATAATTGGCTCATTTCTAGAAGGAAATTGATAAACAAAATTGAAGTGATCTTAAAAGAAAAGTTACGTTATCAAATAGAACAGTACCGAATGTTACTCCAACCATCCAACTGAATTCCTACAGTTACAGCCTCCGCAATAGAAACTAAAACGTTCTCATTAACTCGTTGGTACTCAGCATTCAGTAGCGAGTTTGAAAGATGGTAAGCTGAAGGCAGCTTCAAACTTGGACGTATTTTTTGGAATGCTGCAATCCAGTACTCATTCTCAGTAAAGTTAAGAGGCGTTCCTGTAGCGTAACAAGCTCTGGCCAGAGCCTCCCAAATTTCATCCTAAGATAAATTAAATGTTACTTTTTGTTCAAAAACTATGGACTAACATTGAATACCTGCTCAGTTTCGCAAACCATTCTATCTATGTACGAGTCTAGTGAGCGTTGGGAATCAAGATTAGTTCGGATGGATAATGATGAATCTGGTCGTGTTATTGAACTAACAGTGCTTGCGCTTTCATGTGACAATACTTGGGGGTCTTGGCTATCTTCATTCCCATCGCTTTCTTTTTCAGTCCCAATATCCTTAAAAGCTTCATAATTAACGTCTGGAGCCAAGGTTATGGGAGTTGTAAGCTTCAACTGGTTGGTTTCTAGACCAACATTTTTCTTGATATATTTTTTATCGAGTCTGGACACTTTATATTTTTCAAGGAGATGTGAAGTCATTCTTGTAACATTTCTTGCATATGTCTGTCCACAAAACTTACATCCATACACATCAAATTTACCGGGTTTTGACGTTTAAAGCTCAAAATACTTTTGAACTGCTGCATCTACTTTCTTCTTTTTACCCATTCCGCGAATTATTGTTATTTCACGAATTTAGAGTAACAACACGACGTTTTTAGCGGCCGCAAAAGAACGCGTCTAAACAGAACAAGATAGACGAGAAAATAAAATTCTATTTCCTTTTTCAATTTTTTTCCCACGCTTGCCGTTCGACTTACTCGTGAATTCCACTGTTTCAGCGTTACACGATTTTAAACATGGAGCTTTTATACTGTTTCCCACGGGAAAAAGATGAGAATTCGGTGGTAAATTACCATCGTAAATTACCACGGTAATTACCAGAGTAATTACCGTTTTCGTAATTTACCCGAGAAAATCGTAAATTACAGTTACCCTGGTAAATTACCGTGTAAATTACAATGGTAATTTACCTATTTAGAACCCTAGGTTGGCCTTACAATATTTTGCATTTTCCGTAGAGTACTAGCATTTTATACCATGGAGTGGTATAAAATGATCCTAAGAGAGAATTGAGGTATTTTTAAAGGAACTTTCGTTTACACGACAATAAATCTACCCCACGCAAAATAGCCCACGGAAAACAATATTCAAGCTCAGCCTCGAGCCTAAGCGGTCGTATTAAAAGGCATACAAATTTCTTCGATAACATTTCAAACTAAACTGAACTGAAACAATGCTAGCTGGAAATCTTACAACAGTGACGTTAACAGTACACGTTGATACGTGCTCGTGTTTGGCTCGAGGGCAGATAATTTCTGGAATTTTTGAATTTATTTGACGAATTCAGGCTTATTTGATAGGTCTACTTTTCTCCAAACTCTCAATTAGTTTTGCTTCAAGGGCTGCTTGGGGCTTACGCTTTTTAACGGGCTTTACTATTGAAAGTTGACCAAGGCCTAGAATCCGCGGTATAATTGCGGATTCTAAGCCCTGCTCCTGGTTGTATTGATAAGTATATTCTTCGTATATAATCAATTGAATCTCGGTGTGAGAAGTCGCAAAATCACAAATTCCCTTGAAACTAGAGTCGCCTCCTTGGAATTTCAACAACCAAGGATTCGATTGAGCTGTCAGGAATTCCTGAAACAACCAGCGAAAACCCTATCTTAATCATACAAGTAATTGGAAACTTTTGAAACATTGAACTCTCGCAGCAAGACATCGTAAAATGCTATCGAAAAACTACGCCCACCACTAATAGGCCTAAAAAGTCAGTAACCGTATCATTGTCAAGTTTAGAGATTGCAAAATTCGTGATAATCTTTTTGGTATCCTCCTAATGTATCGAATTCCCAATGAACCGAAATCTCATTCAACCGAAATACGCCAAACTAGATAAGAAACTAGCGGAACGGCGGGTTTTAGAACCACTGGGATTTGCGTAAGATAAGGAGATCCCATCGATTCGAATGCAACGGGGTGACGTTGATTTAGGACAGGTTAGGTTAGGGTCGGTTTAGTTTAGGTTAGGTTAGGTTAGTAATATTTTATAAATCATTTAACAATGTTACGCCTTTTCCAAAATATTGATGTTTCGCTTCATTGACTTCTCAAATAATATGCCTCTTCCAAAACATTACTGTTATATTAGGTTTGCTTTGGTTAGGAGGACGTCTCTTCCTCGATTCTGTTGCTGGAAACTTGTATTACAAGCAAAACATAAAATAAAGTTTTAGAATCAACAATATAGTGGAATATGTATATTCACCTTGATATAAATATAAATCTCTCGTTTTTAAGTATCATTTTAAAGTAACATTAAAGAAAATGTTGCGGTTTACGGCTTATTTTAGCTTTCCCTTTAATTTACATAAGCCTTTAAAACCATTTCCACGGTTAAATCATTGCTACTTCGTTTTATCGGAGATAACTAGGCAATGTACACTAACGTTAAGTGCAGCCATTCATGGCTATCTCCACTTTTCGTAAACAGCCCAAGGTGCGGGATTTCGGTCCAATGGGACCTCCCTTCTTTGCTATCGGTTGAATGGGATTTCGGTCCAATGGGAGGGAATCTGTTTTTTAAGGAAACTAAAGAAAATAGGAGTCTCCTGTATCGCAATAACATACACAAAAACTTTAAAAATTAGCGGTTTTTCGCTAATGAAGTGCTTCCTCCGTATACAAAGAATATGAAACTTGGAAACTCGCTAAAGAGAAGGACTTTAAATATACCTGGGTCAAGGAAGGGAATGTGCTATAACGAAAAGAAGAAGGCTCGAAAATTTATAAAATTACAAATCTGAGAGATTTGAAATCCTTATAATATCCCCTAACTAAAATGAAGAGTAGTTTAAACGTCCATTAATGGCTTCCTTTATCGAAAATTTACCACCAAACGAACTTTACCCTATTAATAATAATTTAGCAACTTGTGAAAAAATAATTAACACCCACGTAAATGGCTTAAAAATATTTCATACTAATGTTAGAAGTATTGCAAAAAATTTTGATGAGCTATGTCTAATATTAGGAAATTTACAAACCGAATTTGATTTAATCATATTATCCGAATGCTGGCTTGAAGATAAAAATGGTCAGGTTTTCAAAATAAATGGATACAACAACTATTTTACTTCTAATTATGCAAATACAAGTGACGGAGCTATGATTTTTGCTAAAGAAACACTAGATACCAAATGTAACGAGATTAACATCGGTGGAGCAAACTCCATTTACTTAGATGTAAAAGGGAAAAATAATAACTCAATATAGATTTTTCTGTATTTATCGTTCTCTAAATAATGATATACAGAACTTTCTGGCCGACTTTCATGAAGTACTAGAAGATTTTGATAAACTAAACATAGAAAATATAATTATTTTGGGGGATAAAAATATTAATATAATTAATGGGACTGCTTTTTAATTAGAAGTTTTAGAGAACAATTCAGGCTTACAAAAATGACGTTTCCTACCCGTTACCGTTACCACAAATATTGATGAAAGACTAAATATTCACACGAAAGAGAATAAACACAAAAATATGATAGGGAAAAACTGCGTTTATAGAGGTTGTCAAAATGACTGACGCGATGTAATGTAAGAATCGGGAGTTTATGGAAGGTCTATACATTTACCTACAAGACGATGCATTTTAAATTGCGAAACCCCGCCAACCCTATGGCAAGAAAAACATAAAGAGCTAAGCCTTTTTGGCTATCGATACATCTTTAAAATAACCTAACATCAACATCACCTCAGACTACCGGAGAGAAAATTGAAAGTTATCTCTGGTTTTGGGACTGCTGCAATGCAACAATTGTCACCCTCTCGATACTCGAAAGGGAGGTGCTGTGCGACAAACTCCCAACAGTAATCGGTCCCGCCACGAACCATTTGGTCCTACCATATAAAGGAAAGGCACTAAAAAATAACTACTAAAATACGGTGTAGCAATTAATGTTAAAGTAAAAATTAATTTAACAAATTTTAAAAAGTAGACAAATTGAGTACGTTTTTTGACAATCATAGACAAATTAACAAACGGTTTTAATAAATGCTTTCCACCAGGGGGTGCACATAGACGCGGGAATAGAAAATTATTTAAATCCACGCATCCACATATATTTGCCAACGTTTTAAAAGTTGTGTGTGGAAATTATTGGAAACCTATTTTAGACTAATTCATATTAATTGGTTTATCATGCGAAATCTCCCACTAATAATGCTTGTCCATTTGTCCCATAGTTCAGCGCCTTATGGCACAATAAAGAACAAAAATAGTTTTCGTTCTAATTTACATCAGAACGAGATCGTTGTGAAATGACATAGGCTATACCGACAGAATGCCGACCGAAATAGGGCAATCGTGAAACCTAGTCGGTGTTGCCAACTATATAAAGAACGTTATATCGTACTAGTTAGACAGCCGTATATGCCGACAAGATGCCAACTACATATTAACAATGTGTTCGGCACTGCCGACCCTTTACCAGACATATTTAGTTTCGATTGGTAGGTCTCCTATTCCAACTTAATGCCGACTCTAAAATGAACTCATACCAAAAATGTACGGTTTTGCCGTAATCACGCCACGGCATGTAACGTTATTTATTATATAGTCGGCTTCCCCACCCATCTGTAAGATTAAGATTTCAAGTTGGCACAGGGTTGGCAAATACAACTAGACCCCTTCCCGACCGACAGACCTGTTGTCGACCAATTATCCGATGCCTCGTGCTACAGGGGTGACTCTTGCTTTGGATGATGAATACAAGAAAATCATCGAATATGAGACGTCGGCTAAGGCAATTTGGGATAGTCTTAGTGACCTGTATCAACCCAAGTCCTTGGCTAGGATAGCAAAACTACGATCTCAATTTATATCAATTAAGTACACACCCCCGGAGACGATGGCAGCATATCTTGCCAGGGTAAAGGCAGTTGCTAACCAACTATCATTGGCTGGGAAACCATTGGATGATGATGACGTAGCATTTTAAATGGTAAATGATCTACCACCAGAATATGGCACTATTGTTAGTGGATTATATAATCTTGGGAGAACCGGCTTCACTATTATGAAAGTCAAGGAAACACTCTTAGCAGAGTATGATCGACTAAAGCATATGACATCAACGGATGAGACGCAACTTACAACGGCCATGGTAGCTTATAGAGGGAATAAGCTGAAAAATCATACGAAATCATCACCCGCAATAATAGATCAGAAGAATCGCTGTCACAAATGCCACAAGATCGGTCACTTCGCCAGAGATTGTCGTATAACAGAAAGATGTCACAACTGCAACTTGATAGGCCATTGGGCACGGAACTGTCGCAAAGCTCGCCACCCTAATCAACAGAGAAGAGGGAGATATTTAAGAGATTCAATGCCATCACATCATGCGATATTATCCAGTAGCCAGGACGTTACCTATGAAGTAGACGGGACAACAAACGGAGGCGCACACACACACATTACGCTGCAGCGACAACTATGATTACCCAAGCATCGAACGAAGAAGGATGGGTGTATGACTCTGCCGCAACGCATCATTTTTGTAATACGAAGGGATGGCTGTATAACTATTATGAAATCGAAACACCCATAACAATTGCGCAAGGAACAGTTAAGGCGGTTGGGAAAGGTGACGTGGTATTATCATCTCAGCTCAATAATAGAGAAGTGCGGCTAATTCTTGGAGACGTCATATACGTTCCACTATACACAAGAAACCTGATATCCGCAAGACTAATAGATGAAACTGGATCATAAAGGATGGTAACATACGAGTCTACGCCAAGAACTATGATCTGGTACTGAAAGCGACGTTAGTTTCAGACAGCAACTTATATGTGGTAGAAGCTGTGACTAGAACCGATATACCTCATGAATCACAATCACAAGCAAGGAAAGGACGAGAAAAACGACTCGCAGAATGTAATCTCAACACTGCAGAAGATTTAAACCTTTGGCATGAACGACTTGGACATCCTAATCCTAGAAGAATTGCGCTACTGGTCTCGAAACAATTAGTCCTTGGAATTCCGAAGCTAATAACTACATTCGATTTATGCGTCCCCTGCGAAGTATCCAAAGCAACTAAAGCAAAATCATCGGCTATTAAAGGTATACAGTCTTCTGATGTACTTCAACTCGTTCATTTAGATGTTTGGGGACCAGCCCCCGTTGCTTCGCTGGTGGGAGCCAAGTACATAATAACATTTATTGACGACTATTCTCGACATGTCAAGCTATACTTAATGAAGCACAAGAACGAAGCTTTCGAGAAGTTTAAAGAATATCTTGTATGGGCGGAAAGACAAACTGGTAGAAAACTAAAACAACTTCGAACGGACAACGGCCTGGAGTATGTTGCGAAATATTTTGAAGACACCTGTAAGAAACAAGGGATCCAAGTCCAACGTACCAATATGTATTATATGAAATAAACGGCGTTGCCGAAAGGTATAACAGGTCCTTGCTTGATGGCATCCGGACGTTATTGGAAGAATCTCAGTTACCTCAATACTTATGGGGTGAAACTGCCTGTACTTTTGAATATCTATCTAATCGTTTACCTCATGCTCAACTACATGAAGACGTTCCAAAGACTAGATGGGCTGGAAAGAAGTCATCTGTTCGTCACTTTAAGAAATTCGGATGTTTAGCGTTTGCACATAAACCTAAACCACATCGAAATAAATTCAAGAATAGAGCAAAAATTGGTATTATGGTTGGCTATCGTTACTAGAAGCAAAACCGCTGAAATACGAAACAAAACAACACCCGTTGTAACTGAGGAAACTCGACCCGTGATTGATAGACTGACCAAACGACAAGAACGAGAAAAACAGCTTCAGAGGGGACTACCACATGGATGGACCCGAGTGGAAAATAAACAGAAAGAGGGAGAGTTCGCAGGGCATGTCGACGTTTACTACTATGATGAGAAAAAACCAAAGTTACGTTCACGACTTGATCTACGACGCTATTTCACGTTAAACAAATTACCTTATGATGCAGACGACAAAGAAAAGTTCTCTTTTCGACCTAAAAACCGCTCATGGATAACATCACAACCCTAAGAAGAACAACAACAGTCAGAAAATATGGAAGCTCATTGCGTAGATATACCAACTTCTTTTGAGGACGCAATACAGAGTCCACAGAGTGACTCATGGGAAAAGGCCATGGAAACGGAATACGATACCATTCAAGAAAGAGAGGTGTGGACTGTTGTTCCCACACCGAAAAATAGAAAAATAATTGGTTTTACGTGGATATATGTTCTTAAACGAAAAGCCAGTGGAGAAATAGCAAGATTCAAGGCTCGATTAGTAGCTCTAGGCTTTGCACAGCGTTACGGATTCCATTATCAACACACCTATGCATCTGTAGTCAATTTTACCATCATTCGGTTACAACTACTGATTTTTGTAACTTGTCTTGGATGGTCACATCGCGACTTGGATTTGAAATGTGGCTACTTATACGGGAATTTAAATGAAGAGGTCTACATGCGACAACCCAAAGGATTCGAAATACCTGGCAGAGAAACCGATGTATTACAATTGAAGAAATCATTGTATGGTTTAAAACAAAGTGGACGACAATGGTTCTCTGAGCTTGACCAACGTTTAATCACGCTGGGTTGTACCCGATTAAGTGGCTGCAACTGCGTATATAGCTATAATTCAACCTGTATTATCATAGTCCGTGTTGATGAAATTATCATCTTAGCGAAAGAACATCTACACATGAATGATTTACTACAGCTATTGAAGAGCACGTTTGATATAACCGACTTGGGACCGTTAACCTACTTTCTTGGTATTGAATTTGAATGGTCTGAACTGAACAACGTGAAATTTCACCAACGAAGATGCATCGAAAAATTAGAGAAGGAAATGAACATCAAGATAGATAAAAAGAACTATGATATACCACTACCTGTTGGCACGGTCCTATCTAAGAAGGATTCAGCTCTCAATTATGAACCCGAAGCATCATATATAAAACTAATTGGGAGTTTATTGTCCCTTGCCTAACGAACTCGTCCCGATTTAGCATTTGTAGTGGCTAAACTATCAAGATTTTCATCATCTCCTGGACCACACCATTTCAAATGCTTAATGAATGTCCTCAAGTATACATGTTGTAACGGCCATATCGCAAACGCGAAATGGCGTTACCCCTGGTAGGCCGTTGATCCTCATAACGTTATAATTAGCGAGCTTGGGGTGGCAGCGGAACGAGCATACGCTTGTAAAACTATCAGGGGGGTCTAAGAAAGTATCCCGACAGAGACTTAACCCCTTGACTTTTTTAACCCCTTGACCAAAAGTCAAGGGGGAAGGAACTCTTAGACCCGACTCGAGACCCTGTGTCTATAAAAGGAGGGGCCGGGGACCAGGAGGATATCTTTATCTTTCGGCTGCTGACGGAGGAGAGGAAGCTCACCTTTTTATTTGTAATTTTTTGTTACGTTTTACTTTTTTACTTTAAACGATGACTGGGTTAGTGAGAATAAATTATTGTATTGAAAACCATTGCTGTATTACTCTAGGGTAAGCCTATCTGTTTTGTGGGGCTTACAATGTGCAACGAAACAATACGGATTGAAATATCGTCCAACCAAGGAATTGCGATTAGAAGCTTTTTCTGATGCGTCATATATTTCTGATCCTGACGATGGCAAATCCACAAGCGGTTACATAATCCTTTTAGGAGGGAATCCCATCGACTGGCGATCTATCAAGCAAACCAGCGTTGCACAATCGACCATGGAATCAGCATAGGTAGCATTAGCTGAAGCGGCGAAAGAAGTATCGTGGGTCAACCGTATTTTGATTGAGGTGTTGCCTTTATGTGGACAGCTCAACAACGAGGCACTTCAACCTATATTACGTTGTGACAATCAAGCAGCTATACACTACGCAGAGAACTGTATAGAAAACAACCGATCCAAACACATCGAAGTGAATTACCATTATATCAGAGACTGTATAGCTAAGAAACAATTTCAATTGTTATTTGTTAGTAGTGAATGGGTCAATGTAATTTGGCAGACATATTTACAAAATTATTATCGAAACAAAAATTTATTAATGCAGTCGAAAAATTAACTCTGTCAATATATAATAATAATATTTTTTTAACTTATTAAATTACCTAATTAATGTATTAATAAATGAACTGTGATAATGCCTATGTGGGGGGAGTGTTGGTGAGACATATACATTATATACATTGAGATAGGGCATCACTATCCAGATGCACCATAAGGGATGCTACGTGTAATAAATATATTTAGATCGGATAGACCCAATGCGGGTTGGTGCTCTTGATATTGATCCCGATGTTAGTATAAAAGAAAATAATTGTACGAAAGATTTAACTTTGTTTCTTAACTAAGTAAATTAACTAAAACGGATCTCCACTAAATATCGCCCTTATACATTAACATTTTTGTTTATGCCTATATGGAACCGACAATAAATTTACAGCTACAGATGTAACTTTTCGATGGAAAACCATTTTGAACAGTGCCGAGAAACACGGGATAGAAGTGTTAGGAGTGTCTTCGGACGGAGACAGTCGCCTTTTCAAATCAATGAGGTTTAAGACGAAGTTATTCCTAACAAACCGTTGTAACGAGAACGATAGAAACTGGTTTGAAGCAGACACTGACCCGGAAATACTTTGCGTTCAAGATACTGTACACGTAGGAACAAAATTGAGAACCAAATTACTTAAAAATTCCAACATGTTACCATGTGGTGAATAAATAATTTCACTGACGCATCCCTATGTCCTCATGGAAACATTTCCAAAAGATGAACATGGGCTTTCAAAGAGTGACCTCGAGCCCAAAGATAAAATGAATTTTCGAGCGGTAGAGAGAATATGTTCTCCGAGAGTTTTAGCTAATCTAAGAAATCTACCAGAAACCGAAGGCACCGCCCAATACACTGTATTAATGCAAAGATCTTCGAATCCATTTTTATGCAGAGAACTTTCGTCCAACGAAAGAATATTTGATATTTGGTATGTTGTTTTCTTTCTCCGGATTTGGAGGGCCTGGTTTTTGCAGCATACCGAATATACGCTTAAGGATAACTTTATAACGTATAACATATATGCCTGTTTGGAACTTAATGCCCATGCCTTGATCATTTTAATTGAAAGACTTAGGGATCGCAATGATGAAGAGTCTTTTCTTCCCTGGCTGTTTAGCAGCCAAACCTGTGAAAGCGTTTTTAGACTTACGCGGTCTATGACAACAACACAATCAACTGTCGTGAATTTCAGTCTACTGGAGATTTTGCACAGACTAAAAAGAATACAATATTTCCAACAAATAAAGTTTTTGACCCACGTCCGTCCAAAAAATTACCCACCAAGGAAATAATTCACAGTACAGTCAGAAGGGCTCAATCTTTAGCCATCGAAGACGCCGCTCAGTTGGGAATGTTTTCTACTGCGGAAATTAACTGTACGCTACCTCAAGTCCTGTTGATAGGGAATCAACGCTTTGAAGAAGAAAACATTGAGGGCTTTAGTGACAACGAAGAGAATCCGAGGCTAGGCGTTACTAGCGTTCTGGAATACGAGATCGAAAATGTTAACGGCGATGTTGGGAAGATTTGAGTTTAATTTTGTCATTAGGCGGCTCGAATTTAAAGGACTAGTCCAGTGAATCTAATGCCTTTCTGCTTCCGAAGGAAAGTAGGTTCGTCCCTTTAAGAAGTAACACTTATTGTTGCTCTTAAGACATCTCTGTGTTGGCTCTTGCGCGCAACTGATAATCAGCTGAGTAGTGATCGGCTACAACGTGTTTCAAAAACACTATGCCAAAAACAAATTCCGTCACTTCCAAAAGCGAATACTAACCCAAGTCCGAAAAGCGACATTTCTATAGGCGAATGGGTTGTCTTTCGAAAGAGTGATTATTCTGGGTTGTTAATCGGGTTAACCCTGGGATTTACCTATCTTAAGGGAAGTGGCAAAGATCGAGAGTACTCAAAAGTCAGTGCACCTGTTGAAAGCCCCTCCAAAAATGCTAAAGGTTTGGGGATTTTGTGCAACTGGTTCGATTCTGTTTGAATCAGAAGAAATGTTAGCGCATGGATTGAACAATATTGACTATTACGTTTTTACAATTCAACGCACCGAGTTATCAAAAACAGACTGTGGTTGCCCCCAACTACTTTAACGCCATTAAAAATGAATCTAAGAAAATCGCGTGTAAGCGCAAAGCTCGAGGAAGACCTAAGCAAGCCAAGAATAAAGTAAGATAAGTAAATGAATGTACCAGCTAAATAAATTTATAGTATGCCCACAATTTTTATTTTCAGTCTTGCAAACTACAAACTAACTTTCAATAAATATATAGAGCCCTACAAAGATTGCAACCGAATAAATCTCTGATTTTTTTACAACAAACTGCAAGAAATCTTTAAAGTCTGTAAAATATACACAAAATTTTATGAAGTCGCCAATTGTTCATGCGCAGTCCCGATTTTTCATGCCTTAGTCCTAATTTTGATGCCTTAGTCCCGTATTTCAAGCCTCACTCCCGTATTTCAAGCCTCAGTCCCGATTTTTCATGCGTAGTCCCGAATTTTTGAAGTGTACTCTCGAATTTTTGAAGTGTAGTCCCGAATTTTTGAGGTGTAGTCCCGAATTTTTGAGGTGTAGTCCCGAATTTTTGAGGTGTAGTCCCGAATTTTTGAGGTGTAGTCCCGAATTTTTGAGGTGTAGTCCCAAGTTTTTGAGGTGTAGTCCCAAATGTTTGTAGTGTAGTCCCGAATTTTTTCGTAGTCTCGTAAATGTGAGCGAAGTCTACAAATTATGGGTGAAGTCGCGGAAATTACGCGTAGTCTGGAAAAATTCGGGGAAATAAAGTGTAGTCTGTAATCTGGTGTACAGTTCTTATCCCAGTGGTAAGCCCCTCGCTGTATTCTTTAGAAGTAAATGATTAGACTAGCTCAATAAATAAATTAAGATTAAAATTGCATGCAATTCGTGTTAAAAAATGTTTAAATAATGTAATAATCATAAAAGGTAATATTATTTAGCTAAAAATTTGATTTGAAATCTATGTATATAAAAAACTCTGTAATATTGATATAATTTTTTAATTTGTAATAGTTTAATAGTGTAATTGAATGTAAAAAAAGTCCTTTGTGGGGAGTGTTAAAAAATTAAATGGAACCCCTCATCCCTTTGTATTATAACACCCAACGTTCAAAAAACACCCTTTAAAATTTAAAAACATGTTGTTGAAAAACTGAAAAACCCGTAAGTGAAAAATATTTTTGTAAGATTTGGGTACCTTGCAAAAACCCTCAAATCGAAAACAACCTGTGACGTGGGTGATACGCACGGGGTTTTTAATCTGGGGAAAACAATTTAAAGGAAAACAACTTTATCTATGTATAAAATTCTACAAATAAAATCACTTGCTTTTAAGAATTCAAACCCTTAAGATCTCGCCACTTTAGTACGGCAAAAAAGTGGTAAAATTTAGAACCTAGCCAAATAGGTAAAATACTTAGAAAACATTTAGCGCCAAATAGACAAAAATCACTTAGAAGTTTTTCAGTCGGTTTTTAAGTGTAAGCTTTAAATTAAATAAGGTCTCCCTTCAATAATAATAAGAGTATTCCGCAATAGGCCTATACAAAATGTATCATCTTTTCCAACACCCCCAATTCATTTCTAGATATTAAACGTTAATGCAAATATACGTTATATTTGAGAGATAAACATTTGGAAGCGCGCGGTGTTGATTGATTTTCCTATCACTACTCATTTGAAGTATTCCTAAAATCTCCCGTCGCGTTAAGAGACTTCCATATGTTAACTGATCACTTGAAATCGACGGTAGATCCTCCCCCACATTCGCGTTCAAAAACCGGGGAAATGTGAACCACCCCACATTCGACGGTAGACAATATATCCACACCCGTGCTTCAAGGCATAAACTGGCCCTGAAATAGCCGTCGAGGTGAAAACCCCATCTTATTCCTATGGGATTTTTTCACCCCGTTATGCCAAACTGTCATTATTACATTACTGCCGGCGAAAGGTAAAATTTCTACCGTTGGCTGTGTGATTTCCGCCGGTTTTTTTCGGTCAAGTGGGAACCTAGCTTTAAGCATTTGAACCACTAATTATCGTTGAGATAGCTATTTTCCTAATATTGAGCCATCATTACCAAAGCCATAATTGCAGCTTTTTGCCAGTAAACGGAGATTATATTGTTATGGAATAATATTTTACTAGTAAGTAATTGCATTCTTGTAACCTTACTATATATTCTTGTAGCCTTACTATATATTCTTGTAAATAAACACGGGTCAGTCGTGTCTAGCTTAGGTTTTCTCCGTACTTAATAGGCCGACGCTCTAGCGAAGGACCAAACAAAGAGGGTCCACAGCATATAAAAGGGTGACCCTGAGTTAGAAAGGCCAGTCTTGGCTACTCCTTCTCGGGCGAACCACTACCAAGGACCCACGTACAACTAGAAACGAGGCCTAAGTCTTGCCTAGATTTAGTAAGTGACCCTTAGAGTACGTGTACATACCGAGTAACGGCTAAACTGTCCGTAAACGACCGTTCTTTTTCCTAACAATATCCCTTTCTTTAAATTAATTGCCATTTTCAATTAACGTTTTCCTATCTTTTCCCTTTGGCCTTTTCTTTCGAACTTTTGACGCGCTTCCGAAGATAACAAAAAACGAAAATCGAAAAGCTGCAACTCGGACCGTTTTAAAACAAGCATTAAAATAATAAAATTGACTACAGAGAGAGTAACTCAATTACTTTTACTTTGAGCGGTTAAAACTTCAAGAAAATGAGAGACAAATATCAAACTCATTTAGATATCCGCTTTCGAAGGTTTAAAGCCTGAAAAGACGTTAAACTGATTTTGACTGAACATTAATACCGGTATTGTCGCGAAAGCTTATTTTTAATCTAGAAAATTATGATTTAAAATTCGCCTTTAAAAATTAACATTTTAACTTCGTGGCATCAAAATGCTGTCGACATTCTGTTTTAGATATAGCAAATGTGCGTGCAAAACTTAGTGGACTCTATAATGACTTTAATAACAAACTGTGATTGCTTCTTGTAAATGCCATTATTTCAAAATGTTATTTTTCCAACCTCGCGTCGAGGAGCCAGCCACTCATTGTAATCAGTGAACGAGGCTGCACCCTTGATTGTTTTTTACAAAAATGATTATGCGTTATCTTTAAAGGCCTACTCTTGACAGCCCTAAAATTACAAAGCGTAATCCTTAATAGTTGGACCGGGAATCTGAGAGTGATGAACTCCTCGATTGGCGCTGATGATCCAAGTCAGTTTTCGTGATTAGAAATGCAAATTTTAACAAAACGGTGTCGAAACACTAACAAGGCTCTGTTTTGACATGATAATGATGTCAACAAAATGAGCGTGCGGAAATAATTGGACTCTTTAGTCGATTCCGCAGGTAAAACTCGTTTTGACTTCTCATGGTGAGGACACGCTGTAGATACGATCATTTTGTGACTTGAAATCCGAACCTAAATTTCCTGTTGGACAAGGCTACTCTTTCTTTAACATATGGAAGAAGAGGTCTATAACGTAAGCGTATTGAGTGAAGCTGCAGACGTAAGTTATCAACAGGCCGTCTCCAGGCTAAAATTTTAGGAAGGGCCGCGCTAGGTTACATGTTTGGTCGAATCTACCTTATTCTCGATACCAAGTCTTAACGCGAGACTTTGACTTGACAAAACTGGGTCGAACTGTTGAGTAGTCTGCTTCATATTAGAAACAAGGGAAAAAAAGGTTTTGCAATACTCCTTGTGATTTTCAATACGCTAAGGTTGTACAGCACCCTACAACAGTGACTCGCACGAGGGGTCCGACATTGCCGAAAAACGCTTACGGGATTTAGTGACTTATTCTTTGATTTCGCGATTTCAGTAAACATTTCGCAATTTTTAAAAAGGTTGCGACATTTTTTCTTTGATTTTGCTATTTCGTGAGATATCATTCGTGATTTTGCCAAATATTTCCGATTTTTGTAGGGCTGTGCGAATACTCGAATTTTCGAATAGTATTCATTTATTTAGAATCGATTTATCGATTCGACGAATCGAATTTGCCTTTTCAGAAAAACGATTATTTGAATTACAAAACAATTATTCGAAAAGAAAGTCTAATAACTGTTATGAATATGAAATACAGTTACCTAAACCGAGTTATCGTTTTCAAGAGGTTAAAATGTTTTTTAGCCACATCGTAGTATACGATGAGGCTCTTAGTTTGACCCGAGCCGTAGTAGTAACAGTAGTAACCGTAGTGGCCGGAGTTTTCGCTATCGTTATCGTTATATTTTAGCTTAAAAGAAACTCGATAGTACCAAAACCCACCAATAGAGGTAGCTGAGCTCTGTTAGAGATTTTATTTTAATTAAAATATCTTCACGTCGCACCCGGGAACTGAACCCTGGTCGCTGACGCAGCAGTAAGGCTCGCTACCACTGAGCCATAGTGACTTCATAAAACAGTCGAGTTTTTATCCTTAAGTTTATCTCTAAAGTGTCGGGGATGGGGGAGGGTACCTCTCTATCTGTGGGGTCGTATACTTTTGAATTTTTATCTGTGGAGTCGGATACTATTGAATTTTTTCTTTTAGGTTTTTATATTTATTTTCTTTTTATTTATGTGCTAATTAAATAGATAACGATTTTCCCCGTTTCCTACTGCGCTCTTCGTGTGTTTCGTTCTCGTTCGGTAGCTTTAGCGGTTAATTCAAATGTGTCTCAAGAGTCGAGGATAGGGGCGAAGCCCTCTTATTTGTGGGGTCGGATACTTCTGAACAACTCATTAGGGTAGGGTATAGAGGGGTTATCCACACATTAGGGTAGGGTATAGAAGGGTTATCCACTCATTAGTGTAGGGTATAGAGGGGTTATCCACTCTTTAGGGTAGGGTATAGAGGGGTTATTCACTCGTACGATGCGGCTACTATTACGAGCCCTTGGACCGTCTTGTTATATATTTCAACACCAATGCACAGTTCGCGGCATTATGTTTTTCTCTCACGCCATACTCAGTGTTAGCGTGGGAACCAGAGTGAAAGAAAAACTTCCATTCTATGCGGGAACTACAGTATTTTTTGTCTGCTACATTTTTCAAAAGAACGACTAATGGTTTTGAAAAGAATATTCGTCTGATACAGTGTAAAAATGGTTTTTAAGTACTCGTTTTGAAGAAATTCGCTCTGCTAGGCTTATTTAGAAAACGATTAATCGTTTTGA
Source organism: Phalangium opilio (assembly GCF_054372755.1). Lineage (NCBI taxonomy): Eukaryota > Metazoa > Arthropoda > Arachnida > Opiliones > Phalangiidae > Phalangium > Phalangium opilio. Next base: position 272,504 of record NW_028324185.1, read on the forward strand.
AACGAATATTTTTCAAAACGAGCACTCTAACTAGATTTTTTAAAAAACGAGTAATATTCGTTTGAACGAATACTCGATTCGGATTTCGAAAAGGTGATTTACTATTCGATTCGATTCGGTTCAAAAATTCACTATTCGCAAAGCCCTAGAATTTTGTAATTTCTTCAATGATTCGAAATGCAATCAAAAACATTAACATGTTCCTCTCCACCGTATAACGTTCTGAGATTTTATGTAGAGCCAAGTCTGCCTTTTTATTCTTATTCAATCGCCCATTGAACAATTATTTTATAAATTAAGTCCTTTTCCTAATTAATAACCAATATTCTTTGACTCCATCATTATTATACATCTTTGTTCGTATCAAAAATATCGTGACCTGGAATCTTATAGACTTGTACATAGGGTTATGCCTAACTCACATTATAAACATGTACATAGGGCTATGTCTTACTCACCTTATAAACTTGTACATATCCCCTCGACCATGAACGATTTAGTGAATATCCCTTCGATTATTTTAAAATCGGCAATGATTTAATGAATATCCCTAGGGCTGTGCTTGCCTTGATTTTTTGTGTTCGAGCCGAGATTCGAGCTTTGCTTTTTTTAATTAGGGACCGTCCATAAACTACGTCACACTCTTATGGGGGGAGGGGGTTTCTAAATTTGTGACGGTCCGTGACAAGGGGAGGGAGGGGTTCTTCGATGCGTGACGTCACATTTAGCATTGATTTTGTTACGAAGTCAGTAAGAGGCCGATTGGCTCTCTTATGTTATAGAAGAAGAAACATAACATTCCAAAGTCCACCGTTACAATAATTTACCAAAATTGTTATTCCATCATCGCTTAAATAGTTGAAAATTTATGCAATTATCTACTATTTACACTTTTATAAAGCCTATTTAAATAGCGCATTTAAAATAGACAGCGTAAACACTCTTATGTCTCTGTTTATTCGGCCCTATTATTTGTGACGATAAATCAAATTCCCCTGCCGATTGAAATGGTTTCGTTTCTTTGGCAAATTTTCTAAATCTCAAGCACGATTAGTCTGTTTTCGGTGACAGTGTCGAAACCTAAAAAGTGAGCCCCTTTAACTAAGCTTTATGGAACTTTTTTGAAGCTTATAAAAAGCACATCCAGACATTAAAATTCTAAGGTCAATCAGAGGGAAAAAGCTTATAACGGTAGAGAACTTGAATTTTCAGCCGAGCAAAATATTTCTGAGGTGGCGGCATATCACTCAAGAAATTAATCAAATTTAATTTGAAAATTAAGACAAATCATAGTGCGGAGGGGGGGAGGTTAAAGAAATGTGACGTGGTTTTTAGGGGAGGGGTCTGAGAAAAGCGTGACGAAGCGTGATCTGGGGGGACGGGGGGGTCAGAAAATGCTTTTTTTCGTGTGACGTAGTTTATGGACGGTCCCTTATCGAGCTTCGAGCCCAGCCTCGAGTTTTTTTATCGAGCTTCGAGCTTTTATCGAGCCTCTAATTTCTATGCCTAGCCTTAAAAAGAATCAATTTTATCTCTTAATTTGCAATGATATTCCTTTATACATTCAACTATTGTCCTTAGTGCACTAACGTGTACTATAAATCGCATTGTTAAAACAAAGCAATTGTATTTTTGAATACCCAAAAGTAAAAGTAAAACTAAAACTTCGAGAATGATTTTTTTCAATTTTTCTTACTCAAAAGTGAAAGTAAAATTTACATAATCAAATTTGGGCTTACAAAAAGGATACGAACCTTACTAATAACAACCAAAATAGTTTCCTATTTCGGGGGTAACTGCAGCGTCTCAACATTCAGCAGTTGTTTTAGATGGTAATTCCTGACCTTTAACTTTATTTAGAATCTCACCGCCCACAAATGTTAGCTCGATAACCTTAATCCTTGGTTCGAGCTTTTAACGAGCATTTTCCTGAGGCTCGAAAACTTGTCGAGCCTTTCAAAAGTTGCTTATCGAAAGCTCGCACAGGCCTAAATATTCCATCGTCTCCCTTTTAATATTACTTACCTGCGATGGCCGAGTCACGATATTTTTGATAAGAACAAAGATGAATAATAACGATAGAGTCAAAGAATATTGGGTATTAATTTAGGAAAAGGACTTAATTTATAACATAATTGTTCAATTCTAGATTGAACGAGAACAAAATGACAGACTTGGCTATACATGGGATCTCAGAACGTTTTACGGCTTAGAAGGCAGGAAGCGATGCTTGGCCCATTTTTGTATATGTTAATGTTTTTGATAGGATCTGACTTCTTTCCGTAGGAAGCCCTTCATTTTTAGCAACATTGTAAAACAAGACCCTCTCGTTATTCTGAGCCTTTGAAGCTGGGATGATAAAGTTGCTTTAGGTAAATCAGTTAGGTTTTTGGCGTAAGCAATTATTTTGTGAACATGACTTGGTAAAAATCTAAACTTTGTTTTGTTCTTATAATATGGCCCATACATTACTATTGCGTCTTTGTCATCGAAAACACCAGAATTTGGAGTGATAAACTCTTCAAGTTTTTGAATTGATTTTAAACTTAACAGAATCATAGGAATCATATCCGGTATTTATGAGGCATATCTATCTTTGAGCTGAGAGTTCTTCTTTTATAGAGATCACAAAAGTTCTTGGGAACTTGTCTCAACAACATCCATTATTTTAGTTACTGACAGTAGCCTTAAATTTTAAAACAATGATTCTCGGTGCACAAAATATCCAAAGTTAATCTTAGAAAACACAATACGACCGGAAATATTTCATCATTACCTTGGGTTATTATTAAAATGATGCAGACTTATTAGTACATTTTGAACCGAACACTATTACAAGATATAACATTTCAACATTCTTCAACCTTAGACATCTCGTTTAGCATTTAGCCCGATTTGGTATTTGAGAGCGCGAAGCGAGAGATTTCGCGAAATATTTCTTGATTTAGCCAAAGATTGCGTGATTTAACAAAAAATTGCGTGATTTAGCCAAGGATTTCTTGATTTCACCAAAGATTTCGTGATTTCTCGATTTCGCCAAAGATTTCATGATCTAGCCTAGGATTTCGTGTTTTCCTCAAAGATGTCACCATTCTTCAAATATTTCGTGATTTTTGCAAAAGATTTCATGATTTCTCCAAAGATTTCGTGATTTCGCCAACGATATTGTGACTTCGACAAAGATTTCGTCATTTCATGAGAGATTTCCTGATTTCGCCGAAGATTTCCTGATTTCGTGAGATATTTCGCGACTTTTTCAACAATTTCTTAATTTCGTGATTTGTTCATAAATTTCGTAATTTCTTCAAAGATTTCGTAATTTTGTGTGAAAGATTTCACGATCTCGCCCGAAGCGTACGCGATATCGTCTAAATGTCGGACCCCTTGGACTCCCATGCACTATAAAACTACGAATCGTGCCACAGACTTGTGAAATTCATGCTAAATTCTATTCTCGCGGCACTTTAAGGTGCCATTTCTACTTAAGCATACATATTTTCTCTTTCCGTAAATCGTAGAAAATCAACACAATCAGAAATGAACCGTTGAAGTAACCAACTATATAATTTCATTTGCCTAAAAACTAAGTCTATCAGCTTTATTGTAAACTAAAGGTGTTTCTGATATTTATGCAATTTCGAAAGACGCGCCACCGTATCCCAGTGAGAGAAGTCTTTATTTACATGTATATGTAAACTAAAACTGGCTCTTAAGTCGTAAAACTGGTGGGTCAGGGAAAATATATATTCATAGGGGACTAGCAAACAATGCAAAAATATTAATTTCTAGAAAAGTTTGCAAATGCTTCTACACTTCTACAAACTTTTATAAGATACGTTTCTCCTTTTAGAACACTATCATTAGACCTCAGACCACCTACCCATGGACAGGCATCCCCGTGTTAAACCGTGGGTTTCAAATTGAGACGCGTAGCACGCGCCCTCATGTGTCGGCGGACCGCAATATATCTTCACAATAAATTAGTAAGAAAAATTTTTTGGCCAAGGCTTAATATTATATTCGTCTCATTATGTAACCCAGAGCTATATTTACAATACTATTATAAATATAACGTTTATAAATTTTTAATGAGATGAACTAAAAATAAACTAATGATAAAGGTTTACTCTCTTTGTCACATTTATAAGATTTTTGCGTCTATTGACGCATATTAGGCCACTGTTCTAGAGGGAGGAAGAATTAATACATTTCACGTGACTCCGTGAGTCTGTTTGTGGAGATGAATTTCCAGTAGCCGCCACCGCGGCGCTTTCGTCAAGCATTACCCTTTGCTAACGTATCTCCCTATCCGCATGCCTGTCCATGGGTAGGTGGTCTGAGATTATACTGAACCATAACACCGTTTTCATCCCGCGATTTTGGAACATAAAAGCTGTCATTTTCACCAGTCCCCTTTAAGCCCCGTTTTCATGAGAGCGAGATTTGAAGCGATTTGGGAAAGCGAGAGCGAGTTTCCAAACAGCGATATCGCTTCAAGACTTTAGCGAGACTTAGTTCAAGTTCTCGCTTGTACTTTTTCGTTTTCATGAAGAGCGATTTTTTATAAGAATGTGATTTTACGCCCGATTTTTAAACATATTAAGCCGACATGAAATGGCGGTTCTACATAAATTCAAGGATCTACTTCTGAGAGAGAAGCTTTTGCTTTGGCAAATTTTATTCAGATTGAACAGAAATTAAAAGCGTACGTAATCAAAAAGGAGATGGTGGGTTCAGCCAGTGTGGCGAACCAGAAAATCCGAGCGACATTATGAAACGTTGGTTAGTAGTATCTAAAGCTTCAACACAGATGAAAATTTGACATTACCGCCATTCCCAGGTTTATATTTTATTAATTATAAGGTTCAAAGTTTCGATAAAAGGCTTGAAATATTCATTATTAGTAGGCTTTTTTCCCGACAGATTTAGGATTGTAATCAAAAAATAAAGAAATATCTAAATGGTTTCTGAAAACTTAAGCCTAATGTTAATAACCGTTTCTATCCTGCACGCGCTCAAAGAGAAAAACGTTCTTTCCCGCAGTTTTAAATATTAGGCCTAATGCTGGTAAATATTTAACAAAAAGCGCGTGACAATTTTTATTCAGTTTTATTGGCTGATTAACTTTAGCCAAGTTGTGACGTAGCGAAATGTTATAAAAATCGCTGATGCGAGAGCGAAGAAATCAAAACCGGACAGACGTTTGCGAAATCGCTAAAATCGATCTCGCAGGCTCTTTCTCGCTATTGTCTCAAAGTTCTCACAAAAATGAAAACAGGCGAGAAAAATTCTCGAGCGATTTTTTCAGGTTTTTTTCTCGCAAATCGCTGTATTTTTCTCGCAAATCGCTCTCATGAAAACGGGGCTTTAGGCTTGAAATATCCAAGGAATCGCGTACACTGCCTTTGTTCGTGCATCACGGGTCTACTAAATAACTAAATAAATAACAAGGTATCAGCGCATTACTCCGTGTGGTTATGTAATAACGTTCTACTCTGAAGCAGATTACGCATCGTTTTGACACAGATTACTCGGTTCAAATTATATTGATACTAATCCACCTTATTCATCGGAAATAGGGCAGATTAGCATCAATATCGTGTATTTACAAGATATTAATTAGAATTAAAAAAATGTCTTGGTTTAAAGCAAGTCCAAAAAAAACAAACGATATGAGTGAGGTTAATCAATTGACTAAAGATTTAGATATTGCAATTTTTTTAATTATTTTTATTAATTTAATCCTTAATCACTATTTAATTCAATCAACTATTTTTACTGTCAATCAATCTATTCCCTCTAAATTAATTTAAAAAACTAAAAATCTACGCTTTTTCAAGAAAAATTCAATTTTTTTCCCGAAAACATTTTATCTACCGCTCTCTTAGAATTTAATGCTCTTACTTGAATGATACCGTAATTTTAAATTAAAATTTAATTTTATAACAAATTTCAATTTCCTAGCCGAAATTTGATCATTTATATGCCAACCGAATTATAAATTACGTTTTTGAAAACAATAAACGACTCCGGTAAAGCATGAAAGGAAACAGTTAACCAAGAGCAAATGTAGGTGGAGTACAATTCTCAGATGTTAAAAATTCCCTTGAATACGCGTCTAAGCGAAAACATATTTAATCTTGTCGGTATTTAAGGGCGTGTCTTAGTAAGTGTTCTTCTTAACATAATACTAGAAAAGTACTATTTTCTGACGAGGCTACAATTGCAAGGGCCGGTACGATAGACCGGCATAATGAACATCACTGGACCCAACGAATTTTTTACTGGTTTCGACCCCATTACCATCAATATCGATGGGAGGTAAATGTTTGGTGGGCATTCTTGGAAACCCAATTATCGGACCCTTCTTCAATGAGAACATCACTGAAGACATTTACTTGGACTTCCTGCTCCATGAGCTTAATGTTTGCAAATGGACAGTCGTTCTGAAGAGCGCCTCCACTACGATGGTAGACACATAGAACATTAACTTTGAGGTGTTTACCTAACAGATTAGAGGTTGTAATTTGAAGTATAAGTTTTAAGACTAATATTTAAAACATTTTTTGCCACTCAGAATATTCCCCAATATTTCTTTTGTGCCTTCTCACTTGCATACAATAAAACTTGTATTCTAAACTTATATTTACAACCTGTATTAGGGGTCTCTAATTTAGCATAGTGACGTCATCCGTTGGCAGTATTGGGGGTTGTCCACAAAAGAATGTGTTGGTCTGATCTAGTCCCCAATTTGGTCTGATCGGACAAGCTTCATAATTTTGTTGCATCAAAGTTTTATGTTCCTTGTTTGTGCAAGTTGAGACAGTTTATCTTTAGTATTGAGAAAAGCGAACAATCATTCTCGATAGCAAAGAATATTGCCGAGGCTTAAAGAGAGGGTGCTGTTTACAGGCCAATCAAGTTGTCAATGGAACTCTTAATAATGCTTGAATAATTGCTTAAAACCTCAATGGCTGTTAATGATTATCAAAACCTTGGAGGAATCAGCTTGACTGGAGGCGAAAGAGGGTGTGACATGCTCAGCATCTTTAGTTACCAATATGCTTTAGTGTACTTTGGCCTAAGATTGCATCGCCATCTATGGCGTACCTCAGTTTTTAGTCACATTTTGTCCACTTGATTCCACCTGAGATGTAGGCTAACGCGAAGTTTGCTGGGTACTTTATACTGCCTAGCATTGGTGCTAAACCCCTCTGAAAGGTCCTAGGATTTTAGCCTCCAGTCAAGCTGGTTGCTCCAAGTCAAAACAAGTTGGAAAACCAAAATTAATCTCTACGAGTCGAGACGAGGGCTATCTAAGCGCATTTGTAACATTTATATTAAAGATTTTCTTGGAATATTGAAATGAAACAGAGCTTTATAGTTAAGTAAATACCAAAAGAATCGTAATGCCAAAACAAATTACCATATTTTCAAATAATATTTCGCAAAAAGAAAATTTTATGGTTCTGAAAGAGTTTTTTTCATGCCATCACAAGGTAAAAACAAGAAAGGAGTAGAATCTAGAAGCTCCTTTTGAAATATGAAACGTTATTGTTTATTCCTATACTTTGCATCTCATCAATTTTTTAAATGATTTCTAGTTTTTTTTTGTCTTTCGAATATTGTCTGTCCGATGTTTAACCTAAAATGACGTTATGAATGGCCTAGACTTATGCGTTTCCCGACTGAAAAATTTTCGAAAACACTGTTACCCGACAATAATTTCTGCTTTTAAATCAGCATGCAATAGGCCTTTTATAATTATAATATCCTTCTCATTTCTGTAGGTGTCTATTGAAGCGCGTAGCTGTTGAAGGTGGCAACGACGCACTTGTAAGGATTCCCTACAATAGTGAAGAAATCCCATTCGGCGACGAGTACATATATTCACTAAAATAAACTTGGCTTAAATATCCCCGATTGACTGTTCACGTGTATTTAATATCACGGGGACGCAATGATAGAATCATATTTTATAGCAATTATAAAATACGCCGTAAATTTAAATAGTTTATTCATTATTTATTCTGAAATGATAAAAATTAAACTAATAAGTTATCTAAGCGAATAAACCTAATGTAGGACACTGTTGATTTTATTCGCATTTTTATTGAAAATCTTTAAATTATTAAACAATTAGCAATAGCCGATTTGTCTTTATTTTTTTATTCCCTATATCATTCAAATTAATGACTGAACACCCAACAATCAACCGCTACCTAACCAAATCTTACGCACTCAAAAAAAAACAGAATATATTACTATTTTGTCCCATTTATTTGGTAAACCTTCCTTCAACGGAAGAGTGTTTCGTAAACCACAGTTAAGTCTACAAACCTACAAACCTACAACACAAGTCCGGTCCAATTAATTTTACTACGGCATTTCGAAATCTGAAACAAGGTTAGATTTCACCTAGGAGGATATAGGGGTGAAGGAGTCTTTGACTGCCCAATTTCTCATTGAAACGCGCTTACAGATTATCGGCCGTGGTTTCCCCCCCGTTCTCTCTCGTTCTGGGAGATTCATAGCCGCACAACTAGTTCCGCGCACATCGTCATCGGGCGTCTTCTTCTGATTTCATTTTTGGTAAAGGCTCCATTTTTTAGAGCTTTAACGGAACATTTATCATTATTTCATTTTTTATTAATTGTAAATTATTTGTTCTTTGATAAAACTGCTGTAGAGGGAACGCTTTTTTACTCTACCCCTAAACCAAAAATTTAAGTAAAAATGTGTTTAAGATGGATTAAAGCCCTTGGGAGAGTAGAGTTAACACCCGATAACATTAAAAAATGTCATTCTTTCCCCAAATCTCTTACTTTTCACAACGCCGCCTACGTATAGGCGGTGTTGCTTCTAAGGCCTAAGCTAGCATGAAAAACCCGATCTTGTTTGAATTGGGATTTGCGTGCTCACGTGATGCGCGTAACCAAGGTCACTAGGTGCGCGTGAACGAATCTCCCATGGGAGAGGCCGAAACCTGAGCTCTAAGAACGGGCAGTCGAAGACTCCTTCACCCCTAGATCCTCCTAGATTTCACCATCGGTCGGCTGATCTAAGAAAATAAAGTCGGTTTATTAAACCTTTCGCTTCGATAGATGGAATCACTTAACTATTGTAATTCTCTTCGGACAACACGACAGTTAAAAGAAGGACGATGGTCGGTTTTTTTCTTGCTATAAGAAGTCGGTTGACTGTGGGAGCGTGTAGGACATTGTTAAGCGGCACCGACAATTCACATGATCCATCGCGTACCGATCGTTGGAATGTTGGGTAGAATGCCAACTAACTAGTCAATACATCGAGTGATCAACTTCGGTGAACCAGCGGTCAAACAAACTTCTATACGCCAAGCGGGTTATCTATCTAATTCAAAGATAGTAATAAGAAAATTGAACAGTGATGAAATCGACCAATTGTCGCGGTTATTGTCTCTTAATTTTCTATGAAATTTGTATTATATTGAAATTTTTTCTAAGTTTATGGTGGGGTACTCCTGCTTCGTTTGCTCTTGGTCTTATAAAAGTCGTTTAACTAATTGAGCTTATATTTTAAGGTACATACACGTGAAAGGGGAAGAAGTATATAATATGGTAAATAACTATAAATAAAATATTTTAGCTCTAAGATTAAAAAAAGTACCCCACCCTCGGTTTCCTTGAGTACTATTAAAGTTGCCAAGCAGATCTATTCCACACAAGAGAGGAAAATTTGAGAATTGGCACAACTCCCCTGGGCAGTCTGACTTTATTTTTCTGGCAAACGATAATTTGTCCATATAGCACGCTATCGTCATCGTGATTGCAACAAGCAACATTTTCCCCCGCACTGCAGGAAACATTTGCACAGAGTAATCCAAATTTGGATAGCAAGTGATATAAGGGTCCAAAAATGGTAGCTTTAATCCAAAAATTGATGCCTTTGACTCTTGGTGCGAAACCCATCCATACTTTCTCAACATAAACACCCTAGAATCGAACAAAGAGGGGTTAGTATAATCAGAAGGGGATAATGGAAGAAGGATGACACTCTGTATCCTCTTAATGCTTTAGTTATGTAACGTCATTCTTCCCAGGCTCCCCCTTTTAGTTTGCTTTCCCGCTCATCAAACTACAAATGGGCATCGCACCGTAAGGTGAATTCAATAGTTGTTGGGCACTAAATCCCCAGCAATCATCCCAAAAACCTCGTCTTGATGCGGGACAAAATGCACAAGCGCGTCTTGCCAAATATTTAAACGCTAATAGTGTAATGATGAGGGAACTATTTATCGCGCATTGATTCGGTTTAGTAACCTTGCTCTAAGTGTTCCAATGTTGGGAAGAGTGACGTTACACTCACCCAGCTTTGTGGTACACTTCTCTCGAAGAGAAGTATTATATACTTCTGGTACAATATAAAAGGGTTAAGGAAAAGGGGTGAAAATATTTGAGGATGACCTACATACCTATTAACCTGTTTCTCATCAATTATTTCTCTTTGTTGACAAAACACAGACACGTTAGATACAGAGCCTCTCTGTGGAGAGATAAAAATCCACACGTTCCTACCCCCTACAAGATTTCAAAGAGCCACACTTGAAACATCTTTTGATAATTTACCTGAAAACGACTTCTCTATTCTGCTTTTATTAGGTAACGATATCAATACTCGTCCTATATTAACTATGGATAGATTTTGATGGTACAGTGTAGTAATGTCTTAATTACTCGCTTTATATTAACTATGAAATGGATCCAATCTATCTACTTCACACACAATCTTCGTTACTCGTCCTATATAAACTTTGACTACAGATGTTTTGGTTAAGAGAGGTTTTTCTCAAATATTTTATTAAAATTATTTGATATTAATTATTTTTATCGGGAGTTACTTATCATACTTCTAGTTGTATCGTTTTAAAAGACGTTTTTCATATTATCATTTGAACCAAGCTATTATCGACGTTTGACACCTAGAGTGTCTTTTTCGTGAGTGTCTAAAAGACCATAAAATGGCGTAGTTGGATTGGGGATGACAGACAAAGGAATAGACGTCAGTGTACCTGTAGCAGTACAGTTTTCCACAATTTCGTGAAATCTGAATACGGTCAGGAAATTGAGAACACTTTTGTTTAGATTAGGAAACTTTGAACGCAATCCCTTGGGTGTAACAGGCAGACAGAAACACACACACACATACCCACGATCATACGTTAAGAACAGAACCTCTCCACTGCATTCATCACTCGGTGAAGTAAAAAAATCTAGCCTCTATATTGGCTTCATTCGAGTCCAATATTATTCGACATTAGTCGAATGTAGGTTAGATATTACACCAATATGGGTTCGATACTAGTCCAATATTGGGAGGGTACCAGTTCATTTTTCCCACTTGCGTAAATTTGCATAATATCCTGACCATTTTAGGGTAATAATGGATCCCTTAATAGATGACTCTGGGTCCAATTTTGGATGAGACTCCAAATCATTCGACCGTCCATTTTTGGGCACTGTTACGTTATTTCAAAAATAGACGAAAAACTGTGCTGTGTCAGAGTCAGCCGTTTGGATCCATTTACATCCAATTTTCGACAACATTTTTTAACAGTGCATGTGCTAACGCCTTGATAAATAAAGTTAGTGCTAAAATATTGTACTAAAGCGTCTATTCAACGCCTGGTCTATTAACTAATTTTATTCTCACTTCGCTAATCGATTAAGAAGTTTATAAAGAACGTGAAAGGTTGAAGAAAGGAAAGTTAAAAACAAGCTATTTCTGGCATCATAAAAATTGTTTAAAAATTAAAGCAATATCTTTCATTAACGTTTTTGATTTCACTGCATTGTTTTAAAACGATTGAGTTCAACTTGCTTCAACCTTTATGCTCCCATTAACGTCTAACTACTGACTGTTTTTCACATACGCATTTTCAGAAATGGGACCTGGCACCAATGCCAATGACTTACAGAACAATAGAGTATGACTTTCATCTCTCAGCGTCGACAGTGCCGTTCACGTACGACCATCAAAGATTACTGTCTGCAAAAAATCTGACTTTCGACGTTGCTCCAGTCGGAGCGTTCGACGATTTAAAAACTATTTCCACGGGTGTAAGTTCTTTTCCTACTTTTCTTACGACATGATTAGTGTTGTGTGGGTGTGTGTGGGTGTCTGTCTGGGTGCGTTTGAGGGTGTCAGAATGCGAAGAAGTAATCCCGAGGGGTGGGATTTCGGCCAAAATCTCGTACAATTACCCTGAAATCTCTTTGAAAAACCTAAAATCTCACTGAGAATCCTAAAATCTCTTCGAAATTCTAAAATCTCTTCGAAATTCTAAAATCTCTTCGAAATTCTAAAATCTCTTCGAAATTCTAAAATCTGAAAATAATTTTCAAAATAGCAAAATCCATGTAAAAATCCTATTAAAAATCACAAATTCCCCACTTTAAAATCGCGAAATTCGTATTAAAATCTAAAATAGCTTCTTGCTAAAAACTCAGAGGCGACGGAGCATGCGCGAACACAACGTTAGAAGTGCTAGTCCAGCTCCGGGAAAGAATTTTACACAGCGCCGTCACCAGCTTAAAATTTTAGGTTGGGCCACGGGAGGGCCAAAGAAAATGGACTTTATTTGCGGCCAGAGCTTTTAGACAATTTTCCATAAAAATGGAGAATTCGGAGGTAAATTACCACGGTAATTACCTTTTCGTAATTTACCGAGAAAATCGAAAATGAAGTTACGCAGGTAAATTACCATGGTAATTAACCGATTTAGAACCCTAGTTTCTCTATTAAACCCCTGTGAAAGTGTGACTACAGAGTCCATCTGGGTAGGATTGCACTTTACGATACCCCATTAACTAACACTGGTTTCTGACTAGTTAGTCCAAGGGGAGTTCATAAAAAATAAAAAACAATTCCAAGCCTGCCGCAAATTTTAAATTTTAGGTTCTTACCACTATTGAGGGCTCTCGAAGTTGGGGACGCAAGCTAGATGGGGTGTTTCTTTTTCCCCCACTTGCTTTGGCTTCCCGCTCGCGTTTTTAACTTCACACACGCTAGCTTGGGTCCTCATCGATGCGGAGTATCACACCTCCTCGGTGGTGAGAGCTGGTTAACCACTACGTTGTGTGGGCTAAGCGGATACGCGCCCTTCCCAAGCCAAGGTGTTGAGGCATCGTGCCGAGGGCTGCATGGTACTGGGGAAGTAAAACTTCGGTATCGCTAACGATCCCCTCGGGGCACCGGGCGACACCCCGTTGTATCTAGCCTTCCACCCGGGTGGGGGACTACCGGGTGGTGACCTTTTACTTGCCCCCTTACTCGTGGGATTCCCATGGATAAATCAAATCAAAACAACTCTAACACTACCAAACCTACGGTGCAGGGGTCTGCTCAAGGCAGAACCCACACTGATACCACTTCACAAGGGCTTGTATCCAGCGATACTCGTGCCGATTTATCGGTGCGTGTGTCTGGCAAGCCCTCGAAAAGTACCGTGCGTCGTCGTCTCAAACGACGGATTGCTCGGCAAAAGGTCAAATCGGGGTCTGAAACGGTCTCCACCGCCGCTGGGGGTGCGATGGCTCGTGACAACCCAATGAAGAGGCCCAGAGCGGAGGATTCGACTCCCTCACCAAGTACCTCGCAGGCGGCGTCGAAAAAGGCTAAGTCCTATAGTGACGCCGCCAGCTCAGAAAAGATGGCCATTGTCAAAAAGGGCTATCCGACGGCGGTCATCACGGAGGAAGACGTGGGCCCAATTCAGAAGGCGATTCTAAGGGCGCTGGATGGGATACCTTCGGGGAGCCCTCTACCGCGCCTTGCGAACTTTAGCCTGACGACCGGGGCCCTAGTATACTCCTGTGAGGATTCGTTCACTGGGCAATGGTTGAAGGACAACTTAGCCTACTCGGTGGTGGGGGATGCGGTGCTCTCAGTAATGAGAGCTAGCGAACTCCCTAAGCCGTTTAAGGTAATGTTCCGCACCAAGGACCAGATCACCAAGGAGCCGGCGGTGCTGTTTCGGCGCCTAAAGGTCCTTAATGCAGGTTTTGCCACTGAACGCTGGAAATGTATCCGGACGTACGTGGACAGGGCCGTACGGTACTGGGTACTGCTAATTGATGGCTCCTCATTGGAAGCCATTAAGAATGCTGGTTTCGTGGGCTATACTGGAGTGGACAAGGGTTCCTTCAAACTCCTTCAGAACACGGAAACCACTAAAACCACTGTAGCCGAGTCTGCGGCGGGGGGTGGGACTAGCGAGATGGGGGATCTCGCGGAGGATCTCTCTGGTGTCGCTCTAGGCACAGAGGGGGAGGGGGGGGTGGCTCATTCGGAAGTCTGTTCTTCCATGGATGAGTCCACCCTACTGGAAGAATCGGATGGGACCCTTCGGGGTTCAGCCGATGAGCGTTCTAGTGGTCCTGGTGAGGGGGAGGATCTTGGGACTGGGAGCTCGCCTGTCGGGGGGGAGGTGCCATTAGCCCTCTCGGGACCGATGAGGTGTAGCTAGGTCCCTTCTGAACCCCTCTCTTAGGGACCATGGGGACGCTACGTGCAATTCAAATCAATTTGCACCATAGTAAGGCGGCCTCTGCGGTACTCTGCAGGAGGTTTGCTATAGAGGGTCTTGATCTGGCCCTCATACAAGAACCGTGGATTTGCCATGGCAAAATCCTCGGTCTTGACGCGGCGGGGTCACTATTCTATGACCAAACTGCTGCTAGACCTAGGGCGTGTATTTTGGTTCGGAGGGATCTTTGTTGTATCTCTCTACCGCTGTACACGTCCCAGGACACGGCGGCCGTGAATCTAGTCCTGGCCACTGGGCATGCCAAGTTGACTATCACGGCTGCCTCCGCATACTTTGCCCACGACGCGGACTCTCTCCCGACAATTGAGGTGATCAATTTGGTCAATCAATGTGAAAAGAGAGGGGACAAACTAATCATTGGCTGCGATGCCAATGCTCATCACATCACGTGGGGCAGCTCTGACTGCAACAAGAGGGGTGATGATTTACTAGAATATTTAGTTGGTTGTAAACTCTATATTCTTAATCAAAACAATGAACCTACTTTTGTTACTTCTAATAGAAGGGAGGTCATTGACCTCACGCTAGCCACAGAAAACCTCGTGTCTTCCGTGTCTAACTGGCATGTGTCAAATGAACCGTCTCTGTCGGATCATAGGCACATCTGCTTTACTGTCGCGATTACTTCTGTCCTGGCGGGGACGGAGATACGCAACCCAAAACGGACTAATTGGGCCGGCTATAGGGAAGACCTAATCCTACGCTACGGAGGGGGTCACACTCTTAAACTTACTTCACCTAAGGATCTTGATCGGGCTGCTGGTGATTTACAGTGCTCCATCATGGAGTCGTTCCACCGGAACTGCCCACTTAAGACCGTCAACCGCTCGAGGCTTGTCCCTTGGTGGAACGCGGATCTCAGCCGGCTTCGTAAATACACGCGCAGGCTCTTTAACAAAGCCAAGCGCACGGGTGACTGGGCTGGATACAGGCAGTCCCTTAACGCCTACAACAGGGCCATTAGAGCTGCTAAGAAGGACTCCTGGCGGACCTTCTGTGAGCAAATCTCCAATGTCCCTGCCACGGCTAGGGTCATGAAGATTCTAGCGCACGACAGCACACATCGACTTAATGCTATTAAGCTACGCGAGGGTGTGTACACTAAATCTGGGGCTGAGACTCTCAAGCATATGCTGGAGGTCCATTTTCCTGATTCTACTTTATTAATCCAACAAACCCTGACTCTCTCTACCCTGTCCTGCACAGGGCTAAGAGGGAAGACTGGCTTGTAGCCAGACAGGTTGTCACGATTCCCAAGCTTCGGTGGGCTGTCAACTGTTTTGAGCCCTACAAGTCTCCGGGACCCGATGGGGTCTTCCCTCTGCTTTTGCAGGAGGGCTTAGACCACATCGCCTCTCCGCTATGCAAGATCTACAGACTTTGCATTGCTCTCGGTCACATACCTCGTGACTGGAAACGCTCTAGGGTCATCTTTATTCCCAAGCCCGGGAAGGCTTCCTATCTCGAGGCGAAAGCATTTAGACCCATATGCCTGACCTCCTTCTTCCTCAAAATTTTGGAGAAGTTGGTGGACAGGTACATCAGAGACGAGGTACTTTCGGTAACTCCTCTCTCTTCTTCACAATTTGCCTACCAAAAAGGCAAATCCACTGAGACGGCCCTTCACGGCCTTACGAATTGCCTGGATAGGGCATTCGAGTTTCAGGAAATTTCACTGGCTGTCTTCCTCGATATCGAGGGGGCCTTTGACAAGGTCTCTAGCTCGGTTATTACTGAAGCTGTTGAGAGATTTGGCATCAGCGCCACTCTTGGCCGCTGGATCAAGTCCATGCTTACCGACCGCGAGGTGTCGGCGTCCCTCCTTGGGGACTCTCTAGGGGTGACTACCAGCAGGGGCTGCCCTCAGGGTGGAGTGCTCTCCCCCCTGTTGTGGTGCCTGGTGGTGGACGAGCTCCTGGGGAGGCTCGGGGGTGCTGGGGGCTGTTGCTGCTTCGGGTATGCGGACGATGTAGCGATAGTCTTTACGGGGAAGTTCCCGGATACTGTCACCGCGCTTATGAGATCTGCTCTCTCTAGCGTGGAGCAATGGTGCCAGGCGGTTAACCTCACCGTTAATCCTGATAAAACTGTCCTTGTTCCTTTTACGAGGAAGAATACTAAGGATCTGTTCAATGATATCTCTTTCTTTGGCCAGGTCCTGACAAAGTCCTCCGAGGTGAAATACCTGGGGGTGACTTTTGATTGTAGGCTCACATGGAAGCCGCATCTTGATCGGTGTATTAAGAAGGCCAAGATGCTCTTCTGGAGGACCAGGAGCTCTGTCGGCCAGACTTGGGGCCTCAACCCCAAGGCTGTACACTGGCTCTATACTGGGATCATCAGACCCATACTATCTTACGGGGCACTTGTCTGGTGGACAAGGGTCCGGCTTAAGACGGTGCAGGCTGCCCTGCGCAAGCTTCAAAGGCTTGCCTGCATTGGTGTTACGGGGGCCATGACATCGACCCCAACTGCTTCCCTGGAGGTGCTCCTTGACATGCTTCCTCTTCATCTCTTCATTGAGGAGGAGGCTGTCATGGGAGCCTACAGGCTCAACATTAGTGGCTGTTGGGTTCCAAGACTTTGGGATTACAGCCATACGAAGCTCTTTCGGGAGTACGCCGCACTTGAGCCGTCGCTCACGATGTGCTCTGACAAAACCGTTACCAGTTTTGATTTCACTAAGCCATTCAGCATCCACTTCCGCAGTCGGGCAGAGTGGACTAACCTGCTGCCTTTTGGCACTGGGGGTGAAACCATTTGGTTCACCGATGGCTCCAAGACTGATTCCGGCGCTGGCGCCGGCTATTACTGTCAAACCACAAGGGTCGGCTTTTCTGCTTGCCTGGGCACCTTCGCTAGTGTGTTCCAGGCTGAAATTGCCGCGATCTGTTATTGCGCAGATTACTGTATTAACAAAGGGTATACCGGACGGACTGTGAGAATTTATTCTGACAGTCAGGCTGCCCTGAACGCTCTGAACCAGTGTCAGATTACTTCTCAACTGGTGCGTAGCTGCCTCGACCTGCTAGCGCGACTGGCATCCTGCAACAGGGTTCTGCTGTACTGGGTGCCAGGGCATAGCGGATATTATGGCAATGAGCAAGCCGATAGATTTGCGAAAAGGGGTGCGGAGGCCAAGCTCTTGGGGCCGGAGCCGGCCGTCCCCATCCCCTACAGGCACGTCAAACGGTGTCTGCATGACAGGTTGACTGTCATGCAAAATCAGCTCTGGCACAGCATGGAGGGCCAGAGACAGACAAAGTTGTTTGTCGATGGTCCCTGCAGGTCTCGTGCTAGGGACCTGATTTCGCTCGGCAGATGGGATATTAGGCTGGCCACCGGTCTTTTGACCGGGCATTGCCGGCTTAATAGGCACCTCCATCTGATGGGTTTTGCCGACGACCCTCTCTGTAGGTCGTGTCAGGAGATGGAAGAAACATCCGCCCATGTACTTTGCGAGTGCGACTACTTCGCCTCGCTTAGATTAGAATATTTTGATTCACACACCCTGGAACCCTCGAGGGTCTCCTCTCTCACGGTGGAGCGAATTCTTCGCTACGCTGCAGCTACAGGCCTATTCAAGGCCTGATTACGAGGATGCACAATATGCCTTTGGCATCGGTGCTAGGGCGCGTACCCTCCTCATCAACAATAATAATAATACCACTATTGAGACTAGTGGCATTCTGCACTCAATATTGTAATAATAGTAAAGGGGAAGCTTCAACAAATTGAAGGACTCGCGACGGTAGTATAACTATGAAATAAATATTAAAGAACTACTGAAACAATTCATCTCTGATAGACAATAGAAACAATATTTCGAAAGAGGGGTCAAATTCTTGGTGGAAGAAACAAAATTTAAGCAAAATATTCAGGAAAGGTGTCATTTTTTGCTTTAAGTAACGATATGTAGCATAGGCAACAATATTTTGGGAAAGGTGTTAACCTAACCTAACTTATTTTTGCTTACATATGGTTACTTAAACCAATAATTTGACACCTTTTCCAAATTTGTTTCCCAACATATTGTTTGGGAAAGGTGTCAAATTATTGGTTTAAGTAACGATATGTTAGCAAAAATAAGTTAGGTTGACACCTTTTCCAAAGTGTTGTTGCTTACATATTGTTACTTTGAGCAATAACTTACAGCTTACCTAAATATTTTTGCTTACATTTTGTTAATTTTCCCAAGAATTTGACCCCTTTTTCAAAATATCTTTTCTATGGTTTATGTGGGTCTTTAATATTCTATGGTCATACTACCGTCGCGAGTTCTTCAATTAGTTGAAGTCCCCTTTGCAATATTGAATGAAATTTAAAAGTTTAAAAACTTTTCAAAATACTTGCGACGTACTAGAAATTTTTTCAGTATATTTTATGAATTCCCCGTGATCTAATTAGTCAAAAACCATTGATAGTTGATGAGGTGTCGCAAAGTGAAATCCTACCGTACAGGTTACTTGATGAATTTCCGTGCTTTTTTATTACAAATATGGTTACCAATTTTTAATATCATTTGTACCACATATCGAGCTTGAAATAGGGGATTCACCATCATGGCTCAATCCTTTTTCGGGTTTAGTTTTATTCGGAAAGAGTCTTGTCATGACTAAGGCCCGTTAGTGATTAGAGTCTGCTTTCTGTTTAGATTTTAAAGCGGGTTTCGTTTTTAGTTGGATTTTACAACTATTAAGACTCATGTCTAAAATTGACGGCTATCCACGCAACTATTCAATTTGATCGCACTATGAACCCGCACGATATTTATTCACTGCAATGTTTCACTAACAGCTGCATACGCCGATTTTCGGATTTGGAATATTTCTTTTTCGAAGGGATGATGACGACGATAATACGATTCTGATCTGTATACTTAGATAGAGACTTGTTTAGAAATTACCTCCTATTACGTCTGTTTTCATATCTTAACCTTTCAAAGTGCTTATACATTAGCTATGCACATATTGTCAAGAAAATATAATTTGACCCTTAATTATAAAAGCCCGAATTTGAAAGTTAAAAATGGCAAGCGACCAGCTTTTAACTACCTTGGCTCTGCAGACCACGGATCCAGTTTAAAATAAAATTGCTTATTTCTCAGCCTGATATAGCTGCTTTTCACACATGGAGGATTCATATCACTCATAGAAGGAAAAAAAGCTGCCTGGAGGGCAATAAGAACATTTTCTGTGCTCTCCTCCCTCCAGGCAAATAGCAAATTCTTCTAGTGAAAATTGTATTTTGGTAAAAATCTTCTAAGCATCTATAGCAGAATTAAAATTACTTTTAAAAATTCCAAGACTTCACACCAGTCACATCGCATTTAACTTTTTATCGCAGAAACTACTTGCTCTGTCTTTTACCAAACGTATATTTAGGCCCATATTTCCCCCCTTGAATTTCATAGGGAGGGCCAAACCAACTGCAGAGTGGGCCGGGCCCACCTGGACCCCCCTCTGGTGACGGCCCTGATTTTACACGGATACGGTTCTCGCTTTTTGAACCCAACGCATCCGCCCGTCGATGGTGGGAGTTCGCATTACCAGGAATATATTAGATTTCAGAAACATCTAATAACTCTGGCCTTGCAATTTTCATATCCCCTCCCACTATCCTTTATACCCATTACTCTTCCACAATCAGATCTACACATGCGCAAGACGCTCGACACCAGCTTGATAGTTCAGATAAATGTATTACACTGGGCGTATCTGTGTGTCTGTCACCGCGTTTGCAGTTGGCAATCGGATTATCGGAGCAAACGTATTCGCAATATCCGGACCGCGTTCGCATTTCTCCAGCATCATCGTAAGGGTTAAGATGCACGCGGTGATCAGCTACGGTTACGAGGATCGTCTAGCCTCCCGATGCTAGGGCTTCCACCAAAGGTTCACGCAATTTCGGCTTTTCCTCTCATTTACTGTGAATACAAACGTTATCAATATCTGTGATTAAAATGATTTTCATAAAACGACTTAATTAGAATTAAGATGAATTTCTGACAAATAAAATATCAATTATATATATTTATTTAAGAAAACCTTCTTAACTGGATAGATCTCGACTCGGATGGATTTATTTCGGTTTCCCAACTTGATATATTTTTCTACAGATAACTCTCGGACAACTTTCTACTTGTTAATTTTTTGAACATGTTTTGATGAAAACTAATAGATAGGCCCAGTGTTAAAAGAAATACTAGTTGGAAAACCAAAATATTACCTCTCCGAGTCAAGAGGACTACTTACAACCTTATTTACTTAGATAAGGAATTATATCTCTCTTTTTTGAAGTAAAAATTTACGAATTATTAAAGCAGCGTTCCAAGTATAGAGAATATATAGTAAAGCAGATAACATTTTACATCCAATAAGAATGTGCCTTGGACACATGAAATCAGTCAATGGGGAAAAAACAGGAAATTAAGTGTATAACTTTGGGAGAAATATAACCTTTATGTGTTTGAAAAGGCTCAGTTGAATAAACTTCAAAACTATATTCTCATAGCTACATTCACAACTGATTTTGCACTATAAACACTATTGTCTCGTTTCACCTCATATATATTCTTAGTTTGCTAACGCGAGTGTTAACGTTAAATATCACCAAAGCTCATTTGTGGTTAGACGCAATAACGTCAATGCGAACCATAACAAGAATGAAAACTCCGAAGCTACAACCCGATTACGATTAGCCCTTTCACTGATCTAATTGCCACCAAGATGCTTACTTCTATTGTAAAAACTAGACCTTATTTAAACGTGTCTTTAACTTTCGGTTCACTCTGAAAAATTAATGTTACTTAATTATAGGCAAGACAATCAAAACCAAATTTACTAAATCTCGGGTCTCAATTATTTCCTCATTAGCTCACTAAGCCTATAACGGATAATCCTTGATTTACCCGCTTTAGATTGCTTTTTGTAATCATTGTAGCACGAATTATTCTATATACAGATGTAGTATAGCTTAAGTAATATATAAACAGCCATTTAAAATAAAAATATTAAAAAATATCCTTGGAATATCCAAATGAAACAGAGCTTTAAAGCTACAAAACTACTAAAGGCATCGTAATTACGAAAAATATTTCTACACATTCATTTTATGTTATGAGAAAAGGGAATATTAAGGTTCTGTGGGATTTCTTTACACATCAACACCATGCGAACTGCTAACGTAGCGCACTAGTGTAACAACGGACGGACACACACAGATAATCACATAGACTGCTTTTTAACCCCTTTCGTATTAACTTTGATTTGAGAAACAAGATTATCTAAATACTAAAATAAATATTATTAAAATTAAACATTTTATTCGTTAGTTATACGCCTTATTGAGCGTTACATTGTTTTAAAAAAGAACAATTAATCATTCTTGAGAGACTGGACTAATATTGACATTTGAAATGAAGCATACGACTGCTGCTTCGCCTTACTCAAATAGGTAGTATATAAAGGATTCGAATCGCAGCTATAGGTAAGAACAGCGCAATTGCGTGAACCTTTGGTGGAAGCCCCGCCATTGGGAGGCAAGACGTTTCTCGTAACCCTTGCCGACCGACGCGTATGTCTTAACCTTAACGATGATGATGGAGATAGAAGCCAGTATGTACAGACTGGTGTCCATGTGGGATGGACAAAGTGACCAGAAGATGGTGGTGTTTAGAAGCCAGTGCGTAAAGGCTGGCGTCCACGTGGGATGGACTAAAGGCCAAAAGATGGTGGTGTTTAGAAGCTAGTATGTACAGACTGGTGTTCATGTGGGATGGACTAAAGGCGAGATGATGGTGGTGTTTAGAAGTCAGTAAGTACAGACTTGTGTCCATGTTGGATGGACTAAAGGCGATATGATGGTGGTGTTTAGAAGCCAGTATGTACAGACTGGTGTCCATGTGGGATGGACAAAATCCTGGTCTAAATTCCTAACTCCCACACAAAATCCGAAAATCCGTACAAAGTTCTGAAATCCTGGTCAAAAGTTCAAGATCAGTTTGAAAATCCGAAAATTTTGAAATCCCGCACACAAAGTTGCTCCATGTCCGACCCCTCGAAAAAGATTTACTTGTCGAGTAGCGAGTTACAATTCGGGGCAAACATTTTCCTTCGGTTCCAAAATAATGATGTAGAATGGAGTGTTAAAATATGTAGAATTATGTCTTCGTTTAAATCTGTACAATGTCAATCAATTAGGATGTGCAGCGTATAGACCAGGACTTAAATAGTTTGACGTAGAACATTTGAACATCAAGATGAAAATTAGTACATAGGTTGATTTTGACCTATCAAAAAATATACTAAAAATCCCCTGCTGTAGAATGCGAGCTGTCACCGCCATCTTGGAAAATGGCCGCCGGGAATGCCAGCTACAATGTTTTTACATTCTTCAAAAATTTAAATATTAGTGCACATTATGATTGGAGCCACATGAACATCATGGTAAAATTTTACATTTCTGTGTTTGATAGATTGGTCGCTATATTGGAAAATGGCCGCCATGAGTACTACGTACAGTATATTTCACCATGTTTTTGGAAAATTATGTAAATTGATATGTATTATAATGAGTGCTGTGTGAACCTCATACTAGAATATTAAAGCCATTAATCACATAGATTGGCGGCCATTTTGGAAAATGGCCGCCGGAAATATCATTTAGATACAGTACATTCTTCAAAAACTATGAAAATGTGTTAATATGATGTTGAAGTCCGTCTAAGCATCATACAAAAATATTGAAGACGTACTACTGATACTTTGGGCACCATCTTGGAAAAAGGCTGTGGGAAATGTCAAATATATTTCAAATATATAAATCTTTTCGAAATTCATATATGGAGTAGATAGTTTTCATTTACCTAACAAACACGTAGAATAATTATTTCCAAGTGTAAATTATCGGCGCCATGTTTAAAAATGGCCACTCTAAAAGGATTACCGTAAATTCTGAAAGAAACAAAAGTTATTCAAAGCTGTAATTCTCAACATGTTGATTAATTAATATCATTTAATATGGGGTTTATACATTTTAGTATTGTTAAAGATAAGAATTATGACAAATGTGTAACATTTCGTTCATGTTCATGGTAATGCTGAAGATCTCTTTACAATAATAGCAGGTAGTACTGCGACAATGTCGACGCATAACTGAGCAAACTAATTCGGATCGTCTACAATCACAGTTCTTTTCAGGTTCCGCAATTACTGTTAGTGAGTATTAAAAGTTGGTCTGAAGCCAAAACGACACCAAGCAGACAATCTCAAATCGAGACAATTGAGAAAAAAAAGGTCAAGAGAACACTTCCTTCATCTACATGCTCTAACTGGGTGTGGTTATAATAAGGTGGGGGTTGAAATTATTCGGAAAGAATCAACATCTTAGAAATAGTGAGTTTTTTAATGATCATATTGCATCTAAGGAAGCCATAGCTGCTACCGAAGAGAGACTTCATGTCGCTTTTTTGGTGTTAACTCACATGTCACTGTAGAACTATGTAGATATTACATGTATAACAGAACCGTTTCCAGATTTAGAGTCAAGTCCTCGATCTCGCTAACCTTAGTCCAGAAACAGACACTTAAAAAACCACATTCTTTCCGAGAGTATCTTGGCTATGAAACGATTTAAACCCCAAGGAATGTGGATAGGTTCGAAATCGCGGCAGTCTAAAACCCATTCAAAACACTCTCCCTCCTGCTTCAGATGAATTTTTAACACTCATAACATGTACCAGCATAACATCTTGTGTAAAGAACTGTGAATGTAGACGATCCCAATTAGCTCACAAATGCATGCGGTATAGCTGTAATTATTTTGAAAAGATCTTCAGGCTGTCTATGATTATGTACGAAATGTTAAAGATTCGTCTTAAAACTAATCTTTAATAACACTATAATGTATAAACCCCATATTAAATGATATTCACTAATCATCATGTAGAAAATTACAGCTTTGAATAACTTTTCTTTCTTTGAGAATTTAGGGTAATCATTTTCGAGTGGCCATTTTCAAAGTTGGCGACGATAATTTGGACTTGGAAATTGTTATTTTCAAGGTGTCTAATACGTTCATGAAAATAAAACACTCAATAAAGAAAAATTGTAAAGATATTTACTTTTGAAATATATTTGGCATTTACAGCAGCCATTTTTCAAGATGGCGCGCAAACTATCTGTAGCACGTCTTCAATATTTTAGTATGATGCTCAGACGGTCTTAAGCAGCATATTTACCACTTATCATAGGTTTTAAAGAATATACTGTATCTAAAGGATATTTCCGGCAGCCATTTTCAAAAATGGCGGCCAAACTATGTGGTTAATGGCTTTAATATTTTACTAAGAGGTTCACACAGCTTTCATTATAATACATATCAAATTTCATAATTTGGGTCAAAAAACAACCCATGTACAAATTTTCATCTTTACGTTCAAATGTTCTTGGTCAAGCCCTTTTTTGGCCTATCTGTCCTTGCCTAGTATCCAAGAACTTGGATTACCTTCTTTCAGACACCAAAATCACTTCCGAAATATTTTCCCCATAGTAGGAGGAAAGCTGGGAGGGTAGCGCACCTAACGGCGAAATTTGGCACTAGGGGCGTTTTTGCTAGTCGTTTTTAACATGGGGCTGGAGTAAAGCTGAGAGACCTTCTACCGCCCAAAGAAGGTATTCCAAGTTCTCATTATTTTTGTACCCTTTCTATTGTTTTGCTCATCTTGTTAATAACAAATCAGTTTTAGTTCTCTTTTACTGTCATAAAGAAGTGTTGTGTCTTTACTCTGACGATAATTCTAGCAGTTGTTTGTGCCGATGATGTTAGGGTTAAGCCCTTTGTTTGAGAGCCATCTAGTTACGTCTATTTATTAGCAAAGAAATTTTTAATCTTTTCTTCTCTGAAAACAATTTTTCAGATTTGGACCGGGTTGCTTTGCGTCATGGGAGTCTTAACGATGGTTGACATCATTCACAAGCGAGTGAAGAGAAATCCAGGATCAATGATGTCCTTCGCTGCTCAAAAACTCTTTCTTTATTTCGGAGCCATTTTGGGAAAAGGTAGAGTCATGAATTTTTTCATTTAACATGAATATATATCTGCATTGACTAGTTAAACTACATATTCAGAGATGGGAGGGGCTTAGTTTGAGTGACGTCAGAGAATTTCCGGCTTTTTGTTTTTAATTAAACCTAAAGCTCTTGTAATGCGAAAGGCTATTTACGATTGTAAATTGATCAACTACCGCATTAATTTCACCTTCAACAGCAGGGAAAAAACCAGCAAGATCAATTCTCAGCATTTCATACGTTGGTTAATTTTCAACCGTTTCATTTTCTTTATGGCCAAGGCTTAGCACTTTACCAACAGTTTTCAGTTTTAGATTAGGAAAAACCTTGTACGCACTTAATATAATTTTCTTTCAAAGATTAATATCACCTTCGGACATCGTGTTGATATATTTATTCACGTATCGGCGATCATTTTTAATATTCAGTTGACACAGTTTGGTAAACCTAACCGAAAATTGTATCCTTCATACAATTTTGTTAAACTGGTCGTCTGCTGTTCGAACTTCCAGGTGTCTCGATTTTGATTGGCTACCGCGATGACGTTAAACGCATTTGTAATAGATAGGTCAGTCCCATCCCTGAATAACATGATAGAAAGGCTAATGATACACATATTTATTCATGTTAATGATTAAATTCATTTTAGAGTTAATGTCATTTCGCGGAAGCCAGAGTGAACACGATTTTTCTTTCCATATTGATGATAGAATAAGGCGCTTGGTTTAATTTTTCTCAGAGATGCAAAAGCACCGAATTCGAGTTTCGAAAGTGCTATTTCATGGGCGCCCGACACAATCTTTAATCTATTTTAAAGAAAAAATGTGCTCAATTCAGGTCAAATGCGAAAAGAACAAAGTTTGGCCATTAAAATATTAGCTTTCTGAGCTGAGTAGAATATCACTATTGACTTATCATCTAGATAAATTCGCAACTATCGCTATTTATCGACAAGCAAATGCAGGCGTTATAATTAAAATGCTGAATTATTCAAGCGATATAAAATGTTTTATTCGTAACTCGGTTGTCGTGTAAACAATACCCTCTCGATATACCTCAAATATCCTCATTTTGCAAACGACCCTATTAAGAGATATTTTCTTAAATAATTAAATAAATACAATTGATATTAATTATTTTAATCATCAGTAGTTTACCTTAATTCTAGTTAAGTCTTTTTAAGGAACGTTGCTCCTGAAATCATTTTAAACATAGCTACCGGCCGAAATAATCTTGGGCTAATTTGCCCGCAAAAATATATGGTGGTGATGACAGATATTGGAATAATGTCTCTTGTAAGTGTGTCATTATGTTTAAAGGAAATGACCATCATTATTAAAAGGGATAGATTGAATTTTAAAAGTAGAAATGGAGAACGGTTAATATTTATTTCAGTCCGACTCATAGCCCAGTAAAGAGCCTATCCCTCCCACACGTAACGAAAATTTGAAATGATCTTCTTAGCTCACTTGAACTACGTTTTGAAGACGTTGCTGACGGGGACGGTGAAAAATACGAAGTTACTTTTTACCTCTGTCGCTATGACCCGCCTCTTCTTTCATACCCCCCTCGTCTCGTAGAAGGGGGTCCAGAGTACTCTGTTCTGCATTCCTACTTCTTAAATTAAATCTATCCCTGCTATTACAGAACCTTTTTAAAGAAGTAGTATTAAGCTAGGTTCCCACTTGACCGAAAATATATATATATATATATATAACGACCGAAAACTTTAGTGCTGCGTCAAAAAATTTACTTTTACGCAGGCCTTTGACTGCAAAATTTTAGTTCGGTTCACACATACGACCGAATTCCGACTGAAAAGGGCGGTCGACGGTAGTTACCTGGCACGAGTTAGAATTGGGACTCGGAGCCACAAGAACTTAAGCCTTAGCCTTCGATTTTTTCTTGCAAATGCAGGTCAGAGAGACTCAAACTCAAATGTTTGCAACATACAAACACGGCATAAGCGACTGGCAATCAAATCTGGTTAGATAGTCCAAACTAAAATGTTCATAATATGCAAATGTGGCCATGGCGACTGGCGAGTTAAAAGAAAACTCAAAACGGGATATGACGTCAAAAGTAGCTTCATCCCGAAAAGAATTTTGATTGGTTATCAGAATAATTTTACGTCGCCCTTTGCAATAGAAAACCAATTCTGTCCGACCTGAAGCTGTTTCGGCCGTGTTCTGTGGTAGATTTTAAACCGCAGAGGTACTTACGCAGTGTTTCCGTTGTAATTTCGGTCAAGTGGGAACCAAGCTTTACGCGAAATACGAAAACAGTAACGAAAATTAATAATTTGTCATTATTTATATTATTATTTCTAACATTCCAAATAACCCATTTAGCTTCGCGCAATTTTTTAATAATTCAAATAGACTGCGATGTCACACTCATATGGCCAGAAACATATTACTTTGGTGTAAAGTAATATATTTCTGATATAGCGTATTGGTTCGCGAGCACTTCGTCTAATGACAAGAAAGAAGCGAACAGCTGGCCTCTCTCTGACACTTTTCGGCAGCCGTAGGCTCACCTTTCTCAATTTATACACTGTAAAAAAAAGGGGTTCTTCGAGGGTTTTCAATAGAACTCTTACGTTCTAGTTGGAACGCTACTGGTTCTCAGACGTGGTTGAAGGTTCACAGTAGAACAGGAAGGTTCTTAGGAGATCGTATCTAATTAAAAGGGTTCTTGTAATAACGTGTGGGGTTTTAATAGATCCTTGAATGTTCTTGAAAGAACATTCGGGTTCTTGAAAGATCCTTGAACGTTCTTGAAAGAACATTTGGGTTCTTGCGAGAGCCTTCACGGTTCGTGAGAGAACATTCAGGTTCTCGATAGATCCTTGAGGGTTCGTGAAAGAACATTTCGGTTCTTGATAGATTCTTGAGGGTTCATGAAAAAAATACGGGTTCTTGAAAGATCCTTAAAGGTTCGTGAAAGAATACTGTTAGAAAAAAAGGTTATTCATGGGTATTTGGAAATACCTTGAGGTGTTTATTTACTCTTTTTAGAGTGTTTTGTAACTGAGATGGTGTTTTCTCCGTAAAAAGGTGATAGTTGACTCTTTATAGGTAATTTTTAATGGAATTGGTGATTCACTGGTACTTAGAAACACCTTTAGGTTTTATTAACTCTTCCAGGTGTGCTGGGTGTTTTTGTTTCAGTTGGAAGGTGTTCTATCAATCGGTGCTTAGAAAAACGGCACGGTGTTAATTGACCCTTATTGAAATGTTTTTAAACGGAAATATAAGCCGCGTTTACACGAGCTTGCACAACCGTTGCCATCGCATTGGAAACGATTACACAACCGTTTATAACCGAATCAATTCCGAATCGCATTGTTGTTTGACATAAAACTGTTTGAATGGTGGGCATAAACACTTTTGGGCTTTACTTAACACTTTTTTGCTCATATGGTGTGTTTTTAAGTTAAAGGTTTTTCGATATGAACTTAGATCGTGAAGGGTGAAGAGAGAAATCATCTATTAATTCTACCTGCATAGTGAAACATTCCAAAAATATCCCAAAGATTTTAATAATCAAAATTAATTTATAATTCTTCGGACTACCTTATACTAAATATTTGAAGGAACTCACACTTATTTTGATTTTTAATTCATTGGGAAATAATTCTCGGAGAGTTCAATATGCTGGAATGTCTTCAAATTAGAGGAATTCATAAAATTACTAGAATTTTCCCTTAACACAGGTTTTTACCTCTCCGAGTGACGATGACGTCACGAAGAGGTATAACACTGGACGCGTCTGTATACGATTGACATGTGGGGATTCTGACAATCTTTTCACCCACATAGTGGGGACCCGACTTACATGTGGGGACATTTTAAAGTCCTCACATGTAAGTAATTAGATAAATGATATAATTAGACTAATTAGAGCCCAAATTAATTTTTTTAAAAAAGTCCCCACTTGTAAGGTACTTGGTCTTTTCACATTACAAGTGGGGACCATGGAAATTAACACATATCCGAGAGATGTCGCCAGAGGTTTTCACACACCCGGGTACCCAGTTGTACGAAATGAGGACCATATGGTCTCTTCGGCGTACATGTGGGGGCTCAAAAATGGGTTTTCATTAAAATAAGCACAGATAGATGTCGCTACTTTAGAAATACAAAATATACATTATTCAGCGATAACAATATAAAATCTTGTATCTCACAGACCGAACGGTGATTTTTTCATAATTTAATTACACTTGACGTACGAAAACTACTTTTCCTAATTCTTTAGGCGTCATTAAATTAACTTCGTTTAAAACATTAACTCGATTTAAAAAACTGTATGTCCCCAGATGTACATTAAAAAGATGGCCAAGTTCCCCACATTTTAAAATGGGACTAACGTTACATATAATGTAAATTTCATCATAATTATCAATATTTTAATTAAAAAAAGTGAATTAAAATGAATTTTGAAAACATGTATATTAACGACCCCACTTGTCCGTTGAAATGACAGCGAAGGTCCCACTTGTAAAATTATCTAGTTTAAAAAAATATCTTCAAATATTTGAAGGAACCGTAAAAATCCTATTTCTAAAATTTCATCATAATAATCTACATTTTAATTACAAAAGTATAATATACATGTATTTAGAAAATGTGTGTATAAAAGACCCCACTTGTCTGTTGAAATGACAGCCAAGGTCCCCACTTGTAAATTTATCGAGTGTGAAAAATTATCTTGAAATACTTGATGTAACCATATAGGCTTTGACAATAATTCAAAATCTAAAAATTTATACACAAATGTCCCCAGATATATGGTAGGAAGATGGTTTAGGTACCCACTTGTAAACCTGAAATTGGCTCAAAACTTAAAAGTTAAGCTAGAAATAGGACTGATTACATAAATTTCATTCTGATAATCAATATTTTAACTATAAAAATATAATATACATGAAATTTGAAAATGTGTGTTTAAAAGACCCCACTTGTCAGTTGAAATGACAGTGAAGGTCCCCACTTGTAAATGTATCGGGTGTGAAAAATGAAATACTTGATGGAATCATATAGGCTTTGAAACTAATTCAAAATCTCTTAATTTATACACAAATGTCCCCAGATATAAGGTAGGAAGACGGTTTAGGTCCCCACTTGTAAACCTGAAATTAGCTCAAAACTTAAGTGTTAAGCCTTTCAAAGGTCCGATTACCTAAATTTCATTATAATAATCAATATTTAAACTCTAAAATTAAAATATACATGAAATTAGAAAATGTGTGTTTAAAAGACCCCACTTGTCTGTTGAAATGACGGTGAAGGTCCCCACTTGTAAATTTATCGAGTGTGAAAAATGAAATTGAAATACTTGACGGAACCATATAGTCTTTGACACTAATTCAAAATCTAATAGTTCATACACAAATGTCCCCAGATATAAGGTTGGAAGACGGTTTAGGTCCCCACTTGTAAACCTGAAATCAGCTGAAAACTTAAGTGTTAAGCCTTTAAAAGGTCTTATTACCGAAATTTCATTATAATAATCAATATTAAAACTATAAAATTAAAATATACATGAAATTTGAAAATGTGTGTTTAAAAGACCCCACTTGTCAGTTTAAATGACAGTGAAGGTCCCCACTTGTAAATTTATCGAGTGTGAAAAATGAAATACTTGATGGAATCATATAGGCTTTGAAACTAATTCAAAATCTAATAGTTTATACACAAATGTCCCCAGATATAAGGTAGGAAGACGGTTTAGGTCCCCACTTGTAAACCTGAAATTAGCTCAAAACTTAAGTGTTAAGCTAGAAATAGGACTGATTACTTAAATTGCATTCTAATAATCAATATTTTAACTATAACAGAAAAAGTTTCTTGTATTAGAGTGAGTTATTAAAGTCTTTGTGAGAGGAGGATTTATTTTGTTGTTTTTTTCCTGTGGATTTATAGACTTATATACTTTGTTCCAGTATTGGTTATCAGCAGTGGCTTTCAGCACAAGCAAAAATAGGTCTCTATGTAACGACGAACAAATATTTTGTTTCATTATACAGAATATCGCGTTTTAAAATCCTAAATATCAGTATTGCTTTCTTCTGATGGCAGTACGCAAAAACCTACCTCCCATAGAGACCTAGCATTGCTCGAACTGACCACCGAAGCTGGAACAGTGTATATATCGCGTCAGCTGCCGTCGGAGGTAAGGAGTAGAGCGAGGGGTTGGATACTTTGGATAAAATGTAGGGGATTTCGAAATCCAATTTGATTTCTTCGTGTATCGTTTGATTTCGTCGGATTTTGATTCATTTCAAGATTCGATAAATTCCCACGGATTTCGTCGGATTATATTTCCACGGATTTTGAGGTATTTCCTGTGATTTCCTCGTATTTTCAGATTTTTCTGTTGATTTCGTTGGATTCTGAGATTTTTTCTTGGATTTTGTGATTGTTTTAATGAATTTCGCGATGTCTTTACTGATTTTGTGATTTTTTTAAAGATTTTTTTATTTTGTTTTTTCTTTACTGATTTTCTGATTTCGTTATTTCGTTACTGATTTCGGATTTTTGTAAAATTTCGAAATCAGCGAAATAAGTTTGATTTCATTCCGGATTTCTGATTTTGTTATTGATTTCTTATTTCTTAAGTTGGATTTCGTGAATGACCGACCCCTCGGAGTCGCCTATCCTATAGCGAGAAAAAAATTTCCTCACGCGTTTATGATTTCACAACAAAACGAGAGGAGAGGAGAATCTCGTCTGGTTGCCATCCATTATGACAGTGCAGAGAATGTAGGGGAGAATTATACACCTTCTGTTTTGTTCTGCCAACTACTGTTGGTTCTTTACATGTACATGAAAGAAACAGATGAAAATCGGGTTCGGGGTAGGAGTGTTGTTCAAAGACTGGTAAAAAGGAGACAGAAGTAGATTACCGTGGCGCGAAAAGTTTATTTTTGAATTTTGCCTCTGATTTCCAGAAATCTTATGGTTGAAATGTATTTATTATTATCTGGGAGAGTTTCTAATTGTGTTTGATAAGGCTAAATATGTTTAAAATTATATTAACGGCTTGTTGAAAATAAAATTTAACATAGAGTTGTAGCTTTAAGTTCATTTACTTCTGACAAGAAAATCTACGTGACGAATTGTAGGCGGATTTATATATAATGATAATGCATGAAAGGGATAAAATAGATCGGATAACAGAGACAGATAGCATCACTTGACGTGGGGCCTTTGGGACTTGGGCTAAATATATTTTTAAAAGTGGACAAGCAAATTTCACTCTTCGTTTCTCTTTGGGTACATTATGGGTTACTATACCGAAGGTTTACGAATAACTAAAAACGTGGACGTGGTCATGTGGTACACTGCAGGCTTGTGTTATGTGACTTAAGAGTCGCGTACAAGTGTCTTCATCGTTATCGGCGTTAATCTCTGTTGAAAAGGACAATTAATTGTTGCAACTAATTGGAAGAATAGGAATTTGGCAATTCGGGCTTAACTCCGCCCCCAGCGCCATTATGGTATGTTTTTTAACAGAATGAAAGCTATATAAGCCCCTCCTCCTGGTAGGTTTTTTAGCACTACTGAAGGTAGACTGACGTTGCATGATGTAGTACTGCCAAGTCCCTATTATGGGTTTGATATAGCTTCTGGAAGGCTTCTGGTTTGTTCGCATTTATTTTGCAATTCCTTCACAACATGTGAATTTTGGACTAATTACACAAATTTAAAATAATCCTAATTAAAGTGTCGTTTAAATGGAAACTGGTTCCAAGCGTAATTTGAATTCCCGCAGACATTTGTGAGATATCAAGGTTAGATTTATTACTTTAGGATCGCGAATCATTCTCAAATGAGAAAACCATAAGGATGCCAGCTAATCCACCTTATTCCCTATCGTCGGAAGTTGGGGCTATCTCGGGATTCGTAGAGAGGATTAACGGGAAGAAAATCAAGAAATTCGTCTGTCGTATGCTACAGTAGCAGCCGACAGATGAATTACTTCCCGTTCCTCTCCTCCACGAATCCCGAGATAAGACTATGTTCTGGCGATAGGGAATAAGGTGGATCATAAGTTAAGAAGATATGTTCCATAAGTATGAAACTTATGCTAGAGACTTACTTAGAGCTATCGCGAACGACGCGAGAATTGAGTGCACTCGGTTTTTCAGTCCATCTTCCTATTTAGTCTTTGTTAAGCCTTTTACAGAATCTATGACGTTTTGCCAGCGTCACTTCAAGACAAACTCTCAGTTACCGGTGACAAACTTATGGAACATACCTTATGACCTCATGGTGGATTGAAAATACTAGTAAGTAATAATTCGTATTCATAATAAATTAGGCAAATTCAATCGTTTAAATAGTTTTAAAAGCCATAATTAATTACTCGAGACTCAATCGCCACTCAGTGCCTAGAGATGGAAAGTTCAAACAGAGAGCTTCGAACGGTATGAGTCGTAGGATTTAAAAGGATTGTTATAAATGCTGGTGCGATTTATCTATTATGAATAATTGAGGATCCTACCTTTGTTTTCTATTATATTTTCACTCTGGAAGGTCTAGAAGAACAGTTCTAAATGAATAGACACAAAAGGTAGAAACACTTTGTTTCAATCGTATTAGAGAGTGTAATTTAAATATTGTTCAAACTACAAGGGAGGTTAATTAAAGGAACTAAGTCAATTTTAAAGCAAAATAAAATTATTTTCTTTTTTAGCCATTTTTTATTTTGAAATATCGATAAATTTAGGAATGAAAGAAATTTGTTATAAATAAGTAACACAACGTTATTAAAATACAATGCCGAACCAATTCTTCCCGAATTTCTTGGCAATATCATTCGTATTTTGCTTCTTTAAAATCTCTAGTCTTAATTTGATCTGTTCTAGCATCACAGAATTAATAAAGGTTTCTTTTTTTGGGCTGTATTAATAAAACGCTTCAATAGTAGGAAAATTTCAGCGCAATCGCTCTTGTGAAAACTGTTTGCATCTTTCAAAACCACAAAAAAATCCGAATACTTCTAATATGTTAATTTCTTGCTAAGCTATGCTAATTAGCTGGCAACTAAATAATTACAATTAGCAGTAAGAAAAATGTTTTAAACGAATTAATTAGCCAATTAGTAATTTGACATATAAAATAATTAAATTCAATAAGAAATTAGTCATTTATTTTTCAACTAATTAATTTCAATTACAAATTTCTAATTAATTACCTGGATAGTTAAGGTCAAAAAATTAACACCATGAAAGTGCCCATGGACTTCCTACTCCGCCTTTCGTAATGCATTTAATGCTTTCGATAAAGGGGTATGTAAGCCTAACATGTACTATTCTCAAGAAATTAGACAAGCCTCGATACTTCCGTCATGCTAATTTTAGTTTCATTTCATAACTTTTCTTGCCTCTGTTCCTAAAACGGACTCCGGGGTTATAAATCCATGCGCACTGCTATAAATTCAAGAGGGAAAAATCATGGAAACATCGAAATACGAGAGATACGATTCACGAAAGAGTCATAGTTTTCACTGTGAATCAGAGAGGAAACAGTGGGTGGATTAACAATTTTGTTCCCCCCTCACTACTGGTAGTGGGACGCATTCTCTACCGTTTAGATGAAACTCGATTTTTTTATTACAAATCGGCGAAAGAGATTAATTGAAAATCCAATTGGCTAATTAGCCAAAACTAAATCTAATTAATTTTAAAATAGATAAATGCCCTTCCGATGCATACTTATTTATTATAATTATTTCACAATTAGCTGAAAAGTTATTAAAATTCAATTACCATTTTCAATTAGTGAAAAATGCCAATTAATTAGATTTTTAAGTAGCTTACTAATTAATTAGCACAGCTCGGATTTCTTGTAACTCTTTCCCCCGAGTAAAATATTTGTTAAGCAACTATACTCAGAGTTTGAGCGAAATCTCAAGAATTCTCGGTTTGGAATTCATCAATATATTTTTGAAATTAACGTAACTAACGTTTCATCATAATTTTATAGTGAAAATATTGGTAATCAAAATGAAACTTAAGTAATCAGTCCTATTTCTAGCTTAACACCTAAGTTTTGAGCTAATTTCAGGTTTACAAGTGGGGGCCTAAACCGTCTTCCAACCTTATATCTGGGGACATTTGTGTATAAATTATTAGATTTTGAATTAGTGTCGAAGACCATATGGTTCCATCAAGTATTTCAATTTCATTTTTCACACTCGATAAATTTACAAGTGGGGACCTTCACCGTCATTTCAACTGACAAGGGGGGTCTTTTAAACACACATTTTCAAATTTCATGTATATTATAATTTTATAGTTAAAATATTGATTATCAGAATGAAATTTAAGTAATCAGTCCTATTTCTAGCTTAACACTTAAGTTTTGAGCTAATTTCAGGTTTACAAGTGGGGACCTAAACCGTCTTCCAACCTTATATCTGGGGACATTTGTTTATAAATTATTAGATTTTGAATTAGTGTCGAAGACTATATGGTTCCATCAAGTATTTCAATTTCATTTTTCACACTCGATAAATTTACAAGTGGGGACCTTCGCCGTCATTTCAACTGACAAGTGGGGTCTTTTAAACACACATTTTCAAATTTCATGTATATTATAATTTTATATTTAAAATATTGATTATCAGAATTAAATTTAAGTAATCAGTCCTATTTCTAGCTTAACACTTAAGTTTTGAGCTAATTTCAGGTTTACAAGTGGGGACCTAAACCGTCTTCCTACCTTATATCTGGGGACATTTGTGTATAAATTATTAGATTTTGAATTAGTGTCGAAGCCTATATGGTTCCATCAAGTATTTCAATTTAATTTTTCACACTCGATAAATTTACAAGTGGGGACCTTCGCCGTCATTTCAACTGACAAGTGGGGTCTTTTAAACACACATTTTCAAATTTCATGTATATTATAATTTTATAGTTAAAATATTGATTATCAGAATTAAATTTAAGTAATCAGTCCTATTTCTAGCTTAACACTTAAGTTTTGAGCTAATTTCAGGTTTACAAGTGGGGACCTAAACCGTCTTCCAACCTTATATCTGGGGACATTTGTGTATAAATTATTAGATTTTGAATTAGTGTCGAAGACCATATGGTTCCATCAAGTATTTCAATTTCATTTTTCACACTCGATAAATTTACAAGTGGGGACCTTCACCGTCATTTCAACTGACAAGGGGGGTCTTTTAAACACACATTTTCAAATTTCATGTATATTATAATTTTATAGTTAAAATATTGATTATCAGAATGAAATTTAAGTAATCAGTCCTATTTCTAGCTTAACACTTAAGTTTTGAGCTAATTTCAGGTTTACAAGTGGGGACCTAAACCGTCTTCCAACCTTATATCTGGGGACATTTGTTTATAAATTATTAGATTTTGAATTAGTGTCGAAGACTATATGGTTCCATCAAGTATTTCAATTTCATTTTTCACACTCGATAAATTTACAAGTGGGGACCTTCGCCGTCATTTCAACTGACTAGTGGGGTCTTTTAAACACACATTTTCAAATTTCATGTATATTATAATTTTATAGTTAAAATATTGATTATCAGAATTAAATTTAAGTAATCAGTCCTATTTCTAGCTTAACACTTAAGTTTTGAGCTAATTTCAGGTTTACAAGTGGGGACCTAAACCGTCTTCCTACCTTATATCTGGGGACATTTGTGTATAAATTATTAGATTTTGAATTAGTGTCGAAGCCTATATGGTTCCATCAAGTATTTCAATTTAATTTTTCACACTCGATAAATTTACAAGTGGGGACCTTCGCCGTCATTTCAACTGACAAGTGGGGTCTTTTAAACACACATTTTCAAATTTCATGTATATTATAATTTTATAGTTAAAATATTGATTATCAGAATGAAATTTAAGTAATCAGTCCTATTTCTAGCTTAACACTTAAGTTTTGAGCTAATTTCAGGTTTACAAGTGGGGACCTAAACCGTCTTCCAACCTTATATCTGGGGACATTTGTTTATAAATTATTAGATTTTGAATTAGTGTCGAAGACTATATGGTTCCATCAAGTATTTCAATTTCATTTTTCACACTCGATAAATTTACAAGTGGGGACCTTCGCCGTCATTTCAACTGACAAGTGGGGTCTTTTAAACACACATTTTCAAATTTCATGTATATTATAATTTTATAGTTAAAATATTGATTATCAGAATTAAATTTAAGTAATCAGTCCTATTTCTAGCTTAACACTTAAGTTTTGAGCTAATTTCAGGTTTACAAGTGGGGACCTAAACCGTCTTCCAACCTTATATCTGGGGACATTTGTGTATAAATTATTAGATTTTGAATTAGTGTCGAAGACTATATGGTTCCATCAAGTATTTCAATTTCATTTTTCACACTCGATAAATTTACAAGTGGGGACCTTCGCCGTCATTTCAACTGACAAGTGGGGTCTTTTAAACACACATTTTCAAATTTCATGTATATTATAATTTTATAGATAAAATATTGATTATCAGAATTAAATTTAAGTAATCAGTCCTATTTCTAGCTTAACACTTAAGTTTTGAGCTAATTTCAGGTTTACAAGTGGGGACCTAAACCGTCTTCCTACCTTATATCTGGGGACATTTGTGTATAAATTATTAGATTTTGAATTAGTGTCGAAGACCATATGGTTCCATCAAGTATTTTAATTTCATTTTTCACACTCGATAAATTTACAAGTGGGGACCTTCACCGTCATTTCAACTGACAAGTATGGTCTTTTAAACACACATTTTCAAATTTCATGTATATTATAATTTTATAGTCAAAATATTGATTATCAGAATGAAATTTAAGTAATCAGTCCTATTTCTAGCTTAACACTTAAGTTTTGAGCTAATTTCAGGTTTACAAGTGGGGACCCAAACCGTCTTCCTACCTTATATCTGGGGACATTTGTTTATAAATTATTAGATTTTGAATTAGTGTCGAAGCCTATATGGTTCCATCAAGTATTTCAATTTCATTTTTCACACTCGATAAATTTACAAGTGGGGACCTTCGCCGTCATTTCAACTGACAAGTGGGGTCTTTTAAACACACATTTTCAAATTTCATGTATATTATAATTTTATAGTTAAAATATTGATTATCAGAATTAAATTTATGTAATCAGTCCTATTTCTAGCTTAACACTTAAGTTTTGAGCTAATTTCAGGTTTACAAGTGGGGACCTAAACCGTCTTCCAACCTTATATCTGGGGACATTTGTGTATAAATTATTAGATTTTGAATTAGTGTCGAAGACTATATGGTTCCATCAAGTATTTCAATTTCATTTTTCACACTCGATAAATTTACAAGTAGGGACCTTCGCCGTCATTTCAACTGACAAGTGGGGTCTTTTAAACACACATTTTCAAATTTCATGTATATTATAATTTTATAGTTAAAATATTGATTATCAGAATTAAATTTAAGTAATCAGTCCTATTTCTAGCTTAACACTTAAGTTTTGAGCTAATTTCAGGTTTACAAGTGGGGACCTAAACCGTCTTCCTACCTTATATCTGGGGACATTTGTGTATAAATTATTAGATTTTGAATTAGTGTCGAAGCCTATATGGTTCCATCAAGTATTTCAATTTAATTTTTCACACTCGATAAATTTACAAGTGGGGACCTTCGCCGTCATTTCAACTGACAAGTGGGGTCTTTTAAACACACATTTTCAAATTTCATGTATATTATAATTTTATAGTTAAAATATTGATTATCAGAATTAAATTTAAGTAATCAGTCCTATTTCTAGCTTAACACTTAAGTTTTGAGCTAATTTCAGGTTTACAAGTGGGATCCTAAACCGTCTTCCAACCTTATATCTGGGGACATTTGTGTATAAATTATTAGATTTTGAATTAGTGTCGAAGACTATATGGTTCCATCAAGTATTTCAATTTCATTTTTCACACTCGATAAATTTACAAGTGGGGACCTTCGCCGTCATTTCAACTGACAAGTGGGGTCTTTTAAACACACATTTTCAAATTTCATGTATATTATAATTTTATAGTTAAAATATTGATTATCAGAATTAAATTTAAGTAATCAGTCCTATTTCTAGCTTAACACTTAAGTTTTGAGCTAATTTCAGGTTTACAAGTGGGGACCTAAACCGTCTTCCAACCTTATATCTGGGGACATTTGTGTATAAATTATTAGATTTTGAATTAGTGTCGAAGACTATATGGTTCCATCAAGTATTTCAATTTCATTTTTCACACTCGATAAATTTACAAGTGCGGACCTTCGCCGTCATTTCAACTGACAAGTGGGGTCTTTTAAACACACATTTTCAAATTTCATGTATATTATAATTTTATAGTTAAAATATTGATTATCAGAATTAAATTTAAGTAATCAGTCCTATTTCTAGCTTAACTCTTAAGTTTTGAGCTAATTTCCGGTTTACAAGTGGGGACCTAAACCGTCTTCCAACCTTATATCTGGGGACATTTGTGTATAAATTACTAGATTTTGAATTAGTGTCGAAGACTATATGGTTCCATCAAGTATTTCAATTTCATTTTTCACACTCGATAAATTTACAAGTGGGGACCTTCGCCGTCATTTCAACTGACAAGTGGGGTCTTTTAAACACACATTTTCAAATTTCATGTATATTATAATTTTATAGTCAAAATATTGATTATCAGAATGAAATTTAAGTAATCAGTCCGATTTCTAGCTTAACACTTAAGTTTTGAGCTAATTTCAGGTTTACAAGTGGGGACCTAAACCGTCTTCCTACCTTATATCTGGGGACATTTGTGTATAAATTATTAGATTTTGAATTAGTGTCGAAGCCTATATGGTTCCATCAAGTATTTCAATTTCATTTTTCACACTCGATAAATTTACAAGTGGGGACCTTCGCCGTCATTTCAACTGACAAGTGGGGTCTTTTAAACACACATTTTCAAATTTCATGTATATTATAATTTTATAGTTAAAATATTGATTATCAGAATTAAATTTATGTAATCAGTCCTATTTCTAGCTTAACACTTAAGTTTTGAGCTAATTTCAGGTTTACAAGTGGGGACCTAAACCGTCTTCCTACCTTATATCTGGGGACATTTGTGTATAAATTATTAGATTTTGAATTAGTGTCGAAGACCATATGGTTCCATCAAGTATTTCAATTTCATTTTTCACACTCGATAAATTTACAAGTGGGGACCTTCACCGTCATTTCAACTGACAAGTGGGGTCTTTTAAACACACATTTTCAAATTTCATGTATATTATAATTTTATAGTCAAAATATTGATTATCAGAATGAAATTTAAGTAATCTGTCCTATTTCTAGCTTAACACTTAAGTTTTGAGCTAATTTCAGGTTTACAAGTGGGGACCTAAACCGTCTTCCTACCTTATATCTGGGGACATTTGTGTATAAATTATTAGATTTTGAATTAGTGTCGAAGCCTATATGGTTCCATCAAGTATTTCAATTTCATTTCTCACACTCGATAAATTTACAAGTGGGGACCTTCGCCGTCATTTCAACTGACAAGTGGGGTCTTTTAAACACACATTTTCAAATTTCATGTATATTATAATTTTATAGTTAAAATATTGATTATCAGAATTAAATTTATGTAATCAGTCCTATTTCTAGCTTAACACTTAAGTTTTGAGCTAATTTCAGGTTTACAAGTGGGGACCTAAACCGTCTTCCTACCTTATATCTGGGGACATTTGTGTATAAATTATTAGATTTTGAATTAGTGTCGAAGACCATATGGTTCCATCAAGTATTTCAATTTCATTTTTCACACTCGATAAATTTACAAGTGGGGACCTTCACCGTCATTTCAACTGACAAGTGGGGTCTTTTAAACACACATTTTCAAATTTCATGTATATTATAATTTTATAGTCAAAATATTGATTATCAGAATGAAATTTAAGTAATCAGTCCTATTTCTAGCTTAACACTTAAGTTTTGAGCTAATTTCAGGTTTACAAGTGGGGACCTAAACCGTCTTCCTACCTTATATCTGGGGACATTTGTGTATAAATTATTAGATTTTGAATTAGTGTCGAAGCCTATATGGTTCCATCAAGTATTTCAATTTCATTTCTCACACTCGATAAATTTACAAGTGGGGACCTTCGCCGTCATTTCAACTGACAAGTGGGGTCTTTTAAACACACATTTTCAAATTTCATGTATATTATAATTTTATAGTTAAAATATTGATTATCAGAAGTAAATTTATGTAATCAGTCCTATTTCTAGCTTAACACTTAAGTTTTGAGCTAATTTCAGGTTTACAAGTGGGGACCTAAACCGTCTTCCAACCTTATATCTGGGGACATTTGTGTATAAATTATTAGATTTTGAATTAGTGTCGAAGACTATATGGTTCCATCAAGTATTTCAATTTCATTTTTCACACTCGATAAATTTACAAGTGGGGACCTTCGCCGTCATTTCAACTGACAAGTGGGGTCTTTTAAACACACATTTTCAAATTTCATGTATATTATAATTTTATAGTTAAAATATTGATTATCAGAATTAAATTTAAGTAATCAGTCCTATTTCTAGCTTAACACTTAAGTTTTGAGCTAATTTCAGGTTTACAAGTGGGGACCTAAACCGTCTTCCTACCTTATATCTGGGGACATTTGTGTATAAATTATTAGATTTTGAATTAGTGTCGAAGACCATATGGTTCCATCAAGTATTTCAATTTCATTTTTCACACTCGATAAATTTACAAGTGGGGACCTTCACCGTCATTTCAACTGACAAGTATGGTCTTTTAAACACACATTTTCAAATTTCATGTATATTATAATTTTATAGTCAAAATATTGTTTATCAGAATTAAATTTAAGTAATCAGTCCTATTTCTAGCTTAACACTTAAGTTTTGAGCTAATTTCAGGTTTACAAGTGGGGACCTAAACCGTCTTCCTACCTTATATCTGGGGACATTTGTGTATAAATTATTAGATTTTGAATTAGTGTCGAAGCCTATATGGTTCCATCAAGTATTTCAATTTCATTTTTCACACTCGATAAATTTACAAGTGGGGACCTTCGCCGTCATTTCAACTGACAAGTGGGGTCTTTTAAACACACATTTTCAAATTTCATGTATATTATAATTTTATAGTTAAAATATTGATTATCAGAATTAAATTTATGTAATCAGTCCTATTTCTAGCTTAACACTTAAGTTTTGAGCTAATTTCAGGTTTACAAGTGGGGACCTAAACCGTCTTCCAACCTTATATCTGGGGACATTTGTGTATAAATTATTAGATTTTGAATTAGTGTCGAAGACTATATGGTTCCATCAAGTATTTCAATTTCATTTTTCACACTCGATAAATTTACAAGTGGGGACCTTCGCCGTCATTTCAACTGACAAGTGGGGTCTTTTAAACACACATTTTCAAATTTCATGTATATTATAATTTTATAGTCAAAATATTGATTATCAGAATGAAATTTAAGTAATCAGTCCTATTTCTAGCTTAACACTTAAGTTTTGAGCTAATTTCAGGTTTACAAGTGGGGACCTAAACCGTCTTCCTACCTTATATCTGGGGACATTTGTGTATAAATTATTAGATTTTGAATTAGTGTCGAAGCCTATATGGTTCCATCAAGTATTTCAATTTCATTTCTCACACTCGATAAATTTACAAGTGGGGACCTTCGCCGTCATTTCAACTGACAAGTGGGGTCTTTTAAACACACATTTTCAAATTTCATGTATATTATAATTTTATAGTTAAAATATTGATTATCAGAAGTAAATTTATGTAATCAGTCCTATTTCTAGCTTAACACTTAAGTTTTGAGCTAATTTCAGGTTTACAAGTGGGGACCTAAACCGTCTTCCAACCTTATATCTGGGGACATTTGTGTATAAATTATTAGATTTTGAATTAGAGTCGAAGACTATATGGTTCCATCAAGTATTTCAATTTCATTTTTCACACTCGATAAATTTACAAGTGGGGACCTTCGCCGTCATTT
Source organism: Phalangium opilio (assembly GCF_054372755.1). Lineage (NCBI taxonomy): Eukaryota > Metazoa > Arthropoda > Arachnida > Opiliones > Phalangiidae > Phalangium > Phalangium opilio. The sequence continues at coordinate 316,206 of NW_028324185.1, forward strand.
CAACTGACAAGTGGGGTCTTTTAAACACACATTTTCAAATTTCATGTATATTATAATTTTATAGTTAAAATATTGATTATCAGAATTAAATTTAAGTAATCAGTCCTATTTCTAGCTTAACACTTAAGTTTTGAGCTAATTTCAGGTTTACAAGTGGGGACCTAAACCGTCTTCCTACCTTATATCTGGGGACATTTGTGTATAAATTATTAGATTTTGAATTAGTGTCGAAGACCATATGGTTCCATCAAGTATTTCAATTTCATTTTTCACACTCGATAAATTTACAAGTGGGGACCTTCACCGTCATTTCAACTGACAAGTATGGTCTTTTAAACACACATTTTAAAATTTCATGTATATTATAATTTTATAGTCAAAATATTGATTATCAGAATTAAATTTAAGTAATCAGTCCTATTTCTAGCTTAACACTTAAGTTTTGAGCTAATTTCAGGTTTACAAGTGGGGACCTAAACCGTCTTCCTACCTTATATCTGGGGACATTTGTGTATAAATTATTAGATTTTGAATTAGTGTCGAAGCCTATATGGTTCCATCAAGTATTTCAATTTCATTTTTCACACTCGATAAATTTACAAGTGGGGACCTTCGCCGTCATTTCAACTGACAAGTGGGGTCTTTTAAACACACATTTTCAAATTTCATGTATATTATAATTTTATAGTTTAAATATTGATTATCAGAATTAAATTTAAGTAATCAGTCCTATTTCTAGCTTAACACTTAAGTTTTGTGCTAATTTCAGGTTTACAAGTGGGGACCTAAACCGTCTTCCAACCTTATATCTGGGGACATTTGTGTATAAATTATTAGATTTTGAATTAGTGTCGAAGACTATATGGTTCCATCAAGTATTTCAATTTCATTTTTCACACTCGATAAATTTACAAGTGCGGACCTTCGCCGTCATTTCAACTGACAAGTGGGGTCTTTTAAACACACATTTTCAAATTTCATGTATATTATAATTTTATAGTCAAAATATTGATTATCAGAATGAAATTTAAGTAATCAGTCCGATTTCTAGCTTAACACTTAAGTTTTGAGCTAATTTCAGGTTTACAAGTGGGGACCTAAACCGTCTTCCTACCTTATATCTGGGGACATTTGTGTATAAATTATTAGATTTTGAATTAGTGTCGAAGCCTATATGGTTCCATCAAGTATTTCAATTTCATTTTTCACACTCGATAAATTTACAAGTGGGGACCTTCGCCGTCATTTCAACTGACAAGTGGGGTCTTTTAAACACACATTTTCAAATTTCATGTATATTATAATTTTATAGTTAAAATATTGATTATCAGAATTAAATTTATGTAATCAGTCCTATTTCTAGCTTAACACTTAAGTTTTGAGCTAATTTCAGGTTTACAAGTGGGGACCTAAACCGTCTTCCTACCTTATATCTGGGGACATTTGTGTATAAATTATTAGATTTTGAATTAGTGTCGAAGACCATATGGTTCCATCAAGTATTTCAATTTCATTTTTCACACTCGATAAATTTACAAGTGGGGACCTTCACCGTCATTTCAACTGACAAGTGGGGTCTTTTAAACACACATTTTCAAATTTCATGTATATTATAATTTTATAGTCAAAATATTGATTATCAGAATGAAATTTAAGTAATCAGTCCTATTTCTAGCTTAACACTTAAGTTTTGAGCTAATTTCAGGTTTACAAGTGGGGACCTAAACCGTCTTCCTACCTTATATCTGGGGACATTTGTGTATAAATTATTAGATTTTGAATTAGTGTCGAAGCCTATATGGTTCCATCAAGTATTTCAATTTCATTTCTCACACTCGATAAATTTACAAGTGGGGACCTTCGCCGTCATTTCAACTGACAAGTGGGGTCTTTTAAACACACATTTTCAAATTTCATGTATATTATAATTTTATAGTTAAAATATTGATTATCAGAAGTAAATTTATGTAATCAGTCCTATTTCTAGCTTAACACTTAAGTTTTGAGCTAATTTCAGGTTTACAAGTGGGGACCTAAACCGTCTTCCAACCTTATATCTGGGGACATTTGTGTATAAATTATTAGATTTTGAATTAGTGTCGAAGACTATATGGTTCCATCAAGTATTTCAATTTCATTTTTCACACTCGATAAATTTACAAGTGGGGACCTTCGCCGTCATTTCAACTGACAAGTGGGGTCTTTTAAACACACATTTTCAAATTTCATGTATATTATAATTTTATAGTTAAAATATTGATTATCAGAATTAAATTTAAGTAATCAGTCCTATTTCTAGCTTAACACTTAAGTTTTGAGCTAATTTCAGGTTTACAAGTGGGGACCTAAACCGTCTTCCTACCTTATATCTGGGGACATTTGTGTATAAATTATTAGATTTTGAATTAGTGTCGAAGACCATATGGTTCCATCAAGTATTTCAATTTCATTTTTCACACTCGATAAATTTACAAGTGGGGACCTTCACCGTCATTTCAACTGACAAGTATGGTCTTTTAAACACACATTTTCAAATTTCATGTATATTATAATTTTATAGTCAAAATATTGATTATCAGAATTAAATTTAAGTAATCAGTCCTATTTCTAGCTTAACACTTAAGTTTTGAGCTAATTTCAGGTTTACAAGTGGGGACCTAAACCGTCTTCCTACCTTATATCTGGGGACATTTGTGTATAAATTATTAGATTTTGAATTAGTGTCGAAGCCTATATGGTTCCATCAAGTATTTCAATTTCATTTTTCACACTCGATAAATTTACAAGTGGGGACCTTCGCCGTCATTTCAACTGACAAGTGGGGTCTTTTAAACACACATTTTCAAATTTCATGTATATTATAATTTTATAGTTAAAATATTGATTATCAGAATTAAATTTATGTAATCAGTCCTATTTCTAGCTTAACACTTAAGTTTTGAGCTAATTTCAGGTTTACAAGTGGGGACCTAAACCGTCTTCCAACCTTATATCTGGGGACAGTTGTGTATAAATTATTAGATTTTGAATTAGTGTCGAAGACTATATGGTTCCATCAAGTATTTCAATTTCATTTTTCACACTCGATAAATTTACAAGTGGGGACCTTCGCCGTCATTTCAACTGACAAGTGGGGTCTTTTAAACACACATTTTCAAATTTCATGTATATTATAATTTTATAGTCAAAATATTGATTATCAGAATGAAATTTAAGTAATCAGTCCTATTTCTAGCTTAACACTTAAGTTTTGAGCTAATTTCAGGTTTACAAGTGGGGACCTAAACCGTCTTCCTACCTTATATCTGGGGACATTTGTGTATAAATTATTAGATTTTGAATTAGTGTCGAAGCCTATATGGTTCCATCAAGTATTTCAATTTCATTTCTCACACTCGATAAATTTACAAGTGGGGACCTTCGCCGTCATTTCAACTGACAAGTGGGGTCTTTTAAACACACATTTTCAAATTTCATGTATATTATAATTTTATAGTTAAAATATTGATTATCAGAAGTAAATTTATGTAATCAGTCCTATTTCTAGCTTAACACTTAAGTTTTGAGCTAATTTCAGGTTTACAAGTGGGGACCTAAACCGTCTTCCAACCTTATATCTGGGGACATTTGTGTATAAATTATTAGATTTTGAATTAGTGTCGAAGACTATATGGTTCCATCAAGTATTTCAATTTCATTTTTCACACTCGATAAATTTACAAGTGGGGACCTTCGCCGTCATTTCAACTGACAAGTGGGGTCTTTTAAACACACATTTTCAAATTTCATGTATATTATAATTTTATAGTTAAAATATTGATTATCAGAATTAAATTTAAGTAATCAGTCCTATTTCTAGCTTAACACTTAAGTTTTGAGCTAATTTCAGGTTTACAAGTGGGGACCTAAACCGTCTTCCTACCTTATATCTGGGGACATTTGTGTATAAATTATTAGATTTTGAATTAGTGTCGAAGACCATATGGTTCCATCAACTATTTCAATTTCATTTTTCACACTCGATAAATTTACAAGTGGGGACCTTCACCGTCATTTCAACTGACAAGTATGGTCTTTTAAACACACATTTTAAAATTTCATGTATATTATAATTTTATAGTCAAAATATTGATTATCAGAATTAAATTTAAGTAATCAGTCCTATTTCTAGCTTAACACTTAAGTTTTGAGCTAATTTCAGGTTTACAAGTGGGGACCTAAACCGTCTTCCTACCTTATATCTGGGGACATTTGTGTATAAATTATTAGATTTTGAATTAGTGTCGAAGCCTATATGGTTCCATCAAGTATTTCAATTTCATTTTTCACACTCGATAAATTTACAAGTGGGGACCTTCGCCGTCATTTCAACTGACAAGTGGGGTCTTTTAAACACACATTTTCAAATTTCATGTATATTATAATTTTATAGTTAAAATATTGATTATCAGAATTAAATTTATGTAATCAGTCCTATTTCTAGCTTAACACTTAAGTTTTGAGCTAATTTCAGGTTTACAAGTGGGGACCTAAACCGTCTTCCTACCTTATATCTGGGGACATTTGTGTATAAATTATTAGATTTTGAATTAGTGTCGAAGACCATATGGTTCCATCAAGTATTTCAATTTCATTTTTCACACTCGATAAATTTACAAGTGGGGACCTTCGCCGTCATTTCAACTGACAAGTGGGGTCTTTTAAACACACATTTTCAAATTTCATGTATATTATAATTTTATAGTTAAAATATTGATTATCAGAATTAAATTTATGTAATCAGTCCTATTTCTAGCTTAACACTTAAGTTTTGAGCTAATTTCAGGTTTACAAGTGGGGACCTAAACCGTCTTCCAACCTTATATCTGGGGACATTTGTGTATAAATTATTAGATTTTGAATTAGTGTCGAAGACTATATGGTTCCATCAAGTATTTCAATTTCATTTTTCACACTCGATAAATTTACAAGTGGGGACCTTCGCCGTCATTTCAACTGACAAGTGGGGTCTTTTAAACACACATTTTCAAATTTCATGTATATTATAATTTTATAGTTAAAATATTGATTATCAGAATTAAATTTAAGTAATCAGTCCTATTTCTAGCTTAACACTTAAGTTTTGAGCTAATTTCAGGTTTACAAGTGGGGACCTAAACCGTCTTCCTACCTTATATCTGGGGACATTTGTGTATAAATTATTAGATTTTGAATTAGTGTCGAAGACCATATGGTTCCATCAAGTATTTCAATTTCATTTTTCACACTCGATAAATTTACAAGTGGGGACCTTCACCGTCATTTCAACTGACAAGTATGGTCTTTTAAACACACATTTTCAAATTTCATGTATATTATAATTTTATAGTCAAAATATTGATTATCAGAATGAAATTTAAGTAATCAGTCCTATTTCTAGCTTAACACTTAAGTTTTGAGCTAATTTCAGGTTTACAAGTGGGGACCTAAACCGTCTTCCTACCTTATATCTGGGGACATTTGTGTATAAATTATTAGATTTTGAATTAGTGTCGAAGCCTATATGGTTCCATCAAGTATTTCAATTTCATTTTTCACACTCGATAAATTTACAAGTGGGGACCTTCGCCGTCATTTCAACTGACAAGTGGGGTCTTTTAAACACACATTTTCAAATTTCATGTATATTATAATTTTATAGTTAAAATATTGATTATCAGAATTAAATTTATGTAATCAGTCCTATTTCTAGCTTAACACTTAAGTTTTGAGCTAATTTCAGGTTTACAAGTGGGGACCTAAACCGTCTTCCAACCTTATATCTGGGGACATTTGTGTATAAATTATTAGATTTTGAATTAGTGTCGAAGACTATATGGTTCCATCAAGTATTTCAATTTAATTTTTCACACTCGATAAATTTACAAGTGGGGACCTTCGCCGTCATTTCAACTGACAAGTGGGGTCTTTTAAACACACATTTTCAAATTTCATGTATATTATAATTTTATAGTTAAAATATTGATTATCAGAATTAAATTTAAGTAATCAGTCCTATTTCTAGCTTAACACTTAAGTTTTGAGCTAATTTCAGGTTTACAAGTGGGGACCTAAACCGTCTTCCTACCTTATATCTGGGGACATTTGTGTATAAATTATTAGATTTTGAATTAGTGTCGAAGCCTATATGGTTCCATCAAGTATTTCAATTTCATTTTTCACACCCGATAAATTTACAAGTGGGGACCTTCGCCGTCATTTCAACTGACAAGTGGGGTCTTTTAAACACACATTTTCAAATTTCATGTATATTATAATTTTATAGTTAAAATATTGATTATCAGAATTAAATTTAAGTAATCAGTCCTTTTTCTAGCTTAACACTTAAGTTTTGAGCTAATTTCAGGTTTACAAGTGGGATCCTAAACCGTCTTCCAACCTTATATCTGGGGACATTTGTGTATAAATTATTAGATTTTGAATTAGTGTCGAAGACTATATGGTTCCATCAAGTATTTCAATTTCATTTTTCACACTCGATAAATTTACAAGTGGGGACCTTCACCGTCATTTCAACTGACAAGTGGGGTCTTTTAAACACACATTTTCAAATTTCATGTATATTATAATTTTATAGTCAAAATATTGATTATCAGAATGAAATTTAAGTAATCAGTCCTATTTCTAGCTTAACACTTAAGTTTTGAGCTAATTTCTGGTTTACAAGTGGGGACCTAAACCGTCTTCCTACCTTATATCTGGGGACATTTTGTGATTATACACCTTCAAGATCCACGCAGTGACTTCATTGACAAGTGGGGACTTTCACCTAGCGACATCTATATCTGAATTTTGAAAGTAATCTGGAATTAGGGTCCCCATTTATGCGATGAAAATATCGTGTGTTTTCAGGTCCCTACAAATAAATGTCTTGGGTTCTTTTTCCACAGCGAGTGTTTAATTATATGCTTTACGGCGCTCAACTAATTATTAAATCCTCTTTTTAATGAACTATAGTTAATTGGGTCCTCAGATGTCAATCACTCCTTACCGGTCCCCAAGTGTCAATCGTGTGCCCGTAGGGGTGTGTGTGTGTGTGTGTGTGTGTCTGTCTGTCTGTCTGTCCGTTGTTACACCCACGTGACCGCGTTCGCAGTTTGCGTATCGGAGCAAACGTGTTCGCCATTTCCGAACTGCTTTCACAGTCACGGAAATGGCTCCTCTACTTGTGTTCTCACACCACCATCTTCTGATCTTTGTCCATCCCACATGAACACCAGTCTGGTATTTATCTGGCTTCCAACACCATCATCTTCTGTTCTTTGTCAATCCCACATTGACACCAGTCTGCACTTACACTGGCTTCTAACACCACCATCCACTGGTATGCCGTCTATTCCACATAGACACCAATCTGTATCATTGGCTTCTACTCCATTATCATCGTTTGGTTTTAGGATATACGCGGCGATCAGCTAGGGTTACGAGAAACGTCTAGCCTCCCTAAGGTAGGATCGGCCACCAAAGGTTTTCGCAATTGCGCTTTTTCCTTACTATTATAATGGAATCGAATCGTATATATACCCCAAAATTTGAAAAAAGCGGGAAGAGGGGTACCCTTCAATTTAAACGTCAATATTAGCAAAGTTTGAGAAGATAATAGGTATAACTTTATTTTAAACGATTTAACTATTATTAATGTTAATTATTGAAGATTAAAATAATTAAAAATAATTATATTTATTTAAATATTAAAGATAAACCTCTCGTACAAAGAGAGATTATCACTGCCTCCTGTATCAACCAAGGCCCGTGCATGCGATATATTTCCTTCATTGCCTCCTATATCTACCAAGGCCCGTGCATGCGATATATTTCCTTCATTGCCTCCTGTATCTATCAAGGCCCGTGCATTGTGATACATTTCATTCATTGCCTCCTATATATATAAAGGATGAGGGCAAAAGTGTTTTCATTGGATAATTTTGTTTATATAATCTTCTCGACACGGAGAGGTAATATTTTGGTTTTCCCAACTTGTTTATTGACGAGTTGATACTGGAGATTATGAAGGATATTAGCGTAGATACGCATATAAAAAACACCTCTATAGTTTAATATTAATATACGTTTATTCATATTTAAATCATGTTAAAAATAATTTCACTTCCTCCCAAAATAATTACTTTTAACCTTCATCAAAAAATTTTCCTATAAGGAAATCTTATACATATTATTCAAAATATATTATTCAAATCACACCCAGACAGGCTCAAACAAACTTTGCATACCAATAAAAAACCTACCCCCTCGGCCTTCTGTCAAGGTAACTCCTTCTTAACCTTCGCGCATAAATTTTTAATATCACACGATCTTATTTGAATTATTTAAATCGTGACTAGACAAGTTTTGCATATAGAAAAATAAACCTAGACCTTGGAGAGATTTCTCATTCTATGAATATATACCTAATTAACTTTTTCCTTATTATCGAAAAATAGTTTCTTAAGAATATTGAAAGCTAGACACTATTAGATTTAACCTCCATAATTTACTATATAAGCCCCGTGTTTCAAGGTGAAAGTTATCAGTTGTTTAACTTCTGTTACTTAAACACCAATTCCAACCACTTTAAGATGTCTTTCTCTACCGCTCCTTGATTACCCGCCCTGTCGTTTGTCAAAATTCATCCGGCAGCGCTTACTCCTCGTCGTGCCACTCCCCAGTCGGCCGGACTGGACTTATATTGTCCAGTAGATACCGTGATTGAACCGCATGGTGTCAAAATCTTGTCGACCGGGTTAGCCGTTATGCTACCGGCGAACAGCTACGGTCGCATTGTCGGCCGTAGTAGCTTAACGGTCCAAGGGCTGTTTGTCGCCGAAGGGACTATAGGTATGTTTATTAGTTATTTTATAATGCCCAACAGTATTATATTTCTAAAGAATAACAATAGACGCCGACTATCGGGGCCCCCTGAAAGTGGTCATAGCCAACGTAGGGGAAACCCCCTACACTGTCCGGCGGGGCGATAGAGTTGCCCAATTAATAGTTACACCGGTGCTATTGTTAAGGCCGGTGGAAGCAGCGGTAAATAACTTTAGTTTTTAATTTAGGATTCAGCGTGTAACACGTTTTATATGTTGTTTCTAGAATTTAACCCCAACGCTTCGTGGGAGTGGGGGGTTTGGCTCGACTGGTGTCTAGTCATTTTTTAATGGTGGTGGGTTCTTTTGTAAATATCTTTGTTATTATTATACATGTCTTTTTGCTAGTTATTGTACATACTTTATGTTATTAAAAAATTTTATTTGAAAATTTGTATTTTCTTTTCAGACTTATAATTATAGGCTTATTGTACTAGCTATTTAAATATCATTTACTATTGGAACCCTCCCAATATGCTGTGCCGCATTTTCTTTTTTTTGTTTACGGGTTCATAGTTAACGTTTCATTAACTCTTTACGAAATCGAGCCCCTTACTAGTAGGCCAGCGATGAATATAGTTTAAGTTTTGGTTTGAGTTAAGAAGATGACGTCATGGGGTTTGAAAATAGCCTGTAAGAGCTCGGGCCAGTCCGGACTTGTCTGAAAACTTTGGTTTGAAACCAATCTAGGGTTGGAAGTTTGGTTGGAGTTTGTCTGGATGGCGGCCATCTTGGGGTGGCGGCCATCTTGGATCCATGTCTATCTGGGTAGCTATCACTACTAATGGCTTCCAAATTCTCCAAACTGTAAAAAGAGTCCGGGTTGAGTTTGCGCAAGTTATTGTAGTCTAAACGCAAACCCTTGATGGTCCTGGCACCCAAGAAGGTACTCAAGGGTATCTTGCTGATACCGTTTCGACTCAAGTCCAATTCTTCCTGGTTTATAATGATACTGAAACTGGCACCCCCCAAGGAGTGAATTTTGTTCGAGTTCAGATTTAGTTTTCGCAGAAATTCCAGACGTTCCAATTCCATAACCGGCACTTGGGTTAGGAAGTTGTTGAACAAGTCCAGCTCTTGCAGATGAATGGAACCTTGAAAGGCAACCTGGTTGACTTGGCTGACACGGATCAGTAAAATTGATACTTTTCTTTCCATATTTTCCCACCAGTTAGTATCTCGCCTCCTACTGATAGTGCTAGACTGCCAGTGCAGCCAGTCTCCTTTGAGGTTTAGTAGGAAACCGAAGCGGTCTGGGAGTTTTTTCACTAGCCGCGGTAGTATTTGGTAGTATCCAGTCAGAAATATTATCTTAGACGGACTGAATTAGACACGCCTTCCCATAACAAACCAATGCATTATACCAGCCAATAACGGAGCCACCTCTCTTGACGTCAGATCTATACTGCACGTGTTCAATGTTTACAAAAGGGCTACGTTCAGTAACTGCTAGCGTACGCAGCGCTGCGCGTATCGGAGACCGATTTTTTTACTGTACGGTTTTTCGAACTTCCGGTTTCTACGTCACGCTACGCATCGATGTGACACCGATCGCAGCGGCTGGAAGAGCAGGTTTATTCGATGCGAATCGGATTTATGACGTCATAAATTGAAGTTCAACACGGCGAGAAATCCAGTCCAAAGCCACTAGCGAAACGATAACACATTTTTCTTTTATAGATCTTTTCAAATGAACTGGAATTAAGGTTATTTCCGATTTATCATCGTTAGATAGTTCATTTAATAACAAAAATAACAGTTTTCTCCTCAATCCAAAATCTCTAGCAGACGCCATCATGGAAAGTATCATCAAACGCAACAGAGAAAAAAAACGTTCAGTGACGTCTGACGTCACTCTGACGTAGCGTTCGGAAAAAAACACATCGGTAGCGGTAACGGCTTTTTCCGACTTCCAGTTACTGAACGTAGCCAAGGTGCCTTTTCTAAATCTCGTTTTGTTTTTCATTATTATTCAAAAACCGCTCGTCGGATTTTTATAAAACTTTAGAAATGAACATTTTTCACTTCATATTTACCAAACATGAAGGAATTAACCTTTCCAGGAAAATGTCTTTACTTGCTCTTTAAAAGCCGATTTCGACGGACAATCTTGAAGAAGTTATAATTCCCTCTCGTAAAATGTAGCTAGCTATCAAAGCGATTATCGCAACCATTTCGCCTTCACTTGCCCGGCCGAACTTATACGTATAGACCTGATTTTTTTACAATTAATCAAAGCCAATTTATAACTCTAGCGGGGCACGCTACAATACAATGCCGAAAATTATTTCAGTGAACTGGAATTATTTCGGCAATGGTTCGTCGAAACCCTGAAATAATTAAAGGATACTGTAGGTTTCATACCGTAATATAGTTGCTTAAATACTACTTTTATTCTTCGTCTTCTGGCCATGGAAGAGTTAATTAGCGCCTACCTAATTTTCAATGTTATATTACGACCCAAGATATTATACCCCTTCCCCCCCCCGGTTTCAAATATTATTATAGGAATACAAATTCGTAAACTGGTTTTTTTTTAAATTTGAGTTCTCCAAGATAAGGAATTAAGCAAAAGAAAAGCGCCCATAGACACGGAACGCGAAATAATGAAACATACCGGTATTCAACGAGAAAAGTACAAGTTTTTTTTAGATAAAAAGCATTATTTGGAAAAGCACACGCAAGGGTTGCCAGCTTTATATCGTGACTGCTAAGGGAGCCAGTTTCTCCTGTAGAAAAATTGTAGCTCGGGGCTGGAAGAGCGAGAGAGCGGGGGGGGGGGGTTATAATATGGAAGCTCCTGCAAGATTATTTTAATTATTGGAAATGATTTTATCGAGAACTTTCAAACCAGAAAAGGTTAGCTCTCGGTACTTAGACACCTTTAAGGAACAATTTACTCTTTGGCAAACGTAAGAGAAAGCGAGGTTTGATATTTTATTTAAAATTCAAATTATTAAATACTTCCTAGATAATTTAGGGTTATCATTTTTAACAAAGGGAAGGACGCGTCGGACGAACAACCTATAGAGCAGTGGCACTCCGTGTTAATTTCTCATAGAGCGTAACGTAGCCAATAAACAACAAATCTCGGATGAATGAAAGAATAGATATTTAAAAGAGAAACTGTAGACGAGTTTAATTAATCTATATTTCAAAGTAATGGCGGTTTTGGTTGTCATTAAAATGATTATAGATCGAACACCCTTCCCTAGTTCGTCCCACACACGTCATTTTCCTAACTCGATGGCGTCGTTACCACATTCTGATCCCTATTTAATTTCGCAATTAATTTATAAAGAATTTGATCGTGGGATAAAAAGTATAAAATTGAAATATTTACTATGTGAGAAAAACTAAGTTAAAGGGGGAGTTTCGAGTTAGACCCAATACCGCCCATTCAATTCAAAAAATATTTAACCGATTGGTTCTTGGGCTTTTAACGCCACGATGTCTTAGTTTGAATCATGCACTCGCTTAATAAAATATAGGGAAATTTAACTTGGCCTTTTAGTTAGATTGAAGTTGCGTAATTTAACTTGCAATTCCCGCTCTCGCCTTAATTTGATACACGGGGAAACTGGTTTGACCACAATTCGATTAATTTTCACGACAAAAAAGATATCTAATTTAATTGGAGCTTCCCGAGTTGAGCCGACGCGAGCTGGTGTAAGGCAGCGACGGAAATGCCATTTCCTACAAACCGATTTAACAAACATCGTAACCAAAAGTAATATCGTTGCAATTAACATAAAGCATAATTGCGTAAGAATATCGTTACGGTTCCTGAGGAACTCGGCATCTTTTGAAAGATTTGTATCCGCGCGTTTGTGTCGACTAAAATCTCGATGGAAATTAGATTGTTTTGGACTTGAAAAGTCATTCGGTCGGAGGATTGCCGAGACTTCCTCAATCCTATTTGTCTCTGTCGAAACAACCATTGTTTTCTTAACGAGACGAAATTCTATCCCCCTACGCCTCGTTTTAGCCTGGCTCGTCCGACAGAATGTTTTTAGGTTACTGCAGTCGCTATATTTTTCTTTCCTATTTCCGGAAGTGGACCACCACCACCACCTCCCGTTGTCTTTTCGTTTCAAATGTAAATAAGAAATCTATGGTAAATATAGGGTCCTTCGAGGAACCTTCTTAGGAATGATTCATTAACAGCGAATACATTCTTATTATTTTCATTTTTGACCTTGATGTATTAAATCTTCTCTTCCTATCGTTATTACGCGTATCCCAATATCGATAAAACTCTGGCCAAGTTAAAATTTTATTTTAGCCGAGTGTCGCCGCTTGTCAAATTGACCTTTGACTCGAGACGGTTTTAAAGTTCAACAAAAGTTTAAGCTTACCCGTAACGTGAACAAGGAGAATTATAAATCCAGTTGATGGACACTATCCACCGTCAGTCCTTTCCTAAATATTTTGCCGCGATTAAACCATGGACGGTTCTCGCCGCTCGCTGTTGAAACCACTTCTTTCGCTTCACACGCTGTTGAACTTTGCGAGAGCCCAAAATTGAAAGAATATTCGCTCGACTACTATAGCCTATGCCGCCTATTGAGGAACTGTGTTTCAACTTAGCGAGTCAAACCGTGGTCGAAGGCAGCGCCGTCCAAAACCGGTATTCAGTCGCCAGATGAAACTCCCCGTGTTTTTACCAGCGGCTATACTGAGTCGAATCTCTCATTTAATGTTCGCCAGTCCGGTGGTGGACTCTCCTCTCTCGAATCGAAGATACCGAACTTCTTTCTCGCCTCCCCCACCTCCATTATTCAAAAAAAGACAGTGCTGAACAAATGGCCAACGTCAAAGTTATGTTTTGCAAACCTTCCGGGCTACGAAGGTTACAATTTCTCTCTTTCGGTACGGGGATGTTGCGAATGTTTTTCTTGAGACCCAGACCAGTGTCAGGGAACCCGGGGATTTGTATCACGTGAGAGTTTCTTCGGGTAACGTGTGCTCCCCGAGGTGGTTTCTGAAATTATTGCAAATTTTGGATGGTGTGGAGTATTACGAATAGTGGCGTAGTTTTTGATTTCGCTTAGGTTCTCGGGCCCCGATTGATGTACCCATTATTATTTAGTATCCTTGGATAGGGAAGAAATTGAGCTGCAAGGTACTGAAAAGACTTGAGTGCTTAACCGTATCTCTTATAGAACCAACCAGAATTGCGAGCCTCCAAAGCCGCGTGTGGAAGGAGAGTCGGGAGAGAGTCGATTAAATTTGAATTTTTGAAACCTTTTGTTATAATTTTCATGGCTCGTATTTGTTACTTTTCGAGATACAACCAGAACGGGAAGATAATTTAAACTTTTTGATTTGCATTTTTACCGTAAACGCCGACGTGAAAATTCTATTTATTTATAGGAAACCGTAATCAATTATCTAGAACGAAATAGTTTTAAATTTAATATCTCGAGGAAATATTTGATAAATCAATCGGTACAAATATGAAAATTAGATCGAGACAAATTTAATTTAAAAAACTGCCATTTTCTCCCCAAAAATATCGATTTCAATTTTCGAGGAGAAAATTGTTTTAAAGGTGACTTTTCTATTTGAGGATGGACAGAACAATAACGGCCATTAACAATACTAGAATCTCGGTGGCGGCCTTCGAAGAGGCGAGACCGTAATGTCGCAAAAACTGGCAGTCGAAATCGTTCTTGAAAACTTCCATCAAAGGGCGATCTCTCTTGTTGGCGCATCGTGTTTGTCTCAAATTGGCCGTGACCCTTCTGAAGTTTTCCACGTCCTTGACGTTACGGGAATCAAAATCGCAGTTGTAAAGGTTTTAATACCATCTATCCAACCAGGACAAGTGACAATCGCAATTTAAGGGATTACCGATAACAGGACGGTTCGAACGCGCTCCAACGGCTCAATCTGAAATATAGTTCAATAAGTTCTAATGATTGGTATACGAAGAAACCAACTTACGTCGTTCATCACGACGGCTTTATGTCCGTGATCATATTGTCCCTGGCGTCCATCGTGAAATTTCTGATGAAACCCAATCGACCAAACATTTGACGTTGGTTCCGTACATGTTTAGAATCAATTTCGATCCTTGGAAACACTTGAAGAAATCCGAGTGCAAGTATCGCAATCCCGGACCTCGCAACGTCACTTCGCCCACGTTTTTATTCATTAAGCCCTGTAATAAATTGGCCAAGGACGCCTCTTCCAAATTGATGTCGATGCGATTCAAAACGTGGTTGTCCATTAACATAACTGGGAGGACGAAATCGGCTACCCTCGGGTAGGCGTCCACTTTCAAGTATCTCAAGGAGATCAAGGGTCTGTAGGCTCCCTTCTGGAGGAATTGCAACGGGATCCCCGTCATTTCCAGTACTCGCAATCGCTCGAGAGAGAGTAAGGATGTCCCTATAAACCCAAAAATTTTACCCCCCTTCTTTCCCCCCTTTGGGGGAGGGGTAAAATTTTTGGGTTTATAGAGACATCCCTGGGGTTGGGGGGAGGAGATGGGTGAGGGGGAATTGATGACGTCACGTGATGTTGTTGGCGGGAAATTTGAATTGTTGATCCACCTGGTGGTGGTTTTCTTGATGACGTCATGGCTAATTTTTGATGACGTCACGTGGCTGATACCTGTAGAGATAGGCTTATGCTATTGTAGGCTTATGCTATAGTAGATCCTGGTAAGCTTATGCTATAGTAGAGGAGGGGGTAAAACCCGGGTTATAAGGACATCCCTGGGGTTGGGGCGGAATAGGGGGTGAATTGATGACGTCACGTGATGGTGTTGGGGGAGGAGAGGGGGGAATTGATGACGTGACGCGGTTTTGTTGGCGGGAAATTTGAATTGTTGCGTCCTTGGTGGTGGATGTTTTGGGGCATATTTTAGCGTCCTTGGTGGTACATTTTGTTCATTGTTGCGCCACCTAGTGGTGGTTTTCTTGATGACGTCACGGTTAATTTTTGATGACGTCACTTGGCTGATACCTGTAGGGATAGGCTTATGCTATAATAGATTCTGAGAAAGATAGGCTTAAGCTATAATAGATTCTGAGAAAGATAGGCTTATGTTATAATAGATTCGGAGAAAGATAGGCCTATGCTATAACAGATTCTGAGAAAGATAGGCTTATGCTAGGTTATTCTAGGCTTATTATTATTACGAATCGGATTTTAAATCAAAAAACATTTAATTAGCGTGATAATAACATACATAATTAAGTTAAAATAATAATAAATTAAGGTTTATGCTATATTAGGTCCTGAAAGGTAGGCTTATGCTAGGTTTATTCTTCTATAAATGCTGAAAGAGAAAGGGTTTTGGTATTTTAGACTTATTCTATGGTAGATCCTGGTAGGCTTATGCTGAATTATCTTCTTTGGTAAATGCTGCAAAAATATACTCTTATGCTAGGTTATTCCATGGTAGATCCAAGGCGTTTTAAAATAGCTTCGTACATGCATTTTAAAACTTGATCCTTCAAAAGGTTGTAGTGAAATTTCATAAAACTAAATTTATCGTTCAGTTTCCCTGCCTCGGCCTTTGTTAGAGTGAAGACGCTACCCTCGTTGAATACTATCTCCCCTCCATAACGGTTGCTTTTATTTTCAAGTTTAAGTAACGATAATTACCCCAGTCGCTGAATAGATCTCCGTCCACTCCTCCATAAATACCATCAAAACGTTTTCCGAGACGGTAACAATGGTTCTATCCTTTTCTGTCAAAAGTAGGCTTGGCTCTTAACCAATCACCACGAAAACGGCATAACATTCATCCCCATAGTCTAACGAGTGTATTTGCGCGGTTTTATTGAGAGTTCGGGTTGATATTTAGCCTGAGGGTATATTGACAGATTCTTATCTTTTTTATTGTCCTTTCTTGGCTACATACCAGGTGATTTAGGACCTTAAAAGGGGGCGTGGCTAAAGCGTAACGAATGGAATTTATCCCCGTCTTCTTTTTATTTATAGGTAGAATAACCTTGTGGTGGTTTTCTTGATGGCGTCAGCACTAATTTTTGATGACGTCACGTGGCTGATACCTGTAGGGGTAGGCTTATGCTAGGCTTAAGGTATGGTAGATCCTGAAATATAGGCTTATTCTATGGTAGATCGTGAAAGATATGCTTATGCTTTGCTTATTCTATGGTAGATCATAAAGATATGCTTATGCAAGGTTATTCTATGGTAGATCCTAGTAGGTTTATACTATATTAGAGCTTGAAACATGGACTTTTGCTAGGTTTATTCTTGAGAAATGCTGAAAAATATAGTCTTATGCTAGGTTATTCTATGGTAGATCCTGGTAGGTTTATACTATACCAGTTCTTGAACCATAGGCTTATGCTAAGTTATTCTATGATAGATCCTGAAACACTGGCTTATGATAGGTTATTCTAGTTGTATAGGCGGAAGAATCAGAGTTTGTATTAGGTTTAGAACATTTAATGAGCGCGAAAATATGATTTTTCATAGTAATATTATTACCGTTTTTTCATACGAATACTACTAAAATACACATGAATATTGATTAAAATACTGGCATTTATATAATACTACCTTAAAAAACACCAATTTTACCATGCACAAGTGGCTTATTAGAAACTAATACCGATTTTCTATACGAATAATAATACTAAACTACATGGGATTAAAAGTTTCAAGTTAAAAGAATTACGGATGCCTATTAATTCAAGGATAAATTAATTCGGTTGACGTTACATTAAATTTTTCTCGCCAACGAATTGATTTCAATAGGAACTTATTTCAGCAGCGAGTTTTAATTATCTATCCCCAAATAGCGGTCAAGCTATAAGATTGAAAGGGCTATTGAGTTAGAAGGAGAAACCCGGTATCGGTTCTCGAAGCGAAACACCAAAATCCATTTACTTTAACGGTTCAAAAATAAACTTCCTCGTTTCAGATTGATCTATACGAGAGAGAGAGGAAGATGAGGAGGGAAAGCGCGAAGCGTGTCCTGGCCGCGCTACTAAGGATGCATCTCATGCTATTGGCAACCTTAGTCAGCTACAGTCAAGCGCAATTGACGGGAGCCGCCTATCCGTGCAAGGAGAGATATCGTAACATCAATCTACCCTATCAGTGCGTGGACGACGAGGAAAACGGGACTACCGTCAATTGCGATAACGTCACCTTTTTCGGCGACTTCCCACTCCTCCCATTTCAACAACGGGTGTTCAAGTTCAGTCAACGGAACGCTGGCGTTCAGAACTTTTAGGTCCAACTTTTCACGACCAGCCAAGTACCTTTGAGGAACGTCGACTTCTCCAATAACTTGTTGAGGAGACTGACTGAGAGAGTCTTCGACGGAATCGAAGGAACCGTCGAGGAAATTAATCTGGCCAATAATCAACTCGAACCCCATCTTTTCGACGGCCGTGTTTCAAAAATTGTCCAGATTACATCGACTTGATTTGTCGGTCAACGCATTAAGGGCTTTGGATTCCAATATCTTCGAAGGATTGCGACATTTAACCGTAAGGCATTTACGTAACTCGAGTTTAAACCCCAGATTAAATAATAATGCTCCCCAATCAAAACGCTTTGGTCCCATTGAACCGAATTCCCATTCGACAAAACGGCTTTTTTGTGGTGTCCCATTCGACTGAACGTAGCCAAAAGGTGCGATTTTTTTATAGTCCCATTGGACCGAAATTCTATTGAACTGGAAGAAGAAATACTGTATGGTTTTGCATTAAATATATTTTTAATTAATAGGAAAATAATTTGGAAAAGGTGGCAACTAATTAATAACAGAATATTTTAGAAAAGGTACTAGCTAATTAAAGGGAGAATATTTTGGAAAATGTGGCAGCTAATTAGTAGGAGAATGTTTTGGAAAAGGTTGCAGCTAATTAATAGGAGAATATTTTGGAAAAGGTGGCAGCTAATTAATAGGAGAATGTTTTGGAAAAGGTGGTAGCTATTTAAAAGGAGAATATTTTGGAAAAGGTGGCAGCTAATTAATAGGAAAATCTTTTGGAAAAGGTGGCAGCTAATTAATAGGAGAATGTTTTGGAAAGGTGGTAGCTATTTAAAGGGAGAACAATTTGGAAAAGTTAGTAGCTAATTAAAAGGAGCATATTTTAGAAAAGTTGGTAGCTAATTAAAAGGAGCATATTTTGGAAAAGGTGTCAACGAATTATTGGAACCAAACCTAACCTAACCCAACTGTACTTCATTTTAAGCACAATTTGTTTATTAATTCTATATATCTCTTGCATTGAAAGGAATGAAAGTGAACGTTTTAATTAGTATCATGAAACATTTACTTTTAATATTATTAACATACGTTTCGGAGATTCGATCCAACAACCTATCGCTTCGCAGTCCAACATTGTATCCACTACACCACCGATTCGCTGACGGCTACAGTGTTTCAAGTTATATTCATGTATTTTTAGGGGCATATTCGGACGATTGGGATTCGGTCCATCGGGAATATAGCCATTGGGCTGGAAATCTAAAATAATTGCGGGATAATCGGTCGAATGGGAATTCGGTTGAAAGGGACGATACCATCAAAACAAGACCTGAATCTGCAAGGGAACGAACTGGACCACGTCCCGTCGGACGGTCTTCGTAAGCTGCCATCGTTGCAATCGCTCCACCTTCAAGACAATCAAATCTCGCATTTGGCCGTCACTCACTTCCCGGACCACCAGAACCAGGTTTATTTGAACCTGAGCTCCAATTCCATCGAGGTTGTTGGAGACAACGCCTTCGACGGTCTGCCCTCCCTTCAGAGACTAATCCTATCGCGGAACCGCGTCAGCCAAGTCAACCAGGTTGCCTTTCAAGGTTCCAAGGCAATACGTTAATGGCCCTAATATAAATTTTGGTTTGAAACACTTAGCGATGTACAAATTACTAACTTCTACAGTGCAATTACCCGCAGGGTCATTAATTGACATGTTTGCTAGACCGTTTCCATGTATCATAAATAAGAAGGTTCATGAATTCAAATTGAAAGAATTTGCGGGGGATAGTATCCACGATTTTCCCGTACACCTCACACCGAACAAAATGTACGGAATGTCAACCCCAAATATTTGTTAGTTAGGTAGTTACCATCCTCGCAATAAGGAGGGATGTAAATTTCGTACCTTTTATTACGGAGAATACGAATTTCATTGTCCATACCAGTACTTAAGAGTTCTGAACTTTGCTCTTCATATCTGTATGTTTATGGTATATAAAACTGACAAAACCGTAAGGAAAAATTAGTGATGAAAACGACACAGCTACGCATTATACAGGGTGTTTCTGGAAAGTCTGGCACAAATTAACAGGCATGTTCCTTGGGTCAAAAGGAGTCCGAAAGGTCCTATGACGTTTTGGGGTAAAGCGCTCCGTTGCGACGTTATGGGCTCTCAAAAGTAGGCCGAAAAACAAGGAGATTTTGCAGAATTATAGCAATAGTATTGTGGTTTTGACCCAATTGTTTTCGATTATTGAGCATAAGGCAATGATCGAAATAAGTTCAAACCAAGTGGAAGACCGTGAATGTGTTAAACGGCCAAAAGCGTTAATCCCTTTGTTTTTATTAATGATTGTAATTAAAGGTAAGGAAAGTAGCTCAGATGTACTGGTAACTGACCAGTCTTTTATTCTTTATTTCAATTAGACACATTAACGTGCTTCATGGCGTACGTGCACATTCGGAAGTTTATCTGGAACTAATCATGGTCTACTTCACGAATGCAGAGTACTCAGACATGCATCTTATTTATGGACTGGCTCGGGGAAATGCGTTGGAAGCTCGACGCTAGTACCAGCAGGAGCACTTTCCTCAACGACAAGTTCCCAATCGACAAACATTTACGGCAGTCGACAGATGCTTGAGAGAATCCGGGAAACCTCAACCGTCGGGACCTGAACCTCGTGCAGCGATTGTTCCCGAGGATGTAGAGGACACCGTTTTGACTATTTTCGAAGATGATCCAACAACCAGTACCAGGAACGTCGGGCGGCAATTGGGCGTTAACCATGTACTCGTCTTGAAAATCCTTCTAGGACATCAGTTCCACCCATACCATTTGCAAAAGGTACAAGCTTTAATCGAAGCTGATTATCCGAGACGGGTCGATTTCTGCCAGTGGTTTGTGGCACGGGTAAATGACTTAGACTTTCCGCGTACTTTGCTACTTTCCGACGAGGCCAATTACTCGCGTGACGGGATACTTAATTTACATAACTATCACGAGTGGAAGCAACAAAACCCGCACGCGACCACTGTCATGAAACATCAAATTCGGTTTAGTTTGAACGTCTGGTGCCGAATTGTAGGAGATCACTTAATTGGACCTTATTTTTTTGAAACCGAGGCTAAATGGGGAGGCGTACTTGACCTTTCTGCGAGACAACTTATCGGAGCTTTTAGAGGACGTACCGTTACGACTGCGACAAATAATGTGGTTCATGCACGATGGCGCACCGCCCCATTTTAGTCTTCAAGTTAGAGCATATCTTGATGTCGCGTTTCCCCGGAGGTGGATAGGTCGAGGCGGAACTGTTGCGTGGCCAGCAAGATCTCCCTATCTCAAATCATGCGATTTTTTTCTTTGGGGCCATCTCAAGGACTTGGTATGCCGAAGTGAAGTTCGCGATGTCGAAGACTCACGACAAAGGATAATTGATGGATGTGATAGCATCCGTAACACGCCAGAAATCTTCGAACGTGTTCGTGAATCTTTCAAACGACGCGCAAGTTTGCTTAAACGTTGATGGTGCCCATTTTAAAAATTTTTGTAGAACAATGTAATTGGGTTTCATTCGAATTATTGTAAAAGTAATGGGGTTCGATTCGAATTATTGTAAAAGTAATGGGGTTCGATTCGAATTATTGTAAAAGTAATGGGGTTCGATTCGAATTATTGTAAAAGTAATGGGGTTCGATTCGAATTATTGTAAAAGTAATGGGGTTCGATTCGAATTATTGTAAAAGTAATGGGGTTCGATTCGAATTATTGTAAAGGTAATGGGGTTCGATTCGAATTATTGTAAAAGTAATGGGGTTCATTAGAATTATTGTAAAATTAATGGGGTTCATTAGAATTATTGTAAAAGTAATGGGGTTCGATTCGAATTATTGTAAATGTAATGGGGTTCATTCGAATTATTGTAATTGTAATGGGGTTCATTCGAATTAATGTAAATGTAATGGGTTCAATTCGAATTATTGTAAACGTAATGGGTTCAATTCGAATTATTGTAAACGTAATGGGTTCGATTCGAATTATTGTAAAATTAATGGGTTCGATTCAAATTATTGTAAAATTAATGGGTTCGATTCGATTTATTGTGAAATTTAAGGGGTTCATTCGAATTATTGTAAAACTTAAGGGGTTCATTCGAATTATTGTAAAATTTAAGGGGTTCATTCATCATTCGAATTATTGTAAAATTTAAGGGGTTCATTCATCATTCCAATTATTGTAAAGGTTAAGGGGTTCATTCGAATTATTGTAAAGGTTAAGGGGTTCATTCGAATTATTGTAAAAGTAACGTGTCTAATTGAAATAAAGAATAAAGGACTGGCCAGTTACCAGTACATCTGAACAAACAAGCAACCGATATCTGAGCTACTTTCCTTACCTTTAAATACAATCATCTTCGAAAATTGTCAAAACGGTGTCCTCTACATCCTCGGGAACAATCGCTGCACGAGGTTCAGGTCCCGACGGTTGAGGTTTCCCGGATTCTCTCAAGCGTCTGTCGACTGCCGTAAATGTTTGTCGATTGGGAACTTGTCGTTGAGGAAAGTGCTCCTGCTGGTACTAGCGTCGAGCTTCCAACGCATTTCCCCGAGCCAGTCCATAAATAAGATGCATGTCTGAGTACTCTGCATTCGTGAAGTAGACCATGATTAGTTCCAGATAAACTTCCGAATGTGCACGTACGCCATGAAGCACGTTAATGTGTCTAATTGAAATAAAGAATAAAAGACTGGTCAGTTACCAGTACATCTGAGCTACTTTCCTTACCTTTAATTACAATCATTAATAAAAACAAAGGGATTAACGCTTTTGGCCGTTTAATACGTTCATGATCTTCCACTAGGTTTGAACTTATTTCGATCGTTGCCTTATGCTCAATAATCGAAAACAATTGGGTCAAAACCACAATACTAGTGCTATAATTCTGCAAAATCTCCTTGTTTTTCGGCCTACTTTTGAGAGCCCATAACGTCGCAACGGAGCGCTTTACCCCAAAACGTCATAGGACCTTTCGGACTCCTTTTGACCCAAGGAACATGCCTGTTAATTTGTGCCAGGCTTTCCAGAAACACCCTGTATATTCAAGGCCCTGCGGATTTGCAGGTTAGCCGAGTGTCTGTGTGATAACACTCACAGTTTAATGTTTCATGAAGTTCATTATCACATGAGATCCAATGACGCGAATAATTATTTCGCGAATAAGTATTTCGCAGACTTTCTTTAATTAATAAAACGTTAGTAAGTTCTACATTTTGTAGGCGAGGAATAGTAAATAAACAATATTTGTAGAATCTCGAATAAAAAGAAAATGTTTGAATGATATGGGTTTCTAATTATTTTACGTAGGTTTAATATAATTAATATTTTAAGCCCATTTTAAAACCTTATCTTTTCACCATTTAAACAACTGCCTTATCTGGAAGTTCATATCTATATATAAATAACTATCTTGTTATAGATTTATATGGTTGTTGATCTGGAGGTTCATATCTACATATAAATAACTATCTTGCTATAGATTCAAATGGTTTTCGAAACCCCACCAATTACGTCAATAAATCTAACACATTCTAACTATATATATATATATATATATATATATATATATATATATATATATATAATTAGACATATTTAATTTGCTTAAAGCAAATGGACTTGCTTGATCTATTGAATTAAAGTGTTATAAAATTAGTTAAGGATAAAATATATTTTAAGATTAAATTTAATATCTTTTTAACATTGATTTAAAAAGGATATTTTCTCTGTGGAATTTAAAACACAGTAAAACACAATAAAATACACTAAAAGTACAATAAAACACTCTAAAACTACACTAAACCATAATAAAATACACTAAGGTAAAATAAAACTACAATAAAACACACTTAAATTATAATGAAAATTTTAAATTACACCAAAACACACTAAAACTGCAATAAATCACTCTAAAATTCACTTAAACTGTAATAAAACACACCAAAATTACATAAAAACACAATAAAACACACTTAAATTATGATTAAAAACTTAAATTACAACAAAGTACACCAAAATTACCGTAAAACACACTGAAATACAATAAAACTACAATAAAACACACCAAAACACAGTAAAATACAATAAAATACACTAAAAGTACAATAAAACACACTAACCTCGCGACATTCATGAACTACGTAGCGCCGGAGGTGGAAAGTCGTGGTCAGGTCGATGTTGTTTACCTCGACTTGGCCAAGGCTTTTGATCGGGTTTCCCATTTATATTTACTGGATAAGATGCGCATTTTGGGTGTGGGGGACCAACTGATAGGGTGGTTTCGCTCCTATTTGGAAATGAGAACCAACCGGATTAAATGTAATGGCGTACTAAGCTCTAATATTTACCAAGTGAACTGTGGTGTTCCCCAGGGTTCATCTCTTGGCCCTTTATTATTCAATTTGTATATATATGATTTGCAATTTTCAATTAAGCACTCGAAATTAATAGCTTTTGCTGATGTTCATAAAATCTGAAAAATTGTCAACTCACGTGACGACTGCCGCAAGCTCCTAGCTGACTTAACCGCACTGTCCTTGTGGTGTGACAAAAAACAATTTACCGATTAATCCCACCAAGTCATTACAAGTGGCCTTCACCAGGCGCATTAGTAGAGAAATTTGTGTCTCTTACACCATAGGGAATTCAGTTATTCCTACACGTTTGGAAGTAACTGATCTCGGTGTTACCTTCGATCGCGCTCTGCTCTTCCGAGCACACGTAACGCAAGCAGTAAATCGTGGTCGTAGGACACTGGGAGTGGCGTTAAAGCTATGTCGCTCGCTCAGATCTTTAAAACACTTTCGAATGCTATATCTCAGTCTTGTGCGATCGAGACTTCTCTACGGTTCAGTGGCTTGGAGTGGCTACAGCTCGTACTTAAGACAGCGTATAGAGGCCGTACAGCGTAAATTCATATCTTACAGTCACACTTTCTTTTTACGTCATGAAAATTACGATTACACACTTTTGCTAGCTCGCTTGGACTTTCCGTCCATTGAAAACCAATTAGATCTATTGGATATAAAATTTCTGCATAAATTAATAAATTATCAAATAACGCTTAGCGACCTATTGGCTAATTTAAACTATCTGGTTCCTCATACTCTCCGAAATAATGTCACCTTTTAGGTGCCATGTCAATTTTTAAATCCAATTTACTGCATTCAAAGAACGTATAATAAGTACTCATTAGTTTTTGATATTTTTTCCATTTCTATAAAACAAATTCGTTAGCTTACAAATGTTATTTATTCCACTGGACTAAAGTTACATGTCTATCCTTTACTTGTATACCTGAAAATTAATGTGTATATTTTCGTGAACTATATGTATAGTTTTTTATATGCACAATAAACATCCTATTCATTCAAAACACTCTAAAACTACACTATACCACAATAAAATACAATAAAACTACAATAAAACACACTTGAATTATAATGAAAAACTTAAATTACCCCAAAACACTCTAAAACTACACTAAACCATAATAAAATACACTGAAAATACAATAAAACACTCTAAAACTACACTATACCACAAAAAAATACACTAAGGTACAATAAAACACTCTTAAACTACACTATACCACAATAAAATACACTAAGGTACAATAAAACTACAATAATAATACAATAAAACACACTTAAATTATAATGAAAAACTTAAAATTACACCAAAACACACTAAAACTGTAATAAAACACTCTAAAACTACACTAAACCACAATAAAATACACTAAAAGTACAATAAAACACTCTAAACCACAAAAAATACACTAAAAATACAATAAAACACTAAAACTACACTATACCACAATAAAATACACTAAGGTACAATAAAAAATTATGATGAAAAACTTAAATTACACCAAAATGCACTAAAATTACGATAAAACACTCTAAAACTAAACCACAATAAAATACACTAATAGTACAATAAAACACTCTAAAACTACACTAAACCACAATAAAATACACTAAAAGTACAATAAAACACTCTTAAACTACACTATACCACAATAAAATACACTAAAAGTACAATGAAACACTCTAAAACTACACTAAACATAAATAAAATACACTAAGGTACAATAAAACTACAATAAAACACACCAATTCACACCCCCACCCACACACACACACACACACAGACATGCCTGTCGATTTTAGAACCTCTCCGTGACATACGTCACTCGGAGAGGTAATAACCCTTTTTTTTCAATCAAATTTAGGCTTATTAATATAATAGAACATCCACCAAGTGGTAATTAAGTGAAGTAATTAAAATTTAATTACTAAAACTAAGGTTAGTTAGCAATTTTGGTAACAAACTTACCTCAGCGCCCTCAGATGTATCTTTCACTGGACGTTTACGTATCTCAGACATGATTGCGCTGTAGATTGTTAAGAATTAAACACGCGTTTAATTATCATAAAATAACAACAAATATTTACACAAAAATAACAACCGGTCACCGGAAGCCTATCTTAACCAAGGCTTACAAACGTCCTTAAGAAGAAACCGAATTATAAACAAACAGAAAGGGAAAATTTCCTTAGCTTCTACCTCGGTCCTCAGCCAGCCTTCGCCGCAGCGAAACGTCTTACCATTTCAATGGTGATCGTGAATTTGCAGCTCGACCGTTGCCTCTTTTAATTAAGGCCTGTGCACAGTGCACTGTGCTATTTTAACAATAATAATAATTCTATCTTAAAAATAGGAGCTAGTTCTCCTCATACATATAAAATGGCGCTACGCGGCAGCACTTAGCAATCGCCTACCGAAGAGTGCGATTTTTCAATAAAATTTTTAGTCTAAAATGACGTTAAATAAGTTTTGAAACATGTCATTCATTTTTTAATAGAAAATAAGCGAATCTAAATAAGGCCAACTTAGCCAAGGCTTATGAAATTTAAATTTCGGCGAAATAATTAAGGATTTTTGCCACTCCTAATTTCATACATAGAGGTTTGCAAATTTTTTGGCAGTTCTAATTTACTACCAATAATTTTTGGAAAATTTTAACGATATTCAAATTAAGCTTATAACTTTGAGTGATTTAATTATTTAATCGAGCAAAACGAACATTTTCTAATGAATATATCCCCTTAGATAGATACTGCACGCGTTATCTCTGATTGAAATCACATAAACTTGTTTCTTTCCACGGAGCTGTATTGTAGAAGGAGTAGAGACTCGTAGCTTCCCCTCTATTAAAAAAAGCTAGACATATTTGTCCATAAAAAGGGGGTATGAATTTTGACCCTCCCTCCAAACCTAGGCGAGCCAATGTAAACAATAAAGATGGCCGCGAGCTACGAACGTTCAGGAGGGTTAAGCCTCGGTCTTTTGTGTTTCGACTTCCGAGTGACGGGACGGGAGTTTCTCAACGGTTTGCAAATCTTATTTAAATTTTTATTTTTACTATTATTTCTATTTATATTAACTATAATATGGAAAATATTCAAAGAATTAAGCCGGGAAAGAAGAAAACGACGCCTTCTTTAAAACACGGGACGTCAGAGATTGTTTATATTGGCTCGGTATGCGCGAAAATTGTGCGCGGAGCACTTATCTTTAAATTTTTTATCATTATTTTCAGAAAATTTAACGGAATACTTTTTGGCTTCATTATTTATTAATACGCTCAAAAAATACTGTCGATATAGCATTAGCGCTTGACAAAAATATACATAGCTATTTAAACGCAATAACGGTATTCATTATCCGTGGATTTTTCTTTTTCACGTACAATTATAATTAAAATTTAAGGATAGACTTAAAATATTTAATTTTAATCGCGTATAAAATAATGTTGATTATATTATAATACAGTTGAAAGAGTAAATTTTTTTTAAAGTAAAAGAAATTAACTTTTCCAAAAATTAAAAAGTGATTTTAATTTTGAAGAAAGAAAATAATAACGATCGAGGGTATAAAAATTAAAATGAAATTATTAAAATTTATCATAATTTTTTTTAAAACTTAAGCTTAGAGAGAGGAAAAAAAAGAGAGAAAAAATCCACTTACTCCTCTTTAAAAGGTAACTTATGATTATTTTAAATTTCTTTTAAAAACATAAGGGACGAGTCTTTTGGGGACTCTTTTCTTATATTGAGAGAAAGCTCTCCCGTATCTTTCTTCCATATGTTTCTCCACTTCAAAAGTTTTCAAAGCGTAAATCAATATTGCCGATGCAAATGGAACATAGGGAACTCCAGCGGCAAACTCTGTTAATAAAATTTACCAAAAGAAAGATTAAATGTAAGCATGGGCGAATACCACTTTTTTACTATCGAGACAAATATCGAATACCCGAAAATTTTCTTATCGAATACCGAGACGAATAATGATTTTTTAATCGAATATCGAATAGTTAGGCTTGACGAAAATATAGTCTTATCGAATACCCGTCAAATATTAGGCCTACTATTCGCGAATATTAAGCCTACTATTCGCGAATACTTGTCGAATATCAAGGCCTACTATATGCGAAGCACTAAAGGAGGTTGTTAGTAACAATTTTTTACAAAATATTTATTCGGAAATGAAAATGACTATGCTTTTAGTGAAAGTATACTTTTAGGGGTTAATATTTCACATTTTGTACACATCTTGGTACCTAAAATAGCGGAGTTAGGCCTTGGCCCTTTGCGAAGGAAATTGGTTCTCGAATATTTATCGAATATTAAAGTCGGTATTCGATATTCGTTCGAATAGTAAAAATGGGTTCAAACGAATACCGAGACACGGTTGGTTATTCGTCTCTATATTCGATCGAATTATTCGTTTTAGACGAGTATTCGCCCACCCTTAATTAAATGATTTAAATCATATCCAAAACAATCTGAAAAGACTTAAATAAATAAAAAAATCCATTAACTACCACAGGGTAATGACCAAGAAAGAAAGAGCAAAATATCTCCGAGGTAATTAGGGTGACGAACTAAACCCCAGAGTCCCGAACAAACCAAGTCCCCTTTATTAGATGAAATCGTTTCTATATCTGTTTAAAATTAAATCAATTCGTATTAAAATATCGACTAATTTAATTAAAAAATTAATTCCTCCTAAGGATTGTTTACTTTGTTTTTCTTGAGCGTGCGGGTTCTTCATAACCGAATATTTGACGGTGTTTGATTTTCGAGAGATATAGAATCCAATAAGCTCTTTGGAAACACCTCAGTCTCGCAGAATCGAGCAAAACTTACGATAAAGAACGACAATTCCAGCAAGACAGTAATAAGGCATTTCCGTTTCACGGTCGACGAGATACAAGACTGGTAAAGTGGCGGTGAAGGGAATCAAGGCGATAATTTGAAAAACATTGTAAAAACCAACTCCGTCGTATAACATGGCAGGCGTGGCCAAAATTTGTTCCTTAAAATAATTAAAACGCGTTGTTAATTAACAAAAAGAATGAATGAATTAAATGAACTTGGTACATACTTCACGCCAAAGTAGGTCGAAAATGTACGTGGCACCAGTCATGGCCAAAGTGCAGTGAATGGTATGGTTTACCGCGTACACTTAATTTGTACAGAAAATTAACAACTATCAAGGCCTAAATTTAATTAAATAATTTTGAAACTGGACGATTTATTAATTAGGAAGATAATTTTAAATTTACCCACGCTATAAGACCCAATTCTAAATAGCAAAAATTTCAAATCCAGATTCATTCCAATACGCGGGTTCAATTGACGACCAACAACAAAATTGTGATAGAAATATTCTGACAAAAAACATTTTTTGATTAGTTTTAAACCATTTAATTAATAGATTAATTATAATTACTCGTATCTCCGGATGGATTGACATCGTGAGGTGGCGCGTAAAACGATTTAACGTAAAGAGCCACGGATAAGATTATGCGAAAAACAATATCGGCGCTTTCCAAATGCAACAAATGAGCTCGGATAAACTCGGTCGGAAGTTTGTCGAAATATATGGCAACGGGAATCAAAGACAGCGTAATGATCAAGGCAATTAGATCTAAAAATTTGAAAGAAAAAAAGTTTAATTATAATGAAGTAATTAAAAATAATTACAATAAAGAAGCGAAGAAACGGACCATTTTTACGGTAAGTTAAGATTCCTCTTAGGTA
This sequence comes from Phalangium opilio, assembly GCF_054372755.1. Classification (NCBI taxonomy): domain Eukaryota; kingdom Metazoa; phylum Arthropoda; class Arachnida; order Opiliones; family Phalangiidae; genus Phalangium; species Phalangium opilio. The sequence continues at coordinate 346,491 of NW_028324185.1, forward strand.
CTTTTGAAGCCTGAACAAAGCCTTCGACGATGGGGCCAATTGGAAGGATTTGAAGTAAACTTTGAAGCGAAACAAATCCAAAAAACGCGGCCGTTGGGATGGGGGTGATATAAAATCTCCAGTTTTTAGAAATCACGATTAAACTAAAGTAAACCGAATTTAAAACCCGGCGAAAAAAACTAATATTTATAATTTAATGTCCCCTGCTCGCTCCCTCAGAAGAGTCAGAAGGTCCGTTCAGCCGTAAGACTGTCTTCGGTAGTTGATGGTTCTGAATTCTCACTGTCTTGAACTAAATTCATAAACATCGTTTTGAGTCCTTCTTCTAATGGGTACTCGCTACTTTTGAAATTTGACATATATCGCCTACGAAACATTTTTGCTGCATTTTCTTGACTTCTAAGACTCACGCCCAATTCTATTGCGATTGCTCGAAAATGAACAATTTTATGAATCTCATCCAGGGGTACTTGTTCATTTATGAACCGTTCGAACAAGAACCTTGCTATTATCGTATTACTTATTTTTTTATGTTCGGCTTCGAAAACCATTCCGATCAACAGTCGCGCCCAAGTTATCAATGTTAGATATGAAACAATACTCTCGGCCTTCTTCAATGAATTCTTTAAGTAAACCGGATTGGTTAAAAGCTTCGTAGAAATATCCGTGACCAGGAGGGTACCAACTAAAAAATAAGCGTAACAAAGCTTCAAAAGTCGCGACATTAAATTGAATATTTAATATAATTACGATTCGTTATCTTCAGAGCTGACAGAATTGGCAATGGGTGTCAAACTTTCTCTGTTAATCCTTGGAAACCTAAATAAATATACGATTAAGTTGATGGCTGTGATAAAATAGACCTTGTAGACTTTGACCAGAATAGGCTAGATAAGATAAAGGGAGTAGTCAAGATGACGTCATCAGATAGCTAACATGGTTAGTCCATTTTGATTAATCATTCAGTTCGTTTTGCTCGCCCGGTCCATGGCCAACTTAGATTACCGGTGGTAGAAGGCCTGCCAACTTCACCCGAGCCCCATGTTAAAAAACGACTAGCAAAAGCGCCCCTAGTTCCGACTTTCGCCGCAACCCAGTTTTCCTCCTAATGCTTTTTCTATGGAAAAAAAACTCGGAAGTGGACTCGGTTTAAGAGCATTTTTAATATATTTACCGATATTTGTCGTGGCCGAATTTTAAATGAGAAGTCAAGTAAGTTTTAATTTATATTTTGAGACCAATTTCATAATTTTCCGTCTGCTATTTGACGAGTAATCAACATTCAAAGTTGGGGTTGTTTGAAAGGCGGAGAAATTAAATTTCTCGGAAAACCTAAGCCTTCGTCCAACTGGCGCCACTAAATTTTAATGTAAACTTCCTTCAAGACCGAGGCTTAACTCTAAACGGCGAGCAGCTTGCGTCGTGACGCGCGTGATCGAGTGGGCTATGACATGGGGCTCGGGTGAAGTTGGCAGGCCTTCTACCACCGGAAATCTAAGTTGGCCATGCCCGGTCTCTTCACTTAGCTCATCCCATACGACAGTATTAATATTATTATGTAATCTATTAATAGTTGATTGATGAGATAGTCGCGTTTTTGTTTTACTAATATAAACTAAATAAATACTAATTTTATTTATGAATAACGTGCATGATTAATTGTCGATTCAGAACGGTCTTAAACACAACATGGTAGCAGAGCGTGGTTCTGTAAAGACATAAGTGAAGTTAATGAACTCTCGTAATCTACCGCGGACACGGGACGGTGACTGTATAAGATGGCGGATGTTGGTGCATACAAGTTCGGGCAAGTTACAAAATTACACTCCGGGAATTATCGGCAATGGCGGTATGAAATTGAAATGACATTAAGATTAAACGGACTATGGAAGATTATAGACGGGACTGAAAGCCCGGTAGAAGTGGCATCACACGCGGTGAGAGAACGTTATGAACAAAGAGTCGAACAGACTTTCGCGACTATAGCATTAAGCCTTAGCGAAGAGGTACAAAGTATTATAGACGGTATAACGGATCCTGTGGAAGCGTGGGCAGCGATATTGCGGCGGTTTGAACCCAAGTCGCGTTTAAGAATCGGAGTATTAAGAAGCAAATTATACACCGCGACGTATAATACGCAAGAAACCATGGCATCATTTTTAGACGGGCTGTATAGCCTACGTAAACAGTTGGCAAACGCGGGGGAGGTGATAGCTGATAACGATTTGGCTTACATAATGATAGGATCATTACTTGATAAATATGGCCGACGCGTTATCTCAACAAATTTATCATTCAACTGATCAAAACTTCAAGCCCAACATCATTAAAGAGAAGTTGTTAGCAGAGTACGATAGACAATTGGAAAAGGAGAAGCAATCGGAGACGAGTGCAGCTTTTCATACCCGGTCAGGAGCACAAGGACATAAACCTTCGTCAAGCGCTAGACCACAACAATTCCTCGGTACATGTTACAACTGTGGACGAAAAGGTCATAAAGCATTAGAATGCAGATCTAAGAAGTTGAGGAATCCACCGAAACCAAATACGAAAAGGCAAGAAAAGGATAAGATGAATGCTTGCATAGCATCCGCCTGCTATACCTCAACGGCATCAAATGATTGGGTGCTTGACTCCGCGGCATCGCATCATTTTTGCAATAACCGGAGTTGGTTTCATACTTATACAAAGGGAGAATCAGATGTAACGCTTGGAGAAGGAAAGTCGAAAGCGCTGGGAAAAGGTGACATTATAATCCAAATGCACAATGGTGAAGAAGATACGTTCCTAAAATTAAAGGGAGTCATTTATACACCGGGAATGAGCAAGAATTTGTTATCGGTACGACTCATGGATAGGGATGGCAAAAATTCCGGAATTCCGGAACATATCCGGAATTTTCCAAAAAATTTCGGTACGGAATTTTCCAAGTTGAAAACCGGAATTCCGCATCATACGGAATACCGGTTTGTACGGAATTCCGGATCATACGGGATACCGGTTTGAACGGAATACCGGATCATACGGAATACCGGTTTGTACGGAATACCGGTTTGTACGGAATTTCGGATCATACGGAATGTTTTCAGCCAACATTACTCAAGAATCAAGAGTAAGACACACCACTATTGTCTTCAATCTTCATCTCTTCAAATAATACAAATGGAAACCTTCCATAAACGGCGTCACACTCTTAAAGGGGGAGTTTCTGAATTTGTGACAGTCCGTGACAAGGGGGAGGTTGGTGTAATGCTATTCGTGGCGTCACATTCAACTTTAATTTTGTTAGGAAGTCGGTGATTGGCTCTCTTTCGTGTAAAATAATAAAAACAAAATTCTAAATTCCACCGTGGGAAACAAACTCAACAATATACAATAATAGCTAATGGTGTTTAGCCTATTTGTCTGTCCATAATTTAACAAAATTTATTTTCCTTGCCTTAATTAGTTATACATATAGCTAATGTAAGTTATATCTATATAGTTAATGTTGATATCTCCGGTTTTGATATCGGTTAAATTCCGGATTTGGTGTCGGTGTAATTTTAGTTTTGATTCCGAAATTGAAGCCGGTTTGATTCCAGAATTGAAGCCGGTTTGATTCCGGAATTGAAACCGTTTTGATTCCGGAATTGAAACCGTTTTGATTCCGGAATTGAAACCGTTTTGATTCCGGAATTGAAACCGTTTTGATTCCGGAATTGAAACCGTTTTGATTCCGGAATTGAAACCGTTTTGATTCCGAAATTGAAACCGGATTGATTCCGGAATCAATACGGTTTGGTTCCGGAATTAAAACCGGATTGATTCCGGGATTTTTCAGAGTGTAAAAAGATTCCGGAATTCCGGTAAATTCCGGATTTGACATCGCCAAATACCGGTTTCGGAATTTTCTGAAAACCGCCATCCCTACTCATGGATAAAGCAGGATTCAAAAGCGTAGTAGAGCAACAGAAATTTAATGCGTACTTTCCAAGTGGAACAAAAATCTTCAAAGCCCATCTGAAGAACATCTTTTACGTCGTGGAGGCACAAGTTCTTGATGAGGAACCGGATCAAGAAGCAGAAGCTCATGTCAGCATATCGAATACAGAAAAATGGCACAGCCGTCTTGGTCACGTAAATGGGACAGATTTGCAATTTATGGAGCAAAATCAGATGTTGCAAGGTTTGGACAAGATAAACTTACCATTACCAACATGTGATTCCTGTAAACTCAGTAAGAGTACGGCACAGAGCCATAAAGGAGTTTCACGATAAAGAGTAAGGAGATCCCGGAATTGGTACACTCAGATGTATGGGGACCAGCACCAGTAAAAGCCATGGACGGATCAAGATACTACGTATCCTTCGTTGATGATTTCAGCAGATACTGCTTTATATATACGATGACAAGGAAAGACGAAGTCTTCGATCGCTTAAAGTCTTATAAAGCCCTGGTGGAAAAACAGACGGGAAAGAAGTTGAAGAAAATACGAACCGATAATGGATTAGAGTAGTGTTCTAAAAGGTTTGAAGAATTCTGCGACAGAGACGGCATCAAGATAGTACGGACGAATACATATTCGCCGGCCATGAACGGAGTCGCAGAAAGGATTAATAGGACGTTGATTGAAATGGTACGAATATATCTAGAAGAATCACGTTTACCATTGTCATTATGGGCCGAATTGTTACGCACAGCAACCTACATAAAGAACCGGCTGAAGCACTCAAAAATGGGTACCACTGTACCACTGTTCCAATGGAAATCCGGAACGGTACTAAACCTAGTGCCAGACACTTACGAAGAATAGGTTGTTTAGCCTACGTCCATATCCCCAAACCGCTAAGAAGAAGTAAACTACACAACAGAGCGAGGAAAGGAATCTTAGTCGGATATGCCGTGCAAACGAGGGGCTATCGTATATGGTATCCAGGAGACAAACGTGTCGTAGAGTCCAAACACGTGGAATTTGATGAAAACTCAATGGGAATGATGGCTCTGACCGACATGAAAGACCCAAGAGACCAGTATGGCCAACCTATAACAGGGTTCGCACGAAATTTTTACATTCAAAATCCCTGACTTTTCCAGGTTATCCCTGACCAAATTTTCGCAATATCCCTGACCATTTTAAGGTATTTACCATTGCCCAATTTTCACACCTGGCTCATATTTAGCATTACTCGAAGCATGGCTTGATATACCAAACAAAACCCCTGACATATCCCTAACTTTTTAGGAAAAACTTTTAAATCCCTGACTTTTTCCCCTATTTTCCATATCCCTGACTTATCCAGGTTATCCAGGTTCCGTACGAACCCTGTATAAGGCTGAGACGTCAGAATTGACTAATGATAATCAGGAACATATCGAAGAGGGAGCAATTATTAATACTGAAGCAGCTGAACAAGAGCAAGAGGAACTCAATCTTCCGCCAGAACAGAAGGAACCTACCGCGAAGATCACAAAAGGGACGATTATAATACCCGAGAATCCTCCTCTACCAAAGGGCTGGTGCAAGGACATAAGGATACGACAAGAAGGAAAATCAGCTAGGAAACTTGATATTTATTTTCGAAACCCTGACGGAAAATGGCTAAGATCCACCAAAGAAGTAAAAGAGTATATGAAGCGAAAGGGCCTAGACCATGACATGTCCCTGTTTGATTTTTCGACTAAGAAGATAAAGGCCAAGATTAGAACTACGGCAAATAAGCAAGAAGAATCTGAAGGATCGCAAGAACCAGAAAGATCGCAAGAACCAAAAAAACAGGACAAGACGAAGAAGACGAATTCTATGAAGCTCATTGCACAGAAGTCAGAATTCCAAAGAATTATAAAGAAGCTGTAAATGCACCCGAGGCGGAGTTGTGGAAAGCTGCCATGGACGATGAAATTAACACATTAATCGATCGCAAGGTTATGACTACTGTTCCCAGACCCCAGGGAAAGAAAATTACCGGATGCCGATGGGTATTTGTTACGAAAGAAGATAAGGACGGGAATGTCATTCGTTATAAAGCACGACTTGTGGCTCGTGGATTCAACCAAATACAAGGGATCGATTATAACGATACATTCGCACCAGTAGTCAACTTCTCGATTATTCGTTTATTAATGGCCATATTCATTGTAACATATGGATGGAAACATTGCCATCATGACGTAAAAAACGCTTATTTGTACGGGAATCTGGACAAGGAGGTCTACATGGATTTAATACCGGGTTATGAAAACGTCGCTGATCATTCCAAATTTTGTTTAAAATTAACGAAGTCGTTGTATGGACTACCACAAAGTGCGAAACAGTGGTTTGACGAACTAGACAGGACATTTCTTAAACTCGGATACAACAAATTGACGGGGACGAATTGCGTATACCATAAATACAAAAAGACTCTAATCATGGTTTACGTGGATGATTTGATCATCATGGCTAAAGATACCGCCACTATGAAACTAATCCACGGAGAACTTATGAAAATCTACGAATTGGACCACAACTTGGACCTTTGAAGACAATATTGGGAGTGGAAATCGAAGAATATCAAGATGGAATCAAATTACATCAAACTACTTATATCGAAAACAAAGCAAAAAAGTTCAAGATAACGGTTGAAAGCCCGGTTAGTCTACCAATAGCGCCCAGCGTCAATTTAACTAAGCAAGATTGTCCAGAAACCGAAGAAGAACAAGAAAAAATGAAAATATATCCGTATCAAGCCCTAATAGGAACGTTGCTCTTCTTGGCCCAGAGAACTCGTCCAGATATTCTCTACGCAGTCATAACGTTGTCTCAATTTAATTCCAATCCTGGACTTCCACACTGGCATAGATTAAAACAGTTGGCAAGATACGTTGTGACTACGATAGATTATGGACTACACTATCATAAAGAATATGTATCAAGATTACAATTCTATTCCGACAGCGACAGCGACTGGGCTGCAGACAAGGACACTAGAAGATCAACCTATGGATATATATGTTACTACGGTTCATCACCAGTATCATGGCGAGCCTTCAAGCAGAAGTCCGTCACCTTGTCTACAATGGAAAGTGAATACGTCGCGTTGTACGAGAGAATTAAAGAACTATTGTGGTTTAATAATATATTGAAAGATTTAAATGAAATATTTAAAATTAACTTATGTAAACCATATGTATTTTGTGATAATCAATCGGCTATATATTATGCAAAAAATTCAATCGAGAATCATAGATCTAGACATATTGATATAAAATATCATTTTATATCAATAGCATATAGTTCAAGAGTTATTTGAGTTAAAATATGTTAATACAAAAGCAAATGTAGCTGATATATTCACAAAAGCTTTGCATAAGATAAACTTTAAGAAATGTATAGTGTTACTAAAAATGTTAGAAAATTTATGAATGTATAACGTAGCTTTAACAATTCTGTCAAAGAGGGGGAGCTTGTGATAAAATAGACCTTGTAGACTTTGACCAGAATAGGCTAGATAAGATAAAGGGAGTAGTCAAGATGACGTCATCAGATAGCTAACATGGTTAGTCCATTTTGATTAATCATTCAGTTCGTTTTGCTCGCCCGGTCTCTTCACTTAGCTCACCCCATACGACAGTATTAATATTAATATTATTATGTAATCTATTAATAGTTGATTGATGAGATAGTCGTGTTATTGTTTTACTAATATAAACTAAATAAATACTAATTTTATTTATGAATAACGTGCATGATTAATTGTCGATACGAAACACACAGTCTAGTCGATTTTTGCATGTTAATATTAGCAAGTTCCCACCCCAACCCTCATCGACCCCAGCCAGAGCCCAGAAACACCCCGCCGGGGATAAATTTTAATAGACTAATGGCACCCCATGTTATTTTCCCATAGAGCTTAATACAGTCGAAGGCATGTAAACAAAAATTATTTCCATTATTTTAAAATTATCTTACGTTAATCCAGCTTGCCTCCAGTAAGTCATGGTGATATTATATTTTTGAAAATAGACGGGAAATTCGTCTAAATTGGATGACCTTTACGTTCCGCAGCAACCCGGCTTCCACAAAGCAGAGAAAACGAAAAGCACTCAATGGACGGTTTATACTAGCGTTTTCCTTTGGGTCCTCGCGAAGCGCTCCCAAGGAGCAATAAACATGGTAGTAGTAGTTTCCAGCTTCGTTAAAGACTGTTTTTGAAGAATAGGATCTCCTAGTTTTATTCCTCCATGGGAGCGCTCCGCGAGGACACAAAGGAAAACGCTATTAGTTACTAGTTAGTAAATTATAGTAATCCCTGAAATTGGCCATATGTCTAATCAGCGCCACTAGCGGATGGTCTGAAAACTACTCCCATAGAGTCTGGGTATATTTAAGCGGGTTTGCAGAATTTCCGTCAGATGGCGCGGCGTTCGAGCCACCTGGCGCAAATTCTGCAAACCCTCTTAAATATACCTAGTCTCTATGGGAGTAGTTCTAAGACCATCCGCTAGTGGCGCTGATTAGACATATGGCCAATTAGAAATGCCCTTCAAATCTGGCAGTCCACCAGTCCGAAACTAGCTTTTCGACAAGTATACCCTTTTTTGGGTAATCTGAAATCTTTATTTATGCTTGATTTATTTATAAAATATGATGTATAATTTTATAAATGTCATTTGATTCCTACAATCGTGCAAATATTTTTAAAACACAACCGTCGAGCGCGTGATCGAGTGGGTGCTGTCTACGTTAATCTTGAAGGAGAGAGAGGAATGGGGTGGAAACCTCCATAGTCCATATGGTCCATACCATGAATCTATATAACTATGAATATACAGCTGCATTACGCTGTCTTACCTCTCGATAAGGTTTGGGCGGGGCTTAGCGAAAGGAGGCGTCAGTCACGTGTCTGCTAGTGTTAGGAGCGGGAGAAGAGAGGGGGAGTCCGGGGGGAGTGTAAATTCGAAACGTTACTTCCTCTTGTCTTGTCATTGGCTACGCAAAACGCATCAAATCTAGGAGGGTAACATCCAAACCAAATCGACATGATAGAAGGGGCATATGATAGAGCTGTATATTCGTAGTTATATAGATTCATTTCCATACCTATAGCGTTGCCTCTACGGGTACGGAACCGTAGTCCTCCCAGCATCCTCAGCGGTTAGGTAGGGTCGTACCGGACGAAATTGTAAAGGACGCTCCCTCTATCTTAAAAATAGAAGCTAGTTCTCCTCATACATATAAAATTGCGCTACGCGGCAGCACTTAGCAATCGCCTACCGAAGGGTAGGGGCGTGCGCGAGGTACACTGGGAGAGATTCGGTGCCGCAAGTCGCCCTACATCATTTCCAATCCATCTCACCTCCCTTATCCCTGCTGTGAAAAGCCGCCATTGAGTTCGAGAAAATTACTTTTAGAGTGGCCTTTGCGTTAACCTGCCTATTGGGGTACGTGGGACACTTTTGAAAACATCGGGACGGACGGACAACAACCAGGTTTATCACGCCATGGTGTCGCCATCTCAAAGCCTAAATAAGGAATGTATAAAAACATGTATTCTTGAAATCAGTCAAATTTCTCGCCTTTTCTTTTAGTTCCCTTGGTTGCACCGGGATGGCGCCACAAGCGCGTGATATCGGGTCCATGTATCTCTATGATCGGGACTTATATCCTAGCGGTTTTTTTGCTCCGTTTTGTATGACGAGCTAGGGCTTTATACAAAGCCTTACAGCTCCAAATTCATCATGGGGATAAACTAAAGACCTAAAACTTTTTTTGATAGCCAGTTTGAATTGGGCAATCGAATGTAGGTAAACTACTTCATCAGGAAGGCCACTCTAGTGGTATTTTATCAACTCAATGAAAGCCGCCTTGGAGTTGGAGGAGGGAGGGAAGTGCAACTTTCGAGAACGCAAAAAATACCATACACGGGCCTCGATAGATAAAAGAGGCAATAGGTCGACTCCCATCCACCAATGAGGTTGCTGCCAATGAGATAGAATATACATATTAAACCTAGAGTAACAACGTGAGATCTCGAGTCGAGATCACGGAGCTTCTATTACTATTAATAGAAGCTCCGTGTCGAGATCGACGTTACGCGATACACCTTTTGTCGAGCATGAATCTTTATCAAATACGGGTGGCGCCACCTATTAGTCACTCGAATAACATTTTTTATTACCGTCTGCTGCTATAATCTGTGTAACAAGCTGTCAAGATAGTTTTTTAAATGTGTTAAATAAAATACGCGAGTTAAATAATAAAAACTCTAGTCCTTTTTAATCTAATAAATAGACGAAATAAAAATCATAACGATGTTTCTGATTGCCAAATAAGCAATTAAAAGTTGTAATTAGTTCCTAGCATCTTATAAATTTCTAACAAGGACTTTTGCCCAGAAACCTTTGAAAGAGAAAGTTTAGTTGTAGTGATTACGCATTTTAGTGATTATCCCCTCGAATTACCTTTAGCAATGCTAAAACGATCAAACGCATAACGCTCATTTAACACTATGTTAGCTCTATCTAAACCCACATTTGAATTAACCGCCAAAACGTTCCAGTCAAACATAACATAGATGACGATAGCTACCGAACGAGAACGAAAAACGGGGAAAATCGTTATCTATTTAATTAGCACATACATAAAATCAAAATAAATATAAAAACCCCAAACATACAAATTCATAAGTATCCGACTCCACAGATAAAAATTCAAAAGTTTCCGACCCCACAGATTAAGAGGTACCCCACCCCACATCACCCCGACATTTTAGAGATAAGAATAAATAATAAAAAACTCGGAGTTTCTATCAAGTCTCTATGGTTCATTGGTAGAGTGGCTGTTTACTACGCCAGCGACCCGGGTTCGATTCCCGGGTCTGACCTGAAAATTTTTTAATTAAAATTAAATCTCTAACCGAGCCCAGTAACCCCTATGGGTGGGTTGTGGTAATATAAAGTTCCTTTTAAGCTAAAATCTGACGATAACGAAGCGACAACCCCGGCCACTACTACTACTACTACTACTATTACGGACGGCTCGGGTCAAACTAAGAGCCTGGGGTGGGGTACCTCTTAATCTGTGGGGTCGGATACTTATGAATTTAAATGTTTGGGGTTTTTATATTTATTTTATTTTTATTTATGTACTAATTAAATAGATATCGATTTTCCCCGTTTCCTTCCGCGCTCCTCATGTGTTTCGTTCTCGTTCGGTAGCTATCGCCATCTATTTTATGTTTGACTGGAACGTTTTGGCGGTTAATTCGTTTGGCGGTCGGATACTTCTGAATTTGTCTCTTTGGGGTCGGATACTTCTGAATTTGTCTCTTTGGGGTCCGCGGTCTCCTGGGGTGTAAGTCAATAACAACAACCTGACACACCCACACCCCCACACACACAAACACACAGACGGACACACACGATCGTTACAGAACCTCTCCGTGACTTACGTCACTCGGAGAGGTAAAAATATGTAGATAGAGTAGAAGATTGAGATTTAAAAACGGGTTTGAGGTATGAAGAGAGAGAAAATAAAAGAGATGTTGCCTTGATTATAAAAAAGACTTGGTTTGCCCAAGTCTAAAAAACAAAACGATAAGAGTTTTACCAGTTGACTGAAGCGACGATATTTTTTTTCTCTATATAATTTTAAAGACAATCCTTATTTTACTAGTCTTTAGAATTCAATTCAATCTCATGATTTTACTGGTAATGGATTTATTTCCTATAAATTATTTGAAATAAAAAATTACTTATCTCATATTTTTCAACAATTCCATTTTAGGATATTTTATCATGAAATTTATTTTTTAAGGGATATCTTGTGTTAATTTTCAAATAATACATATTATAAGCGGTCTACTCGACTACAAAAGGAAGGACTTTTATCAGCTTTAATATATTTGATAAAGGAGTTTGTTTCTTCTTTATGCATGCACAGTCACGATTATTGGATGGTGTAGGAAAGATTATAGAAGTGTTGGTTGAGTTGCATAAAGCAACGCAGGGTAGCTTAGTTATTTCATCATAATGGTGAAACAAAGAGAGTAAAGCACACAAGAATTAAAATATTGGCTTTGTAACAGTTTTTTTAGAGGGGTCAAAGATTTCTAGAAATTAAACTTCAATAGCCAAATAATTTTTATTTTCAAGAGAGCTGAATTATGTACAGTTGAATAGTCATGTAATCCATAAGATCAAATTTTTTATATTCATCAGCCTTGAGGTTTGAAATAGAAATGTTCGTGTTTAGTTAAAAACAGTATGAAAACTTCTTGTGTTTAAAAACTTTTGAGAGGAAAATCTTCAGAAATTAGAAAACAATGTGTCAATTTGATTAAATTTACACGATATCCTTTAAAAATAAATTTCATGATAAAATGTTTTAGGAAAATGGAATTGTTGAAAAATCTGAGATAAGTAATTTTTGTTTCAATTAATTTATAGGAAATAAATCCATTACCATTAAAATCATGAGATTGAATTGAATTCTCAATAGTAGTAAAATACGGATTGTCTTTATAATTATATGAAAAAAAAAATATCCTCGCTTCAGTCAACTGGTAAAACTCTTATCGTTTTGTTTTTTAGTCTTGGGCAAACCAAGTCTTTTTTATAATATCTGTTCCTTCAGTCTTACTTTGTTATAAAAATAATTTTATGCTTGTCAAACGTCATTCATTGGAAGTTCCAGCAAGACGTTCGTGAGTATATTGGTTCGTACTGAGTGCCTGTCATTATTTTATGGCAAAGTTTAAATGACTTGGGAGGCGAGTGGTAAATAATTTCACAATTTATGTGCGGGTGGTAACATAATTAACCTGTAGTAGGCGTATGGTAACCTATTCACCACTGGCAGGCGGATGGTGACTCAAGTCACCATTGGTAGGCGGATGGTGACTCAATTCACCATTGGTGGGCGGATGGTGACTCAAATAATATGAAAGGGTAATGTGTCAACTTAACTTGTGAGCACGCACCAGAAGGAAAATTTGCAAAATACCTTTGAACTAGCCAACATTGTTCAATATTTGAATAGCTGCTTCATAATTCAAAAGTATTTCAAACCTTAACTTTAGAACGAACCAATGTTTTATTTTAATCAAAATTAGGTTAGTTGTCAATATATTCCTACTCGCTTTGCAGTTTATGAGCTTTTCCATGGTTATACCATACTTTTTAATAGGTATTTTTAGTGACATGTTACGTTGAAGTTCAACGACTAGTTCATAATACCCATTACCCTTTGAACGTTTAATGGATTTTTCTAGTCTATGAACTTCTAAAGACTGAGTGGCTATAGCATTATGGATCACTCGTCTCGACAAACGCCTACGTTAACGTAGGCAGCGATTTAACAATAGCCACGTCAGAATTTTTAGGCTGTCTGCCTAGTCACGTCATCTATGGGGCCATGGTCCTGCGGGACGATATCACAGTGCCCTCAAGTTCACAAAATCAACAGAAGAATTCAAAAAACGTGTTTCGAATACCAAATAATTTGGTCAATTGACTGACAAAAACATTCATTATTTAGTGGTTTTATTCGCTATAGAATAGTCGGTTTTTCGAAGCTCATTATTTGGTATTCTAGAATTTTGAAAACCATTATTTGATTCGTTAGTGCGAATAGTAATCCTCAATTTTGACCAAGTTATTTGATCCGACCAAATTGTAACGAATAGTCTGCACGGTCCTAGTGGTAACGAACGAACTAGATGTTTGGGGTCGAGGTAGTTACTTGACGGCAGCGGACTGAGTATAAACCAAAGGTCTAAAAATTGAAGCTTCGGTACACTGCAGAAATAAATATACAGCTGCAGAAATAAATATCAATGTGTTAAAGAAACAATGGGTCGAAAAACTTTTGTTTATTCCTGTCGCGTTTAGAGGTATTTATTGTAATGCTCTTGTGGATTGCGGAGCCAGCCACTCCATTACTGCGGGGGAATTCAAAGCTCATATCGCAAAGTCAGGGCATTCCCCTAACCATTCTAATGCCATTGTCAAACTTCTCAATAAACAGTTTGTACAAGTTTCTGGATCAGTTTCCCTTTCCTTACTAAACCCTGATGTAATGTTTGAATGGTCTGCCTACTATGTAAATAATATAAGTTTCCCCGCTATTTTAGGGCTAGACTTCTTAATTAAGGCTGGGATGAATATTAACTTCAACGAACGTAGCTATTACTGGCAACAATTTCCCACTGAAATACATTCCTTCCTCGATGAGAGCGGGAAAAGTAAAATGCATGTAAATAATTCTTTAGTAGATAAATATATGTTTTCTTCCAAGGATGATTCGGTTGACGCAGAAGATTTGAGCGGGGCCCTCAATAACGCCCCTTTAGATAACGAAAAGGAAAAGCGCCTTTGCGAGGTTGTACATCGACATCGAACCGATTTTAGTAAAATCGCAGGTAGAACCAAAACCACAGAGCATCGTATTGAAACCGAGGGTCCCCCTTATCGCTTGTCGTTTCTATAGGTACGCCCCCTCCTTTACAAAATAAAATTAATAGTTTAGTGGAGGATATGTTAGAAAAGGACCTCATAGAACCTGCCGATAGCCCCTGGTGTGCCCCTATATTCCTAGTACGGAAAGAAAATAAAGATGACCGATTAGTAGCCGATTATAGAGGTGTAAATGGAGTCACAAAGAGAGATCTGGGAGGCTATTCTCTAAAAATCGAAAATCATTATGATTCGGATCGGGCTCATTCGGAGTGGAGCGAAAAAACCGTATTCTCTAACCCCAACCCTTATCGTCATTCGGATACTTCGAAAATTTTCTCTCAATCCAAATGGACGTCAGTTCCTCTTAAGCCAAAGATCCTACTGGTAAGTTGACCAGATGGATGCTTCGTCTTCAAGCGTTTGAACCATTCCAGATAAACTATGTCCCTATACTCGTTACGGATTTCCATCTAGAGTTATTTCGGATAACGGTAGTGTCTTTGTGTCAAAAATTATGAAAACAACCTTCGACCAATTAGGAGTCAAACACAGGCTGACATCAATATATTCCCCTCAAGGAAACCCCGTAGAGAGAGTCAATCAGACCCTGGGCACAATGTTAGCCATGTATATCAAAGATACCCATCGTGATTGGGACCTCAGGCTTCAACAACTGGCGTTGAATCGACAGGTAACACCCCCGCATTCCTAAATTTCGGACGAGAATTGCGTCCCCCTCATTTCCCCATTCCAGACGATTTCGATATCGACGAAAATTTGTACTCAACTGCCCAGAAAATCCGTGCGTTGCGATTAGGTCACACCATTCGCCGGGTGCACGCCGATGCTCACGCCAAACTAATTAGAGCCCAGACCCGTCAAAAGAGATATGGGTATATGCGAAACGTAGCGGCGAATTGTGAACTAAACCAGAGGAATGATTTTGGCGCGAAATAAATTTTTAATAAGCGGGGCAAGGAAACAGAAGCAAGTGTTAGCCAATGAGGAAAGGTTTGAGAGAGAAGAGCGCGGAAGGAAACAAATTGTTTCATATATAGTGTTGGGTTGTAAATGTAATAGTAGAATTCCACTTTATTTTTCTGATTTTAAAAAATAATTGGCGGTCTATAGGTATTTCGCGATATTTTTAAACGCTTATGTTGAAAAGGAAACTATTATGAATTCAAATTATCAAAATAGCCTTCATCATCCTAGAACATTTTTAATGCATCCCTAATGCAGCACTGAGTTTCCACCTATTTAAAGGTTTTTAGCGGGATTGTTGGACCGATTTATTTCTAATTAAAGGTTATGTGCGTCAACATAGAAATTTGTTTTCCTTTTTTAAGTCTGACAAATTTTTACAATGTTTTAACGTTTTCCGTTTGCGAAAGATGCTGGTCAATATTTTTCAGATTTACTTAACGTTTTAGTCGTTTACGTGTTCAGATGTGTCTTTCATTTTGGGCATGCGACGATTGTAATTAGTTACATTGAACCTCGGCGTTTTTTTTCTCCAATTAGCAAAGAAACATAAGCCATTTTAAATGTAAGTTATAAGGCGATAACAAAAGTCAAACTAATCACGACACTGACGGCAGTCTGGCATCCATTGCCATCAACTGTAACTTCCGAAAGTTAACGTAACTCCATATCTGGATTAATGGGCAAACTAACCTTTTAAAACAGAGCTATAGATGGCGAGCTTGGATGTCTTGGAAGAAATCGCTGTTTTACAAAAGCATAACCTACGTCCAGTACTTATAGGGAGCTATAATATGATTAAATTATTGTAGAATTTTAAGAATGCGAAGGAGAAGAAAAGCTAGCCACATCGTAAAAAGACGGAGCGCTTGTCGAAGTTATTTGAATCTGTTTTGATGATTTAAACTTTTCGTTAGGTGTTGGATGGAGGGGACTCGAATATTGATCTTTCCCAATTTTTCTTTCTTCGCGAAACAATAAATATTGTATTTGTACTTTCCGAAGTCAAATATTAACCACGTAATAAGATAGAATTGGTTTGCAAAACGGGAAGGCACATTATCTACGAATATGACACGCAATTTGAAACAAGAGCAGCCACTTACTGTTTTATAAAACGGTTCAATAGGGGGAAAATCATATTTCCAGTAGTATTCCATGTTTTAACTTCGAGGTTTCGTGCTTTACGCGAAACTAGTTGCTACCATAAGTCTATTATGTAAGGTCCCCATAAGTATGAGTCCCCAATTAGGTCCTATACTACCCGCGGCATTGTACTCGTATTAACATTTTGAAAATTTGGCGGCTACGATAAAAGCGCCATTTATAATTCCTAGGCTGTTTGCTTATACCAGAAGTTAGGATAGGACTTTTAACTTTTTCACCAATAGGGGAATGGCGGGCGGCGGGTACCGTTTACATTGCTGTTTATTTGGTAAAATCATGTCACATACTTTTAATATAACGGCGGAGACAAATAAAAGCGGTCATTGTCAACTTTGCGTGGAGGATTAAGTTAAGTTACAAGATGAAAACAAGCTACGCTTTCAACTAACTGAAGATAATCTAATAATAAGACTAGATACTTTTCGTGCAAATTGTTTTCTACTAACCTTACATTACATTCTACCTACCTATTTATGTGTTAATTATACGCACTTGTTCGTTTAAATACTACTTTAGTTTAGGCTAATACCTCGCAGCTCCATTCCTGGCCGTCGCCATTTTTAAACCTGCCGACTATTCATTCTTTAAGACTAAGACACGCGCAATACGAAATTCGATGACGTCAGCTCCGCTTTGTGGTAGCTCCAGAGTTTACTTACCCGCTTCCTTCATGAGGGGCATTTGGTAAGGACTTAAATTGACATTGTTTCTGTTTTATGGGGATCTTACATAATAGAATTACGTTCCTACCCCTATACAGGGTGTTTTTCAAATATATAATATCTCCAAACATCACACACACATTCCACAACCACAACTCCCATGCATCAAAAATTTATGAGAAAAAAAACTGAAAATCTTAAGCAACGCAAGGTCTATTATTATATATGTTCAATATTAAAACGCCAATAGTTCTGAAAATTAGATTTACATGTAGCGTAAATTAACAATAACTTACAAGTTTATAATACTTAATTCAACCTTGGAGATGTCTTAGGGTGACGGAATTTGTGAAAACAAAAATTATGAGTCTAAAAATGCCGTAAATTTTATTTGCAATTTCGAACAATTATTGAAGTTATATAACATAATATTAAAGAACATCATAGAAAAGCAACGCAATTTATTCAATGTAAAAACACAACCGAGTCCTAAATATCAGAATATAGTTTACTTCTTATTTGGAGCTCCATTGGCTGGCGTTTTCTTGGAATTTACGGGTATACTCTCCGGAGTCTTGGCACTTTTCTTCTTCTCTTGCTTTTGAGAATCAAGACTCTGGTCCTGGGGTGTTTTGGATTGGCTCTTCCGATGGTTGGGTCGGCTCTCCCGATGGTTGGGACGGCTCTTCCGATGGCTGGGTCATTAGCAGACGAATATTTTAAAAAAACGAACCATTGTTGGGTGAGAAAATATATAATGCTCCATAGACGCCGAAGTGATGTGTCTGACACTTTCACGCCGACATATACGTTGAAACATAAGATCTATGTAGGTGAAAGTGCTGACTGGCGGATTGATATTCAACACACAGCCCAAACTGTTTGACCTAGAAGGCTGACATTTTTTCAAGGGACGTTATTCTTAAGTAGTAGCTGGAGCGCTAAAATAAAGGTGCTTTCCAATTTGTCTCCATCTTTTCTTAAACAATGGCGGCCCTGAAAGAAAAAGACCTTCTTATCCGTACATTTCAACAGATTCCTTTAGTACACGGGTCTTATGGCTTTTGGTTTTTAATTATCCGTGGCGAAAATTGTTTTACAGCGAAACGCCTTCATGATCAAGTGTCATACTTATCGGCTTTATTATACTCATAATTTAATACGCGCATACACCATGGTAGGTGACCCCTCCCGCACCATCGGGTGGTCAACCTGGTGGTGCAGAGCAAAAGGCCATGCCGTGGCGGAGGGGCCAGAGTTCGGTGTGCCGGTTAGGATGCTTCCTTGGGTTCGCCCTTGGTTCGGACCTTTCTATGCCCCGTTCCACGAACGTTTTGCTCGGCCGCTTCGCCTCCGCCCGGGTGTTGCTTTGGCTCATCCCCAGCTCTCTCTTACCCTCTGGGGGTCACGGATACATATTCGGACCGTATGGCAATGCTGTGCTCGGAGGGAAATCCTCCGTTCCCTCGAGCCTTCTGCTGCCTTAGTCCATCCCTGTCGTCGACCACCTCCTGGCTGGGCTCGCCACTGACGCGCCTCAGTCACCTGCTCAAGGGGCGTTGTCGGGCCCCGCTGGCCGAACCCATGTGCCTTGACGGCGGTTCCGCAGGCAAAATGATGAACGACAATTGGGGGGGGGGCAGCGCCGAATCAAATGTTCTGACAATAGTAGGTGGCTGATGTAGGTACACTGTGTATATGCAACCCTATAATGGTTAGGGCAGTTTTTACTCCTAAATAAAGTAATGATCATCATCTCTCTCTCTCTGTCTCTCTCAGATTCTAGGAAGAAGAATTTCTGCATCTAAAGCTATCTCTTCCCAATCCCTAAACGTTTCAAACGCGTTTTCAGTGACTCTCCTTATATCTGTAAGGGAAGGGCAAGCTTTATTCCATTCTTTTTTAAAGAGAAGGACCCGAAAAAGGATCAAAGAATTGCTTAAATATCTTAAATATGGCGCAATCTTACAATTCAAGTAGCAGACGATGTCTCAGTTTTCCAGTTTTCTCTTCTATCATTAAACAGTTAACGAAATATAATCACGAGTAACGCGAGCTAAAAAGAAATTCACGTGCATGCAGTTTATCGTCTGCTTTTTCAATTTTTAAGGATATTTTCGTTAAGCCTAATTCTCAGAAATAATTTATTAAAACCAGCACCATTAATTGTGTTGCATGCATTTTTTAATTAATAAGAAGTCTGGACACTTCTTAAAATGCAAAAAATACAAAACTACTAAATCATGGACAATCGGGTGCAATTGCAAAATTGCTAACGTATCGTCTACTTCTTCAATTTGAAACAAATTAGCTAAGCCTAATTCGAAGGAAGAAAACCTACTTCACGTATCTATGAATGAAAGGTGGCTCCTGGAAGAAAAATAGTTTCAAAAAACTTCCAAAGGGGATGGTATTTAGCCAAGGGAAGATAGAATTGAAGGAAATTAAAAATAAGGAAAAAACCCAGCGAAACGCCAAAGGAAAGGGAATAAAAAATAAAAACTAAATAGGGGATTGTAAAAAAGAAAGAGGTCACGTGAAAGTGTTTTCAGTACTGCCAGATAACTTTAAAAAGAAGGCTGGACATATTTAAAACGTCCTACTACACCCCCTCCCCCGCCCATAATCGTTTTTTTTTGGTGGGACAAGGCCTAACTGAAAACTTTATTTTGTGGATTTGGGCGCTGCAGATAATTAAACGTTTTAATTTAAAACTGAAGGTGAGTTTTTCTTTTACTACGTGCAATATGAAGTACGTTTGCATTACATTGATGTTCATTTTTTATAAATAAACGTCCAACTAAAGGAGCGTCTGCTCAAAGGTTCAAAGCAGCTGCACCACGTGACGAAACACTTTTTAGTGCCTTCCCCCCTATTTGTTTCCCCTCCTAATCTTTTTTACAATCCCCTATTCGAATATAGCACTGAAAGATCCGTTTTAGCTTTATGAGATTGGATATATATACGGGCAGGGGAGGGGGGTTGCCTATATACAGTTCCGATACAAACTATAGAGCTTTTCTCGGACCAGAATCTCGATCAGAGATTTCAGTACGCGCCAACGGAATCTTAGGAAGAGGAAAAAAACTGTTATTTTTACTCTTGCTTTTAAACCCATCGAAAACCAGGATGTTTTAAGGAATATGAAGATGATATTACAGCAAATAAAGTATACAACAGGATAGCGTTGAAGTGTATTTCTATCCTACCAAAAATATGGGTCAGTTTCAAGAAGAATTTTAACCTTAAGACGAATAACAATTTAAATGTCACGAAAATAACAAAAACAAAGTATCATTCGTCCAAGCTAAGATTGTATTTCTACTTAAAGGTACATTCCGGGATAAAAAAAACTCCACCTTAACTGAAAGGACGTACACTAAAATTATTAACACTACATCTCAAAAATTATAATAGTTCTTATATTTTAAAATATTTAAGTTTCTTATAATATCAAAATTGGTCTCTAACGAATTTCGTGTTTGGTGTGACGTGGCGTGTATAGGTTGCGCATATTGGTTTAATTCGGAGCCCATGTTACTTGACTATTTACTGGAAATGGGTTTAGGCACACGTCCGTTATTTGTTTAGAGTCAACCTATATTTTCTAGAAATGTGGGACACCAATAGAGGGAAGAACGCGTCGTCTGCTCGATGAATTATTTCGCTAAATCGCTGTTAGGGAAAGTAAGGCGTCTTAAGGCCCGTTTTCAATCAAGCTTTTCATGAAGCTTTTGCTTCAAAAACTGAAGCAAAACGCTAAAGCGAAATCGGAACCCGTTTTCAAACGCGCTTTTTTGGGCGCTTCTGAATCAGATTCGCGTGAAATAATCGAAAAGCTGGTATCTACCTCGGGTAGATATTTGCTTTCGCTTTTATCCGAAAAAGCGCTTGGCCTAGTAGTCACGTGGGTACGTTATTTCTCTCGAGCAATTTTTTTGCGCCGCGTGTTTTAAAGTGAGAATAGGCCTAATTTTCAAAAACAATATCGAGTGTTAAGGATATTTAGAAGTATATTAATGGTGTTTTTAACTATTTTAAGGATATTTAGAAGCATTTTAATGGTGTTTTTAACTATTTTAAGGATATTTAAGAGCATTTTTTAACTAGCCTAAATATTGAACAAAAGACAACTGATATAAACACGGGTCCTGACGAGCGTGGAGAGGCGAGAGAAGTGAATTTGAAAACGGGTGAAGTGTTTCGCTTTTGCTTCACCATTTGAATCGCGTTTTTGTCAGGCAAATCGCGATTTACTGTTGAAGCGAAGCTCCTAAAAAAAGCAACTAGAAAATCTTGATTGAAAACGGGCCTTTAGGGTTCCTGTTTCCTTAGTTTTGGAATACAAATAACAAAATTTAAAATTAAGGTAACTATTGCTCGCTGCTAGATTTAAAGATTTATATGTAAAACCTTTGATTTAAATTCTAGACGAAAATTCGACCTGATAACGACGTATTTCTTATTAAGGGTGCTACAGTTAATTAGAAAATACATATAAAGGTGCTCAAGCTCGGACGAAATACCAAAGTAATTTGTTAGTCTACTGCTAAGAAATTAGGAAAATCAGCAAGAAAGCCAACATTTACAATTAGTAAACGTAACTTGTTAGCACTCACAAACTTAGGACCTTCTAGTTGTCAACGAGAACGAAATGAAGAAAATAGGTTTAAGCGCGCTATAAGGTTAGGCTGACCTCTGACCCAAAAGTAATTTTTTGACGTACTATCTTAATTAGTTAAATTACAAAAATTAGACTTCATTAATTAAAAATCGAAACACGTAAGTTTCCCATTTAATAAATGCTTGTTAATTTAGAAGTATTCCGAAAACTAACTTCGCTATAGTTTTTCCGTATGGCCTGCCACAATTGCCTTAAAAAACTGAAAATTTTTTAATGCTTTTTCTATGGGACGCTAACCCTAAAAGGTGTGACTTTTTCTTTAACATTACGGAAGGGTGTCATGTCATATCTACAAGGGCCTACCGGCCCTGTAGAATAAAATAGTGCTATGGCTGGGGCTAGAAGGGTGGAAGGATACCAATTTGAACCAGAATACACCGAAGAGGAGGGCCTTGGCAATCGAAACGGAAAATAATAGTGCTAATGTAAACAATGTAGCACATATGGACATTGACAAGGTACGAGAAAATTGTTCATGTGCAGGCCGCACAACTGTAGTATTGGAAGAAGGTTTAACCCTAGAACAAGAGCTCCAAAAGTATTTCAGCATTCGTGACACGAGATTAGGGGTTATTTGTTGCAAACAAATAGGAAGAATTTCACGATTTATGAGAGAGAAACCAGACATGCTTCAGCCAGAATGCATAGGAAAGCATATGGGCTTCAAGTCCATGTGCTTAAACCGAATAGTTCTAGAAACTAATCGTAAATTAAACTTAAATTACCGGAGACGAAGACAAGATCTACCAGATGTCTTTACAAATCAATGAGTTCTAAATGACACAATCAAAAATATTTATATTTCAAATTTATAGTTGGAATTGCTTTAAGGTCAATTATTAACAGATAACGGAAATTGTAAAAGAACCAGGGAAAATATGTTTTTTTTTATTTTTCATAAATATGATAAAACCTTTTACTTTTATGTAGGGATATCAAATTTTCAACCCTAGGGAAGTTGATGTAGCGCTCAATGATTAAATCCCCATAACTAACGGAAAGTAATAATAATTTATTTTTAGTTAGGAAAAGTCAAATATTTTATGGTGTTTTTGTTTAGTAATATAAAGTGTCAAATATCCAACTGTCCCAGTTAAAATTACTAAGTAATTATTTGAATATGCAACCTTCACTAAAGTAAACATTTTAAAATGTTAATTTCTATTTAAAAATGCCAAAAAATAATTCATACTTTCAAAACATTCCTGTAATATATTTATTGCCAAATCTTAAGTATTCTCTAATCATAAAGGTTGTTGTTAACGTTAGTATTGTGATATTCAACCTTCATAAACAAATTAATTTGCAAGTATGTTTGATTACTTGAAAAATTAATTTATAGTTTCTAGCTGTGATATATATTAGAAAACAAATTAAGAAAGGTTGTCATTATTATTGTGATACTCCGTACAAAACATTAAACTTTATTTTTAGTCTTAATTGAAGGTTGATAAATACAACACTGTAAAATCAAAAATTTTGGTTTTTTTTTATTAAGTTTTTTGTAATGCAAATTAAAAACCATTACCAAAAACAAATCAGACTATACAATTTGTATTTGCTATGAGAGTTATGATTGTTAATTTAAATCTAACCTACGTCTCTTAGCCGCAGAAACAAGTTCCGTTTTATTGGGTCTGGAAATTGGTGCGATAGAACCCATCGATCTGATCTCTTTTCGTTTCTTTATATTATTATTCATCTGCCTATTTAAAATATTTTCGAGGATATTGTAGATATAATAGTAGCTTTTTTTTCTTTAAGAGGTCTCGCGTGCCACTCTCCAGTTGCTTTGGAATAGTAATAGGCGAATTTTTCCTTTTCAGTTTTGCTAGAGGCAATATCAGATAAGGTTTTCCTACCGAAATTAAAATTGTGGTCTAAAGCTGCCAGCTGAGTTCGCGTTTCCATATGTCAAAACGTTGCCTACGCTATATCAAGCCCCGAGTACGCTCTTCTGGCTAGGGGGGGACTTTTAAGGAACGCGCCACCTTGTTTTTTGCTCTTTCCTCTTCGAAAACGGCGGTCGTAGCAATCCCATTTTAAGGGATCTTCCATTTATTTGAAATTGGAGGGACCGTGCATAAATTTGATGGGCCAAATTTTTTAATAATATTTTCAGCGTTTCAATGCTAATAATACGTATTTATTATTCAAATATTCTAATATTATATATTTTTATTATTAGTTAGATTTATTATTATTATGATTTATTTGAGAAAAACCGAATCATTTTTAGAAATAACTATTTGAAAACTTTTCGTACAAATAAGAAATCTGACCTCTATTAATGCAACGCTAAAATTTGCTTCAAAATTTCTTAGTACACTCTGAGTAAATATGTATATAGAAGAGTACTCTTTTAAAATTGTATAAATAAATTCTAAAAATTGTATAAGGAAGTTTTAAATGTAATTAATATAATTTATCAAATCCTGTATTTCTGTAAAAAGTAACATCGTTATGTTGTAATACAGGATTTAAAAATAAACATCAATTTCAATTTCAATTATGATTAGAAAGATTAATAATTATCATTATTATGACTAGAAAGATTTATAATTATTATTATGATTAGAAAGATTTATAATTATTATTATTATGACTAGAAAGATTTATGATTATTATTTTGATTGGAAAGATATATGATTATTATTATTAATTTATTATGATTGGAAAGATCTATGATTATTATTAATTTATTATGATTGGAAAGATCTATGATTATTATTATTAATTTATTATGATTGGAAAGATCTATGATTATTATTATTAATTTGTTATGATTGGAAAGATTTATGATTATTATGATTAGAAAGATTTATGATTATTATTATGATTAGAAAGATTTATGATTTTTATTATTATGTTCAGAAAGATTTATAGTAATAATAATTCAATTCAATACAATTCAATAATAATAATGAATGAATGAATGAAATTGAAGTTTATTGTGTATAAAAAAAGTTGGTTCACAACTCACGAGATTATACACACTTAGTAGAATATTTCAAAGTATACAGTAAACAAATTATACATAATTACACAAAATTTTACAGAATTAAACGAAATTACTTAGAATGAATCCAAATTATATAGGATTATACGAAATTATTTACAATTATATAAAAGAATACAATAGCCACGACAGTACATTGAGATTAGGAAGTTATATTGTGAAATGTTCTATTTTATTATTATTAAACAATTGAAGACGGATTAGCCTCTTGGCATCATGCAGGGTATCAGAAAAATGTCTACAATATTAGCAAATTTATTGCATGTAATTTGCATGCGAACTATCGGGTTTAAACTTTTACGATTAATATAGAAGGTGTCCGGGCAACGCAAATTTTTACGAGTTGAAAATTTTAAGTTCATTAAGAGATTAGAGAGGGGGATTTTGTAATTTATCAATTTAAACAGAAAAGTAAAATCATTAATACTGACATAATCGTCAATTTTTAGGATATTAAGAATAGTTAACAGTAAGGTATAATTATATTTAGATCGTGGTATAAAGAATGTGTGGCAGAACTCAATAAATTTTCGTTGCACGCCTTCAATTTTATTTTTAAGATACTGGCTGCAGATAGCCCAGGCAACCCAACCGAATAGCAAACGCGAGCGAACGAGACTCAAATATAAAAGTCGAAAATGACGCTGAGAGCGTAACTTTCGACAAATCTTACGAGAAACAGCCAAGGTGCGGCGGCATGAATTAACCGTTCTCGAGATATGCTTGGAAAAGTGTAACTTGGCATCCAACAACGAACCCAGATCGTTAGTGTCCGTTGCTATGCGAATTAGATTAGCGTCAATGTTATTGGAGTAAATAATTGTTCTGCTAACTCTCCTAGTAACGGCAGGTGATCAAATCCCAGATATAAGAAGCCCCCAACGGCAGGTGATCAAATCCCAGATTTTAGAAGCTCCCAACGACAGGTATCAAATCCCAGATATTCACAGCCCCCAACGGTATGTTTCAAGTCTAAGTTATTCACAGCCCCCAACGGTATGTTTCAAGTCTAAGTTATTCACAGCCCCCAACGACAGGTTTCAAGTCTCAGATATTCCTAGCCCCCAACGGCAGGTTTCAAATCCCAGATATTCCTAGCCCCCAACGGCAGGTTTCAAATCCTAGCTATTAGAAGCCACCAACGGTAGGTGATCAAATCCCAGCTATTAAAAGCCAACAACGGCAGGTGATCAAATCCCAGATGTTAGAAGCCCCCAAGGGAAGGTATCAAATCGCAGATATTTCCAGCCACCAACGGCAGGTATCAAATCCCAGATATTCCTAGCCCCCAACGGCAGGAATCAAATCCCAGATATTCCCAGCCCCCAACGACAGGTTTCAAATCCCAGAAATTAGAAGCCACCAACGGCAGGTGATCAAATCCCAGAAATTAGAAGCCACCAACGGCAGGTGATCAAATCCCAGATATTAGAAGCCCCCAACGGCAGGTGATCAAATCCCAGATTTTAAAGCCACCAACGGTAGTTGATCAAATTCCAGCTATTAGAAGCCACCAACGGCAAGTGATCAAATCCCAGATAATAGAAGCCCCCCAACGGCAGGTGATCAAATTCCAGATATTAGAAGCCCCCAACGGCGAGTATTCAAATCCCAGATATTAGAAGCCCCCATCGGCGAGTGATCAAATCCCAGATATTAGAAGCCCCCAACGGCAAGTTTCATATCCAAGATATTAGCAGCCCCCAACGACAGGTTTCAATTCTAAGATATTGGCAGCCCCCAACGGCAGGTGATCAAATCTTAGATATTAGAAGCCACCAACGGCAGGTGATCAAATCCCAGATATTCGAAGCCACCAACGGCAGATCATCAAATCTTAGATATTAGAAGACACCAACGGCAGGTGATCAAATCCCAGATATTCCCCGCCAACAGCGGTGGGAATCAAATCCCAGATATTCACAGCCCCCAACGGCAGGTTTCAAATCTCAGATATTCCCAGCATCCAACGGCAGGTTTCAAATCTCAGATATTCCCAGCATCCAACGACAGGTTTCAAATCCCAGAAATTAGAAGGCACCAACGGCAGGTATCAAATCGCCCCCTACGGCAGGTTTCAATTCTAAGTTATTAGCAGCCCCCAAAAGCTGGCTCCAAATCACAGATATTAGAAGCCCCAAACGGCGTGTGATCAAATCCCAGCTATTAGAAGCCACCAACGGCAGGTGATCAAATCCCAGCTATTAGAAGCCACCAACGGTAGGTGATCAAATCCCAGCTATTAGAAGCCACCAACGGCAGGTGATCAAACACAGCTATTAGAAGCCACCAACGGCAGGTGATCAAATCCCAGCTATTAGAATCCACCAACGGTAGGTGATCAAATCCCAGCTATTAGAAGCCACCAACGGCAGGTGATCAAATCCCAGCTATTAGAATCCACCAACGGTAGGTGATCAAATCCCAGCTATTAGAATCCACCAACGGTAGGTGATCAAATCCCAGCTATTAGAATCCACCAACGGTAGGTGATCAAATCCCAGCTATTAGAAGCCCCCAACGGCAGGTATCAAATCCCAGAAATTTCCAGCTCCCAAAGACAGGTATCAAATCCCAGAAATTTCCAGCTCAAAAAGACAGGTATCAAATCCAAGATATATGAAGCCCCCAACGGCAGGTATCAAATCCCAGATATTTCCAGCCCCCAACGGCAAGTTTCAAATCCCAGATATTCCTATATTCATATCCAAGATATTAGCAGCCCCCAACGGCGGGGTTCAAATCTAAGATATTAGCAGCCCCCAACGGCGGGGTTCAAATCTAAGATATTAGCAGCCCCCAACGGCACGTGATCAAATCTAAGATATTACCAGCCCCCAACAGCACGTGATCAAATCCCAGATATTCACAGCCCCCAACGACAGGTTTCAAATCCCAGATATTAGAAGGCACCAACGGCAGGTGATCAAATCTTAGATATTAGAAGCCACCAACGGCAAAGGATCAAATCCCAGCTATTAGAAGCCACCAACGGCAGGTGATCAAATCCCAGCTATTAGAAGCCACCAACAGCAGGTGATCAAATCCCAGATATTAGAAACCCCCAACGGCAGGTGATCAAATCCCAGATTTTTGAAGCCCCCAACGGCAGGTATCAAATCCCAGATATTCACAGCCCCCAACGACAGGTTTCAAATCCCAGCTATTAGAAGTCACCAACGGCAGGTGATCAAATCCCAGCTATTAGAAGCCACCAACGGCAGGTGATCAAATCCCAGCTATTAGAAGCCACCAACGGCAGGTGATCTAATCCCAGATATACCCAGCCCCCAACGGCAGGAATCAAATCCCAGATGTTCACAGCCACCAACGGTAGGTGATCAAATCCCAGTTATTTCCAGCCACCAACGGCAGGTAGCAAATCCCAGATATTTCCAGCCCCCAACGGCAGGTATCAAATCGAGGATATATGCAGCCCCAAACAGCAGGTTTCAAATCAGTATTTGCCCATATGGCCCACAGCAAAGGAAGTTAACTTAAGAACTCCAGAATTTATAAAGAGACATTTTCCAAATTTGAGAGTCATAGATTGTACCGAATTTTACATTAATATGCCATCAGCTACTAATGCTCAACGCGAAGCTTTCAGTTCGTACAAACACAGCAACACTACTAAAGGTTTATTAGGCATTTCACCAGGCCCAAATGGTTATCTAACTTATTTTTCTAACATCTATGCTGGGCGAACCTCAGATTAGAAGCTAGCCAACCATTGTCACTTAAAAGACCAACTCGAAGAAGGTGATCTAGTTATGGCCGATAGTGGTTTTGATATATGGAAGGATTTGGACGCTAGAAAAATTAATCTAAGCATCCCAGATTATTTGGGTCACCGTGATCAGTTTACGGAAAAAGAAGTGAACAAAAGTAGGGATATTGCTAAAAATATAATTCATATTGAACGAGCTATAAGGAAGGTGAAAGAGTTTCAAATACTACAGGGTGTGATTCCTATTACTTTGTCTCCTGTTCTTGATAAAATTTACATCATTAGTTGTCACTTATCAAATTTCTGCGGACCTTTAATTCAAGAATAAAATTTTTGAAGTAATTATTTTACTTTACAAATCATTGTGAAGGTTTTCCTATATATATTTTTTTATTTATAACTTTGGATACCAGACGCCAACTCATCTGCAAAATATGGCAACAAATAGTCATAATAAGTTGTACAAAGTTTCGGATACATCACAGTATTAATAATGTTTTCATTTCTCTTAACAATAGCATACTCCAGATCGTGCACAAACAAAAAACATTGTTCAATATTAGAAACTAACATTTGACCCTGTATCTGATAATAATAATCATGAGTTTCGTTTATTTCATAAAGATTTAGTTCTCATTGAAGGTCAAGTAGAAATCCTTTTCTTGAGCTCTTTGAGCAATTGTCTTGTTTTTTTGGTATAGTGAAAATGGGCATTTTACCTCAACTAGGTATATTTTGTTTTCCTCTAAAATTATTCGGTCTGGGCTAGCACTTAGGAAGGGAAATTTTGGGTTTACAAGCAATCCAACTGTTGAGAGTTCTTCAAGTTTTATTTTGGAGACGAACAGTGCAAAAGCGGCGTCTTCATAAGCGATTCCATGTCGAACAGAGGGAGTGGTAAAAATTTTCCTTATTGATCGAAAGCATTGACTCTGTTTTTTCTTTCATTTTGGTGAAACATCCAAAATTCGAGGCTGTTAGTCTTAGTGCGCCTTGTTTAAACCAGAATGGGTTACGACTTTGTAATCTAGTTTTTTCTTCTATCATTTTAGATTCTTTTAAATTTACGCTTAATATTTTCAAAACATTAATTTCTTCGTCAGTTAAATTTATATGTTCTGAGGGTAAACAATAGTCCGCGGTATTTTCAATGGATTGCCAAGGTTTATAGTATAAATCTGTAGTTATGGGGCAGGTAACTCTTGGTAAAACTGGTACACAACCGTTACTTTCAATTGTATTGATAACGGGCAAGTTATCGATATTTTTAAATAAGTAAACAAGCTGCTCTATCTTCTTCTTGGTAACTGGTTGCGCCCAATCAGGCATTGGGTCATGTGTTCTAATAAGAGAACCTAGAGCAGCCTTTTGAGGCTTTTCTGGGTCAGGTTTGACAAATTGAATGTCACTGAAGAGCAACGGTTAACCGCACCATATCTAGGACTTCGTAAAGAACTGCAGCTGTGTGTTTACACTGACCATTAATTCCCGCAGGACACGAGCATGTGGCCCATTTTATTTTGCAACTGTCAGTTGCAAAGCATAAATGAAGCACGTAGTTCATTTTTCTCATGGAAGGCTCACACACTGCTCTAATAAAAGATAAAATGTCTTGTGCGTTTGTCTCTATACGAATGATGGCACCCTCGCGGAAGAGACCCCATCCTTGATTTTGATGTGACTTTGACTTGATGAATGCATTTATTGCACCATCTGTTATATATTTAAGAATGACTTTGTCACACCAGCCTTCCTTGGGAGAAACCCTTCCTTGAAGGCGTACCAGTCCTTGTTCAGATAATGATGGATTAATTCGTAGAACTTCCACACAAGATTCACACACGAAATCATCCATGCTTTTAGCCTTCTCTTCGTCCAATCCAATGCACATAGGATGATACCATTCACAACCTACGTCACACTGTATCATCATTATCATCGGGTCATTTGCCGTTCGGCAAATTCAATATAAACGTCTCTCAGAGTCTGCGTCTTTTGACTTTGACGTTGAAGGCCTTGTATCATTAAAAGTATCATCCTCATTATTTTTGGGAACATTTTTTCCCTGTAGTCGTTTTATCTTTAGCTTTCGGCATTTTCCTAAACTATTGAGAAGCGGCACTGTCTAAAGTTTTACCATCAACTCGCTATAGCAGAAAAAAACAAGAATTCATCATATTACATTGTTTGCTTACATATTTTTAAGCTTTAACTTTACATATATTTTACATACTTAAATGATGTCAAGTTTATAAACTTGTTTGAAATAAAAAAGGGCCCATCGAAGAAATGGCATAGAAAAATCAAAAGATATTACTGGCTTTAAACCTAAAAGAAGAGAAATATTTATACAACATAATGTTTTTCACTATACTTTTGAGATTTATTATCATTCCATACCTTGTGTTTTTCTAGTATTCAAACTAAAACAGACATCAACAACCTAACATCAAGCTACAGGTATAGCCATAGACATACTATAATAAGCTGGGTCGATCCAAAAAAGATACAACTATGTCAGACTAAAATCGGTTTTTTCAGTTATAAACAACAGTATATTGATAGGTTTATTAATAATTTTTATTTACCTGAATTATATCCAACCATTATTTTCAAGTAAAAAAATCTTAA
Organism: Phalangium opilio; assembly: GCF_054372755.1. Classification (NCBI taxonomy): domain Eukaryota; kingdom Metazoa; phylum Arthropoda; class Arachnida; order Opiliones; family Phalangiidae; genus Phalangium; species Phalangium opilio. Next base: position 377,787 of record NW_028324185.1, read on the forward strand.
AGTTGATAATCAAACGCGTTTATCCGCTTTAAAACAACTTCCCGAATCGCAGCCTTTGTAGCAGACGACGGACGACTTTCTTCCCGTTTCTCCCCTCCATGAATCCCGAGATAAGCCTAACTTCCGGCGATAGGAAATAAGGTGGATTGTGGGGTATCATAAGACTATTGAAGATGTACCCGAAATAACTAAAAATGATATAAAATCATTTTAAAGTCTAAAATCAAAACAACTCTACACTACCGTAGGAGCTATAAATTTCTTTTTGAAGAATACACTGTTTCCGATTCTTTAATGAGCAAAGCAGAACTGTAAGTGAAGGAAATTATTCATTATTATAAATTATAACTTAACTGACCAGAAATAAAAAAATTCAGTGAAAATGACAGAGTTTTCGTAAAGGCGACATGCTTCAAAAGTCAAAGGAACAACGAAAACCCCTACACAATTTGTGCACACTAAAAATATCAACAACTTCAATTTTGGATCAGTATTGTGGTTGTCCAGCCGGTATCTCAGGAGCATGCAACCATGGTATTGCTTTATTGAGGCTTCTTGCGCAGTTACGAAGTCAAAATGTTGTCAATCCACCAAAAGAACTTTCGTGTACAGATAAGCCACAACAGTGGAATCGTCCCAGAGGCCAAAAAACGACCCCCTTCTCAGTAATAGATGTTAATTTCCAAGCCTCGAAAGAAGATGGGAAAAATAAACCCATGCTATGTAAAATGTATGACGCAAGCTCAAATCTTGATAAAAAAGAAGTGTGCAAAGCTTCAAAGGCTTTCATTGAAAACCTTAGTTCCAACGGAGTAAAAGATGACTGGGCGAGTATTTTACCGAATCCAGAAGAATTTGTGTGGGTTAAAACCAGAATCGGAATCGGAGAAGCTCCTGAAGGTTCGCCTCTTGCTTTACAGCTTTCAATAAATGAAGATGGTTTGAAGTTATTCATAACCTTGACATCTACGAGAGCCACATCCTATTTGCCTATGCTAATGAACCTCAAGATAGGTTTAAAATCCCGATCCATTCTAATCCACGTACTCCTTGGAGCTCCAAGAATTTGCCAGGATACTTCGGTCCTCTGGAGTCTGTATTATTGAAGGTATGCATTTCGATTGTATAGAAGTTGGTCATTTTGGAGTTTAATTTTTCAAATGTTTATTTTAGAAAAATCAACTTTCAGTTCAAGAAGCTATTGAGCTTGAAGTTAATACTAGAGATGAATCTGAGTCACAAGAGTTTAAAGGAGGCGCGAACAACAAGATTGAACTCTTCAATTTTTGGGCTAGTTTGTAAAAGAAGAAATCAAAATTGGAGTGAAGCTGGTATCAAAAATATCGTAAAGCCCAAAGATATTGGACATTTGAATGCCATAAAGTACGGAAAAAGGTGGGAAATTGTTGCAAGAAATAAGTATAGAAAAAAATGCTCAGCTTGGGTCATGACGTTACGGTTCATCCTTCAGGATATATTGTTGATCCTAGTAAACCATGGTTGGGAACGTCTCCAGATGATCTAGTTCAAGACCCAAGTGAAGCGGAACCTTATGGACTTTTGGAAATAAAATGCCCCTGGTCCACAATAAATAAAAGTCCGACGGAAGTTTTGAATGAAGATTTTAGAGTAAAAATGATTAACGGAAAACCATTTTTATCAGGTTACTGGGCAGATGGCACTATCAGGTGTAACATGGTGTGATTATGTAACTTATTTTCCTTCCGGCTTGATAATAGTGAGAGTGAGATTCAATAAGAAGATGTGGGAAAAGATAGAATCGCTTTTGAAATCTTTTTTCTTTACTCATATGCTACCAACCTTAGCTAGTTCCTAATAACTCTTAAAGGGAAAGAACTTTTTAGTAGTGTGTTAAATTTCTTCTTTAATATCCCTTTCAATTTGATCTCATTTTCTCAGTGGACCAAGATGTTTTTGACTTTAAAAAAATTAAAAATTACTTGTTAAAATGAGTTGTTATGTAATACATTATGATTTGTTACATTTTTTATTTATGAATCGCTGAGGGAAGAATCCACATTAATTATAGGCATCTCTTGATCATCGCTGTCGTAGGAATTAAAATCACTTGGTTGGCATAGTTTATCTTCATCAGACATACTTTCATCAGGCGGTAGTATTTCTTCTTGAAAATCATCTTCAAAATCAGTTGCATTAGCTGGTTTTAAGATTTCATCATAAACTTCATCCGTGTCCATTGTTTAAATTTTCTTTATTCCTAACGAGAGGGGTTTGAAAGTTCGCAACAACTGTCCATAGTTGATTAATTACGGGTGCAAGAGTCAAGGGAACTGGACGGTCAAGAATATGGAATCCTCTTATTCTTGCAATTCGCCGCTCCACGTGTATGCGCAGAGCCGCATTCTTTTGGGATTTCTCCAACTCTTCTTTATTAAATTGGCCCTTTCCACTCAGAAACGGAGGAATATTCAGTTTAACACCTTTTTTTTTCTAACAAATCTTCAATCAAGAATCCATTATCAGCCATAACGCTATCATTAGGGGAGAATTTCAAATTACAAAAACCACTTCGCAGAGTTAATTCCCGGTCGGAGATGGACCCCGTGAATAGATGAGAAACAAATGTGACTTAGCCGTTTGGACTGGTTCCAATAAGTCCTTTATAAGTGTTTGTGGATTTATAGTTTGAATATGAGCCAGATTGCAATACTAAAAACTTGGAAGTCTCACATTTAAGTTCTGTAGCATCAAGTATAACACGAGTACTGGGATTACTAATTTTAAAATCATCCGGCATAGCTGCGTCAACTTATTCTCGCGTTGGCCAGATGTTAATTTGTTCTAAACGAAAATACATGAAATTTATCCATGTTTTGCAATAATTGGATGCTGTACTGGGTGCTATACAAAAGCGATCAGCTAAATCTCTCATTAAGACTAAAAGAAATTGATCTTTCACGTTGAGCTTCTTCGGACGTCCCTTGGGCGACGTTTTCTGCACAATGTTACCGCTATTCCAAAAAATAATATTTTCACCTTTTTCACCCGGATTCAGAACAATATATCCTTATCATTATTCTTAATTTTGTCTATGCTTGGTTTCATTTTATCATAGCAACTTTCAGCATCTTCTGCTTGCTTCTTCGCTTCTTTTAATTCCATTTGTGCTTGAAAGAGCTTGTAATTTGTGATGCCTATTTGTCTCTCTTGGATAAATACTTTTAGTTTCAGTTGTTCAAAAGTTGCTTCGAGCTCTTTTCCTTTTTTGTACATTGACAACAATCATAATCCGGAATACATTCCTCAGTTGAAGCCACAATTGTAACTATTTCGGATATAACATCTTTGGCAACAGATTGTAGATCTTCCGGTTCGGGAATTGCTAATACTTCATTTTCGGGATTGGCAAGCTTCACTTCCTGATCTTTTAGATTAGAGATCTTTAATCCGTGATATTCGGTTTTGGCAATTGTCTATTCCTGATCCTCAGGAATAGCAGTCGTCAAATCCTGGTCTCCGAGAGTGGTAATCGACAATTCCTGGTCTCCGAGAGTGGTAATCGACAATTCCTGGTCTCCGAGAGTGGTAATCGACAATTCCTGGTCTCCGAGAGTGGTAATCGACAATTCCTGGTCTCCGAGAGTGGTAATCGACAATTCCTGGTCTCCGAGAGTGGTAATCGACAATTCCTGGTCTCCGAGAGTGGTAATCGACAATTCCTGGTCTCCGAGAGTGGTAATCGACAATTCCTGGTCTCCGAGAGTGGTAATCGACAATTCCTGGTCTCCGTCAGTGGTAATCGACAATTCCTGGTCTCCGTCAGCGGAAATTGTCAATTCCTGGTCTCCGGGAGTGGAAATCGTCAGTTCCGGATCTCCGGGAGTGATAACCGTCAGTTCCGGATCTCCGGGAGTGGAAATCGTCAGTTACGGATCTCCGGGAGTGGAAATCGTCAGTTCCGGATCTCCGGGAGTAGAAATCGTCAGTTCCTGATCTTCGGGACTGGCAATCGTCAATTCCTGATCTTCGGGATTGGTAATCCTTAGTTCTTGATCTTCGAGATTTAACATCCCCATCGGGGTTGGCTCTGTTGTGGGACAAGCATCAAAATTCCACTTGAATATCGATGGAATCACTCCCGCCTTCAAACATTTCCTGCCATTTGCTCGATTTTGTAGAAACTCGGATGTCTTAAAATGATTTGAAGACACAAGAATACGATTGAGCGGGTTATAAAGATAGCCTCGGCGACGAATTTTTTAAAGCCAAATAAGTCGCATTCTCCCACAATTTAACGACGGGACTTTATGATATGAAACCTGAAAAACCTGTATAATTAATTAGGTTGGGAATATTAAAGTTGCTTTTAAACTCAATTACATTTTTCGAAGATCCTCTCTGCTTACAATCCAAAACACTGCATATTTTTCTTAATGGGCCCATATTTGACCAAGGCTTAGTAATTCTACATAAGAAATCAAACAATTTTCATCTATTTCCATAATATTTATATAATTAAAATATATTATACACACCCGACTTTGCAGAATCCACACTTCAGGAACAATAACTTAATGATATAACCCAATTTTCTTTTTAATAATGACTAAAAACGCTAATCGCTTGAAAAAGTTGCGCGCAAAAACTCTCGGTGGACGGAGCCATGCTTTTTTCACCCAGTGGGAAATGTTAGCCAATCAGAATTAGGGCTACGAGAGCGCCATCTCTTAACAACGCGTGACTGAGCTGAACGCGAAGGGCCACTACCCCTGTAATTTCCTCTTTATTGTTCCTATTTCCGAATTTGTCTATCAACAACAACTCTTCACCTTGGTCGTTTGACAGTCCTAAGGAATTAAAGAAAAAGTAGCATACACACGAAGGCAGATAAGTATTACAGAACAATCAGTAAAGGTGTTAGAAGAGTATTGAGCGGAGGAACGGGGGAAAGTAATTGAATGTATCAATTGTGACGAATTGGGGCATGAAGCAAAGGATTGCTATATGCCAAATCGTTATTTAAACTCTACCCATTCATGCTACGATTGCTACTAGTCGGGACATATTGCAACCAACTGTCCTTTTGATGAAGAGGATGTATTAATTTTAGAAGACACGAAGGAAGAAATGGGGAAATTGTCCCTGTGAGTTTTGGCCTCAACCCCGTCCGTCCAGGACCTCTCTTTCGGGTTAAACCCTTCAACCGATCCTCCTTCTTCATCTAATGCCGAGTCAGATCCTTGGTCCTTAGCGCGTTACCTGCTTCAACCTCTCCGCCAAACGGACGTAAATGTACCTATTACGGCATATCATAAGTTCAGGGCGCAAGTCCTTGTGAACCCTAAGCCAGCTATAAAAACCCATCTCCAATTCGCCCTTTCTCTCCGTGCCAGTGGAGACATCTTGAGGCCCCGACGAAGATGAGAAAAATTGGGAGCGCTTTGGGTCCATGGGAAGGACCCCAAGGAATTCGCTCCCAAAAATATTAATTCCGTTCAAAATCGCTAACGCGAAACATCCATTAATATGGAGCACTTCAGTCTGCTGGAGATGCCGCAAAATAGGACATCATGTTGTGTCGGACTGTCCGGGGAAGAGGAGCCAAGCAGCTGAACAATGACGGGAAGCCGGAGGGCTATCCTGCTTGGAGCAACGACGAAAGGAAGAAGTGAACAAGCAATGAAAATAAAACAACACATATAACTTCACTACCCCTGCCAATTTATCCTGGGTTCCTCGGGGTAACCCTTTCCTTTTTGTTCTTCTTAATGATTTTGTTAAATATAATGTCACATAGCTTCTAAAGAGGGGGGATGTAACATAGCTGCCAGATTCCTTGGAGTTTCCACTCCTTTGATTTGGCAGGGCATATTGCCTCCATGTTACATGCTCCTCCCCTTTTCAAATATTTTGCTGTGATATTTTTGTTCTATGATTTTTTTCATTCCGTAGTCGTCTCTTAGAGAGAGCACATTACTTAGAACCGCTAAGACGGAGTTTGATTGTAACGGAGGTTATTTTGGGTTTATCCCTATTATTGTTATTAATAAAAATAAAGAAGATTACTCTTCCATTTTGGAGTAAACAGTAAGTTGTCTTTATTTTATTTTATGGCCGTCTAGAAAATATTACCTTTCGTTTAAATATTCTATTGAGGGTTGCAATTCATTCCTTAAAATGGACTACAGCTTACAACACCCATTTAATGGTCTCATAGCCGGAGCGACACAATCGGGAAAATCATACTTTGTAGCTAACCTTATAAAGTATAAAGATATATGTATATCACCCCCTACAGATAGGATAATATGGTGTTACACTGAATATCAACAGAAATGATTTAATTCGGTATTAGATCACACGCCTTCCGTAGAAGGGGATATTAAATGTGAATATATTAGACCCCAATATCAAGAATTTTGTTATACTTGACGATTTACTTTGTGAAATATTTAATAACAAGGATGTAACTAACTTGTTCATAAGGGGCTCGCACCATATATCGACATACATTTGTCTCGCTATTATGTAACTCTGCAATTTGTCTCTAGGAGATTTCATAAGAATAAGGTAATGAGAGTTCAAAGAAAAAAACACTAGAGTCTTTGACTCGATGGAATACGTTTAAGGCGATATAAATTACGCTCAAGTTGCGATGATGCGTTCCCTTGGTTAAAAGAGACCCAACTTCTCCTTTGTTCTCGGTCATCAAGTCATCGATGATTAAAAGGCAAGGTTTGCCTCTTGTATATTCTGATAAGTCTGGCGTACCTTGTTTGAAAAAAAAATTTCTCAAACTTTCGAAAAAAGGTTGCCATTCACCGTAAAACCACTGTATTTCGCTTATATTAGGGGAAGACATGGTTTCCCTATTCTCTAATATTTTTAAAACTGATTTTTCCGCTTTGAGACGGGCCTGCTATCAACACGTTAAAAGGATGGTATAAAGGATGCACGACCTTACTCTTTGACTTTCAACGAACGAATGAGATAAATATTGTAAAGTGTTTTTATAAATGACTCGTTTTGTGTTTAAAATTAAGATGCATTGCAACTTTTTCAATACGAAAATACGGTGGGGTACGTTTGCTCTAACCTTAAAAACTATTATTTGGTAATCAACTAAATATGATTGAAATCTTGGTAGAGCACCCGCCCCCGCGCATTCGTACAATGGTATTTCCGACTCCACGGCTATAACCTCCGCCATCTTCCTAAGCCTCTCTCTCCTGCCTTCTTCCTAATATCGGGACGGCTTAGGGTTTGGAAATCCGCCTCGAGGCTTTTGTCAATGGGATGTATTTTATGCTACCTTTGTATTCTAGCTAAAACTAGAGCATGTGGGAGACATAGCCGGTCGTTGTTTTTGATCTGTATAATACATATCTTCTCCCTGGCAAAAGTCTCGAAGCTACAAATTACTAACCGTTTCGAACGGTAGGCGCCTTGGGGTAACCTCACGCGCTGTATGCTTATTCCAATTGGGCCGAAAAAAAAACTTGGACCCTCCTTTAGAATTATAGGCTTTATCAGCCAGTACTTCTAGTATGTATCCAATATCTATTTGGTCCCTTCTTCTAAAACTATAGTCTGCGGTTTGAATGCCTGGATTACTAATATTTGTCATCGAAATTGCAATCATATCATCTGGTAAAAAGTCATCCAAATCGTAATCTTGGAAATCGCTTACAGATTCGACCATGTTATTGTCAAACTGCACTTGCAATTCCCATTCATCAAGATTAAAATTGAGGAAGGACACTACCCCGCTAGAAATTACGTTCACACCTGGTGGTGGAACTAGCGGAGATGAACGTGGATCCCCTAGATCCATAGATTCATTTTGAAATGGAGCTATTGGAGGAGTAGAATAGCCGGCTAAGAAAGAATCGTCGGCGTTAATAATATCGGATCGGTAACATCTTCAGGCGCGGTAATTCTAGCCGAGAAAATCGCGTTATCGAGGGCGTTCAACTCCTCAATATCTGGATTGTTTTGTTCGGACTCACAGTGGTCCATAAACTCGCTCAAACCGAGGTCATCTTGGGAGAGCAAAGCATCATCATCCAGCCGTATCTAAAGGGTTGGTTCGAAAATTCAGCCCCGTTCGACTATCTTTTGGAAGAAACCAATGAAAATAAACGGCCGACATTTATACCGAAAGAATTATCCATCGCTACCGGAGAATCAAACCCCTCAGTCATACCACGTCGACCCAGATAACAGAAGAACTAATTTTTATACTACAAAATACATCCATGGCATTTCTTTCCGAGATGGTGACGTACCTTCTTATACTATCGGCATGTTTTAATTATGCAACGCAAGGTGTAGTCAAATATTTTTCTAAAGGGAAAGAAAAATGCGCGTTTTTAGATGAAACTTTTAATATCAAAGACGTTATTGATTTAATTGAAATTGGTTGCCCTAAGGCAACAGAAATTGAGGATGAGCCCCATTTAAATGCTTATTTCCGCATCGAATTCTTTCGCATCGCGTAAAACCATGCGTTTTTTTGAGAAGCGTGATGTACGCTTCATATTTGTATAAAAATATTCCTTTTTTTTAACTTTGTTGAGCATGACTAGAAGCACGAACGTCATCTCATGGTAGTCAAATAAATATAATTAATATTAATTATATGAAATATCATTAATTTAAGTTAAGTCTTTTAAGAAACGTTACTCTTAAAATCGTTTTAAACCTACTTCTTTTTGACGTTTGAATTAGAGCGTATGCTCTGAAGCGGTTTTGCCCCGAAACCGTTGCAGACGACAGAAGTTCGAACATATTCGCCGTCAATGTCACCCAGGGCCAGAAGTAAGAAATAATTCTAATAGGACATGTGTCCAGTGACCCCCTGTTTGACTGGAAAATTTATAGGACATTGTAACTGAAGTTTGCAAAAATACTGTCGCGTCTCCACTGTCAAGCTATCGAAACTTCGGGAAATTTATTGGTCAAACTGTCCAGTGACCCCCTTAGTTTTTCAAAAGATTATGGGACATTTTAAAATTTTATTGGACAATGTCCAGTGTCCTGTGCTTATGTCCGGGCCTGATGTCACATCCTTCTTCTTTCTCACCCCCCTTTTCACTTTGCAGCGGCCTCACCCCTGAAGCCGTTGCAGACGATGACGGAGGGCTGAGCATCCTCGTCCAACTTTGGGACTATGTTCAGCCCGCCGCCATCTAAGCTCCTCCTCCTTTCTCATCCCAAACCCTCGTCCGAAAACAAACCAAGGCGATTAGAAACGCCAGTTGCTTCTACAAGTGCAGTTAGCTTTTTGTTTTCCATTTGACCAGGCACGGGTCAGTTATTCGGTCTAAGAACGCTTTTTTTTAATTCCGAAAATTGAAGAAATATTTTTGTACTCCGCGAATTGTCGCGAATCCAAACTTGGATCCGGTTATTTTTGAGAATTTAAAATACGTCGCAATTAATAAAATTATTCAAAGTTTAAGAAAAGGTATATTTGTTTTCTTTGGATTGGATTCCCTTACGGGACGATAGTGACGGCTTCAAGTTAGGCTTACTATTGAATCTAAGGGACTTGTAACAACCCCCAGACGACCGGCCATATAGTACTTTCACGATGGGGACCTGTTACAAATGGTGCCGTGCCCTTTGTTTTGAGCCTCGGTCTTTTTCCGTCCCGTCGCTTTCTTTTCCGACGGGGTGGTCGGGCCCGATTCGAGCACTTAGTTCTAAGTTAGCCAGATCGCCGCCATATTGGGTCCCTTCCCAGCGCCGTCACCAGCTAAAAATTTTAGGTTGGGCAACGGGAGGGCCAAAGAAAATGGACTTTATTTGCATGCGCGGCCAGAGCTTTTAGACCATTTTTCACAAAATTCGAAATTTGAGTTACGCGGGTAAATTACCATGGTAATTTACCGATTTAGAACCCTAATCTCCTTGTTAAACCCCTGTGAAAGTGTGAATACAGAGTCCAGAAGGTAGGATTTCACTTGAAGATACCCCATCAACAAACAGTGGTTTCTGACTAATTAAACCATAAAAAATACTGAAACAATTCCTAGCGTGCCGCAAGTATTTTTAAATTTTTTAAAATTTTAAATTTTATGTACTAACCACTAATGAGACTAAAGACATACTGCACTCAATAATGCAATAAACGTAGGGGGGACTTTACAAATTGGAGGACTCGCGACGGTAGCATAGCGGTACATTATATTCAGCTTGTTTCTGTAGTTTGATAAAGATCCGCGGGTCGAAAGCTCACGCTTTAATTTATTGATCTTTTACATCAATAAAAGTTTTTTATTTTATCCGCGTGTCTCCTCCGTTAAAATTATTATTGTATTTCACCATATTATTGAAAAATAAAGTTGTTATTTTTTGATTTTGAAGGTTAGAGATGGTAAAAGACCAGCTTTTAAATTCAACTACCAAGTTTAAAAAAATGCATATTACTCAGCCTGACACTGCTGCTTTTCACACATGGAGGATTCATACCATTCACACAAGGTAGAAAAGCTGACTGGAGGACAAAAGGTGATTTTTTGTGCCCTCTTCTTTCCAGGTAATAGCTCAGTCTCCTAGTGAAAATGATATTTTGGTAAGAATCTTCTAAGCTTCTATAGTAGAATAGCAATAACATAAATAAATTCCATTTCCAAGTCACATCAAATTTAACATTTTATTGCAGAAATTAGTTGTTCTGTCTTCTACCAAAAGTATAATTAGGGCCATCTATTCAATATTTTCTCCCCACGAATTTCACAGGGAGGGCCAAACCAAATGCAGAGTGGGCCGGGCCCACCTGGACCCTCCTCTGATGACAACCCTGTCCCTTCCTTCTCGAACATTCGAGGCAGAATTTTCCGATTTTTATTTCAAGCGGGTTGAATCACATATTTTATTAAATCTACCATTGATATCATGGGTTCAAATTAAATTGAAATAATCGGATTAATTTAATTTGGAATTAAACGCTTGTTAGAGGATATTATTTTCCAGGACCGATAATTTTGAATTAAATTATTTTTAAATTTAAATGAACCCTCCCGAATCGTGCCCAAATTCAAATTTATACCGTGAAAGACACGATACAGAATCCTCCTCAGCTTCGGGAAATATTTCGGAATCCTCAGGATCAACGTTATCGATAGCTAAGCCTAACCTCGTGGCAGCGGATATTATACGCCCCCTCGATTAAGTGATTTAAACATGGCATATGCCCAAAACCCAAATGAAGATTCCCCGTGGAATGATAACTTAGATTTAACCCCGTATTTTCATCAAAGGGACGAAAGGGAAGAACAGGCCTCCCCCAATTGTAGGTTTAATAATTCAAAAGAGAAACAAAGAATAAGACATGAGAATAATTTAGCCCTATTCGAAAGCATGAGTCAAAGTTTAGACTCCCAGGGGAGTAGCCTCGTTAGAAACAGACACAAGGGGAGTACCCCCGATTTAGTCAAGTTAAGCGGGACGTCTAGACCCAGTCCTCCCAAACAAAAGGCAGAGGCTGCAGTAAACTCATATGCAAGGGCAAAGCAATTTACGAATAGCTGGGGTCCCCAAAGCAAGCTGTACCTAAGACCACACCAACTACGAACTTTCCGACAATGCCAGTACCAATTTCCTCCCCCAATCGGGCTATCCCACGTAGAAGCTCGGTTGTATATACAAGTGCTCCTAGTAGGCCAAATAGACCCAGTTCAGTAAACCCTGGACAACCCCAGACCCCTATAGAACATATTCTACAGGGCATTCCTCAGTCCCCACCTAGTGTTCAACCTCAAGGTACACAAGGTTCTAGTCAACCCCTCGGGACATCAAACCCTCAACCACCTCCAAATACTGGAGGTGCCCAACAAGCAGCCTTCCTAGCGGCAGTCTTGCAATCCTTTTCGAACCTGGCGGTAGCTAACCAGGGCAATGTGAAAGGTTTAGAACCCCCTGAGAGGTTAGCATTTTATGGTAGAAAAAACGAAAGCGTCCCCGAATTCATTAGAAAATTCGAGGAATACGTAAGCTTCCATAAAATCAGTGAGGATGATGAAATGCTTTTCATGCCCCTCCTGTTAAGAGACAATGCTCTATATTCGAATCGTTCCCTCCCCCAAGGAGTTGATTGGGCAAAATTTAAGGGACGACTAAAACGTCATTATAGGATTAAGGATGAGGGAGCCAAGGCCCGAATAGCTTTACATAATAGAAGACAAAAACAAAATGAATTCAACGACGAGTTTTTTGGCTATTTCGTGAGGGTAAATCAGAATTTACACCCCCCAATACCAAAAGATGAACTACTCCTCATAATTAAACAAAATTTAAGGATGGAATATAAAGGGTTACTTATGGTTCTCCCAGCGCAACGATTTCAGACTTGCACGATGTATGCCTACAGATAGAACAAACTTTTGAGCTAGACCAACCTCTCTCATCCCACGATAACCAAAATCCTATCGCGCAGCAAAATATTGATGTGAGAGAGCCACCCATACAACAGGCCCTGCGGTATATAGCACCCAAACCTAAAGTAAATTCTCAACAAGTAGTTCCTCAGCCTTCGGGTGTACAACTGGTTATTCCCAGACGGGAACGAATCAAGGGTACATCCCGAACATGGGAACTCATACTAACATGGACATCCCGCATGGGAACAATAACAATCCCCATCAAGAAGGATATTACCATCCTACCCTCGTCCAAAATTATCCTCAAACCTACCCGGTTCAAAATTGTCGAGCTCCTTTCCCGAGGCCCAGTTCCCAACCAAGTCCCCAGCAAACGCTAATCTCCTTCTCTAAGGCACTCATATCCCGTGAATGTGCTATCCCTTTTTATGTCCCCAGGATGTATAATTATGTGCAAAGCTTGTAGGTTTTCCTTTATATCATCCCTTGTACATTGAGTGGAAATACGATTTTAATTGCTCCCGTATATATCTCTGAAATGTGTCCGTAGTATTTATTGAAGGGTTTATCTCTTGTAGATGCGTTTATTTGCAATGATTGCACATCCATGGTATGTCGACACGTTAATTAATTAATATTTAATGTTATAATTAACTAATTAATTTTCATTTAGTGTTATAATTAGTATACTAATTTACACTTAATGTTACAGTTAAAGTTATATTTAATTTAATTTACATTTAGTTTTATTTTTAACCTAATTAATTTACACTTAATGTTACATTTAAAATTTTATTTATTTTAATTTACATTTAGTTTTATTTTAAACCTACTTAATTTACATTTTTCACACTCACATTCAAAACCGACATTTCCGCTATTGCATGCATATCATACATGTCATAAATACTCTAAAATTAAGAAACGGAATCATGACGTCATGCAACGACGTCATTGAGTTGTTTAGAGAAAGCAGGGGTGAAGTAGTGAAAGACGATTGGCTCTCTCTATCACATGATCAAACACACCCTCTTTCGGCATCTCTCTCTACCCAACCTTGCAGTTAGAAATGACTCGAACCGCTGCCTTTCTTTCTTCCTCGGACTCTGGAGAGTGAAGATCTCCTTGTATTGTCGTCGACTCGTATCCAGTATCGTAGATCGTAGCAGAGACGCGTTCCATCGAGGATTCGTCACCGTGTTAGTTAATTAGTACGTACGTACGTAACTAGTTTTTATCTGTGTACATTTGAGGTAGTGTCGCGAATTTTATTTTAATTGACGAGCGCGTACATCGGGCGGTAGAAAAATATATAGTTCGCGGCATCGTGTTATTGTGATTGCCTTGCACCTCTGCAACGTGAAAGCTAGGATCGTTGAAAATCTGTTTAACTACGAAAAGTAAGTTGTTTTTTTAGCGTCTTTGTAGTGTAAAAGTAGGACTAGAAATTTGTGTTAGAGCGAATTACATTGGATTTATTGAGATATATTTTGCAAACAACCCTTCGTATCGGGGCTGCTAGGAGTTGGGATCGAAGCGGGAAAATGGCGGACGCCGAAGCTTCGGGAGCCTCGGAACTTGTCGGAACCGGTCGGAAGAAAGGAGCGCCGAACCACGGAAGAAACGAGGGCGGAATTTGGGAGTTGGGACTAGGGAGTGAAGCGGGGAAAAAAGATGGCGGCATTCATTCACTGTAATTCGAATCGAAGCCTTGGTGCGTTGAGGTTAAAGTCTACGATATAATTGACCTAGGCTTCGATTGGATTATTGATTGGATAAAAAATTATTTAAACGTAATATTGAGAATAGCGCTTCATTACATTAACACTTCCCATTTAAGCAAAAATATTTCAAGATAAATCAATGGGTATTAGGTCTCGAGATTTTTTCCAAAAGTGTAATGGGTATTGAAGCATCTGTAAGAAATGTGAGACTGAGGTTGATATATTTTTAAGGCTGAAACCTTTAGATTTACAATAGTTTCTGGTGTTTAGGTGATAGACGAAGATTGACATGCGAAACAACGTCTTTCATTTTCTTCTCGTCATAAATCAAGAATTCTTAGAAATCGGTTGTCACAAAATATTGTTCGTGACACGGAACAAAATTATGATTAGATTGTTGATAATGTTAGAAATAACGAATCGTCAGTTGAGGTTCCTACACCTGAAGCGCAAAATGAAGAGATTAATACTACTGATTTGGATATTCAAAATGACCTAAACTGTGTATCAGAAAACAACATTAAGCCTGAAATTCATCTTCCAGAACAATGCTCAGAGGATAATGAAGATAGTACACCTAGTTTCCGCTATAGTTTAGCTGTATGGGCAACTGAAAATCGAATTAAGAAGTCATCTGTTAACAAGTTACTATCGCTATTGAAAACAAATGACTGTCATAAAGATTTGCCCAAAGATTACTGTTCCTTACTAGGCACACCAAGATATATCAATGTAGAAAACGTTAGCACTGGACAATATTTCCACTTCGCAATAGAATCTGGTGTTGCTCACACCATTAAAAAAAATTGACTCGCCCATTCATAATATAGAAATGTTAGTCAGTATTGATGGAATTCCTCTGAAAAACAGTTCAAACAGTCAGTTTTGGCCGATATTGGGTATGATAACTTCAATTAAGAACAGTAAGCCCTTTGTAATTGGTATATATCAGGGGAAATCTAAACACAATTGTTGTAATGTCTTCCTAACACGTTTCGTGGAAGAAATGCTATCAAATAGTGATAAAGGCCTTAATGTCGATCATAATACTTTTATTCCATTGAAAATAACCGGATTTATTTGTGATATATGTCAAACGAAGGGTCATTCCGGGTATTATGGGTGTGATAAGTGTATGGTTAGAGGGGAGCATTTACAAGGGAGAGTTTGTTTTAATGAAAATGATTCCGGGCTAAGAAGTAACAGAAGTTTTAGGGAAAAAATTCAAAAACCGCATCATAATGGTTTTTCAATTCTAGAAGATATTCCAAACTTGAAAATGGTTAAACATTTTCCTCTAGAGTATATGCATCTAGTTTGTCTTGGGGTTATGAGAAAGATGCTAAACTTATGGATTTCTGGGAAAAATACCACATTTAAATTAAGACCTGAGCAGACATCAGCGGTATCTGTAGCGTTACTGTCTCTTTCCGGGTTGACATGTGCAGAATTTGTTAGAAAATCACGCTCTCTCTTAGAAACTAGTCATTGGAAAGCAACTGAGTTTAGACAGTTTCTTTTGTACTCGGGCATTTTGTTTTAAAAAATGTTCTACCAAAAATATTTATGAACATTTCCTTTGCCTACACGTTGCTATACGTATCTTGGCATCTCCAAACCTCTATGTAACAATGATGACCTTTGCTGAAGAACTTCTACGTTACTTCGTTGAATATTTTGCAATAATTTATGGGAAACACTTAGTGTCATATAATGTTCATGCGCTCGTTCATCTTCCAAATGATGTTAAGAATTATGGCCCTCTAGATACGTTCAGTGCTTTCGAATTTGAAAACCATTTACAAACAATTAAAAATAAAATGAGCAATTCCGGGCAACCTCTGAAGCAAATTATTAGTTTCATTTACGAAGAAAGAAATTTAGAAAACGATAAAGTTAATTCAACTCGCAATACATTTTCACAAAAGTTAAAAATCTTCAAAATGATACACAGTAATGGTCCTCTACTCCCTGGGTGTAGTTGCCCACAATATAGAAAAGTGGAAATGGATGGATTTACAATTGGCACCAACGAAAGCAACAGTTGCATCATTTTGAAGAACAAATCCTACGTAACCGTCTACAACATAGCCACATTGAAGGAAGGGGGAAACCGTGTTATAATTGGGCGAAACTTTGAAAAGATTGAAAACTTTCATTCAAAGCCATGTTTATCAAGTGATGTTGGAGTTGTCAAAGCCAGTAACCTTTCCAAAACTCTTAAAATTTGGAAGCTTTCTGATGTAGTAGGAAAAGACCAAAAACACAGTCTTGGAACCTCAAATGAATTTCTCTAGTTAAATCTACTGCATCAGAGAAACAATGATTAGGTATGGATGGCATGATATGTTATCCTAATAACCGCTTTACACCCATATCCCATTTTCCAATTAATTTGTTTTTTTTTAGTTTTGCATGATTTTATTCTAATAAACGCTTACATCCATATCCCATTTTGCAATAATTATTTTGTTTTATTAATTCATTTTTAATTTAATAAAAATATTTTTATCTTGTTGCAGGAATTAATATGTCGGCTTCTGAAGATAGCCGTTTTTGTGGTTGAATTCAAGGGAACTAACAGTCTCGCTGTAGTACCCTACACCTGGGTTGACGAACTTGATGCAACTAGCGTCTTTCCATCAAATCAAAAAGAAGCATCTAAACTAGCCAAAAAGATAACACAGCCAATCGAAACGTGGGAATCATATTAAATCGACATTATTTTTCGTTGCTGTATGATTAAATGCTTATGCTTTCATAAAATCACGGAATTAATAAAAAATCATTTATTCAATAGCTTCATATGAAGCAGCGTTAAAGAAAATGAAGCGTGTGGAGAATGAAGAGTCCGGCAGTACTGGAAAAGAAAGGGGGCGTGGACAAAGACGAAAAAGGCAAGCAAAGAATTTTGGTGCCAGTTCTGACGACAGTACTGATGAAACTGGTAGCTCAAGTGGTGAACAAAGTACACCAAAAATGCCAATATTTAGGCGGAACACAAACGGAAAAGAAACTTCTAAAAGTAAGATTGAAAATGGCGTCAATCTTTATTTTACCGTTATTAAAAGAAAGTGTGAATTTATTTCATCCTCATTTTTAACAGGCAACGTAAAGAGAGCCAGGACACCTAAAGTCTTCTATCCAGGTATGTTATTGTTAAAAGGCTTTCTAAGTAGCACTCGAAAAATATGTTTGCCATTCGCTTTCTCGTAAGTCGAGATTAATTACTTAACATATATATTTTAGATGAAGACTCTGAATTGGAAGTAAGAAATAAAATTAAAAAACCTGAAAATCAAACCCCTAAGCCTATCGAAATCCTGAATACAAGTCAAGGTACATATAAAAGGGCTGTGCGGTCCTGATCTTTGGGTACCCGCACACCCCTGATTTAAACGATTGTGACTATAGCAATTTAGACAGCTTAATTTTCTGACGGTTTTCTTATTATTTCCTATTTATAAATTAAACCAGATTTTGAAGAAGAAATACTGGAACCAGAAAGAAGCAAAGAACAGTGTGCCATGTGTAAAAATAAAGAACAGCATGCCGCGAGCTTCAATAAAGGTATTTTTGGCATATATATTTTTTCTCATTGAATTCTGAAGAGCTCTTTTAAGTTTCCCTTTAAAAAGAATTTTACTTATAGTAGTTACCCATTTTGTACCAGATGAAGAAAATCAGGATGACAGAGCCCAGAGAATCATGCAAAGAGTATCAATAAAGGTAATTAGACATTAAACTCCGCCCTTTTATTAACACTTATAAATCTTAATCTAAAACACAAATGACAATACCCCTTTAAAGGAAAAGTTCAACCAACATAACATTATATTTTAAAGATCTGCCTTTTTCTAAATATAAAAAGGAAATATAAAAAAATAATTGGACTCTTATTTAAAAGTAATTGCCATTTAATTTGTCTTTAAAAAGAGGACTACCGCGCCATGGCAAGACTTACAGTAGTCATCGTTTTTAAGACAAATTAAAAGGTATTTACTTTGAAATGAGTGCTCTAAAGTTTTTTTAATATTTTGATTTAATATTTATATTTAGAAAAAGACAGTTCTTTTAAGATATAATGTTATGTTGGGTGAACGTTTCTTTTAAGCGTTTTTAACACCTCAAAAACTGTGAAAATTCTTTTTAACTCCATGCATTTGTAACCAAAGAATCTTAATTTTCATTCAGAGCAAAAAAAGGCAAACTCACTAACGAAAATTATTCACAAGGAATGAATACCAAAGGTATTTGTAAAGTAACTATATTTCAAATACAATTTTTGATACAATTTCCTCTTTTTTTACTAGATTTTGTAGTTCCGGATGGCATGATGTTGATCAAAGAAGGTACAATTAATCAAATAACAGTTCAAAGCAGATTTTGTAGGACACAAATTTAATTGATATAAGTTGAATCAAATTTAAGGTGTTCAAACGAAACTGCAAAATCGGCTTTCAGTAGTTTTTTATTTGCGTGTATTAAATAATTGGACGTAACATTAAATTCGTATTTTTTATCGCAGATTGGTATCGTAGCGTTAATAGGAATTTAGAAATTATAAAAATCAACGGAAACGACATGATGTCATTAATGGAAGCCATCATGAAGCGCATGGACGCAAACGGAGCAAAAACTACACTCCCAACTTCACCCGTAGTGGAATTTGATTTTTCCTTTCCAATTCAATCGCTAGAGGATCTTAAAAATCTCGAGACTAAACTCGAATCAATCGAATCAAAGGCTCAATTCGTAAGTATAATTTGTAAAATAATAGAGTAATAACTAATAAGTAAATACTAAATAGACATTTATATATGTTTGTGATATTTCTATTTTAGCTTCAATATTTGAAAAATATTGGTGGATCAAATGTAAAAAGTTTTGTCAAAAGAATATTTTTACAAATTTTGACTGATGAAGTCTTAGTTTTATTTAATTGGGAAGGACGCAAAACTAAGCAAATGTTTAAAAGTTTCATAATGATGTCACAAATTATTGGTGAGTTTAAATATGGAAATTTAACGCTATTAAACTATGCAGGCGTGCGTGAGTCGAGCCTTGAGCCTTAAGTCTGTGTTAACCTGTTTTTAACCGAAACTTTACGTGGTTGATGTATATTAACTAGTATCATTTTCAATAATATAGAAGCAACCATGGCCTCTGACGCATTTCAATGCACCAAAAAAGACGTAGAAGATGAGATGAAATCACGACTGAGACATGCAAAAGGAAATCTCGATAAAAAAGGCCTAAACTTTATTCTATACTTAATATTAATTATTAAGTATAGAAAAAATTAATATTTAACCTCGAATACTTATAAAAATATTGCCATTTTTGATATGAAAATAGACAGCATCTGAAAATCAATTTATTTAGGTTAACTTATTTTTATCAGATCAAACATCGGTTAATATTTAACTGTCATGTTCGCGGTATTTCATATTATTTAGCTTTTAACCAGAAAGGGACTTTAAGTGAGCGATTTTTTTAGGAGAATGTAACAAACTTAAAATGTGCAATAAAACTTTACATGAAATTTATATTTTTTATCCAATTTTTTTCATGTCGCTCTAAGCACAAAATGTATTCTTTGTACGTCCAAAGAAAATTCCTTTTAATCTCCAACGAATATTAGTATGAACATTTTATGGATGCCTCAGGGATATTCTGCGTTCAAACAATAGTATCTTTAGGATATCCTTGATATATTTCATGGATGTTTCAGGGATATTGTGGGGACAAACAATAACATCTTTAGGAGGTCCTAGAGATATCCCCAGAAATATCCGAGGGACATAAGCCCTCCCAAATTCGAGAACCTGGCGACGCCACTGTTTAAATGTTTGTTCTTAATGAGTGAAATCTTTAATGGATTGAATGAAATCCAGGAATTGTTTTTAAACAGCTTAACTTTAGCTGGAATTGACTCTCTGCATACCATGGCGCGCCCAACATCCGAAAAAGTGGTTGAATTTTTGACAACTGATATTGACGAATATGCTTTAACAATCAGGATACTACGTTGTTTTTCTTGAAAAACTACTTAAGAAATCTTAGTGTCAAGGATTTATCCACTTTCCTGAAATACGATACAGGAACGTCATCTTTGCCAAAACAAATATCGGTGTCATTTAAACGTGGTGAAGGATTGGGAAGAGCTCCTTATGCCAAAGCATGTACTGAAAATATTATTGTGTCCGAGAACTTTTCAACTTTCCAAGAATTTGCCGACTTATTTGATGCGGTTCTCCAAGAGAAAGATAATTTTATTTTGTCTTTGGCTTGGTATGTATTTGAATTGTGTTTAGGAAAGTAATATTTTTTGTAACAAAATCATTATATTTAGAAACGACGTCTTGTTCTTACTTGCTAAAGGAAGTCTTAAAAGTTAAAACCTTCAATTTCATTTATCCGAACATATTTAATATTCTTAAAGATGCAATTAGAGTTCGAACAGTTTATAATTGTTCAAGTAATGTTATAACCAAAGCTTCAGTTTTAGATAATGTCAATTAGAGATGTGCAGTGAATTCGATCGAAAACCGAACCAAATAATTTGATCTGGTATTCGATAAGCCCATTTTCACTATTCGATACGAATATCGAATACCGAACTGTTTATTCGATTAAAGTTCGACTACCAAAAATTTAGGTCCTTGGTACTAGCTCAGATTAATAACCCCTGGATATGAAAGGCAAGCAAAACCGGGCGTTTTCAAATAGTATCGCCATGTGGCGCCCTCAGGCGGCAAAACGTAGAACTTTGTCACCCCATGCAGACGACACAGTATGAATTGTACGGTTGTACCGGCAAGGCCTAGTAAACGTAAACGGTTTCTTTTGCGTCTTCGATATTAAGTTAAAGACATTAAATATTTTCAAAAAATGTCTAGCAAACTCTGTTCTTACGCAAGTTGTCATTTGACTTATCAAATTTATAGTTTAATCTAATTTTTACATAAATAAAAAATCAAAAGCCTACTTAATTTAGTGACCAAAACCTCCGGACCAGGTACCGGGATGAGAAGAGAAAAAGAAACGGGAACGGCGGATAAAATGTAGCCGAGGCTTAAAAAGCATGGAGTAGCACGCGCTTACTGAGTCTGTTTGGGGTAATTTTTTTCCAAGTTTTGACTATAGGGGCGCTAGAGATGCCGATGCCCTATTCAAGTATGCCTCCCTATTTCCTTTCATATCCAGGGGTTATTAATCTGAGGTACTAGCGAAACCCACCTTATTATATTAAATATCATCCCATTTTTGATTGTCTCCCATCAAAAACTACCAGCAAGTGCATAGGAATATTTTAGGAAATACCAGGCCACCAATTAGGAGAGGTATTTGTAATTTAGGAGCTACAAATTGTTTTTCTCCTTGCTTTGTATTAACTATTCACGAATATTAGGTTTACTACCCGATAAATCGCGAATAGTTAAGCCAAGCACTGGCGAGTATTAGGGTTAACTATACGCGATTAATCGGTTTGTAAAAAAACTACTAAGGCCTAACCATTCGGTATTCGATCTGGACTGAAATACGTTTCGGTATTTGATGAGGAAAAAGTTTTTGGTATTCGGTAACCGTTTCGATACTCAAAAAGTGGTATTCGCACACCCCTATTAAAAATGATATGCATGTAAATGTTGGGGCATTGCCATTTTTTGTTTGATTTTGATTCTGAAAGCAATCTCTGTTTGGCTAGTAAAATAATAATTTTTAATTTCAATATTTGACTTTTTTCTAATGACGTCACAGAAACTGGACATAGCGATTGCACGATTTGAATTTAAAAGTCATGGTGTACGTCCTTTCGAGCAAAGAAAACCATTGGGAACAGGCTTGAGATTGTAGAAGGAAAACTTGGATTACTTTTAGGCGAAGCATCAAATAGATTTCTTTTTCACCTCGTTTTAAGATTTTACTCCACGCTATTGAAGGTCTAACAGATTATTACTCTTCAACTTGTAAAACTATTTCAGACGTAATTTTAATAATAAAAATCATTGCGCTTATGCACGTTAAAGGTATAGTGAAGTAGGAAAAAAATTATTTCTAAGGAGTTTGCCGTTTAAGTATGCATAAAAACCATTAGGATTACTCACCAAAACGTTCGTGTTAATTTACGAGTAAAAACCAAAGTGGGATTTTAACTCGCCAGGCCTAAGGGACCGTCCATAAACTACGTCACACTCTTATGGGGGGAGGGGGTTTCTAAATTTGTGACGGTCCGTGACAAGGGGGAGGGAGGGGTTCTTCGATGCGTGACGTCATATTTAGCATTGATTTTGTTACGAAGTCGGTAAGAGGCCGATTGGCTCCCTTATGTTATAGAAGAAGAAAGACAACATTCCATAGTCCACCGTTACAATAATTTGCCAAAATTGTTATTCCATCATCGCTTAAATAGTAGAAAATTTAAGCAATTATCTACTATTTACACCTTTATATAGCCAATTTAAATAGCGCATTTAAAATAAACAGCGTAAACTCTCTTATGTCTCTGTTTATTCGCCCCTATTATTTGTGAGTATGAATCAAATCCCCCTACCGATTGAAATGGTTTCGATTCTTTGGCAAATTTTCTAAATCTCAAGCTCGATTAGTCTGTTTTCGGTGACAGTGTCGAAACCTAAAAAGTGTGCCCCTTTAACTAAGCTTTATGGAACTTTTTTGAATCATATAAAAAAGCACATCCAGACATTAAAATTCTAAAAGTCAATCAGAGGGAAAAAGCTTAAAACGGAAGAGAACTTGAAATTTCAGCCGAGCAAAATATTTCTGAGAGGGCGGCATATCACTCAAGAAATTAATCAAATTAAATTTGTAAATTAAGACAAATCATAGTGCGGAGGGGGGGAGGTTAAAGAAATGTGACGTGGTTTTCAGGGGAGGGGTCTGAGAAAAGCGTGACGAAGCGTGATCTGGGGGGACGGGGGGGTCAGAAAATGCTTTTTTTCGCGTGACGTAGTTTATGGTCGGTCCCTAGGTACTTGTGGGTGCTTGTAGGTACTTGTGGGTGCTTGTAGGTACTTGTGGGTGCTTGTGGGTACTTGTGGGTGCTTGTGGGTACTTGTGGGTGCTTGTGGGTACTTGTGGGTGCTTGTAGGTACTTCAGGGTGCTTGTGGGTACTTGTGGGTGCTTGTAGGTACTCGTGGGTGCTTGTGGGTTCTTGTTGGTACTTGTCGGTGCTCGTAGATACTTGTGGGTGCTCGTAGGTACTTGTGGGTACTTGTGGGTACTTGTGGGTGCTTATGGGTACTTGTGGGTGCTTGTAGATCCTTGTGGGATGTTTGTGGGTGCTTGTGGGATGTTTGTGGGTACTTGTGGGTGCTTGTAGGTACTTGTGGGTGCTTGTGGGTGCTTGTGGGTACTTGTGGGTACTTGTGGGCGCTTGTAGGTACTTGTGGGTGCTTGTAGGTGCTTGTGGGTGCTTGTAGGTACTTGTGGGTACTTGTGGGTACTTGTGGGTGCTTGAGGGTGCTTTTGGGTACTTGTGGGTACTTGTGGATGCTTTTGGGTACTTGTGGGTACTTGTGGATGCTTGTTGGTACTTGTGGATGCTTGTAGGTACTTGTGGGAACATGTGGGTGCTTGTAGGTACTTGTGGGTACTTGTAGGTTCTTGTGGGTGCTTTAAGGTACTTGTGGGAAATTGTGGGTGCTTGTAGGTACTTGTGGGTGCTTGTAGGTACTTGAGGGTGCTTGTAGGTACTTGAGGGTGCTTCTAGGTACTTGTGGGTGCTTCTAGGTACTTGTGGGTGCTTCCAGGTACTTGTGGGTGCTTCTAGGTACTTGCGGGTGCTTGTGGGTGCTTCTAGGTACTTGTGGGTGCTTGTGGCTGCTTGTGGGTACTTGTGGGTACTTGTGGGCGCTTGTAGGTACTTGTGGGTGCTTGTAGGTACTTGTGGGTACTTGTGGGTACTTGTGGGTGCTTGTGGGTGCTTGAGGGTGCTTGAGGGTGCTTTTGGGTACTTGTGGGTACTTGTGGATACTTGTTGGTACTTGTGGATGCTTGTAGGTACTTGTGGGAACATGTGGGTGCTTGTAGGTACTTGTGGGTACTTGTAGGTTCTTGTGGGTGCTTTAAGGTACTTGTGGGAAATTGTGGGTGCTTGTAGGTACTTGTGGGTGCTTGTAGGTACTTGAGGGTGCTTGTAGGTACTTGAGGGTGCTTCTAGGTACTTGTGGGTGCTTCTAGGTACTTGTGGGTGCTTCTAGGTACTTGCGGGTGCTTGTGGGTGCTTCTAGGTACTTGTGGGTGCTTGTGGCTGCTTGTAGGTACTCGTGGGTGCTTGTGGGTTCTTGTTGGTACTTGTCGGTGCTCGTAGGTACTTGTGGGTGCTCGTAGGTACTTGTGGGTACTTGTGGGTGCTTATGGGTACTTGTGGGTGCTTGTAGATGCTTGTGGGATGTTTGTGGGTGCTTGTGGGATGTTTGTGGGTACTTGTGGGTGCTTGTGGGTACTTGTGGGTGCTTGTAGGTACTTGTGGGTGCTTGTGGGTGCTTGTAGGTACTTGTGGGTGCTTGTAGGTACTTATGGGTGCTTGTAGGTACTTGTGGGTGCTTGTAGGTACTTGTGGGTTCTTGTTGGTACTTGTCGGTGCTCGTAGGTACTTGTGGGTGCTCGTAGGTACTTGTGGGTGCTTATGGGTACTTGTGGGTGCTTGTAGATGCTTGTGGGATGTTTGTAGGTACTTGTGGGTGCTTGTGGGTACTTGTGGGTGCTTGTAGGTACTTGTGGGTGCTTGTGGGTGCTTGAAGGTACTTGTGGGTGCTTGTAGGTACTTATGGGTGCTTGTAGGTACTTGTGGTTGCTTGTAGGTACTTGTGGGTGCTTGTAGGTACTTGTGGGTACTTGTGGGTACTTTTGGGAGATTGTAGGTACTTGTGGGTGCTTGTAGGTACTTGTGGATGCTTGTAGGTACTTGTGGATGCTTGTAGGTACTTGTGGATGCTTGTAGGTACTTGTGGGAACATGTGGGTGCTTGTAGGTACTTGTGGGTACTTGTAGGTTCTTGTGGGTGCTTGTAGGTACTTGTGGGAACTTGTGGGTGCTTGTAGGTACTTGTGGGTGCTTGTAGGTACTTGAGGGTGCTTGTAGGTACTTGTGGATGCTTGTAGGTACATGCGGGTGCTTCTAGGTACTTGCGGGTGCTTCTAGGTACTTGCGGGTGCTTGTGGGTGCTTGCGGGTGCTTGTAGGTACTTGTGGGTGCTTGTGGGTACTTGTGGGTGCTTGTAGGTACTTGTGGGTGCTTGTAGGTACTTGTGGGTACTTGTGGGTACTTGTGGGTGCTTGTAGGTACTTGTGGGTTCTTGTTGGTACTTGTCGGTGCTCGTAGGTACTTGTGGGTGCTTGTAGGTACTTGACCCCGGTGCTTGTAGGTACTTGTGGGTGCTTGTAGGTACTTGCCCCGGGTGCTTGTAGGTACTTGACCCCGGTGCTTGTAGGTACTTGTTGGTGCTTGTAGGTACTTGCTCCGGGTGCTTGTAGGTACTTTCTCCGGGTGCTTGTAAGTACTTGCTCCGGGTGCTTGTAAGTACTTGGTCCGGGTGGTTGTAGATACTTGCTCCGGGTGCTTGTAGGTACTTGCCCCGGGTACTTGTAGGTACTTGCTCCGGGTGCTTGTAGGTACTTGCCCCGGGTACTTGTAGGTGCTTGTGAGTGCTTGTAGGTACTTGCCCCGGGTGCTTGTAGGTACTTTGCCTCATCCATAGGATTAATATTACACTAAATTTTTGAAGCTCATAACTCTGGTTATATTAGAGATACGGGGATATCCTTTGATTATGTAATAGTCCTACTTGCCCCTTAGGATACTCCATATACGAGAAAAACCTGGAAAACTCAGAGAAGTATATGGGGAAAAGCCTGGAAATCTAAGGGAAAATTTTTTTCGAAAAGTTTTATGAACCTTGTTATGGAACATATCTTATAAACTTATGGTTTTAGTTATATAAAGTTTTACCAAGAAGCGATATCTAGTTTACTAGGGAGAAGGTATAAGATGCCTAAGTATTCGCGCGCCATAGTCCCAGTCCCACTTTCAAAATACAATGGGGGGACGTAAAAGGAGGCCGGGCTATTTCGCCTCTCGTCAGTCGGAAAATACGTAGTTTTCGTCATTCGCGTCGCGTTTACGTGAGTTTTCTGGTCCGTGACCCAATAAGGATTTTTTAAACTGGACATTAGGCCAGCGACTTTCCTGACTTGGAATAAGTAAACTGGTCCGTGACCATTGACCAGAGCATGTCGTCTGCTAAACCAAAGAAGTGGATAATTAAAATATTAGAATTTTAATGTGTGAAGTCTGGTTACCCTTGAACTTTCTTAGTAGTCTCGTGGACCACTGACCGCCCTCCGATTTAATTTTTGAACTGGACCAGGCAATTTTTAAACTGGTCATTTTCCCTGTGTCACCGCCCCATTTCCCACGCTGGTGCGGGTTGCTTTGCGTTGTAGAGTGCGTGATGGAGTCGGCTATGCCTGGAGTCCCAACCTTGAAGGAGAGAGGAATGAAGTGGAAACCCTCATACCTATTGCGTTGCCCGTGTACCCCACCTACGGCACCATAGTCCTCCAAGCATCCTCAGTGCTTAGGTAGGGTCGTACTGGACGAAATTGTAAAAGGGTGCTCCCTCTATCTACAAAATAGAAGCTAGTTCCCATACAAATAAAATGGCGCTACGCGGCAGCACTTAGCAATCGCCTACCGAAGGGTAGGGGCGTGCGCGAGGTACATTGGGAGAGATACGGTGCCGCAGGTCGCCCATCATCATTTTCAATCCATGAGGAATTTCGGTTCTTACGTTTTACAACCTCTCAGACACACCCTCTGTTCTTATAGGCTCCCTTATGTTCGGAAAATTCAAATGCAAAAAGAAACACCACTTATGAGACAATTTTTCTCTCTTGTGACCACCACAATCGCAACGGCTCTCTCAGAGACGAGAATTTGAGTGGTGATGCTAGCGTCACGGCGTTTGGGTGAATTAAGCCCTAAAGAGGGTAAGGGGAAAAGCTTTATTTTTGTACTCCAAGTGTGATTAAATCTGGCCATGGTAAAATCAACGTTTAGGCTATCTATAAATGGAGTATGGCTAAATGAAAACGTAAGAACTCCGTCCGAAATACTAATATCTAAAGATTTTCTTGGAATATCGAAATGAACTGCTAGAAGTATCGAAATGCTGAAATACTTAGTTACCACATTTTCATTTAATATATAACAAAAAAAATATTATAGTTTTGTTATAGTTTTTAACATGCCAAACCAACCTTTTTGAAAACAAAAAGGGAGTATAAACCAAGGAGTAGAAGCTGGGTACTTTTTAAGAAATATGAAGTGTTATCGCTTAGGTCTATGCTTTTCGTCTCCACAGTTCTGTAAATAAGCTTTAAGTGTATCGAACTATTCGTCTTTACCCTAATTTAGAGTCATACCGGAAACTTTATTTTTTATTTATCTATTCTCTACTGAATCTTTATTAACTTTTCGTTGCAACGATACCCTTACTCGTTCTGTATAAAGTTTTAATAGAGTTTACATGATTTGTATGTAAGTGGAGACACGTCTTAATTAATCGCTTTACAATGACAATTCACTTCATAAGCAATCTTCATTACTAGTCTTATGTAAACTTTGACGGGTGTCGTTCCAAAGAACGAGGTTTATTTTAATAGTTTAAAAAATGTAGTAAATATTAATTATTTTATTAGTCAGTATTTTACTATAATTCTAGTTTAATGGTATTAAGAAACTCAATTCTTACAATAATTTTAAACATAGCTAATGTTTACGTTAGACATCTAGCGTAAGCCTTTTTCGTGAGGATTCAAGTTTGGGTATATAACACGATTGATACACAAAAGAATGAAAAGAACAAGCGCAATTGCGTGACCCTTTGTTGGAAGCGTTGCCATTGGGAGGCTAGACAATTCTCTTAATTCTAGTCTATTGCCGCATACATTTTAACTCTAACGATAAAGCTCATGTTGTAGATTGGTGTCTACTTGATATAGACTGAGCACCAGACGAATTGGTGTTGCTTAAACCAGTAGATATAGAGTGGTCTCTGTGGTCTAGACGGAAGATTCATTTATGGTGGTGTTGTCTAAAGTCAACAAGTACAGATTGGTGTTCTAGGCTGGGGATACAACAACAACTGCATCGAAAAATTGGCAGATAGCTTGCATATGAAGGGTTAATATTTAGTTAGTGATTCACTCTTAAGTGAGATCGATTTGCCACCTGCAAACGCAGTGAGAGAGACCCACAAAGACACCCAGACACGTTTATAAGAAATTAGTACGGACCTCAGTTGGAGGTTTTCGTGCGCTTGTGGTGAGTGTCTCAACCAAGAGGTGTTGAAAATGATGTGTAAATACTCGAAGCCAAATTCGTTTTGAGAAAAGTAAAGTCCTCCGATTTCTGCGAAGAATCTTTTGCTCTCGGGATCAGTTGTCAGGAATTCTCCCATTATCCATGTCAGATAGATGTCCTCTACGATTAGAGCTTTTTCCCCCAGAAGAATAGGAAGGTATCCATCAAGCGACAGATAATACTGAACATTTTTTCATGATCGAATGCGTCTAGCCATCTTAACAGCTGGATCCTGCGCTGCCTGTAGATACGCACGAATGACATCGGATGAATAGAGGACTTAACATTGAAACGCCTATTTACCAAATATTTCAGATAGTCGTAAGCTCCGCTTTCTTTCACCACTGTAGCTGGAATTCCTGATTTGATCAAGTCCAAGAGAGTGTCGATGCAGTTGTAACTTTCCGTCGTGAACTCCGTACGTAAGAAAGAACCCAAGAAAAACAGAATGAAAGTCACTCCGATTAACCACGACGAAGTAAGCAAACGACCAGTAATGTGGGTCGAAATAGAGGGAATCGCTACGGGACATAATTAAATCTGATTACAGGGCTCGCCATCTTTCGTTATTACAAGAATGACCGCGATGCATAAAAAACACAAGTATAGAAAATAGAATCTGGATATAGATAAAAAAACAACCGGTATTATCTCTAATTTACAACAGTCCCTCTTAATATCGGTGGTTTCAATCTTCTATCCAGGGGGGTGGTCATTTAATTATTTCCAGTCCAAGGGCTTTGACGCAGAAGAGGTGCTTCGGACGAAACAGGCTCTTTTTACAGATGTTGGCTGGCATTTCCTCTGTTGGTAGATACCGCAAGGCTATATGTCCCTTGTCGTAGGTGTCTCGAATGAAGTGGTGCCGGATATCAATGTGCTTCGTTCTGGCATGGAAAACAGGATTCTGAACGAGTTTCTGGGCACCCTGGTTGTCGTTGTACAGCTCGATCGCCTGAACTGATACTCCAAGTTCGTTGAGAAGTCCCTTGAAATATATGGCTTCTTTGGTTGCGTCGGACATTGCCATATATTCTGCTTCTGTACTGGACAAGGCAACAGTTCGCTGTTTCCGGGCTTCCCAGGATACTGCAGCGCCGGCTAGTTTGAAGACACATCCAGTATTGACTTCTTATCTTTCGGACAGCCTCCATAGTCCGCGTCAACGAAACCCTGGATTAGCAATCCGGTCATCTGATAAAGCAACCCATGATGAAGAGTTCCCTTTAGGTATCTTAGAACTCTTTTCCCGGCAATCCAATGAGTTTCGTCATAACTTGTGTTGAACTGGCTCAATGCGCTGACTGAATACGCCATATCCGGTCGTGATGACACTACCAGGTACATGAGAGAGCCGACCAGAGATTGATACGGAATACGACTAATGTCTTCTGCTACTCGGTGTTCCGGATTTTGCAACTTGTTGTTGGCATCCATTGGAGTCGCTATTGCTTTGGAGTCTTGCATGTTGAAACGTTTCAGGATCGTTTCTGCATATTTCGCTTGGGAAATCCGAATGTTATTTTGTTTTAAATCTTGGTGAAATTTCATTCCGAGACAGTGATGGATTGGCCCCAGGTCCTTCATATCGAATTTTCTCCCAAGTTCAAGCTTTACATCAGTCATCCAATCCGGGTTGTTGCTTGCAAGGATCAGATCGTCTACGTAGACTCCAATGATCATAACATCTTCCGTGACTCTTAAAACGTATAAGCATGGGTCGCTCTTCAATGGTGTCATTCCAATCTCCGAAAGTTTTTGATGTAAGTTCTTGTACCATTGGTGGCCCGATTGTTTTAGGCCGTAGAGGGATTTCTTGATACGACAGACTTTATGTCCCTCTTCTTCCAGGTCGCTGGTCCATTTCTTTGCTCTGGCAATGATTGACTTGTCGAACCGGGTTGACTTGACGATTTCTTCGAGGGATTCTGTTAATCCTTCCGGGACGACCATATATATTTCCTCCTCGAGTTCGCCATTAAGATAAGCCCTGACGACATCCATTTGGTGGACTTCCAAACCGATTTCTACAGCAAGGGCCATAAGCCGTCTTATGGAGCTGGATCTAATGACGGGTGCGAACGTCTCTTGGTAGTCGATCCCTGGTCTCTGGGCAAAACCTTTCGCTACGAGCCTGGCTTTCCTTTTCTCTACTTCTCCACTGGGTAAGTACTTCGTTCGGAAGACGAGACGATTTCCAAGGACCTTCTGGTTTTCCGGACAGTCAACGATATCCCAGGTTTCGCACTTGATAAGCGAAACGAACTCTTCCGTTACTGCTTTCCTCCAATCGTTTGCGTACGGAGAAGCCAGGGCTTGCTTCATGGACTAAGGTTCTGATAAGATGGCTAGGTTTGCTGACTCATCGGACAGGGTTTCTTGCTCGTCAGTAGCCTCTTCAGTAGACTCTTCTGAGACGCTCGGAATCATGTTGAATGATTTCTTCGGTCGTCCGGGTACTCCAGTTCTTATTTTCTTCGGTCTTCCTGGACCTTTTTTCAGAACGAGGGTTTCTGAGGGTTCTTCGAAGACGTCCTCGTTTTCTTGGTCATTAGATTCTTCCGGGGTTCCATCTTTGAACTCCTTTTTGACTTCTTTGAATTCTTCTCTGCCTGGCGGTTTTGCAGCGTGTGTAGTGGCCGGGACTTCGATTTCGCCTTTAGCTTTGCTTCCGTTTTTCAGGTTGACTTCTGGAGTGACGAAATCATCATATCCGCCTTGTTTATTAAATTCTCCCAGGAACTTGACATTTCGACTTCGGTAAATTTGCGTCTCGGACGGAACCCAGAGTCGATAGGCCTTCGAGACTTCAGAATAGCCGATGAAAACGCATTCTTTGCTCCTGGCTGCAAACTTCCCCTTCCTTTTATTTTCGTCGCCGAAAATCTTCAAATGTTGAAGGGATGGCTTCATTCCGGTCCATCTGGTAAATGGTACTTCTACATTTATGCTCCGGGAAGAACAACGGTTTCGAATGTAATTAGCCGTGGCCATCGCTTCTGCCCAGAATGATGGTGGAAATTGCGCTTGTATCATCATACATCGGGGCATATCCAGGAGTGTTCTGTTCTTTCATTCAGCAATGCCATTCTGTTCCGGGGTGTATGGTACGGTGAGTCTTCTTTTTATTCCAGAGTCTTTCAGGAATCTGTCGATTTCATTGTTGCAGTATTTGGTTCCGTTGTCGGACTGCAAGGTCTTGATTTTTCTCCCGGTTTCCACTTCAGCTCGATGCTTGAATTCTTTGAAGGCTTTCAACACTTCGCTCTTGTGTTTTAAAAACTGACTTCACTCCACCGGGAATAATCATCAGTGAAAACGACGATGTACTTGGCTCCGCTCATCGACGTTACTCTCATCGGCCCGCATACGTCAGAGTGTACAATTTCCAGGACATGCAAGGTTCGGCTATCTTCGGTTTTCGGGAACGGCTCCTTCGATTGCTTTCCTTTGATACAGATTTGGCAGATTCCCAGGCTCCCATCTTTTTCAATGTTGAGTCCCGTAGCCAAATTCTTCCGGGCCATTTCCTTTAAACTTCTCTCGTTCAAGTGACCGAGTAGGAAATGCCAGTTCTCCAGGTTGCTTCTAGGCTTTATTTCCGCTTGCACTGCATGGACCGTTTCTTCAGCCTTTCTCAGGAAATAAAGGTCTCCAACTCTGTCAGCAACTGCAATCACTTCCCCGGTTGCCGTTTTAATCCAGGCCTGCGACTTCGTGAATGTGACCTCATGTCCTTTGTCTGTCATCTTGGCAATGGATAGGAGATTTGTTCTTAAATCCGCACTGTAAAAAATAATGGTTTACTTCTATTCCATTAATGGATATATCACTTTTTTCAGAAAACCAAACCCTATCCGGTTTGGTTTTGAACCCTTATGGTCATATGTAATGGATCGGTACAGCACCAATATCATTCCCATCATGGATGTTATTTAAACCATTATGGGCATATGTAATGGATCGGTACAGCACCAATATCATTCTCATAATGGATGTTATTTAAACCATTATGGGCATATGTAATGGATCGGTACAGCACCAATATCATTCTCATTATGGATGTTATTTAAAACCATCATTATTCCCATCATGGATGTTTTTTAAACCATCATTATTCCAACCATGGATGTTTCTTAACCCGTTATTATTCCCACCATGGATGTTATTTAACCCGTTATTATTCCCATCCTGGATGTTTTTTAAACCGTTATTATTCCCATAATCGATGATATTTTAACCGTTATTATTCCCACCATGGATGATATTTATACCCTTTATGATGAAAGCTACATAAACTTCTCGATTGCCGTGTAAACACCATCCTCTCGTTTCACCCCAACTATATTCATAGTAGCTAGAAACCGATTACGACCGGACCTTTCAATAATCTGATGGCCACCATAATGCTTTATTTTAGTTTAAAATCTAAACCCGATTATTTAAATGTATATTTGACTTTCGGCTCACTCTGAACCGTTAATGCCTCTTCATTACAGAGACGAACGAATAACAAAACCCATATTTTAATTCACCTCGGGCCTCAATTGTCTACTCTTTGATTCTCTAGGCCTAATATGGATAATGGTTGAGTTTTCCGACGAAGTATAAGCCTTCGCGTTCTTTTTGTATAATCTAAAGCAAGGATTATTCTATATACAGATGTAGTATAGCTTAAGTAATATATAAACAGCCATTTCAAATAATAGTATTTAAGAATATCATTGGAATCTCAAAATGAAACAGAGCCTTAAAACTACCTAACTACTAAAGGAATCGAAATTACGAAAATATTTCCATATAATCACTTTATATTACGAAAAAAGGAAATATTAAAGTTTTGTAAGATTTCTTTACACAAGCGAACTGCTAACGAGGTGCATTAGTATAGTAACGGACAGACACACACAGACAAACACATATACTTCTGTTTAACTCTTTCTGTATTAATTTTGAGTTGATAAACCAGATTATCTTAAATTCTAAAATAAATATAATTAATATTATATATTTTCTTCGTTAATTATTCACCTTGTTGAGCGTTACATCGTTTAAAAAATATAATTAGACATTCTTGAGAGACTTGACTAATATTGACGTTTGAAATGAAGGATACGCCTGCTGTTTTGCCCTACTCAAATCGGTAGTATATAAATGTTTCAAATCTCAGGTATAAGAACAGCACAATTGCGTGAACTTTTGGCGGAAGCCCCACCACTGGGAGGCTAGACGGTTGTCGTAACCCTAGCTGATCACTGCGTCTGTCTTAACCTTAACGATGACGATGGAGATAGAAGCCAGTACGTATAGACTGGCGTCCATGTGGGATGGACAAATTACTGGATGATGGTGGTGTTTAGAAGCCAGTAAGTACGGACTGGTGTCCACGTTGGACGGACAAAAGACCGGATAATCGTCGTGTATAGAAGCCAGTAAGTACGGACTGGTGTCCGTGTGGGATGGACAAAAAGCAGAAGTTGGTAGTGTTAGACAGACAATAGAGTAATAGCCAGTGTAAGAGGAATACAATTTTACAAATTTCCGGGAACTGTATTTGCGGTTCGGAAATTGAGAACACATTTGCTCCGATTTGCAAACTGAGAACGCGGTCCCCTGGGGTGTAGCAACAGACACACACGTCGAAATTGGGACTCTCCGTGACATAATTCACTCGGATAGGTAATAAAAAATAAATTGTTTCATTAAAAGTTGGGAAACCAAAATAAACGTCTCCGAGTTAAGACGGGGGCGTACTCTTTCAAACAAAAAATTACTTTCTAAACACAGGTCCATTAGCCAATGAGAAAAACCGGAAATACATAGTTCAAATTTGGCGAGTTATTGCCAAGGGCATTTGTAAAGGTTAAAGCGTATAATCATTTTCTATGTATCCTCAATTCTAATGCGAACCTAATATCTATCACTTAAATGTGGATTTAACTTTCGGCTCACTCTTAACCGTAAAGACCTCCTAAAAGAGGACACGAAACAAGGTCAATTTTCGTTTTTATCTAAGGTATATTACTTCATAGGCCCAATCGTTTCAACACTGGAGAAATGAAGCAATAACATACACATTATCTATTAAAGTTCCCATTTACGTTTACACTATATATAAATGCAGTAAAGCTGATTTAAAAATTTAACACCAAATTTGAAATGTTACTATCAAAAGATGTTCTTGAATATTGACATGAAACAGAGTTTTATACCTACACCACTACTAAAAGAATCGTAATGCCGAAAATATTTAAAATATTTCCATTCAATATTCTGCAAAAAGAAAATTTTACCGTTTTGTAAGAGATCTTTTCATCCTACTCGCTTCATATTAACATGATATTAACTTTGATGTGCGTGTAGTGTTTCGATTCAGATGCAATCTTCAATACTCGTTCTATATAAACTCTCACTTGTGTCATTCTAAAGAAAGAGGTTTATCTTAAATAATTAAATAAATGTAACTGATATTAAATATTTTAATCGTCAGTAATTTCTGTTAATTATTGTTAAGTCGGTTTATGAAACTTAATTCCTACAATAATTTTAAACATAGCTATCTTTAACGTTATACTTCTAGCGAACACCCATATCAGAACTTTTGTACATTTAGGGTATATAAGGCGACTGATTCACACCAAGGAATGAGAAAATGCGCAATTGCGTGAACCTTTGGTGGACACCCTGCCATTGGGAGGCTAGACGTTTATCTTAACCCTAGACCCTCGCCGCGTACATTTTAAGCCTAACGACGACGATGGAGTAGAAGCCAATGTTGCAGATTGGTGTCTATGTGGTATAGACGAAAGACCAGTAGATGGTAGTGTTAGAAGACAATAAGAACAGATTATTGTGTTTGTGGTGTACACGAAAGGCGAGTGCACAGTGTTGTTGTTTGGCGAAACAATGGCGGCTAGACAGCAGATGAAGGTGTTACGGATATTTAATGATTGGCGTTAAATTAGATAGATAAAGCAAGGAAGCAAACATTTTCTGAATTTCTGTATACTGCGAACTCGGTCCGGAAATTGCGAACACGTTAGCTCCGATTTGCCAACTGCGAACGCGGTGACAGACAGACACAAACAGACACATCCAGTGTAATACCTCTCCGTGACGTCATCGTCACTCGGAGAAGAAAAAACTATGGCTGTGTCAACAGTTTAAATTTAAACTAATGTGCCAACGTTTCAATTTTATGCTTGCTATGGAATAGAGTAAAAATTGTTAACTATTTTTAAACCAAATTTTAACCATATACCCAAATTTACCATTATGAAACCTAATATGGAATATAGAAAAATGTTTAACTATGTTTATACCATATTTTAACCATATATCCTGACTTTCCATTACCAAACCCTATATGGAATAGAGAAAAAATGGTTAAATATTTTTAAACCAAATTCGAACCATATATCCAACTTTCCATTATCAAACCATATATGGAATGGTCAAAAGTTTTTAACATAAACCATTTCTTAACCATATTTTAACCACTTATCCTAACATGTCATTATCAAACCATATATGGAATAGTTCAACATTTAAGATAAACCATTCATACACCAATGGTTTGCCAATCAAAGTAAACCATAATCACACCATTGTCTAGCTAAATTAAAACCATTAATGGTGCAGCGGGAGAGGATATACCCTTTTTATACCATTCATGAACCATTATTTTTAACAGTGTATATTGGAAAGAGCATTTTAAATTTTAATTGTTACAAGTTAATAATTGAAAGGTTAATACTTTTAAAATTTGCAGTATTAAAGGAGCAACGGTAGTATTAGCTAGCATTTCTCGTATTGTAATTTGGCGTATCCCATTCCCTTAATCAAGCGTCGATATTTTCATTATTAAATCTTTGTTTTGCCCACAGTGTCGTAAGAATATTTGAGACAAGTCTGCTTTCCACACATTTGTTTAATGCTAAGTATAAAGCTCAGAATTACCTGCACGAGCTTGACAGTTTGATATTGGACGAACCCATGGACTTGATCTTTCTCTGTTCCGTGTTTCGAGTCTTTGTTGTTGGAAACACTTTGGCTGCATTGGCTTTCAATTTTGAAGTGGTACTGTATGTAGTGAAATTTTGCCCGACCGATCTAAAATAGGTACATAAACATTTAAGTCTTATTTAAACTTACAATGGGAATAAATACAGCAATTTCTTTTTCAATTACAGGGTCATAAGAAATTTTACGTAAAATCGTCCTTATCAATCTTTGAAAGATTTTTATGATCTTCAAGATCGACTCACATTTATCTAAATGATATTCAGCTTTGATAGAATTAAAGAAATTGCGTTCAACTATCGAAAATTATGCTCTTGTATTAATGGTAACGTAAGCCCATTAATTTTCGACAACATAATGCCGCTCCTAAATTTCGGGCTGCAACTAGCGCAACCAAGCAATTTTTTACAATTTAATATAGCGTAAAATGTTACATCTCTTCATTTTAAACCACTATAACGTATAATTTGACCTATTATGTAATACTGTTTTCGTACCATCGCGAAAAAGGAATTTTATAATCGTTATTTGCAAACGAATAAGTGATCCTGATGAATAGTTGTTAGTACTTTTTACTTTTCTATGGCATTACAGGAATGGACAATATCCTTTCAGTAATATTTATTTTGTTTAACCGTCAAAAGATTGTCTTACTTGACATAAGATACAGAATTTTCAACCATCGCGCTTATTACGTACACTTTAGCTGCTCATTTTTATGATGCATACGTAATACATGAATGTAATGTAGTTTTTTGAATAATCAAAATATTTCTAACAGTAAAAAATTAATATTGAAATGTCACCTTAAAATAAATTTTGCAGCTGAGTTTTCCTTGCAAAGTATGCTCGGTCATTATCACCGTCTAAAACTAAATTCATTTACTCTTAGTAACACGAATGAATTCATGATAAAATTCTATATTAGAAGAGGTACTGTTAATTATTATAGAACATCTAGATGGTTTCACCTACGATGGCATAGGACTCATTTTTGCAAATTTTACATCCAATTTTTTTATCCGTTCACAATAAGCAATTTATTGAAATAAAAAGCTCATGAATGCTTTGTTCAAATAATCTATATCTATATCAGAAGTAATAGAAGGGACTAGAAGTATCTAAGCTAACCAAATTCTTCACTTGGTGAAAGTGAATATTCTTGATAACACACCAACGGTTTGCCCTTCGGTAGTGGTTTCTGAATTCTCCCTCCAAAACGTGAGACGTTCACGGCGGGAGACGGTCGAACTAGATTCAAGCACCCGCGTTCTTGTTCCACGGTTTTAGGTTGAGGGGCAGGGGGTAGGAATTTTTTTTTTTCGGAACTCGACCAATTTTTTTCTCTCTAGTGTAGGAGCGATGGAAGCGGCATAAAATCCTCAAATTTGTTCACTAGTGCCAGGATCTACTACAAATGCTAGAGCTCTTTTCTTCTAGTCCCTTATTTTACTTCTGTCTATATAAATATAAGTCCTGACTGAGTGACTGACTGACAGGATGACTGATAGTCAACGCTCAGCCCAAACCACTTGCCCTAGAAGGCTGAAAATTTGCAAGAACGTTACTCATAAGTATAGTAGGCGGGTACTAAGAAAGATTTTTCCAATACGCCGCCATCTTAAAAAATGGCGCTCAGAAATGAAAATGATCTTCTCTATGCAACAGTGTTCGCGCGTTTCAACCGATTTCACAAATTTAGTACACAGGTTTCCTTTAACCTATAGACGGGCTGAATGGTCTTTCGGGTTAGATTTCTTGCCATCTTTTTAAATGGCGGCCAGAAATTTAAAACCCTTCTTTGTGGAAAAATGTCCGCGTGAATAGTAATAAAAACTATCCTGACGGGCTGACGGGCAACGCCGAGTGCCTTCGCTCCTAGGGTGCTACAAAAATATTAGTCATCAGTAAAATCTACCCATTGTTTGTATCATTTTGATGGAAGTTCTTATTACACGCGAGCGACGCCGTGCGGGTAGCAGCTACCCACATAACACACATTGTCTAGAAGATATCCATGAAGGGTCCAGATATCCCTAGTTCATCCAAACCTAAAATCGTATACCCAAGGATGTCTTATGGAGTAAGAAAACGGAAGAAACTTTTTTGCCAGTATTTGAAGTCTGTATGATATCCCATGGTTTAAAAGAAAAGGCCGAAAAGTTGGTACTTTTCTGGATGTGATCTGGTTATCCCATGGTTTAGGCTGTAGTGGATATTAGCTAATTAAGAGCTAGTAATTAAGAAAACCTAGGAAAAGTAGTTTTTATAAGGGGAAATTTTATAATCTAGTGTTTTTATTCGATATTGAGCGGTGTAGAGAAAAATAACGTTCCACAAACTTTTGTCTCTTGTTTGATCTTATGTGGAACAAATATTGAATATACAAGTCGGATAGACCAATAGGTGCTACAAGGTACTTCCGGTTTTCCACTGACGTGTTACGGAATATTAAGCATAGTTTGATCTCGAATTTACACCTATAATATACAGGAAAATCTTTCATCATGGTGTATAGCAGTGAAATATATTTCAATTAGTTCAACGATAAATTAGGCCAAAAATATCAATGATGTTAAAATGTAAATTTCTAACTTTATATATCTCTTAATAAGTAAAGAAAAGTATCATAATGCTTGAATCTAAATAATATCTACTAGGTGTCACTGCTTTTGCAAAAACCGAAATTATAGTTTTCTTGAAAAATTTAAAGTGGTACAGTAAAAGACGTGGTATATTTTAATTAAAGTTAGTTCTGTCAGTATTTTCTGAAAACTCAAAATTTTTACTTAGCAAAGTAAGTTTTAATTACAGTTTATTTTTAATTTACTCTTCATATTTAAAATGACAAATCAGATGGCGCTTGCCGCTTTGTAAAGCTAGGTTAACTTCAGGGGAGTTAAGTTAGGCACGATGAAACCTTGAACCCTCATACCTCTAACGTTGCCTCTGTACCCCCACCTACGGCACCGTAGTCCTCCCAGTATCCTTAGCGTTTAAGCAGGGTCGTACGGTACGAAATCGTAAAGGACGCCCTCTGTCTTAAAAATATAAGCTAGTTCTCATACAAATACAATGGCGCTGCGTGGCAGCACTTAACAATGGTGCGAGGTACCGTGGGAGATTTACAGTGTCACAGGTTGCTCGTCATCATTTCCAACACATCTTACCTTATTTTATCTTTTGATGAAATAGGCAAACGTAAGATCAAGGATGCCATATTGGGCAGGATAGCAACCAATTGGGCTCTAAAATGTTGGCTGGAAATAAAAGAGTTGGCTTAAAACTGAGCTTTTCGGCGGTTACATTTTTGCTCTTAATTGTTGGCTTGTTTTAGGTCTGGGTAGTCTAGATCTTATTCAGTTTTTGGGCTTTATTGCGAAATATCGATTGGCGGGTTTTTTCGGACTTCTTTCCAATTTTATTTTGGAGGGTTGAAGGTTTTAATCTGGCATATCTGCCTAAGATGTGCTTACTTAAGTAATTTCTGAAATTTTATGTGAAACTATATCTCAATTTAAAATTTTTTTATCATTTTTCTGCTACTAGAATAAATGTTTGCTAAATTTTGAAAAGAGTTGAAGCATTGAATTATATTCAACCAGTTTAGTCGATCATTAATTTACACCTTTTCTGAAATGCTCAATTAAGCAATGTTTAACAACAGATCTAGCTGAACTATGATTGAAGTTGTTTAACCACAGATTTAGCTGAAATATGATTGAAGTTGTTTAACCACAGATATAGCTGAACTATGATTGAAGTTATTAATATAATATACGCCCGATTTTCATGCTTCATACATTTAGGAGTGATCTTAATCGGAAATAATGCTCCCCTAAATCATATTATATGACTTATGAATAAATTGTTTTTGTAAACTAAACAGGTATTCAAAGTTTTCAGACTAGGAGGATTCATACCATTTACACAAGGAGGGCGGGCTATCGACTCCACCACGGAGTCTGCCCTCCTTGTGTAAATGGTATGAATCCTCCTAGTCTGAAAACTATGCATAACGAGTCGTCAAATATAACATCAAATTAACAGTATCCATTTAAATATAGCCACACAATCGATCACCATGATGAATTTTTGAATTGGGACATCCATAATATTTGAAAATTTTTCAAAAGTTTTATAAAAAAACTAGCAACCTTTAATTTTCGAATAAATTAAAACTTAAGGGTTTACAAATATTATGTATGACAGCTGATTTTGAAAAGGTGGAAAAATTTACCCTCCTTTCCTCTCCTCTCCCCCCCCCACCAGAACTAACACATCTAAAAGCAGCTCAGGAGACTGGATTTCGCTTATTCTAGGAATCGTACAAAGGGCATCAAGGACATTGAGGAGAGAATTTTCGAGGGGGTTATTATGGGGAGGACTGTCCGATGTCCGATAACGATTTTAACCCCACCAAGCCCGTTTCTATAGAAAACTCAAAAGGCTCCCTTTTTCTGTAAAAACCGAGAGGCAATTTAGTCTCATCGATTCAGATTTCTCCAATGGAAGTTAGTAAGGCTGATTTTGAACTACAATTTAGAATGATGTGCCCCTCGTTTAGAACCTTGAAACTAGGCTTAGCAACCACCAACAACACTGAAAAATATTTTTAGGACTTAGTGGTATACTCTTTAAGTTATTTTCTTGATTTGCACTTAAAGTACTGGTGCATATGGTTCAAATTTCCGCGACCATCAAAATTAGTGATTTAAAAAGAGTCAATCCACAAAGTGGATAAATGTTGTAACGAGTCTTTACAGCTAATTTAAGAGCACTATTTTACCGAATATTATTTGCAATTGTTCCATAGTACTTGAAGAGCTGCAGTCTTAACCCACAAAAAACCAATAAATAAATAAAATAAAAATCAAAACACGTCAAATTAGTTTTCGTTGTATTCTACAATATACACTATTATTTGAATACGCCTTGTGTTTCAGACTCCTTAGCATCTTGGGAAGATGATATATCTTTAAATTTTGCAAAGCCTAGCTTTAGAAGCGGGGTTTGATGAGGTTTTTCCAAAATTTATTAAAGAGCTGGTGGATTCGGACAGTCCTAGCAATGCTCGTTTGTGATCGCCCCCTTACATGGCTCAATAGTTTGATTCCAAAGTCTTTCTAGAACCTAGTTCAATTTAACGGTCACAATTGTTGATTCAGGCACGCAAAAATATTTCTAACCATTTTTATAATAGTTTTCTAACAATTTTTATAATAGTTTTTTTAACATTTTTTATAAACGGTTTTCAAACAAAATTTATAAAAGTTTTTCAAACTAATTTTACAAAAGTTTTTCAAACAACATTTATAAGTTTTTCAAACTAATTTTATAAAAGATTTTCAAACAACATTCCCCAAACCCTTTTTGGAACCTAGGCCTATCGTACTTCATCTCCCTCCAGCTAAAAGGTACATTAAAGGACTAGTACCAAAGATCATGTTCTGGCTTTACTTGGAAGCGTGCAAAAATATAGGTGAGTTGGCACGATCTAGAACCTTTTCAATGTCACTTGGCCTTTAAATCGTTACCTGTCAAATATTCTCCCGACACTGGAATATGTGTCGTTCTATCTCCTCCTTCCTGAAAATGGACCAAGCCTTATTTTTCGCTCTATTTAATGATGTGGTTCTTATTTGGAATGTGATGTACCAGATAAGTAGTAGTGGAGCCTCTAGGTGGGGTCGAAGTATTTTCAAAATTAATTTTCAACTTTCTGGGTGGTTGATTGATATAAGGGCCAAGCAGTGAGCTTATATATTAGCCGTTATCAAGTAAAGGAATATATAAAATCATTAGAAAATAACACCGGCAGCTGAGGGTAAAGTTCGGAAAAGAGTCGGAATTAATGAATCTTCCACCCGATATCTAAAATTTGTGTATATTTGAATATTTATAAACAAGGCTGAAGATATAATAGGAATGAATTAACACAAAACCCACGACAAAACCATCGTTCTTATATTCCATTTTGAGTAAAGATAAAATAACACGAAACACATAGATAATCTAGAGTTTTAATCTCTCACGCGGGCATTCAAAAAAGCGTAAGGGATTTCGTGATATTCCCTAAATTTTTCTCTTTCATTCGACTTCCGTTTAAATTTTGGACTCGGACCTCTCACCGGCCACTATCTTAATGTGTAGCGAGCTTGTGGCGACGTTATTATGGACTTGACAATCTAGTTTTCTTCAACGGAATAGGGAAAGTAGGGTTAAGGTTTTAAAATGATACAACAGGTTATTATTAATCTATAAATGCTATTGCAACGAAGTTTTAATAAGTATAACTTCTGTAGGACAAGGATTTTTCCGCGAGCAATCACTGACCGTTTATCAAAGTCAATTTCAAATGGAAGGCCACTGATTGGTTAGGGGAAAATCTCCTTAATCGAAAAATTGAACGCATCCAAAACCGTTTTGCGAAATGGTGTTAGGCTAAACGATTTAAAATCACAAATTTCAACAAAATTATAAATTGACAAGAAAGTTTTTGGCGAAATGCTATTGTTTGTAGCAGTTGAATGATATAAAATCCCGTTATAATATTTTTTTACCCTCCTTAACGGATTTCGGAAGTTCCTACAGAGTTAATAGAACGTTAGAGTCAAGAGTTTTAAAACTTATTCAAACTGAATTAAAATATGGTCTGAGAGAACTGCGCATAATTAAAAAATATACATATAATCACTAATAATTTAACAATCTCGGTTTGCTTGTTATTAGTAATCAAGATTGATTGTCAAGCGTATATTATATTTGTGCAGGATGAAACTGTTAACGCTTTTTTTAACTTTTCTTGTCAAATTCCGAGTTTTTTTTCTTTCGTTAGGTCAAGTTAATATGGGGTAAAACAAAGACATTCTCCCGGAGAGATATAATTTATGAATGCAAGATTTTGTAGAAATATAACACACTAAAAAATCAGAACCAACTGAAATGCTTAGCAAAACAATTTAAAATAAAAATATTCCGAGGTACACCTCACCAAATTATATTACATTTGTGGAATTTCACCAATCATACTATATTGATTTTTCCTTTAATATATTGTTTCATATTGGTCCTTTGAGTGCCATGTGTACTTTTTTAGTTGCTAAATTTTCTTGTTTCACAAGAAAGTATTTATGTTTAGTCATACTGAATGTGGTCGAATAGGGAGAGGGCAAACCCATTCTTGCCACGTCATAGGCTTATATCTCTTACCTCGATTCCATCCCCCTAACGGGGGAATTTCAGTATCGTGCCTACAAACGCTCCCCTAAGTAGAGGTATAAAATGACGTCGGATGTTCTTTCCCTCCCTGTCAAACGCCCTCTCCCTATTGGATTTTCGTGAAGTTTTACAGTTTCTCACTCTCTACAGTCTAGAACGATGAACAAGGTAGGGAACGTAACTTTAACCCTCCCCTCACTATACAAATACATCGGGGGAGAAGCTTTACAATCACAGTTCCACGAATGTCCCTTCTACATTGCTTATTGAATCCTACCGAAAAGAAACGGTCCCATATCTTTAGTGACGTCTTAGTATTTTGCGCGCCAAAACTTACACGGCGCGGTGGTAATCTGCGTTTCATAGGTCATAGCTATTCGCGAGGAACTCGGACGCGGCGGAAAATAGACAGACAGGCTGCTGGACTTCGTATTTCTGTGTTTGAATTTTTGGATTCAAGAGGTTAGGTCAGTTATTGCAAACTAGATCGTCACTAATAAGTTGCCTACAACCAGTGCCTTTTTCTTTGGATTTATTGTTGTTCATAACTGGAGACTACTCAAGGTAAGGTAATTTTTATATATAACTAAATAATTTATTGGTCAACCTTCATTATAAATTTAATTTAGCATATAATAATTAAAGAGAAAAAATAGTAATGGTAAAGGTGCTTGTCGCATAGAAAGGATCTGAAAATCTTGAACAATTGTATTTGTAATTCCACAACTAGATTGTAGAACATCCTAGCTTTCTCCACCCGCTTTACGTTTTGGTTAGAAACATTCAGAAAGTACAACTAATTATATTAAAAATTTACCAAAACATTTTTGTGTAGAATTGTAAAATATCAACCGTTCACGCTAATAATGCATGATTATTAATAATGCTTTTGAAGTGCAAATTAATGCGATTTTATCAAGGATAATATAGTTAATTGGAGAATGAAATGCACAGAGGTGTCGGTTCTATTTAGTTCCAAGTTTTAAACCCGTTTTCATAAAAACGTCTTCGATTTTATAATAAACTAAAATATTCCATTATGTTATATTAGTGATTTCGATGTTATTTTATCAGGGATAAGTGAGGTCAGATAGATTGGAAATGATGATGGCGCACCGCGGCACCGTAACTCTCCAGGTGCACCTCGCGCACGCCCCCACCGTAGGCGATTGTTAAGCGGCCCCGTAGCTCCATTGTATTTGCATGAGAACTAGCTTCTAT
Source organism: Phalangium opilio (assembly GCF_054372755.1). Classification (NCBI taxonomy): domain Eukaryota; kingdom Metazoa; phylum Arthropoda; class Arachnida; order Opiliones; family Phalangiidae; genus Phalangium; species Phalangium opilio. The sequence continues at coordinate 422,735 of NW_028324185.1, forward strand.
TTTTAGAAAGAGAGAGCGTCCTTTACAAGTTCGTACTGAACGACTCTACCTAACCGTTGAGGATACTGGGAGAATTACCGTGCAGTAGGTGGGAGTACAGAGGCAACGTTGAGGTATTGGGGTTCCACTCCATTCCTCTCTCCTTGAAGATTTTATCAACGTGAATAAAAAAATGGTCTGACCATTTCATTCTCCCTTTAAGTAGTTTCAAGTTTTGAAAGGAGTACATAGTTTATGGCAGAAAACCGGCTTTTCATGGGAAGATGTACCTTTTCTAAGGCTGGATTCTATCGATAGTTCGATACTATATAGGGAGCTAACAGTTCTGACCCTAAAACGTCACACCCTTCTATCCCTTACTGGAGTTTCATCCCCCCTAACGGTTGGAAACAGTATTCTACGCGCAAAAATGCCAACCAGAGAGGGGCTGAGTGACGTCAGACTATCTCTTCCCCCTAGCCAGTTGTTAGCTCCCTATTCCCAAGAAACGGTTATGTCTGGGTTATATAAAGTACGCGAGGTCCTATTGTGAAACAACTAGTTTTACACAAAAACAATACTGCGTGTTGCATTTTTTTTAGTAGAGGAAATGGAATTTTTTTGTCGGGAAGTTTCTCGGAGAAATGTTTGAGAATTGAAAATTCAATATTTTTATATTCTTTTAAAAAATGTTCAATAATTTTGCCCTGTTTCATTTCCAACTTCTGTTCACTTATACCTTACGTACATGGTTTCAGGTTTATGCAAAAAGGTGTTAAAAATGCCTAAACGTTCTTACAAAAGCTTATCTACAATATCATCGAGGCATAAATCCCGGTTGATCAAAAATGCTCTCAACTCCAATTCCTTTGCTGATTCGGTGATCATGTATAATGATGATGTATTAGGAAGTTCTAAATCAAATGATATAGTTTTGGCGGATGAAACGCGGGAATTTCCTAGAACTGAACATTTTTCTCGAAATGAAAATTTCGAACCATATCCGCGTCAGCCTGTTCAGCCTGAAATAATAAATGGGTGTAAATTCAATTCTGATAATGATAGTGAATCGGATACCATTTCGGACTCTTCAGATAACGAAGAAATAAGGAACCTCCCTTATGAAGGCAATCTAGAAACCAGTGAAGTTCCAGAAAGCTTTAAATATGAGCTAGCATTGTGGGCCATCGAAAATAAAGTGGACAAAACTATCGTTAACAAGTTGCTTGCTGTTTTAAGAAAACATAATTGTCATACGAGCCTTCCATCTGATTCTAGAACGCTTCTCAAAACACCCAGATATGCAGCAGTTAGAACTGTTGAACCTGGTGAATACTATCATTTTGGGTTAGGAAACGCTATTCGGTCAGAAATCGATAAATGGGCTCGATGTTTTGATATAGCGATTCCAAATAATTTGAAGTTACTATTCAATATAGACGGAATTCCATTGACAAAAAGTTCTAGCAATCAGTTCTGGCCTATATTAGGTTCTTTATCATATTCATTGAAAGAATCTAAGCCATTCATTATTGGAATATATTGTGGAGTTAAAAAACCAGCTTGCCCCAATGAGTTTTTGAAAGACTTTGTTGGAGAAGTTATGGAATTACTTCGTGATGGAATCAAAGTCAACAATGGTTTAAAAACGTTAGAAATTGTTGGATTTATTTGTGACGCTCCGGCTCGAGCGTACATAACACAGATAAAATATCACTCTGGTTATTATGGGTGCGGAAAATGTTCTTATAAAGGCGAGTATATAATGGGGCGAGTGGCGTATCCTGGAGGGTTTAATCGTCCTTTGAGGTCTGATGAAGATTTCACAAATAAACTTACACCCGAACATCACACAGGGACTTCTATATTGCAAAACATTCCAGGACTGAAAATGGTTACTCATTTCCCATTTGAATATATGCATTTAGTTATTTTAGGCGTGATGAAAAAAATTATGCAATCTTGGATTGGTTCAAAGAAAACTAGATCGAAATTCAGACTAAAAAAACGGGAAATAACAGAAATATCTAGGCAACTTGAGTCACATAAAGAGTACACTTGCTCGGAGTTTGCCCGAAAACCGAGGGGATTGGACGAACTTGATAGATGGAAGGCTACTGAATTCAGACAGTTCCTTCTCTATTCAGGTCCGTTAATCCTAAAAACGATTTTGCCAAAAAAGTATTTTCAACACTTTCTTAGCCTTCATGTGGCAATTAGAATTCTATCAGTGACAGACCAAAGAGAAGATCTTATTAACTTTGCTTCGGAGTTATTAGTTTTTTTTGTTAAAGAATTCAAGTCTTTATATGGATCACACCTAGTTAGTTATAACGTTCATGGTCTTTTACATTTATGTGGTGATGTGAATGAGTTTGGGGCTTTAAATAAGTTTAGCGCATTTCAATTTGAAAACCACCTCCAATTTTTGAAAAATTTACTGAAAAAAAACGACAAACCGTTAAAACAAATAATATATAGAATTTCCGAAAGAAATAATATTCCAGTAAATTTCTTAAAGGTTAAAAAATCTCACTCTTTGCATAATCCACATCAGAATGGTGCTTTACCGGAAGGTTTTTTCGGGGAGCAGTTCAAAAAAATTAAACTTGGTACAGAACAGTATTCTATATCCGATTCCAAAAATGACCACTGTTGCATATTAAATGATAATACGGTTGTTCAAGTTGAAAATGTAGTCCGAAGTGAATCATGCAATCTATTTATTGTTGGCCGACAATTCACCAAAGTTGAAAATGTTTACCGAGAGCCGTGCGAGTCAGTTATAGTTGGTGAATATGTAGTTGAATTACTTGATCAGGAATTAAAGAAATGGCCAATAGAATTAATATCAAAAAAGGCTCAAAAATATCCAATTGTACAATCAAATGCATGGTATATAGTTGAACTTATTCATAAAGAGATTTGAAAAAAGATTGGAAAGACGCAAGCCTGCAAACCTATTATGATAATCACTATCCGGGTTTTAATTTTGGCACGTACAATGGCAGTCTTTCTCTTATCTTTTAAAACATAAACTGTTGAAATAAGATGGAAATTAGCTTTGAAGTTCTGTATTTTAAAGCTTGTACTTTTTCTCTGCAAATAGAATGTAATTTTCTCAATTTCATATAATTACAGGCTGTATTTCAGACCAAACCTACTTTAACAATAATGTTACAAAATCGTTTTGAAATAAATAGAACCTTTTAGCAGGATATTGTTTGCAATAGATCAAAAATGCAATTATATGAAAACAAGCTTCCATTAATACACAAGCATGCACTGATTAAATCGATTTGCATTAGGTCTTACGATATTTTATTTTTGTACACTATTCTACACAAAATAAACTTTTCGGAGGAATTTATTACTAGCCTTTATGAAGACAACTAATCGAAGATTGACCAAATTTTAAAAGAATTTTTTAATACTGTGATAACATCTAATTTATATTTCCAGAACTATGGATCGTGGATATTATGTTGTAGAATTTACAAAATCTAACAGTGGTGCTATAGTACCGAAGTCGTGGGTTGATTTACATGGACCCGAGAAAGAAGCCAGTTCGTGGCCAGATAAAAATGCCTCAAAACTTTCAAAGACAGGGGCTGATCCAGACGACAAGTGGCCAATTTATGAAATCAAATGCAAATATACATGTGGTAATTTTTTGTTTAATATATTAATTTTCATGGTAGTACACGTTACCATGAGTTAATCATATATTAGCTCACTAGGGACCTAATATGATTCACTCATAGGAATATAAATAATAATAAATAATAATAATAAAAAGGTCCTCAACGAGTTCCAACATGGATAACTTTTATTCTAGGTTGTTTATTAGTATTTCAAGTTAATTTTTAAACCAGTATAAATATATAAAGGTGAAAGCGTACTCCAATGAAATTTTTCCAAAATATTTCTAACACTTTCATTTATCTTTGAGGGTTTGATATGTAGATGCGATTATGTTTTTGTGCTTATTGAAAAATTTCATCTTAGGTCTTCATTCCTTTGCCTTAACTGCTAACACAGAAAATGAAGAGGCGCTAATTTGTAAAATCTAATTTTTACCAATCTTTATATTCTTCCAGATACATATGAAATAGCGGATAAAAAATTGAACAGGTATTTGGAGGGAAAGGAGACAGCGAGTTCCAGCAATGAGGACATAAACAATAAAAATAGTAGGAAACCAACTAATAGTCCATTATCATCAGAGGACGAAGCGGATGAGCCTCCTTCAAAAATGCCTGTTTTCGACGCTACATTTCACAAGAACAAAAAAAATAATGGTATTGGAAGTATTTTGCATTGAAGCAAGGGGCCAGTCAGTCACGAACCATAATATATGTATCTGCTGTAATTTAGACTTCAGCAAAGAGAATAGGCGAAAGTACAAAAATGACTAAAATATCCCATAATTAATAAGCAAGGAATATGAAAATGATTAGCCCCTTTCTTTTAAGTGTATCAAATATTATCTAAACCTTTTTTAACCGCAGCTAAAATTATTAAGTCATTCTCAACTAATTCGTCAAAAAGTTCAAAAAAATCAAGTAAGAATATTTGTATTACATTGAAGATTAATTATCACAGTAGTCTAAAAAATTTTATTATGAGTCCCTTTGACTTTCGGGAACCTCTAGTATAGCATGTTAATAAAACGCTCCTATTGGCGTCGGAATAAATAGGTGTGCTATCTTATATTAGATAACACAGGAGATTTTTTTTGCGATAATTAAATAATAAAAATCACAAATATAAAACATTTCATGAAATGGTTTTTAGACGTCTGTTTTATGCAAATTATTTGAAATGATTATATGAAATAAATTAAATCCTTGTTTTTTCCTATATTTTAGGTAAAAGTCCCAGAAAAACCTTGAAAAAAAGAAATTTATTTGGGTTAGAAAGATCAAAAGAATTAGTTGTAAATAATGGTATACAAATATGAATTTGTAAAATTATTGAAAGCTAACCATGTGGATTTTCTTTCAAAGACCCTTGTACTGAGTTGGAAGATTTCGATAGACCCACGTCATCATTTTTTCCAGAAGAGATTCTAGAGCCAGGCACAAGTGATGAAGGTAAGTTGTTTTATAACTTTAATTAAGTGTTCGTGGTGAATGGTATTTACTAGGAATTCAGTGAATATTTACAAAGGTTATTCTAACACGTTAAGATATATTTCTAACAAATAAACTGGTAAAATTAAAGTTTTTATATTTTCATTTAGAAATTGTAATTAAAAATAAAAATAAAATCGATGTGGGAGAAAATAACAAAACGGACGCAAATGAAGGTAAATAATCTTCGAGCTATTCTTTGAAAAACAATGCAAGGAAGAATTGGTATACTAGGCTTTGAATTCGATCCCACAAGCCAATATGGCTTTTAAAAGGAAGAGAGTTGGTTAATTTTACCGGTAAATTACCTATTTTCACATACCGTATTTTAAATTACCGCAGTAAATAGCCATAAATTACCACCGAACGGCGAAAGGAACTTAGTACCAAAAGTTTACTAATTTTCAAGTTTACTGAATAATTATTTACATTAGTGTAGCGTCTTCATAGTCACACATTGGTGGACCGTTTCATTTTATATCGAATTATGTTCAGTTACCGTTTGCCGTTATTTGAAAATTTATCCTGTAATTTACCCGCTTAATTACTTATTTTTAAGATACGGTATTTTTACATCCCTGGGCTTTTATTTCTTTGAATTTCTGATAACAATTTGGCAATTCATTGACCACCGTTAAAATCTGCTTTCCACTTGGTGAACTAGTGAACCAGATCTGTGCACACCCGTTTCATTTCTCAGTAAAAATTCCAAATAAACACCAAGTGGGATACTGCAGGCAAACCGACCTGTAACTTATAATAGCAACGAAAACTATTTAACCGTTATCGAAATTTTTAACCTAAACTGTAAATAATATTAAATAAGCGAAAATATTTGTTTTTTATAGATCCTAACTCGCTCAGTCGAGATAACGATATTTCTGCAGGTACTGTTTGTAAGCTTCTGGCGTTCTTAGTTTTATAGTATATTCTGCTTTTTACTAGGGATCATAGAAAAGTCTCCTTTTTGTACTCCTGTAAACACAAAACAAATTCGTCCTGTAACTCTAGGTGATCAAAAAGATAATTTTATTGTTTCTATAAATTCGTTAATAGAAGCAGAAACCATATTATTTTACAGATCGCTTATCTGCTGTCAGTGTTGATCGCGACAATTCCACAGGTAATGTTAAGAATTTGTAAATAACAAGAGCCAAAAATTTATATGCTGTTAGTTATTTCAGATTCAATTCAATGCAGAGATAAATTGGTCATGGTTCATAAAGGTAAATATTGGAATGAAACTAAACGTTGGCAATTTTCGTAGAGGATTAAATATGCAAAGGTTTCGAAGGGTTGAACATATAGTAAAATCTTATTAGATGGATAAGAACTTAGTTTTGAATATTTAAACAAAAAACTTTGAATGAAAATTTGAAACGATGACTCTAGCTCCATTTATTTCATATTTAAAGGGAGGGTGAAATGGAAAATTAAGTGATTTTTTATCGTTTCTTCTACTAATTGTTAGACCAATCACCATCGTGAAACATCCAAGAAATAACACCTAATGATCTTAAAACTTCAATTAATTGGAAATTTTATGGATAATTTCAAATAAGTACCTCCGACCAATCGCGTAACGCCCTGCCTTTTTATTAACCAAATTTCTGAGGCACGCTCCGTGTCTAATGAAATTTATCGGCAGATTTGAGAAAATTTGCGCACGATATGACAATCGTGGTGTGAGACATTTAGTTTGCCTTGAAAATTTTGTTAACAAAAAGGCAGGGAGTCACGCGATTCCTTGGGGGTACTTATTTAAAATTATATATAAAGTTTCAGACTAATTGTAATTTTAAAATCATTCGGTGCTAGTTGTTGGCTGTTTCAGTATGCAGATTGGTCGTATAATTAGTAGAATAATGTATAAAAAATTACTTGATTTTCCTTATCATCCTCCCTTTCATAGAGTTTATAGTTTAGCTTAAGGTCTATCTTCAGAGTTTCTTCAATATAGATCTATGGTGAAATTAAATATTCCTATTTTTCGCAAGTAAATTATGCATGAAAACGTCCTATTTGATTTTTTTAGCAACAATTAACCGGCTTGACAGAAATATGGAGTTACTAAAAATGGAAAATGCTCAAATTATCCAAACACTTGGAACAATTTTAAGAAAATTGAATGCCAAAGATGCACCAGCAACTGAAATAAATGAACAATTTAATAATGAAACAAGGAAGAAGAGTTTTAAACTACCGTTAATCACGACAAGTGATCTTTCAGAATTAGAAGAAAAACTAACTTCAGAAAGTCACAGAGCCCAAATGGTGAGACCCATATTATTTATCTTATTTTATGATGGAGATATGAAATAAGTATTATCATGCTATAGCAATTTCCTTAAGGGATTTCTTGTGGTGTTAGATTTAAGTTGATTTAGAAAACTTCAGAGTGAAAATCCTAACTTTAATTTAGTGGTCGCAAGTGTAAATATTTAATTAAATTTAGCAGAGGCTAAGACTTATTATTCACGAACATTTGTTCAATTTGCTTGGAGGGCTTTATTATTATTTAGAAATTCTGATGAGAAAGACAAATAAAGTAGTTGCTGCATCAGAATTTCAATAAAATATATATAATTTTTTGCTTACAAATATATCAAATATATATGACAAGAGGTCATTGTCCGGGCCGTAAAATTAAAAAACAATTTAACTTATATTTTTGTTATAGGCAAATATTCTGAAACAAATTGGAGGAACTCATTTATCTGACTGCATTAAACGAATTCTTAGGATAACATTTAGTGATCGTTTGGCATCTCAGTTCTCTTGGGAAGGAAAGAAGGGAAAGAAACCACTGAAAGGGCTAAATTTAATTAATTTAATTATAGGTACATATTTTTAAAATAAGTAACATTTATTTCAGCATAATTATTTTTAATATTTTTTATTAGATGTTGCCTTAAACGATAAAACTCTGAAAGATGTTACTGAAAAAGCCATAGAACGCGAAGTTAAAGAATGGTTTAGACACGCGAAAGGTCGTGCCGACCAAAGGGATAAAAAAAACGCTGAAAAAAATAAAGAAATTGAAACATTGTAAAATTTTACTTTCAATGTGGAAATCAAAAATAATTAAAGAAAACCATTATTCTATGAGAGCGATAGCTCTCTTAGATAAGACCTCATACCGACTTCAATGTATAAGGATGGTTTTTTGATTGGTTATAACTTTTTTTGTATCGTATTAACTGCTTTGAAAAAATTCCACAGAACTACAATTCGGGCCCTAAATATGTGGTTAAAATTTCAAAAAGATCCATCCATTAGTTTTTCTTATAAAAAATAAAGTTGCTAAGGGTGGTTTTCATTTCCATAAAAATTTTACGATATTTTGATGAAAATCCTGAAATTTTCCATAGAAATAACATGGGAAAAATTTAACAGATAGCCTTTTTGTGGAAGCCGTCATGAAATAACTATACGTTTGTTTGATTTGAAAACGGTTTCAAATGAAAGCCTCATATTTAGTATTTGTGCTTTCTAGCTTTCATTGATTAATTTTAAGTTTAAGTATGTTTAATTTTAAATTTTCAAAATTACCCCAATCTGCGTTATTTAAGCATGGATAGACTGATTTACTAGAAAATATCAGCGCGACCAAAATTGGCCTTTTTTTGCGTTTAGTTGCGTCATATTAATCCGATTGTTTTTTCTTAATGCCTTTTGGTTGAAATGGCCTATCGATAGTGAAATAAGACTGCTTTAATAGCTCTTTTCCCCTTTTTCACCCCGTTTGTGGCCGCCATTTTTTTAAGGTGAAAAAATTTGAGAGTGGGTCCTTTTTCGTTGTCATTTTCATATATTTTGAGGATTTGCTCATGGATGGATTTTAAATATAATATAAAGTAGGTTTCAAGCTTTAATATAAGCCCAATTTCATAATTTTCCAACTTTTTATTGTCCCACAATCTATTTCTAAACTTGGCACTTTTTTTAAGGCGGTGAAACCCGTGAAATTGCGCTAAGCCTTGGCTTACCGTTAATTTTGCCATTTAAAAAAATTGTTTACCTCTCGTTGCCCGTTACTTCGCCTTCTCGTATCGTCGAATTTTTAAAGTTAAGACTTTGAAAGTAGTGCTTAGTTTTCTTAAATATTATTTAATTGTATAAAATTTTAATATTATAATTGCGTAAAACGAATTCAATGTTTTTTGTTGATGGAACGCGCCTTGCATTTGAATTTCGTTCCCTCGAAACTACCCCCTTTAAGTTACTGGCCGGACTCCGCTGGAGGCTTTTCCTTTATCGCCGCGGTCGCTCCTTCAGCCTCGAAAACAGCTGTAGTGAGAATTGTTATTTACTAAAATGTATACGCTCAGTGTGTTGTTGTGTTTGCATTTTAATGCTTCTAATCGTAGTACGTGTCGAGGTTTACGAATCCAACGTGTGTTGCGAAATGAAAATCAAGGGTGGATACTATATGATCTATGCTTTAAAAGGAATTTGACGGCGACATGCAGCCAAGCAAAACGGTATTAGGCCTTGCCAAAACTTGACTGAGCTATTGCGCCTTGTCATATTATCACCTATCAATGATATAATAAATTCACCCTCGGATATCCTGTGACGAGGAGATGGTTTTAAAGTTACTAACACTCGATTTTGGAGTAGATATTGTCTTGTGACACTTGAAGTAACGATTTAATCTTATAAACAAACTAACATCATGAGCCCATATCGTAAATTAACCGATGTTGATATTAAAGCTTAATTGAAATACTGATACCAATTTTTTTAACTCAATGAATTTTAATATCAACATCAACAATTATCTTCTGAAAGAGATAACTACTTATATTCCATTCAAATTTCTCGCAACATTTCAAATTAACGAGTAGAAATGTGCAAATGAAGTTCAAACTGATTAATTGGGCAAATTGCTATATTGTTCACCGTTACCGATGACAGATAGATTTGCGTCCTTCAGTAGTGTTTATTATGCTTGTAAAATGGTAAGCGAAATCTGTGATTAAAGTTTAAAATAGACATGAGCAAAAACAGCTTTATTCATATCAACTCGGTTACCGAATATCTAAAATTTGACCAAAATTAAAAAAATATTCTCTTCGTGATTAAAAATCTTGTTTGAAGCAGCAAGCGGCCATCTAATCCTTATTTACCTTCTTTTGAAAAAAATAATAGGTTGATACCTCTTTCAGTAGATTGTTCATTGATATTTCAGTTTCATTGAGTTTAAAAAAAAATTAGTTCCACCATTGGTTGATTTTCAATATTGACCAATCAATAATCACAAATTTTAATAACTAAATCACAAAAACCGGTTCAAAACCATATTAGTTTTGAAACGATTAAATTATAATTTTAACCATATATACTAGTTAATTCCTCGTAGGTAATTAGTTAATTGTCTTAGTCAAATTAATGCTGAATATTACATACAAAAAGTAAATAATAAATTAACTTCTAAAATTTAAATGTAAGTGTGTGCATTATTTCCCAATTAATAAAAGATATCCACCTATTTTCACTCAAATTAATTACTAATTTGTGGATAATGGATAGAAAATGTCGAGCTCTAATTGCGATATAGCTAAAATCAATCCCACTGGCTATTTATAATACAATATAACCTTTGCCCTATGTTTACTATATTGAATTTTATTTGTAAAATTTAAAACATAAAATAGTATTACAATTTATTTAATTAAATAATTATTAATAAATTTCAATAAAATAAATTCTGGTTAAATACATAACACTACTTTTTATTAATTTTCTGAAATTATCAGAGCTAAATATCAAAGACACATATTTAATTGCTCTCATTTTGACACAACTGCAACCGTATAGATTTATTCATTTAATAACATTTCTCATTTCTAATTATTTAAATTCAAAGGGCTGTATTAACTTTTAAAGGTGAAAACCCAGCTGACTTAGAAGTAAAAAAATACCAGGCTGCCAGGCTGTCTCTAACACAACAAAGTTGGCCATTCTCGCTTATGAGAAATGAATCCTTGTCATATGCATCTCTGGACTTTAGGAGCTCCAGGACTCCCAACTGAAGCAGGGTGGGAAATAGGGATTTTTTTAAAACTAGACATTGGGCCAGCGACCCCCCTGCCCTGGAATAAAGAACTGGTCCATGACCATTGACCAGGGCGCGGCGTCTGCTAAACTAAAGAAGTGGGTAATTAAAATAGTTGAGATAATGTCTGGACCCTGGTTACCCTAGAATTTCCTTAGTGGTCCTGTGGACCACTGCTCACCCTCCGATTTAATTTTTAAACTGGTCATTTTCCCTGTGCCACCGCCTTATTTACAACGCTGAACTGAAGATTTCTTTTGACCGGACCATAGCCTACTCGATCACGCGCAACACGTCGCAAGCTGCTTGCGCTATAGCGCGAGTCAGGGTGGGAAATAAGGATTTTTTTAAACTGGACATTAGGCCAGAGACCCTCCTGACTTGGAATAAATAAACTAGTCCGTGACCATTGGCCAGAGCACGTCGTCTGCTAAGCTAAAGAAGTGTGTAATTAAAATAGTTGAGTTAATGTCTGGACTCTGGTTACCCTTGAATTTTTTAGTAGTCTCGTGGACCACTGACCCCCCTCCGATTTAATTTTTGAACTGTACCAGGCAATTTTTAAACTCGTCATTTGCCCTGTGTTACCGCCTTATTTCCCACGCTGGCGCGAGTTGCTTTGCGTTGTCGAGTGCGTGATGGAGCGGGCTATGCCTGGAGTCCCAACCCCCGTTCTTGGAAGAGGGAAGTAACCCCTAGGAGGATGGAACTCGTTCCTCCTAGGTAACCCGTTACTTACTACCAAAATACCCACTAGCATAGCTCACTCGATCACGCTCTCTTTTCCCCGGCTACATATTTTGAAGAGGGCACTTTTTAGGCGTATTAACAATCTTGGATCACCTTTGTGGACTTTTATGGTAGCCCTTATAAATTGAGTCGGCATTGCCCTGACTATATTGTGTTTAAGGTTTATAAGCTTAATATCAAACAGACGTTAGTTAATGCTACAAAAAAGTTCGAAATTGATAATCTCGGATCGTCTTTGAGAAGTTTTAAGGATATCCTAATTTCATATTGGGCTTATGAAAAGTTTGAGCTAAAGGTTAAACAGACATAAATCAGCGTTTTAAAAAATTGTGTAAAACTGTCAATTTGGTCCGATTTGTGGAATTTTTAGGGGAGCGCCTCGCGTTTCAATAAAGGGTTGTAAAAAATTGTATTATGTTAATTACAATAAGAATACAATGAGTTACGTTTTTATTTTTTGGAGTATCATTATAAATAAATGACTGTTGAGCTAAAGTTACGGTCCCCTTTATATATGTTTCTGCTTAGTGTAGATTTTGAAAATGTAAAACAGTTTCTTAACAATCTTAATTAAAATGAAGACTGAAGGAGCAGATATTAATCAAAAATGTCTTGATTAGAATCAAGTCCTAAAAAGTATCGATAAGACTGAGGTTATCACTTGACTGAAGGATCAGATATTAATTTTTCTTTTAATTGAAACTTAAAGGCATGCTTAAGAAAAAGCAACGTTCCATTACCGTTTTCCGTTGAAATAACTTATTTTACAGGTAATCAATTTCAAAAATTTACTTATCTCGGGTTTTCGGGCACAATTCCATTCTCCCAAAACATTTTATCATTACATTAATTACTTTTGAGAGATAACGTGTCAAAATAAGCTTTAAAACAATAAAAAACTGAATGAGCGGTCTGTTTAGCCATGACCAAAACCTTCAAATCAGTGTTGCTAATGTTAGAAAGTGGATGTTCCCACTTCCATTTTAAAAATTTGCCGCATTTCCCACACCCCCTTTTTTACAGTCATATTTATCTGGACTATTTTATCATACTAAGTTTAATATGGAATATCACTCCGCATGGCTTTGACAATATGTACAAATGCTATAAAGCTTTAAAATTCTCAAAATATGCTTTCTTTTTTTTTTCAGTGCCAAACTTAAAATCACCGAATTTATTTCAAAATGTCGCTTGAAATTATTAAACCGGATAAAATTTTCGAAAATGCACTAATTTTAACTGTGCAGTTAAAAATTAGTGCATTTTTGAAAATTTTGCAGAAAATTCCGACATTTGATTAATTTCGGAAAAATATTACTTTTTCCCCACAGAGCCTAAAACCAAACCTAAATCTCCCACGATGTGGAAAATTACCCACACATTGTCAAAACTGCTTTAAAAACTTACAACAAGCACACTTTCGAGACATGTTCTGAACAAATTAGTGCTTAACCCGCTAATAGTACGACCACGGAGAATTGATGTAAACTGTAGTTGAAATATATTCATGTGCGAACTGCGGCACTGAATGGTCTCTAACCATTGTTTGAAACTAGAGAGAGAAATAGTGAGCAGCATTAATCATGTCCTGAGCTATGAGAATGAACAGTATGACTGTTGACTGAAGTACACTAGACATTACATCATTTTGCATAACCACGAGTAAAAATCTAACTGTCCCTACTTAATTTTCCGCCATTTTTTTAAAACGTATCCACTGCGAAGCATGCCGGGCACAAATGAGGGAACCTTTTAAAACTCAATGTCATACACATACTCTCTCAAAAGTAATTAATGTAATGATAAAATGTTTTGGGGGAATGGAATTGTGCCCGAAAACCCGAGATAAGTAAATTTTTGAAATTGATTACCTGTAAAATAAGTTATTTCAACGGAAAACGGTAATGGAACGTTGCTTTTTCTTAAGCATGCCTTTAAGTTTCAATTAAAAGAAAAATTAATATCTGATCCTTCAGTCAAGTGATAACCTCAGTCTTATCGATACTTTTTAGGACTTGATTCTAATCAAGACATTTTTGATTAATATAATAATAGTTTTTATCATTTCATAATTTCCTATAAAAATCCTTACAGCGTCCTTGGTTAATCCATTGGATGTAAGCCTTAAATCCATGATACATCTGTATTAAATCCAACCATTATCTCGTTAAAGTGAATAGAAAGTAGATAATACGTCTATTGCTAGTTGTAAATAAGTACAAAACAAAGATTACTAAAATCCCAAGTTCATCCACGCTATATCCTAACAAACTCCAAAAATACCTCCCACGGATATAGTTTGGATGTTAGGTGGACGGACATATGGAGAGTCAGATGATGTCCATAATACGTTTTTACCGAAAATCTGGATATCCGAGGGATATGACTTTAATCCATAACATATGTCTGTCGTACGTATTATGGACGTATTTGTGTTGGGTGGGTAGTGTTATATAAGAATAAAATGTCGCCCTTTCCATAATTTTTAGTGTTTCCTATTTGACGTAAAAGCCAGTTTTACGTCTATACTCAACAGTTTATACTCTGGTGGTCTTCAGCTATAGTAAACGATCCCGTACGTTTAACCATGAATCTTTTTAAGCACATTTAATTAATCTCACTAAGTATTAAATCAATTTTCAAATTATTCATGTCCATTCTTAAATTATTAATGTATTTTTTTTTCAAAATTATTAATATTGTAACTTGTATTGTAATCAAAGTCGGTACTGTGGCATTACTACTGTGACGAAGGTCAGTTAAAAACTATTAGCATAATCGTCGCAGTTGCCAAAATAAACGTCTCCGAGTTAAGACGAGGGCGTACTCTTTCAAACAAAAAATTACTTTCTAAACACAGGTCCATTAGCCAATGAGAAAAACCGGAAATACATAGTTCAAATTTGGCGAGTTATTGCCAAGGGCATTTGTAAAGGTTAAAGCGTATAATCATTTTCTATGTATCCTCAATTCTAATGCGAACCTAATATCTATCACTTAAATGTGGATTTAACTTTCGGCTCACTCTTAACCGTAAAGACCTCCTAAAAGAGGACACGAAACAAGGTCAATTTTCGTTTTTATCTAAGGTATATTACTTCATAGGCCCAATCGTTTCAACACTGGAGAAATGAAGCAATAACATACACATTATCTATTAAAGTTCCCATTTACGTTTACACTATATATAAATGCAGTAAAGCTGATTTAAAAATTTAACACCAAATTTGAAATGTTAATATCAAAAGATGTTCTTGAATATTGACATGAAACAGAGTTTTATACCTACACCACTACTAAAAGAATCGTAATGCCGAAAATATTTAAAATATTTCCATTCAATATTCTGCAAAAAGAAAATTTTACCGTTTTGTAAGAGATCTTTTCATCCTACTCGCTTCATATTAACATGATATTAACTTTGATGTGCGTGTAGTGTTTCGATTCAGATGCAATCTTCAATACTCGTTCTATATAAACTCTCACTTGTGTCATTCTAAAGAAAGAGGTTTATCTTAAATAATTAAATAAATGTAACTGATATTAAATATTTTAATCGTCAGTAATTTCTGTTAATTATTGTTAAGTCGGTTTATGAAACTTAATTCCTACAATAATTTTAAACATAGCTATCTTTAACGTTATACTTCTAGCGAACACCCATATCAGAACTTTTGTAAATTTAGGGTATATAAGGCGACTGATTCACACCAAGGAATGAGAAAATGCGCAATTGCGTGAACCTTTGGTGGACACCCTGCCATTGGGAGGCTAGACGTTTATCTTAACCCTAGACCCTCGCCGCGTACATTTTAAGCCTAACGACGACGATGGAGTAGAAGCCAATGTTGCAGATTGGTGTCTATGTGGTATAGACGAAAGACCAGTAGATGGTAGTGTTAGAAGACAATAAGAACAGATTATTGTGTTTGTGGTGTACACGAAAGGCGAGTGCACAGTGTTGTTGTTTGGCGAAACAATGGCGGCTAGACAGCAGATGAAGGTGTTACGGATATTTAATGATTGGCGTTAAATTAAATAGATAAAGCAAGGAAGCAAAAATTTTCTGAATTTCTGTATACTGCGAACTCGGTCCGGAAATTGCGAACACGTTAGCTCCGATTTGCCAACTGCGAACGCGGTGACAGACAGACACAAACAGACACATCCAGTGTAATACCTCTCCGTGACGTCATCGTCACTCGGAGAAGAAAAAACTATGGCTGTGTCAACAGTTTAAATTTAAACTAATGTGCCAACGTTTCAATTTTATGCTTGTTATGGAATAGAGTAAAAATTGTTAACTATTTTTAAACCAAATTTTAACCATATACCCAAATTTACCATTATGAAACCTAATATGGAATATAGAAAAATGTTTAACTATGTTTATACCATATTTTAACCATATATCCTGACTTTCCATTACCAAACCCTATATGGAATAGAGAAAAAATGGTTAAATATTTTTAAACCAAATTCGAACCATATATCCAACTTTCCATTATCAAACCATATATGGAATGGTCAAAAGTTTTTAACATAAACCATTTCTTAACCATATTTTAACCACTTATCCTAACATGTCATTATCAAACCATATATGGAATAGTTCAACATTTAAGATAAACCATTCATACACCAATGGTTTGCCAATCAAAGTAAATCATAATCACACCATTGTCTAGCTAAATTAAAACCATTAATGGTGCAGCGGGAGAGGATATACCCTTTTTATACCATTCATGAACCATTATTTTTAACAGTGTATATTGGAAAGAGCATTTTAAATTTTAATTGTTACAAGTTAATAATTGAAAGGTTAATACTTTTAAAATTTGCAGTATTAAAGGAGCAACGGTTGTATTAGCTAGCATTTCTCGTATTGTAATTTGGCGTATCCCATTCCCTTAATCAAGCGTCGATATTTTCATTATTAAATCTTTGTTTTGCCCACAGTGTCGTAAGAATATTTGAGACAAGTCTGCTTTCCACACATTTGTTTAATGCTAAGTTTAAAGCTCAGAATTACCTGCACGAGCTTGATAGTTTGATATTGGACGAACCCATGGACTTGATCTTTCTCTGTTCCGTGTTTCGAGTCTTTGTTGTTGGAAACACTTTGGCTGCATTGGCTTTCAATTTTGAAGTGGTACTGTATGTAGTGAAATTTTGCCCGACCGATCTAAAATAGGTACATAAACATTTAAGTCTTATTTAAACTTACAATGGGAATAAATACAGCAATTTCTTTTTCAATTACAGGGTCATAAGAAATTTTACGTAAAATCGTCCTTATCAATCTTTGAAAGATTTTTATGATCTTCAAGATCGACTCACATTTATCTAAATGATATTCAGCTTTGATAGAATTAAAGAAATTGCGTTCAACTATCGAAAATTATGCTCTTGTATTAATGGTAACGTAAGCCCATTAATTTTCGACAACATAATGCCGCTCCTAAATTTCGGGCTGCAACTAGCGCAACCAAGCAATTTTTTACAATTTAATATAGCGTAAAATGTTACATCTCTTCATTTTAAACCACTATAACGTATAATTTGACCTATTATGTAATACTGTTTTCGTACCATCGCGAAAAAGGAATTTTATAATCGTTATTTGCAAACGAATAAGTGATCCTGATGAATAGTTGTTAGTACTGTTTACTTTTCTATGGCATTACAGGAATGGACAATATCCTTTCAGTAATATTTATTTTGTTTAACCGTCAAAAGATTGTCTTACTTGACATAAGATACAGAATTTTCAACCATCGCGCTTATTACGTACACTTTAGCTGCTCATTTTTATGATGCATACGTAATACATGAATGTAATGTAGTTTTTTGAATAATCAAAATATTTCTAACAGTAAAAAATTAATATTGAAATGTCACCTTAAAATAAATTTTGCAGCTGAGTTTTCCTTGCAAAGTATGCTCGGTCATTATCACCGTCTAAAACTAAATTCATTTACTCTTAGTAACACGAATGAATTCATGATAAAATTCTATATTAGAAGAGGTACTGTTAATTATTATAGAACATCTAGATGGTTTCACCTACGATGGCATAGGACTCATTTTTGCAAATTTTACATCCAATTTTTTTATCCGTTCACAATAAGCAATTTATTGAAATAAAAAGCTCATGAATGCTTTGTTCAAATAATCTATATCTATATCAGAAGTAATAGAAGGGACTAGAAGTATCTAAGCTAACCAAATTCTTCACTTGGTGAAAGTGAATATTCTTGATAACACACCAACGGTTTGCCCTTCGGTAGTGGTTTCTGAATTCTCCCTCCAAAACGTGAGACGTTCACGGCGGGAGACGGTCGAACTAGATTCAAGCACCCGCGTTCTTGTTCCGCGGTTTTAGGTTGAGGGGCAGGGGGTAGGAATTTTTTTTTTCGGAACTCGACCAATTTTTTTCTCTCTAGTGTAGGCGCGATGGAAGCGGCATAAAATCCTCAAATTTGTTCACTAGTGCCAGGATCTACTACAAATGCTAGAGCTCTTTTCTTCTAGTCCCTTATTTTACTTCTGTCTATATAAATAGAAGTCCTGACTGAGTGACTGACTGACAGGATGACTGATAGTCAACGCTCAGCCCAAACCACTTGCCCTAGAAGGCTGAAAATTTGCAAGAACGTTACTCATAAGTATAGTAGGCGGGTACTAAGAAAGATTTTTCCAATACGCCGCCATCTTAAAAAATGGCGCTCAGAAATGAAAATGATCTTCTCTATGCAACAGTGTTCGCGCGTTTCAACCGATTTCACAAATTTAGTACACAGGTTTCCTTTAACCTATAGACGGGCTGAATGGTCTTTCGGGTTAGATTTCTTGCCATCTTTTTAAATGGCGGCCAGAAATTTAAAACCCTTCTTTGTGGAAAAATGTCCGCGTGAATAGTAATAAAAACTATCCTGACGGGCTGACGGGCAACGCCGAGTGCCTTCGCTCCTAGGGTGCTACAAAAATATTAGTCATCAGTAAAATCTACCCATTGTTTGTATCATTTTGATGGAAGTTCTTATTACACGCGAGCGACGCCGTGCGGGTAGCAGCTAGTGTTATATAAGAATAAAATGTCGCCCTTTCCATAATTTTTAGTGTTTCCTATTTGACGTAAAAGCCAGTTTTACGTCTATACTCAACAGTTTATACTCTGGTGGTCTTCAGCTATAGTAAACGATCCCGTACGTTTAACCATGAATCCTTTTAAGCACATTTAATTAATCTCACTAAGTATTAAATCAATTTTCAAATTATTCATGTCCATTCTTAAATTATTAATGTATTTTTTTTTCAAAATTATTAATATTGTAACTTGTATTGTAATCAAAGTCGGTACTGTGGCATTACTACTGTGACGAAGGTCAGTTAAAAACTATTAGCATAATCGTCGCAGTTGCTTGATACGATGTTACTAAGAACTGTTCATATTGTCTATTTGTCTCACTTATACCATACAGTATTGGTAAACTTATGGTTAAAAGTGTTTAACAGTTTCTGAAAATATTTATACAGCTTGTGCGACTTGAAATTGTTTCTTTAAATGATGCGAAGAAATATTGAAACACTCATTTAAAATATGAAAATACAAGTAGGATGTCAAAACAAACCAAGTAATGAAGCGTGGTAATAGTTCCTAAAAGGCCATTATCTTTTCCCTGAAGTTTGGTTTTAATATTTCCTTCTGCTAAGCTAAGGTGAGCTATATTTGTTTCGAAATATATTTTAGGATTGGATAAAGTGATAGCTACACGCAAGAACATGCTTAAACATGCTTGACTTTGATAACCTTAACATGGATATAACACCTATTGCTCTAGTTAAGAAAAATAACTATGAGTTTTTCAATTTGATAATTAAGATGTAATTAACGAAAAACGTTCTCGTAGCCCAATTATTTATTTGTAGCAGTTCTTAACGACTGAAGGAAACTTGTTAAATTAGTTTATATCTTTACTGACGAAAACGTTAGTTAGTTCTGCTTACTTCCAGTATGCGGTTATTTGCATCTTGCGAGATGAACATCATGTCGAACTGCCATGAATGCAACATACAGATAGTTTACAACCCCCTTTCTTTCTATCGTAATGGTCACGAAAGGAGAGATATAATATTATTTAAAGGCAAGGGCGATATCAGTGGCGTCCCTTGATGATTGCTTTTCTTCTGCCTATATCTGTATGGCATCCATTTTAGCTCCACCCTCCTCCAACAATGTCATTGGTTCCTGCTGTTTGCAGGGTCAAATATGTGTGTGAAAGATTGGCTGAAATTCTGAGGACTCCAATCAGCCGCCTCTTGTTTTAGAAACTGCTTTTGACATATGGGAGTTTAAAATACCATCTCCTTTTGTTTCTCGTTTTCGTTGAATCAAATATGAACAACGAAATGACCTTCCACATTTAAAATTGAAATGTTCTGCCTTGTATTAATAATAGTTGCGAAGAGAAGTCTGATTAGAAGCTACGAGTCGATTTACTGAAGGAATGCTTCAATCGCCATTCGAGTTTATCCCATAGGAGAGGACGCTAAAAAATTCGTGGCTTTTGATCATACCAGGAAAAAACTCTTGAGCCAAAAATTAAATTTTAACTGAAAAAAACCAAATGGAAGAACTATTTAACTCGAGCAATCGGTACAACTTGACTTTTGCATTTTCGGATGAGGTAGAAATTAAGCACTTTCCTAAGAATTAAGTGTAGCATTTATTACGAAATTACACATTTATATATTTTATTACCTTCATTTTACCCAGAATATTATCACCACTAAGTTTTATATTTTTTGTTTTGTAACTTTACCAATTTATTTCATATCACTACTACTATTTAAGTTATAAAGATTAAATTTTAATACATCGCACTGTACTCTACGTCGTTTGCAGAATTTTGAGTCGGCAAATAAAATTCACAGTGTTTCAGTTTAAAGATCACTCAATTTAAAGAGCATATTCAGCAACTTTTTCATGTCGAAAGACACTTGTTGGAAAACAGTAAACTAAATCCCCTTTATAATTTGACTACTTACATCAATTTGAGAAATAATTCATTTCAGAGTTAATAAATATAGAGCAAATAGGAAGATAGTTTTCAAATATCGACCAATTTTTTATAAAAGCTACGTGTCTGGATAAATTTCAAAGTTATAAAATTATTAATCAAAAATGTCTTGATTAGAATCAAGACCTAAAAAGCAGGGTTGTTGATTTTTTTGATTTTTTCCAAAAAAATCCAAAAAATCCATTTTTTTGATTTAAATCGGATTTTTTTGATTTTAATTGATTTATTTGATTTTTATTGAACTACTAGATAGTAAATTACCAACATGAAAACTTTTGAGTCAAAATGAACCAAAAGTAAAATAATCATGACATTTAAGCAGCTATTGGATATTGTTACTATTCAAATTCTTGTATAAAAAGACTAGCTTGGCCGCAATTTCATTTCCTAGCCTATCCAGCAAGACAAACTGGAGTTCTGGGAAAAACTTAAACTAAAATATACCAAAACCAAGAATATTTTTAATTTTAGGTCTTTTCTATTTAAATTTCTTCTCGAGTTTCTTAAACCACTTGTTGGGATCTAAGAAAACATTTTTTAAAAGTAAAAATATATTCTTGATTTTAATCAAATGATTTTTTTAAAAAAATCGCTTGATTTAAATCATGATTTAAATCAGTGATTTAAATCAAACTGATTTAAATCAAACAACCCTGCTAAAAAGTATCGATAAGACTGAGGGTATCACTTGTCTGAAGGATCAGATATTAATTTTTCTTTTTAATTGAAACTTAAATGCATGCTTAAGAAAAAGAACGTTCCATTACCGTTTTCCGTTGAAATAAATTATTTTACTGGTAATCAATTTCAAAAATTTACTTATCTCGGCTTTTCGACCACAATTCCATTCCCCGAAAACATTTTATCATTACATTAATTACTTTTGGGAGAGTACGTGTATGGTTTTTGCGTTTTAAAAGGTTCCTAAAGACGTTACATCCCCATTCGTGACCGGCACGCTTCGCAGTGGAACATTTTAATTATTCTAAAACCGATGGCGCCAAATTCAATAGGGACAGTAAGATTTTTACTCGCGGTTTTGAAAAATGATGTAATATCAAGTGTACTTTAGTCAACCGTCGTATTGTTCTTTCTCATAGTTCAGGGCATGATCAGTGTTACTGCCCAATTTCTCTCTCGAGTTTCTAACAATGGTTAGAGACTATTTGATATGTCACGGACAACATTTGTAAATTCTTAGTAGCACAAAAGGAAAAAAATCCAATTTTTTTATATTTTGGTTTGAAATAAATAAACTCATCATAGTAGTTATAACGAACAGAAAGTCAAGAGAATGGCACCGGTAATGAGCAGCAAAAAAAGAGGAATGTTTGCTTCAAGTTAGCAGAGGGACATGGTAGTGAAAATGGTAATCTAGAATTTTGTTCGTTCAAACCTTAATATATCGTGAAAAATTCAAGTGAGGAGGCGGCACTGCCAAGAAAGATTGATTTTGGCAGATAACAGCGAAAAAATTATGTTCTACACACACTCGGACTATGGGAGAGTTTCAAGGTCGAGGTCGCACATGATGAAATTTCAACTCCAGTTTTCATCAGTTCTCCCTAGTCGTACTAGTAGCAGGTTAAGCTATAGTTTGCTCAGGTCCTGTTAGTCTCGAAAGGGTTATATAGTGCTTGAAACTTTTAAAAGGTTCTTGTCATGGCTAAACAGACCGCTATTACAGTTTTTTATTGTTTTATAGGCTATTTTGACACGTTATCTCCCAA
This sequence comes from Phalangium opilio, assembly GCF_054372755.1. Classification (NCBI taxonomy): domain Eukaryota; kingdom Metazoa; phylum Arthropoda; class Arachnida; order Opiliones; family Phalangiidae; genus Phalangium; species Phalangium opilio. The sequence goes on from NW_028324185.1 coordinate 445,473, forward strand.
AAGTAATTAATGTAATGATAAAATGTTTTCGGGGAATGGAATTGTGGTCGAAAAGCCGAGATAAGTAAATTTTTGAAATTGATTACCAGTAAAATTATTTATTTCAACGGAAAACGGTAATGGAACGTTGTTTTTTCTTAAGCATGCATTTAAGTTTCAATTAAAAAGAAAAATTAATATCTGATCCTTCAGACAAGTGATAACCTCAGTCTTATCGAAACTTTTTAGGTCTTGATTCTAATCAAGACATTTTTGATTAATATCTGTTCCTTCAGTCTTCATTTTAATTAAGAATGTTAAGAAACTGTTTTACATTTTCAAAATCTGCACAAGCACCCACAAGTACCTACAAGCACTCGGGGCAAGTACCTACAAGCACCCACAATTACCTACAAGCACTCACAAGTACCCACAAGCAACCAAAAGTACCCACAAGTACCCACAAGCAACCACAAGCACCTACAAGCACCCACAAGCACCCACAAATACCTACATGCACCCACAAGTACCTACAAGCACCAACTAGTGTCTTTTCGGTAATGAATGTTTGGGTGTCTTTTCAGTAATGAATGTTTGGGTGTCTTTTCGGTAATAAATGTTTGGTTGGATTTTGTTAGGAAATGTTTTAAGTGCTTGGAGAATAAATATCGTGGCAGAACTCCAGTTTGCAGAATAGGTGACGTGTCTACCATGGAAATGTAGCGGAGAATCGGGAATGAAGATTCACGATGACATGAATTAGAGAAGAATGTAACAACGACAAATTCTTGAAGAAGGATGCGAATATTAATTCTCATTGTGAAATGGATGGTAATCTCCGAAGATAATGGTTCGAATTATTATATTATTGAAATTAAAAAGAGTCACTTGTCCTAAAGACATGAAAATATTGATATTCGAATACTTCTTCTTTTGTCTGGAAGTTTAATTTTTCCACCACTTTTGAAATTAGACAACCATCTCTTTAAATTTTAGAATGCCATATATTTTTTGTTAAATCTAAGGTTAATTATAGAACGTTGTATTTAAAAAAGTAGTCTTCAAATAATGAATGAAATGGATTTTTAATGTGTATATAAAAACTATATAAGTAGTTCACTGGAATACGCGCTTAAAACTAATCGTTCAAAAATCCCAACGGCTTTTCCAGTAGCCGCAGAGCTTGCTGAGAAAAGACAACGCCTATGAGGAACCTGATTGGTTCCTTAAACTGCGTTCAGTCAACTGCAATCGATAAAACCGAAGTCTTATAGTATACGGCGTTGACGTTTATGGTTAATATTCCTGAACGCAGGTTACAATATTCAGTGCTGAACATAACACAGCACTGTTTTTTGTCTTTGGTTGATGCTTGATGGTGGGTTTGTGGAAATTTGTGCAGACAACCTTTACTTCGATGGAATCGAGGTGGTAAATATTATGGTAAAACATCAAATTAATTATATTGTTAACGTGTCTTGACTTATATTTAGATTTACTTAATGTTGTGAACGAGAAAATATGGACGAAAAAATCCCCGGTGAGAGGTAAGGAAGAAAACCATTTCTTTGAGAAATGTTATTTCGATTTAAAATATTGTTAGTTAAGCCAAGGCTTATGAAATAATATATTGTTTGTAATGTTTGTTTCTTATAGATCAGGGCCATTGTCGGACGTCACAAATGAATTGAAATTACCAAATGGGAATTGGACGAAGCTATTAAAAGCCATTCCACTCAGCTTTAGTGATAAGATTATCCATGATCACCATAATGCGAGGAAAAGTAGCAAACACAAAATTAAAGGGTATCGCATGTTTAAAGCGAAGCGAGTTACAAATGTGTTTATTTCACTTGAAAGCTCGAAAAACATTACACATGTGAAATCAAAAGTACATGCTTCGTTCAAAGCGCATAAAATATACAATGTACATGTTGCGTTAAATGCAAAGAGTGGAGATGTCAAGGCTGGATGTTGGGATTGTAAATCAAGAAGATGTGGTGTATGTTGCCATGTAGCTGCGACTCTGTGGTTTATCCTGGATTGTACTTTAGAACGCTTAACATTCGTACCAAATGACGTCTCCCCCACTGATGTTGCCCAGAAATGGGGTAAGTTAAACGTTAAAAAACGTTGTCTACGACACGTTTCAGCATTTAACATTTCTTAAAACACAACCCTGGGGAGAAGAAAAGTACCAGGAGGGCAAGATAGATGTGCGTTTGTAATTATATATCAGTAACTCGGGGATCAAACGTGGCTGGCCATAAGGCGCAAATTAAACGTTTGCGGGAAGAATTTAAATCCACGAAAAGAAGGCCAATGTGGCAACAAATATTAATGGAGACGCAATATACTCCGTTGGATTTCAAACCAATAAAGTACACAAATAGCTTCCGAAACTGGAAAGGTTTTACTTTCAACATTATTCGACATCTGAGTTACCTGATTCTCAATATAGTGTTTGTAGTTAAATTTATTAATTCAAACTACGCTAAGAATGCTGACTGTATAGAAATGTTAAGTTTAGTTTTCTTTATTTATTATATTTATGGCGCAATATGGTTTATTTTGCCAATATTTAAGAATTAAGATAACCGAGTGTACCTGATGTTTTAGTTTAGTTTTTTAGTTTAACTGTTCCTGATTTTAGTTTTCGTTTTTTATTATTTTTATAATTTCAAATCACGCGATGAAACTTTCATTTTATTTTACGACGTGTAGGAATAGGTTCCTATGACGATTGCAATTTTCAAACGTCTGTAATATTAATTATTATTGTGGTTTTGTAAAGAAATGTTGATAGCCAAAGTAGTGGGGCACGATGCAATAATGTCTTATAGTCCTAGACTTGCTTTATAAAATTGAGTATCAACTGGGTAGCAATAACTAAGTATAAGAGTATAATTTTGAACATTTTCTGATCTCAAAAGCAAATTTAAGTCATGAAAACAAAAAACACATCTACGTTACTTTATTGTGAAAAAGCAGTTAACAATTTGACACACAATTTAAAACTGTCATCAGTAACTGTTGTGTTTTGTTCGTTTCTGTTCAGAAGTGGTTCGTTTAAAAAGTTTAGCAAATAACAACATACAACCCAGATTTTGTCCAAACTTGCAGCCATAGAATTTGGAAATGTATATTTCAGGATTCTAAAATTTTTCAGTTCTTTGATGACTCTCTCAATGTGTATTCTTACACTGGCAATGTCTCTTGTTCGCTGTTCTTCAATGACGGACAGCTGTTTTTCGTCCCCTAAGAAAGGAGGCATATTTAATTCTACCCCTTTCGCAGCTAGAATGTCGTGGATCAAAAAACCTCTATCTGCCATAACAGAGTCTCCATTTTCTAATAGTTCGACGAGCCCACTATTTGTTGTCAATTCTGTGTCTGATTCTCTGCCCGGAGCCAAAGGGGCGACAAAAGAGACAAAACCATTAGGAGTTGCTCCAATCAGCCCTTTCGCGGTAGTATGTCTCTTATAATTAGAAAATGTATCACACTGGGTAATGTAATCTGAGGGCCTTTCGATAAAAAATTCGGTACAATCAATTATAACGCGGGTAGTTGGGAACTTCTCTTTGAATTCTTGAGGCATGTACTTATTTACGATGTCTTTCGATGGCCAAATTGGAAGGATAGTTAGTTTTCGGTATAGTAGATCCAACCAGGTCGTTATGTGATTGCTAACAGTCGTGTGTGAAATGCTAAGTATTGGTTTAATAGCCCAACTCTCAATTTACAGAGAGTTAGAAATAATTGTTCCCTAAATCTTAACGTCATTGACCTCCCACGAGATGATTCCTTCCTATCTGTGGATCTTTCGTATCCTTTGCCATTGTTGTAAAGAGAAATTGTTGATAATTCAGGCTCAATCTGATGATAGAGAACATTGAAATCTTCTACACATGAAAATCCGGTGTAAAATTTGAGGACATCTTTTTTAAGTGACACATTTTCCAGTGTGAATGTTTGCTTTTGGTTCTCTTCTTCTTTATTTTTGACAGCCTCTTGCAGACGAATGATCTCTCTCTTTAACTGATTATTCTCCGTCTCGAAAAATGTTACACTCTTTCGAAGTTGCTTCAACTCCTCTGTTAATGTTTTCTCATTCTTTCGCATTAAATCCATCCGATTTAGAAGTTGAACCTCTTTACTTTCAGGAAAGCGGTATGTGTGTTCTAGAAACAATTACGTAAATATACATTTCCACTCTTATTAATATCCTTCGAAATATAACATAACCAAATGAACCAAATTGTCGGAAGCTGGGCATGCTGATACTGCAATTTTGCTTGGTGGATCAACCTCTACTGGCTCTATTCCGACGGTAACATCTGCTGCTATATTTAGTAACATTCCATGCGGATCCTCATCAAGCCTAACGATGTTTGAAATAAAAACCGTTCTGGCGAGATGATGATCCATTATGATGACAGGAACTTTGTCGTCATAGCTTTTTTCCCGTTAGCATTGAAATGCAAGCCGCATACCATACTCCTTGTTTTCAGGTGAAACTGGATGTTTTGACTATCGTAACTCAGTTGTACTCTTGCAATCCATTCATTGCGAAGACAAAAATCATTTGGAAACTTATAAAATCCATTCTTATTGCTTGTCAAATCACGATGCGTACGAGAGAAACTATTGCAGTTGTTGACGCAACATTTCGAACCACGTCTTAAGTTCCCCATTTACAAAATATCTCAAATATAATATACAATATTGCGAGGGTAAACTCGGCATTAAGTAAAGATCGCTAAATCAACAAGCTTAAGCCTAATGTTTGGATTTTGGTCGAGCCGACGATATTATGATTTGGGAAATTGGGAGTGGGACTCGGGAGGTGAAAAATAACGTATTTCATTGGTCAAAGAACTGAACTGAACCGAACTGCCCTCCCTTTTCATCCCCCCTTTCGTGGCGGTTGTTCCTCTAAGCTTTTGACTGCCCATCTTGTTTTTTTATTTTAGGGTCTATCGGCACTATTGGAATTCTTGATATATCTTCTTCTTTAGTGAAAAACCTCTCATCATTCTCTTTGAAGATAGTAAGAATTAAAAGTACTGAAAAGTAGCATTTGGCACCTAAAAAAGGTTTTAATTTAAGGAGTGAATTATCAAAATTCCCATTTCCAATATATATTACATTGTGTTCCTTCTGAGTCTTTTTCCTTTTAAGCTAGGTGCGTGATTTCTGATTTTAAATGTGTTACATCTTTTTTTTTGCCATATTCCAGATTTTGTCGGCATATAGTTTTAAAGAATCTTTCAGCTTCTCTTCTATATTCATATTCGTATTTCTATGAAATTCCATGTTAAACTTAAAAATTAATGGTTCAAATTAGTTTATTTAATAAATCAAAATATTAACTGTTATATCTACATGTCTGGCATCGTGAAGGGCAAGATATTCTTTAAAAATGTTACATAAATTTTCAGATTGAATTATTACTCTTCGATCTGCCATTGTTTTATACATTTTTAAGTCAATTAAAACTTAATCAATCTCTTTTTTGTTCATTTTCGTAACCATCACTGCTTTATGAGCTGAAATCCGTGGGTAGACCTGATGATGCATCTGTAAGATGCGAAACTAGTCGTCGGAGCTCGGTAAATTTTTCCTAGTTTTTAAAATTTTATTAAGTAAATAAAGTTGAATTATTTGTAAATACCTAGTATTTTATACACAAGTAGTTCGGTAATAAATTTTTGTTAATTACAATGGTTTCATATAGTTGTAATTGGGCGCAACAACCTACACTGCGATTCAAATTCACAAGTCCACAGCCTTTATTTTTCTTTTAATACATCCGTTTTATAGCTAATTGTTTCTTTATAATATTTTTGGATTCAGCCATTTTCATAGTTATCGTGCTTCACAGCTAGGTCTCCGTAAGTTTCGGGTTTTCCTGCTCTTTTGCAATAATAACGAACACAGCCTAATGGATAAAAAGTTAATTTGGAAAAGTTCAGTTTATACGTAGAATTAAGAAAATGTCATTTAATATTGATTGAACTTTTTGTGATTTTAGGGCTTTCTTCGATTGAAAACGACTGTTTCTGGTAAGGCTACGTTCTGCCAAAGTGGCTATACCCCAAATTGCCACTGCCAGGTTCCTCACTAGAGTAGTTTCCCATTTGTCCTTTTCCATGGCAATACCATTTCCTAAATGCACCTAAAATAGTATTAAATATTAAAAATAACTGCTTGAAAATATGTTGAAAGAGGTATATCAACATTTCATCCTCTTCGTGAAGGAATGGTTTGCCCAAAAACTCTCAGTCAACGACTGTATTTAATACTATAAATATCAAACCAAAATTTACATTTAGGACACCGGAAATCAGATAAACTATGTTTACTTACCAGAGGAAGCTGGCGATTTATTTTTAAGTTCCTCTAATTCATTCTTCATTTCTAAAGCCGTAGCTAAACGTCTAGTGTACCTCCCTAACATACTATTGTACTTCATCTGATGCTAAACTGACATCTTCATCTTTGTCCGGTGGTCCATTCGCATCTCCATCTAATTTTGTACTTCCGGTTTTAATCGATGAACTCAAACTCACGCCAAAAATACCCACATCCAACAATCAGAGACACAAGCGGATTTTGAAGAGGCAAGTCGCACTGCTTTTAGCTCCGCTAAGCCTTAACTATAAATTTTTAAACTTTTAACGTTTGTACGGTAGATCGTTCTAGATCTTATTATTCTAATTGACAATTATTTATTCTAAATATTTTATTATTAAGTCTTTTTATTTTATTATTAAATAAATAAATAAATAAGTCTTAAACTTTCTAACGCGGCATGAATAGCAGCCAGCTAAGCGGACGACGTTCCGGTACCCCAAGCCCAGGTCTAATCGGTACAAGACAAAAGCTAAAAAAATATTGCCTAACATCAGGCTGCAAGTACGACCGTAAAGATGAAAAATCAAGTCGCGTGGCAATGGTAACATGTGACTTATGTTTACAATTGTTTCACCTTCCCTGCGCAAATATCACGGCCTCAGAAGCGAAGAGATTCTTCCTCTGCAGTATGTGTAGAAAAAACCTAAAAAACCCGTGTCAGTGCCAAGGCTTAGATGTACAACTATCGGAAGAATTGAATACTTTACGGCAGGAAACAAAAAGGGATATTACTAATCTTTTTAACGAACTCAAGCAAATCCCCTCTTCTAAAGACTTCTCTGACCAGATCTCCGCCTTTCGTGATAGCCATACATCTGTGCTTAATATCTTAGACGTAAATCTAATTAAGCTAAAGACTAGCATTCTTAGTGAACTGGATTCAAGACTAGAAACTGAACTCTTAACTGTGAAAGAATCTTTTGAAATATTAGAAACCAAACTAAGTACTAATCTGGAAACTATCCAAGCAGCTACTGCCCCAGTCGCATTTCGTTGTCCGCCAGAGGTGACTTCGGCCTCTAAACAGCAGATGGAAACTCAAAGACCACTCATTGAAAAACGCCCAGGTAGACCGATGCCTCCACAGCAAGCCACCTTCTCCAAAACCTCCTATACTGATATCATACAGCGACTAATGCCACAAACTGGTGAGACAATTGCACCACAATCTAAACAACCTAAGCCTCCTCAACTAAATTCCCTTGGAAAGCCTAATCCTCAGACTAGACAGGGCCCTCGGAGATCACGCATCGGTAAAATGCCCCTTGATCGCGCCACCACCTGCAAGATTAAGGTCACAAAATCCTATAATGACTTTTTCATTGGAAATTGCTCTTCTAAAGCCACGGAACAACAAATACGAGCTCACTTAGTATCGATTAACGTCTCCGACATTAGCATACGTCAAACCTACAAGTCAACTTTAAATAACAACTATAAGGCTTTTCTGCTACGAACAACTACAGACTGCAAAGAAATCCTAAACCCTAATGTCTGGCCCACGGGAGTCTCCTGCCGTCGCTTAACTAGCCATGCTGCCTCTACCCCTTGTGAGTCCCTCAAAATTTGGGGAACCAACGAAAATGAAGAACTCTTGACATGGTCAAATACCCCGAGTTCAAGATACATACTGGCATTGGCGGAAGCGAAATCACTATCGAGGCTCTTACCTCACATCTTGCTGACTTAGGCGTCCAGGATGCAAAACTTACATTAAAGAATACAAAAGACAATTGGTCTACCGTCTTTATCATTGAATGTAGCGGCAAACATGACAAAACTATCCTGGATCTGGGAAACTGGCCATCTCCCCTTTCTATTAGAAGATACATTGGCAAGTTTGACTCCCAACCAACGGAACTTCTAGAGCATGAAGTTTGACTTCAGCGACCTTTAAGCCGTCAAGGCAATGACAGCATCACTGACCACCCAACCTCTGGGCTGAAAATCGCCCATCTAAACATACGTAGTCTCAAATTTAAAATTACGGAGATTGAATACATTTTAACAAGAAATAATATCGACATCCTGGGCATTACTGAAACATGGCTAACGGACGACCTACCTACAGATATATGTAATATAAATGGCTACCTTTTCTGGAGACAGGATCGCCAGGGAAAAATTGGAGGAGGTGTGGGCATCTATTTCAAACCACACCTACCAATCCAGCGTATTCTTATCGAACAAAAGGATCGTCCGGAAAACTCGCAACTGGAATCTATGTGGGCTGAAATTACTTATACAAACTCTAGTAAACTATTCATTGGTTTTCTGTATATTCCACCTTCACCCCAGATCGCAGACTCTATAACTGACCTCCAAGCCACCATAACCTGCTTAAAAATAAAACCTAACGTTGAAATTATCATTCTTGGGGATACAAATTGCGATCTGTTAGCCCATCCACTTACCCCCAAAACCAACATGCTTACTAAAGCCCTCGACACCTTTAAGCAGCTGATCCAGTCTGCTACCAGGACTACCTTGAGCTCGAAGACTCTTATCGACCACATTTACTCTAATTTTCCTAACAGAATTACCGAAACCCGGGTACTAACCTGTGGTGTATCCGACCACGACTTAACCTGGGCCGTACGACAAAAAATCACTCCGAAAAGACATCATATACAATGCTATACCAGAAATCTTAGAGTAATGAACACCGACGCTTTTGTTCATGACCTACAGACAAGACTAGCAACAATTGAACCTATGTTAACTGACCCAGATACCGGCCTAGCAGCATTACAAGCTGAAATCACGAACTGTCTAAGTAAATTTGCTCCGCTACGTAGGAAGTTTGTCCGTACAAAAAACTCTCCATGGTTAACCTCGTTTATTAAACAACAAATGCATTTACGCGATAAACTGAAAACAAAGTCTCACCACAGCTACAAAAATGGCTCATATCTAGAACTTTATCGGACCCAGCGAAACCTGGTCACCAGGCTGATTCGTGAAAGTAAAATAAACTACTTTAAAAATAAACTCTCAAAGGACCCATCAACCGCTAACTTTTGGCGAACCCTCAAGCCCTTCCTGAAACCTAAACTAAATAATACAATTAGTCAATTAAAATTTAATAATGAGACAATAGTGAACCCCCATGACATTGTAAATACCCTTAACTATCACTATAGCACTATTGCGGAGATCTTGGTAGATAATCTGGACGAAATACGTTTATGCAACCCCCAAGTAGGGATATCCAATCCTCCACCTTGTCCTAAAATAACTCATGAAAAACTTTCTGAATTTCCGCTAGTAACAGATAGTGAAATATTTAACATATTAAAAACTATCAATGTTAACAAAGCCTGTGGGATCGATGGGCCATAATCTCAAAACCAATCTCACAAATTTTCAATTTAATCTTTACTACCGGTATCTTCCCGTCTCAATGGAAAGTGGCCAAAATAGTTCCTATCTACAAAGATGGTGACACAAAGGACCCAAAGAATTACCGCCCTATTTCGATCCTACCAGCTCTGTCTCTTACTTGCGAAAAAATAGTTCATGCTAATTTATACAATTACTTAAACCATAATCGGTTTCTCTACGAACTTCAGTCTGGGTTTAGAAAACAGCATTCTACCATATCCTGTATCTTTCACCTATTCGAAACCGCCTTAGAGCATTTAAATGAAGATAAATTTGTCCTATTGCTTTTCCTGGACCTCTCCAAAGCCTTTGATACGGTCCAGCACCATGTCCTATTGTCGGACCTCAGTAGATATGGTGTTGACGGTCCCGCTATGGCATGGTTCCAATCTTATCTCTCTGATAGACAGCATCAAGTTTCCCATGGTGGCTATACTTCTGGTATGCTTCCTGCTAATCATGGGGTCCCCCAGGGCAGTGTCCTTGGCCCCCTGTTATTTAATGTCTATACTGCTGGTCTACACCATACCCTTACCCATTCTCAGGCAAATGAGTACGCTGATGACACAGCCTTAATCTCGGCTGACCTAAACCCTCAGACGTTGATTCTAAATGCCGAAATCGACCTAGAAAACTTAATAACCTCCCTGGAGCACAGAGGTCTAATACTCAATAGGAACAAATCCAACTTCATGATCCTAGCCCCTAACCGACAAGGTGTAACTCTAACAAGCACAATTTCAACCATGTGCAACGGTTCAATTAAAAGGGTCGCTAACTATAAATACCTGGGTATCTGGTTGGATGAAACCCTAGACTGGCGTAGACAGACCGATTATGTCTCAAAGAAAGTTAATTCCCGCCTGTGGTTACTCCGTCCATTACAAAACCACTTAGACATCGGGACACTTAGAATGCTTTATAAAGCTTGTGTACAGCCAATCTTACAATATGGCAATATCTTTTACTACAACTTTCCAAGAGGCAATCAAGCAAAATTATTCTCAGTACACACCCGTTGCTCTAAGCAAATTGTCAATTTTAGCAAATACTCCTCTGCCACCAAGGCTAGAGAAATAGCTAAAATAGATTCCCCTGCGTTCATGTACCACATGAGCTTGCTAATCTTTATGTTTAAAGTTCACAAAGGCCAATTACCGGAATACGTTTTAAACTGGTTCCCAATCCTAAATTCAAATCGCAAAGTCCAAACCCGTAGCTGTGATAAAAATTTTCTAACAGAAACATGTTTAACGAAGTTCAGATCTAAGAGTGTTAAACACCAGGGTGTCAAGCTCTGGAATTCTCTACCAGGGCAAATTAAAACTATTGATTCACTAAAAACTTTTAAAAAAGAGGTTACACCTTTTATCAATCAACTGTTAACGACAACGTAAACACCACGTTAATCTTTTACTTAATTTAATTAAACTATCGGACTCTATTGTAAACAAGACAGTAGTCTTAATAGATGTTCCAAATAAAAAGCAAATTATTATTATTATTATTAAAGAAAGAAATGCGCCTGTGCCGTGATTGCAGCCTCGTGTTTGGGCAAAGCCAACTCAATAAAGAGAGCGTGATCGACTGGGCAATGTTTCGGGTCGATGCGTTCAACCGTTAATGGAAAATGTTTTGAAAAGGGGTAGCTTGACAGAGATAGGGAAGATGATGGAATTTGAAAGGACTTCGGTGCCGAGACTGGTACAGAGGGTTTCCACTCCAATTTCCAATTTAAATGGAAACGACAAAATAGGTGCGTTCAACAACACTCATAATTCAAACGCCAGAGTCGCGAGGCACAGAGATAGGAGGGTGCTTTTGATACCCGGTGAAAGCAATTTTTGGTTATTGAACAGGTTTTTAAATTTCATTTTGCAGATATGACACCTTTAATATTCCTCCATGGCCGCAAATTTTGTATATTCACGTTTTGAAATCCCGTGATGTGACTTCCCGTCATTGTAGGAAAACAAGCGAGCACTGTACTTTTGATTGATTTGTCAATATAAAAACAATTTCAAGAAGTATTTTTTTAAATTTATGATTAAGTTAAAGGAATGGTTCACTCATAAACTTTTTTAGCTGTGATCATTTTAATTACACCCAAAACCAAAATTTCGAGAGTTGAAAAAATTTTACATTAAGTATATTTTAAATTGAAACAGAAAAACTAACTGTATTGAGGACCTTTTGGCGCCTGTATGTTGTTTTTCCGCAAAGCCAGAGAGAGTGCGATACGTCACTCTCCTATATTAATTCAGTCCTCCATCTTATTGGCCGAGGTATTTTTAGGACAAGCTACTACTAAAAAGTAAACTCGACTATTACGCGGTTGAGCGCTAGACCGGCGACAAGTTACGTTGTTAGCGCCTGTAGAGATACTATGGTAGCGCCGTAGCCAATTCCTTGTACACTAGCGAATCGTGGCATATCGTAACCATTTTGATGCAATATCAGGGTACTTAAAGTGATCGAGAACAGTATAAAAACTAACCGCACAAATAGAGTTAACACTCTGACAGTATTTTATAATATAACATGGCATTTCGGCAATTAATTTGATTCAAATTGATCAACGAAACGATTAACGAGAGCAAAACATACTTGAAGACAAAGTTGCCAGACTCAAAAAAAACCCTACCTAAATTCTTCTGCTTGGAGTGCTAAAATCTCATTGGCTAAACGTTTATTTAATCCAGCCAGTCATTTGGCAGGTCTTGCCAAGCACGACAGTAAAGTTTAGAGATAGGGGTTAATGGTGATATCTATATAAAATTTTATTTTAATTATAAAATAAACTATCGCTACTAATTTAATTTCAGTAGTACCACTATCTTTATAAAAGTACTATTGAGCTAAGAGACAAAAAGGTTTACGGGTGAACCATTCCTTTAAATACCCGTGGTAAAGTCCTTGTAAAAGATGTACTAGAGCAGTACCAAAATGACTCAAAAGAGTCTCTCAAAGCTAAAAAAGCACTTAGAAAATCACTTAAACATAGAAGTGATGCAGCTGCTTCAAAACTTAAAGAGATAACCAACTATACGGAACAATGTCCCTGCAATTCGGAAATACTTTTGTCGAAGCAAAAAACCGTAAAGTTAACGAATCTTGTAAACAACAAGAAAACATTCAGCCGGAAGTAAATAATTTAGAGACTAATGACCATCATTGTTAAACTAGTCAGGTTTCAACTCCGGGATGTGAAAGCAATAACAAAAGGGTCTTGTCAATGATCTCAAACTTAAATCAAAATAAAAGCGTGGATGACCCCATCAACAATACCTCCAAAACCACTAACTTCAGAAGTAAACTAGAATCTGATCAGTATACGATTGACAAAAAATTCAAGAAAGAAACACCAACTCCTATTTTTCAAGTGACCAAAATGGTAACCCGTGCTAGCGCCAAGAAATCTGCAATAGAATTGGAAAAGAAGACAAAATGAAGATCTCATTAAGGGCTTTTAATTACTAAATTTAGAAACTTTTCATTTTTGTTCTAAGTGATATTTCAATGTGATCTCTTTCAAAGTGATATTTCAATTTAATATTTTAATTTTCTATTAAAATAAAATATTAAATTTCCTGATAACTTCATTCAGTTTCAACTTCGGTGTTTCCTCCTAACGCATCCAAAGCAAATCCTTTTAACGATTCGAGTTTGTCTATGTTTGACTTATAAAGCCATATAGATGGGTTGTTATTTCTTCCTCCAGCGGATCTCATGGATCTTGATTCAAATGACGTGTTAGAACATATTTAGCACCTTTATTTAAAAGGAATTTGATAATCGTCGCTATTGACATAGCTGCAATAAAAAAGCATTAATGGCAAATTTTGAAATGTTTAGGTAATATCATTACGCATTTAATACCTGACATCTTCAAACCTTCAATAATCTCCTTAGTTAGTAGCATTTTAGCCCGTTCTGTAGCAGAAGATTTGCCAGGCCGATAAAAGACTTCAGTTTCCCAATCATCCAGATATTTTATGAAATCACATTCTAACTACTAAAATATTTGAATATTAGAGGACACGATTATTCAAAAGCATTAAGAGTAGGTATATACCTTTATCCTTGCGTCATTAACAGATCTGAATGGACCTTTGATCTTTTCCCTTTTCAGGTAACTTTCTTTACAGTTTTTGATGTTGCAAACGTCGAAGAATTTGTTAAAAATGCGTATAAATTTAACAGTTTCAGGATATGCTTCTTTTCCAAAACAGTGTTCGATAGCACAGGCTACAGTTTTACTGAGCACTTACACAGCATAATTAACTTTCATTTTAGAATAACAAGTCAAATAGACATGAGAGTAGATCAGTTAGACAGAATGTTCGAATTCCCCCTTCCTTCGCAACTGATGATAGTAAAGTTTGATAATGACATCCCAAGAAATTTGTTCATTCTGCTTCCACATTTGCCTTATCTTCGAATCTTTTGAACTATTATTAAATCAATTCCTTGTAGTTTTTATGGGGCGAGGAACGTCCGATATAAAATATATATTCCGCTCTTCATCATTCGCAAACAAATTAGGCGCAGAAAAATGCACTGTCCAAGGCTTCGTCTTCCACTCCATATGTGTAAAATTCTCTCTGGCTCTATCAAAGGGTAAAAAATGAATTGTGGTTCTTACTATGAGATCTTTTTTGTTTTCGTTGTTTTTTGGCTTTTCGTTGCTGCCTAAAATTGTATATAAGAATTTCTCAATTTATTCTAATTATTTTAAAAGTTTAGTTCGAACGTAGACTCGAGGCTAAACAAAGGAATGTATATTTCCAAACTACTTTTTCTATCCAGGGTGAAAAATACTTTGGAAAGTTCCCAGTCGATGCTTATTGTCCCGATCCTGAAATTATTCTCCAATATCATAATGATTTTTTTCATGGATGCGTTAGACACACAAAACAGTCTAGCTAGAATTCATTTCTTGGAAAAACCAACAAATCGTTATACGAAAGAACTCTAGACATTGAAGAATACATCAAAAACGCCGCTCCGAATGCCGAATTTAAAACCATGTGGAGTTGTGATTTTGAAGAGTATCTTCGAAACCATCAGGAAGATAAATCTTATCGCGATACCTTATCATTTCCTTCTTCTATAGGATCGAGAGAAATGATTGTCGGGGGTAGGGTAGAAAACTTCAAATTGTTGCATATCTGTCAACCGGGTGAAAAGATACTGTATCGAGACGTCTGCAGTCTTTATAGTTTCGTCATGAAATTTTAAGACTTCCCAAAAGGACACCCTACTATATTTACGCGAAATTGTAGTTTAGAAAAAGATAAATATTTTGGCGTGTTAAAATGCAAGGTTCTAGCCCAAAAAGAAACTATACATTCCGATTCTTGCATTTAAATCTAATTCAAAATTACTGTTTAGTCTATGTCGCACCTGCGCGGAAAAAAGCTTATCAAACCCTTGTCAGCATTCGAGAGAGCAGCGTATATTCGAAGGTGTGTTCAATACTCCCGAAATTTATTTGGCAAAGGAATTCGGTTACGAGCTGATTTCTATATACGAAGTTTGGCATTACCCTGAGCGATTCAGATACCTGAAAAACCAAAGTTCTGGATTGTTTGGGGATTACATTGACAAGTTTTTGGAATTAAAACTTTGTTATAGCGGTTGGCCTGACAATGTAGAGACTGAAAGTCAGAAAAAGGATTATTTACAATCCATTTACGAAAAAGAAGGCATCTCGATATCAATCGAAGAAGTGACTAACAATCCAGCTTTAAGGAATATTTGCAAGCTAACGTTAAACTCGCTTTTCGGTAAAATGTGTCAAAATCTGGACAGAGGGAAGACTGTTATTATACGAAGAACTAGTGGCTATATTAACCGATGAGACTAAAGTTCTGGAAGATATTCGGCCTCTGAACGATTCATTGGCTTTGCTAACTTACAAACATAAGAAACCTTTCGTTCCTTCTTTACGAAGTGGCAGTCCTGTTATTGGAGGTTTTATCACAACCTACGCTCGAATAGAGCTATTTAACGTTATTCACAAGCCTGGGAAACGTTTGCTTTATATCGATACTGATGGTGCCATATTTTTAGGAGGGAAAGATGATTGGATCCCTTCCGAAGGAAGTAGTTTGGGAGAGTGGAAATCCGAAATAGGCAATTCGCATATAACAGAATTTGTCAGTACAGTACCAAAATCGTACGCTTATAAAACATCAGACAATCAATGCGTGGTGAAGTCGAAAGGTATCACGCTTTCTCGCGAAAATGAAAAAATTATAAATTTTGAATCTATGGTAGACGCCTTACAAAATCCAGAAAAACGGTATACGGCAGATATCCCGTTTAACGTTGTTCGACGCAAGCGGGACTTAACTTTACTCTTAGGAAACTTAAAAAAACAATTTGGAGTCACCTTCTCTAAAAGGGTTCTTCTAGATGACTTTACTACATTACCCTTTGGGTATTGCCAAGAAGAAGAAGCAAGTGATTGCCAAGAAGAAGAAGCAAGTGATTGCCAAGAAGAAGAAGCAAGTGATTGCCAAGAAGAAGAAGCAAGTGATTGCCAAGAAGAAGAAGCGAGTTACCTTTCATCACATTGTTAAAGTTCATTGGCTACCCGATAGCGAAGATAGAAGGAACGAGTGGCTGTACACCGCCGCGCGATTTAAAGATAGAGTATTTCTTTTGAACACCCTTTTGAAACAAATTTTTGAACGAAAATTAAAAGAATCATAGTCGACAATGTCCTGTCGGTTGAAGTTCGTAGCACCCTTTCAAATGATTGTTTCCGGCGCGTCTATGAGCGGAAAGACGAATTTTGTTTTGGAGTTATTGAAAAATCGTCAAAAAATGATAGACCCACCCCCTCACAGGATCGTATATTGCTACTCTCTATTTCAAGAAAAGTTTCACGAAATACCAGAAATTGAATTCCTGGAAGGATTGCCGCCTGATGATACGGATTTCTTTAACCCCAAAGTTAATAACCTGCTAGTGTTGGACGATTTAGCCCCTGTTGCTAATGCTAGTTCGTTCATTTCTTACCTTTTTACGGTTGGCTGTCATCATTTAAATTTAAGTTTAATTTTAATTACTCATAATCTATTCTCTATGGGGAAGGAATCTAGAGTTATAAGTTTGAATACTTCTTATTTTGTAATATTTAAAAATTTAAGGTCTCGGAGTCAGATTTCCCACTTGGAAAGACAGATATTTCCGGGTAAAAAAATAATGTCAAAAGCGTATGAAATGGCTACATCTGACAAACCGTATAGTTACATAATTTGCGATTTGCGTCAAACTTGCGACGACTCTTTGAGATTAAGAACAAATGCACTTCCCAATGAAGGAAACATGATATTTTTTGTGGAATAATAAATATTTTTTTAAAACAAAGTCCCTGATGGAGATTCAATTCATTGTAGTGAAAGATGCCATCCAAGTCATTTCGGAAACATTATCCTTACCTTAAACTACTGAGAGATATTAATCCTCAACAAAGGAAAACTTTAATATCGTTATCTAGCAAAGATCAGTTAAAATCTATTTGCACTATATGTTACAACTTGAAAAGAAACGCCATCGCTCTTCCGCAAAGCAAGAAAAGAAATTTGAGGCGGTACGAAAAAATTATAAAATCGCTATCTAATAAACACCGAAGCCCAAATCAGGTTCGACAGTTGTTGTACAAGCAGACTGGATGATTTTTTCTACCTAGCCTGATTGGTGCTATAATTCCAACTCTTTTGTCAGCTATAACCGGTGGAGAATGAAGAAAATGATTCTAGTTCCGGCGTCCTCGATTATGACCGATGTTGAAAAACAGGTTTCTTCGTTGGATAATGAAATTACCACCATTCTCAACCAACCTGGGAATCCCGATGATAAAGCCAGACAATATCTAAAATCTCTTCAACAATACCTTACAATGAAAAACTTGGTTGAACCTCCCGAAGTTAGAATAGCTCCTCAGCCAACGCCTGTATCGTCAACACCCATGCCTTCATCAAGCTATCTAAAATCTCACCAATATACCGGACAATCGTACGAACCACCGGTTCTCAAAAGATGAAGAAAAAGAAAATTAAGCTTTCAAATCCATCTCTAGAAGCAGCAAAATCGTCTCCTGTTCTGAAAGAGATAAAAACACCAAGGACTGTCAAGAGATCCCCGTATGAATTAAGGCGAGAGAAAGGAAAAAAACCCAACAAATGGCTAGAATTTTGATTTTATTCATTACAATATCGAAACTCGTGATTTAACAAATGTGTACACAAATTTAACAATGATATGCTATCGTTATAATAAAGGTTTTTCTTATAAAGCAAATGGATTATTTCTTTCATACTGTAACCCTCGCATTTGGCGAAACAGTACATTAAAGTATGCAAACCGCAAAAATCGCTATCGATAGGCTGAATTACACAATCGTTGTAGATCCATTCTGAAGCGTAGGGGGTCAAATCAAATCCGTAATGGGTAGGATTTCTTCCAAATGAGCAAAAGAATTCCGCTCTTTCTCGGTTGACGAAGAAAGCAACCCAGTGTCCATCGGCGATATAAGAAGGTGAAGTATTAACGACGAAAAGATAAACATTTTTCTCTAGAGGGGGTGGTGGTAGCTTGTCCGAAGGAAAACCACCGATAAAAAATGGTGAAGTTCGAGGATCGCAGTGCAAGACTTCGGAGAGTTGTTGCGTATTCATGGCCTCACTTGTAATAATTGCGGTTCGTAAAAAGCACCTCTGATTGATACACCTTGACCATCTTTAACGTTGTACGCTGGAGGACTCCGATGCAGGACTTTATCTATGATGAAATTCTCTTTGGTCCAGTTGGCAGTTCCTCCCTTTTCGAATCTAGTTTTCGAAGTTGCTAATTTAACTATCATGCCTGGTTTGAGAGCGGGTTTCTTCCCCTTCTTCTTATCTCCGTATAATCTAAACCAAACTAAATGCTCGTTGTTGATATTAACATCTTTTGGTTTAAAACCAGTTGTCGAATGGACGCTCGAATTGTAACTTTTAACCAAGTTTGGCAAAACTTTAACGTAATCATACTTCCCGCTTCTGGTAAAGTATTTGTATATCTTTGACGACAGTGTAGCATTGAATCTCTCTACTAAGGACGCTTTTGTATCATTTACTAAAGCGAATGAACTGACGTTGTGTTTCTTTAAAAAATTGTCAAACCTTTTATTTACAAATTCTCCGCCTTGATCGAAAGTGAAATTGGAAGGTTTGCGAGATTTAAAAATACTAGAGAAAGCTTTAACAATACTTTCCGGTTTTTTATCTCGAAGAGGGATAGCCCAAGCGAAGCGCGACAACACGTCGATGATAGTTAATACGTAGCGTTTTTTATTATTATACCGCTTAAACCGGTTGAAATCCATAAGATCGCACATCCATTGTTCATCTTTAGAAGTTACATAGACTTGATTTCTGGGGAATTTGAGTTTTCTAGGTCGGTGAGTTATGTAGGTATTCTGAGCTAACAACCAATTTCTAGTCTCCTTTTTCGAAATTCCTTTAACACTATTTTGTAATTTCTTTATACTTCCTAACCCAGCCGGGTGAGAGAGATTGTAATAAATTTTCGCCAACTCATCGAGTCTCGACATTGGTGTGGAAAATGAGTAAATAACTTTCAATCAGGTGAAATTTATATTTCTTTATTCAGAACATTTATCCGTACACAATCATATTTCTCAAATTGGTTAAATTATTAATAATTTCGCTATAAAGGATGTACACGTCTTCTAATTTCGTTCCATCCATTTCTTCGTAAAATTCAACCAAAACCTCGTCGTAATTCATCCGCGGAAGCGCTTGTTCGATATTCTGTTCCACCGCTTGACACCAGTTGATATTATCGGCTCCGCAGGAAATATCGTGAGCTAACTTGTGATGACAAGAACTGTTTTCGAATTTGATGGTAATTGAATAAAGTATGTTCGTCAATTTTTCCAAAACGATCCTTTTCATATCATCCTTAGCGTCGAGTAAAACTTTGACTTCGCGATCGATGGTACTTTTCAAAGACTTTAAACTTTTCCACGATTCTTGATTCAGGGAGAATCCGCGAGCGGAAGAGTACATAATGTGATAGCTATGATTCGCGCCGCGAACGTATTGTCTAAGGTCCAACTGCTTTTCCTTTCCAACGGTGAGACACTCTAGCAGAATATTATCTTTACTCATCCAAGTGTGAAACCTTTCAGATTCCCCATCGAAGTGAGAATCAATTTCGGGTTGCACCTTCCAAAGATCGTTCCAAATAGAATGATGAAACGAAACTTCCGAGTCGTTGTCTCGTCTTCGAATGGTAACGTAAGGATCGACGATATTTCTTACTACGATCTCCTGATCGCTGGAAAGATTGTGACTGACGAACATCTTGAAGATTAATGAAGAATTGGTCGAGATTTTTTTCCATTTATAGTCGCTATTTTCTCAATTAGATGCTGACATCTGTGTTTTAATCAAGTGGATAAATAACGCTTCTATCTCTGGTCACGTAGAGCTCTTTGTTAAATACAGCATAAATTACGCAAGTGGTGTTGGTGTTGAGTGGTTTAGCAAACTTCATATTAAGACGAAGATTTCCCTGCTTAGGAGGGTTGATAAAATCACCTTGACAATCGCCGGCAGCTGTTAAATCGTACGCGAATATGGTATAACCGTTACCATAATCTTCGTAAGAAATATAATTGCCTTTGTTTTTACCTAGTATATCTAACACGTCGAACAGTGAGGCGTATTCTCTGATATATTGTCTTTTGTCAAAGTTGGGTTCGAAAGGAATGTCTGGAAAATTTGTCGAGCCAATAGCGACCGACATATGTCTCAAATCATTATGAGTGAGATGATAAGGATTGGTATCTAACGTACCGTTGAAAGCGTTCGTGGGTACGAAGAAAACTATCATAAGATCGGGCATTCTCCCAATGAAAACATTTTCCCTAGTGCAATCGACTTCGCCTTTAGATATTGGGAAATGTTTAATAACCGTTTGCTTAATCGGATATCGAGCTGGGTATTGCTCTAAAACTTTAGCGTGAGCCAAAAGAATTTCAGGGCGTACCTTAACCAATTTAACTATGAGAACAGCTTCATCAATAACAACATGGTACGTCTTATTGGGTACTTTGGAAATAATAGGGAAATGTTTAGGAGATCGGAGAAGTCGAATCATAAGGTCAACTCCAGGAAGCATGTACTTATTCGTACGAAATAAATCTGCCGGTAAATGCCCAATCATTTCAATTTGATTTGATAATTTTGTTCTAGCGGCTCTTTTCAACATTCCGTTTTCATTTGTTTTGTTTTGTTGAGTAAACATTTCGTCCGGGGAAGTTGGCGAGTCTTTGTAAAAACATTGTAAACCGAGTTGAGATTTTTTAGCATCTTCGGAACAGCTTAAAACTGTTTCAATAAGGGGTCCGTATTGAGCGCAGTTGCTCGATGCTTGAGTCGGTGTATTTTGAGCCAAAACATCGATTTGACTGAATAGGGAGAATAAAAACAGATTGACTGGTCCAACGTTAACCTCGTTAGGTTCGAGTACCGTTCCGTCTTCGTGAAGAATTCTAGCTTTGACTTTAAGCTTTGTCTCGGCAAGATCCATATACTCTTCTTCGTTCGATTTAACGTAAAAGGTTATCGGTCCAGAGTCTGTAATCGCGCTAATCGGTTGATAGGTTACTTCGGTAGATGATACGACATTGCTGTTTTCCGTTGGAATTTCAAAAATGTCTAGCTCGTTACGCATCCCCTCTCTCACCTCCATGGTTTTTCATTATGGTAGAAAATCTCTCTAACTGCGATTCTTCTTAAGGCGTTTACTTTGCTTTTTAGCTCCGCCTTGTGAATTTCTTTTCCTTTTTCGACGAGCACCAGAACCGAACTGCGAAGTAGCTACGTGATCACCAGCTTTAAGTAAAAGATTACCTCCAGCTAGTTTTAGATTCTTTTTAAAAGCTTTTTCGGGTCTTCTCCAGACTGGATATCGGTATACATTCTGGTACCGATACCTAAAGCTTCGCGTCCGACGGCCTTAGGCCCTTAGCCACGGGTTTTACAATTGGTGTAGTGAATTTAATTAGCTTGCGAAATAAATTTCCAAGACCCCTCCCGCGTTGGAAAAGAGGTCCAGAAAATGTTGGAAAGCTGCCAGCACCTGATTGCTGCAGGTAATACTGTAGATAACTATCCCTTTGAACCATCTTTTACGAAATGTAGCTTGAGGATAGTCTTACCTAGTTTAAATGGTACGTGTAAATTTGCGTCGGTTTTTATTTCTACCTCGATAATTTCAAGTTCGTTAAGTCTTAGCGGGTAGTAATCAATATTAGTAAACGTTTGAATGAACTTTTTCTTGTCAGCGTTATCCGGTCTAGCAACGATTCGTAAAAGAGGAGCAGCGACGTCACCCACAAATTGATATTGAATAATATTCGTATACACGAACAGGGCTTCGATACCTCTGTTTAAATCCGCAATGTATTCTCCGGTAGTATGATCTTTAAGCTGAACCCCGAGTTGACTCTTCGCGAAGCCTAACATTAAACCAAGACCCGGAAACCCAGTGGGAAAAGCCAGGCTATACCCTTTGTCGCACCAAATAGTAACGGTTTGGTCTTCATTAACGAAAAATCTAAATTTTTCTCTATAAGCATCGGGAATCGTTTTTTTCATAGCTCTTAAAATATCTTCAATATCGTGATAAACACCCGCGGGTATGATATGCGTCAATTGATTAATCTTTGGCTTGATGGCTTGATCATTTGGCAAATCGTCGTCGCTGGAATCCATCATAGGCTGATCGTCAAGTAATTCATCCTTAAACGTATCACCCTCTTTAGCGGGTTTGATCATTAGAGGGATGATCATCAGGTAGATCACCTTTGGCATCGTTAAGAGCTACATCTTTTTCTCTAAGACCTCTATTTCTAATCGGTATTACGTTAATATCAATCGCTTTGAGCTCGTCAGCGACAGTTTTGGGTGCATTTATCGGATGGTCATCTTCATCGTCTACCCTTCCCGTTCTTTGTAGATTTACGGCTTTGAAATCCTTTTTTCTGGACCTTATTTCGATATAATTATCCTTGTAAGAAATGGATAAAGTTTTGGCGTGACGCGATAAGGGGAACCGAGAAACGTACCGACCCGAGACGAAATTTTTCTCTCGAAACTCTAGCACGAGAGAGAGAGGTCCTTCCGGGATTCTTACTTGCACATCCGGGTGTATATTCATCAAAAGAAACCTTTCTTCCGATTTTCGACCAACGACATTCGGATGGCGATCCACCTTCATTTGCAATAAATCTCTATATTTGGGTTTTATTTGATCGCGCAGGATATCAATTAAAGTTTTATGTAAAGAATATTTAACCGTATGACCTTTTTTCGTTCTTTTGCACTCATAATCACCTGGTGGTATTTCTAACTTGTAAGTAAACCAATTAGCATCATCGTCGATAGAGGGTGCCATGGTTAAAAATCTATCATAACCCTGAGTAACATTATCCCAAACTGGTGGTAAAACCACTTCAGCCAAACCAACCTTCCAGTTTGATAAGAGTTTAATAGGTTGCGGTAACTTCACCTTAAAAGATGATTGGTTGTTCTCGGGGAAATCGTCCATAGACGCATTACTGGGCAAAGTGACGTAAAACGAGTCTTCCATAATTAAGAGATTTGAAGAATACTGAGTCAGAATGGTGAAAGAGTGAAGGTTTTATAGTCGGGGTAGTAGTATTTAACCATTTCACCCCCAGCGGCGCGCTGCGGCGCGGTTTCTCCCCCATGTTGAATAATGTTAACAGTAAATTTGAACTTATATGCGTATTTTTCTTAAATGAATCTCAAATATTACATTTGTGTATTATTTATCACATAGTTAAGAAGAAGAAATTGAAGTACTTATATTTAGACGTAAAGATATTGTGGTACAAATACCTACGACATTTTTTGATCACTGATTGGCTAAAAAAATTAATTCGACTCGAATCTTACAAGCTACATAATTCAGGAAGTAAATATATCTCGAACGTCGCTTAAATAAACATGAAGGAGCAAAGGTTATTATAGATAGTCGACTAAGATCCTTTCGGTGTTGTTGTTTTACATATAAAGTGCATACTTTATAGTCGGGGAAAATATCTACACCGGGGAGGTGGGCTCGCTAACACGACACTTGTTTATTTTGGGGGCGTGGTTGTTTACTTTTCTCTTAAAGTACAGGGTTTAACTACTCGAGACCTGGTAGATACATGTTTTGACCATCGTGATTGAGCATAAAAATAAGCTAGATCTCTTGAAAAACTCAGAATTACTACGTATCTATGGTGTAGTTACGTATCTATGGTGTAGTGGTTATCACGTCCGCCTAACACGCGGAAGGTCCCAGGTTCGAGACCTGGTAGATACATGTTTTGACCATAGTGATTGGGCATAAAAATAAGCTAGGTCTCTTGAAAAACTCAGAATTACTACGTATCTATGGTGTAGTGGTTATCACGTCCGCCTAACACGCGGAAGGTCCCAGGTTCGAGACCTGGTAGATACATGTTTTGACCATAGTGATTGGGCATAAAAATAAGCTAGATCTCTTGAAAAACCCAGAATTACTACGTATCTATGGTGTAGTGGTTATCACGTCCGCCAAACACGCGGTAGGTCCCAGGTTCGAGACCTGGTAGATACATGTTTTGACCATAGTGATTGGGCATACAAATAAGCTAGATCTCTTGAAAAACTCTGAATTACTACGTATCTGTGGTGTAGTTACGTATCTATGGTGTAGTGGTTATCACGTCCGCCTAACACGCGGAAGGTCCCAGGTTCGAGACCTGGAAGATACATGTTTTTACCATCGTGATTGGGCATAAAAGTAAGCTAGATGTTTTAGAAAAATCAGTTTGACCATGTTTATATGGTGTTGTGGTTATCACGTCCGTTTCACACGCGGAAGGTCCCAGGTTCGAGCCCTGGTAGATACATGTTTTGACCACCTTGATTGAGCATAAAAATAAGCTAGATCTCTTTAAAAACCCAGAATTACTACGTATCTATGGTGTAGTGGTTATCACGTCCGCCAAAAACGCGGAAGGTCCCAGGTTCGAGACCTGGTAGATACATGTTTTGACCATCGTGATTGAGCATAAAAATAAGCTAGATCTCTTGAAAAACTCAGAATTACTACGTATCTATGGTGTAGTTACGTATCTATGGTGTAGTGGTTATCACGTCCGCCTAACACGCGGAAGGTCCCAGGTTCGAGACCTGGTAGATACATGTTTTGACCATAGTGATTGGGCATAAAAATAAGCTAGGTCTCTTGAAAAACTCAGAATTACTACGTATCTATGGTGTAGTGGTTATCACGTCCGCCTAACACGCGGAAGGTCCCAGGTTCGAGACCTGGTAGATGCATGTTTTGACCATAGTGATTGGGCATAAAAATAAGCTAGATCTCTTGAAAAACCCAGAATTACTACGTATCTATGGTGTAGTGGTTATCACGTCCGCTTCACACGCGGAAGGTCCCAGGTTCGAGCCCTGTTAGATACATGTTTTGACCATCGTGATTGAGCATAAAAATAAACTAGATCTCTTGAAAAACCCAGAATTACTACGTATCTATGCTGTAGTTACGTATCTATGGTGTAGTGGTTATCACGTCCGCCAAACACGCGATAGGTCCCAGGTTAAAGACCTAGTAGATACATGTTTTGACCATAGTGATTGGGCATAAAAATAAGCTAGATCTCTTGAAAAACTCAGAATTACTACGTATCTGTGGTGTAGTTACGTATCTATGGTGTATTGGTTATCACGTCCGCCTAACACGCGGAAGGTCCCAGGTTCGAGACCGGGAAGATACATGTTTTTACCATCGTGATTGGGCATAAAAATAAGCTAGATGTTTTAGAAAAATCAGTGTGATCTTGTTTATATGGTGTTGTGGTTATCACGTCCGCTTCACACGCGGAAGGTCCCAGGTTCGAGCCCTGGTAGATACAAGTTTTGACCATCGTGATTGGGCATAAAAATAAGCTAGATCTCTTGAAAAACCCAGAATTACTACGCATCAATGGTGTAGTGGTTATCACGTCCGCCAAAAACGCGGAAGGTCCCAGGTTCGAGACCTGGTAGATACATGATACATGTTTTGACCATCGTGATTGAGCATAAAAATAAGCTAGATCTCTTGAAAAACTCAGAATTACTACGTATCTATGGTGTAGTTACGTATCTATGGTGTAGTGGTTATCACGTCCGCCTAACACGCGGAAGGTCCCAGGTTCGAGACCTGGTAGATACATGTTTTGACCATAGTGATTGGGCATAAAAATAAGCTAGGTCTCTTGAAAGACTCAGAATTACTACGTATCTATGGTGTAGTGGTTATCACGTCCGCCTAACACGCGGAAGGTCCCAGGTTCGAGACCTGGTAGATACATGTTTTGACCATAGTGATTGGGCATAAAAATAAGCTAGATCTCTTGAAAAACCCAGAATTACTACGTATCTATGGTGTAGTGGTTATCACGTCCGCTTCACACGCGGAAGGTCCCAGGTTCGAGCCCTCGTAGATACAAGTTTTGACCATCGTGATTGGGCATAAAAATAAGCTAGATCTCTTGAAAAACCCAGAATTACTATGCATCAAGGGTGTAGTGGTTATCACGTCCGCCAAACACGCGGTAGGTCCCAGGTTCGAGACCTGGTAGATACATGTTTTGACCATAGTGATTGGGCATACAAATAAGCTAGATCTCTTGAAAAACTCTGAATTACTACGTATCTGTGGTGTAGTTACGTATCTATGGTGTAGTGGTTATCACGTCCGCCTAACACGCGGAAGGTCCCAGGTTCGAGACCTGTAAGATACATGTTTTTACCATCGTGATTGGGCATAAAAGTAAGCTAGATGTTTTAGAATAATCAGTTTGATCATGTTTATATGGTGTTGTGGTTATCACGTCCGTTTCACACGCGGAAGGTCCCAGGTTCGAGCCCTGGTAGATACATGTTTCGACCATCTTGATTGAGCATAAAAATAAGCTAGATCTCTTTAAAAACTCAGAATTTCTACGTATCTATGGTGTAGTGGTTATCACCTCCGCCTAACACGCGGAAGGTCCCAGGTTCGAGACCTGGTAGATGCATGTTTTGACCATAGTGATTGGGCATAAAAATAAGCTAGATCTCTTGAAAAACTCAGAATTACTACGTATCTATGGTGTAGTTACGTATCTATGGTGTAGTGGTTATCACGTCCGCCTAACACGCGGAAGGTCCCAGGTTCGAGACCTGGTAGATACATGTTTTGACCATCGTGATTGAGCATAAAAATAAGCTAGATCTCTTGAAAAACTCAGAATTACTACGTATCTATGGTGTAGTTACGTATCTATGGTGTAGTTACGTATCTATGGTGTAGTGGTTATCACGTCCGCCTAACACGCGGAAGGTCTCAGGTTCGAGACCTGGTAGATACATGTTTTGACCATAGTGATTGGGCATAAAAATAAGCTAGATCTCTTGAAAAACCCAGAATTACTACGTATCTATGGTGTAGTGGTTATCACGTCCGCTTCACACGTGGAAGGTCCCAGGTTCGAGCCCTGGTAGATACAAGTTTTGACCATCGTGATTGGGCATAAAAATAAGCTAGATCTCTTCAAAAACCCAGAATTACTATGCATCAATGGTGTAGTGGTTATCACGTCCGCCTAACACACGGAAGGTCCCAGGTTCGAGACCTGGTAGGTACATGTTTTGACCATCGTGATTGAGCATAAAAATAAACTAGATCTCTTGAAAAACCCAGAATTACTACGTATCTATGCTGTAGTTACGTATCTATGGTGTAGTGGTTATCACGTCCGCCAAACACGCGATAGGTCCCAGGTTAAAGACCTGGTAGATACATGTTTTGACCATAGTGATTGGGCATAAAAATAAGCTAGATGTTTTAGAAAAATCAGTGTGATCATGTTTATATGGTGTTGTGGTTATCACGTCCGCTTCACACGCGGAAGGTCCCAGGTTCGAGCCCTGGTAGCTACAAGTTTTGACCATCGTTATTGGGCATAAAAATAAGCTAGATCTCTTCAAAAACCCAGAATTACTATGCATCAATGGTGTAGTGGCTATCACGTCCGCCTAACACACGGAAGGTCCCAGGTTCGAGACCTGGTAGGTACATGTTTTGACCATCGTGATTGAGCATAAAAATAAACTAGATCTCTGGAAAAACCCAGAATTACTACGTATCTATGCTGTAGTTACGTATCTATGGTGTAGTGGTTATCACGTCCGCCAAACACGCGATAGGTCCCAGGTTAAAGACCTGGTAGATACATGTTTTGACCATAGTGATTGGGCATAAAAATAAGCTAGATGTTTTAGAAAAATCAGTGTGGTCATGTTTATATGGTGTTGTGGTTATCACGTCCGCTTCACACGCGGAAGGTCCCAGGTTCGAGCCCTGGTAGATACAAGTTTTGACCATCGTTATTGGGCATAAAAATAAGCTAGATCTCTTGAAAAACCCTGAATTACTACGCATCAATGGTGTAGTGGTTATCACGTCCGCCTAACACGCGGAAGGTCCCAGGTTCGAGACCTGGTAGATACATGTTTTTACCATCGTGATTGGGCATAAAAATAAGCTAGATGTTTTGGAAAAATCATTGTGATCATGTATCTATGGTGTTGTGGTTATCACGTCTGCCTAACACGCGGAAGGTCCCAGGTTCGAGACCTGGTAGATACATGTTTTGACCATCGTGATTGAGCATAAAAATAAGCTAGATCTCTTGAAAAACTCAGAATTACTACGTATCTATGGTGTAGTTACGTATCTATGGTGTAGTGGTTATCACGTCCGCCTAACACGCGGAAGGTCCCAGGTTCGAGACCTGGTAGATACATGTTTTGACCATCGTGATTGAGCATAAAAATAAGCTAGATCTCTTGAAAAACTCAGAATTACTAAGTATCTATGGTGTAGTTACGTATCTTTGGTGTAGTTACGTATCTATGGTGTAGTGGTTATCACGTCCGCCTAACACGCGGAAGGTCCCAGGTTCGAGACCTGGTAGATACATGTTTTGACCATAGTGATTGGGCATAAAAATAAGCTAGATCTCTTGAAAAACCCAGAATTACTACGTATCTATGGTGTAGTGGTTATCACGTCCGCTTCACACGCGGAAGGTCCCAGGTTCGAGCCCTGGTAGATACAAGTTTTGACCATCGTGATTGGGCATAAAAATAAGCTACATCTCTTCAAAAACCCAGAATTACTATGCATCAATGGTGTAGTGGTTATCACGTCCGCCTAACACACGGAAGGTCCCAGGTTCGAGACCTGGTAGGTACATGTTTTGACCATCGTGATTGAGCATAAAAATAAACTAGATCTCTTGAAAAACTCAGAATTACTACGTATCTATGGTGTAGTTACGTATCTATGGTGTAGTGGTTATTACGTCCGCCTAACACGCGGAAGGTCCCAGGTTCGAGACCTGGTAGATACATGTTTTGACCATAGTGATTGGCCATAAAAATAAGCTAGGTCTCTTGAAAAACTCAGAATTACTACGTATCTATGGTGTAGTGGTTATCACGTTCGCCTAACACGCGGAAGGTCCCAGGTTCGAGACCTGGTAGATACATGTTTTGACCATAGTGATTGGGCATAAAAATAAGCTAGATCTCTTGAAAAACCCAGAATTACTACGTATCTATGGTGTAGTGGTTATCACGTCCGCTTCACACGCGGAAGGTCCCAGGTTCGAGCCCTGGTAGATACAAGTTTTGACCATCGTGATTTGGCATAAAAATAAGCTAGATCTCTTGAAAAACCCAAAATTACTACGCATCAATGGTGTAGTGGTTATCACGTCCGCCTAACACGCGGAAGGTCCCAGGTTCGTGACCTGGTAGATACATGTTTTGACCATCGTGATTGAGCATAAAAATAAGCTAGATCTCTTTAAAAACTCAGAATTACTACGTATCTATGGTGTAGTTACGTATCTATGGTGTAGTGGTTATCACGTCCGCCTAACACGCGGAAGGGCCCAGGTTCGAGACCTGGTAGATACATGTTTTTACCATAGTGATTAGGCATACAAATAAGCTAGATCTCTTGAAAAACTCTGAATTACTACGTATCTGTGGTGTAGTTACGTATCTATGGTGTAGTGGTTATCACGTCCGCCAAACACGCAAAGGTCCCAGGCTCGAGACCTGGTAGATACATGTTTTGACCATAGTGATTGGGCATAAAAATAAGCTAGATCTCTTGAAAAACTCAGAATTACTACGTATCTATGGTGTAGTTACGTATCTATGGTGTAGTGGTTATCACGTCCGCTTAACACGCGGAAGGTCCCAGGTTCGAGACCTGGTAGATACATGTTTTGACCATAGTGATTGACCATAAAAATAAGCTAGGTCTCTTGAAAAACTCAGAATTACTACGTATCTATGGTGTAGTGGTTATCACGTCCGCCTAACACGCGGAAGGTCCCAGGTTCGAGACCTGGTAGATACATGTTTTGACCATAGTGATTGGGCATAAAAATAAGCTAGATCTCTTGAAAAACCCAGAATTACTACGTATGTACGGTGTAGTTACGTATCGATGGTGTAGTGGTTATCACGTCCGCCTAACACACGGAAGGTCCCAGGTTCGAGACCTGGTAGGTACATGTTTTGACCATCGTGATTGAGCATAAAAATAAACTAGATCTCTTGAAAAACCCAGAATTACTACGTATCTATGCTGTAGTTACGTATCTATGGTGTAGTGGTTATCACGTCCGCCAAACACGCGATAGGTCCCAGGTTAAAGACCTGGTAGATACATGTTTTGACCATAGTGATTGGGCATAAAAATAAGC
Source organism: Phalangium opilio (assembly GCF_054372755.1). NCBI lineage: Eukaryota > Metazoa > Arthropoda > Arachnida > Opiliones > Phalangiidae > Phalangium > Phalangium opilio. Next base: position 476,170 of record NW_028324185.1, read on the forward strand.
TAGATGTTTTAGAAAAATCAGTGTGATCATGTTTATATGGTGTTGTGGTTATCACGTCCGCTTCACACGCGGAAGGTCCCAGGTTCGAGCCCTGGTAGATACAAGTTTTGACCATCGTTATTGGGCATAAAAATAAGCTAGATCTCTTGAAAAACCCTGAATTACTACGCATCAATGGTGTAGTGGTTATCACGTCCGCCTAAAACGCGGAAGGTCCCAGGTTCGAGACCTGGTAGATACATGTTTTGACCATCGTGATTGAGCATAAAAATAAGCTAGATCTCTTGAGAAACTCAGAATTACTACGTATCTATGGTGTAGTTACGTATCTATGGTGTAGTGGTTATCACGTCAGCCTAACACGTGGAAGGTCCCAGGTTCGAGACCTGGTAGATACATGTTTTGACCATAGTGATTGGGCATAAAAATAAGCTAGATCTCTTGAAAAACTCAGAATTACTACGTATCTATGGTGTAGTTACGTATCTATGGTGTAGTGGTTATTACGTCCGCCTAACACGCGGAAGGTCCCAGGTTCGAGACCTGGTAGATACATGTTTTGACCATAGTGATTGGCCATAAAAATAAGCTAGGTCTCTTGAAAAACTCAGAATTACTACGTATCTATGGTGTAGTGGTTATCACGTCCGCCTAACACGCGGAAGGTCCCAGGTTCGAGACCTGGTAGATACATGTTTTGACCATCGTGATTGAGCATAAAAATAAGCTAGATCTCTTTAAAAACTCAGAATTACTACGTATCTATGGTGTAGTTACGTATCTATGGTGTAGTGGTTATCACGTCCGCCTAACACGCGGAAGGGCCCAGGTTCGAGACCTGGTAGATACATGTTTTTACCATAGTGATTAGGCATACAAATAAGCTAGATCTCTTGAGAAACTCAGAATTACTACGTATCTATGGTGTAGTTACGTATCTATGGTGTAGTGGTTATCACGTCAGCCTAACACGTGGAAGGTCCCAGGTTCGAGACCTGGTAGATACATGTTTTGACCATAGTGATTGGGCATAAAAATAAGCTAGATCTCTTGAAAAACTCAGAATTACTACGTATCTATGGTGTAGTTACGTATCTATGGTGTAGTGGTTATTACGTCCGCCTAACACGCGGAAGGTCCCAGGTTCGAGACCTGGTAGATACATGTTTTGACCATAGTGATTGGCCATAAAAATAAGCTAGGTCTCTTGAAAAACTCAGAATTACTACGTATCTATGGTGTAGTGGTTATCACGTCCGCCTAACACGCGGAAGGTCCCAGGTTCGAGACCTGGTAGATACATGTTTTGACCATCGTGATTGAGCATAAAAATAAGCTAGATCTCTTTAAAAACTCAGAATTACTACGTATCTATGGTGTAGTTACGTATCTATGGTGTAGTGGTTATCACGTCCGCCTAACACGCGGAAGGGCCCAGGTTCGAGACCTGGTAGATACATGTTTTTACCATAGTGATTAGGCATACAAATAAGCTAGATCTCTTGAAAAACTCTGAATTACTACGTATCTGTGGTGTAGTTACGTATCTATGGTGTAGTGGTTATCACGTCCGCCAAACACGCGGAAGGTCCCAGGCTCGAGACCTGGTAGATACATGTTTTGACCATAGTGATTGGGCATAAAAATAAGCTAGATCTCTTGAAAAACTCAGAATTACTACGTATCTATGGTGTAGTTACGTATCTATGGTGTAGTGGTTATCACGTCCGCTTAACACGCGGAAGGTCCCAGGTTCGAGCCCTGGTAGATACATGTTTCGACCATCTTGATTGAGCATAAAAATAAGCTAGATCTCTTTAAAAACTCAGAATTTCTACGTATCTATGGTGTAGTGGTTATCACCTCCGCCTAACACGCGGAAGGTCCCAGGTTCGAGACCTGGTAGATGCATGTTTTGACCATAGTGATTGGGCATAAAAATAAGCTAGATCTCTTGAAAAACTCAGAATTACTACGTATCTATGGTGTAGTTACGTATCTATGGTGTAGTGGTTATCACGTCCGCCTAACACGCGGAAGGTCCCAGGTTCGAGACCTGGTAGATACATGTTTTGACCATCGTGATTGAGCATAAAAATAAGCTAGATCTCTTGAAAAACTCAGAATTACTACGTATCTATGGTGTAGTTACGTATCTATGGTGTAGTTACGTATCTATGGTGTAGTGGTTATCACGTCCGCCTAACACGCGGAAGGTCTCAGGTTCGAGACCTGGTAGATACATGTTTTGACCATAGTGATTGGGCATAAAAATAAGCTAGATCTCTTGAAAAACCCAGAATTACTACGTATCTATGGTGTAGTGGTTATCACGTCCGCTTCACACGTGGAAGGTCCCAGGTTCGAGCCCTGGTAGATACAAGTTTTGACCATCGTGATTGGGCATAAAAATAAGCTAGATCTCTTCAAAAACCCAGAATTACTATGCATCAATGGTGTAGTGGTTATCACGTCCGCCTAACACACGGAAGGTCCCAGGTTCGAGACCTGGTAGGTACATGTTTTGACCATCGTGATTGAGCATAAAAATAAACTAGATCTCTTGAAAAACCCAGAATTACTACGTATCTATGCTGTAGTTACGTATCTATGGTGTAGTGGTTATCACGTCCGCCAAACACGCGATAGGTCCCAGGTTAAAGACCTGGTAGATACATGTTTTGACCATAGTGATTGGGCATAAAAATAAGCTAGATGTTTTAGAAAAATCAGTGTGATCATGTTTATATGGTGTTGTGGTTATCACGTCCGCTTCACACGCGGAAGGTCCCAGGTTCGAGCCCTGGTAGCTACAAGTTTTGACCATCGTTATTGGGCATAAAAATAAGCTAGATCTCTTCAAAAACCCAGAATTACTATGCATCAATGGTGTAGTGGCTATCACGTCCGCCTAACACACGGAAGGTCCCAGGTTCGAGACCTGGTAGGTACATGTTTTGACCATAGTGATTGGGCATAAAAATAAGCTAGATCTCTTGAAAAACTCAGAATTACTACGTATCTATGGTGTAGTTACGTATCTATGATGTAGTGGTTATCACGTCCGCTTAACACGCGGAAGGTCCCAGGTTCGAGACCTGGTAGATACATGTTTTGACCATAGTGATTGACCATAAAAATAAGCTAGGTCTCTTGAAAAACTCAGAATTACTACGTATCTATGGTGTAGTGGTTATCACGTCCGCCTAACACGCGGAAGGTCCCAGGTTCGAGACCTGGTAGATACATGTTTTGACCATAGTGATTGGGCATAAAAATAAGCTAGATCTCTTGAAAAACCCAGAATTACTACGTATGTACGGTGTAGTTACGTATCGATGGTGTAGTGGTTATCACGTCCGCCTAACACACGGAAGGTCCCAGGTTCGAGACCTGGTAGGTACATGTTTTGACCATCGTGATTGAGCATAAAAATAAACTAGATCTCTTGAAAAACCCAGAATTACTACGTATCTATGCTGTAGTTACGTATCTATGGTGTAGTGGTTATCACGTCCGCCAAACACGCGATAGGTCCCAGGTTAAAGACCTGGTAGATACATGTTTTGACCATAGTGATTGGGCATAAAAATAAGCTAGATGTTTTAGAAAAATCAGTGTGATCATGTTTATATGGTGTTGTGGTTATCACGTCCGCTTCACACGCGGAAGGTCCCAGGTTCGAGCCCTGGTAGATACAAGTTTTGACCATCGTTATTGGGCATAAAAATAAGCTAGATCTCTTGAAAAACCCTGAATTACTACGCATCAATGGTGTAGTGGTTATCACGTCCGCCTAAAACGCGGAAGGTCCCAGGTTCGAGACCTGGTAGATACATGTTTTGACCATCGTGATTGAGCATAAAAATAAGCTAGATCTCTTGAGAAACTCAGAATTACTACGTATCTATGGTGTAGTTACGTATCTATGGTGTAGTGGTTATCACGTCAGCCTAACACGTGGAAGGTCCCAGGTTCGAGACCTGGTAGATACATGTTTTGACCATAGTGATTGGGCATAAAAATAAGCTAGATCTCTTGAAAAACTCAGAATTACTACGTATCTATGGTGTAGTTACGTATCTATGGTGTAGTGGTTATTACGTCCGCCTAACACGCGGAAGGTCCCAGGTTCGAGACCTGGTAGATACATGTTTTGACCATAGTGATTGGCCATAAAAATAAGCTAGGTCTCTTGAAAAACTCAGAATTACTACGTATCTATGGTGTAGTGGTTATCACGTCCGCCTAACACGCGGAAGGTCCCAGGTTCGAGACCTGGTAGATACATGTTTTGACCATCGTGATTGAGCATAAAAATAAGCTAGATCTCTTTAAAAACTCAGAATTACTACGTATCTATGGTGTAGTTACGTATCTATGGTGTAGTGGTTATCACGTCCGCCTAACACGCGGAAGGGCCCAGGTTCGAGACCTGGTAGATACATGTTTTTACCATAGTGATTAGGCATACAAATAAGCTAGATCTCTTGAGAAACTCAGAATTACTACGTATCTATGGTGTAGTTACGTATCTATGGTGTAGTGGTTATCACGTCAGCCTAACACGTGGAAGGTCCCAGGTTCGAGACCTGGTAGATACATGTTTTGACCATAGTGATTGGGCATAAAAATAAGCTAGATCTCTTGAAAAACTCAGAATTACTACGTATCTATGGTGTAGTTACGTATCTATGGTGTAGTGGTTATTACGTCCGCCTAACACGCGGAAGGTCCCAGGTTCGAGACCTGGTAGATACATGTTTTGACCATAGTGATTGGCCATAAAAATAAGCTAGGTCTCTTGAAAAACTCAGAATTACTACGTATCTATGGTGTAGTGGTTATCACGTCCGCCTAACACGCGGAAGGTCCCAGGTTCGAGACCTGGTAGATACATGTTTTGACCATCGTGATTGAGCATAAAAATAAGCTAGATCTCTTTAAAAACTCAGAATTACTACGTATCTATGGTGTAGTTACGTATCTATGGTGTAGTGGTTATCACGTCCGCCTAACACGCGGAAGGGCCCAGGTTCGAGACCTGGTAGATACATGTTTTTACCATAGTGATTAGGCATACAAATAAGCTAGATCTCTTGAAAAACTCTGAATTACTACGTATCTGTGGTGTAGTTACGTATCTATGGTGTAGTGGTTATCACGTCCGCCAAACACGCGGAAGGTCCCAGGCTCGAGACCTGGTAGATACATGTTTTGACCATAGTGATTGGGCATAAAAATAAGCTAGATCTCTTGAAAAACTCAGAATTACTACGTATCTATGGTGTAGTTACGTATCTATGGTGTAGTGGTTATCACGTCCGCTTAACACGCGGAAGGTCCCAGGTTCGAGCCCTGGTAGATACATGTTTCGACCATCTTGATTGAGCATAAAAATAAGCTAGATCTCTTTAAAAACTCAGAATTTCTACGTATCTATGGTGTAGTGGTTATCACCTCCGCCTAACACGCGGAAGGTCCCAGGTTCGAGACCTGGTAGATGCATGTTTTGACCATAGTGATTGGGCATAAAAATAAGCTAGATCTCTTGAAAAACTCAGAATTACTACGTATCTATGGTGTAGTTACGTATCTATGGTGTAGTGGTTATCACGTCCGCCTAACACGCGGAAGGTCCCAGGTTCGAGACCTGGTAGATACATGTTTTGACCATCGTGATTGAGCATAAAAATAAGCTAGATCTCTTGAAAAACTCAGAATTACTACGTATCTATGGTGTAGTTACGTATCTATGGTGTAGTTACGTATCTATGGTGTAGTGGTTATCACGTCCGCCTAACACGCGGAAGGTCTCAGGTTCGAGACCTGGTAGATACATGTTTTGACCATAGTGATTGGGCATAAAAATAAGCTAGATCTCTTGAAAAACCCAGAATTACTACGTATCTATGGTGTAGTGGTTATCACGTCCGCTTCACACGTGGAAGGTCCCAGGTTCGAGCCCTGGTAGATAAAAGTTTTGACCATCGTGATTGGGCATAAAAATAAGCTAGATCTCTTCAAAAACCCAGAATTACTATGCATCAATGGTGTAGTGGTTATCACGTCCGCCTAACACACGGAAGGTCCCAGGTTCGAGACCTGGTAGGTACATGTTTTGACCATCGTGATTGAGCATAAAAATAAACTAGATCTCTTGAAAAACCCAGAATTACTACGTATCTATGCTGTAGTTACGTATCTATGGTGTAGTGGTTATCACGTCCGCCAAACACGCGATAGGTCCCAGGTTAAAGACCTGGTAGATACATGTTTTGACCATAGTGATTGGGCATAAAAATAAGCTAGATGTTTTAGAAAAATCAGTGTGATCATGTTTATATGGTGTTGTGGTTATCACGTCCGCTTCACACGCGGAAGGTCCCAGGTTCGAGCCCTGGTAGCTACAAGTTTTGACCATCGTTATTGGGCATAAAAATAAGCTAGATCTCTTCAAAAACCCAGAATTACTATGCATCAATGGTGTAGTGGCTATCACGTCCGCCTAACACACGGAAGGTCCCAGGTTCGAGACCTGGTAGGTACATGTTTTGACCATCGTGATTGAGCATAAAAATAAACTAGATCTCTGGAAAAACCCAGAATTACTACGTATCTATGCTGTAGTTACGTATCTATGGTGTAGTGGTTATCACGTCCGCCAAACACGCGATAGGTCCCAGGTTAAAGACCTGGTAGATACATGTTTTGACCATAGTGATTGGGCATAAAAATAAGCTAGATGTTTTAGAAAAATCAGTGTGGTCATGTTTATATGGTGTTGTGGTTATCACGTCCGCTTCACACGCGGAAGGTCCCAGGTTCGAGCCCTGGTAGATACAAGTTTTGACCATCGTTATTGGGCATAAAAATAAGCTAGATCTCTTGAAAAACCCTGAATTACTACGCATCAATGGTGTAGTGGTTATCACGTCCGCCTAAACCGCGGAAGGTCCCAGGTTCGAGACCTGGTAGATACATGTTTTGACCATCGTGATTGAGCATAAAAATAAGCTAGATCTCTTGAAAAACTCAGAATTACTACGTATCTATGGTGTAGTTTCGTATCTATGGTGTAGTGGTTATCACGTCCGCCTAACACGCGGAAGGTCCCAGGTTCGAGACCTGGTAGATACATGTTTTTACCATCGTGATTGGGCATAAAAATAAGCTAGATGTTTTGGAAAAATCATTGTGATCATGTATCTATGGTGTTGTGGTTATCACGTCTGCCTAACACGCGGAAGGTCCCAGGTTCGAGACCTGGTAGATACATGTTTTGACCATCGTGATTGAGCATAAAAATAAGCTAGATCTCTTGAAAAACTCAGAATTACTACGTATCTATGGTGTAGTTACGTATCTTTGGTGTAGTTACGTATCTATGGTGTAGTGGTTATCACGTCCGCCTAACACGCGGAAGGTCCCAGGTTCGAGACCTGGTAGATACATGTTTTGACCATAGTGATTGGGCATAAAAATAAGCTAGATCTCTTGAAAAACCCAGAATTACTACGTATCTATGGTGTAGTGGTTATCACGTCCGCTTCACACGCGGAAGGTCCCAGGTTCGAGCCCTGGTAGATACAAGTTTTGACCATCGTGATTGGGCATAAAAATAAGCTACATCTCTTCAAAAACCCAGAATTACTATGCATCAATGGTGTAGTGGTTATCACGTCCGCCTAACACACGGAAGGTCCCAGGTTCGAGACCTGGTAGGTACATGTTTTGACCATCGTGATTGAGCATAAAAATAAACTAGATCTCTTGAAAAACCCAGAATTACTACGTATCTATGCTGTAGTTACGTATCTATGGTGTAGTGGTTATCACGTCAGCCTAACACGTGGAAGGTCCCATGTTCGAGACCTGGTAGATACATGTTTTGACCATAGTGATTGGGCATAAAAATAAGCTAGATCTCTTGAAAAACTCAGAATTACTACGTATCTATGGTGTAGTTACGTATCTATGGTGTAGTGGTTATTACGTCCGCCTAACACGCGGAAGGTCCCAGGTTCGAGACCTGGTAGATACATGTTTTGACCATAGTGATTGGCCATAAAAATAAGCTAGGTCTCTTGAAAAACTCAGAATTACTACGTATCTATGGTGTAGTGGTTATCACGTTCGCCTAACACGCGGAAGGTCCCAGGTTCGAGACCTGGTAGATACATGTTTTGACCATAGTGATTGGGCATAAAAATAAGCTAGATCTCTTGAAAAACCCAGAATTACTACGTATCTATGGTGTAGTGGTTATCACGTCCGCTTCACACGCGGAAGGTCCCAGGTTCGAGCCCTGGTAGATACAAGTTTTGACCATCGTGATTTGGCATAAAAATAAGCTAGATCTCTTGAAAAACCCAAAATTACTACGCATCAATGGTGTAGTGGTTATCACGTCCGCCTAACACGCGGAAGGTCCCAGGTTCGTGACCTGGTAGATACATGTTTTGACCATCGTGATTGAGCATAAAAATAAGCTAGATCTCTTTAAAAACTCAGAATTACTACGTATCTATGGTGTAGTTACGTATCTATGGTGTAGTGGTTATCACGTCCGCCTAACACGCGGAAGGGCCCAGGTTCGAGACCTGGTAGATACATGTTTTTACCATAGTGATTAGGCATACAAATAAGCTAGATCTCTTGAAAAACTCTGAATTACTACGTATCTGTGGTGTAGTTACGTATCTATGGTGTAGTGGTTATCACGTCCGCCAAACACGCAAAGGTCCCAGGCTCGAGACCTGGTAGATACATGTTTTGACCATAGTGATTGGGCATAAAAATAAGCTAGATCTCTTGAAAAACTCAGAATTACTACGTATCTATGGTGTAGTTACGTATCTATGGTGTAGTGGTTATCACGTCCGCTTAACACGCGGAAGGTCCCAGGTTCGAGACCTGGTAGATACATGTTTTGACCATAGTGATTGACCATAAAAATAAGCTAGGTCTCTTGAAAAACTCAGAATTACTACGTATCTATGGTGTAGTGGTTATCACGTCCGCCTAACACGCGGAAGGTCCCAGGTTCGAGACCTGGTAGATACATGTTTTGACCATAGTGATTGGGCATAAAAATAAGCTAGATCTCTTGAAAAACCCAGAATTACTACGTATCTATGGTGTAGTGGTTATCACGTCCGCTTCACACGCGGAAGGTCCCAGGTTCGAGCCCTGGTAGATACATGTTTTGACCATAGTGATTGGGCATAAAAATAAGCTAGATCTCTTGAAAAACCCAGAATTACTACGTATGTACGGTGTAGTTACGTATCGATGGTGTAGTGGTTATCACGTCCGCCTAACACACGGAAGGTCCCAGGTTCGAGACCTGGTAGGTACATGTTTTGACCATCGTGATTGAGCATAAAAATAAACTAGATCTCTTGAAAAACCCAGAATTACTACGTATCTATGCTGTAGTTACGTATCTATGGTGTAGTGGTTATCACGTCCGCCAAACACGCGATAGGTCCCAGGTTAAAGACCTGGTAGATACATGTTTTGACCATAGTGATTGGGCATAAAAATAAGCTAGATGTTTTAGAAAAATCAGTGTGATCATGTTTATATGGTGTTGTGGTTATCACGTCCGCTTCACACGCGGAAGGTCCCAGGTTCGAGACCTGGTAGATACATGTTTTGACCATAGTGATTGGGCATAAAAATAAGCTAGATCTCTTGAAAAACCCAGAATTACTACGTATCTATGGTGTAGTGGTTATCACGTCCGCTTCACACGCGGAAGGTCCCAGGTTCGAGCCCTGGTAGATACAAGTTTTGACCATCGTGATTTGGCATAAAAATAAGCTAGATCTCTTGAAAAACCCAAAATTACTACGCATCAATGGTGTAGTGGTTATCACGTCCGCCTAACACGCGGAAGGTCCCAGGTTCGTGACCTGGTAGATACATGTTTTGACCATCGTGATTGAGCATAAAAATAAGCTAGATCTCTTTAAAAACTCAGAATTACTACGTATCTATGGTGTAGTTACGTATCTATGGTGTAGTGGTTATCACGTCCGCCTAACACGCGGAAGGGCCCAGGTTCGAGACCTGGTAGATACATGTTTTTACCATAGTGATTAGGCATACAAATAAGCTAGATCTCTTGAAAAACTCTGAATTACTACGTATCTGTGGTGTAGTTACGTATCTATGGTGTAGTGGTTATCACGTCCGCCAAACACGCAAAGGTCCCAGGCTCGAGACCTGGTAGATACATGTTTTGACCATAGTGATTGGGCATAAAAATAAGCTAGATCTCTTGAAAAACTCAGAATTACTACGTATCTATGGTGTAGTTACGTATCTATGGTGTAGTGGTTATCACGTCCGCTTAACACGCGGAAGGTCCCAGGTTCGAGACCTGGTAGATACATGTTTTGACCATAGTGATTGACCATAAAAATAAGCTAGGTCTCTTGAAAAACTCAGAATTACTACGTATCTATGGTGTAGTGGTTATCACGTCCGCCTAACACGCGGAAGGTCCCAGGTTCGAGACCTGGTAGATACATGTTTTGACCATAGTGATTGGGCATAAAAATAAGCTAGATCTCTTGAAAAACCCAGAATTACTACGTATCTATGGTGTAGTGGTTATCACGTCCGCTTCACACGCGGAAGGTCCCAGGTTCGAGCCCTGGTAGATACATGTTTTGACCATAGTGATTGGGCATAAAAATAAGCTAGATCTCTTGAAAAACCCAGAATTACTACGTATGTACGGTGTAGTTACGTATCGATGGTGTAGTGGTTATCACGTCCGCCTAACACACGGAAGGTCCCAGGTTCGAGACCTGGTAGGTACATGTTTTGACCATCGTGATTGAGCATAAAAATAAACTAGATCTCTTGAAAAACCCAGAATTACTACGTATCTATGCTGTAGTTACGTATCTATGGTGTAGTGGTTATCACGTCCGCCAAACACGCGATAGGTCCCAGGTTAAAGACCTGGTAGATACATGTTTTGACCATAGTGATTGGGCATAAAAATAAGCTAGATGTTTTAGAAAAATCAGTGTGATCATGTTTATATGGTGTTGTGGTTATCACGTCCGCTTCACACGCGGAAGGTCCCAGGTTCGAGCCCTGGTAGATACAAGTTTTGACCATCGTTATTGGGCATAAAAATAAGCTAGATCTCTTGAAAAACCCTGAATTACTACGCATCAATGGTGTAGTGGTTATCACGTCCGCCTAAAACGCGGAAGGTCCCAGGTTCGAGACCTGGTAGATACATGTTTTGACCATCGTGATTGAGCATAAAAATAAGCTAGATCTCTTGAGAAACTCAGAATTACTACGTATCTATGGTGTAGTTACGTATCTATGGTGTAGTGGTTATCACGTCAGCCTAACACGTGGAAGGTCCCAGGTTCGAGACCTGGTAGATACATGTTTTGACCATAGTGATTGGGCATAAAAATAAGCTAGATCTCTTGAAAAACTCAGAATTACTACGTATCTATGGTGTAGTTACGTATCTATGGTGTAGTGGTTATTACGTCCGCCTAACACGCGGAAGGTCCCAGGTTCGAGACCTGGTAGATACATGTTTTGACCATAGTGATTGGCCATAAAAATAAGCTAGGTCTCTTGAAAAACTCAGAATTACTACGTATCTATGGTGTAGTGGTTATCACGTCCGCCTAACACGCGGAAGGTCCCAGGTTCGAGACCTGGTAGATACATGTTTTGACCATAGTGATTGGGCATAAAAATAAGCTAGATCTCTTGAAAAACCCAGAATTACTACGTATCTATGGTGTAGTGGTTATCACGTCCGCTTCACACGCGGAAGGTCCCAGGTTCGAGCCCTGGTAGATACAAGTTTTGACCATCGTGATTGGGCATAAAAATAAGCTAGATCTCTTGAAAAACCCAAAATTACTACGCATCAATGGTGTAGTGGTTATCACGTCCGCCTAACACGCGGAAGGTCCCAGGTTCGAGACCTGGTAGATACATGTTTTGACCATCGTGATTGAGCATAAAAATAAGCTAGATCTCTTTAAAAACTCAGAATTACTACGTATCTATGGTGTAGTTACGTATCTATGGTGTAGTGGTTATCACGTCCGCCTAACACGCGGAAGGGCCCAGGTTCGAGACCTGGTAGATACATGTTTTTACCATAGTGATTAGGCATACAAATAAGCTAGATCTCTTGAAAAACTCAGAATTACTACGTATCTATGGTGTAGTTACGTATCTATGGTGTAGTGGTTATCACGTCCGCTTAACACGCGGAAGGTCCCAGGTTCGAGACCTGGTAGATACATGTTTTGACCATAGTGATTGGCCATAAAAATAAGCTAGGTCTCTTGAAAAACTCAGAATTACTACGTATCTATGGTGTAGTGGTTATCACGTCCGCCTAACACGCGGAAGGTCCCAGGTTCGAGACCTGGTAGATACATGTTTTAACCATAGTGATTGGGCATAAAAATAAGCTAGATCTCTTGAAAAACCCTGAATTACTACGTATCTATGGTGTAGTGGTTATCACGTCCGCTTCACACGCGGAAGGTCCCAGGTTCGAGACCTGGTAGATACATGTTTTGACCATCGTGATTGAGCATAAAAATAAGCTAGATCTCTTGAAAAACTCAGAATTACTACGTATCTATGGTGTAGTTACGTATCTATGGTGTAGTGGTTATCACGTCCGCCTAACACGCGGAAGGTCCCAGGTTCGAGACCTGGTAGATACATGTTTTGACCATAGTGATTGGGCATAAAAATAAGCTAGGTCTCTTGAAAAACTCAGAATTACTACGTATCTATGGTGTAGTGGTTATCACGTCCGCCTAACACGCGGAAGGTCCCAGGTTCGAGACCTGGTAGATACATGTTTTGACCATAGTGATTGGGCATAAAAATAAGCTAGATCTCTTGAAAAACCCAGAATTACTACGTATCTATGGTGTAGTGGTTATCACGTCCGCTTCACACGGGGAAGGTCCCAGGTTCGAGCCCTGGTAGATACAAGTTTTGACCATCGTGATTGGGCATAAAAATAAGCTAGATCTCTTGAAAAACCCGGAATTACTATGCATCAATGGTGTAGTGGTTATCACGTCCGCCAAACACGCGGTAGGTCCCAGGTTCGAGACCTGGTAGATACATGTTTTGACCATAATGATTGGGCATACAAATAAGCTAGATCTCTTGAAAAACTCAGAATTACTACGTATGTATGGTGTAGTTACGTATCTATGGTGTAGTGGTTATCACGTCCGCCTAACACGCGGAAGGTCCCAGGTTCGAGACCTGGTAGATACATGTTTTGACCATAGTGATTGGGCATAAAAATAAGCTAGATCTCTTGAAAAACCCAGAATTACTACGTATCTATGGTGTAGTGGTTATCACGTCCGCCTAACACACGGAAGGTCCCAGGTTCGAGACCTGGTAGGTACATGTTTTGACCATCGTGATTGAGCATAAAAATAAACTAGATCTCTTGAAAAACCCAGAATTACTACGTATCTATGCTGTAGTTACGTATCTATGGTGTAGTGGTTATCACGTCCGCCAAACACGCGATAGGTCCCAGGTTAAAGACCTGGTAGATACATGTTTTGACCATAGTGATTGGGCATAAAAATAAGCTAGATGTTTTAGAAAAATCAGTGTGATTATGTTTATATGGTGTTGTGGTTATCACGTCCGCTTCACACGCGGAAGGTCCCAGGTTCGAGCCCTGGTAGATACAAGTTTTGACCATCGTTATTGGGCATAAAAATAAGCTAGATCTCTTGAAAAACCCTGAATTACTACGCATCAATGGTGTAGTGGTTATCACGTCCGCCTAAAACGCGGAAGGTCCCAGGTTCGAGACCTGGTAGATACATGTTTTGACCATCGTGATTGAGCATAAAAATAAGCTAGATCTCTTGAGAAACTCAGAATTACTACGTATCTATGGTGTAGTTACGTATCTATGGTGTAGTGGTTATCACGTCCGCCTAACACACGGAAGGTCCCAGGTTCGAGACCTGGTAGGTACATGTTTTGACCATCGTGATTGAGCATAAAAATAAACTAGATCTCTTGAAAAACCCAGAATTACTACGTATCTATGCTGTAGTTACGTATCTATGGTGTAGTGGTTATCACGTCCGCCAAACACGCGATAGGTCCCAGGTTAAAGACCTGGTAGATACATGTTTTGACCATAGTGATTGGGCATAAAAATAAGCTAGATGTTTTAGAAAAATCAGTGTGATTATGTTTATATGGTGTTGTGGTTATCACGTCCGCTTCACACGCGGAAGGTCCCAGGTTCGAGCCCTGGTAGATACAAGTTTTGACCATCGTTATTGGGCATAAAAATAAGCTAGATCTCTTGAAAAACCCTGAATTACTACGCATCAATGGTGTAGTGGTTATCACGTCCGCCTAAAACGCGGAAGGTCCCAGGTTCGAGACCTGGTAGATACATGTTTTGACCATCGTGATTGAGCATAAAAATAAGCTAGATCTCTTGAGAAACTCAGAATTACTACGTATCTATGGTGTAGTTACGTATCTATGGTGTAGTGGTTATCACGTCAGCCTAACACGTGGAAGGTCCCAGGTTCGAGACCTGGTAGATACATGTTTTGACCATAGTGATTGGGCATAAAAATAAGCTAGATCTCTTGAAAAACTCAGAATTACTACGTATCTATGGTGTAGTGGTTATTACGTCCGCCTAACACGCGGAAGGTCCCAGGTTCGAGACCTGGTAGATACATGTTTTGACCATAGTGATTGGCCATAAAAATAAGCTAGGTCTCTTGAAAAACTCAGAATTACTACGTATCTATGGTGTAGTGGTTATCACGTCCGCCTAACACGCGGAAGGTCCCAGGTTCGAGACCTGGTAGATACATGTTTTGACCATAGTGATTGGGCATAAAAATAAGCTAGATCTCTTGAAAAACCCAGAATTACTACGTATCTATGGTGTAGTGGTTATCACGTCCGCTTCACACGCGGAAGGTCCCAGGTTCGAGCCCTGGTAGATACAAGTTTTGACCATCGTGATTGGGCATAAAAATAAGCTAGATCTCTTGAAAAACCCAAAATTACTACGCATCAATGGTGTAGTGGTTATCACGTCCGCCTAACACGCGGAAGGTCCCAGGTTCGAGACCTGGTAGATACATGTTTTGACCATCGTGATTGAGCATAAAAATAAGCTAGATCTCTTTAAAAACTCAGAATTACTACGTATCTATGGTGTAGTTACGTATCTATGGTGTAGTGGTTATCACGTCCGCCTAACACGCGGAAGGGCCCAGGTTCGAGACCTGGTAGATACATGTTTTTACCATAGTGATTAGGCATACAAATAAGCTAGATCTCTTGAAAAACTCTGAATTACTACGTATCTGTGGTGTAGTTACGTATCTATGGTGTAGTGGTTATCACGTCCGCCAAACACGCGGAAGGTCCCAGGCTCGAGACCTGGTAGATACATGTTTTGACCATAGTGATTGGGCATAAAAATAAGCTAGATCTCTTGAAAAACTCAGAATTACTACGTATCTATGGTGTAGTTACGTATCTATGGTGTAGTGGTTATCACGTCCGCTTAACACGCGGAAGGTCCCAGGTTCGAGACCTGGTAGATACATGTTTTGACCATAGTGATTGGCCATAAAAATAAGCTAGGTCTCTTGAAAAACTCAGAATTACTACGTATCTATGGTGTAGTGGTTATCACGTCCGCCTAACACGCGGAAGGTCCCAGGTTCGAGACCTGGTAGATACATGTTTTGACCATAGTGATTGGGCATAAAAATAAGCTAGATCTCTTGAAAAACCCAGAATTACTACGTATCTATGGTGTAGTGGTTATCACGTCCGCTTCACACGCGGAAGGTCCCAGGTTCGAGACCTGGTAGATACATGTTTTGACCATCGTGATTGAGCATAAAAATAAGCTAGATCTCTTGAAAAACTCAGAATTACTACGTATCTATGGTGTAGTTACGTATCTATGGTGTAGTGGTTATCACGTCCGCCTAACACGCGGAAGGTCCCAGGTTCGAGACCTGGTAGATACATGTTTTGACCATAGTGATTGGGCATAAAAATAAGCTAGGTCTCTTGAAAAACTCAGAATTACTACGTATCTATGGTGTAGTGGTTATCACGTCCGCCTAACACGCGGAAGGTCCCAGGTTCGAGACCTGGTAGATACATGTTTTGACCATAGTGATTGGGCATAAAAATAAGCTAGATCTCTTGAAAAACCCAGAATTACTACGTATCTATGGTGTAGTGGTTATCACGTCCGCTTCACACGGGGAAGGTCCCAGGTTCGAGCCCTGGTAGATACAAGTTTTGACCATCGTGATTGGGCATAAAAATAAGCTAGATCTCTTGAAAAACCCGGAATTACTATGCATCAATGGTGTAGTGGTTATCACGTCCGCCAAACACGCGGTAGGTCCCAGGTTCGAGACCTGGTAGATACATGTTTTGACCATAATGATTGGGCATACAAATAAGCTAGATCTCTTGAAAAACTCTGAATTACTACGTATCTGTGGTGTAGTTACGTATCTATGGTGTAGTGGTTATCACGTCCGCCTAACACGCGGAAGGTCCCAGGTTCGAGACCTGGAAGATACATGTTTTTACCATCGTGATTGGGCATAAAAGTAAGCTAGATGTTTTAGAAAAATCAGTTTGATCATGTTTATATGGTGTTGTGGTTATCACGTCCGTTTCACACGCGGAAGGTCCCAGGTTCGAGCCCTGGTAGATACATGTTTTGACCATCTTGATTGAGCATAAAAATAAGCTAGATCTCTTTAAAAACTCAGAATTTCTACGTATCTATGGTGTAGTGGT
Source organism: Phalangium opilio (assembly GCF_054372755.1). Lineage (NCBI taxonomy): Eukaryota > Metazoa > Arthropoda > Arachnida > Opiliones > Phalangiidae > Phalangium > Phalangium opilio. The sequence continues at coordinate 493,051 of NW_028324185.1, forward strand.
TATCACCTCCGCCTAACACGCGGAAGGTCCCAGGTTCGAGACCTGGTAGATGCATGTTTTGACCATAGTGATTCGGCATAAAAATAAGCTAGATCTCTTGAAAAACCCAGAATTACTACGTATCTATGGTGTAGTGGTTATCACATCCGCTTCACACGCGGAAGGTCCCAGGTTCGAGCCCTGGTAGATACATGTTTTGACCATCGTGATTGAGCATAAAAATAAACTAGATCTCTTGAAAAACCCAGAATTACTACGTATCTTTGGTGTAGTGGTTATCACGTCCGCTTCACACGCGGAAGGTCCCAGGTTCGAGACCTGGTAGATACATGTTTTGACCATCGTGATTGAGCATAAAAATAAGCTAGATCTCTTGAAAAACTCAGAATTACTACGTATCTATGGTGTAGTGGTTATCACGTCCGCTTAACACGCGGAAGGTCCCAGGTTCGAGACCTGGTAGATACATGTTTTGACCATAGTGATTGGCCATAAAAATAAGCTAGGTCTCTTGAAAAACTCAGAATTACTACGTATCTATGGTGTAGTGGTTATCACGTCCGCCTAACACGCGGAAGGTCCCAGGTTCGAGACCTGGTAGATACATGTTTTGACCATAGTGATTGGGCATAAAAATAAGCTAGATCTCTTGAAAAACCCAGAATTACTACGTATCTTTGGTGTAGTGGTTATCACGTCCGCTTCACACGCGGAAGGTCCCAGGTTCGAGACCTGGTAGATACATGTTTTGACCATCGTGATTGAGCATAAAAATAAGCTAGATCTCTTGAAAAACTCAGAATTACTACGTATCTATGGTGTAGTTACGTATCTATGGTGTAGTGGTTATCACGTCCGCCTAACACGCGGAAGGTCCCAGGTTCGAGACCTGGTAGATACATGTTTTGACCATAGTGATTGGGCATAAAAATAAGCTAGGTCTCTTGAAAAACTCAGAATTACTACGTATCTATGGTGTAGTGGTTATCACGTCCGCCTAACACGCGGAAGGTCCCAGGTTCGAGACCTGGTAGATACATGTTTTGACCATAGTGATTGGGCATAAAAATAAGCTAGATCTCTTGAAAAACCCAGAATTACTACGTATCTATGGTGTAGTGGTTATCACGTCCGCTTCACACGGGGAAGGTCCCAGGTTCGAGCCCTGGTAGATACAAGTTTTGACCATCGTGATTGGGCATAAAAATAAGCTAGATCTCTTGAAAAACCCGGAATTACTATGCATCAATGGTGTAGTGGTTATCACGTCCGCCAAACACGCGGTAGGTCCCAGGTTCGAGACCTGGTAGATACATGTTTTGACCATAATGATTGGGCATACAAATAAGCTAGATCTCTTGAAAAACTCTGAATTACTACGTATCTGTGGTGTAGTTACGTATCTATGGTGTAGTGGTTATCACGTCCGCCTAACACGCGGAAGGTCCCAGGTTCGAGACCTGGAAGATACATGTTTTTACCATCGTGATTGGGCATAAAAGTAAGCTAGATGTTTTAGAAAAATCAGTTTGATCATGTTTATATGGTGTTGTGGTTATCACGTCCGTTTCACACGCGGAAGGTCCCAGGTTCGAGCCCTGGTAGATACATGTTTTGACCATCTTGATTGAGCATAAAAATAAGCTAGATCTCTTTAAAAACTCAGAATTTCTACGTATCTATGGTGTAGTGGTTATCACCTCCGCCTAACACGCGGAAGGTCCCAGGTTCGAGACCTGGTAGATGCATGTTTTGACCATAGTGATTCGGCATAAAAATAAGCTAGATCTCTTGAAAAACCCAGAATTACTACGTATCTATGGTGTAGTGGTTATCACGTCCGCTTCACACGCGGAAGGTCCCAGGTTCGAGCCCTGGTAGATACATGTTTTGACCATCGTGATTGAGCATAAAAATAAACTAGATCTCTTGAAAAACCCAGAATTACTACGTATCTATGCTGTAGTTACGTATCTATGGTGTAGTGGTTATCACGTCCGCATGGATTCGCGTTTTGGTTTTCGTCGAGTGCGGTCGCGTTTTTCTCTCGCTCCGTCCTCGGCTTCTCCTCTTGCTCGCGGGTTTTTTTTCGGCCTTTTGACTTTTTTATTCGTTTCCTTGCGTGAGTTTCTTTTTTGCTGTCTATTTTGAGTCGGGTTTCTCGCGTTTTGGGCTCTGCCTCGGGCAGAGTCCCGTTATTTTTTCAACTAATCTATTATTATTCCTAATCTACTTACACGATGGAAGTTTTGAAACGTTCGGTTTTTGTAGAATATCAGGAGCGCGTTGTTTCGAAGATTGAAGAGGCTTTGTCATTGACTTTTGGTGCGGATTCTTATTCGTCGGTGGTGAGTACGAAAGGCGGATTTTTCGTAACATTTGTGTCGTTGGAAGATGCGGATAATTGCGCAGAATTAGGTCTTGGGCTCGAGGCGGAAGACTGCGTGGTGCGTAAAGTCGGGAGTCGCGAGATCATTGCTACCTTTTTTGATCTCCCGGAGTTTGTATCGGATGACGTTTTAAAGGCAAAGTTGCTGAGTTATAATTGCGAGTTACAAAGTGAGGTGGTTTGGGAGCGTACAAATGGCAAGTATTACGGGCAACGATCGATAAAGGTTTCGCTACCCGAGGGTGTCTCTAGCTTACCTTATAGTTTGCGTTTGGTCGTCGTCATGGGGCTCGAAAGCTCCTACCGCGTTCGGCATGATCGGCAGGGCAAAGTTTGTAATAAGTGTCTGTCTAACTCTCACCTCTACAAGGACTGTCCTCTCTTCGTTTGCCGCCGGTTTGACGCTCAGGGGCATATCGCGCGGGTTTGCCCCAATGTTGATATACCTCGTCGCTTGCCTCCTGCTGCACCTTCTGTCGACTTGCCCGTTGGTGTTTCGTCCGCCGGGGTTATCCCGGAGGGCGGGTCACCAGTTGCAGCGCCTGGAGACTCTGAAGTACTGGTTGCGGCTCAGAAACGTCCAGTTTCTAGTAGTGAGGGTGAACCTTCTGTTTCGCCCGAGGATGGCCAGGGCGACTGGCGTGTTGTCGGTGGTAAGCAGGGGCTGAAACGACCTAAGTCAGACCTCCCCTTGCTTGGTCGGCCCCCTTCTCCACGTCTTTTCGCTGACCCGGTAACCCCTCCGCTGCTCTCGCCCTTCAATGATAAAAATCGTTTCTCTTAACGTCCGCGGTTTGCGGGCTCTGGCGAAGATGAAAGAACTGGTTGAATGGAGCAAGGGTTTCGACGTTTTGTGTCTCCAAGAGACTCACTGGTCGGGCTCCCATGTCGCGGTTTTTCGGTCTCTTTGGCGCGGTCCCATTTATTTTGATAATGACCCTGTTTCCGGTTTTCGCGGTGTTGCCATTTGCATTCGGGCGGGTCTTGACGTTTTGCCTTCCCGCGTCCTACGTAGTGGGGAGGGCCGGTTTATTTTGGCGTCTTTGTCCATTGACAGCGAACCTCTGGATATCGTGAACGTGTATCTTCCGAATGTCGCGCCCGATCGTTTGCCCTTTTATGACCGCTTGCGGGGGGTGGTCTCGCGCTGTTCGCGGCCCCTAGTCGTTGGGGACTTTAACGACGTAGCGCAGCCGGGTCTGGATCGCCGACCATTGTCTGGTTCCTCTTCGCGTTTGGGCTCGACTGCCTTATTCCGATTTCTACGTGATACCCACCTCATTGACGTTTGGCGCGCAACACATGCGGACAACTTTGACTGGACCTGGTCCGGTCCCGTGTATGGCTCTTATCTTCAATCGCGCATCGACTATGTTCTCCTTGCCGGGGAGGATCGTCAGAATGTTACGACCTGTCAGATCTTACCGTGTCCCCTTTCGGACCATCGCGCCCTTGAACTCCGTCTCGTCTTGGACGGCGTTAAGATGGGCCCAGGTACGTGGTCTTTTAATGCGCGTCTCTTGCAGTTCGACGCCTACCGCCAGGCGGTCTTACGCATTCTTCACCGGAGTCGCCAACGCTTTCGCGAATCGCCGGACAAATTTGCATGGTACGAAGCTTTAAAGCAGTCCCTACGCGAACATGCCATGTTGTACGGGAAGGTTCAAGCCTCGCGTGATCGCGCCGAACGAACTCGCTTACGCGAAGCCTTGTCCAAGACTCAGCTGGCCGCATCTAATTCCTCGGTTGGTCTCGCGGACTTTCTTGTGGCGAAGGAGGCCTTAAACGACTTCGACAGGGGGGTGCTGCAGGGGGCAGTAGTTCGGGCTAACCAGCAATGGCGCTCGGCCGGTGAGCGTCCTACGTCCTTTTTTCTCCGCCTGGACCGTCATCGGCAGTCTTCTAAGTCGATCAAATGTGTCTTCGCGCCTGACGCGCAGCTCCTCACGGAACCGGGGGCCGTTCGGCAGCGCTATTTTGAACACTTCGCGGCGATGTCTCGTAGACGTCCTACGGACCGGGCTGTAATTGACTTTTACGCGTCTTTCGTTACTAACAGACTTTGTGCGGCCGACGCGCAGGTTTGTGATGCCCCGATACGGTGGGCGGACATTTCAATGGTCTTAAATTGCGCTCCCGCCGGCAAAAGCCCGGGTACTGACGGTTTCACGAATGAGTTCTGGCGATTCGTGCTGCCACATATTCAGGAAGAATTTGTTGCACTCCTTTCCCATTGTCATTCGGAGGGTCGCCTTCCTCCTTCTATGAAGGAAGGGCTCATTATCTTGCTGCCTAAAGCCGGTGATTTAAGAGACGTCAAGAACAGACGCCCCATCACGTTGCTAAACGCGGACTATAAGCTCGTCGCGAAAGTACTCGGTTCACGGCTATCTTCCATTTTTCCATCGTTAAATCATGGTTCGCAAACGGGCGCCGTTCGATCACGTTCCGCGACCAGTACTCCCGCCCTTTTCTCCGACATCATGGACTATCTGCAGCGGTCTCGCGGGCCGGGTATCCTCGTTAAATTAGATCTCGCGAAAGCGTTTGATCAGGTTTCGTGGGACTACCTCTTTGCGGTACTTCGCGCTTTTGGCTTCGGTGAGCCTTTTCGCAAGTGGATTCAATTATTTCTCGTTGGCAGCAAGTCTTGCCTGAAAATAAATGGATATTTAACAGACTTTTTTCAGCTCGGTCGATCGGTCCGCCAGGGCTGTCCGCTTAGTCCCTTGCTTTACGTTCTCTCTTCCGAACCCCTATGCTACGCCTTGGAATGCCGTCCCGCTATCGACCGGATTCTTTGGCCGACCTCTCAGCCTCCTCCCTTGTTACGGGTTCATGTCGATGACAATGCCTTGGTGGTCCGTGATACAGCGTCCGTCTTGGAAGTTGTGCGGGAATATCAGCGGTATGGCCTCGCGTCGGGTTCCGACTTGAACATCTCCAAGTGTCGAGGTATGTGGTTGGGTTGCGACCGGGGTCGAGCCCCATCCACCGTTGCGGACCTCACTATCTCGTCCGACCCGCTCGAGATTTTGGGCATCTTTCTCAGTACGGATGGCGCGGTATCGGACGATCTTAACTGGACCCCGCGTTTGGCTAAATTCCGTCGTGTCCTTCGCATTTGGAAAGGTCGGCGCCTTTCCTTGTCGGGCAAGATCGTGGTGGTGAACACTTTGGCCATGTCATTACTGGGGCATTCGCTGCGGTCCCTCGCGTTACCTAATCGGTTTGAGGACGACTTTCGCCGGGAAACCCTGGGTTTTTTGTGGGGTGAACGCGCCCATACGGTCGCTTATTCTTTGCTTACGCGTCCGAAGAAGGTCGGCGGCTTCGGTCTGGTTGACTTGCGCACGAAGAAACTTACTGTTCGCTTGCAAGAACTGTTACGGTATATTACGGGCGCCGACGCGTAACGTACGTACGAACTGGCTCCGTATTTGTTGTGTCCTTCTTTGCATGCCTCGGACCCGGGATTTGACATTTTGCAGTGCACGCTCCCTGCCTCGTATGTCGCGAGGCTCTCACCCCGGTATCGTGAGCTTTGGCTCGCTTGGTCTGAATTCTGTGCCACTCAGAATCTGCATTTTAGAGACCCGCCCGATTTATTAAATTCGGTTTTATTCTTCAACCCGCGTATTGACATGTCCGGTCTCAGTCCGCGTGCTCGTGCGTGTTTTCTTTTTCACGGTCTGTATCGCTTACGGGATTTTACTTACGAAGTGGTTCCGGGTTTTTTAGCCAGTCCCGCGATTGCTGACCTGTGTGGGCTAGCTTCGGACGCCCCTTGCCCGCCGTGGCTTACAACTGCGGTTCAATATATCCATTCTGTTCTCCCGGAGACTTGTCTTTCCCGCGTTCGGTCGCGGCGCCGCTTCTGCCGTACGGTCAGTGTGACACTAGTCGATAATACGGGTGCGGATTTCGACTTGACTGCCCTGACCAGCAAGGTCATCTACGGTCGTTTTGCGCTCTCCACCGTTGCTGAGTCCCCAGGTGAGCATGCCTGGCGCCGGTTCTTTGGGGGTCCCCTGCCTCGCCCTGCCTGGTCAACGTTACACTCGTCTTTGCTTCGTCCTTCTCATCGCGACGTCAACCTTCAAGTGGTGCATGGGGCTATCTTTACGTCTGAGCGTCTTTTCGCCATCGGTCTTTCGTCTAACCCCACGTGCGTGTTTTGCTTCAACAATGTCGAAACTTTAGAGCACATTTTCTTGCGCTGCCCCTTTACGATTCGGCTCTGGCAGTCCCTCTTTGTCACTAAATTAGGCTTGGCCCTTGACAGTGTGCTGGGCAGTTGTACGCCCGGCAGGGACTCTTTTATCATCTTTCAACATTATTCGGCTGGCATTCGCCCTAAATCCCGTGTGAAATTCGTTCATTTCTTAACGTCACTCTTTAAATGGCTGGTTTTAAATGCACGTTCGTTTTTAATTAGTACTGCCAAAGTCTCGTTAGCTATTTTAGAAAAACGTTGTTACGCTATTTTAAAACGCGAACTACGTCTAACCTTAAGCTCCCATTTTTGTTATTGAATCGTGATGAACAATTTTTAAAGCATATAAAACAATTCTTAGACTGGTTGTAATTGTTCGATATTTCCTGATGTGTACAAAGTACCATTGATTATCTTTGACGTTTGTATCAATTTTGTTTTATAATAAAAAAAAAAAAAAAAAAAAAAAAAAACGTCCGCCTAAAACGCGGAAGGTCCCAGGTTCGAGACCTGGTAGATACATGTTTTGACCATCGTGATTGAGCATAAAAATAAGCTAGATCTCTTGAAAAACTCAGAATTACTACGTATCTATGGTGTAGTTACGTATCTATGGTGTAGTGGCTATCACGTCCGCCTAACACGCGGAAGGTCCCAGGTTCGAGACCTGGTAGATACATGTTTTGACCATAGTGATTGGGCATAAAAATAAGCTAGGTCTCTTGAAAAACTCAGAATTACTACGTATCTATGGTGTAGTGGTTATCACGTCCGCCTAACACGCGGAAGGTCCCAGGTTCGAGACCTGGTAGATACATGTTTTGACCATAGTGATTGGGCATAAAAATAAGCTAGATCTCTTGAAAAACCCAGAATTACTACGTATCTATGGTGTAGTGGTTATCACGTCCGCTTCACACGCGGAAGGTCCCAGGTTCGAGCCCTGGTAGATACAAGTTTTGACCATCGTGATTGGGCATAAAAATAAGCTAGATCTCTTGAAAAACCCGGAATTACTATGCATCAATGGTGTAGTGGTTATCACGTCCGCCAAACACGCGGTAGGTCCCAGGTTCGAGACCTGGTAGATACATGTTTTGACCATAGTGATTGGGCATACAAATAAGCTAGATCTCTTGAAAAACTCTGAATTACTACGTATTTGTGGTGTAGTTACGTATCTATGGTGTAGTGGTTATCACGTCCGCCTAACACGCGGAAGGTCCCAGGTTCGAGACCTGGAAGATACTTAGAATTTCTACGTATCTATGGTGTAGTGGTAATCACCTCCGCCTAACACGCGGAAGGTCCCAGGTTCGAGACCTGGTAGATGCATGTTTTGACCATAGTGATTGGGCATAAAAATAAGCTAGATCTCTTGAAAAACCCAGAATTACTATGCATCAATGGTGTAGTGGTTATCACGTCCGCCTAACACGCGGAAGGTCCCAGGTTCGAGACCTGGTAGATACATGTTTTGACCATCGTGATTGAGCATAAAAATAAGCTAGATCTCTTGAAAAACTCAGAATTACTACGTATCTATGGTGTAGTTACGTATCTATGGTGTAGTGGTTATCACGTCCGCCTAACACGCGGAAGGTCCCAGGTTCGAGACCTGGTAGATACATGTTTTGACCATAGTGATTGGGCATAAAAATAAGCTAGATCTCTTGAAAAACCCAGAATTACTACGTATCTATGGTGTAGTGGTTATCACGTCCGCTTCACACGCGGAAGGTCCCAGGTTCGAGCCCTGGTAGATACAAGTTTTGACCATCGTGATTGGGCATAAAAATAAGCTAGATCTCTTGAAAAACCCGGAATTACTATGCATCAATGGTGTAGTGGTTATCACGTCCGCCAAACACGCGGTAGGTCCCAGGTTCGAGACCTGGTAGATACATGTTTTGACCATAGTGATTGGGCATACAAATAAGCTAGATCTCTTGAAAAACTCTGAATTACTACGTATCTGTGGTGTAGTTACGTATCTATGGTGTAGTGGTTATCACGTCCGCCTAACACGCGGAAGGTCCCAGGTTCGAGACCTGGAAGATACATGTTTTTACCATCGTGATTGGGCATAAAAGTAAGCTAGATGTTTTAGAAAAATCAGTTTGATCATGTTTATATGGTGTTGTGGTTATCACGTCCGTTTCACACGCGGAAGGTCCCAGGTTCGAGCCCTGGTAGATACATGTTTCGACCATCTTGATTGAGCATAAAAATAAGCTAGATCTCTTTAAAAACTTAGAATTTCTACGTATCTATGGTGTAGTGGTAATCACCTCCGCCTAACACGCGGAAGGTCCCAGGTTCGAGACCTGGTAGATGCATGTTTTGACCATAGTGATTGGGCATAAAAATAAGCTAGATCTCTTGAAAAACCCAGAATTACTATGCATCAATGGTGTAGTGGTTATCACGTCCGCCTAACACGCGGAAGGTCCCAGGTTCGAGACCTGGTAGATACATGTTTTGACCATCGTGATTGAGCATAAAAATAAGCTAGATCTCTTGAAAAACTCAGAATTACTACGTATCTATGGTGTAGTTACGTATCTATGGTGTAGTGGTTATCACGTCCGCCTAACACGCGGAAGGTCCCAGGTTCGAGACCTGGTAGATACATGTTTTTACCATCGTGATTGGGCATAAAAATAAGCTAGATGTTTTGGAAAAATCATTGTGAACATGTATCTATGGTGTTGTGGTTATCACGTCTGCCTAACACGCGGAAGGTCCCAGGTTCGAGCCCTGGTAGATACATGTTTTGACCATCGTGATTGAGCATAAAAATAAGCTAGATCTCTTGAAAAACTCAGAATTACTACGTATCTATTGTGTAGTTACGTATCTATGGTGTAGTGGTTATCACGTCCGCCTAACACGCGGAAGGTCCCAGGTTCGAGACCTGGTAGATACATGTTTTGACCATAGTGATTGGGCATAAAAATAAGCTAGATCTCTTGAAAAACCCAGAATTACTACGTATCTATGGTGTAGTGGTTATCACGTCCGCTTCACACGCGGAAGGTCCCAGGTTCGAGCCCTGGTAGATACAAGTTTTGACCATCGTGATTGGGCATAAAAATAAGCTAGATCTCTTGAAAAACTCAGAATTACTACGTATCTATGGTGTAGTTACGTATCTATGGTGTAGTGGTTATCACGTCCGCCTAACACGCGGAAGGTCCCAGGTTCGAGACCTGGTAGATACATGTTTTTACCATCGTGATTGGGCATAAAAATAAGCTAGATGTTTTGGAAAAATCATTGTGAACATGTATCTATGGTGTTGTGGTTATCACGTCCGCCAAACACGCGGAAGGTCCCAGGTTCGAGACCTGGTAGATACATGTTTTGACCATAGTGATTGGGCATAAAAATAAGCTAGATCTCTTGAAAAACTCAGAATTACTACGTATCTATGGTGTAGTTACGTATCTATGGTGTAGTGGTTATCACGTCCGCTTAACACTCGGAAGGTCCCAGGTTCGAGACCTGGTAGATACATGTTTTGACCATAGTGATTGGCCATAAAAATAAGCTAGGTCTCTTGAAAAACTCAGAATTACTACGTATCTATGGTGTAGTGGTTATCACGTCCGCCTAACACGCGGAAGGTCCCAGGTTCGAGACCTGGTAGATACAGGTTTTGACGATAGTGATTGAGCATAAAAATAAGCTAGATCTCTTGAAAAACCCATAATTACTACGTATCTATGGTGTAGTGGTTATCACGTCCGCTTCACACGCGGAAGGTCCCAGGTTCGAGCCCTGGTAGATACATGTTTTGACCATAGTGATTGGGCATAAAAATAAGCTAGATCTCTTGAAAAACCCAGAATTACTACGTATGTACGGTGTAGTTACGTATCGATGGTGTAGTGGTTATCACGTCCGCCTAACACGCGAAAGATCCCAGGTTCGAGACCTGGTAGATACATGTTTTGACCATAGTGAATGGGCATAAAAAAAGCAAGATCTCTTGAAAAACTCAGTGAGAGCACTTATATATGGTGTAGTGGTTATCACGTCCGCCGAACACGCGGAAGGTCCCAGGTCCGAGCCCTGGTAGATACATGTTTTGACCATCGTGATTGGGCATAAAAATAAGCTAGATCTCTTGAAAAACCCAGAATTACTACGTATCTATGGTGTAGTTACGTATCTATGGTGTAGTGGTTATCACGTCCGCCTAACACGTGGAAGGTCCCAGGTTCGAGACCTGGTAGATACATGTTTTGACCATGGTGATTGGGCATAAAAATAAGCTAGATGTTTTGGAAAAATCAGTGTGATCATGTATCTATGGTGTTATGGTTATCACGTCCGCTTCACACGCGGAAGGTCCCAGGTTCGAGGCCTGGAAGATACATGTTTTTACAATCGTGATTGGGCATAAAAAGAAGCTAGATCTCTTGAAAACCCCAGAATTACTACGTATCTATGGTGTAGTTACGTATCCTTGGTGTAGTGGTTATCACGTCCGCCTAACACGCGGAAGGTCCCAGGTTCGAGACCTGGTAGATACATGTTTTTGACCATAGTGATTGGGCATAATAATAAGCTAGATCTCTTGAAAAACTCAGAATTACTACGTATCTATGGTGTAGTTACATATCTATGGTGTAGTGGTTATCACGTCCGCCTAACACGCGGAAGGTCACAGGTTCGAGACCTGGTAGATACATGTTTTGACCATCGTGATTGGGCATAAAAATAAGCTAGATCTCTTGAAAAACCCAGAATTACTACGTATGTACGGTGTAGTTACGTATCGATGGTGTAGTGGTTATCACGTCCGCCTAACACGCGGAAGATCCCAGGTTCGAGACCTGGTAGATACATGTTTCGACCATAGTTATTGGGCATAATAATAAGCTAGATCTCTTGAAAAACCCAAAATTGAAACGTATCTATGTTGTAGTTACGTATCCTTGGTGTAGTGGTTATCACGTCCGCCTAACACGCGGAAGGTGCCAGGTTCGAGACCTGGTAGATACATGTTTTTGACCATAGTGATTGGGCATAATTATAAGCTAGATCTCTTGAAAAACTCAGAATTACTACGTATCTATGGTGTAGTTACGTATCTATGGTGTAGTGGTTATCACGTCCGCCTAACACGCGGAAGGTCCCAGGTTCGAGACCTGGTAGATACATGTTTTAACCATAGTGATTGGGCATAAAAATAAGCTAGGTCTCTTGAAAAACTCAGAATTACTACGTATCTATGGTGTAGTGGTTATCACGTCCGCCTAACACGCGGAAGGTCCCAGGTTCGAGACCTGGTAGATACATGTTTTGACCATAGTGATTGGGCATAAAAATAAGCTAGATCTCTTGAAAAACCCAGAATTACTACGTATCTATGGTGTAGTGGTTATCACGTCCGCTTCACACGCGGAAGGTCCCAGGTTCGAGCCCTGGTAGATACATGTTTTGACCATAGTGATTGGGCATAAAAATAAGCTAGATCTCTTGAAAAACTCAGAATTACTACGTATCTATGGTGTAGTTACGTATCTATGGTGTAGTGGTTATCACGTCCGCCTAACACGCGGAAGGTCCCAGGTTCGAGACCTGGTAGATACATGTTTTTACCATCGTGATTGGGCATAAAAATAAGCTAGATGTTTTGGAAAAATCATTGTGAACATGTATCTATGGTGTTGTGGTTATCACGTCCGCCAAACACGCGGAAGGTCCCAGGTTCGAGACCTGGTAGATACATGTTTTGACCATAGTGATTGGGCATAAAAATAAGCTAGATCTCTTGAAAAACTCAGAATTACTACGTATCTATGGTGTAGTTACGTATCTATGGTGTAGTGGTTATCACGTCCGCTTAACACGCGGAAGGTCCCAGGTTCGAGACCTGGTAGATACATGTTTTGACCATAGTGATTGGCCATAAAAATAAGCTAGGTCTCTTGAAAAACTCAGAATTACTACGTATCTATGGTGTAGTGGTTATCACGTCCGCCTAACACGCGGAAGGTCCCAGGTTCGAGACCTGGTAGATACAGGTTTTGACCATAGTGATTGAGCATAAAAATAAGCTAGATCTCTTGAAAAACCCATAATTACTACGTATCTATGGTGTAGTGGTTATCACGTCCGCTTCACACGCGGAAGGTCCCAGGTTCGAGCCCTGGTAGATACATGTTTTGACCATAGTGATTGGGCATAAAAATAAGCTAGATCTCTTGAAAAACCCAGAATTACTACGTATGTACGGTGTAGTTACGTATCGATGGTGTAGTGGTTATCACGTCCGCCTAACACGCGAAAGATCCCAGGTTCGAGACCTGGTAGATACATGTTTTGACCATAGTGAATGGGCATAAAAAAAGCAAGATCTCTTGAAAAACTCAGTGAGAGCACTTATATATGGTGTAGTGGTTATCACGTCCGCCGAACACGCGGAAGGTCCCAGGTCCGAGCCCTGGTAGATACATGTTTTGACCATCGTGATTGGGCATAAAAATAAGCTAGATCTCTTGAAAAACCCAGAATTACTACGTATCTATGGTGTAGTTACGTATCTATGGTGTAGTGGTTATCACGTCCGCCTAACACGTGGAAGGTCCCAGGTTCGAGACCTGGTAGATACATGTTTTGACCATGGTGATTGGGCATAAAAATAAGCTAGATGTTTTGGAAAAATCAGTGTGATCATGTATCTATGGTGTTATGGTTATCACGTCCGCTTCACACGCGGAAGGTCCCAGGTTCGAGGCCTGGAAGATACATGTTTTTACAATCGTGATTGGGCATAAAAAGAAGCTAGATCTCTTGAAAACCCCAGAATTACTACGTATCTATGGTGTAGTTACGTATCCTTGGTGTAGTGGTTATCACGTCCGCCTAACACGCGGAAGGTCCCAGGTTCGAGACCTGGTAGATACATGTTTTTGACCATAGTGATTGGGCATAATAATAAGCTAGATCTCTTGAAAAACTCAGAATTACTACGTATCTATGGTGTAGTTACATATCTATGGTGTAGTGGTTATCACGTCCGCCTAACACGCGGAAGGTCACAGGTTCGAGACCTGGTAGATACATGTTTTGACCATCGTGATTGGGCATAAAAATAAGCTAGATCTCTTGAAAAACCCAGAATTACTACGTATGTACGGTGTAGTTACGTATCGATGGTGTAGTGGTTATCACGTCCGCCTAACACGCGGAAGATCCCAGGTTCGAGACCTGGTAGATACATGTTTCGACCATAGTTATTGGGCATAATAATAAGCTAGATCTCTTGAAAAACCCAAAATTGAAACGTATCTATGTTGTAGTTACGTATCCTTGGTGTAGTGGTTATCACGTCCGCCTAACACGCGGAAGGTGCCAGGTTCGAGACCTGGTAGATACATGTTTTTGACCATAGTGATTGGGCATAATTATAAGCTAGATCTCTTGAAAAACTCAGAATTACTACGTATCTATGGTGTAGTTACGTATCTATGGTGTAGTGGTTATCACGTCCGCCTAACACGCGGAAGGTCCCAGGTTCGAGACCTGGTAGATACATGTTTTAACCATAGTGATTGGGCATAAAAATAAGCTAGGTCTCTTGAAAAACTCAGAATTACTACGTATCTATGGTGTAGTGGTTATCACGTCCGCCTAACACGCGGAAGGTCCCAGGTTCGAGACCTGGTAGATACATGTTTTGACCATAGTGATTGGGCATAAAAATAAGCTAGATCTCTTGAAAAACCCAGAATTACTACGTATCTATGGTGTAGTGGTTATCACGTCCGCTTCACACGCGGAAGGTCCCAGGTTCGAGCCCTGGTAGATACATGTTTTGACCATAGTGATTGGGCATAAAAATAAGCTAGATCTCTTGAAAAACTCAGAATTACTACGTATCTATGGTGTAGTTACGTATCTATGGTGTAGTGGTTATCACGTCCGCCTAACACGCGGAAGGTCCCAGGTTCGAGACCTGGTAGATACATGTTTTTACCATCGTGATTGGGCATAAAAATAAGCTAGATGTTTTGGAAAAATCATTGTGAACATGTATCTATGGTGTTGTGGTTATCACGTCCGCCAAACACGCGGAAGGTCCCAGGTTCGAGACCTGGTAGATACATGTTTTGACCATAGTGATTGGGCATAAAAATAAGCTAGATCTCTTGAAAAACTCAGAATTACTACGTATCTATGGTGTAGTTACGTATCTATGGTGTAGTGGTTATCACGTCCGCTTAACACGCGGAAGGTCCCAGGTTCGAGACCTGGTAGATACATGTTTTGACCATAGTGATTGGCCATAAAAATAAGCTAGGTCTCTTGAAAAACTCAGAATTACTACGTATCTATGGTGTAGTGGTTATCACGTCCGCCTAACACGCGGAAGGTCCCAGGTTCGAGACCTGGTAGATACAGGTTTTGACCATAGTGATTGAGCATAAAAATAAGCTAGATCTCTTGAAAAACCCATAATTACTACGTATCTATGGTGTAGTGGTTATCACGTCCGCTTCACACGCGGAAGGTCCCAGGTTCGAGCCCTGGTAGATACATGTTTTGACCATAGTGATTGGGCATAAAAATAAGCTAGATCTCTTGAAAAACCCAGAATTACTACGTATGTACGGTGTAGTTACGTATCGATGGTGTAGTGGTTATCACGTCCGCCTAACACGCGAAAGATCCCAGGTTCGAGACCTGGTAGATACATGTTTTGACCATAGTGAATGGGCATAAAAAAAGCAAGATCTCTTGAAAAACTCAGTGAGAGCACTTATATATGGTGTAGTGGTTATCACGTCCGCCGAACACGCGGAAGGTCCCAGGTCCGAGCCCTGGTAGATACATGTTTTGACCATCGTGATTGGGCATAAAAATAAGCTAGATCTCTTGAAAAACCCAGAATTACTACGTATCTATGGTGTAGTTACGTATCTATGGTGTAGTGGTTATCACGTCCGCCTAACACGTGGAAGCTCCCAGGTTCGAGACCTGGTAGATACATGTTTTGACCATGGTGATTGGGCATAAAAATAAGCTAGATGTTTTGGAAAAATCAGTGTGATCATGTATCTATGGTGTTGTGGTTATCACGTCCGCTTCACACGCGGAAGGTCCCAGGTTCGAGGCCTGGAAGATACATGTTTTTACAATCGTGATTGGGCATAAAAAGAAGCTAGATCTCTTGAAAACCCCAGAATTACTACGTATCTATGGTGTAGTTACGTATCTATGGTGTAGTGGTTATCACGTCCGCCTAACACGCGGAAGGTCCCAGGTTCGAGACCTGGTAGATACATGTTTTGACCATAGTGATTGAGCATAAAAATAAGCTAGATCTCTTGAAAAACCCAGAATTACTACGTATCTATGGTGTAGTGGTTATCACGTCCGCCTAACACGCGGAAGGGCCCAGTTTCGAGACCTGGTAGATACATGTTTTTACCATAGTGATTGGGCATACAAATAAGCTAGATCTCTTGAAAAACTCTGAATTACTACGTATCTGTGGTGTAGTTACGTATCTATGGTGTAGTGGGTATCACGTCCGCCTAACACGCGGAAGGGCCCAGGTTCGAGACCTGGTAGATACATGTTTTTACCATCGTGATTGGGCATAAAAATAAGCTAGATGTTTTGGAAAAATCATTGTGATCATGTATCTATGGTGTTGTGGTTATCACGTCCGCCTAAAACGCAGAAGGTCCCAGGTTCGAGACCTGGTAGATACATGTTTTGACCATAGTGATTGGGCATAAAAATAAGCTAGATCTCTTGAAAAACCCAGAATTACTACGTATGTACGGTGTAGTTACGTATCGATGGTGTAGTGGTTATCACGTCCGCCTAACACGCGAAAGATCTCAGGTTCGAGACCTGGTAGATACATGTTTTGACCATAGTGAATGGGCATAAAAATAAACAAGATCTCTTGAAAAACTCAGTGAGAGCACTTATATATGGTGTAGTGGTTATCACGTCCGCCGAACACGCGGAAGGTCCCAGGTCCGAGCCCTGGTAGATACATGTTTTGACCATCGTGATTGGGCATAAAAATAAGCTAGATCTCTTGAAAAACCCAGAATTACTACGTATCTATGATGTAGTTACGTATCTATGGTGTAGTGGTTATCACGTCCGCCTAACACGTGGAAGCTCCCAGGTTCGAGACCTGGTAGATACATGTTTTGACCATGGTGATTGGGCATAAAAATAAGCTAGATGTTTTGGAAAAATCAGTGTGATCATGTATCTATGGTGTTGTGGCTATCACGTCCGCTTCACACGCGGAAGGTCACAGGTTCGAGGCCTGGAAGATACATGTTTTTAAAATCGTGATTGGGCATAAAAAGAAGCTAGATCTCTTGAAAACCCCAGAATTACTACGTATCTATGGTGTAGTTACGTATCTATGGTGTAGTGGTTATCACGTCCGCCTATCACGCGGAAGGTCCCAGGTTCGAGACCTGGTAGATACATGTTTTTACCATCGTGATTGGGCATAAAAATAAGCTAGATGTTTTGGAAAAATCATTGTGATCATGTATCTATGGTGTTGTGGTTATCACGTCCGCCTAACACGCGGAAGGTCACAGGTTCGAGACCTGGTAGATACATGTTTTGACCATCGTGATTGGGCATAAAAATAAGCTAGATCTCTTGAAAAACCCAGAATTACTACGTATGTACGGTGTAGTTACGTATCGATGGTGTAGTGGTTATCACGTCCGCCTAACACGCGGAAGATCCCAGGTTCGAGACCTGGTAGATACATGTTTCGACCATAGTTATTGGGCATAATAATAAGCTAGATCTCTTGAAAAACCCAAAATTGAAACGTATCTATGTTGTAGTTACGTATCCTTGGTGTAGTGGTTATCACGTCCGCCTAACACGCGGAAGGTGCCAGGTTCGAGACCTGGTAGATACATGTTTTTGACCATAGTGATTGGGCATAATTATAAGCTAGATCTCTTGAAAAACTCAGAATTACTACGTATCTATGGTGTAGTTACGTATCTATGGTGTAGTGGTTATCACGTCCGCCTAACACGCGGAAGGTCCCAGGTTCGAGACCTGGTAGATACATGTTTTGACCATAGTGATTGGGCATAAAAATAAGCTAGGTCTCTTGAAAAACTCAGAATTACTACGTATCTATGGTGTAGTGGTTATCACGTCCGCCTAACACGCGGAAGGTCCCAGGTTCGAGACCGGGTAGATACATGTTTTGACCATAGTGATTGGGCATAAAAATAAGCTAGATCTCTTGAAAAACCCAGAATTACTACGTATCTATGGTGTAGTGGTTATCACGTCCGCTTCACACGCGGAAGGTCCCAGGTTCGAGCCCTGGTAGATACAAGTTTTGACCATCGTGATTGGGCATAAAAATAAGCTAGATCTCTTGAAAAACCCGGAATTACTATGCATCAATGGTGTAGTGGTTATCACGTCCGCCAAACACGCGGTAGGTCCCAGGTTCGAGACCTGGTAGATACATGTTTTGACCATAGTGATTGGGCATACAAATAAGCTAGATCTCTTGAAAAACTCTGAATTACTACGTATCTGTGGTGTAGTTACGTATCTATGGTGTAGTGGTTATCACGTCCGCCTAACACGCGGAAGGTCCCAGGTTCGAGACCTGGAAGATACATGTTTTTACCATCGTGATTGGGCATAAAAGTAAGCTAGATGTTTTAGAAAAATCAGTTTGATCATGTTTATATGGTGTTGTGGTTATCACGTCCGTTTCACACGCGGAAGGTCCCAGGTTCGAGCCCTGGTAGATACATGTTTCGACCATCTTGATTGAGCATAAAAATAAGCTAGATCTCTTTAAAAACTTAGAATTTCTACGTATCTATGGTGTAGTGGTAATCACCTCCGCCTAACACGCGGAAGGTCCCAGGTTCGAGACCTGGTAGATGCATGTTTTGACCATAGTGATTGGGCATAAAAATAAGCTAGATCTCTTGAAAAACCCAGAATTACTATGCATCAATGGTGTAGTGGTTATCACGTCCGCCTAACACGCGGAAGGTCCCAGGTTCGAGACCTGGTAGATACATGTTTTGACCATCGTGATTGAGCATAAAAATAAGCTAGATCTCTTGAAAAACTCAGAATTACTACGTATCTATGGTGTAGTTACGTATCTATGGTGTAGTGGTTATCACGTCCGCCTAACACGCGGAAGGTCCCAGGTTCGAGACCTGGTAGATACATGTTTTTACCATCGTGATTGGGCATAAAAATAAGCTAGATGTTTTGGAAAAATCATTGTGATCATGTATCTATGGTGTTGTGGTTATCACGTCTGCCTAACACGCGGAAGGTCCCAGGTTCGAGACCTGGTAGATACATGTTTTGACCATCGTGATTGAGCATAAAAATAAGCTAGATCTCTTGAAAAACTCAGAATTACTACGTATCTATTGTGTAGTTACGTATCTATGGTGTAGTGGTTATCACGTCCGCCTAACACGCGGAAGGTCCCAGGTTCGAGACCTGGTAGATACATGTTTTGACCATAGTGATTGGGCATAAAAATAAGCTAGATCTCTTGAAAAACCCAGAATTACTACGTATCTATGGTGTAGTGGTTATCACGTCCGCTTCACACGCGGAAGGTCCCAGGTTCGAGCCCTGGTAGATACAAGTTTTGACCATCGTGATTGGGCATAAAAATAAGCTAGATCTCTTTAAAAACTCAGAATTACTACGTATCTATGGTGTAGTTACGTATCTATGGTGTAGTGGTTATCACGTCCGCCAAACACGCGGAAGGGCCCAGGTTCGAGACCTGGTAGATACATGTTTTTACCATAGTGATTAGGCATACAAATAAGCTAGATCTCTTGAAAAACTCTGAATTACTACGTATCTGTGGTGTAGTTACGTATCTATGGTGTAGTGGTTATCACGTCCGCCAAACACGCGGAAGGTCCCAGGTTCGAGACCTGGTAGATACATGTTTTGACCATAGTGATTGGGCATAAAAATAAGCTAGATCTCTTGAAAAACTCAGAATTACTACGTATCTATGGTGTAGTTACGTATCTATGGTGTAGTGGTTATCACGTCCGCTTAACACGCGGAAGGTCCCAGGTTCGAGACCTGGTAGATACATGTTTTGACCATAGTGATTGGCCATAAAAATAAGCTAGGTCTCTTGAAAAACTCAGAATTACTACGTATCTATGGTGTAGTGGTTATCACGTCCGCCTAACACGCGGAAGGTCCCAGGTTCGAGACCTGGTAGATACAGGTTTTGACCATAGTGATTGAGCATAAAAATAAGCTAGATCTCTTGAAAAACCCATAATTACTACGTATCTATGGTGTAGTGGTTATCACGTCCGCTTCACACGCGGAAGGTCCCAGGTTCGAGCCCTGGTAGATACATGTTTTGACCATAGTGATTGGGCATAAAAATAAGCTAGATCTCTTGAAAAACCCAGAATTACTACGTATGTACGGTGTAGTTACGTATCGATGGTGTAGTGGTTATCACGTCCGCCTAACACGCGAAAGATCCCAGGTTCGAGACCTGGTAGATACATGTTTTGACCATAGTGAATGGGCATAAAAAAAGCAAGATCTCTTGAAAAACTCAGTGAGAGCACTTATATATGGTGTAGTGGTTATCACGTCCGCCGAACACGCGGAAGGTCCCAGGTCCGAGCCCTGGTAGATACATGTTTTGACCATCGTGATTGGGCATAAAAATAAGCTAGATCTCTTGAAAAACCCAGAATTACTACGTATCTATGGTGTAGTTACGTATCTATGGTGTAGTGGTTATCACGTCCGCCTAACACGTGGAAGGTCCCAGGTTCGAGACCTGGTAGATACATGTCTTGACCATGGTGATTGGGCATAAAAATAAGCTAGATGTTTTGGAAAAATCAGTGTGATCATGTATCTATGGTGTTATGGTTATCACGTCCGCTTCACACGCGGAAGGTCCCAGGTTCGAGGCCTGGAAGATACATGTTTTTACAATCGTGATTGGGCATAAAAAGAAGCTAGATCTCTTGAAAACCCCAGAATTACTACGTATCTATGGTGTAGTTACGTATCCTTGGTGTAGTGGTTATCACGTCCGCCTAACACGCGGAAGGTCCCAGGTTCGAGACCTGGTAGATACATGTTTTTGACCATAGTGATTGGGCATAATAATAAGCTAGATCTCTTGAAAAACTCAGAATTACTACGTATCTATGGTGTAGTTACATATCTATGGTGTAGTGGTTATCACGTCCGCCTAACACGCGGAAGGTCACAGGTTCGAGACCTGGTAGATACATGTTTTGACCATCGTGATTGGGCATAAAAATAAGCTAGATCTCTTGAAAAACCCAGAATTACTACGTATGTACGGTGTAGTTACGTATCGATGGTGTAGTGGTTATCACGTCCGCCTAACACGCGGAAGATCCCAGGTTCGAGACCTGGTAGATACATGTTTCGACCATAGTTATTGGGCATAATAATAAGCTAGATCTCTTGAAAAACCCAAAATTGAAACGTATCTATGTTGTAGTTACGTATCCTTGGTGTAGTGGTTATCACGTCCGCCTAACACGCGGAAGGTCCCAGGTTCGAGACCTGGTAGATACATGTTTTTGACCATAGTGATTGGGCATAATTATAAGCTAGATCTCTTGAAAAACTCAGAATTACTACGTATCTATGGTGTAGTTACATATCTATGGTGTAGTGGTTATCACGTCCGCCTAACACGCGGAAGGTCACAGGTTCGAGACCTGGTAGATACATGTTTTGACCATAGTGATTGGGCATAAAAATAAGCTAGATCTCTTGAAAAACTCAGTGAGAGCACTTATATATGGTGTAGTGGTTATCACGTCCGCCGAACACGCGGAAGGTCCCAGGCCCGAGCCCTGGTAGATACATGTTTTGACCACTGTGATTGGGCATTAAAATAAGCTAGATCTCTTGAAAAACCCAGAATTACTACGTATGTACGGTGTGGTTACGTATCGATGGTGTAGTGGTTATCACGTCCGCCTAACACGCGGAAGGTCCCAGGTCCGAGCCCTGGTAGATACATGTTTTGACCATCATGATTGGGCATAAAAATAAGCTAGATCTCTTGAAAAACTCAGAATTACTACGTATCTATGGTGTAGTGGTTATTACGTCCGCCTAACACGCGGAAGGTCCCAGGTTCGAGACCTGGTAGATACATGTTTTGACCATAGTGATTGGGCATAAAAATAAGCTAGATCTCTTGAAAAACCTAGAATTACTACGTATCTATGGTGTAGTGGTTATCACGTCCGCTTCACACGCGGAAGGTCCCAGGTTCGAGCCCTGGTAGATACAAGTTTTGACCATCGTGATTGGGCATAAAAGTAAGCTAGATCTCTTGAAAAACCCAGAATTACTACGCATCAATGGTGTAGTGGTTATCACGTCCGCCTAACACGCGGAAGGTCCCAGGTTCGAGACCTGGTAGATACATGTTTTGACCATCGTGATTGAGCATAAAAATAAGCTAGATCTCTTTAAAAACTCAGAATTACTACGTATCTATGGTGTAGTTACGTATCTATGGTGTAGTGGTTATCACGTCCGCTTAACACGCGGAAGGTCCCAGGTTCGAGACCTGGTAGATACATGTTTTGACCATAGTGATTGGCCATAAAAATAAGCTAGGTCTCTTGAAAAACTCAGAATTACTACGTATCTATGGTGTAGTGGTTATCACGTCCGCCTAACACGCGGAAGGTCCCAGGTTCGAGACCTGGTAGATACAGGTTTTGACCATAGTGATTGAGCATAAAAATAAGCTAGATCTCTTGAAAAACCCATAATTACTACGTATCTATGGTGTAGTGGTTATCACGTCCGCTTCACACGCGGAAGGTCCCAGGTTCGAGCCCTGGTGGATACATGTTTTGACCATAGTGATTGGGCATAAAAATAAGCTAGATCTCTTGAAAAACCCAGAATTACTACGTATGTACGGTGTAGTTACGTATCGATGGTGTAGTGGTTATCACGTCCGCCTAACACGCGAAAGATCCCAGGTTCGAGACCTGGTAGATACATGTTTTGACCATAGTGAATGGGCATAAAAATAAACAAGATCTCTTGAAAAACTCAGTGAGAGCACTTATATATGGTGTAGTGGTTATCACGTCCGCCGAACACGCGGAAGGTCCCAGGTCCGAGCCCTGGTAGATACATGTTTTGACCATCGTGATTGGGCATAAAAATAAGCTAGATCTCTTGAAAAACCCAGAATTACTACGTATCTATGGTGTAGTTACGTATCTATGGTGTAGTGGTTATCACGTCCGCCTAACACGCGGAAGGTCCCAGGTTCGAGACCTGGTAGATACATGTTTTGACCATCGTGATTGAGCATAAAAATAAGCTAGATCTCTTTAAAAACTCAGAATTACTACGTATCTATGGTGTAGTTACGTATCTATGGTGTAGTGGTTATCACGTCCGCTTAACACGCGGAAGGTCCCAGGTTCGAGACCTGGTAGATACATGTTTTGACCATAGTGATTGGCCATAAAAATAAGCTAGGTCTCTTGAAAAACTCAGAATTACTACGTATCTATGGTGTAGTGGTTATCACGTCCGCCTAACACGCGGAAGGTCCCAGGTTCGAGACCTGGTAGATACAGGTTTTGACCATAGTGATTGAGCATAAAAATAAGCTAGATCTCTTGAAAAACCCATAATTACTACGTATCTATGGTGTAGTGGTTATCACGTCCGCTTCACACGCGGAAGGTCCCAGGTTCGAGCCCTGGTGGATACATGTTTTGACCATAGTGATTGGGCATAAAAATAAGCTAGATCTCTTGAAAAACCCAGAATTACTACGTATGTACGGTGTAGTTACGTATCGATGGTGTAGTGGTTATCACGTCCGCCTAACACGCGAAAGATCCCAGGTTCGAGACCTGGTAGATACATGTTTTGACCATAGTGAATGGGCATAAAAATAAACAAGATCTCTTGAAAAACTCAGTGAGAGCACTTATATATGGTGTAGTGGTTATCACGTCCGCCGAACACGCGGAAGGTCCCAGGTCCGAGCCCTGGTAGATACATGTTTTGACCATCGTGATTGGGCATAAAAATAAGCTAGATCTCTTGAAAAACCCAGAATTACTACGTATCTATGGTGTAGTTACGTATCTATGGTGTAGTGGTTATCACGTCCGCCTAACACGTGGAAGCTCCCAGGTTCGAGACCTGGTAGATACATGTTTTGACCATGGTGATTGGGCATAAAAATAAGCTAGATGTTTTGGAAAAATCAGTGTGATCATGTATCTATGGTGTTGTGGTTATCACGTCCGCTTCACACGCGGAAGGTCCCAGGTTCGAGGCCTGGAAGATACATGTTTTTACAATCGTGATTGGGCATAAAAAGAAGCTAGA
Organism: Phalangium opilio; assembly: GCF_054372755.1. Taxonomy (NCBI): domain Eukaryota; kingdom Metazoa; phylum Arthropoda; class Arachnida; order Opiliones; family Phalangiidae; genus Phalangium; species Phalangium opilio. The sequence continues at coordinate 517,101 of NW_028324185.1, forward strand.
TCTCTTGAAAACCCCAGAATTACTACGTATCTATGGTGTAGTTACGTATCTATGGTGTAGTGGTTATCACGTCCGCCTAACACGCGGAAGGTCCCAGGTTCGAGACCTGGTAGATACATGTTTTGACCATAGTGATTGAGCATAAAAATAAGCTAGATCTCTTGAAAAACCCAGAATTACTACGTATCTATGGTGTAGTGGTTATCACGTCCGCCTAACACGCGGAAGGGCCCAGTTTCGAGACCTGGTAGATACATGTTTTTACCATAGTGATTGGGCATACAAATAAGCTAGATCTCTTGAAAAACTCTGAATTACTACGTATCTGTGGTGTAGTTACGTATCTATGGTGTAGTGGGTATCACGTCCGCCTAACACGCGGAAGGGCCCAGGTTCGAGACCTGGTAGATACATGTTTTTACCATCGTGATTGGGCATAAAAATAAGCTAGATGTTTTGGAAAAATCATTGTGATCATGTATCTATGGTGTTGTGGTTATCACGTCCGCCTAAAACGCAGAAGGTCCCAGGTTCGAGACCTGGTAGATACATGTTTTGACCATAGTGATTGGGCATAAAAATAAGCTAGATCTCTTGAAAAACCCAGAATTACTACGTATGTACGGTGTAGTTACGTATCGATGGTGTAGTGGTTATCACGTCCGCCTAACACGCGAAAGATCTCAGGTTCGAGACCTGGTAGATACATGTTTTGACCATAGTGAATGGGCATAAAAATAAACAAGATCTCTTGAAAAACTCAGTGAGAGCACTTATATATGGTGTAGTGGTTATCACGTCCGCCGAACACGCGGAAGGTCCCAGGTCCGAGCCCTGGTAGATACATGTTTTGACCATCGTGATTGGGCATAAAAATAAGCTAGATCTCTTGAAAAACCCAGAATTACTACGTATCTATGATGTAGTTACGTATCTATGGTGTAGTGGTTATCACGTCCGCCTAACACGTGGAAGCTCCCAGGTTCGAGACCTGGTAGATACATGTTTTGACCATGGTGATTGGGCATAAAAATAAGCTAGATGTTTTGGAAAAATCAGTGTGATCATGTATCTATGGTGTTGTGGTTATCACGTCCGCTTCACACGCGGAAGGTCACAGGTTCGAAGCCTGGAAGATACATGTTTTTACAATCGTGATTGGGCATAAAAAGAAGCTAGATCTCTTGAAAACCCCAGAATTACTACGTATCTATGGTGTAGTTACGTATCTATGGTGTAGTGGTTATCACGTCCGCCTAACACGCGGAAGGTCCCAGGTTCGAGACCTGGTAGATACATGTTTTGACCATAGTGATTGAGCATAAAAAGAAGCTAGATCTTTGGGAAACTCAGTTATATCACTTATATATGGTTTAGTAGTTATCAAGTCCGTTTCACACGCGGAAGGTCCCAGGTTCGAGCCTTGGTAGAAACATGTTTTGACCATCGTGATTGGGCATAAAAATAAGCTAGATCTCTTGAAAAACTCAGAATTACTACGTATCTATGGTGTAGTTACGTATCCATGGTGTAGTGGTTATCACGTCCGCCTAACACGCGGAAGGTCCCAGGTTCGAGACCTGGTAGATACATGTTTCGACCATAGTTATTGGGCATAATAATAAGCTAGATCTCTTGAAAAACCCAAAATTAAAACGTATCTATGTTGTAGTTACGTATCCTTGGTGTAGTGGTTATCACGTCCGCCTAACACGCGGAAGGTCCCAGGTCCGAGCCCTGGTAGATACATGTTTTGACCATCGTGATTGGGCATAAAAATAAGCTAGATCTCTTGAAAAACCCAGAATTACTACGTATCTATGGTGTAGTTACGTATCTATGGTGTAGTGGTTATCACGTCCGCCTAACACGTGGAAGGTCCCAGGTTCGAGACCTGGTAGATACATGTTTTGACCATCGTGATTGGGCATAAAAATAAGCTAGATCTCTTGAAAAACCCAGAATTACTACGTATGTACGGTGTAGTTACGTATCGATGGTGTAGTGGTTATCACGTCCGCGTAACACGCGGAAGATCCCAGGTTCGAGACCTGGTAGATACATGTTTTGACCATAGTGATTGGGCATAATAATAAGCTAGATCTCTTGAAAAACCCAAAATTACCACGTATCTATGTTGTAGTTACGTATCCTTGGTGTAGTGGTTATCACGTCCGCCTAACACGCGGAAGGTCCCAGGTTCGAGCCTTTGTAGATACATGTTTTGACCATCGTGATTGGGCATAAAAATAAGCTAGATCTCTTGAAAAAGTCAGAATTACTACGTATCTATGGTGTAGTGGTTATCACGTCCGCCTAGCACGTGGAAGGTCCCAGGTTCGAGACCTGGTAGATACATGTTTTGACCATAGTGATTGGGCATAAAAATAAGCTAGATCTGTTGAAAAACCCAGAATTACTACGTATCTACGGTGTAGTTACGTATCTATGGTGTAGTGGTTATCACGTCCGCCTAACACGCGGAAGGTCCCAGGTTCGAGACCTGGTAGATACATGTTTTGACCATAGTTATTGGGCATAAAAATAAGCTAGATCTGTTGAAAAACCCAGAATTACTACGTATCTGCGGTGTAGTTACGTATCGATGGTGTAGTGGTTATCACTTCCGCCTAACACGCGGAAGGTCTCAGGTTCGAAACCTGGTAGATACATGTTTTTACAATCGTGATTGAGCATAAAAAGAAGCTAGATCTTTTGGAAAACTCAGTTATATCACTTATATATGGTTTAGTGGTTATCAAGTCCGTTCCACACGCGGAAGGTCCCAGGTTCGAGCCTTGGTAGATACATGTTTTGACCATCGTGATTGGGCTTAAAAATAAGCTAGATCTCTTGAAAAACTCAGAATTACTACGTATCTATGGTGTACTTACGTATCCATGGTGTAGTGGTTATCACGTCCGCCTAACACGCGGAAGGTCCCAGGTTTTAGACCTGGTAGATACATGTTTTGACCATAGTGATTGGGCATAAAAATAAGCTAGATCTCTTGAAAAACTCAGAATTACTACGTATCTATGGTGTAGTTACGTATCTATGGTGCAGTGGTTATCACGTCCGCCTAACACGCGGAAGGTTCCAGGTTCGAGACCTGGTAGATACATGTTTTGACCATAGTGATTGGGCATAAAAATAAGCTAGATCTCTTGAAAAACTCAGTGAGAGCACTTATATATGGTGTAGTGGTTATCACGTCCGCCTAACACGCGGAAGGTCCGAAGTTCTAGACCTGGAAGATATAAGTTTTGACCATCGTGATTGGGCATAAAAATAAGCTAGATCTCTTGAAAAACCCAGAATTACTACGTATCTACGGTGTAGTTACGTATCGATGGTGTAGTGGTTATCACGTCCGCCTAACACGCGGAAGGTCCCAGGTTCGAGACCTGGTAGATACATGTTTTGACCATAGTGATTGGGCATAAAAATAAGCTAGATCTCTTGAAAAACTCAGTGAGAAACCTTATATATGGTGTAGTGGTTATCACGTCCGCCTAACGTGCGGAAGGTCCGAAGTTCGAGACCTGGAAGATAAATGTTTTTACCATCGTGATTGGACAATAAAATAAGCTAGATCTCATGGAAAACTCGCTATTACTATGTATCTTTGGTGTAGTGGTTATCAAGTCCGCGTAACTCGCGGAAGGTCCCAGGTTCGAGGCCTGGAAGATACGTGTTTTGACCATAGTGATTGGGCATAATAATAAGCTAGATCTCTTGAAAAACTCAGAATTACTACGTATCTATGGTGTAGTTACGTATCTATGGTGTAGTGGTTATCACGTCCGCTTCACACGCGGAAGGTCCCAGGTTCGAGCCCTGGTAGATACATGTTTTGACCATAGTGATTGGGCATAAAAATCATCTAGATCTCTTGAAAAACTCAGTGAGAGCACTTATATATGGTGTAGTGGTTATCACGTCCGCCTAACACGCGGAAGGTCCCAGGTTCGAGACCTGGAAAATACATGTTTTGACCATAGTGATTGGGCATAAAAATCAGCTAGATCTCTTGAAAAACTCAGTGAGAGCACTTATATATGGTGTAGTGGTTATCACGTCCGCCTAACACGCGGAAGGTCCCAGGCCCGAGCCCTGGTAGATACATGTTTTGACCATCGTGATTGGGCATAAAAATAAGCTAGATCTCTTGAAAAACCCAGAATTACTACGTATGTACGGTGTGGTTACGTATCGATGGTGTAGTGGTTGTCACGTCCGCCTAACACGCGGAAGGTCCCAGGTTCGAGACCTGGTAGATACATGTTTTGACCATAGTGATTGGGCATAAAAATAAGCTAGATCTCTTGAAAAACTCAGTGAGAGCACTTATATATGGTGTAGTGGTTATCACGTCCGCCAAACACGCGGAAGGTCCCAGGTCCGAGCCCTGGTAGATACATGTTTTGACCATCGTGATTGGGCATAAAAATAAGCTAGAACTCTTGAAAAACCCAGAATTACTACGTATCTATGGTGTAGTTACGTATCTATGGTGTAGTGGTTATCACGTCCGCCTAACACGTGGAAGGTCCCAGGCTCGAGACCTGGTAGATACATGTTTTGACCATAGTGATTGGGCATAAAAATAAGCTTGATCTCTTGAAAAACTCGGTGAGAGCACTTATTTATGGTGTAGTGGTTATCACGTCCGCCTAACACGCGGGAGGTCCCAGGTTCAAGATCTGGTAGATACATGTTTTGACCATAGTGATTGGGCATAAAAATAAGCTAGGTCTCTTGAAAAACTCAGAATTACTACGTATCTATGGTGTAGTGGTTATCACGTCCGCCTAACACGCGGAAGGTCCCAGGTTCGAGACCTGGTAGATAAATGTTTTTACCATCGTGATTGGACAATAAAATAAGCTAGATCTCATGGAAAACTCGCTATTACTATGTATCTTTGGTGTAGTGGTTATCAAGTCCGCGTAACTCGCGGAAGGTCCCAGGTTCGAGGCCTGGAAGATACGTGTTTTGACCATAGTGATTGGGCATAATAATAAGCTAGATCTCTTGAAAAACTCAGAATTACTACGTATCTATGGTGTAGTTACGTATCTATGGTGTAGTGGTTATCACGTCCGCTTCACACGCGGAAGGTCCCAGGTTCGAGCCCTGGTAGATACATGTTTTGACCATAGTGATTGGGCATAAAAATCATCTAGATCTCTTGAAAAACTCAGTGAGAGCACTTATATATGGTGTAGTGGTTATCACGTCCGCCTAACACGCGGAAGGTCCCAGGTTCGAGACCTGGAAAATACATGTTTTGACCATAGTGATTGGGCATAAAAATCAGCTAGATCTCTTGAAAAACTCAGTGAGAGCACTTATATATGGTGTAGTGGTTATCACGTCCGCCTAACACGCGGAAGGTCCCAGGCCCGAGCCCTGGTAGATACATGTTTTGACCATCGTGATTGGGCATAAAAATAAGCTAGATCTCTTGAAAAACCCAGAATTACTACGTATGTACGGTGTGGTTACGTATCGATGGTGTAGTGGTTGTCACGTCCGCCTAACACGCGGAAGGTCCCAGGTTCGAGACCTGGTAGATACATGTTTTGACCATAGTGATTGGGCATAAAAATAAGCTAGATCTCTTGAAAAACTCAGTGAGAGCACTTATATATGGTGTAGTGGTTATCACGTCCGCCAAACACGCGGAAGGTCCCAGGTCCGAGCCCTGGTAGATACATGTTTTGACCATCGTGATTGGGCATAAAAATAAGCTAGAACTCTTGAAAAACCCAGAATTACTACGTATCTATGGTGTAGTTACGTATCTATGGTGTAGTGGTTATCACGTCCGCCTAACACGTGGAAGGTCCCAGGCTCGAGACCTGGTAGATACATGTTTTGACCATAGTGATTGGGCATAAAAATAAGCTTGATCTCTTGAAAAACTCGGTGAGAGCACTTATTTATGGTGTAGTGGTTATCACGTCCGCCTAACACGCGGGAGGTCCCAGGTTCAAGATCTGGTAGATACATGTTTTGACCATAGTGATTGGGCATAAAAATAAGCTAGGTCTCTTGAAAAACTCAGAATTACTACGTATCTATGGTGTAGTGGTTATCACGTCCGCCTAACACGCGGAAGGTCCCAGGTTCGAGACCTGGTAGATACATGTTTTGACCATAGTGATTGGGCATAAAAATAAGCTAGATCTCTTGAAAAACCCAGAATTACTACGTATCTATGGTGTAGTGGTTATCACGTCCGCTTCACACGCGGAAGGTCCCAGGTTCGAGCCCTGGTAGATACAAGTTTTGACCATCGTGATTGGGCATAAAAATAAGCTAGATCTCTTGAAAAACCCGGAATTACTATGCATCAATGGTGTAGTGGTTATCACGTCCGCCAAACACGCGGTAGGTCCCAGGTTCGAGACCTGGTAGATACATGTTTTGACCATAGTGATTGGGCATACAAATAAGCTAGATCTCTTGAAAAACTCTGAATTACTACGTATCTGTGGTGTAGTTACGTATCTATGGTGTAGTGGTTATCACGTCCGCCTAACACGCGGAAGGTCCCAGGTTCGAGACCTGGAAGATACATGTTTTTACCATCGTGATTGGGCATAAAAGTAAGCTAGATGTTTTAGAAAAATCAGTTTGATCATGTTTATATGGTGTTGTGGTTATCACGTCCGTTTCACACGCGGAAGGTCCCAGGTTCGAGCCCTGGTAGATACATGTTTCGACCATCTTGATTGAGCATAAAAATAAGCTAGATCTCTTTAAAAACTTAGAATTTCTACGTATCTATGGTGTAGTGGTAATCACCTCCGCCTAACACGCGGAAGGTCCCAGGTTCGAGACCTGGTAGATGCATGTTTTGACCATAGTGATTGGGCATAAAAATAAGCTAGATCTCTTGAAAAACCCAGAATTACTATGCATCAATGGTGTAGTGGTTATCACGTCCGCCTAACACGCGGAAGGTCCCAGGTTCGAGACCTGGTAGATACATGTTTTGACCATCGTGATTGAGCATAAAAATAAGCTAGATCTCTTGAAAAACTCAGAATTACTACGTATCTATGGTGTAGTTACGTATCTATGGTGTAGTGGTTATCACGTCCGCCTAACACGCGGAAGGTCCCAGGTTCGAGACCTGGTAGATACATGTTTTTACCATCGTGATTGGGCATAAAAATAAGCTAGATGTTTTGGAAAAATCATTGTGATCATGTATCTATGGTGTTGTGGTTATCACGTCTGCCTAACACGCGGAAGGTCCCAGGTTCGAGACCTGGTAGATACATGTTTTGACCATCGTGATTGAGCATAAAAATAAGCTAGATCTCTTGAAAAACTCAGAATTACTACGTATCTATTGTGTAGTTACGTATCTATGGTGTAGTGGTTATCACGTCCGCCTAACACGCGGAAGGTCCCAGGTTCGAGACCTGGTAGATACATGTTTTGACCATAGTGATTGGGCATAAAAATAAGCTAGATCTCTTGAAAAACCCAGAATTACTACGTATCTATGGTGTAGTGGTTATCACGTCCGCTTCACACGCGGAAGGTCCCAGGTTCGAGCCCTGGTAGATACAAGTTTTGACCATCGTGATTGGGCATAAAAATAAGCTAGATCTCTTTAAAAACTCAGAATTACTACGTATCTATGGTGTAGTTACGTATCTATGGTGTAGTGGTTATCACGTCCGCCTAACACGCGGAAGGGCCCAGGTTCGAGACCTGGTAGATACATGTTTTTACCATAGTGATTAGGCATACAAATAAGCTAGATCTCTTGAAAAACTCTGAATTACTACGTATCTGTGGTGTAGTTACGTATCTATGGTGTAGTGGTTATCACGTCCGCCAAACACGCGGAAGGTCCCAGGTTCGAGACCTGGTAGATACATGTTTTGACCATAGTGATTGGGCATAAAAATAAGCTAGATCTCTTGAAAAACTCAGAATTACTACGTATCTATGGTGTAGTTACGTATCTATGGTGTAGTGGTTATCACGTCCGCTTAACACGCGGAAGGTCCCAGGTTCGAGACCTGGTAGATACATGTTTTGACCATAGTGATTGGCCATAAAAATAAGCTAGGTCTCTTGAAAAACTCAGAATTACTACGTATCTATGGTGTAGTGGTTATCACGTCCGCCTAACACGCGGAAGGTCCCAGGTTCGAGACCTGGTAGATACAGGTTTTGACCATAGTGATTGAGCATAAAAATAAGCTAGATCTCTTGAAAAACCCATAATTACTACGTATCTATGGTGTAGTGGTTATCACGTCCGCTTCACACGCGGAAGGTCCCAGGTTCGAGCCCTGGTAGATACATGTTTTGACCATAGTGATTGGGCATAAAAATAAGCTAGATCTCTTGAAAAACCCAGAATTACTACGTATCTGCGGTGTAGTTACGTATCGATGGTGTAGTGGTTATCACTTCCGCCTAACACGCGGAAGGTCTCAGGTTCGAAACCTGGTAGATACATGTTTTTACAATCGTGATTGAGCATAAAAAGAAGCTAGATCTTTTGGAAAACTCAGTTATATCACTTATATATGGTTTAGTGGTTATCAAGTCCGTTCCACACGCGGAAGGTCCCAGGTTCGAGCCTTGGTAGATACATGTTTTGACCATCGTGATTGGGCTTAAAAATAAGCTAGATCTCTTGAAAAACTCAGAATTACTACGTATCTATGGTGTACTTACGTATCCATGGTGTAGTGGTTATCACGTCCGCCTAACACGCGGAAGGTCCCAGGTTTTAGACCTGGTAGATACATGTTTTGACCATAGTGATTGGGCATAAAAATAAGCTAGATCTCTTGAAAAACTCAGAATTACTACGTATCTATGGTGTAGTTACGTATCTATGGTGCAGTGGTTATCACGTCCGCCTAACACGCGGAAGGTTCCAGGTTCGAGACCTGGTAGATACATGTTTTGACCATAGTGATTGGGCATAAAAATAAGCTAGATCTCTTGAAAAACTCAGTGAGAGCACTTATATATGGTGTAGTGGTTATCACGTCCGCCTAACACGCGGAAGGTCCGAAGTTCTAGACCTGGAAGATATAAGTTTTGACCATCGTGATTGGGCATAAAAATAAGCTAGATCTCTTGAAAAACCCAGAATTACTACGTATCTACGGTGTAGTTACGTATCGATGGTGTAGTGGTTATCACGTCCGCCTAACACGCGGAAGGTCCCAGGTTCGAGACCTGGTAGATACATGTTTTGACCATAGTGATTGGGCATAAAAATAAGCTAGATCTCTTGAAAAACTCAGTGAGAAACCTTATATATGGTGTAGTGGTTATCACGTCCGCCTAACGTGCGGAAGGTCCGAAGTTCGAGACCTGGAAGATAAATGTTTTTACCATCGTGATTGGACAATAAAATAAGCTAGATCTCATGGAAAACTCGCTATTACTATGTATCTTTGGTGTAGTGGTTATCAAGTCCGCGTAACTCGCGGAAGGTCCCAGGTTCGAGGCCTGGAAGATACGTGTTTTGACCATAGTGATTGGGCATAATAATAAGCTAGATCTCTTGAAAAACTCAGAATTACTACGTATCTATGGTGTAGTTACGTATCTATGGTGTAGTGGTTATCACGTCCGCTTCACACGCGGAAGGTCCCAGGTTCGAGCCCTGGTAGATACATGTTTTGACCATAGTGATTGGGCATAAAAATCATCTAGATCTCTTGAAAAACTCAGTGAGAGCACTTATATATGGTGTAGTGGTTATCACGTCCGCCTAACACGCGGAAGGTCCCAGGTTCGAGACCTGGAAAATACATGTTTTGACCATAGTGATTGGGCATAAAAATCAGCTAGATCTCTTGAAAAACTCAGTGAGAGCACTTATATATGGTGTAGTGGTTATCACGTCCGCCTAACACGCGGAAGGTCCCAGGCCCGAGCCCTGGTAGATACATGTTTTGACCATCGTGATTGGGCATAAAAATAAGCTAGATCTCTTGAAAAACCCAGAATTACTACGTATGTACGGTGTGGTTACGTATCGATGGTGTAGTGGTTGTCACGTCCGCCTAACACGCGGAAGGTCCCAGGTTCGAGACCTGGTAGATACATGTTTTGACCATAGTGATTGGGCATAAAAATAAGCTAGATCTCTTGAAAAACTCAGTGAGAGCACTTATATATGGTGTAGTGGTTATCACGTCCGCCAAACACGCGGAAGGTCCCAGGTCCGAGCCCTGGTAGATACATGTTTTGACCATCGTGATTGGGCATAAAAATAAGCTAGAACTCTTGAAAAACCCAGAATTACTACGTATCTATGGTGTAGTTACGTATCTATGGTGTAGTGGTTATCACGTCCGCCTAACACGTGGAAGGTCCCAGGCTCGAGACCTGGTAGATACATGTTTTGACCATAGTGATTGGGCATAAAAATAAGCTTGATCTCTTGAAAAACTCGGTGAGAGCACTTATTTATGGTGTAGTGGTTATCACGTCCGCCTAACACGCGGGAGGTCCCAGGTTCAAGATCTGGTAGATACATGTTTTGACCATAGTGATTGGGCATAAAAATAAGCTAGGTCTCTTGAAAAACTCAGAATTACTACGTATCTATGGTGTAGTGGTTATCACGTCCGCCTAACACGCGGAAGGTCCCAGGTTCGAGACCTGGTAGATAAATGTTTTTACCATCGTGATTGGACAATAAAATAAGCTAGATCTCATGGAAAACTCGCTATTACTATGTATCTTTGGTGTAGTGGTTATCAAGTCCGCGTAACTCGCGGAAGGTCCCAGGTTCGAGGCCTGGAAGATACGTGTTTTGACCATAGTGATTGGGCATAATAATAAGCTAGATCTCTTGAAAAACTCAGAATTACTACGTATCTATGGTGTAGTTACGTATCTATGGTGTAGTGGTTATCACGTCCGCTTCACACGCGGAAGGTCCCAGGTTCGAGCCCTGGTAGATACATGTTTTGACCATAGTGATTGGGCATAAAAATCATCTAGATCTCTTGAAAAACTCAGTGAGAGCACTTATATATGGTGTAGTGGTTATCACGTCCGCCTAACACGCGGAAGGTCCCAGGTTCGAGACCTGGAAAATACATGTTTTGACCATAGTGATTGGGCATAAAAATCAGCTAGATCTCTTGAAAAACTCAGTGAGAGCACTTATATATGGTGTAGTGGTTATCACGTCCGCCTAACACGCGGAAGGTCCCAGGCCCGAGCCCTGGTAGATACATGTTTTGACCATCGTGATTGGGCATAAAAATAAGCTAGATCTCTTGAAAAACCCAGAATTACTACGTATGTACGGTGTGGTTACGTATCGATGGTGTAGTGGTTGTCACGTCCGCCTAACACGCGGAAGGTCCCAGGTTCGAGACCTGGTAGATACATGTTTTGACCATAGTGATTGGGCATAAAAATAAGCTAGATCTCTTGAAAAACTCAGTGAGAGCACTTATATATGGTGTAGTGGTTATCACGTCCGCCAAACACGCGGAAGGTCCCAGGTCCGAGCCCTGGTAGATACATGTTTTGACCATCGTGATTGGGCATAAAAATAAGCTAGAACTCTTGAAAAACCCAGAATTACTACGTATCTATGGTGTAGTTACGTATCTATGGTGTAGTGGTTATCACGTCCGCCTAACACGTGGAAGGTCCCAGGCTCGAGACCTGGTAGATACATGTTTTGACCATAGTGATTGGGCATAAAAATAAGCTTGATCTCTTGAAAAACTCGGTGAGAGCACTTATTTATGGTGTAGTGGTTATCACGTCCGCCTAACACGCGGGAGGTCCCAGGTTCAAGATCTGGTAGATACATGTTTTGACCATAGTGATTGGGCATAAAAATAAGCTAGGTCTCTTGAAAAACTCAGAATTACTACGTATCTATGGTGTAGTGGTTATCACGTCCGCCTAACACGCGGAAGGTCCCAGGTTCGAGACCTGGTAGATACATGTTTTGACCATAGTGATTGGGCATAAAAATAAGCTAGATCTCTTGAAAAACCCAGAATTACTACGTATCTATGGTGTAGTGGTTATCACGTCCGCTTCACACGCGGAAGGTCCCAGGTTCGAGCCCTGGTAGATACAAGTTTTGACCATCGTGATTGGGCATAAAAATAAGCTAGATCTCTTGAAAAACCCGGAATTACTATGCATCAATGGTGTAGTGGTTATCACGTCCGCCAAACACGCGGTAGGTCCCAGGTTCGAGACCTGGTAGATACATGTTTTGACCATAGTGATTGGGCATACAAATAAGCTAGATCTCTTGAAAAACTCTGAATTACTACGTATCTGTGGTGTAGTTACGTATCTATGGTGTAGTGGTTATCACGTCCGCCTAACACGCGGAAGGTCCCAGGTTCGAGACCTGGAAGATACATGTTTTTACCATCGTGATTGGGCATAAAAGTAAGCTAGATGTTTTAGAAAAATCAGTTTGATCATGTTTATATGGTGTTGTGGTTATCACGTCCGTTTCACACGCGGAAGGTCCCAGGTTCGAGCCCTGGTAGATACATGTTTCGACCATCTTGATTGAGCATAAAAATAAGCTAGATCTCTTTAAAAACTTAGAATTTCTACGTATCTATGGTGTAGTGGTAATCACCTCCGCCTAACACGCGGAAGGTCCCAGGTTCGAGACCTGGTAGATGCATGTTTTGACCATAGTGATTGGGCATAAAAATAAGCTAGATCTCTTGAAAAACCCAGAATTACTATGCATCAATGGTGTAGTGGTTATCACGTCCGCCTAACACGCGGAAGGTCCCAGGTTCGAGACCTGGTAGATACATGTTTTGACCATCGTGATTGAGCATAAAAATAAGCTAGATCTCTTGAAAAACTCAGAATTACTACGTATCTATGGTGTAGTTACGTATCTATGGTGTAGTGGTTATCACGTCCGCCTAACACGCGGAAGGTCCCAGGTTCGAGACCTGGTAGATACATGTTTTTACCATCGTGATTGGGCATAAAAATAAGCTAGATGTTTTGGAAAAATCATTGTGATCATGTATCTATGGTGTTGTGGTTATCACGTCTGCCTAACACGCGGAAGGTCCCAGGTTCGAGACCTGGTAGATACATGTTTTGACCATCGTGATTGAGCATAAAAATAAGCTAGATCTCTTGAAAAACTCAGAATTACTACGTATCTATTGTGTAGTTACGTATCTATGGTGTAGTGGTTATCACGTCCGCCTAACACGCGGAAGGTCCCAGGTTCGAGACCTGGTAGATACATGTTTTGACCATAGTGATTGGGCATAAAAATAAGCTAGATCTCTTGAAAAACCCAGAATTACTACGTATCTATGGTGTAGTGGTTATCACGTCCGCTTCACACGCGGAAGGTCCCAGGTTCGAGCCCTGGTAGATACAAGTTTTGACCATCGTGATTGGGCATAAAAATAAGCTAGATCTCTTTAAAAACTCAGAATTACTACGTATCTATGGTGTAGTTACGTATCTATGGTGTAGTGGTTATCACGTCCGCCTAACACGCGGAAGGGCCCAGGTTCGAGACCTGGTAGATACATGTTTTTACCATAGTGATTAGGCATACAAATAAGCTAGATCTCTTGAAAAACTCTGAATTACTACGTATCTGTGGTGTAGTTACGTATCTATGGTGTAGTGGTTATCACGTCCGCCAAACACGCGGAAGGTCCCAGGTTCGAGACCTGGTAGATACATGTTTTGACCATAGTGATTGGGCATAAAAATAAGCTAGATCTCTTGAAAAACTCAGAATTACTACGTATCTATGGTGTAGTTACGTATCTATGGTGTAGTGGTTATCACGTCCGCTTAACACGCGGAAGGTCCCAGGTTCGAGACCTGGTAGATACATGTTTTGACCATAGTGATTGGCCATAAAAATAAGCTAGGTCTCTTGAAAAACTCAGAATTACTACGTATCTATGGTGTAGTGGTTATCACGTCCGCCTAACACGCGGAAGGTCCCAGGTTCGAGACCTGGTAGATACAGGTTTTGACCATAGTGATTGAGCATAAAAATAAGCTAGATCTCTTGAAAAACAAATAATTACTACGTATCTATGGTGTAGTGGTTATCACGTCCGCTTCACACGCGGAAGGTCCCAGGTTCGAGCCCTGGTAGATACATGTTTTGACCATAGTGATTGGGCATAAAAATAAGCTAGATCTCTTGAAAAACCCAGAATTACTACGTATGTACGGTGTAGTTACGTATCGATGGTGTAGTGGTTATCACGTCCGCCTAACACGCGAAAGATCCCAGGTTCGAGACCTGGTAGATACATGTTTTGACCATAGTGAATGGGCATAAAAAAAGCAAGATCTCTTGAAAAACTCAGTGAGAGCACTTATATATGGTGTAGTGGTTATCACGTCCGCCGAACACGCGGAAGGTCCCAGGTCCGAGCCCTGGTAGATACATGTTTTGACCATCGTGATTGGGCATAAAAATAAGCTAGATCTCTTGAAAAACCCAGAATTACTACGTATCTATGGTGTAGTTACGTATCTATGGTGTAGTGGTTATCACGTCCGCCTAACACGTGGAAGGTCCCAGGTTAGAGACCTGGTAGATACATGTTTTTACCATGGTGATTGGGCATAAAAATAAGCTAGATGTTTTGGAAAAATCAGTGTGATCATGTATCTATGGTGTTATGGTTATCACGTCCGCTTCACACGCGGAAGGTCCCAGGTTCGAGGCCTGGAAGATACATGTTTTTACAATCGTGATTGGGCATAAAAAGAAGCTAGATCTCTTGAAAACCCCAGAATTACTACGTATCTATGGTGTAGTTACGTATCCTTGGTGTAGTGGTTATCACGTCCGCCTAACACGCGGAAGGTCCCAGGTTCGAGACCTGGTAGATACATGTTTTTGACCATAGTGATTGGGCATAATAATAAGCTAGATCTCTTGAAAAACTCAGAATTACTACGTATCTATGGTGTAGTTACATATCTATGGTGTAGTGGTTATCACGTCCGCCTAACACGCGGAAGGTCACAGGTTCGAGACCTGGTAGATACATGTTTTGACCATCGTGATTGGGCATAAAAATAAGCTAGATCTCTTGAAAAACCCAGAATTACTACGTATGTACGGTGTAGTTACGTATCGATGGTGTAGTGGTTATCACGTCCGCCTAACACGCGGAAGATCCCAGGTTCGAGACCTGGTAGATACATGTTTCGACCATAGTTATTGGGCATAATAATAAGCTAGATCTCTTGAAAAACCCAAAATTGAAACGTATCTATGTTGTAGTTACGTATCCTTGGTGTAGTGGTTATCACGTCCGCCTAACACGCGGAAGGTCCCAGGTTCGAGACCTGGTAGATACATGTTTTTGACCATAGTGATTGGGCATAATTATAAGCTAGATCTCTTGAAAAACTCAGAATTACTACGTATCTATGGTGTAGTTACATATCTATGGTGTAGTGGTTATCACGTCCGCCTAACACGCGGAAGGTCACAGGTTCGAGACCTGGTAGATACATGTTTTGACCATAGTGATTGGGCATAAAAATAAGCTAGATCTCTTGAAAAACTCAGTGAGAGCACTTATATATGGTGTAGTGGTTATCACGTCCGCCGAACACGCGGAAGGTCCCAGGCCCGAGCCCTGGTAGATACATGTTTTGACCACTGTGATTGGGCATTAAAATAAGCTAGACCTCTTGAAAAACCCAGAATTACTACGTATGTACGGTGTGGTTACGTATCGATGGTGTAGTGGTTATCACGTCCGCCTAACACGCGGAAGGTCCCAGGTCCGAGCCCTGGTAGATACATGTTTTGACCATCATGATTGGGCATAAAAATAAGCTAGATCTCTTGAAAAACTCAGAATTACTACGTATCTATGGTGTAGTGGTTATTACGTCCGCCTAACACGCGGAAGGTCCCAGGTTCGAGACCTGGTAGATACATGTTTTGACCATAGTGATTGGGCATAAAAATAAGCTAGATCTCTTGAAAAACCCAGAATTACTACGTATCTATGGTGTAGTGGTTATCACGTCCGCTTCACACGCGGAAGGTCCCAGGTTCGAGCCCTGGTAGATACAAGTTTTGACCATCGTGATTGGGCATAAAAGTAAGCTAGATCTCTTGAAAAACCCAGAATTACTACGCATCAATGGTGTAGTGGTTATCACGTCCGCCTAACACGCGGAAGGTCCCAGGTTCGAGACCTGGTAGATACATGTTTTGACCATCGTGATTGAGCATAAAAATAAGCTAGATCTCTTTAAAAACTCAGAATTACTACGTATCTATGGTGTAGTTACGTATCTATGGTGTAGTGGTTATCACGTCCGCCTAACACGCGGAAGGGCCCAGTTTCGAGACCTGGTAGATACATGTTTTTACCATAGTGATTGGGCATACAAATAAGCTAGATCTCTTGAAAAACTCTGAATTACTACGTATCTGTGGTGTAGTTACGTATCTATGGTGTAGTGGGTATCACGTCCGCCTAACACGCGGAAGGGCCCAGGTTCGAGACCTGGTAGATACATGTTTTTACCATCGTGATTGGGCATAAAAATAAGCTAGATGTTTTGGAAAAATCATTGTGATCATGTATCTATGGTGTTGTGGTTATCACGTCCGCCTAAAACGCAGAAGGTCCCAGGTTCGAGACCTGGTAGATACATGTTTTGACCATAGTGATTGGGCATAAAAATAAGCTAGATCTCTTGAAAAACCCAGAATTACTACGTATGTACGGTGTAGTTACGTATCGATGGTGTAGTGGTTATCACGTCCGCCTAACACGCGAAAGATCTCAGGTTCGAGACCTGGTAGATACATGTTTTGACCATAGTGAATGGGCATAAAAATAAACAAGATCTCTTGAAAAACTCAGTGAGAGCACTTATATATGGTGTAGTGGTTATCACGTCCGCCGAACACGCGGAAGGTCCCAGGTCCGAGCCCTGGTAGATACATGTTTTGACCATCGTGATTGGGCATAAAAATAAGCTAGATCTCTTGAAAAACCCAGAATTACTACGTATCTATGGTGTAGTTACGTATCTATGGTGTAGTGGTTATCACGTCCGCCTAACACGTGGAAGCTCCCAGGTTCGAGACCTGGTAGATACATGTTTTGACCATGGTGATTGGGCATAAAAATAAGCTAGATGTTTTGGAAAAATCAGTGTGATCATGTATCTATGGTGTTGTGGTTATCACGTCCGCTTCACACGCGGAAGGTCCCAGGTTCGAGGCCTGGAAGATACATGTTTTTACAATCGTGATTGGGCATAAAAAGAAGCTAGATCTCTTGAAAACCCCAGAATTACTACGTATCTATGGTGTAGTTACGTATCTATGGTGTAGTGGTTATCACGTCCGCCTAACACGCGGAAGGTCCCAGGTTCGAGACCTGGTAGATACATGTTTTGACCATAGTGATTGAGCATAAAAAGAAGCTAGATCTTTGGGAAACTCAGTTATATCACTTATATATGGTTTAGTAGTTATCAAGTCCGTTTCACACGCGGAAGGTCCCAGGTTCGAGCCTTGGTAGAAACATGTTTTGACCATCGTGATTGGGCATAAAAATAAGCTAGATCTCTTGAAAAACTCAGAATTACTACGTATCTATGGTGTAGTTACGTATCCATGGTGTAGTGGTTATCACGTCCGCCTAACACGCGGAAGGTCCCAGGTTCGAGACCTGGTAGATACATGTTTCGACCATAGTTATTGGGCATAATAATAAGCTAGATCTCTTGAAAAACCCAAAATTAAAACGTATCTATGTTGTAGTTACGTATCCTTGGTGTAGTGGTTATCACGTCCGCCTAACACGCGGAAGGTCCCAGGTCCGAGCCCTGGTAGATACATGTTTTGACCATCGTGATTGGGCATAAAAATAAGCTAGATCTCTTGAAAAACCCAGAATTACTACGTATCTATGGTGTAGTTACGTATCTATGGTGTAGTGGTTATCACGTCCGCCTAACACGTGGAAGGTCCCAGGTTCGAGACCTGGTAGATACATGTTTTGACCATCGTGATTGGGCATAAAAATAAGCTAGATCTCTTGAAAAACCCAGAATTACTACGTATGTACGGTGTAGTTACGTATCGATGGTGTAGTGGTTATCACGTCCGCGTAACACGCGGAAGATCCCAGGTTCGAGACCTGGTAGATACATGTTTTGACCATAGTGATTGGGCATAATAATAAGCTAGATCTCTTGAAAAACCCAAAATTACCACGTATCTATGTTGTAGTTACGTATCCTTGGTGTAGTGGTTATCACGTCCGCCTAACACGCGGAAGGTCCCAGGTTCGAGCCTTTGTAGATACATGTTTTGACCATCGTGATTGGGCATAAAAATAAGCTAGATCTCTTGAAAAAGTCAGAATTACTACGTATCTATGGTGTTGTGGTTATCACGTCCGCCTAAAACGCAGAAGGTCCCAGGTTCGAGACCTGGTAGATACATGTTTTGACCATAGTGATTGGGCATAAAAATAAGCTAGATCTCTTGAAAAACCCAGAATTACTACGTATGTACGGTGTAGTTACGTATCGATGGTGTAGTGGTTATCACGTCCGCCTAACACGCGAAAGATCTCAGGTTCGAGACCTGGTAGATACATGTTTTGACCATAGTGAATGGGCATAAAAATAAACAAGATCTCTTGAAAAACTCAGTGAGAGCACTTATATATGGTGTAGTGGTTATCACGTCCGCCGAACACGCGGAAGGTCCCAGGTCCGAGCCCTGGTAGATACATGTTTTGACCATCGTGATTGGGCATAAAAATAAGCTAGATCTCTTGAAAAACCCAGAATTACTACGTATCTATGGTGTAGTTACGTATCTATGGTGTAGTGGTTATCACGTCCGCCTAACACGTGGAAGCTCCCAGGTTCGAGACCTGGTAGATACATGTTTTGACCATGGTGATTGGGCATAAAAATAAGCTAGATGTTTTGGAAAAATCAGTGTGATCATGTATCTATGGTGTTGTGGTTATCACGTCCGCTTCACACGCGGAAGGTCCCAGGTTCGAGGCCTGGAAGATACATGTTTTTACAATCGTGATTGGGCATAAAAAGAAGCTAGATCTCTTGAAAACCCCAGAATTACTACGTATCTATGGTGTAGTTACGTATCTATGGTGTAGTGGTTATCACGTCCGCCTAACACGCGGAAGGTCCCAGGTTCGAGACCTGGTAGATACATGTTTTGACCATAGTGATTGAGCATAAAAAGAAGCTAGATCTTTGGGAAACTCAGTTATATCACTTATATATGGTTTAGTAGTTATCAAGTCCGTTTCACACGCGGAAGGTCCCAGGTTCGAGCCTTGGTAGAAACATGTTTTGACCATCGTGATTGGGCATAAAAATAAGCTAGATCTCTTGAAAAACTCAGAATTACTACGTATCTATGGTGTAGTTACGTATCCATGGTGTAGTGGTTATCACGTCCGCCTAACACGCGGAAGGTCCCAGGTTCGAGACCTGGTAGATACATGTTTCGACCATAGTTATTGGGCATAATAATAAGCTAGATCTCTTGAAAAACCCAAAATTAAAACGTATCTATGTTGTAGTTACGTATCCTTGGTGTAGTGGTTATCACGTCCGCCTAACACGCGGAAGGTCCCAGGTCCGAGCCCTGGTAGATACATGTTTT
Source organism: Phalangium opilio (assembly GCF_054372755.1). Lineage (NCBI taxonomy): Eukaryota > Metazoa > Arthropoda > Arachnida > Opiliones > Phalangiidae > Phalangium > Phalangium opilio. The sequence continues at coordinate 536,812 of NW_028324185.1, forward strand.
GACCATCGTGATTGGGCATAAAAATAAGCTAGATCTCTTGAAAAACCCAGAATTACTACGTATCTATGGTGTAGTTACGTATCTATGGTGTAGTGGTTATCACGTCCGCCTAACACGTGGAAGGTCCCAGGTTCGAGACCTGGTAGATACATGTTTTGACCATCGTGATTGGGCATAAAAATAAGCTAGATCTCTTGAAAAACCCAGAATTACTACGTATGTACGGTGTAGTTACGTATCGATGGTGTAGTGGTTATCACGTCCGCGTAACACGCGGAAGATCCCAGGTTCGAGACCTGGTAGATACATGTTTTGACCTTAGTGATTGGGCATAATAATAAGCTAGATCTCTTGAAAAACCCAAAATTACCACGTATCTATGTTGTAGTTACGTATCCTTGGTGTAGTGGTTATCACGTCCGCCTAACACGCGGAAGGTCCCAGGTTCGAGCCTTTGTAGATACATGTTTTGACCATCGTGATTGGGCATAAAAATAAGCTAGATCTCTTGAAAAAGTCAGAATTACTACGTATCTATGGTGTAGTGGTTATCACGTCCGCCTAGCACGTGGAAGGTCCCAGGTTCGAGACCTGGTAGATACATGTTTTGACCATAGTGATTGGGCATAAAAATAAGCTAGATCTGTTGAAAAACCCAGAATTACTACGTATCTACGGTGTAGTTACGTATCTATGGTGTAGTGGTTATCACGTCCGCCTAACACGCGGAAGGTCCCAGGTTCGAGACCTGGTAGATACATGTTTTGACCATAGTGATTGGGCATAAAAATAAGCTAGATCTGTTGAAAAACCCAGAATTACTACGTATCTACGGTGTAGTTACGTATCGATGGTGTAGTGGTTATCACTTCCGCCTAACACGCGGAAGGTCTCAGGTTCGAAACCTGGTAGATACATGTTTTTACAATCGTGATTGAGCATAAAAAGAAGCTAGATCTTTTGGAAAACTCAGTTATATCACTTATATATGGTTTAGTGGTTATCAAGTCCGTTCCACACGCGGAAGGTCCCAGGTTCGAGCCTTGGTAGATACATGTTTTGACCATCGTGATTGGGCTTAAAAATAAGCTAGATCTCTTGAAAAACTCAGAATTACTACGTATCTATGGTGTACTTACGTATCCATGGTGTAGTGGTTATCACGTCCGCCTAACACGCGGAAGGTCCCAGGTTTTAGACCTGGTAGATACATGTTTTGACCATAGTGATTGGGCATAAAAATAAGCTAGATCTCTTGAAAAACTCAGAATTACTACGTATCTATGGTGTAGTTACGTATCTATGGTGCAGTGGTTATCACGTCCGCCTAACACGCGGAAGGTTCCAGGTTCGAGACCTGGTAGATACATGTTTTGACCATAGTGATTGGGCATAAAAATAAGCTAGATCTCTTGAAAAACTCAGTGAGAGCACTTATATATGGTGTAGTGGTTATCACGTCCGCCTAACACGCGGAAGGTCCGAAGTTCTAGACCTGGAAGATATAAGTTTTGACCATCGTGATTGGGCATAAAAATAAGCTAGATCTCTTGAAAAACCCAGAATTACTACGTATCTACGGTGTAGTTACGTATCGATGGTGTAGTGGTTATCACGTCCGCCTAACACGCGGAAGGTCCCAGGTTCGAGACCTGGTAGATACATGTTTTGACCATAGTGATTGGGCATAAAAATAAGCTAGATCTCTTGAAAAACTCAGTGAGAAACCTTATATATGGTGTAGTGGTTATCACGTCCGCCTAACGTGCGGAAGGTCCGAAGTTCGAGACCTGGAAGATAAATGTTTTTACCATCGTGATTGGACAATAAAATAAGCTAGATCTCATGGAAAACTCGCTATTACTATGTATCTTTGGTGTAGTGGTTATCAAGTCCGCGTAACTCGCGGAAGGTCCCAGGTTCGAGGCCTGGAAGATACGTGTTTTGACCATAGTGATTGGGCATAAAAATAAGCTAGATCTCTTGAAAAAGTCAGAATTACTACGTATCTATGGTGTAGTGGTTATCACGTCCGCCTAGCACGTGGAAGGTCCCAGGTTCGAGACCTGGTAGATACATGTTTTGACCATAGTGATTGGGCATAAAAATAAGCTAGATCTGTTGAAAAACCCAGAATTACTACGTATCTACGGTGTAGTTACGTATCTATGGTGTAGTGGTTATCACGTCCGCCTAACACGCGGAAGGTCCCAGGTTCGAGACCTGGTAGATACATGTTTTGACCATAGTGATTGGGCATAAAAATAAGCTAGATCTGTTGAAAAACCCAGAATTACTACGTATCTACGGTGTAGTTACGTATCGATGGTGTAGTGGTTATCACTTCCGCCTAACACGCGGAAGGTCTCAGGTTCGAAACCTGGTAGATACATGTTTTTACAATCGTGATTGAGCATAAAAAGAAGCTAGATCTTTTGGAAAACTCAGTTATATCACTTATATATGGTTTAGTGGTTATCAAGTCCGTTCCACACGCGGAAGGTCCCAGGTTCGAGCCTTGGTAGATACATGTTTTGACCATCGTGATTGGGCTTAAAAATAAGCTAGATCTCTTGAAAAACTCAGAATTACTACGTATCTATGGTGTACTTACGTATCCATGGTGTAGTGGTTATCACGTCCGCCTAACACGCGGAAGGTCCCAGGTTTTAGACCTGGTAGATACATGTTTTGACCATAGTGATTGGGCATAAAAATAAGCTAGATCTCTTGAAAAACTCAGAATTACTACGTATCTATGGTGTAGTTACGTATCTATGGTGCAGTGGTTATCACGTCCGCCTAACACGCGGAAGGTTCCAGGTTCGAGACCTGGTAGATACATGTTTTGACCATAGTGATTGGGCATAAAAATAAGCTAGATCTCTTGAAAAACTCAGTGAGAGCACTTATATATGGTGTAGTGGTTATCACGTCCGCCTAACACGCGGAAGGTCCGAAGTTCTAGACCTGGAAGATATAAGTTTTGACCATCGTGATTGGGCATAAAAATAAGCTAGATCTCTTGAAAAACCCAGAATTACTACGTATCTACGGTGTAGTTACGTATCGATGGTGTAGTGGTTATCACGTCCGCCTAACACGCGGAAGGTCCCAGGTTCGAGACCTGGTAGATACATGTTTTGACCATAGTGATTGGGCATAAAAATAAGCTAGATCTCTTGAAAAACTCAGTGAGAAACCTTATATATGGTGTAGTGGTTATCACGTCCGCCTAACGTGCGGAAGGTCCGAAGTTCGAGACCTGGAAGATAAATGTTTTTACCATCGTGATTGGACAATAAAATAAGCTAGATCTCATGGAAAACTCGCTATTACTATGTATCTTTGGTGTAGTGGTTATCAAGTCCGCGTAACTCGCGGAAGGTCCCAGGTTCGAGGCCTGGAAGATACGTGTTTTGACCATAGTGATTGGGCATAATAATAAGCTAGATCTCTTGAAAAACTCAGAATTACTACGTATCTATGGTGTAGTTACGTATCTATGGTGTAGTGGTTATCACGTCCGCTTCACACGCGGAAGGTCCCAGGTTCGAGCCCTGGTAGATACATGTTTTGACCATAGTGATTGGGCATAAAAATCATCTAGATCTCTTGAAAAACTCAGTGAGAGCACTTATATATGGTGTAGTGGTTATCACGTCCGCCTAACACGCGGAAGGTCCCAGGTTCGAGACCTGGAAAATACATGTTTTGACCATAGTGATTGGGCATAAAAATCAGCTAGATCTCTTGAAAAACTCAGTGAGAGCACTTATATATGGTGTAGTGGTTATCACGTCCGCCTAACACGCGGAAGGTCCCAGGCCCGAGCCCTGGTAGATACATGTTTTGACCATCGTGATTGGGCATAAAAATAAGCTAGATCTCTTGAAAAACCCAGAATTACTACGTATGTACGGTGTGGTTACGTATCGATGGTGTAGTGGTTGTCACGTCCGCCTAACACGCGGAAGGTCCCAGGTTCGAGACCTGGTAGATACATGTTTTGACCATAGTGATTGGGCATAAAAATAAGCTAGATCTCTTGAAAAACTCAGTGAGAGCACTTATATATGGTGTAGTGGTTATCACGTCCGCCAAACACGCGGAAGGTCCCAGGTCCGAGCCCTGGTAGATACATGTTTTGACCATCGTGATTGGGCATAAAAATAAGCTAGAACTCTTGAAAAACCCAGAATTACTACGTATCTATGGTGTAGTTACGTATCTATGGTGTAGTGGTTATCACGTCCGCCTAACACGTGGAAGGTCCCAGGCTCGAGACCTGGTAGATACATGTTTTGACCATAGTGATTGGGCATAAAAATAAGCTTGATCTCTTGAAAAACTCGGTGAGAGCACTTATTTATGGTGTAGTGGTTATCACGTCCGCCTAACACGCGGGAGGTCCCAGGTTCAAGATCTGGTAGATACATGTTTTGACCATAGTGATTGGGCATAAAATTAAGCTAGATCTCTTGAAAAACTCAGAATTACTACGTATCTATGTTGTAGTTACGTATCCTTGGTGTAGTGGTCATCACGTCCGCCTTACACGCGGAAGGTCCCAGGTTCGAGACCTGGTAGATACATGTTTTGACCATAGTGATTGGGCATAATAATAAGCTAGATCTCTTGAAAAACCCAGAATGACTTCGTAACTATGGAGTAGTGGTTATCACGTCCGCCTAACACGCGGAAGGTCCCAGATTCGAGACCTGGTAGATACATGTTTTGACCATAGTGATTGGGCATAAAAATAAGCTAGATCTGTTGAAAAACCCAGAATTACTACGTATCTACGGTGTAGTTACGTATCGATGGTGTAGTGGTTATCACTTCCGCCTAACACGCGGAAGGTCTCAGGTTCGAAACCTGGTAGATACATGTTTTTACAATCGTGATTGAGCATAAAAAGAAGCTAGATCTTTTGGAAAACTCAGTTATATCACTTATATATGGTTTAGTGGTTATCAAGTCCGTTCCACACGCGGAAGGTCCCAGGTTCGAGCCTTGGTAGATACATGTTTTGACCATCGTGATTGGGCTTAAAAATAAGCTAGATCTCTTGAAAAACTCAGAATTACTACGTATCTATGGTGTACTTACGTATCCATGGTGTAGTGGTTATCACGTCCGCCTAACACGCGGAAGGTCCCAGGTTTTAGACCTGGTAGATACATGTTTTGACCATAGTGATTGGGCATAAAAATAAGCTAGATCTCTTGAAAAACTCAGAATTACTACGTATCTATGGTGTAGTTACGTATCTATGGTGCAGTGGTTATCACGTCCGCCTAAAACGCGGAAGGTTCCAGGTTCGAGACCTGGTAGATACATGTTTTGACCATAGTGATTGGGCATAAAAATAAGCTAGATCTCTTGAAAAACTCGGTGAGAGCACTTATATATGGTGTAGTGGTTATCACGTCTGCCTAACACGCGGAAGGTCCCAGGTTCGAGACCTGGTAGATACTTGTTTTGACCATAGTGTTTGGGCATAAAAATAAGCTAGATCTCTTGAAAAACTCAGAATTACTACGTATCTATGGTGTAGTTACGTATCTATGGTGCAGTGGTTATCACGTCCGCCTAACACGCGGAAGGTTCCAGGTTCGAGACCTGGTAGATACATGTTTTGACCATAGTGATTGGGCATAAAAATAAGCTAGATCTCTTGAAAAACTCAGAATTACTACGTATCTATGGTGTAGTTACGTATCTATGGTGCAGTGGTTATCACGTCCGCCTAAAACGCGGAAGGTTCCAGGTTCGAGACCTGGTAGATACATGTTTCGACCATAGTGATTGGGCATAAAAATAAGCTAGATCTCTTGAAAAACTTGGTGAGAGCACTTATATATGGTGTAGTGGTTATCACGTCTGCCTAACACGCGGAAGGTCCCAGGTTCGAGACCTGGTAGATACTTGTTTTGACCATAGTGATTGGGCATAAAAATAAGCTAGATCTCTTGAAAAACTCAGAATTACTACGTATCTATGGTGTAGTTACGTATCTATGGTGCATTAGTTATCACGTCCGCCTAACACGCGGAAGGTTCCTGGTTCGAGACCTGGTAGATACATGTTTTGACCATAGTGATTGGGCATAAAAATAAGCTAGATCTCTTGAAAAACTCAGTGAGAGCACTTATATATGGTGTAGTGGTTATCACGTCTGCCTAACACGCGGAAGGTCCGAAGTTCGAGACCTGGAAGATACAAGTTTTGACCATAGTGATTGGGCATAAAAATAAGCTAGATCTGTTGAAAAACCCAGAATTACTACGTATCTACGGTGTAGTTACGTATCGATGGTGTAGTGGTTATCACTTCCGCCTAACACGCGGAAGGTCTCAGGTTCGAAACCTGGTAGATACATGTTTTTACAATCGTGATTGAGCATAAAAAGAAGCTAGATCTTTTGGAAAACTCAGTTATATCACTTATATATGGTTTAGTGGTTATCAAGTCCGTTCCACACGCGGAAGGTCCCAGGTTCGAGCCTTGGTAGATACATGTTTTGACCATGGTGATTGGGCTTAAAAATAAGCTAGATCTCTTGAAAAACTCAGAATTACTACGTATCTATGGTGTACTTACGTATCCATGGTGTAGTGGTTATCACGTCCGCCTAACACGCGGAAGGTCCCAGGTTTTAGACCTGGTAGATACATGTTTTGACCATAGTGATTGGGCATAAAAATAAGCTAGATCTCTTGAAAAACTCAGAATTACTACGTATCTATGGTGTAGTTACGTATCTATGGTGTAGTGGTTATCACGTCCGCCTAACACGCGGAAGGTTCCAGGTTCGAGACCTGGTAGATACATGTTTTGACCATAGTGATTGGGCATAAAAATAAGCTAGATCTCTTGAAAAACTCAGAATTACTACGTATCTATGGTGTAGTTACGTATCTATGGTGCAGTGGTTATCACGTCCGCCTAAAACGCGGAAGGTTCCAGGTTCGAGACCTGGTAGATACATGTTTTGACCATAGTGATTGGGCATAAAAATAAGCTAGATCTCTTGAAAAGCTCGGTGAGAGCACTTATATATGGTGTAGTGGTTATCACGTCTGCCTAACACGCGGAAGGTCCCAGGTTCGAGACCTGGTAGATACTTGTTTTGACCATAGTGTTTGGGCATAAAAATAAGCTAGATCTCTTGAAAAACTCAGAATTACTACGTATCTATGGTGTAGTTACGTATCTATGGTGTAGTGGTTATCACGTCCGCCTAACACGCGGAAGGTTCCAGGTTCGAGACCTGGTAGATACATGTTTTGACCATAGTGATTGGGCATAAAAATAAGCTAGATCTCTTGAAAAACTCAGAATTACTACGTATCTATGGTGTAGTTACGTATCTATGGTGCAGTGGTTATCACGTCCGCCTAAAACGCGGAAGGTTCCAGGTTCGAGACCTGGTAGATACATGTTTTGACCATAGTGATTGGGCATAAAAATAAGCTAGATCTCTTGAAAAACTCGGTGAGAGCACTTATATATGGTGTAGTGGTTATCACGGCTGCCTAACACGCGGAAGGTCCCAGGTTCGAGACCTGGTAGATACTTGTTTTGACCATAGTGTTTGGGCATAAAAATAAGCTAGATCTCTTGAAAAACTCAGAATTACTACGTATCTATGGTGTAGTTACGTATCTATGGTGCAGTGGTTATCACGTCCGCCTAACACGCGGAAGGTTCCAGGTTCGAGACCTGGTAGATACATGTTTTGACCATAGTGATTGGGCATAAAAATAAGCTAGATCTCTTGAAAAACTCAGAATTACTACGTATCTATGGTGTAGTTACGTATCTATGGTGCAGTGGTTATCACGTCCGCCTAAAACGCGGAAGGTTCCAGGTTCGAGACCTGGTAGATACATGTTTCGACCATAGTGATTGGGCATAAAAATAAGCTAGATCTCTTGAAAAACTCGGTGAGAGCACTTATATATGGTGTAGTGGTTATCACGTCTGCCTAACACGCGGAAGGTCCCAGGTTCGAGACCTGGTAGATACTTGTTTTGACCATAGTGATTGGGCATAAAAATAAGCTAGATCTCTTGAAAAACTCAGAATTACTACGTATCTATGGTGTAGTTACGTATCTATGGTGCATTAGTTATCACGTCCGCCTAACACGCGGAAGGTTCCTGGTTCGAGACCTGGTAGATACATGTTTTGACCATAGTGATTGGGCATAAAAATAAGCTAGATCTCTTGAAAAACTCAGTGAGAGCACTTATATATGGTGTAGTGGTTATCACGTCTGCCTAACACGCGGAAGGTCCGAAGTTCGAGACCTGGAAGATACAAGTTTTGACCATAGTGATTGGGCATAAAAATAAGCTAGATCTCTTGAAAAACCCAGAATTACTACGTATCTACGGTTTAGTTACGTATCGATGGTGTAGTGGTTATCACGTCCGCCTAACACGCGGAAGGTCCCAGGTTCGAGACCTGGTAAATACATGTTTTGACCATAGTGATTGGGCATAAAAATCAGCTAGATCTCTTGAAAAACTCAGTGAGAAAACTTATATATGGTGTAGTGGTTATCACGTCCGCCTAACACGCGGAAGGTCCGAAGTTCGAGACCTGGAAGATAAATGTTTTTACCATCGTGATTGGAAAATAAAATAAGCTAGATCTCATGGAAAACTCGCTATTACTATGTATCTATGGTGTAGTGGTTATCAAGTCCGCGTAACTCGCGGAAGGTCCCAGGTTCGAGACCTGGAAAATACATGTTTTGACCATAGTGATTGGGCATAAAAATCAGCTAGATCTCTTGAAAAACTCAGTGAGAGCACTTATATATGGTGTAGTGGTTATCACGTCCGCCTAACACGCGGAAGGTCCCAGGCCCGAGCCCTGGTAGATACATGTTTTGACCATCGTGATTGGGCATAAAAATAAGCTAGATCTCTTGAAAAACCCAGAATTACTACGTATGTACGGTGTGGTTACGTATCGATGGTGTAGTGGTTGTCACGTCCGCCTAACACGCGGAAGGTTCCAGGTTCGAGACCTGGTAGATACATGTTTTGACCATAGTGATTGGGCATAAAAATAAGCTAGATCTCTTGAAAAACTCAGTGAGAGCACTTATATATGGTGTAGTGGTTATCACGTCCGCCAAACACGCGGAAGGTCCCAGGTCCGAGCCCTGGTAGATACATGTTTTGACCATCGTGATTGGGCATAAAAATAAGCTAGAACTCTTGAAAAACCCAGAATTACTACGTATCTATGGTGTAGTTACGTATCTATGGTGTAGTGGTTATCACGTCCGCCTAACACGTGGAAGGTCCCAGGCTCGAGACCTGGTAGATACATGTTTTGACCATAGTGATTGGGCATAAAAATAAGCTTGATCTCTTGAAAAACTCGGTGAGAGCACTTATTTATGGTGTAGTGGTTATCACGTCCGCCTAACACGCGGGAGGTCCCAGGTTCAAGATCTGGTAGATACATGTTTTGACCATAGTGATTGGGCATAAAATTAAGCTAGATCTCTTGAAAAACTCAGAATTACTACGTATCTATGTTGTAGTTACGTATCCTTGGTGTAGTGGTCATCACGTCCGCCTTACACGCGGAAGGTCCCAGGTTCGAGACCTGGTAGATACATGTTTTGACCATAGTGATTGGGCATAATAATAAGCTAGATCTCTTGAAAAACCCAGAATGACTTCGTAACTATGGAGTAGTGGTTATCACGTCCGCCTAACACGCGGAAGGTCCCAGATTCGAGACCTGGTAGATACATGTTTTGACCATAGTGATTGGGCATAAAAATAAGCTAGATCTGTTGAAAAACCCAGAATTACTACGTATCTACGGTGTAGTTACGTATCGATGGTGTAGTGGTTATCACTTCCGCCTAACACGCGGAAGGTCTCAGGTTCGAAACCTGGTAGATACATGTTTTTACAATCGTGATTGAGCATAAAAAGAAGCTAGATCTTTTGGAAAACTCAGTTATATCACTTATATATGGTTTAGTGGTTATCAAGTCCGTTCCACACGCGGAAGGTCCCAGGTTCGAGCCTTGGTAGATACATGTTTTGACCATCGTGATTGGGCTTAAAAATAAGCTAGATCTCTTGAAAAACTCAGAATTACTACGTATCTATGGTGTACTTACGTATCCATGGTGTAGTGGTTATCACGTCCGCCTAACACGCGGAAGGTCCCAGGTTTTAGACCTGGTAGATACATGTTTTGACCATAGTGATTGGGCATAAAAATAAGCTAGATCTCTTGAAAAACTCAGAATTACTACGTATCTATGGTGTAGTTACGTATCTATGGTGCAGTGGTTATCACGTCCGCCTAAAACGCGGAAGGTTCCAGGTTCGAGACCTGGTAGATACATGTTTTGACCATAGTGATTGGGCATAAAAATAAGCTAGATCTCTTGAAAAACTCGGTGAGAGCACTTATATATGGTGTAGTGGTTATCACGTCTGCCTAACACGCGGAAGGTCCCAGGTTCGAGACCTGGTAGATACTTGTTTTGACCATAGTGTTTGGGCATAAAAATAAGCTAGATCTCTTGAAAAACTCAGAATTACTACGTATCTATGGTGTAGTTACGTATCTATGGTGCAGTGGTTATCACGTCCGCCTAACACGCGGAAGGTTCCAGGTTCGAGACCTGGTAGATACATGTTTTGACCATAGTGATTGGGCATAAAAATAAGCTAGATCTCTTGAAAAACTCAGAATTACTACGTATCTATGGTGTAGTTACGTATCTATGGTGCAGTGGTTATCACGTCCGCCTAAAACGCGGAAGGTTCCAGGTTCGAGACCTGGTAGATACATGTTTCGACCATAGTGATTGGGCATAAAAATAAGCTAGATCTCTTGAAAAACTCGGTGAGAGCACTTATATATGGTGTAGTGGTTATCACGTCTGCCTAACACGCGGAAGGTCCCAGGTTCGAGACCTGGTAGATACTTGTTTTGACCATAGTGATTGGGCATAAAAATAAGCTAGATCTCTTGAAAAACTCAGAATTACTACGTATCTATGGTGTAGTTACGTATCTATGGTGCATTAGTTATCACGTCCGCCTAACACGCGGAAGGTTCCTGGTTCGAGACCTGGTAGATACATGTTTTGACCATAGTGATTGGGCATAAAAATAAGCTAGATCTCTTGAAAAACTCAGTGAGAGCACTTATATATGGTGTAGTGGTTATCACGTCTGCCTAACACGCGGAAGGTCCGAAGTTCGAGACCTGGAAGATACAAGTTTTGACCATAGTGATTGGGCATAAAAATAAGCTAGATCTCTTGAAAAACCCAGAATTACTACGTATCTACGGTTTAGTTACGTATCGATGGTGTAGTGGTTATCACGTCCGCCTAACACGCGGAAGGTCCCAGGTTCGAGACCTGGTAAATACATGTTTTGACCATAGTGATTGGGCATAAAAATCAGCTAGATCTCTTGAAAAACTCAGTGAGAAAACTTATATATGGTGTAGTGGTTATCACGTCCGCCTAACACGCGGAAGGTCCGAAGTTCGAGACCTGGAAGATAAATGTTTTTACCATCGTGATTGGAAAATAAAATAAGCTAGATCTCATGGAAAACTCGCTATTACTATGTATCTATGGTGTAGTGGTTATCAAGTCCGCGTAACTCGCGGAAGGTCCCAGGTTCGAGGCCTGGAAGATACGTGTTTTGACCATAGTGATTGGGCATAATAATAAGCTACATCTCTTGAAAAACTCAGAATTACTACGTATCTATGGTGTAGTTACTTATCTATGGTGTAGTGGTTATCACGTCCGCCTAACACGCGGAAGGTCCCAGGTTCGAGACCTGGTAGATACATGTTTTGACCATAGTGATTGGGCATAAAAATAAGCTAGATCTCTTGAAAAACTCAGAATTACTACGTATCTATGGTGTAGTTACGTATCTATGGTGTAGTTACGTATCTATGGTGTAGTGGTTATCACGTCCGCTTCACACGCGGAAGGTCCCAGGTTCGAGCCCTGGTAGATACAAGTTTTGACCATCGTGATTGGGCATAAAAATAAGCTAGATCTCTTCAAAAACCCAGAATTACTACGTATCTACGGTGTAGTTACGTATCGATGGTGTAGTGGTTATCACGTCCGCCTAACACGCGGAAGGTCCCAGGTTCGAGACCTGATAAAAACATGTTTTGACCATAGTGATTGGGCATAAAAATCAGCTAGATCTCTTGAAAAACTCAGTGAGAAAACTTATATATGGTGTAGTGGTTATCACGTCCGCCTAACACGCGGAAGGTCCGAAGTTCGAGACCTGGAAGATAAATGTTTTTACCATCGTGATTGGACAATAAAATAAGCTAGATCTCATGGAAAACTCGCTATTACTATGTATCTTTGGTGTAGTGGTTATCAAGTCCGCGTAACTCGCGGAAGGTCCCAGGTTCGAGGCCTGGAAGATACGTGTTTTGACCATAGTGATTGGGCATAATAATAATCTAGATCTCTTGAAAAACTCAGAATTACTACGTATCTATGGTGTAGTTACGTATCTATGGTGTAGTTACGTATCTATGGTGTAGTTACGTATCTATGGTGTAGTGGTTATCACGTCCGCTTCACACGCGGAAGGTCCCAGGTTCGAGCCCTGGTAGATACAAGTTTTGACCATCGTGATTGGGCATAAAAATAAGCTAGATCTCTTGAAAAACCCAGAATTACTACGTATCTACGGTGTAGTTACGTATCGATGGTGTAGTGGTTATCACGTCCGCCTAACACGTGGAAGGTCCCAGGTTCGAGACCTGGTAAATACATGTTTTGACCATAGTGATTGGGCATAAAAATCAGCTAGATCTCTTGAAAAACTCAGTGAGAAAACTTATATATGGTGTAGTGGTTATCACGTCCGCCTAACACGCGGAAGGTTCGAAGTTCGAGACCTGGAAGATAAATGTTTTTACCATCGTGATTGGACAATAAAATAAGCTAGATCTCATGGAAAACTCGCTATTACTATGTATCTATGGTGTAGTGGTTATCAAGTCCGCGTAACTCGCGGAAGGTCCCAGGTTCGAGGCCTGGAAGATACGTGTTTTGACCATAGTGATTGGGCATAATAATAAGCTACATCTCTTGAAAAACTCAGAATTACTACGTATCTATGGTGTAGTGGTTATCACGTCCGCCTAACACGCGGAAGGTCCCAGGTTCGAGACCTGGTAGATACATGTTTTGACCATAGTGATTGGGCATAAAAATAAGCTAGATCTCTTGAAAAACCCAGAATTACTACGTATCTACGGTGTAGTTACGTATCGATGGTGTAGTGGTTATCACGTCCGCCTAACACGTGGAAGGTCCCAGGTTCGAGACCTCGTAAATACATGTTTTGACCATAGTGATTGGGCATAAAAATCATCTAGATCTCTTGAAAAACTCAGTGAGAGCACTTATATATGGTGTAGTGGTTATCAAGTCCGCGTAACTCGCGGAAGGTCCCAGGTTCGAGGCCTGGAAGATACGTGTTTTGACCATAGTGATTGGGCATAATAATAATCTAGATCTCTTGAAAAACTCAGAATTACTACGTATCTATGGTGTAGTTACGTATCTATGGTGTAGTGGTTATCACGTCCGCTTCACACGCGGAAGGTCCCAGGTTCGAGCCCTGGTAGATACAAGTTTTGACCATCGTGACTGGGCATAAAAATAAGCTAGATCTCCTGAAAAACTCAGAATTACTACGTATCTATGGTGTAGTTACGTATCTATGGTGTAGTTACGTATCTATGGTGTAGTGGTTATCACGTCCGCTTCACACGCGGAAGGTCCCAGGTTCGAGCCCTGGTAGATACAAGTTTTGACCATCGTGATTGGGCATAAAAATAAGCTAGATCTCTTGAAAAACCCAGAATTACTACGTATCTACGGTGTAGTTACGTATCGATGGTGTAGTGGTTATCACGTCCGCCTAACACGTGGAAGGTCCCAGGTTCGAGACCTGGTAAATACATGTTTTGACCATAGTGATTGGGCATAAAAATCATCTAGATCTCTTGAAAAACTCAGTGAGAGCACTTATATATGGTGTAGTGGTTATCACGTCCGCCTAACACGCGGAAGGTCCCAGGTTCGAGACCTGGTAAATACATGTTTTGACCATAGTGATTGGGCATAAAAATCAGCTAGATGTCTTGAAAAAATCAGTGAAAAAACTTATATATGGTGTAGTGGTTATCACGTCCGCCTAACACGCGGAAGGTCCGAAGTTCGAGACCTGGAAGATAAATGTTTTTACCATCGTGATTGGACAATAAATAAGCTAGATCTCATGGAAAACTCGCTATTACTATGTATCTATGGTGTAGTGGTTATCAAGTCCGCGTAACTCGCGGAAGGTCCCAGGTTCGAGGCCTGGAAGATACGTGTTTTGACCATAATGATTGGGCATAATAATAAGCTACATCTCTTGAAAAACTCAGAATTACTACGTATCTATGGTGTAGTTACGTATCTATGGTGTAGTGGTTATCACGTCCGCCTAACACGCGGAAGGTCCCAGGTTCGAGACCTGGTAGATACATGTTTTGACCATAGTGATTGGGCATAAAAATAAGCTAGATCTCTTGAAAAACTCAGAATTACTACGTATCTATGGTGTAGTTACGTATCTATGATGTAGTGGTTATCACGTGCGCTTCACACGCGGAAGGTCCCAGGTTCGAGCCCTGGTAGATACAAGTTTTGACCATCGTGATTGGGCATAAAAATAAGCTAGATCTCTTGAAAAACCCAGAATTACTACGTATCTACGGTGTAGTTACGTATCGATGGTGTAGTGGTTATCACGTCCGCCTAACACGTGGAAGGTCCCAGGTTCGAGACCAGGTAAATACATGTTTTGACCATAGTGATTGGGCATAAAAATCATCTAGATCTCTTGAAAAACTCAGTGAGAGCACTTATATATGGTGTAGTGGTTATCACGTCCGCCTAACACGCGGAAGGTCCCAGGTTCGAGACCTGGTAAATACATGTTTTGACCATAGTGATTGGGCATAAAAATCAGCCAGATCTCTTGAAAAACTCAGTGAGAAAACTTATATATGGTGTAGTGGTTATCACGTCCGCCTAACACGCGGAAGGTCCGAAATTCGAGACCTGGAAGATAAATGTTTTTACCATCGTGATTGGACAATAAAATAAGCTAGATCTCATGGAAAACTCGCTATTACTATGTATCTATGGTGTAGTGGTTATCAAGTCCGCGTAACTCGCGGAAGGTCCCAGGTTCGAGGCCTGGAAGATACGTTTTTTGACCATAGTGATTGGGCATAATAATAAGCTACATCTCTTGAAAAAGTCAGAATTACTACGTATCTATGGTGTAGTTACGTATCTATGGTGTAGTGGTTATCACGTCCGCCTAACACGCGGAAGGTCCCAGGTTCGAGACCTGGTAGATACATGTTTTGACCATAGTGATTGGCCATAAAAATAAGCTAGGTCTCTTGAAAAACTCAGAATTACTACGTATCTGGTGTAGTGGTTATCACGTCCGCCTAACACGCGGAAGGTCCCAGGTTCGAGACCTGGTAGATACATGTTTTGACCATAGTGATTGGGCATAAAAATAAGCTAGATCTCCTTAAAAACTCAGAATTACTACGTATCTATGGTGTAGTTACGTATCTATGGTGTAGTTACGTATCTATGGTGTAGTGGTTATCACGTCCGCTTCACACGCGGAAGGTCCCAGGTTCGAGCCCTGGTAGATACAAGTTTTGACCATCGTGATTGGGCATAAAAATAAGCTAGATCTCTTCAAAAACCCAGAATTACTACGTATCTACGGTGTAGTTACGTATCGATGGTGTAGTGGTTATCACGTCCGCCTAACACGCGGAAGGTCCCAGGTTCGAGACCTGATAAAAACATGTTTTGACCATAGTGATTGGTCATAAAAATCAGCTAGATCTCTTGAAAAACTCAGTGAGAAAACTTATATATGGTGTAGTGGTTATCACGTCCGCCTAACACGCGGAAGGTCCGAAGTTCGAGACCTGGAAGATAAATGTTTTTACCATCGTGATTGGACAATAAAATAAGCTAGATCTCATGGAAAACTCGCTATTACTATGTATCTTTGGTGTAGTGGTTATCAAGTCCGCGTAACTCGCGGAAGGTCCCAGGTTCGAGGCCTGGAAGATACGTGTTTTGACCATAGTGATTGGGCATAATAATAATCTAGATCTCTTGAAAAACTCAGAATTACTACGTATCTATGGTGTAGTTACGTATCTATGGTGTAGTGGTTATCACGTCCGCTTCACACGCGGAAGGTCCTAGGTTCGAGCCCTGGTAGATACAAGTTTTGACCATCGTGATTGGGCATAAAAATAAGCTAGATCTCTTGAAAAACCCATAATTACTACGTATCTACGGTGTAGTTACGTATCGATGGTGTAGTGGTTATCACGTCCGCCTAACACGTGGAAGGTCCCAGGTTCGAGACCTGGTAAATACATGTTTTGACCATAGTGATTGGGCATAAAAATCAGCTAGATCTCTTGAAAAACTCAGTGAGAAAACTTATATATGGTGTAGTGGTTATCACGTCCGCCTAACACGCGGAAGGTTCGAAGTTCGAGACCTGGAAGATAAATGTTTTTACCATCGTGATTGGACAATAAAATAAGCTAGATCTCATGGAAAACTCGCTATTACTATGTATCTATGGTGTAGTGGTTATCAAGTCCGCGTAACTCGCGGAAGGTCCCAGGTTCGAGGCCTGGAAGATACGTTTTTTGACCATAGTGATTGGGCATAATAATAAGCTACATCTCTTGAAAAACTCAGAATTAATACGTATCTATGGTGTAGTTACGTATCTATGGTGTAGTGGTTATCACGTCCGCCTAACACGCGGAAGGTCCCAGGTTCGAGACCTGGTAGATACATGTTTTGACCATAGTGATTGGCCATAAAAATAAGCTAGGTCTCTTGAAAAACTCAGAATTACTACGTATCTGGTGTAGTGGTTATCACGTCCGCCTAACACGCGGAAGGTCCCAGGTTCGAGACCTGGTAGATACATGTTTTGACCATAGTGATTGGGCATAAAAATAAGCTAGATCTCCTTAAAAACTCAGAATTACTACGTATCTATGGTGTAGTTACGTATCTATGGTGTAGTTACGTATCTATGGTGTAGTGGTTATCACGTCCGCTTCACACGCGGAAGGTCCCAGGTTCGAGCCCTGGTAGATACAAGTTTTGACCATCGTGATTGGGCATAAAAATAAGCTAGATCTCTTCAAAAACCCAGAATTACTACGTATCTACGGTGTAGTTACGTATCGATGGTGTAGTGGTTATCACGTCCGCCTAACACGCGGAAGGTCCCAGGTTCGAGACCTGATAAAAACATGTTTTGACCATAGTGATTGGTCATAAAAATCAGCTAGATCTCTTGAAAAACTCAGTGAGAAAACTTATATATGGTGTAGTGGTTATCACGTCCGCCTAACACGCGGAAGGTCCGATGTTCGAGACCTGGAAGATAAATGTTTTTACCATCGTGATTGGACAATAAAATAAGCTAGATCTCATGGAAAACTCGCTATTACTATGTATCTTTGGTGTAGTGGTTATCAAGTCCGCGTAACTCGCGGAAGGTCCCAGGTTCGAGGCCTGGAAGATACGTGTTTTGACCATAGTGATTGGGCATAATAATAATCTAGATCTCTTGAAAAACTCAGAATTACTACGTATCTATGGTGTAGTTACGTATCTATGGTGTAGTTACGTATCTATGGTGTAGTGGTTATCACGTCCGCTTCACACGCGGAAGGTTCCAGGTTCGAGCCCTGGTAGATACAAGTTTTGACCATCGTGATTGGGCATAAAAATAAGCTAGATCTCTTGAAAAACCCAGAATTACTACGTATCTACGGTGTAGTTACGTATCGATGGTGTAGTGGTTATCACGTCCGCCTAACACGTGGAAGGTCCCAGGTTCGAGACCTGGTAAATACATGTTTTGACCATAGTGATTGGGCATAAAAATCAGCTAGATCTCTTGAAAAACTCAGTGAGAAAACTTATATATGGTGTAGTGGTTATCACGTCCGCCTAACACGCGGAAGGTTCGAAGTTCGAGACCTGGAAGATAAATGTTTTTACCATCGTGATTGGACAATAAAATAAGCTAGATCTCATGGAAAACTCGCTATTACTATGTATCTATGGTGTAGTGGTTATCAAGTCCGCGTAACTCGCGGAAGGTCCCAGGTTCGAGGCCTGGAAGATACGTGTTTTGACCATAGTGATTGGGCATAATAATAAGCTACATCTCTTGAAAAACTCAGAATTACTACGTATCTATGGTGTAGTTACGTATCTATGGTGTAGTGGTTATCACGTCCGCCTAACACGCGGAAGGTCCCAGGTTCGAGACCTGGTAGATACATGTTTTGACCATAGTGATTGGCCATAAAAATAAGCTAGGTCTCTTGAAAAACTCAGAATTACTACGTATCTATGGTGTAGTGGTTATCACGTCCGCCTAACACGCGGAAGGTCCCAGGTTCGAGACCTGGTAGATACATGTTTTGACCATAGTGATTGGGCATAAAAACAAGCTAGATCTCTTGAAAAACCCAGAATTACTACGTATCTACGGTGTAGTTACGTATCGATGGTGTAGTGGTTATCACGTCCGCCTAACACGTGGAAGGTCCCAGGTTCGAGACCTGGTAAATACATGTTTTGACCATAGTGATTGGGCATAAAAATCATCTAGATCTCTTGAAAAACTCAGTGAGAGCACTTATATATGGTGTAGTGGTTATCACGTCCGCCTAACACGCGGAAGGTCCCAGGTTCGAGACCTGGTAAATACATGTTTTGACCATAGTGATTGGGCATAAAAATCAGCTAGATGTCTTGAAAAACTCAGTGAGAAAACTTATATATGGTGTAGTGGTTATCACGTCCGCCTAACACGCGGAAGGTCCGAAGTTCGAGACCTGGAAGATAAATGTTTTTACCATCGTGATTGGACAATAAATAAGCTAGATCTCATGGAAAACTCGCTATTACTATGTATCTATGGTGTAGTGGTTATCAAGTCCGCGTAACTCGCGGAAGGTCCCAGGTTCGAGGCCTGGAAGATACGTGTTTTGACCATAATGATTGGGCATAATAATAAGCTACATCTCTTGAAAAACTCAGAATTACTACGTATCTGTGGTGTAGTTACGTATCTATGGTGTAGTGGTTATCACGTCCGCCTAACACGCGGAAGGTCCCAGGTTCAAGACCTGGTAAATACATGTTTTGACCATAGTGATTGGGCATAAAAATCAGCTAGATCTCTTGAAAAACTCAGTGAGAAAACTTATATATGGTGTAGTGGTTATCACGTCCGCCTAACACGCGGAAGGTTCGAAGTTCGAGACCTGGAAGATAAATGTTTTTACCATCGTGATTGGACAATAAAATAAGCTAGATCTCATGGAAAACTCGCTATTACTATGTATCTATGGTGTAGTGGTTATCAAGTCCGCGTAACTCGCGGAAGGTCCCAGGTTCGAGGCCTGGAAGATACGTTTTTTGACCATAGTGATTGGGCATAATAATAAGCTACATCTCTTGAAAAACTCAGAATTAATACGTATCTATGGTGTAGTTACGTATCTATGGTGTAGTGGTTATCACGTCCGCCTAACACGCGGAAGGTCCCAGGTTCGAGACCTGGTAGATACATGTTTTGACCATAGTGATTGGCCATAAAAATAAGCTAGGTCTCTTGAAAAACTCAGAATTACTACGTATCTGGTGTAGTGGTTATCACGTCCGCCTAACACGCGGAAGGTCCCAGGTTCGAGACCTGGTAGATACATGTTTTGACCATAGTGATTGGGCATAAAAATAAGCTAGATCTCCTTAAAAACTCAGAATTACTACGTATCTATGGTGTAGTTACGTATCTATGGTGTAGTTACGTATCTATGGTGTAGTGGTTATCACGTCCGCTTCACACGCGGAAGGTCCCAGGTTCGAGCCCTGGTAGATACAAGTTTTGACCATCGTGATTGGGCATAAAAATAAGCTAGATCTCTTCAAAAACCCAGAATTACTACGTATCTACGGTGTAGTTACGTATCGATGGTGTAGTGGTTATCACGTCCGCCTAACACGCGGAAGGTCCCAGGTTCGAGACCTGATAAAAACATGTTTTGACCATAGTGATTGGTCATAAAAATCAGCTAGATCTCTTGAAAAACTCAGTGAGAAAACTTATATATGGTGTAGTGGTTATCACGTCCGCCTAACACGCGGAAGGTCCGATGTTCGAGACCTGGAAGATAAATGTTTTTACCATCGTGATTGGACAATAAAATAAGCTAGATCTCATGGAAAACTCGCTATTACTATGTATCTTTGGTGTAGTGGTTATCAAGTCCGCGTAACTCGCGGAAGGTCCCAGGTTCGAGGCCTGGAAGATACGTGTTTTGACCATAGTGATTGGGCATAATAATAATCTAGATCTCTTGAAAAACTCAGAATTACTACGTATCTATGGTGTAGTTACGTATCTATGGTGTAGTTACGTATCTATGGTGTAGTGGTTATCACGTCCGCTTCACACGCGGAAGGTTCCAGGTTCGAGCCCTGGTAGATACAAGTTTTGACCATCGTGATTGGGCATAAAAATAAGCTAGATCTCTTGAAAAACCCAGAATTACTACGTATCTACGGTGTAGTTACGTATCGATGGTGTAGTGGTTATCACGTCCGCCTAACACGTGGAAGGTCCCAGGTTCGAGACCTGGTAAATACATGTTTTGACCATAGTGATTGGGCATAAAAATCAGCTAGATCTCTTGAAAAACTCAGTGAGAAAACTTATATATGGTGTAGTGGTTATCACGTCCGCCTAACACGCGGAAGGTTCGAAGTTCGAGACCTGGAAGATAAATGTTTTTACCATCGTGATTGGACATTAAAATAAGCTAGATCTCATGGAAAACTCGCTATTACTATGTATCTATGGTGTAGTGGTTATCAAGTCCGCGTAACTCGCGGAAGGTCCCAGGTTCGAGGCCTGGAAGATACGTGTTTTGACCATAGTGATTGGGCATAATAATAAGCTACATCTCTTGAAAAACTCAGAATTACTACGTATCTATGGTGTAGTTACGTATCTATGGTGTAGTGGTTATCACGTCCGCCTAACACGCGGAAGGTCCCAGGTTCGAGACCTGGTAGATACATGTTTTGACCATAGTGATTGGCCATAAAAATAAGCTAGGTCTCTTGAAAAACTCAGAATTACTACGTATCTATGGTGTAGTGGTTATCACGTCCGCCTAACACGCGGAAGGTCCCAGGTTCGAGACCTGGTAGATACATGTTTTGACCATAGTGATTGGGCATAAAAACAAGCTAGATCTCTTGAAAAACCCAGAATTACTACGTATCTACGGTGTAGTTACGTATCGATGGTGTAGTGGTTATCACGTCCGCCTAACACGTGGAAGGTCCCAGGTTCGAGACCTGGTAAATACATGTTTTGACCATAGTGATTGGGCATAAAAATCATCTAGATCTCTTGAAAAACTCAGTGAGAGCACTTATATATGGTGTAGTGGTTATCACGTCCGCCTAACACGCGGAAGGTCCCAGGTTCGACACCTGGTAAATACATGTTTTGACCATAGTGATTGGGCATAAAAATCAGCTAGATGTCTTGAAAAACTCAGTGAGAAAACTTATATATGGTGTAGTGGTTATCACGTCCGCCTAACACGCGGAAGGTCCGAAGTTCGAGACCTGGAAGATAAATGTTTTTACCATCGTGATTGGACAATAAATAAGCTAGATCTCATGGAAAACTCGCTATTACTATGTATCTATGGTGTAGTGGTTATCAAGTCCGCGTAACTCGCGGAAGGTCCCAGGTTCGAGGCCTGGAAGATACGTGTTTTGACCATAATGATTGGGCATAATAATAAGCTACATCTCTTGAAAAACTCAGAATTACTACGTATCTGTGGTGTAGTTACGTATCTATGGTGTAGTGGTTATCACGTCCGCCTAACACGCGGAAGGTCCCAGGTTCAAGACCTGGTAGATACATGTTTTGACCATAGTGATTGGGCATAAAAATAAGCTAGATCTCTTGAAAAACTCAGAATTACTACGTATCTATGGTGTAGTTACGTATCTATGATGTAGTGGTTATCACGTGCGCTTCACACGCGGAAGGTCCCAGGTTCGAGCCCTGGTAGATACAAGTTTTGACCATCGTGATTGGGCATAAAAATAAGCTAGATCTCTTGAAAAACCCAGAATTACTACGTATCTACGGTGTAGTTACGTATCGATGGTGTAGTGGTTATCACGTCCGCCTAACACGTGGAAGGTCCCAGGTTCGAGACCAGGTAAATACATGTTTTGACCATAGTGATTGGGCATAAAAATCATCTAGATCTCTTGAAAAACTCAGTGAGAGCACTTATATATGGTGTAGTGGTTATCACGTCCGCCTAACACGCGGAAGGTCCCAGGTTCGAGACCTGGTAAATACATGTTTTGACCATAGTGATTGGGCATAAAAATCAGCCAGATCTCTTGAAAAACTCAGTGAGAAAACTTATATATGGTGTAGTGGTTATCAAGTCCGCGTAACTCGCGGAAGGTCCCAGGTTCGAGGCCTGGAAGATACGTTTTTTGACCATAGTGATTGGGCATAATAATAAGCTACATCTCTTGAAAAACTCAGAATTACTACGTATCTATGGTGTAGTTACGTATCTATGGTGTAGTGGTTTTCACGTCCGCCTAACACGCGGAAGGTCCCAGGTTCGAGACCTGGTAGATACATGTTTTGACCATAGTGATTGGCCATAAAAATAAGCTAGGTCTCTTGAAAAACTCAGAATTACTACGTATCTGGTGTAGTGGTTATCACGTCCGCCTAACACGCGGAAGGTCCCAGGTTCGAGACCTGGTAGATACATGTTTTGACCATAGTGATTGGGCATAAAAATAAGCTAGATCTCCTTAAAAACTCAGAATTACTATGTATCTATGGTGTAGTTACGTATCTATGGTGTAGTTACGTATCTATGGTGTAGTTACGTATCTATGGTGTAGTGGTTATCACGTCCGCTTCACACGCGGAAGGTCCCAGGTTCGAGCCCTGGTAGATACAAGTTTTGACCATCGTGATTGGGCATAAAAATAAGCTAGATCTCTTCAAAAACCCAGAATTACTACGTATCTACGGTGTAGTTACGTATCGATGGTGTAGTGGTTATCACGTCCGCCTAACACGCGGAAGGTCCCAGGTTCGAGACCTGATAAAAACATGTTTTGACCATAGTGATTGGTCATAAAAATCAGCTAGATCTCTTGAAAAACTCAGTGAGAAAACTTATATATGGTGTAGTGGTTATCACGTCCGCCTAACACGCGGAAGGTCCGAAGTTCGAGACCTGGAAGATAAATGTTTTTACCATCGTGATTGGACAATAAAATAAGCTAGATCTCATGGAAAACTCGCTATTACTATGTATCTTTGGTGTAGTGGTTATCAAGTCCGCGTAACTCGCGGAAGGTCCCAGGTTCGAGGCCTGGAAGATACGTGTTTTGACCATAGTGATTGGGCATAATAATAATCTAGATCTCTTGAAAAACTCAGAATTACTACGTATCTATGGTGTAGTTACGTATCTATGGTGTAGTTACGTATCTATGGTGTAGTGGTTATCACGTCCGCTTCACACGCGGAAGGTCCCAGGTTCGAGCCCTGGTAGATACAAGTTTTGACCATCGTGATTGGGCATAAAAATAAGCTAGATCTCTTGAAAAACCCAGAATTACTACGTATCTACGGTGTAGTTACGTATCGATGGTGTAGTGGTTATCACGTCCGCCTAACACGTGGAAGGTCCCAGGTTCGAGACCTGGTAAATACATGTTTTGACCATAGTGATTGGGCATAAAAATCAGCTAGATCTCTTGAAAAACTCAGTGAGAAAACTTATATATGGTGTAGTGGTTATCACGTCCGCCTAACACGCGGAAGGTTCGAAGTTCGAGACCTGGAAGATAAATGTTTTTACCATCGTGATTGGACAATAAAATAAGCTAGATCTCATGGAAAACTCGCTATTACTATGTATCTATGGTGTAGTGGTTATCAAGTCCGCGTAACTCGCGGAAGGTCCCAGGTTCGAGGCCTGGAAGATACGTGTTTTGACCATAGTGATTGGGCATAATAATAAGCTACATCTCTTGAAAAACTCAGAATTACTACGTATCTATGGTGTAGTTACGTATCTATGGTGTAGTGGTTATCACGTCCGCCTAACACGCGGAAGGTCCCAGGTTCGAGACCTGGTAGATACATGTTTTGACCATAGTGATTGGCCATAAAAATAAGCTAGGTCTCTTGAAAAACTCAGAATTACTACGTATCTATGGTGTAGTGGTTATCACGTCCGCCTAACACGCGGAAGGTCCCAGGTTCGAGACCTGGTAGATACATGTTTTGACCATAGTGATTGGGCATAAAAATAAGCTAGATCTCTTGAAAAACCCAGAATTACTACGTATCTACGGTGTAGTTACGTATCGATGGTGTAGTGGTTATCACGTCCGCCTAACACGTGGAAGGTCCCAGGTTCGAGACCTCGTAAATACATGTTTTGACCATAGTGATTGGGCATAAAAATCATCTAGATCTCTTGAAAAACTCAGTGAGAGCACTTATATATGGTGTAGTGGTTATCAAGTCCGCGTAACTCGCGGAAGGTCCCAGGTTCGAGGCCTGGAAGATACGTGTTTTGACCATAGTGATTGGGCATAATAATAATCTAGATCTCTTGAAAAACTCAGAATTACTACGTATCTATGGTGTAGTTACGTATCTATGGTGTAGTGGTTATCACGTCCGCTTCACACGCGGAAGGTCCCAGGTTCGAGCCCTGGTAGATACAAGTTTTGACCATCGTGACTGGGCATAAAAATAAGCTAGATCTCTTGAAAAACTCAGAATTACTACGTATCTATGGTGTAGTTACGTATCTATGGTGTAGTTACGTATCTATGGTGTAGTGGTTATCACGTCCGCTTCACACGCGGAAGGTCCCAGGTTCGAGCCCTGGTAGATACAAGTTTTGACCATCGTGATTGGGCATAAAAATAAGCTAGATCTCTTGAAAAACCCAGAATTACTACGTATCTACGGTGTAGTTACGTATCGATGGTGTAGTGGTTATCACGTCCGCCTAACACGTGGAAGGTCCCAGGTTCGAGACCTGGTAAATACATGTTTTGACCATAGTGATTGGGCATAAAAATCATCTAGATCTCTTGAAAAACTCAGTGAGAGCACTTATATATGGTGTAGTGGTTATCACGTCCGCCTAACACGCGGAAGGTCCCAGGTTCGAGACCTGGTAAATACATGTTTTGACCATAGTGATTGGGCATAAAAATCAGCTAGATGTCTTGAAAAACTCAGTGAGAAAACTTATATATGGTGTAGTGGTTATCACGTCCGCCTAACACGCGGAAGGTCCGAAGTTCGAGACCTGGAAGATAAATGTTTTTACCATCGTGATTGGACAATAAATAAGCTAGATCTCATGGAAAACTCGCTATTACTATGTATCTATGGTGTAGTGGTTATCAAGTCCGCGTAACTCGCGGAAGGTCCCAGGTTCGAGGCCTGGAAGATACGTGTTTTGACCATAATGATTGGGCATAATAATAAGCTACATCTCTTGAAAAACTCAGAATTACTACGTATCTATGGTGTAGTTACGTATCTATGGTGTAGTGGTTATCACGTCCGCCTAACACGCGGAAGGTCCCAGGTTCGAGACCTGGTAGATACATGTTTTGACCATAGTGATTGGGCATAAAAATAAGCTAGATCTCTTGAAAAACTCAGAATTACTACGTATCTATGGTGTAGTTACGTATCTATGATGTAGTGGTTATCACGTGCGCTTCACACCCGGAAGGTCCCAGGTTCGAGCCCTGGTAGATACAAGTTTTGACCATCGTGATTGGGCATAAAAATAAGCTAGATCTCTTGAAAAACCCAGAATTACTACGTATCTACGGTGTAGTTACGTATCGATGGTGTAGTGGTTATCACGTCCGCCTAACACGTGGAAGGTCCCAGGTTCGAGACCTGGTAAATACATGTTTTGACCATAGTGATTGGGCATAAAAATCAGCTAAATCTCTTGAAAAACTCAGTGAGAAAACTTATATATGGTGTAGTGGTTATCACGTCCGCCTAACACGCGGAAGGTTCGAAGTTCGAGACCTGGAAGATAAATGTTTTTACCATCGTGATTGGACAATAAAATCAGCTAGATCTCATGGAAAACTCGCTATTACTATGTATCTATGGTGTAGTGGTTATCAAGTCCGCGTAACTCGCGGAAGGTCCCAGGTTCGAGGCCTGGAAGATACGTGTTTTGACCATAGTGATTGGGCATAATAATAAGCTACATCTCTTGAAAAACTCAGAATTACTACGTATCTATGGTGTAGTTACGTATCTATGGTGTAGTGGTTATCACGTCCGCCTAACACGCGGAAGGTCCCAGGTTCGAGACCTGGTAGATACATGTTTTGACCATAGTGATTGGCCATAAAAATAAGCTAGGTCTCTTGAAAAACTCAGAATTACTACGTATCTATGGTGTAGTGGTTATCACGTCCGCCTAACACGCGGAAGGTCCCAGGTTCGAGACCTGGTAGATACATGTTTTGACCATAGTGATTGGGCATAAAAATAAGCTAGATCTCTTGAAAAACCCAGAATTACTACGTATCTACGGTGTAGTTACGTATCGATGGTGTAGTAGTTATCACGTCCGCCTAACACGTGGAAGGTCCCAGGTTCGAGACCTCGTAAATACATGTTTTGACCATAGTGATTGGGCATAAAAATCATCTAGATCTCTTGAAAAACTCAGTGAGAGCACTTATATATGGTGTAGTGGTTATCAAGTCCGCGTAACTCGCGGAAGGTCCCAGGTTCGAGGCCTGGAAGATACGTGTTTTGACCATAGTGATTGGGCATAATAATAATCTAGATCTCTTGAAAAACTCAGAATTACTACGTATCTATGGTGTAGTGGTTATCACGTCCGCTTCACACGCGGAAGGTCCCAGGTTCGAGCCCTGGTAGATACAAGTTTTGACCATCGTGACTGGGCATAAAAATAAGCTAGATCTCTTGAAAAACTCAGAATTACTACGTATCTATGGTGTAGTTACGTATCTATGGTGTAGTTACGTATCTATGGTGTAGTGGTTATCACGTCCGCTTCACACGCGGAAGGTCCCAGGTTCGAGCCCTGGTAGATACAAGTTTTGACCATCGTGATTGGGCATAAAAATAAGCTAGATCTCTTGAAAAACCCAGAATTACTACGTATCTACGGTGTAGTTACGTATCGATGGTGTAGTGGTTATCACGTCCGCCTAACACGTGGAAGGTCCCAGGTTCGAGACCTGGTAAATACATGTTTTGACCATAGTGATTGGGCATAAAAATCATCTAGATCTCTTGAAAAACTCAGTGAGAGCACTTATATATGGTGTAGTGGTTATCACGTCCGCCTAACACGCGGAAGGTCCCAGGTTCGAGACCTGGTAAATACATGTTTTGACCATAGTGATTGGGCATAAAAATCAGCTAGATGTCTTGAAAAACTCAGTGAGAAAACTTATATATGGTGTAGTGGTTATCACGTCCGCCTAACACGCGGAAGGTCCGAAGTTCGAGACCTGGAAGATAAATGTTTTTACCATCGTGATTGGACAATAAATAAGCTAGATCTCATGGAAAACTCGCTATTACTATGTATCTATGGTGTAGTGGTTATCAAGTCCGCGTAACTCGCGGAAGGTCCCAGGTTCGAGGCCTGGAAGATACGTGTTTTGACCATAATGATTGGGCATAATAATAAGCTACATCTCTTGAAAAACTCAGAATTACTACGTATCTATGGTGTAGTGGTTATCACGTCCGCCTAACACGCGGAAGGTCCCAGGTTCGAGACCTGGTAGATACATGTTTTGACCATAGTGATTGGGCATAAAAATAAGCTAGATCTCTTGAAAAACTCAGAATTACTACGTATCTATGGTGTAGTTACGTATCTATGATGTAGTGGTTATCACGTGCGCTTCACACGCGGAAGGTCCCAGGTTCGAGCCCTGGTAGATACAAGTTTTGACCATCGTGATTGGGCATAAAAATAAGCTAGATCTCTTGAAAAACCCAGAATTACTACGTATCTACGGTGTAGTTACGTATCGATGGTGTAGTGGTTATCACGTCCGCCTAACACGTGGAAGGTCCCAGGTTCGAGACCAGGTAAATACATGTTTTGACCATAGTGATTGGGCATAAAAATCATCTAGATCTCTTGAAAAACTCAGTGAGAGCACTTATATATGGTGTAGTGGTTATCACGTCCGCCTAACACGCGGAAGGTCCCAGGTTCGAGACCTGGTAAATACATGTTTTGACCATAGTGATTGGGCATAAAAATCAGCCAGATCTCTTGAAAAACTCAGTGAGAAAACTTATATATGGTGTAGTGGTTATCACGTCCGCCTAACACGCGGAAGGTCCGAAGTTCGAGACCTGGAAGATAAATGTTTTTACCATCGTGATTGGACAATAAAATAAGCTAGATCTCATGGAAAACTCGCTATTACTATGTATCTATGGTGTAGTGGTTATCAAGTCCGCGTAACTCGCGGAAGGTCCCAGGTTCGAGGCCTGGAAGATACGTTTTTTGACCATAGTGATTGGGCATAATAATAAGCTACATCTCTTGAAAAACTCAGAATTACTACGTATCTATGGTGTAGTTACGTATCTATGGTGTAGTGGTTATCACGTCCGCCTAACACGCGGAAGGTCCCAGGTTCGAGACCTGGTAGATACATGTTTTGACCATAGTGATTGGCCATAAAAATAAGCTAGGTCTCTTGAAAAACTCAGAATTACTACGTATCTGGTGTAGTGGTTATCACGTCCGCCTAACACGCGGAAGGTCCCAGGTTCGAGACCTGGTAGATACATGTTTTGACCATAGTGATTGGGCATAAAAATAAGCTAGATCTCCTTAAAAACTCAGAATTACTACGTATCTATGGTGTAGTTACGTATCTATGGTGTAGTTACGTATCTATGGTGTAGTTACGTATCTATGGTGTAGTGGTTATCACGTCCGCTTCACACGCGGAAGGTCCCAGGTTCGAGCCCTGGTAGATACAAGTTTTGACCATCGTGATTGGGCATAAAAATAAGCTAGATCTCTTGAAAAACCCAGAATTACTACGTATCTGCGGTGTAGTTACGTATCGATGGTGTAGTGGTTATCACGTCCGCCTAACACGTGGAAGGTCCCAGGTTCGAGACCTGGTAAATACATGTTTTGACCATAGTGATTGGGCATAAAAATCATCTAGATCTCTTGAAAAACTCAGTGAGAGCACTTATATATGGTGTAGTGGTTATCACGTCCGCCTAACACGCGGAAGGTCCCAGGTTCGAGACCTGGTAAATACATGTTTTGACCATAGTGATTGGGCATAAAAATCAGCTAGATCTCTTGAAAAACTCAGTGAGAAAACTTATATATGGTGTAGTGGTTATCACGTCCGCCTAACACCCGGAAGGTCCGAAGTTCGAGACCTGGAAGATAAATGTTTTTACCATCGTGATTGGACAATAAAATAAGCTAGATCTCATGGAAAACTCGCTATTACTATGTATCTATGGTGTAGTGGTTATCAAGTCCGCGTAACTCGCGGAAGGTCCCAGGTTCGAGGCCTGGAAGATACGTGTTTTGACCATAGTGATTGGGCATAATAATAAGCTACATCTCTTGAAAAACTCAGAATTACTACGTATCTATGGTGTAGTGGTTATCAAGTCCGCGTAACTCGCGGAAGGTCCCAGGTTCGAGGCCTGGAAGATACGTGTTTTGACCATAGTGATTGGGCATAATAATAATCTAGATCTCTTGAAAAACTCAGAATTACTACGTATCTATGGTGTAGTTACGCATCTATGGTGTAGTTACGTATCTATGGTGTAGTGGTTATCACGTCCGCTTCACACGCGGAAGGTCCCAGGTTCGAGCCCTGGTAGATACAAGTTTTGACCATCGTGATTGGGCATAAAAATAAGCTAGATCTCTTGAAAAACTCAGTGAGAAAACTTATATATGGTGTAGTGGTTATCACGTCCGCCTAACACCCGGAAGGTCCGAAGTTCGAGACCTGGAAGATAAATGTTTTTACCATCGTGATTGGACAATAAAATAAGCTAGATCTCATGGAAAACTCGCTATTACTATGTATCTATGGTGTAGTGGTTATCAAGTCCGCGTAACTCGCGGAAGGTCCCAGGTTCGAGGCCTGGAAGATACGTGTTTTGACCATAGTGATTGGGCATAATAATAAGCTACATCTCTTGAAAAACTCAGAATTACTACGTATCTATGGTGTAGTTACGTATCTATGATGTAGTGGTTATCACGTGCGCTTCACACGCGGAAGGTCCCAGGTTCGAGCCCTGGTAGATACAAGTTTTGACCATCGTGATTGGGCATAAAAATAAGCTAGATCTCTTGAAAAACCCAGAATTACTACGTATCTACGGTGTAGTTACGTATCGATGGTGTAGTGGTTATCACGTCCGCCTAACACGTGGAAGGTCCCAGGTTCGAGACCTGGTAAAGACATGTTTTGACCATAGTGATTGGGCATAAAAATCATCTAGATCTCTTGAAAAACTCAGTGAGAGCACTTATATATGGTGTAGTGGTTATCACGTCCGCCTAACACGCGGAAGGTCCCAGGTTCGAGACCTGGTAGATACATGTTTTGACCATAGTGATTGGCCATAAAAATAAGCTAGGTCTCTTGAAAAACTCAGAATTACTACGTATCTATGGTGTAGTGGTTATCACGTCCGCCTAACACGCGGAAGGTCCCAGGTTCGAGACCTGGTAGATACATGTTTTGACCATAGTGATTGGGCATAAAAATAAGCTAGATCTCCTTAAAAACTCAGAATTACTACGTATCTATGGTGTAGTTACGTATCTATGGTGTAGTTACGTATCTATGGTGTAGTGGTTATCACGTCCGCTTCACACGCGGAAGGTCCCAGGTTCGAGCCATGGTAGATACAAGTTTTGACCATCGTGATTGGGCATAAAAATAAGCTAGATCTCTTGAAAAACCCAGAATTACTAAGTATCTACGGTGTAGTTACGTATCGATGGTGTAGTGGTTATCACGTCCGCCTAACACGTGGAAGGTCCCAGGTTCGAGACCTGGTAAATACATGTTTTGACCATAGTGATTGGGCATAAAAATCATCTAGATCTCTTGAAAAACTCAGTGAGAGCACTTATATATGGTGTAGTGGTTATCACGTCCGCCTAACACGCGGAAGGTCCCAGGTTCGAGACCTGGTAAATACATGTTTTGACCATAGTGATTGGGCATAAAAATAAGCTAGATCTCTTGAAAAACTCAGAATTACTACGTATCTATGGTGTAGTTACGTATCTATGGTGTAGTTACGTATCTATGGTGTAGTGGTTATCACGTCCGCTTCACACGCGGAAGGTCCCAGGTTCGAGCCCTGGTAGATACAAGTTTTGACCATCGTGATTGGCAGAAAAATAAGCTAGATCTCTTGAAAAACCCAGAATTACTACGTATCTACGGTGTAGTTACGTATCGATGGTGTAGTGGTTATCACGTCCGCCTAACACGTGGAAGGTCCCAGGTTCGAGACCTCGTAAATACATGTTTTGACCATAGTGATTGGGCATAAAAATCATCTAGATCTCTTGAAAAACTCAGTGAGAGCACTTATATATGGTGTAGTGGTTATCACGTCCGCCTAACACGCGGAAGGTCCCAGGTTCGAGACCTGGTAAATACATGTTTTGACCATAGTGATTGGGCATAAAAATCAGCTAGATCTCTTGAAAAACTCAGTGAGAAAACTTATATATGGTGTAGTGGTTATCACGTCCGCCTAACACCCGGAAGGTCCGAAGTTCGAGACCTGGAAGATAAATGTTTTTACCATCGTGATTGGACAATAAAATAAGGTAGATCTCATGGAAAACTCGCTATTACTATGTATCTATGGTGTAGTGGTTATCAAGTCCGCGTAACTCGCGGAAGGTCCCAGGTTCGAGGCCTGGAAGATACATGTTTTGACCATAGTGATTGGGCATAAAAATAAGCTAGGTCTCTTGAAAAACCCAGAATTACTACGTATCTACGGTGTAGTTACGTATCGATGGTGTAGTGGTTATCACGTCCGCCTAACACGTGGAAGGTCCCAGGTTCGAGACCTCGTAAATACATGTTTTGACCATAGTGATTGGGCATAAAAATCATCTAGATCTCTTGAAAAACATAGTGAGAGCACTTATATATGGTGTAGTGGTTATAAAGTCCGCGTAACTCGCGGAAGGTCCCAGGTTCGAGGCCTGGAAGATACGTGTTTTGACCATAGTGATTGGGCATAATAATAATCTAGATCTCTTGAAAACTCAGAATTACTACGTATCTATGGTGTAGTTACGTATCTATGGTGTAGTTACGTATCTACGGTGTAGTTACGTATCGATGGTGTAGTGGTTATCACGTCCGCCTAACACGTGGAAGGTCCCAGGTTCGAGACCTGGTAAATACATGTTTTGACCATAGTGATTGGGCATAAAAATCATCTAGATCTCTTGAAAAACTCAGTGAGAAAACTTATATATGGTGTAGTGGTTATCACGTCCGCCTAACACGCGGAAGGTCCGAAGTTCGAGACCTGGAAGATAAATGTTTTTACCATCGTGATTGGACAATAAAATAAGCTAGATCTCATGGAAAACTCGCTATTACTATGTATCTATGGTGTAGTGGTTATCAAGTCCGCGTAACTCGCGGAAGGTCCCAGGTTCGAAGCCTGGAAGATACGTGTTTTGACCATAGTGATTGGGCATAATAATAAGCTACATCTCTTGAAAAACTCAGAATTACTACGTATCTATGGTGTAGTTACGTATCTATGGTGTAGTGGTTATCACGTGCGCGTAACTCGCGGAAGGTCGCAGGTTCGAGGCCTGGAAGATACATGTTTTGACCATAGTGATTGGGCATAAAAATAAGCTAGGTCTCTTGAAAAACCCAGAATTACTACGTATCTACGGTGTAGTTACGTATCGATGGTGTAGTGGTTATCACGTCCGCCTAACACGTGGAAGGTCCCAGGTTCGAGACCTCGTAAATACATGTTTTGACCATAGTGATTGGGCATAAAAATCATCTAGATCTCTTGAAAAACATAGTGAGAGCACTTATATATGGTGTAGTGGTTATAAAGTCCGCGTAACTCGCGGAAGGTCCCAGGTTCGAGGCCTGGAAGATACGTGTTTTGACCATAGTGATTGGGCATAATAATAATCTAGATCTCTTGAAAAACTCAGAATTACTACGTATCTATGGTGTAGTTACGTATCTATGGTGTAGTTACGTATCTACGGTGTAGTTACGTATCGATGGTGTAGTGGTTATCACGTCCGCCTAACACGTGGAAGGTCCCAGGTTCGAGACCTGGTAAATACATGTTTTGACCATAGTGATTGGGCATAAAAATCATCTAGATCTCTTGAAAAACTCAGTGAGAAAACTTATATATGGTGTAGTGGTTATCACGTCCGCCTAACACGCGGAAGGTCCGAAGTTCGAGACCTGGAAGATAAATGTTTTTACCATCGTGATTGGACAATAAAATAAGCTAGATCTCATGGAAAACTCGCTATTACTATGTATCTATGGTGTAGTGGTTATCAAGTCCGCGTAACTCGCGGAAGGTCCCAGGTTCGAAGCCTGGAAGATACGTGTTTTGACCATAGTGATTGGGCATAATAATAAGCTACATCTCTTGAAAAACTCAGAATTACTACGTATCTATGGTGTAGTTACGTATCTATGGTGTAGTGGTTATCACGTGCGCCTGAGACGCGGAAGGTCCCAGGTTCGAGACCTGGTAGATACATGTTTTGACCATAGTGATTGGGCATAAAAATAAGCTAGATCTCTTGAAAAACCCAGAATTACTACGTATCTACGGTGTAGTTACGTATCGATGGTGTAGTGGTTATCACGTCCGCCTAGCACGTGGAAGATCCCAGGTTCGAGACCTGGTAAATACATGTTTTGACCATAGTGATTGGGCATAAAAATCATCTAGATCTCTTGAAAAACTCAGTGAGAGCACTTATATATGGTGTAGTGGTTATCACGTCCGCCTAACACGCGGAAGGTCCCAGGTTCGAGACCTGGTAAATACATGTTTTGACCATAGTGATTGGGCATAAAAATCAGCTAGATCTCTTGAAAAACTCAGTGAGAAAACTTATATATGGTGTAGTGGTTATCACGTCCGCCTAACACGCGGAAGGTCCGAAGTTCGAGACCTGGAAGATAAATGTTTTTACCATCGTGATTGGACAATAAAATAAGCTAGATCTCATGGAAAACTCGCTATTACTATGTATCTTTGGTGTAGTGGTTATCAAGTCCGCATAACTCGCGGAAGGTCCCAGGTTCGAGGGCTGGAAGATACGTGTTTTGACCATAGTGATTGGGCATAATAATAAGCTACATCTCTTGAAAAACTCAGAATTACTACCTATCTATGGTGTAGTGGTTATCACGTCCGCCTAACACGCGGAAGGTCCCAGGTTCGAGACCTGGTAGATACATGTTTTGACCATAGTGATTGGGCATAAAAATAAGCTAGATCTCTTGAAAAACTCAGAATTACTACGTATCTATGGTGTAGTTACGTATCTATGGTGTAGTTACGTATCTATGGTGTAGTGGTTATCACGTCCGCTTCACACGCGGAAGGTCCCAGGTTCGAGCCCTGGTAGATACAAGTTTTGACCATCGTGATTGGGCATAAAAATAAGCTAGATCTCTTGAAAAACCCAGAATTACTACGTATCTACGGTGTAGTTACGTATCGATGGTGTAGTGGTTATCACGTCCGCCTAACACGTGGAAGGTCCCAGGTTCGAGACCTGGTAAATACATGTTTTGACCATAGTGATTGGGCATAAAAATCATCTAGATCTCTTGAAAAACTCAGTGAGAGCACTTATATATGGTGTCGTGGTTATCACGTCCGCCTAACACGCGGAAGGTCCCAGGTTCGAGACCTGGTAAATACATGTTTTGACCATAGTGATTGGGCATAAAAATCAGCTAGATCTCTTGAAAAACTCAGTGAGAAAACTTATATATGGTGTAGTGGTTATCACGTCCGCCTAACACGCGGAAGGTCCGAAGTTCGAGACCTGGAAGATAAATGTTTTTACCATCGTGATTGGACAATAAAATAAGCTAGATCTCATGGAAAACTCGCTATTACTATGTATCTATGGTGTAGTGGTTATCAAGTCCGCGTAACTCGCGGAAGGTCCCAGGTTCGAGGCCTGGAAGATACGTGTTTTGACCATAGTGATTGGGCATAATAATAAGCTACATCTCTTGAAAAACTCAGAATTACTACGTATCTATGGTGTAGTTACATATCTATGGTATGGTGGTTATCACGTCCGCCTAACACGCGGAAGGTCCCAGGTTCGAGACCTGGTAGATACATGTTTTGACCATAGTGATTGGGCATAAAAATAAGCTAGATCTCTTGAAAAACTCAGAATTACTACGTATCTATGGTGTAGTTACGTATCTATGGTGTAGTGGTTATCACGTCCGCTTCACACGCAGAAGGTCCCAGGTTCGAGCCCTGGTAGATACAAGTTTTGACCATCGTGATTGGGCATAAAAATAAGCTAGATCTCTTGAAAAACCCAGAATTACTACGTATCTACGGTGTAGTTACGTATCGATGATGTAGTGGTTATCACGTCCGCCTAACACGTGGAAGGTCCCAGGTTCGAGACCTGGTAAATACATGTTTTGACCATAGTGATTGGGCATAAAAATCAGCTAGATCTTTTGAAAAACTCAGTGAGACAACTTATATATGGTGTAGTGGTTATCACGTCCGCCTAACACGCGGAAGGTCCGAAGTTCGAGACCTGGAAGATAAATGTTTTTACCATCGTGATTGGACAATAAAATAAGCTAGATCTCATGGAAAACTCGCTATTACTATGTATCTATGGTGTAGTGGTTATCAAGTCCGTTTAACTCGCGGAAGGTCCCAGGTTCGAGGCCTGGAAGATAAGTGTTTTGACCATAGTGATTGGGCATAATAATAAGCTACATCTCTTGAAAAACTCAGAATTACTACGTATCTATGGTGTAGTTACGTATCTATGGTGTAGGGGTTATCACGTCCGCTTCACACGCGGATGGTCCCAGGTTCGAGCCCTGGTAGAGACATGTTTTGACCATCGTGATTGGGCATAAAAATAAGCTAGATCTCTTGAAAAACAAAGAATTACTACGTATCTATGATATAGTTACGCATCTATGGTGTAGTGGTTATAACGTCCGCCTAACACGCGGAAAGTCCCAGGTTCGAGACCTGGAAGATACATGTTTTTACAACGTGATTGGACAGTAAAATAAGCTAGATCTCATGGAAAACTCGCTATTACTATGTATCTATGGTGTAGTGGTTATCAAGTCCGCGTAACTCGCGGAAGGTCCCAGGTTCAGGCCTGGAAGATACATGTTTTTACAATCGTGATTGGGCATAAAAAGAAGCTAGATCTTTTGGAAAACTCAGCGTGAGGTCTTATATATGGTGTAGTGGTTATCACGTCCGCTTCACACGCGGATGGTCCCAGGTTTGAGCCCTGGTAGATACATGTTTTGACCATCGTGATTGGGCATAAAAATAAGCTAGATCTCTTGAAAAACAAAGAATTACTACGTATCTATGATATAGTTACGTATCTATGGTGTAGTTGTTATCACGTCCGCCTAACACGCGGAAAGTCCCAGGTTCGAGACCTGGAAGATACATGTTTTTACCATCGTGATTGGGCATAAAAATAAGCTAGATGTTTTGGAAAAATCAGTGTGATCATGTATCTATGGTGTTGTGGTTATCACGTCCGCTTCACACGCAGAAGGTCCCAGGTTCTAGCCCTGGTAGATACATGTTTTGACCATCGTGATTGGGCATAAAAATAAGCTAGATCTCTTGAAAACCCCAGAATTACTACGTATCTATGGTGTAGTGGTTATCACGTCCGCCTGACACGCGGAAGGTCTCAGGTTCGAGACCTGGTAGATACATGTTTTTACAATCGTGATTGAGCATAAAAAGAATCTAGATCTTTTGGAAAACTCAGTTATATCACTTATATATGGTTTAGTGGTTATCAAGTCCGTTTCACACGCGGAAGTTCCCAGGTTCGAGCCTTGGTAGATATATGTTTTGACCATCGTGATTGGGCATAAAAATAAGCTAGATCTCTTGAAAAACTCAGAATTACTACGTATCTATGGTGTAGTGGTTATCACGTCCGCCTAACACTCGGAAGGTCCCAGGTTCGAGACCTGGTAGATACATGTTTTGACCATAGTGATTGGGCATAATAATAAGCTAGATCTCTTGAAAAACCCAGAATTACAACGTATCTATGTTGTAGTTACGTATCCTTGGTGTAGTGGTAATCCCGTCTGCCTAACACGCGGAAGGTCCCAGGTTCAAGACCTGGTAGATACATGTTTTGACCATAGTGATTGGGCATAAAAATAAGCTAGATCTCTTGAAAAACTCAGAATTACTACGTATCTATAGTGTAGTTACGTATCTATGATGTAGTGGTTATCACGTCCGCCTAACACGCGGAAGGTCCCAGGTTCGAGACCTGGTAGATACATGTTTTTGACCATAGTGATTGGGCATAATAATAAGCTAGATCTCTTGAAAAACTCAGGATTACTACGTATCTAAGGTGTAGTCACGTAGCTATGGTGTAGTGGTTATCACGTCCGCCTAACACGCGGAAAGTCCCAGGTTCGAGCCCTGGTAGATACATGTTTTGACCATCGTGATTGGGCATAAAAATAAGCTAGATCTCTTGAAAACCCCAGAATTACTACGTATCTATGGTGAAGTGGTTATCACGTCCGCCTAACACGCGGAAGGACTCAGGTTCGAGACCTGGTAGATATATGCTTTTACAATCGTGATTGAGCATAAAAAGAAGCTAGATTTTTTGGAAAACTCACTTATATCACTTATATATGGTTAAGTGGTTATCAAGTCCGTTTCACACGCGGAAGGTCCCAGGTTCGAGCCTTGGTAGATACATGTTTTGACCATCGTGATTGGGCATAAAAATAAGATAGATCTCTTGAAAAACTCAGAATTACTACGTATCTATGGTGTAGTTACATATCTATGGTGTAGTGGTTATCACGTCCGCCTAACACGCGGAAAGTCCCAGGTTCGAGACCTGGTAGATGCATTTTTTGACCATCGTGATTGGACATAAAAATAAGCTAGATCTCTTGAAAAACTCAGAATTACTACGTATCTATGGTGTAGTTACGTATCTATGGTGCAGTGGTTATCACGTCCGCCTAACACGCGGACGGTCCCAGGTTCGAGACCTGGTAGATACATGTGTTGACCATAGTGATTGGGCATAATAATAAGCTAGATCTCTTGAAAAACTCAGAATTACTACGTATCTATGGTGTAGTTACGTATCTATGGTGTAGTGGTTATCACGTCCGCCTAACACGCGGAAGGTCCCAGGTTCGAGACCTGGTAGATACATGTTTTGACCATAGTGATTGGGCATAAAAATAAGCTAGATCTCTTGAAAAACCTAGAATTACTACGTATCTATTGTGTAGTGGTTATGACGTCCGCTTCACACGCGGAAGGTCCCAGGTTCGAGCCCTGGTAGATACAAGTTTTGACCATAGTGATTGGGCATAAAAATAAGCTAGATCTCTTGAAAAACTCAGAATTACTACGTATCTATGGTGTAGTTACGTATCTATGGTGTAGTGGTTATCACGTCCGACTAACACGCGGAAAGTCCCAGGTTCGAGACCTGGTAGATACATGTTTTGACCATAGTGATTGGGCATAAAAATAAGCTAGATCTCTTGAAAAACTCAGAATTACTACGTATCTATGGTGTAGCTACGTATCTATGGTGTAGTGGTTATCACGTCCGCCTAACACGCGGAAGGTCCCAGGTTCGAGACCTGGTAGATACATGTTTTGACCATAGTGATTGGACAATAAAATAAGCTAGATCTCTTGAAAAACTCAGAATTACTACGTATCTATAGTGTAGTTACGTATCTATGATGTAGTGGTTATCACGTCCGCCTAACACGCGGAAGGTCCCAGGTTCGAGACCTGGTAGATACATATTTTTGACCATAGTGATTGGGCATAATAATAAGCTAGATCTCTTGAAAAACTCAGGATTACTACGTATCTAAGGTGTAGTCACGTAGCTATGGTGTAGTGGTTATCACGTCCGCCTAACACGCGGAAAGTCCCAGGTTCGAGCCCTGGTAGATACATGTTTTGACCATCGTGATTGGGCATAAAAATAAGCTAGATCTCTTGAAAACCCCAGAATTACTACGTATCTATGGTGAAGTGGTTATCACGTCCGCCTAACACGCGGAAGGTCTCAGGTTCGAGACCTGGTAGATATATGCTTTTACAATCGTGATTGAGCATAAAAAGAAGCTAGATTTTTTGGAAAACTCACTTATATCACTTATATATGGTTTAGTGGTTATCAAGTCCGTTTCACACGCGGAAGGTCCCAGGTTCGAGCCTTGGTAGATACATGTTTTGACCATCGTGATTGGGCATAAAAATAAGATAGATCTCTTGAAAAACTCAGAATTACTACGTATCTATGGTGTAGTTACATATCTATGGTGTAGTGGTTATCACGTCCGCCTAACACGCGGAAAGTCCCAGGTTCGAGACCTGGTAGATGCATTTTTTGACCATCGTGATTGGACATAAAAATAAGCTAGATCTCTTGAAAAACTCAGAATTACTACGTATCTATGGTGTAGTTACGTATCTATGGTGCAGTGGTTATCACGTCCGCCTAACACGCGGACGGTCCCAGGTTCGAGCCTGGTAGATACATGTGTTGACCATAGTGATTGGGCATAATAATAAGCTAGATCTCTTGAAAAACTCAGAATTACTACGTATCTATGGTGTAGTTACGTATCTATGGTGTAGTGGTTATCACGTCCGCTTCACACGCGGAAGGTCCCAGGTTCGAGCCCTGGTAGATACAAGTTTTGACCATCGTGATTGGGCATAAAAATAAGCTAGATCTCTTGAAAAACCCAGAATTACTACGTATCTACGGTGTAGTTACGTATCTATGGTGTAGTTACGTATCTATGGTGTAGTGGTTATCACGTCCGCCTAACACGCGGAAGGTCCCAGGTTCGAGACCTGGTAGATAATGTTTTGACCATAGTGATTGGGCATAAAAATAAGCTAGATCTCTTGAAAAACTCAGAATTACTACGTATCTAAGGTGTAGTTGCGTATCTATGGTGTAGTTACGTATCTATGGTGTAGTGGTTATCACGTCCGCTTCACACGCGGAAGGTCCCAGGTTCGAGCCCTGTTAGATAAAAGTTTTGACCATCGTGATTGGGCATAAAAATAAGCTAGATCTCTTGAAAAACCCAGAATTACTACGTATCTACGTGTAGTTACGTATCGATGGTGTAGTGGTTATCACTTCCGCCTAACACGCGGAAGGTCCCAGGTTCGCAACCTGGTAGATACATGTTTTGACCATAGTGATTGGGCATAAAAATAAGCTAGATCTCTTGAAAAACCCAGAATTACTACGTATCTACGTGTAGTTACGTATCGATGGTGTAGTGGTTATCACTTCCGCATAACACGCGGAAGGTCCCAGGTTCGAGACCTGGTAGATACATGTTTTGACCATAGTGATTTTTCATAAAAATAAGCTAGATCTCTTGAAAAACTCAGAATTACTACGTATCTATGGTGTAGTTACGTATGTATGGTGTAGTTACGTATCTATGGTGTAGTGGTTATCACGTCCGCCTAACACGCGGAAGGTCCCAGGTTCGAGACATGGTAGATACAAGTTTTGACCATAGTGATTGGGCATAAAAATAAGCTAGATCTCTTGAAAAACTCAGAATTACTACGTATCTATGGTGTAGTTACGTATCTATGGTGTAGTGGTTATAACGTCCGACTAACACGCGGAAAGTCCCAGGTTCGAGACCTGGTAGATACATGTTTTGACCATAGTGATTGGGCATAAAAATAAGCTAGATCTCTTGAAAAACTCAGAATTACTACGTATCTATGGTGTAGTTACGTATCTATGGTGTAGTGGTTATCACGTCCGCCTAACACGCGGAAGGTCCCAGGTTCGAGACCTGGTAGATACATGTTTTGACCATAGTGATTGGACAATAAAATAAGCTAGATCTCTTGAAAAACTCAGAATTACTACGTATCTATGGTGTAGTTACGTATCTATGGTGTAGTGGTTATCACGTCCGCTTCACACGCGGAAGGTCCCAGGTTCGAGCCCTGGTAGATACAAGTTTTGACCATCGTGATTGGGCATAAAAATAAGCTAGATCTCTTGAAAAACCCAGAATTACTACGTATCTACGGTGTAGTTACGTATCTATGGTGTAGTTACGTATCTATGGTGTAGTGGTTATCACGTCCGCCTAACACGCGGAAGGTCCCAGGTTCGAGACCTGGTAGATAATGTTTTGACCATAGTGATTGGGCATAAAAATAAGCTAGATCTCTTGAAAAACTCAGAATTACTACGTATCTATGGTGTAGTTACGTATCTATGGTGTAGTGGTTATCACGTCCGCTTCACACGCGGAAGGTCCCAGGTTCGAGCCCTGGTAGATAAAAGTTTTGACCATCGTGATTGGGCATAAAAATAAGCTAGATCTCTTGAAAACCCCAGAATTACTACGTATCTACGTGTAGTTACGTATCGATGGTGTAGTGGTTATCACATCCGCTTCACACGCGGAAGGTCCCAGGTTCGAGCCCTGGTAGATACAAGTTTTGACCATCGTGATTGGGCATAAAAATAAGCTAGATCTCTTGAAAAACCCAGAATTACTACGTATCTACGTGTAGTTACGTATCGATGGTGTAGTGGTTATCACTTCCGCCT
The DNA here is from genome assembly GCF_054372755.1 of Phalangium opilio. Lineage (NCBI taxonomy): Eukaryota > Metazoa > Arthropoda > Arachnida > Opiliones > Phalangiidae > Phalangium > Phalangium opilio. The sequence continues at coordinate 579,121 of NW_028324185.1, forward strand.
AACACGCGGAAGGTCCCAGATTCGAGACTTGGTAGATACTTGTTTTGACCATAGTGATTGGGCATAAAAATAAGCTAGATCTCTTGAAAAACTCAGAATTACTACGTATCTATGGTGTGGTTACGTATCTATGGTGTAGTTACGTATCTATGGTGTAGTGGTTATCACGTCCGCCTAACACGCGGAAGGTCCCAGGTTCGAGACATGGTAGATAATGTTTTGACCATAGTGATTGGGCATAAAAATAAGCTAGATCTCTTGAAAAACTCAGAATTACTACGTATCTATGGTGTAGTTACGTATCTATGGTGTAGTGGTTATCACGTCCGCTTCAAACGCGGAAGGTCCCAGGTTCGAGCCCTGGTAGATACAAGTTTTGACCATAGTGATTGGGCATAAAAATAAGCTAGATCTCTTGAAAAACCCAGAATTACTACGTATCTACGTGTAGTTACGTATCGATGGTGTAGTGGTTATCACTTCCGCCTAACACGCGGAAGGTCCCAGGTTCGAGACCTGGTAGATACAAGTTTTGACCATAGTGATTGGGCATAAAAATAAGCTAGATCTCTTGAAAAACCCAGAATTACTACGTATCTACGTGTAGTTACGTATCGATGGTGTAGTGGTTATCACTTCCGCCTAACACGCGGAAGGTCCCAGGTTCGCGACCTGGTAGATACATGTTTTGACCATAGTGATTGGGCATAAAAATAAGCTAGATCTCTTGAAAAACTCAGAATTACTACGTATCTATGGTGTAGTTACGTATCTATGGTGTAGTTACGTATCTATGGTGTAGTGGTTATCACGTCCGCTTCACACGCGGAAGGTCCCAGGTTCGAGCCCTGGTAGATACAAGTTTTGACCATCGTGATTGGGCATAAAAATAAGCTAGATCTCTTGAAAAACCCAGAATTACTACGTATCTACGGTGTAGTTACGTATCTATGGTGTAGTGGTTATCACATCCGCTTCACACGCGGAAGGTCCCAGGTTCGAGCCCTGGTAGGTACAAGTTTTGACCATCGTGATTGGGCATAAAAATAAGCTAGATCTCTTGAAAAATCCAGAATTACTACGTATCTACGTGTAGTTACGTATCGATGGTGTAGTGGTTATCACGTCCGCTTCACACGCGGAAGGTCCCAGGTTCGAGCCCTGGTAGATACAAGTTTTGACCATCGTGATTGGGCATAAAAATAAGCTAGATCTCTTGAAAAACCCAGAATTACTACGTATCTACGGTGTAGTTACGTATCTATGGTGTAGTTACGTATCTATGGTGTAGTGGTTATCACGTCCGCCTAACACGCGGAAGGTCCCAGGTTCGAGACCTGGTAGATAATGTTTTGACCATAGTGATTGGGCATAAAAATAAGCTAGATCTCTTGAAAAACTCAGAATTACTACGTATCTAAGGTGTAGTTGCGTATCTATGGTGTAGTTACGTATCTATGGTGTAGTGGTTATCACGTCCGCTTCACACGCGGAAGGTCCCAGGTTCGAGCCCTGTTAGATAAAAGTTTTGACCATCGTGATTGGGCATAAAAATAAGCTAGATCTCTTGAAAAACCCAGAATTACTACGTATCTACGTGTAGTTACGTATCGATGGTGTAGTGGTTATCACTTCCGCCTAACACGCGGAAGGTCCCAGGTTCGCAACCTGGTAGATACATGTTTTGACCATAGTGATTGGGCATACAAATAAGCTAGATCTCTTGAAAAACCCAGAATTACTACGTATCTACGTGTAGTTACGTATCGATGGTGTAGTTACGTATGTATGGTGTAGTTACGTATCTATGGTGTAGTGGTTATCACGTCCGCCTAACACGCGGAAGGTCCCAGGTTCGAGACCTGGTAGATAATGTTTTGACCATAGTGATTGGGCATAAAAATAAGCTAGATCTCTTGAAAAACTCAGAATTACTACGTATCTATGGTGTAGTTACGTATCTATGGTGTAGTGGTTATCACGTCCGCTTCACACGCGGAAGGTCCCAGGTTCGAGCCCTGGTAGATAAAAGTTTTGACCATCGTGATTGGGCATAAAAATAAGCTAGATCTCTTGAAAACCCCAGAATTACTACGTATCTACGTGTAGTTACGTATCGATGGTGTAGTGGTTATCACATCCGCTTCACACGCGGAAGGTCCCAGGTTCGAGCCCTGGTAGATACAAGTTTTGACCATCGTGATTGGGCATAAAAATAAGCTAGATCTCTTGAAAAACCCAGAATTACTACGTATCTACGTGTAGTTACGTATCGATGGTGTAGTGGTTATCACTTCCGCCTAACACGCGGAAGGTCCCAGATTCGAGACCTGGTAGATACTTGTTTTGACCATAGTGATTGGGCATAAAAATAAGCTAGATCTCTTGAAAAACTCAGAATTACTACGTATCTATGGTGTGGTTACGTATCTATGGTGTAGTTACGTCTCTATGGTGTAGTGGTTATCACGTCCGCCTAACACGCGGAAGGTCCCAGGTTCGAGACATGGTAGATAATGTTTTGACCATAGTGATTGGGCATAAAAATAAGCTAGATCTCTTGAAAAACTCAGAATTACTACGTATCTATGGTGTAGTTACGTATCTATGGTGTAGTGGTTATCACGTCCGCTTCAAACGCGGAAGGTCCCAGGTTCGAGCCCTGGTAGATACAAGTTTTGACCATAGTGATTGGGCATAAAAATAAGCTAGATCTCTTGAAAAACCCAGAATTACTACGTATCTACGTGTAGTTACGTATCGATGGTGTAGTGGTTATCACTTCCGCCTAACACGCGGAAGGTCCCAGGTTCGAGACCTGGTAGATACAAGTTTTGACCATAGTGATTGGGCATAAAAATAAGCTAGATCTCTTGAAAAACCCAGAATTACTACGTATCTACGTGTAGTTACGTATCGATGGTGTAGTGGTTATCACTTCCGCCTAACACGCGGAAGGTCCCAGGTTCGCGACCTGGTAGATACATGTTTTGACCATAGTGATTGGGCATAAAAATAAGCTAGATCTCTTGAAAAACTCAGAATTACTACGTATCTATGGTGTAGTTACGTATCTATGGTGTAGTTACGTATCTATGGTGTAGTGGTTATCACGTCCGCTTCACACGCGGAAGGTCCCAGGTTCGAGCCCTGGTAGATACAAGTTTTGACCATCGTGATTGGGCATAAAAATAAGCTAGATCTCTTGAAAAACCCAGAATTACTACGTATCTACGGTGTAGTTACGTATCTATGGTGTAGTGGTTATCACATCCGCTTCACACGCGGAAGGTCCCAGGTTCGAGCCCTGGTAGGTACAAGTTTTGACCATCGTGATTGGGCATAAAAATAAGCTAGATCTCTTGAAAAATCCAGAATTACTACGTATCTACGTGTAGTTACGTATCGATGGTGTAGTGGTTATCACTTCCGCCTAACACGCGGAAGGTCCCAGGTTCGAGACCTGGTAGATACATGTTTTGACCATAGTGATTGGGCATAAAAATAAGCTAGATCTCTTGAAAAACTCAGAATTACTACGTATCTATGGTGTGGTTACGTATCTATGGTGTAGTTACGTATCTATGGTGTAGTGGTTATCACGTCCGCCTAACACGCGGAAGGTCCCAGGTTCGAGACATGGTAGATAATGTTTTGACCATAGTGATTGGGCATAAAAATAAGCTAGATCTCTTGAAAAACTCAGAATTACTACGTATCTATGGTGTAGTGGTTATCACGTCCGCTTCACACGCGGAAGGTCCCAGGTTCGAGCCCTGGTAGATACAAGTTTTGACCATAGTGATTGGGCATAAAAATAAGCTAGATCTCTTGAAAAACCCAGAATTACTACGTATCCACGTGTAGTTACGTATCGATGGTGTAGTGGTTATCACGCCCGCTTCACACGCGGAAGGTCCCAGGTTCGAGCCCTGGTAGATACAAGTTTTGACCATCGTGATTGGGCATAAAAATAAGCTAGATCTCTTGAAAAACCCAGAATTACTACGTATCTACGTGTAGTTACGTATCGATGGTGTAGTGGTTATCACGCCCGCTTCACACGCGGAAGGTCCCAGGTTCGAGCCCTGGTAGATACAACTTTTGACCATCGTGATTGGGCATAAAAATAAGCTTGATCTCTTGAAAAACCCAGAATTACTACGTATCTACGGTGCAGTTACGTATCGATGGTGTAGTGGTTATCACGTCCGCCTAACACGCGGAAGGTCCCAGGTTCGAGACCTGGTAAATACATGTTTTGACCATAGTGATTGGGCATAAAAATAAGCTAGATCTCTTGAAAAACTCAGAATTACTACGTATCTATGGTGTGGTTACGTATCTATGGTGTAGTTACGTATCTATGGTGTAGTGGTTATCACGTCCGCCTAACACGCGGAAGGTCCCAGGTTCGAGACATGGTAGATAATGTTTTGACCATAGTGATTGGGTATAAAAATAAGCTAGATCTCTTGAAAAACTCAGAATTACTACGTATCTATGGTGTAGTGGTTATCACGTCCGCTTCACACGCGGAAGGTCCCAGGTTCGAGCCCTGGTAGATACAAGTTTTGACCATAGTGATTGGGCATAAAAATAAGCTAGATCTCTTGAAAAACCCAGAATTACTACGTATCTACGGTGTAGTTACGTATCTATGGTGTAGTGGTTATCACATCCGCTTTACACGCGGAAGGTCCCAGGTTCGAGCCCTGGTAGGTACAAGTTTTGACCATCGTGATTGGGCATAAAAATAAGCTAGATCTCTTGAAAAATCCAGAATTACTACGTATCTACGTGTAGTTACGTATCGATGGTGTAGTGGTTATCACTTCCGCCTAACACGCGGAAGGTCCCAGGTTCGAGACCTGGTAGATACATGTTTTGACCATAGTGATTGGGCATAAAAATAAGCTAGATCTCTTGAAAAACTCAGAATTACTACGTATCTATGGTGTGGTTACGTATCTATGGTGTAGTTACGTATCTATGGTGTAGTGGTTATCACGTTCGCCTAACACGCGGAAGGTCCCAGGTTCGAGACATGGTAGATAATGTTTTGACCATAGTGATTGGGCATAAAAATAAGCTAGATCTCTTGAAAAACTCAGAATTACTACGTATCTATGGTGTAGTGGTTATCACGTCCGCTTCACACGCGGAAGGTCCCAGGTTCGAGCCCTGGTAGATACAAGTTTTGACCATAGTGATTGGGCATAAAAATAAGCTAGATCTCTTGAAAAACCCAGAATTACTACGTATCTACGTGTAGTTACGTATCGATGGTGTAGTGGTTATCACGCCCGCTTCACACGCGGAAGGTCCCAGGTTCGAGCCCTGGTAGATACAAGTTTTGACCATCGTGATTGGGCATAAAAATAAGCTAGATCTCTTGAAAAACCCAGAATTACTACGTATCTACGTGTAGTTACGTATCGATGGTGTAGTGGTTATCACGCCCGCTTCACACGCGGAAGGTCCCAGGTTCGAGCCCTGGTAGATACAACTTTTGACCATCGTGATTGGGCATAAAAATAAGCTTGATCTCTTGAAAAACCCAGAATTACTACGTATCTACGGTGCAGTTACGTATCGATGGTGTAGTGGTTATCACGTCCGCCTAACACGCGGAAGGTCCCAGGTTCGAGACCTGGTAAATACATGTTTTGACCATAGTGATTGGGCATAAAAATAAGCTAGATCTCTTGAAAAACTCAGAATTACTACGTATCTATGGTGTGGTTACGTATCTATGGTGTAGTTACGTATCTATGGTGTAGTGGTTATCACGTCCGCCTAACACGCGGAAGGTCCCAGGTTCGAGACATGGTAGATAATGTTTTGACCATAGTGATTGGGTATAAAAATAAGCTAGATCTCTTGAAAAACTCAGAATTACTACGTATCTATGGTGTAGTGGTTATCACGTCCGCTTCACACGCGGAAGGTCCCAGGTTCGAGCCCTGGTAGATACAAGTTTTGACCATAGTGATTGGGCATAAAAATAAGCTAGATCTCTTGAAAAACCCAGAATTACTACGTATCTACGGTGTAGTTACGTATCTATGGTGTAGTGGTTATCACATCCGCTTTACACGCGGAAGGTCCCAGGTTCGAGCCCTGGTAGGTACAAGTTTTGACCATCGTGATTGGGCATAAAAATAAGCTAGATCTCTTGAAAAATCCAGAATTACTACGTATCTACGTGTAGTTACGTATCGATGGTGTAGTGGTTATCACTTCCGCCTAACACGCGGAAGGTCCCAGGTTCGAGACCTGGTAGATACATGTTTTGACCATAGTGATTGGGCATAAAAATAAGCTAGATCTCTTGAAAAACTCAGAATTACTACGTATCTATGGTGTGGTTACGTATCTATGGTGTAGTTACGTATCTATGGTGTAGTGGTTATCACGTTCGCCTAACACGCGGAAGGTCCCAGGTTCGAGACATGGTAGATAATGTTTTGACCATAGTGATTGGGCATAAAAATAAGCTAGATCTCTTGAAAAACTCAGAATTACTACGTATCTATGGTGTAGTGGTTATCACGTCCGCTTCACACGCGGAAGGTCCCAGGTTCGAGCCCTGGTAGATACAAGTTTTGACCATAGTGATTGGGCATAAAAATAAGCTAGATCTCTTGAAAAACCCAGAATTACTACGTATCTACGTGTAGTTACGTATCGATGGTGTAGTGGTTATCACGCCCGCTTCACACGCGGAAGGTCCCAGGTTCGAGCCCTGGTAGATACAAGTTTTGACCATCGTGATTGGGCATAAAAATAAGCTAGATCTCTTGAAAAACCCAGAATTACTACGTATCTACGTGTAGTTACGTATCGATGGTGTAGTGGTTATCACGCCCGCTTCACACGCGGAAGGTCCCAGGTTCGAGCCCTGGTAGATACAACTTTTGACCATCGTGATTGGGCATAAAAATAAGCTTGATCTCTTGAAAAACCCAGAATTACTACGTATCTACGGTGCAGTTACGTATCGATGGTGTAGTGGTTATCACGTCCGCCTAACACGCGGAAGGTCCCAGGTTCGAGACCTGGTAAATACATGTATTGACCATAGGGATTGGGCATAAAAATCAGCTAGATCTCTTGAAAATATCAGTGAGAGCACTTATATATGGTGTAGTGGTTATCACGTCCGCCTAACACGCGGAAGGTCCGAAGCTCGAGACCTGGAAGATACATGTTTTTACCATCGTGATTGGACAATAAAATAAGCTAGATCTCATGGAAAACTCGCTATTACTATGTATCTATGGTGTAGAGGTTATAACGTCCGCTTCACACGCGGAAGGTCCCAGGTTCGAGCCCTGGTAGATACAAGTTTTAACCATAGTGATTGGGCATAAAAATAAGCTAGATCTCTTGAAAAACCCAGAATTACTACGTATCTACGTGTAGTTACGTATCGATGGTGTAGTGGTTATCACGCCCGCTTCACACGCGGAAGGTCCCAGGTTCGAGCCCTGGTAGATACAAGTTTTGACCATCGTGATTGGGCATAAAAATAAGCTAGATCTCTTGAAAAACTCAGAATTACTACGTATCTATGGTGTAGTTACGTATCTATGGTGTAGTGGTTATCACGTCCGCTTCAAACGCGGAAGGTCCCAGGTTCGAGCCCTGGTAGATACAAGTTTTGACCATAGTGATTGGGCATAAAAATAAGCTAGATCTCTTGAAAAACCCAGAATTACTACGTATCTACGTGTAGTTACGTATCGATGGTGTAGTGGTTATCACTTCCGCCTAACACGCGGAAGGTCCCAGGTTCGAGACCTGGTAGATACAAGTTTTGACCATAGTGATTGGGCATAAAAATAAGCTAGATCTCTTGAAAAACCCAGAATTACTACGTATCTATGGTGTAGTTACGTATCGATGGTGTTGTGGTTATCACGCCCGCTTCACACGCGGAAGGTCCCAGGTTCGAGCCCTGGTAGATACAAGTTTTGACCATCGTGATTGGGCATAAAAATAAGCTAGATCTCTTGAAAACCCCAGAATTACTACGTATCTATGGTGAAGTGGTTATCACGTCCGCCTAACACGCGGAAGGTCTCAGGTTCGAGACCTGGTAGATATATGCTTTTACAATCGTGATTGAGCATAAAAAGAAGCTAGATGTTTTGGAAAACTCACTTATATCACTTATATATGGTTTAGTGGTTATCAAGTCCGTTTCACACGCGGAAGGTCCCAGGTTCGAGCCTTGGTAGATACATGTTTTGACCATCGTGATTGGGCATAAAAATAAGATAGATCTCTTGAAAAACTCAGAATTACTACGTATCTATGGTGTAGTTACATATCTATGGTGTAGTGGTTATCACGTCCGCCTAACACGCGGAAAGTCCCAGGTTCGAGACCTGGAAGATACATGTTTCTACCATCGTGATTGGACAATAAAATAAGCTAGATCTCATGGAAAACTCGCTATTAATATGTATCTATGGTGTAGTGGTTATCCCGTCCGCTTCACACGCGGATGGTCCCAGGTTCGAGCCCTGGTAGATGCATTTTTTGACCATCGTGATTGGACATAAAAATAAGCTAGATCTCTTGAAAAACTCAGAATTACTACGTATCTATGGTGTAGTTACGTATCTATGGTGCAGTGGTTATCACGTCCGCCTAACACGCGGACGGTCCCAGGTTCGAGACCTGGTAGATACATGTGTTGACCATAGTGATTGGGCATAATAATAAGCTAGATCTCTTGAAAAACTCAGAATTACTACGTATCTATGGTGTAGTGGTTATCACGTCCGCTTCACACGCGGAAGGTCCCAGGTTCGAGCCCTGGTAGATACAAGTTTTGACCATAGTGATTGGGCATAAAAATAAGCTAGATCTCTTGAAAAACCCAGAATTACTACGTATCTACGTGTAGTTACGTATCGATGGTGTAGTGGTTATCACGCCCGCTTCACACGCGGAAGGTCCCAGGTTCGAGCCCTGGTAGATACAAGTTTTGACCATCGTGATTGGGCATAAAAATAAGCTAGATCTCTTGAAAAACCCAGAACTACTACGTATCTACGGTGTAGTTACGTATCTATGGTGTAGTTACGTATCTATGGTGTAGTGGTTATCACGTCCGCCTAACACGCGGAAGGTCCCAGGTTCGAGACCTGGTAGATAATGTTTTGACCATAGTGATTGGGCATAAAAATAAGCTAGATCTCTTGAAAAACTCAGAATTACTACGTATCTATGGTGTAGTTGCGTATCTATGGTGTAGTTACGTATCTATGGTGTAGTGGTTATCACGTCCGCTTCACACGCGGAAGGTCCCAGGTTCGAGCCCTGGTAGTTAAAAGTTTTGACCATCGTGATTGGGCATAAAAATAAGCTAGATCTCTTGAAAACCCCAGAATTACTACGTATCTACGTGTAGTTACGTATCGATGGTGTAGTGGTTATCACTTCCGCCTAACACGCGGAAGGTCCCAGGTTCGCGACCTGGTAGATACATGTTTTGACCATAGTGATTGGGCATAAAAATAAGCTAGATCTCTTGAAAAACTCAGAATTACTACGTATCTATGGTGTAGTTACGTATCTATGGTGTAGTTACGTATCTATGGTGTAGTGGTTATCACGTCCGCTTCACACGCGGAAGGTCCCAGGTTCGAGCCCTGGTAGATACAAGTTTTGACCATCGTGATTGGGCATAAAAATAAGCTAGATCTCTTGAAAAACCCAGAATTACTACGTATCTACGGTGTAGTTACGTATCTATGGTGTAGTGGTTATCACATCCGCTTCACACGCGGAAGGTCCCAGGTTCGAGCCCTGGTAGATACAAGTTTTGACCATCGTGATTGGGCATAAAAATAAGCTAGATCTCTTGAAAAACCCAGAATTACTACGTATCTACGTGTAGTTACGTATCGATGGTGTAGTGGTTATCACTTCCGCCTAACACGCGGAAGGTCCCAGATTCGAGACCTGGTAGATACATGTTTTGACCATAGTGATTGGGCATAAAAATAAGCTAGATCTCTTGAAAAACTCAGAATTACTACGTATCTATGGTGTGGTTACTTATCTATGGTGTAGTGGTTATCACGTCCGCCTAACACGCGGAAGGTCCCAGGTTCGAGACATGGTAGATAATGTTTTGACCATAGTGATTGGGCATAAAAATAAGCTAGATCTCTTGAAAAACTCAGAATTACTACGTATCTGTGGTGTAGTTACGTATCTATGGTGTAGTGGTTATCACGTCCGCTTCAAACGCGGAAGGTCCCAGGTTCGAGCCCTGGTAGATACAAGTTTTGACCATAGTGATTGGGCATAAAAATAAGCTAGATCTCTTGAAAAACCCAGAATTACTACGTATCTACGTGTAGTTACGTATCGATGGTGTAGTGGTTATCACTTCCGCCTAACATGCGGAAGGTCCCAGGTTCGAGACCTGGTAGATACAAGTTTTGACCATAGTGATTGGGCATAAAAATAAGCTAGATCTCTTGAAAAACCCAGAATTACTACGTATCTATGGTGTAGTTACGTATCGATGGTGTAGTGGTTATCACGCCCGCTTCACACGCGGAAGGTCCCAGGTTCGAGCCCTGGTAGATACAAGTTTTGACCATCGTGATTGGGCATAAAAATAAGCTAGATCTCTTGAAAACCCCAGAATTACTACGTATCTACGTGTAGTTACGTATCGATGGTGTAGTGGTTATCACTTCCGCCTAACACGCGGAAGGTCCCAGGTTCGCGACCTGGTAGATACATGTTTTGACCATAGTGATTGGGCATAAAAATAAGCTAGATCTCTTGAAAAACTCAGAACTACTACGTATCTATGGTGTAGTTACGTATCTATGGTGTAGTTACGTATCTATGGTGTAGTGGTTATCACGTCCGCTTCACACGCGGAAGGTCCCAGGTTCGAGCCCTGGTAGATACAAGTTTTGACCATCGTGATTGGGCATAAAAATAAGCTAGATCTCTTGAAAAACCCAGAATTACTACGTATCTACGGTGTAGTTACGTATCTATGGTGTAGTGGTTATCACATCCGCTTCACACGCGGAAGGTCCCAGGTTCGAGCCCTGGTAGATACAAGTTTTGACCATCGTGATTGGGCATAAAAATAAGCTAGATCTCTTGAAAAACCCAGAATTACTACGTATCTACGTGTAGTTACGTATCGATGGTGTAGTGGTTATCACTTCCGCCTAACACGCGGAAGGTCCCAGATTCGAGACCTGGTAGATACATGTTTTGACCATAGTGATTGGGCATAAAAATAAGCTAGATCTCTTGAAAAACTCAGAATTACTACGTATCTATGGTGTGGTTACTTATCTATGGTGTAGTGGTTATCACGTCCGCCTAACACGCGGAAGGTCCCAGGTTCGAGACATGGTAGATAATGTTTTGACCATAGTGATTGGGCATAAAAATAAGCTAGATCTCTTGAAAAACTCAGAATTACTACGTATCTATGGTGTAGTTACGTATCTATGGTGTAGTGGTTATCACGTCCGCTTCACACGCGGAAGGTCCCAGGTTCGAGCCCTGGTAGATACAAGTTTTGACCATAGTGATTGGGCATAAAAATAAGCTAGATCTCTTGAAAAACCCAGAATTACTACGTATCTACGTGTAGTTACGTATCGATGGTGTAGTGGTTATCACGCCCGCTTCACACGCGGAAGGTCCCAGGTTCGAGCCCTGGTAGATACAAGTTTTGACCATCGTGATTGGGCATAAAAATAAGCTAGATCTCTTGAAAAACCCAGAACTACTACGTATCTACGGTGTAGTTACGTATCTATGGTGTAGTTACGTATCTATGGTGTAGTGGTTATCACGTCCGCCTAACACGCGGAAGGTCCCAGGTTCGAGACCTGGTAGATAATGTTTTGACCATAGTGATTGGGCATAAAAATAAGCTAGATCTCTTGAAAAACTCAGAATTACTACGTATCTATGGTGTAGTTGCGTATCTATGGTGTAGTTACGTATCTATGGTGTAGTGGTTATCACGTCCGCTTCACACGCGGAAGGTCCCAGGTTCGAGCCCTGGTAGTTAAAAGTTTTGACCATCGTGATTGGGCATAAAAATAAGCTAGATCTCTTGAAAACCCCAGAATTACTACGTATCTACGTGTAGTTACGTATCGATGGTGTAGTGGTTATCACTTCCGCCTAACACGCGGAAGGTCCCAGGTTCGCGACCTGGTAGATACATGTTTTGACCATAGTGATTGGGCATTAAAATAAGCTAGATCTCTTGAAAAACTCAGAATTACTACGTATCTATGGTGTAGTTACGTATCTATGGTGTAGTTACGTATCTATGGTGTAGTGGTTATCACGTCCGCTTCACACGCGGAAGGTCCCAGGTTCGAGCCCTGGTAGATACAAGTTTTGACCATCGTGATTGGGCATAAAAATAAGCTAGATCTCTTGAAAAACCCAGAATTACTACGTATCTACGGTGTAGTTACGTATCTATGGTGTAGTGGTTATCACATCCGCTTCACACGCGGAAGGTCCCAGGTTCGAGCCCTGGTAGATACAAGTTTTGACCATCGTGATTGGGCATAAAAATAAGCTAGATCTCTTGAAAAACCCAGAATTACTACGTATCTACGTGTAGTTACGTATCGATGGTGTAGTGGTTATCACTTCCGCCTAACACGCGGAAGGTCCCAGATTCGAGACCTGGTAGATACATGTTTTGACCATAGTGATTGGGCATAAAAATAAGCTAGATCTCTTGAAAAACTCAGAATTACTACGTATCTATGGTGTGGTTACTTATCTATGGTGTAGTGGTTATCACGTCCGCCTAACACGCGGAAGGTCCCAGGTTCGAGACATGGTAGATAATGTTTTGACCATAGTGATTGGGCATAAAAATAAGCTAGATCTCTTGAAAAACTCAGAATTACTACGTATCTATGGTGTAGTTACGTATCTATGGTGTAGTGGTTATCACGTCCGCTTCAAACGCGGAAGGTCCCAGGTTCGAGCCCTGGTAGATACAAGTTTTGACCATAGTGATTGGGCATAAAAATAAGCTAGATCTCTTGAAAAACCCAGAATTACTACGTATCTACGTGTAGTTACGTATCGATGGTGTAGTGGTTATCACTTCCGCCTAACATGCGGAAGGTCCCAGGTTCGAGACCTGGTAGATACAAGTTTTGACCATAGTGATTGGGCATAAAAATAAGCTAGATCTCTTGAAAAACCCAGAATTACTACGTATCTATGGTGTAGTTACGTATCGATGGTGTAGTGGTTATCACGCCCGCTTCACACGCGGAAGGTCCCAGGTTCGAGCCCTGGTAGATACAAGTTTTGACCATCGTGATTGGGCATAAAAATAAGCTAGATCTCTTGAAAACCCCAGAATTACTACGTATCTACGTGTAGTTACGTATCGATGGTGTAGTGGTTATCACTTCCGCCTAACACGCGGAAGGTCCCAGGTTCGCGACCTGGTAGATACATGTTTTGACCATAGTGATTGGGCATAAAAATAAGCTAGATCTCTTGAAAAACTCAGAATTACTACGTATCTATGGTGTAGTTACGTATCTATGGTGTAGTTACGTATCTATGGTGTAGTTACGTATCTATGGTGTAGTGGTTATCACGTCCGCTTCACACGCGGAAGGTCCCAGGTTCGAGCCCTGGTAGTTACAAGTTTTGACCATCGTGATTGGGCATAAAAATAAGCTAGATCTCTTGAAAAACCCAGAATTACTACGTATCTACGGTGTAGTTACGTATCTATGGTGTAGTGGTTATCACATCCGCTTCACACGCGGAAGGTCCCAGGTTCGAGCCCTGGTAGATACAAGTTTTGACCATCGTGATTGGGCATAAAAATAAGCTAGATCTCTTGAAAAACCCAGAATTACTACGTATCTACGTGTAGTTACGTATCGATGGTGTAGTGGTTATCACTTCCGCCTAACACGCGGAAGGTCCCAGATTCGAGACCTGGTAGATACATGTTTTGACCATAGTGATTGGGCATAAAAATAAGCTAGATCTCTTGAAAAACTCAGAATTACTACGTATCTATGGTGTGGTTACTTATCTATGGTGTAGTGGTTATCACGTCCGCCTAACACGCGGAAGGTCCCAGGTTCGAGACATGGTAGATAATGTTTTGACCATAGTGATTGGGCATAAAAATAAGCTAGATCTCTTGAAAAACTCAGAATTACTACGTATCTATGGTGTAGTTACGTATCTATGGTGTAGTGGTTATCACGTCCGCTTCAAACGCGGAAGGTCCCAGGTTCGAGCCCTGGTAGATACAAGTTTTGACCATAGTGATTGGGCATAAAAATAAGCTAGATCTCTTGAAAAACCCAGAATTACTACGTATCTACGTGTAGTTACGTATCGATGGTGTAGTGGTTATCACTTCCGCCTAACATGCGGAAGGTCCCAGGTTCGAGACCTGGTAGATACAAGTTTTGACCATAGTGATTGGGCATAAAAATAAGCTAGATCTCTTGAAAAACCCAGAATTGCTACGTATCTATGGTGTAGTTACGTATCGATGGTGTAGTGGTTATCACGCCCGCTTCACACGCGGAAGGTCCCAGGTTCGAGCCCTGGTAGATACAAGTTTTGACCATCGTGATTGGGCATAAAAATAAGCTAGATCTCTTGAAAAACCCAGAATTACTACGTATCTACGGTGTAGTTACGTATCTATGGTGTAGTGGTTATCACATCCGCTTCACACGCGGAAGGTCCCAGGTTCGAGCCCTGGTAGATACAAGTTTTGACCATAGTGATTGGGCATAAAAATAAGCTAGATCTCTTGAAAAACTCAGAATTACTACGTATCTATGGTGTAGTTACGTATCTATGGTGTAGTGGTTATCACGTCCGACTAACACGCGGAAAGTCCCAGGTTCGAGACCTGGTAGATACATGTTTTGACCATAGTGATTGGGCATAAAAATAAGCTAGATCTCTTGAAAAACTCAGAATTACTACGTATCTATGGTGTAGTTACGTATCTATGGTGTAGTGATTATCACGTCCGCCTAACACGCGGAAGGTCCCAGGTTCTAGACCTGGTAGATACATGTTTTGACCATAGTGATTGGACAATAAAATAAGCTAGATCTCTTGAAAAACTCAGAATTACTACGTATCTATGGTGTAGTTACGTATCGATGGTGTAGTGGTTATCACTTCCGCCTAACATGCGGAAGGTCCCAGGTTCGAGACCTGGTAGATACAAGTTTTGACCATAGTGATTGGGCATAAAAATAAGCTAGATCTCTTGAAAAACCCAGAATTACTACGTATCTATGGTGTAGTTACGTATCGATGGTGTAGTGGTTATCACGCCCGCTTCACACGCGGAAGGTCCCAGGTTCGAGCCCTGGTAGATACAAGTTTTGACCATCGTGATTGGGCATAAAAATAAGCTAGATCTCTTGAAAACCCCAGAATTACTACGTATCTACGTGTAGTTACGTATCGATGGTGTAGTGGTTATCACTTCCGCCTAACACGCGGAAGGTCCCAGGTTCGCGACCTGGTAGATACATGTTTTGACCATAGTGATTGGGCATAAAAATAAGCTAGATCTCTTGAAAAACTCAGAATTACTACGTATCTATGGTGTAGTTACGTATCTATGGTGTAGTTACGTATCTATGGTGTAGTTACGTATCTATGGTGTAGTGGTTATCACGTCCGCTTCACACGCGGAAGGTCCCAGGTTCGAGCCCTGGTAGATACAAGTTTTGACCATCGTGATTGGGCATAAAAATAAGCTAGATCTCTTGAAAAACCCAGAATTACTACGTATCTACGGTGTAGTTACGTATCTATGGTGTAGTGGTTATCACATCCGCTTCACACGCGGAAGGTCCCAGGTTCGAGCCCTGGTAGATACAAGTTTTGACCATCGTGATTGGGCATAAAAATAAGCTAGATCTCTTGAAAAACCCAGAATTACTACGTATCTACGTGTAGTTACGTATCGATGGTGTAGTGGTTATCACTTCCGCCTAACACGCGGAAGGTCCCAGATTCGAGACCTGGTAGATACATGTTTTGACCATAGTGATTGGGCATAAAAATAAGCTAGATCTCTTGAAAAACTCAGAATTACTACGTATCTATGGTGTGGTTACTTATCTATGGTGTAGTGGTTATCACGTCCGCCTAACACGCGGAAGGTCCCAGGTTCGAGACATGGTAGATAATGTTTTGACCATAGTGATTGGGCATAAAAATAAGCTAGATCTCTTGAAAAACTCAGAATTACTACGTATCTATGGTGTAGTTACGTATCTATGGTGTAGTGGTTATCACGTCCGCTTCAAACGCGGAAGGTCCCAGGTTCGAGCCCTGGTAGATACAAGTTTTGACCATAGTGATTGGGCATAAAAATAAGCTAGATCTCTTGAAAAACCCAGAATTACTACGTATCTACGTGTAGTTACGTATCGATGGTGTAGTGGTTATCACTTCCGCCTAACATGCGGAAGGTCCCAGGTTCGAGACCTGGTAGATACAAGTTTTGACCATAGTGATTGGGCATAAAAATAAGCTAGATCTCTTGAAAAACCCAGAATTGCTACGTATCTATGGTGTAGTTACGTATCGATGGTGTAGTGGTTATCACGCCCGCTTCACACGCGGAAGGTCCCAGGTTCGAGCCCTGGTAGATACAAGTTTTGACCATCGTGATTGGGCATAAAAATAAGCTAGATCTCTTGAAAAACCCAGAATTACTACGTATCTACGGTGTAGTTACGTATCTATGGTGTAGTGGTTATCACATCCGCTTCACACGCGGAAGGTCCCAGGTTCGAGCCCTGGTAGATACAAGTTTTGACCATAGTGATTGGGCATAAAAATAAGCTAGATCTCTTGAAAAACTCAGAATTACTACGTATCTATGGTGTAGTTACGTATCTATGGTGTAGTGGTTATCACGTCCGACTAACACGCGGAAAGTCCCAGGTTCGAGACCTGGTAGATACATGTTTTGACCATAGTGATTGGGCATAAAAATAAGCTAGATCTCTTGAAAAACTCAGAATTACTACGTATCTATGGTGTAGTTACGTATCTATGGTGTAGTGATTATCACGTCCGCCTAACACGCGGAAGGTCCCAGGTTCGAGACCTGGTAGATACATGTTTTGACCATAGTGATTGGACAATAAAATAAGCTAGATCTCTTGAAAAACTCAGAATTACTACGTATCTATGGTGTAGTGGTTATCACGTCCGCTTCACACGCGGAAGGTCCCAGGTTCGAGCCCTGGTAGATACAAGTTTTGACCATCGTGATTGGGCATAAAAATAAGCTAGATCTCTTGAAAAACCCAGAATTACTACGTATCTACGGTGTAGTTACGTATCTATGGTGTAGTTACGTATCTATGGTGTAGTGGTTATCACGTCCGCCTAACACGCGGAAGGTCCCAGGTTCGAGACCTGGTAGATAATGTTTTGACCATAGTGATTGGGCATAAAAATAAGCTAGATCTCTTGAAAAACTCAGAATTACTACGTATCTATGGTGTAGTTGCGTATCTATGGTGTAGTTACGTATCTATGGTGTAGTGGTTATCACATCCGCTTCACACGCGGAAGGTCCCAGGTTCGAGCCCTGGTAGATACAAGTTTTGACCATCGTGATTGGGCATAAAAATAAGCTAGATCTCTTGAAAAACCCAGAATTACTACGTATCTACGTGTAGTTACGTATCGATGGTGTAGTGGTTATCACTTCCGCCTAACACGCGGAAGGTCCCAGATTCGAGACCTGGTAGATACATGTTTTGACCATAGTGATTGGGCATAAAAATAAGCTAGATCTCTTGAAAAACTCAGAATTACTACGTATCTATGGTGTGGTTACTTATCTATGGTGTAGTGGTTATCACGTCCGCCTAACACGCGGAAGGTCCCAGGTTCGAGACATGGTAGATAATGTTTTGACCATAGTGATTGGGCATAAAAATAAGCTAGATCTCTTGAAAAACTCAGAATTACTACGTATCTATGGTGTAGTTACGTATCTATGGTGTAGTGGTTATCACGTCCGCTTCAAACGCGGAAGGTCCCAGGTTCGAGCCCTGGTAGATACAAGTTTTGACCATAGTGATTGGGCATAAAAATAAGCTAGATCTCTTG
Organism: Phalangium opilio; assembly: GCF_054372755.1. Lineage (NCBI taxonomy): Eukaryota > Metazoa > Arthropoda > Arachnida > Opiliones > Phalangiidae > Phalangium > Phalangium opilio. The sequence goes on from NW_028324185.1 coordinate 597,316, forward strand.
AAAAACCCAGAATTACTACGTATCTACGTGTAGTTACGTATCGATGGTGTAGTGGTTATCACTTCCGCCTAACATGCGGAAGGTCCCAGGTTCGAGACCTGGTAGATACAAGTTTTGACCATAGTGATTGGGCATAAAAATAAGCTAGATCTCTTGAAAAACCCAGAATTGCTACGTATCTATGGTGTAGTTACGTATCGATGGTGTAGTGGTTATCACGCCCGCTTCACACGCGGAAGGTCCCAGGTTCGAGCCCTGGTAGATACAAGTTTTGACCATCGTGATTGGGCATAAAAATAAGCTAGATCTCTTGAAAAACCCAGAATTACTACGTATCTACGGTGTAGTTACGTATCTATGGTGTAGTGGTTATCACATCCGCTTCACACGCGGAAGGTCCCAGGTTCGAGCCCTGGTAGATACAAGTTTTGACCATAGTGATTGGGCATAAAAATAAGCTAGATCTCTTGAAAAACTCAGAATTACTACGTATCTATGGTGTAGTTACGTATCTATGGTGTAGTGGTTATCACGTCCGACTAACACGCGGAAAGTCCCAGGTTCGAGACCTGGTAGATACATGTTTTGACCATAGTGATTGGGCATAAAAATAAGCTAGATCTCTTGAAAAACTCAGAATTACTACGTATCTATGGTGTAGTTACGTATCTATGGTGTAGTGATTATCACGTCCGCCTAACACGCGGAAGGTCCCAGGTTCGAGACCTGGTAGATACATGTTTTGACCATAGTGATTGGACAATAAAATAAGCTAGATCTCTTGAAAAACTCAGAATTACTACGTATCTATGGTGTAGTGGTTATCACGTCCGCTTCACACGCGGAAGGTCCCAGGTTCGAGCCCTGGTAGATACAAGTTTTGACCATCGTGATTGGGCATAAAAATAAGCTAGATCTCTTGAAAAACCCAGAATTACTACGTATCTACGGTGTAGTTACGTATCTATGGTGTAGTTACGTATCTATGGTGTAGTGGTTATCACGTCCGCCTAACACGCGGAAGGTCCCAGGTTCGAGACCTGGTAGATAATGTTTTGACCATAGTGATTGGGCATAAAAATAAGCTAGATCTCTTGAAAAACTCAGAATTACTACGTATCTATGGTGTAGTTGCGTATCTATGGTGTAGTTACGTATCTATGGTGTAGTGGTTATCACGTCCGCCTAACACGCGGAAGGTCCCAGGTTCGAGACATGGTAGATAATGTTTTGACCATAGTGATTGGGCATAAAAATAAGCTAGATCTCTTGAAAAACTCAGAATTACTACGTATCTATGGTGTAGTGGTTATCACGTCCGCTTCACACGCGGAAGGTCCCAGGTTCGAGCCCTGGTAGATAAAAGTTTTGACCATCGTGATTGGGCATAAAAATAAGCTAGATCTCTTGAAAACCCCAGAATTACTACGTATCTACGTGTAGTTACGTATCGATGGTGTAGTGGTTATCACTTCCGCCTAACACGCGGAAGGTCCCAGATTCGAGACCTAGTAGATACATGTTTTGACCATAGTGATTGGGCATAAAAATAAGCTAGATCTCTTGAAAAACTCAGAATTACTACGTATCTATGGTGTGGTTACTTATCTATGGTGTAGTTACGTATCTATGGTGTAGTGGTTATCACGTCCGCCTAACACGCGGAAGGTCCCAGGTTCGAGACATGGTAGATAATGTTTTGACCATAGTGATTGGGCATAAAAATAAGCTAGATCTCTTGAAAAACTCAGAATTACTACGTATCTATGGTGTAGTTACGTATCTATGGTGTAGTTACGTATCTATGGTGTAGTTACGTATCTATGGTGTAGTGGTTATCACGTCCGCTTCACACGCGGAAGGTCCCAGGTTCGAGCCCTGGTAGATACAAGTTTTGACCATCGTGATTGGGCATAAAAATAAGCTAGATCTCTTGAAAAACCCAGAATTACTACGTATCTACGGTGTAGTTACGTATCTATGGTGTAGTGGTTATCACATCCGCTTCACACGCGGAAGGTCCCAGGTTCGAGCCCTGGTAGATACAAGTTTTGACCATCGTGATTGGGCATAAAAATAAGCTAGATCTCTTGAAAAACCCAGAATTACTACGTATCTACGTGTAGTTACGTATCGATGGTGTAGTGGTTATCACTTCCGCCTAACACGCGGAAGGTCCCAGATTCGAGACCTAGTAGATACATGTTTTGACCATAGTGATTGGGCATAAAAATAAGCTAGATCTCTTGAAAAACTCAGAATTACTACGTATCTATGGTGTGGTTACTTATCTATGGTGTAGTTACGTATCTATGGTGTAGTGGTTATCACGTCCGCCTAACACGCGGAAGGTCCCAGGTTCGAGACATGGTAGATAATGTTTTGACCATAGTGATTGGGCATAAAAATAAGCTAGATCTCTTGAAAAACTCAGAATTACTACGTATCTATGGTGTAGTTACGTATCTATGGTGTAGTGGTTATCACGTCCGCTTCAAACGCGGAAGGTCCCAGGTTCGAGCCCTGGTAGATACAAGTTTTGACCATAGTGATTGGGCATAAAAATAAGCTAGATCTCTTGAAAAACCCAGAATTACTACGTATCTACGTGTAGTTACGTATCGATGGTGTAGTGGTTATCACTTCCGCCTAACACGCGGAAGGTCCCAGGTTCGAGACCTGGTAGATACAAGTTTTGACCATAGTGATTGGGCGTAAAAATAAGCTAGATCTCTTGAAAAACCCAGAATTACTACGTATCTATGGTGTAGTTACGTATCGATGGTGTAGTGGTTATCACGCCCGCTTCACACGCGGAAGGTCCCAGGTTCGAGCCCTGGTAGATACAAGTTTTGACCATCGTGATTGGGCATAAAAATAAGCTAGATCTCTTGAAAAACCCAGAATTACTACGTATCTACGGTGTAGTTACGTATCTATGGTGTAGTGGTTATCACATCCGCTTCACACGCGGAAGGTCCCAGGTTCGAGCCCTGGTAGATACAAGTTTTGACCATAGTGATTGGGCATAAAAATAAGCTAGATCTCTTGAAAAACCCAGAATTACTACGTATCTACGTGTAGTTACGTATCGATGGTGTAGTGGTTATCACTTCCGCCTAACATGCGGAAGGTCCCAGGTTCGAGACCTGGTAGATACAAGTTTTGACCATAGTGATTGGGCATAAAAATAAGCTAGATCTCTTGAAAAACCCAGAATTACTACGTATCTATGGTGTAGTTACGTATCGATGGTGTAGTGGTTATCACGCCCGCTTCACACGCGGAAGGTCCCAGGTTCGAGCCCTGGTAGATACAAGTTTTGACCATCGTGATTGGGCATAAAAATAAGCTAGATCTCTTGAAAAACCCAGAATTACTACGTATCTACGGTGTAGTTACGTATCTATGGTGTAGTGGTTATCACATCCGCTTCACACGCGGAAGGTCCCAGGTTCGAGCCCTGGTAGATACATGTTTTGACCATAGTGATTGGACAATAAAATAAGCTAGATCTCTTGAAAAACTCAGAATTACTACGTATCTATGGTGTAGTGGTTATCACGTCCGACTAACACGCGGAAAGTCCCAGGTTCGAGACCTGGTAGATACATGTTTTGACCATAGTGATTGGGCATAAAAATAAGCTAGATCTCTTGAAAAACTCAGAATTACTACGTATCTATGGTGTAGTTACGTATCTATGGTGTAGTGATTATCACGTCCGCCTAACACGCGGAAGGTCCCAGGTTCTAGACCTGGTAGATACATGTTTTGACCATAGTGATTGGACAATAAAATAAGCTAGATCTCTTGAAAAACTCAGAATTACTACGTATCTATGGTGTAGTTACGTATCTATGGTGTAGTGGTTATCACGTCCGCTTCACACGCGGAAGGTCCCAGGTTCGAGCCCTGGTAGATACAAGTTTTGACCATCGTGATTGGGCATAAAAATAAGCTAGATCTCTTGAAAAACCCAGAATTACTACGTATCTACGGTGTAGTTACGTATCTATGGTGTAGTTACGTATCTATGGTGTAGTGGTTATCACGTCCGCCTAACACGCGGAAGGTCCCAGGTTCGAGACCTGGTAGATAATGTTTTGACCATAGTGATTGGGCATAAAAATAAGCTAGATCTCTTGAAAAACTCAGAATTACTACGTATCTATGGTGTAGTTGCGTATCTATGGTGTAGTTACGTATCTATGGTGTAGTGGTTATCACGTCCGCTTCACACGCGGAAGGTCCCAGGTTCGAGCCCTGGTAGATAAAAGTTTTGACCATCGTGATTGGGCATAAAAATAAGCTAGATCTCTTGAAAACCCCAGAATTACTACGTATCTACGTGTAGTTACGTATCGATGGTGTAGTGGTTATCACTTCCGCCTAACACGCGGAAGGTCCCAGGTTCGCGACCTGGTAGATACATGTTTTGACCATAGTGATTGGGCATAAAAATAAGCTAGATCTCTTGAAAAACTCAGAATTACTACGTATCTATGGTGTAGTTACGTATCTATGGTGTAGTTACGTATCTATGGTGTAGTGGTTATCACGTCCGCTTCACACGCGGAAGGTCCCAGGTTCGAGCCCTGGTAGATACAAGTTTTGACCATCGTGATTGGGCATAAAAATAAGCTAGATCTCTTGAAAAACCCAGAATTACTACGTATCTACGTGTAGTTACGTATCGATGGTGTAGTGGTTATCACTTCCGCCTAACACGCGGAAGGTCCCAGATTCGAGACCTGGTAGATACATGTTTTGACCATAGTGATTGGGCATAAAAATAAGCTAGATCTCTTGAAAAACTCAGAATTACTACGTATCTATGGTGTGGTTACTTATCTATGGTGTAGTTACGTATCTATGGTGTAGTGGTTATCACGTCCGCCTAACACGCGGAAGGTCCCAGGTTCGAGACATGGTAGATAATGTTTTGACCATAGTGATTGGGCATAAAAATAAGCTAGATCTCTTGAAAAACTCAGAATTACTACGTATCTATGGTGTAGTTACGTATCTATGGTGTAGTGGTTATCACGTCCGCTTCAAACGCGGAAGGTCCCAGGTTCGAGCCCTGGTAGATACAAGTTTTGACCATAGTGATTGGGCATAAAAATAAGCTAGATCTCTTGAAAAACCCAGAATTACTACGTATCTACGTGTAGTTACGTATCGATGGTGTAGTGGTTATCACTTCCGCCTAACATGCGGAAGGTCCCAGGTTCGAGACCTGGTAGATACAAGTTTTGACCATAGTGATTGGGCATAAAAATAAGCTAGATCTCTTGAAAAACCCAGAATTACTACGTATCTATGGTGTAGTTACGTATCGATGGTGTAGTGGTTATCACGCCCGCTTCACACGCGGAAGGTCCCAGGTTCGAGCCCTGGTAGATACAAGTTTTGACCATCGTGATTGGGCATAAAAATAAGCTAGATCTCTTGAAAAACCCAGAATTACTACGTATCTACGGTGTAGTTACGTATCTATGGTGTAGTGGTTATCACTTCCGCCTAACACGCGGAAGGTCCCAGGTTCGAGACCTGGTAGATACATGTTTTGACCATAGTGATTGGGCATAAAAATAAGCTAGATCTCTTGAAAAACTCAGAATTACTACGTATCTATGGTGTGGTTACGTATCTATGGTGTAGTTACGTATCTATGGTGTAGTGGTTATCACGTCCGCCTAACACGCGGAAGGTCCCAGGTTCGAGACATGGTAGATAATGTTTTGACCATCGTGATTGGGCATAAAAATAAGATAGATCTCTTGAAAAACTCAGAATTACTACGTATCTATGGTGTAGTTACGTATCGATGGTGTAGTGGTTATCACGCCCGCTTCACACGCGGATGGTCCCAGGTTCGAGCCCTGGTAGATACAAGTTTTGACCATCGTGATTGGGCATAAAAATAAGCTAGATCTCTTGAAAAACCCAGAATTACTACGTATCTACGGTGTAGTTACGTATCTATGGTGTAGTGGTTATCACATCCATTTTCACACGCGGAAGGTCCCAGGTTCGAGCCCTGGTAGATACATGTTTTGACCATAGTGATTGGACAATAAAATAAGCTAGATCTCTTGAAAAACTCAGAATTACTACGTATCTATGGTGTAGTGGTTATCACGTCCGACTAACACGCGGAAAGTCCCAGGTTCGAGACCTGGTAGATACATGTTTTGACCATAGTGATTGGGCATAAAAATAAGCTAGATCTCTTGAAAAACTCAGAATTACTACGTATCTATGGTGTAGTTACGTATCTATGGTGTAGTGATTATCACGTCCGCCTAACACGCGGAAGGTCCCAGGTTCTAGACCTGGTAGATACATGTTTTGACCATAGTGATTGGACAATAAAATAAGCTAGATCTCTTGAAAAACTCAGAATTACTACGTATCTATGGTGTAGTTACGTATCTATGGTGTAGTGGTTATCACGTCCGCTTCACACGCGGAAGGTCCCAGGTTCGAGCCCTGGTAGATACAAGTTTTGACCATCGTGATTGGGCATAAAAATAAGCTAGATCTCTTGAAAAACCCAGAATTACTACGTATCTACGGTGTAGTTACGTATCTATGGTGTAGTTACGTATCTATGGTGTAGTGGTTATCACGTCCGCCTAACACGCGGAAGGTCCCAGGTTCGAGACCTGGTAGATAATGTTTTGACCATAGTGATTGGGCATAAAAATAAGCTAGATCTCTTGAAAAACTCAGAATTACTACGTATCTATGGTGTAGTTGCGTATCTATGGTGTAGTTACGTATCTATGGTGTAGTGGTTATCACGTCCGCTTCACACGCGGAAGGTCCCAGGTTCGAGCCCTGGTAGATAAAAGTTTTGACCATCGTGATTGGGCATAAAAATAAGCTAGATCTCTTGAAAACCCCAGAATTACTACGTATCTACGTGTAGTTACGTATCGATGGTGTAGTGGTTATCACTTCCGCCTAACACGCGGAAGGTCCCAGGTTCGCGACCTGGTAGATACATGTTTTGACCATAGTGATTGGGCATAAAAATAAGCTAGATCTCTTGAAAAACTCAGAATTACTACGTATCTATGGTGTAGTTACGTATCTATGGTGTAGTTACGTATCTATGGTGTAGTGGTTATCACGTCCGCTTCACACGCGGAAGGTCCCAGGTTCAAGCCCTGGTAGATACAAGTTTTGACCATCGTGATTGGGCATAAAAATAAGCTAGATCTCTTGAAAAACCCAGAATTACTACGTATCTACGGTGTAGTTACGTATCTATGGTGTAGTGGTTATCACATCCGCTTCACACGCGGAAGGTCCCAGGTTCGAGCCCTGGTAGATACAAGTTTTGACCATCGTGATTGGGCATAAAAATAAGCTAGATCTCTTGAAAAACCCAGAATTACTACGTATCTACGTGTAGTTACGTATCGATGGTGTAGTGGTTATCACTTCCGCCTAACACGCGGAAGGTCCCAGATTCGAGACCTGGTAGATACATGTTTTGACCATAGTGATTGGGCATAAAAATAAGCTAGATCTCTTGAAAAACTCAGAATTACTACGTATCTATGGTGTGGTTACTTATCTATGGTGTAGTTACGTATCTATGGTGTAGTGGTTATCACGTCCGCCTAACACGCGGAAGGTCCCAGGTTCGAGACATGGTAGATAATGTTTTGACCATAGTGATTGGGCATAAAAATAAGCTAGATCTCTTGAAAAACTCAGAATTACTACGTATCTATGGTGTAGTTACGTATCTATGGTGTAGTGGTTATCACGTCCGCTTCAAACGCGGAAGGTCCCAGGTTCGAGCCCTGGTAGATACAAGTTTTGACCATAGTGATTGGGCATAAAAATAAGCTAGATCTCTTGAAAAACCCAGAATTACTACGTATCTACGTGTAGTTACGTATCGATGGTGTAGTGGTTATCACTTCCGCCTAACATGCGGAAGGTCCCAGGTTCGAGACCTGGTAGATACAAGTTTTGACCATAGTGATTGGGCATAAAAATAAGCTAGATCTCTTGAAAAACCCAGAATTACTACGTATCTATGGTGTAGTTACGTATCGATGGTGTAGTGGTTATCACGCCCGCTTCACACGCGGAAGGTCCCAGGTTCGAGCCCTGGTAGATACAAGTTTTGACCATCGTGATTGGGCATAAAAATAAGCTAGATCTCTTGAAAAACCCAGAATTACTACGTATCTACGGTGTAGTTACGTATCTATGGTGTAGTGGTTATCACTTCCGCCTAACACGCGGAAGGTCCCAGGTTCGAGACCTGGTAGATACATGTTTTGACCATAGTGATTGGGCATAAAAATAAGCTAGATCTCTTGAAAAACTCAGAATTACTACGTATCTATGGTGTGGTTACGTATCTATGGTGTAGTTACGTATCTATGGTGTAGTGGTTATCACGTCCGCCTAACACGCGGAAGGTCCCAGGTTCGAGACATGGTAGATAATGTTTTGACCATCGTGATTGGGCATAAAAATAAGATAGATCTCTTGAAAAACTCAGAATTACTACGTATCTATGGTGTAGTTACATATCTATGGTGTAGTGGTTATCACGTCCGCCTAACACGCGGAAAGTCCCAGGTTCGAGACCTGGAAGATACATGTTTCTACCATCGTGATTGGACAATAAAATAAGCTAGATCTCATGGAAAACTCGCTATTAATATGTATCTATGGTGTAGTGGTTATCACGTCCGCTTCACACGCGGATGGTCCCAGGTTCGAGCCCTGGTAGATGCATTTTTTGACCATCGTGATTGGACATAAAAATAAGCTAGATCTCTTGAAAAACTCAGAATTACTACGTATCTATGGTGTAGTTACGTATCTATGGTGCAGTGGTTATCACGTCCGCCTAACACGCGGACGGTCCCAGGTTCGAGACCTGGTAGATACATGTGTTGACCATAGTGATTGGGCATAATAATAAGCTAGATCTCTTGAAAAACTCAGAATTACTACGTATCTATGGTGTAGTTACGTATCTATGGTGTAGTGGTTATCACGTCCGCCTAACACGCGGAAGGTCCCAGGTTCGAGACCTGGTAGATACATGTTTTGACCATAGTGATTGGGCATAAAAATAAGCTAGATCTCTTGAAAAACCTAGAATTACTACGTATCTATTGTGTAGTGGTTATGACGTCCGCTTCACACGCGGAAGGTCCCAGGTTCGAGCCCTGGTAGATACAAGTTTTGACCATAGTGATTGGGCATAAAAATAAGCTAGATCTCTTGAAAAACTCAGAATTACTACGTATCTATGGTGTAGTTACGTATCTATGGTGTAGTGGTTATAACGTCCGACTAACACGCGGAAAGTCCCAGGTTCGAGACCTGGTAGATACATGTTTTGACCATAGTGATTGGGCATAAAAATAAGCTAGATCTCTTGAAAAACTCAGAATTACTACGTATCTATGGTGTAGTTACGTATCTATGGTGTAGTGGTTATCACGTCCGCCTAACACGCGGAAGGTCCCAGGTTCGAGACCTGGTAGATACATGTTTTGACCATAGTGATTGGACAATAAAATAAGCTAGATCTCTTGAAAAACTCAGAATTACTACGTATCTATGGTGTAGTTACGTATCTATGGTGTAGTGGTTATCACGTCCGCTTCACACGCGGAAGGTCCCAGGTTCGAGCCCTGGTAGATACAAGTTTTGACCATCGTGATTGGGCATAAAAATAAGCTAGATCTCTTGAAAAACCCAGAATTACTACGTATCTACGGTGTAGTTACGTATCTATGGTGTAGTTACGTATCTATGGTGTAGTGGTTATCACGTCCGCCTAACACGCGGAAGGTCCCAGGTTCGAGACCTGGTAGATAATGTTTTGACCATAGTGATTGGGCATAAAAATAAGCTAGATCTCTTGAAAAACTCAGAATTACTACGTATCTATGGTGTAGTTGCGTATCTATGGTGTAGTTACGTATCTATGGTGTAGTGGTTATCACGTCCGCTTCACACGCGGAAGGTCCCAGGTTCGAGCCCAGGTAGATAAAAGTTTTGACCATCGTGATTGGGCATAAAAATAAGCTAGATCTCTTGAAAACCCCAGAATTACTACGTATCTACGTGTAGTTACGTATCGATGGTGTAGTGGTTATCACGTCCGCTTCACACGCGGAAGGTCCCAGGTTCGAGCCCTGGTAGATAAAAGTTTTGACCATCGTGATTGGGCATAAAAATAAGCTAGATCTCTTGAAAACCCCAGAATTACTACGTATCTACGTGTAGTTACGTATCGATGGTGTAGTGGTTATCACTTCCGCCTAACACGCGGAAGGTCCCAGGTTCGAGACATGGTAGATAATGTTTTGACCATAGTGATTGGGCATAAAAATAAGCTAGATCTCTTGAAAAACTCAGAATTACTACGTATCTGTGGTGTAGTTACGTATCTATGGTGTAGTGGTTATCACGTCCGCTTCAAACGCGGAAGGTCCCAGGTTCGAGCCCTGGTAGATACAAGTTTTGACCATCGTGATTGGGCATAAAAATAAGCTAGATCTCTTGAAAAACCCAGAATTACTACGTATCTACGGTGTAGTTACGTATCTATGGTGTAGTGGTTATCACATCCGCTTCACACGCGGAAGGTCCCAGGTTCGAGCCCTGGTAGGTACAAGTTTTGACCATCGTGATTGGGCATAAAAATAAGCTAGATCTCTTGAAAAACCCAGAATTACTACGTATCTACGGTGTAGTTACGTATCGATGGTGTAGTGGTTATCACGTCCTCCTAACACGTGGAAGGTCCGAAGTTCGAGACCTGGAAGATAAATGTTTTTACCGTCGTGATTGGACAATAAAATAAGCTAGATCTCATGGAAAACTCGCTATTACTATGTATCTATGGTGTAGTGGTTATCAAGTCCGTTTAACTCGCGGAAGGTCCCAGGGTCGAGGCTTGGAAGACACGTGTTTTGACCATAGTGATTGGGCATAATAATAAGCTAGATCTCTTGAAAAATTCAGGATTACTACGTATCTATGATGTAGTTACGTATCTATGGTGTAGTGGTTATCACGTCCGCCTAACACGCGGAAGGTCCCAGGTTCGAGACATGGTAGATAATGTTTTGACCATAGTGATTGGGCATAAAAATAAGCTAGATCTCTTGAAAAACTCAGAATTACTACGTATCTATGGTGTAGTTACGTATCTATGGTGTAGTGGTTATCACGTCCGCTTCACACGCGGAAGGTCCCAGGTTCGAGACCTGGAAGATACATGTTTTTACCATCGTGATTGGACAATAAAATAAGCTAGATCTCATGGAAAACTCGCTATTACTATGTATCTATGGTGTAGTGGTTATAACGTCCGCTTCACACGCGGAAGGTCCCAGGTTCGAGACCTGGTAGATACAAGTTTTAACCATAGTGATTGGGCATAAAAATAAGCTAGATCTCTTGAAAAACCCAGAATTACTACGTATCTACGTGTAGTTACGTATCGATGGTGTAGTGGTTATCACGCCCGCTTCACACGCGGAAGGTCCCAGGTTCGAGCCCTGGTAGATACAAGTTTTGACCATCGTGATTGGGCATAAAAATAAGCTAGATCTCTTGAAAAACTCAGAATTACTACGTATCTATGGTGTAGTGGTTATCACGTCCGCTTCAAACGCGGAAGGTCCCAGGTTCGAGCCCTGGTAGATACAAGTTTTGACCATAGTGATTGGGCATAAAAATAAGCTAGATCTCTTGAAAAACCCAGAGTTACTACGTATCTACGTGTAGTTACGTATCGATGGTGTAGTGGTTATCACTTCCGCCTAACACGCGGAAGGTCCCAGGTTCGAGACCTGGTAGATACAAGTTTTGACCATAGTGATTGGGCATAAAAATAAGCTAGATCTCTTGAAAAACCCAGAATTACTACGTATCTATGGTGTAGTTACGTATCGATGGTGTAGTGGTTATCACGCCCGCTTCACACGCGGAAGGTCCCAGGTTCGAGCCCTGGTAGATACAAGTTTTGACCATCGTGATTGGGCATAAAAATAAGCTAGATCTCTTGAAAAACTCAGAATTACTACGTATCTATGGTGTAGTTACGTATCTATGGTGTAGTGGTTATCACTTCCGCCTAACACGCGGAAGGTCCCAGATTCGAGACATGGTAGATAATGAGATAGTGATTGGGCATAAAAATAAGCTAGATCTCTTGAAAAACTCAGAATTACTAGGTATCTATGGTGTAGTTACGTATCGATGGTGTAGTGGTTATCACTTCCGCCTAACACGCGGAAGGTCCCAGATTCGAGACATGGTAGATAATGAGATAGTGATTGGGCATAAAAATAAGCTAGATCTCTTGAAAAACTCAGAATTACTACGTATCTATGGTGTGGTTACTTATCTATGGTGTAGTTACGTATCTATGGTGTAGTGGTTATCACGTCCGTCTAACACGCGGAAGGTCCCAGGTTCGAGACATGGTAGATAATGTTTTGACCATAGTGATTGGGCATAAAAATAAGCTAGATCTCTTGAAAAACTCAGAATTACTACGTATCTATGGTGTAGTTACGTATCTATGGTGTAGTGGTTATCACGTCCGCTTCAAACGCGGAAGGTCCCAGGTTCGAGCCCTGGTAGATACAAGTTTTGACCATAGTGATTGGGCATAAAAATAAGCTAGATCTCTTGAAAAACCCAGAATTACTACGTATCTACGTGTAGTTACGTATCGATGGTGTAGTGGTTATCACTTCCGCCTAACATGCGGAAGGTCCCAGGTTCGAGACCTGGTAGATACAAGTTTTGACCATAGTGATTGGGCATAAAAATAAGCTAGATCTCTTGAAAAACCCAGAATTACTACGTATCTATGGTGTAGTTACGTATCGATGGTGTAGTGGTTATCACGCCCGCTTCACACGCGGAAGGTCCCAGGTTCGAGCCCTGGTAGATACAAGTTTTGACCATCGTGATTGGGCATAAAAATAAGCTAGATCTCTTGAAAAACCCAGAATTACTACGTATCTACGGTGTAGTTACGTATCTATGGTGTAGTGGTTATCACATCCGCTACACACGCGGAAGGTCCCAGGTTCGAGCCCTGGTAGGTACAAGTTTTGACCATCGTGATTGGGCATAAAAATAAGCTAGATCTCTTGAAAAACCCAGAATTACTACGTATCTACGGTGTAGTTACGTATCGATGGTGTAGTGGTTATCACTTCCGCCTAACACGCGGAAGGTCCCAGGTTCGAGACCTGGTAGATACATGTTTTGACCATAGTGATTGGGCATAAAAATAAGCTAGATCTCTTGAAAAACTCAGAATTACTACGTATCTATGATGTAGTTACGTATCTATGGTGTAGTGGTTATCACGTCCGCCTAACACGCGGAAGGTCCCAGGTTCGAGACCAGGTAGGTACATGTTTTGACCATAGTGATTGGACAATAAAATAAGCTAGATCTCTTGAAAAACTCAGAATTACTACGTATCTATGGTGTAGTTACGTATCTATGGTGTAGTTTTTATCACGTCCGCTTCACACGCGGAAGGTCCCAGGTTCGAGCCCTGGTAGATACAAGTTTTGACCATCGTGATTGGGCATAAAAATAAGCTAGATCTCTTGAAAAACCCAGAATTACTACGTATCTACGGTGTAGTTACTTATCTATGGTGTAGTTACGTATCTATGGTGTAGTGGTTGTCACGTCCGCCTAACACGCGGAAGGTCCCAGGTTCGAGCCCTGGTAGATACAAGTTTTGACCATAGTGATTGGGCATAAAAATAAGCTAGATCTCTTGAAAAACTCAGAATTACTACGTATCTATGGTGTAGTTGCGTATCTATGGTGTAGTTACGTATCTATGGTGTAGTGGTTATCACGTCCGCTTCACACGCGGAAGGTCCCAGGTTCGAGCCCTGGTAGATAAAAGTTTTGACCATCGTGATTGGGCATAAAAATAAGCTAGATCTCTTGAAAACCCCAGAATTACTACGTATCTACGTGTAGTTACGTATCGATGGTGTAGTGGTTATCACTTCCGCCTACCACGCGGAAGGTCCCAGGTTCGCGACCTGGTAGATACATGTTTTGACCATAGTGATTGGGCATAAAAATAAGCTAGATCTCTTGAAAAACTCAGAATTACTACGTATCTATGGTGTAGTTACGTATCTACGGTGTAGTTACGTATCTATGGTGTAGTGGTTATCACATCCGCTTAACACGCGGAAGGTCCCAGGTTCGAGCCCTGGTAGATACAAGTTTTGACCATCGTGATTGGGCATAAAAATAAACTAGATCTCTTGAAAAACCCAGAATTACTACGTATCTACGGTGTAGTTACGTATCGATGGTGTAGTGGTTATCACTTCCGCCTAACACGCGGAAGGTCCCAGGTTCGAGACCTGGTAGATACATGTTTTGACCATAGTGATTGGGCATAAAAATAAGCTAGATCTCTTGAAAAACCCAGAATTACTACGTATCTACGTGTAGTTACGTATCGATGGTGTAGTGGTTATCACGCCCGCTTCACACGCGGAAGGTCCCAGGTTCAAGCCCTGGTAGATACAAGTTTTGACCATCGTGATTGGGCATAAAAATAAGCTAGATCTCTTGAAAAACCCAGAATTACTACGTATCTACGTGTAGTTTCGTATCGATGGTGTAGTGGTTATCACGCCCGCTTCACACGCGGAAGGTCCCAGGTTCGAGCCCTGGTAGATACAAGTTTTGACCATCGTGATTGGGCATAAAAATAAGCTTGATCTCTTGAAAAACCCAGAATTACTACGTATCTACGGTGCAGTTACGTATCGATGGTGTAGTGGTTATCACGTCCGCCTAACACGCGGAAGGTCCCAGGTTCGAGACCTGGTAAATACATGTTTGACCATAGGGATTGGGCATAAAAATCAGCTAGATCTCTTGAAAATATCAGTGAGAGCACTTATATATGGTGTAGTGGTTATCACGTCCGCCTAACACGCGGAAGGTCCGAAGTTCGAGACCTGGAAGATACATGTTTTTACCATCGTGATTGGACAATAAAATAAGCTAGATCTCATGGAAAACTCGCTATTACTATGTATCTATGGTGTAGTGGTTATCACGTCCGCTTCACACGCGGAAGGTCCCAGGTTCGAGCCCTGGTAGATACAAGTTTTAACCATAGTGATTGGGCATAAAAATAAGCTAGATCTCTTGAAAAACCCAGAATTACTACGTATCTACGTGTAGTTACGTATCGATGGTGTAGTGGTTATCACGCCCGCTTCACACGCGGAAGGTCCCAGGTTCGAGCCCTGGTAGATACAGGTTTTGACCATCGTGATGGGGCATAAAAATAAGCTAGATCTCTTGAAAAACCCAGAATTACTACGTATCTACGTGTAGTTACGTATCGATGGTGTAGTGGTTATCACTTCAGCCTAACACGCGGAAGGTCCCAGGTTCGAGCCCTGGTAGATACAAGTTTTGACCATCGTGATTGGGCATAAAAATAAGCTAGATCTCTTGAAAAACCCAGAATTACTACGTATCTACGTGTAGTTACGTATCGATGGTGTAGTGATTATCACTTCCGCCTAACACGCGGAAGGTCCCAGGTTCGAGCCCTGGTAGATACAAGTTTTGACCATCGTGATTGGGCATAAAAATAAGCTTGATCTCTTGAAAAACCCAGAATTACTACGTATCTACGGTGCAGTTACGTATCGATGGTGTAGTGGTTATCACGTCCGCCTAACACGCGGAAGGTCCCGGGTTCGAGACCTGGTAAATACATGTTTTGACCATAGGGATTGGGCATAAAAATCAGCTAGATCTCTTGAAAAACTCAGTGAGAGCACTTATATATGATGTAGTGGTTATCACGTCCGCCTAACACGAGGAAGGTCCGAAGTTCGAGACCTGGAAGATACATGTTTTTACCGTCGTGATTGGACAATAAAATAAGCTAGATCTCATGGAAAACTCGCTATTACTATGTATCTGTGGTGTAGTAGTTATCAAGTCCGCGTAACTCGCGGAAGGTCCCAGGTTCGAGACCTGGTAGATACATGTTTTGACCATAGTGATTGGGCATAAAAATAAGCTAGATCTCTTGATAAACTCAGAATTACTACGTATCTATGGTGTAGTTACGTATCTATGGTGTAGTGGTTATCACGTCCGCCTAACACGCGGAAGGTCCCAGGTTCGAGACCTGGTAGATACATGTTTTGACCATAGTGATTGGGCATAAAAATAAGCTAGATCTCTTGATAAACTCAGAATTACTACGTATCTATGGTGTAGTTACGTATCTATGGTGTAGTGGTTATCACGTCCGCCTAACACGCGGAAGGTCCCAGGTTCGAGACCTGGTAGATACATGTTTTGACCATAGGGATTGGGCATAAAAATCAGCTAGATCTCTTGAAAAACTCAGTGAGAGCACTTATATATGGTGTAGTGGTTATCACGTCCGCCTAACACGAGGAGGGTCCGAAGTTCGAGACCTGGAAGATACATGTTTTTACCATCGTGATTGCACAATAAAATAAGCTAGATCTCATGGAAAACTCGCTATTACTATGTATCTATGGTGTAGTGGTTATCAAGTCCGCGTAACTCGCGGAAGGTCCCAGGGTCGAGGCGTGGAAGATACGTGTTTCGACCATAGTGATTGGGCATAATAATAAGCTAGATCTCTTGAAAAACTCAGAATTACTACGTATCTATGGTGTAGTTACGTATCTATGGTGCAGTGGTTATCACGTCCGCCTAACACGCCGAAGGTCCCAGGTTCGAGACCTGGTAGATACATGTTTTGACCATAGTGATTGGGCATAAAAATAAGCTAGATCTCTTGAAAAACTCAGAATTACTACGTAACTATGGTGTAGTTACGTATCTATGGTGTAGTGGTTATCACGTCCGCCAAACACGCGGAAGGTCCCAGGTTCGAGACCTGGTAGATACATGTTTTGACCATCGTGATTGGGCATAAAAATAAGCTAGATCTCTTGAAAGACCCAGAATTACTACGTATCTACGGTGTAGTTACGTGTCGATGGTAAAGTGGGTATCACTTCCGCCTAACACGCGGAAGGTCCCAGGTTCGAGACCTGGTAGATACATGTTTTGACCATAGTGATTGGGCATAAAAATCAGCTAGATCTCTTGAAAAACTCAGTGAGAGCACTTATATATGGTGTAGTGGTTATCACGTCCTCCTAACACGTGGAAGGTCCGAAGTTCAAGACCTGGAAGATACATGTTTTTACCGTCGTGATTGGACAATAAAATAAGCTAGATCTCATGGAAAACTCGCTATTACTATGTATCTATGGTGTAGTGGTTATCAAGTCCGTTTAACTCGCGGAAGGTCCCAGGTTCGAGCCCTGGTAGATACAAGTTTTAACCATAGTGATTGGGCATAATAATAAGCTAGATCTCTTGAAAAATTCAGGATTACTACGTATCTATGATGTAGTTACGTATCTATGGTGTAGTGGTTATCACGTCCGCCTAACACGCGGAAGGTCCCAGGTTCGAGACCTGGTAGATACATGTTTTGACCATAGTGATTGGGCATAAAAATAAGCTAGATCTCTTGATAAACTCAGAATTACTACGTATCTATGGTGTAGTTACGTATCTATGGTGCAGTGGTTATCACGTCCGCCTAACACGCCGAAGGTCCCAGGTTCGAGACCTGGTAGATACATGTTTTGACCATAGTGATTGGGCATAAAAATAAGCTAGATTTCTTGATAAACTCAGAATTACTACGTATCTATGGTGTAGTTACGTATCTATGGTGTGGTTGTTATCAAGTCCGCGTAACTCGCGGAAGGTCCCAGGGTCGAGGCCTGGAAGACACGTGTTTTGACTATAGTGATTGGGCATAATAATAAGCTAGATCTCTTGAAAAACTCAGAATTACTACGTATCTATGGTGTAGTTACGTATCTATGGTGTAG
This sequence comes from Phalangium opilio, assembly GCF_054372755.1. Taxonomy (NCBI): domain Eukaryota; kingdom Metazoa; phylum Arthropoda; class Arachnida; order Opiliones; family Phalangiidae; genus Phalangium; species Phalangium opilio. The sequence goes on from NW_028324185.1 coordinate 615,312, forward strand.
TGGTTATCACGTCCGCCTAACACGCGGAAGGTCCCAGGTTCGAGCCCTGGTAGATACAAGTTTTGACCATCGTGATTGGGCATAAAAATAAGCTAGATCTCTTGAAAAACCCAGAATTACTACGTATCTACAGTGTAGTTACGTATCGATGTTGTAGAGGTTATCACTTCCGCCTAACACGCGGAAGGTCCCAGGTTCGAGCCCTGGTAGATACGAGTTTTGACCATCGTGATTGGGCATAAAAATAAGCTAGATCTCTTGAAAAACCCAGAATTTCTGCGTATCTACGGTGTAGTTACGAATCGATGGTGTAGTGGTTATCACGTCCGCCTAACAAGCGGAAGGTCCCAGGATCGAGACCTGGTAAATACATGTTTTGACCATAGTGATTGGGCATAAAAATAAGCTAGATCTCTTGAAAAACTCAGAATTACTACGTATCTATGGTGTAGTTACGTATCTATGGTGCAGTGGTTATCACGTCCGCATAACACGCCGAAGGTCCCAGGTTCGAGACCTGGTAGATACATGTTTTGACCATAGTGATTGGGCATAAAAATAAGCTAGATCTCTTGAAAAACTCAGAATTACTACGTATCTATGGTGTAGTGGTTATCACGTCCGCCTAACACGCGGAAGGTCCCAGGTTCGAGACCTGGTTCATACATGTTTTGACCATAGTGATTGGGCATAAAAATATGCTAGATCTCTTGAAAAACTCAGAATTACTACGTATCTATGGTGTAGTTACGTATCTATGGTGTAGTTACGTATCTATGGTGTAGTGGTTATCACGTCCGCTTCGCACGCGGAAGGTCCCAGGTTCGAGCGCTGGTAGATACAAGTTTTCACCATCGTGATTGAGCATAAAAATAAGCTAGATCTCTTGATAAACCCAGAATTACTACGTATCTACGGTGTAGTTACGTATCGATGTTGTAGAGGTTATCACTTCCGCCTAACACGCGGAAGGTCCCAGGTTCGAGCCCTGGTAGATACAAGTTTTGACCATAGTGATTGGGCATAAAAATCAGCTAGATCTCTTGAAAAACTCAGTGAGAGCACTTATATATGGTGTAGTGGTTATCACGTCCGCCTAACACGAGGAAGGTCCGAAGTTCGAGACCTGGAAGATACATATTTTTACCGTCGTGATTGGACAATAAAATAAGCTAGATCTCATGGAAAACTCGCTATTACTATGTATCTGTGGTGTAGTGGTTATCAAGTCCGCGTAACTCGCGGAAGGTCCCAGGGTCGAGGCCTGGAAGATACGTGTTTTGACCATAGTGATTGGGCATAATAATAAGCTAGATCTCTTGAAAAACTAAGAATTACTACGTATCTATGGTGTAGTTACGTATCTATGGTGTAGTGGTTATCACGTCCGCCTAACACGCGGAAGGTCCCAGGTTCGAGACCTGGTAGATACATGTTTTGACCATAGTGATTGGGCATAAAAATAAGCTAGATCTCTTGATGAACTCAGAATTACTACGTATCTATGGTGTAGTTACGTATCTATGGTGCAGTGGTTATCACGTCCGCATAACACGCCGAAGGTCCCAGGTTCTAGACCTGGTAGATACATGTTTTGACCATAGTGATTGGGCATAAAAATAAGCTAGATCTCTTGATAAACTCAGAATTACTACGTATCTATGGTGTAGTTACGTATCTATGGTGTCGTTGTTATCAAGTCCGCGTAACTCGCGGAAGGTCCCAGGGTCGAGGCCTGGAAGACACGTGTTTTGACCATAGTGATTGGGCATAATAATAAGCTAGATCTCTTGAAAAACTCAGAATTACTACGTATCTATGGTGTAGTTACGTATCTATGGTGTAGTGGTTATCACGTCCGCCTAACACGCGGAAGGTCCCAGGTTCGAGACCTGGTTCATACATGTTTTGACCATAGTGATTGGGCATAAAAATAAGCTAGATCTCTTGAAAAACTCAGAATTACTACGTATCTATGGTGTAGTTACGTATCGATGTTGTAGAGGTTATCACTTCCGCCTAACACGCGGAAGGTCCCAGGTTCGAGCCCTGGTAGATACAAGTTTTGACCATCGTGATTGGGCATAAAAATAAGCTAGATCTCTTGAAAAACCCAGAATTTCTACGTATCTACGGTGTAGTTACGTATCGATGGTGTAGTGGTTATCACGTCCGCCTAACAAGGGGAAGGTCCCAGGATCGAGACCTGGTAAATACATGTTTTGACCATAGTGATTGGGCATAAAAATCAGATAGATCTCTTGAAAAACTCAGTGAGAGCACATATATATATTGTAGTGGTTATCACGTCCGCCTAACACGAGGAAGGTCCGAAGTTCGAGACCTGGAAGATACATGTTTTTACCATCGTAATTGGACAATAAAATAAGCTAGATCTCATGGAAAACTCGCTATTACTATGTATCTATGGTGTAGTGGTTATCAAGTCCGCGTAACTCGCGGAAGGTCCCAGGGTCGAGGCCTGGAAGATACGTGTTTTGACCATAGTGATTGGGCCCAATAATAAGCTAGATCTCTTGAAAAACTCAGAATTACTACGTATCTATGGTGTAGTTACGTATCTATGGTGTAGCGGTTATCACGTCCGCCTAACACGCGGAAGGTCCCAGGTTCGAGACCTGGTAGATACATGTTTTGACCATAGTGATTGGGCATAAAAATAAGCTAGATCTCTTGAAAAACCCAAAATTACTACGTATCTATTGTGTAGGGGTTATGACGTCCGCTTCACACGCGGAAGGTCCCAGGTTCGAGCCCTGGTAGATACAAGTTTTGACCATCGTGATTGGGCATAAAAATAAGCTAGATCTCTTGAAAAACCCAGAATTACTACGTATCTACGGTGTAGTTACGTATCGATGGTGTAGTAGTTATCACTTCCGCCTAACACGCGGAAGGTCCCAGGTTCGAGACCTGGTAGATGCATGTTTTGACCATAGTGATTGGGCATAAAAATCAGCTAGATCTCTTGAAAAACTCAGTGAGAGCACTTATATATTGTGTAGTGGTTATCACGTCCTCCTAACACGTGGAAGGTCCGAAGTTCGAGACCTGGAAGATACATGTTTTTACCGTCGTTATTGGACAATAAAATAAGCTAGATCTCATGGAAAACTCGCTGTTACTATGTATCTATGGTGTAGTGGTTATCAAGTCCACGTAACTCGCGGAAGGTCCCAGGGTCGAGGCCTGGAAGACACGTGTTTTGACCATAGTGATTGGGCATAATAAGAAGCTAGATCTCTTGAAAAACTCAGGATTACTACGTATCTATGGTGTAGTTACGTATCTATGGTGTAGTGGTTATCACGTCCGCCTAACACGCGGAAGGTCCCAGGTTCGAGACCTGGTAGAGACATGTTTTGACCATAGTGATTGGGCATAAAAATAAGCTAGATCTCTTGAAAAACTCAGAATTACTACGTAACTATGGTGTAGTTACGTATCTATGGTGTAGTGGTTATCACGTCCGCCTAACACGCGGAAGGTCCCAGGTTCGAGACCTGGTAGATACATGTTTGGACCATCGTGATTGGGCATAAAAATAAGCTAGATCTCTTGAAAGACCCAGAATTACTACGTATCTATTGTGTAGTGGTTATGACGTCCGCTTCACACGCGGAAGGTCCCAGGTTCGAGCCCTGGTAGATACAAGTTTTGACCATCGTGATTGGGCATAAAAATAAGCTAGATCTCTTGAAAACCCAGAATTACTACGTATCTACGGTGTAGTTACGTATCGATGGTGTAGTAGTTATCACTTCCGCCTAACACGCGGAAGGTCCTAGGTTCGAGACCTGGTAGATGCATGTTTTGACCATAGTGATTGGGCATAAAAATCAGCTAGATCTCTTGAAAAACTCAGTGAGAGCACTTATATATTGTGTAGTGGTTATCACGTCCTCCTAACACGTGGAAGGTCCGAAGTTCGAGACCTGGAAGATACATGTTTTTACCGTCGTGATTGGACAATAAAATAAGCTAGATCTCATGGAAAACTCGCTGTTACTATGTATCTATGGTGTAGTGGTTATCAAGTCCAGGTAACTCGCGGAAGGTCCCAGGGTCGAGGCCTGGAAGACACGTGTTTTGACCATAGTGATTGGGCATAAAAATAAGCTAGATCTCTTGAAAAACTCAGAATTACTACGTAACTATGGTGTAGTTACGTATCTATGGTGTAGTGGTTATCACGTCCGCCTAACACGCGGAAGGTCCCAGGGTCGAGACCTGGTAGATACATGTTTGGACCATCGTGATTGGGCATAAAAATAAGCTAGATTTCTTGAAAGACCCAGAATTACTACGTATCTACGGTGTAGTTACGTATCGATGGTGTAGTGGTTATCACTTCCGCCTAACACGCGGAAGGTCCCAGGTTCGAGACCTGGTAGATACATGTTTTGACCATAGTGATTGGGCATAAAAATAAGCTAGATCTCTTGAAAAACCCGAAATTACTACGTATCTATTGTGTAGTGGTTATGACGTCCGCTTCACACGCGGAAGGTCCCAGGTTCGAGCCCTGGTAGATACAAGTTTTGACCATCGTGATTGGGCATAAAAATAAGCTAGATCTCTTGAAAAACCCAGAATTACTACGTATCTACGGTGTAGTTACGTATCGATGGTGTAGTAGTTATCACTTCCGCCTAAAACGCGGAAGGTCCCAGGTTCGAGACCTGGTAGATGCATGTTTTGACCATAGTGATTGGGCATAGAAATCAGCTAGATCTCTTGAAAAATTCAGTGAGAGCACTTATATATGGTGTAGTGGTTATCACGTCCTCCTAACACGTGGAAGGTGCGAAGTTCGAGACCTGGAAGATACATGTTTTTACCGTCGTGATTGGACAATAAAATAAGCTAGATCTCATGGAAACTCGCTATTACTATGTATCTATGGTGTAGTGGTTATCAAGTCCGCGTAACTCGCGGAAGGGCCCAGGATCGAGGCCTGGAAGACACGTGTTTTGACCATAGTGATTGGGCATAATAATAAGCTAGATCTCTTGAAAAACTCAGGATTACTACGTATCTATGGTTTAGTTACGTATCTATGGTGTAGTGGTTATCACGTCCGCCTAACACGCGGAAGGTCCCAGGTTCGAGACCTGGTAGATACATGTTTTGACCATAGTGATTGGGCATAAAAATAAGCTAGATCTCTTGATAAACTCAGAATTACTACGTATCTATGGTGTAGTTACGTATCTATGGTGCAGTGGTTATCACGTCCGCTCTACACGCCGAAGGTCCCAGGTTCGAGACCTGGTAGATACATGTTTTGACCATCGTGATTGGGCATAAAAATAAGCTAGATCTCTTGAAAAACTCAGAATTACTACGTAACTATGGTGTAGTTACGTATCTATGGTGTAGTGGTTATCACGTCCGCCTAACACGCGTAAGGTCCCAGGTTCGAGACCTGGTAGTTACATGTTTTGACCATCGTGATTGGGCATAAAAATAAGCTAGATCTCTTGAAAGACCCAGAATTACTACGTATCTACGGTGTAGTTACGTATCGATGGTGTAGTGGTTATCACTTCCGCCTAACACGCGGAAGGTCCCAGGTTCGAAACCTGGTAGATACATGTTTTGACCATAGTGATTGGGCATAAAAATCAGCTAGATCTCTTGAAAAACTCAGTGAGAGCACTTATATATGGTGTAGTGGTTATCACGTCCTCCTAACACGTGGAAGGTCCGAAGTTCGAGACCTGGAAGATACATGTTTTTACCGTCGTGATTGGACAATAAAATAAGCTAGATCTCATGGAAAACTCGCTATTACTATGTATCTATGGTGTAGTGGTTATCAAGTCCGCGTAACTCGCGGAAGGTCCCAGGGTCGAGGCATGGAAGACACGTGTTTTGACCATAGTGATTGGGCATAATAATAATAAGCTAGATCTCTTGAAAAATTCAGGATTACTACGTATCTATGATGTAGTTACGTATCTATGGTGTAGTGGTTATCACATCCGCCTAACACGCGGAAAGTCCCAGGTTCGAGACCTGGTAGATACATGTTTTGACCATAGTGATTGGGCATAAAAATAAGCTAGATCTCTTGATAAACTCAGAATTACTACGTATCTATGGTGTAGTTACGTATCTATGGTGCAGTGGTTATCACGTCCGCCTAACACGCCGAAGGTCCCAGGTTCGAGACCTGGTAGATACATGTTTTGACCATAGTGATTGGGCATAAAAATAAGCTAGATCTCTTGATAAACTCAGAATTACTACGTATCTATGGTTTAGTTACGTATCTATGGTGTAGTTGTTATCAAGTCCGCGTAACTTGCGGAAGGTCCCAGGGTCGAGGCCTGGAAGACACGTGTTTTGACCATAGTGATTGGGCATAATAATAAGCTAGATCTCTTGAAAAACTCAGAATTACTACGTATCTATGGTGTAGTTACGTATCTATGGTGTAGTGGTTATCACGTCCGCCTAACACGCGGAAGGTCCCAGGTTCGAGACCTGGTTCATACATGTTTGGACCATAGTGATTGGGCATAAAAATAAGCTAGATCTCTTGAAAAACCCAGAATTACTACGTATCTACGGTGTAGTTACGTATCGATGGTGTAGTGGTTATCACGTCCGCCTAACAAGGGGAAGGTCCCAGGATCGAGACCTGGTAAATACATGTTTTGACCATAGTGATTGGGCATAAAAATCAACTAGATCTCTTGAAAAACTCAGTGAGAGCACTTATATATTGTGTAGTGGTTATCACGTCCTCCTAACACGTGGAAGGTCCGAAGTTCGAGACCTGGAAGATACATGTTTTTACCGTCGTGATTGGACAATAAAATAAGCTAGATCTCATGGAAAACTCGCTGTTACTATGTATCTATGGTGTAGTGGTTATCAAGTCGACGTAACTCGCGGAAGGTCCCAGGGTCGAGGCCTGGAAGACACGTGTTCTGACCATAGTGATTGGGCATAATAATAAGCTAGATCTCTTGAAAAACTCAGGATTACTACGTATCTATGGTGTAGTTACGTATCTATGGTGTAGTGGTTATCACGTCCGCCTAACACGCGGAAGGTCCCAGGTTCGAGACCTGGTAGATACATGTTTTGACCATAGTGATTGGGCATAAAAATAAGCTAGATCTCTTGAAAAACTCAGAATTACTACGTAACTATGGTGTAGTTACGTATCTATGGTGTAGTGGTTATCACGTCCGTCTAACACGCGGAAGGTCCCAGGTTCGAGACCTGGTAGATACATGTTTGGCCCATCGTGATTGGGCATAAAAATAAGCTAGATCTCTTGAAAGACCCAGAATAACTACGTATCTATTGTGTAGTGGTTATGACGTCCGCTTCACACGCGGAAGGTCCCAGGTTCGAGCCCTGGTAGATACAAGTTTTGACCATCGTGATTGGGCATAAAAATAAGCTAGATCTCTTGAAAAACCCACAATTACTACGTATCTACGGTGTAGTTACGTATCGATGGTGTAGTAGTTATCACTTCCGCCTAACACGCGGAAGGTCCCAGGTTCGAGACCTGGTAGATGCATGTTTTGACCATAGTGATTGGGCATAAAAATCAGCTAGATCTCTTGAAAAACTCAGTGAGAGCACTTATATATTGTGTAGTGGTTATCACGTCCTCCTAACACGTGGAAGGTCCGAAGTTCGAGACCTGGAAGATACATGTTTTTACCGTCGTTATTGGACAATAAAATAAGCTAGATCTCATGGAAAACTCGCTGTTACTATGTATCTATGGTGTAGTGGTTATCAAGTCCACGTAACTCGCGGAAGGTCCCAGGGTCGAGGCCTGGAAGACACGTGTTTTGACCATAGTGATTGGGCATAATAAGAAGCTAGATCTCTTGAAAAACTCAGGATTACTACGTATCTATGGTGTAGTTACGTATCTATGGTGTAGTGGTTATCACGTCCGCCTAACACGCGGAAGGTCCCAGGTTCGAGACCTGGTAGAGACATGTTTTGACCATAGTGATTGGGCATAAAAATAAGCTAGATCTCTTGAAAAACTCAGAATTACTACGTAACTATGGTGTAGTTACGTATCTATGGTGTAGTGGTTATCACGTCCGCCTAACACGCGGAAGGTCCCAGGTTCGAGACCTGGTAGATACATGTTTGGACCATCGTGATTGGGCATAAAAATAAGCTAGATTTCTTGAAAGACCCAGAATTACTACGTATCTACGGTGTAGTTACGTATCGATGGTGTAGTGCAAGGGGGGCCCATACGCGCTTTTCGCGCGTCGAGTTTTCGATTTTCCAGACAACCAGCGCATTGGTTTACAAAGCTAGCACGGAGTGGCTTATAAAATATCTTATGTATGTCTGTCAGCCATCCAGTCTTTTCAGAAACAGCGTTATAGTTTAAATGTTGTACAAATAATTTTTGTGCGAGTATTTTTTAATTATGAATTTTAGTTGATCGGTTAATGTGTTTATAAGAGTAAAAATAACTATAAATATAGGCACAGTAAATTTAGTAGTAGTTAGAATAAAGTTTTATTTCAGGTGCCTGCACATGGTACAAAATAACAATAACTATTCTAGTATATTAATTAGTGCAAACTATTGTTTATAATAATTATAATTGATTATTATTAATATTGTCATTATTCTATCTCGTGATACATGACAAGCTGAATCGACCGGTGCCCAAGCCAAAGCCGAGGCTTACCGGATATTTTAATACGTGACAAATTATAGTCAAAACAAAATCACTGGCCGTTAGCTTCAAAGCCAAAAATAATATTAATGGTAGTCTTAAATAACTATTATATTATTTACTTGAGATTCTCGTGTATATTTACCCGGAACAACTCTTACCGACCAGGGCCGTGACTCACTCACCCGACTCCCGAAGTATGTTGTCGGAGCCTCGGACTCTAGATCTCGCGGAGGATATTTGCCGTTTCGCGCCCAAAAGTATCGGCCAGGAACCGTTAACCGTTTAGCGAAAGATTTCTCTCTCCCCACTTTCATCACACGTGACACTTCGCCCTCTCAATCCTCAAGCGGTACGCGTCGCCTTGTTTCGTATGTTTTGAGATATTTCTACCTCTCGCGCCTAGCTCCGAAAAACCGAGATTTTTTGCGCATATACAGACCTTGGGTGTAGTGGTTATCACTTCCGCCTAACACGCGGAAGGTCCCAGTTTCGAGACCTGGTAGATACATGTTTTGACCATAGTGATTGGGCATAAAAATAAGCTAGATCTCTTGAAAAACCCGAAATTACTACGTATCTATTGTGTAGTGGTTATGACGTCCGCTTCACACGCGGAAGGTCCCAGGTTCGAGCCCTGGTAGATACAAGTTTTGACCATCGTGATTGGGCATAAAAATAAGCTAGATCTCTTGAAAAATTCAGTGAGAGCACTTATATAAGGTGTAGTGGTTATCACGTCCTCCTAACACGTGGAAGGTCCGAAGTTCGAGACCTGGAAGATACATGTTTTTAACGTCGTGATTGGACAATAAAATAAGCTAGATCTCATGGAAAACTCGCTATTACTATGTATCTATGGTGTAGTGGTTATCAAGTCCGCGTAACTCGCGGAAGGTCCCAGGGTCGAGGCCTGGAAGACACGTGTTTTGACCATAGTGATTGGGCATAATAATAAGCTAGATCTCTTGAAAAACTCAGGATTACTACGTATCTATGGTTTAGTTACGTATCTATGGTGTAGTGGTTATCACGTCCGCCTAACACGCGGAAGGTCCCAGGTTCGAGACCTGGTAGATACATGTTTTGACCATAGTGAATGGGCATAAAAATAAGCTAGATCTCTTGATAAACTCAGAATTACTACGTATCTATGGTGTAGTTACGTATCTATGGTGCAGTGGTTATCACGTCCGCTTTACACGCCGAAGGTCCCAGGTTCGAGACCTGGTAGATACATGTTTTGACCATCGTGATTGGGCATAAAAATAAGCTAGATCTCTTGAAAAACTCAGAATTACTACGAAATTTTAGTGTAGTTACGTATCTATGGTGTAGTGGTTATCACGTCCGCCTAACACGCCGAAGGTCCCAGGTTCGAGACCTGGTAGATACATGTTTTGACCATAGTGATTGGGCATAAAAATAAGCTAGATCTCTTGATAAACTCAGAATTACTACGTATCTATGGTGTAGTTACGTATCTATGGTGTAGTTGTTATCAAGTCCGCGTAACTCGCGGAAGGTCCCAGGGTCGAGGCCTGGAAGACACGTGTTTTGACCATAGTGATTGGGCATAATAATAAGCTAGATCTCTTGAAAAACTCAGAATTACTACGTATCTATGGTGTAGTTACGTATCTATGGTGTAGTTACGTATCTATGGTGTAGTGGTTATCACGTCCGCCTAACACGCGGAAGGTCCCAGGTTCGAGACCTGGTTCATACATGTTTGGACCATAGTGATTGGGCATAAAAATAAGCTAGATCTCTTGAAAAACCCAGAACTACTACGTATCTACGGTGTAGTTACGTATCGATGTTGTAGAGGTTATCACTTCCGCCTAACACGCGGAAGGTCCCAGGTTCGAGCCCTGGTAGATACAAGTTTTGACCATCGTGATTGGGCATAAAAATAAGCTAGATCTCTTGAAAAACCCAGAATTTCTACGTATCTACGGTGTAGTTACGTATCGATGGTGTAGTGGTTATCACGTACGCCTAACAAGCGGAAGGTCCCAGGATCGAGACCTGGTAAATACATGTTTTGACCATAGTGATTGGGCATAAAAATCAGCTAGATCTCTTGAAAAACTCAGTGAGAGCACTTATATATGGTGTAGTGGTTATCACGTCCACCTAACACGATGAAGGTCCGAAGTTCGAGACCTGGAAGATACATGTTTTTACCATCGTGATTGGACAATAAAATAAGCTAGATCTCATGGAAAACTCGCTATTACTATGTATCTATGGTGTAGTGGTTATCAAGTCCGCGTAACTCGCGGAAGGTCCCAGGGTCGAGGCCTGGAAGATACGTGTTTTGACCATAGTGATTGGGCATAATATTAAGCTAGATCTCTTGAAAAACCCAAAATTACTACGTATCTATTGTGTAGTGGTTATCACGTCCGCTTCACACGCGGAAGGTCCCAGGTTCGAGCCCTGGTAGATACAAGTTTTGACCATCGTGATTGGGCATAAAAATAAGCTAGATCTCTTGAAAAACCCAGAATTACTACGTATCTACGGTGTAGTTACGTATCGATGGTGTAGTGGTTATCACGTCCGCCTAACACGAGGAAGGTCCGAAGTTCGAGACCTGGAAGATGCTCTCTAATATAAAAAACTTTTCCAAACATTGTATTTATGCATTTTTAATGACGCATAAAAGATCTTTTACTAAAACAAACACCGAGCTTGGCAGGACTCGAACCTGGAATGTTCTGCTCCGTAGGCAAACGCGTTATCCATTGCGCCACAAGCCCGTTAGCTGTTTATCTAGATGCTATTGAAGTATTGCAATATTATAAATTTCCCTTCCGTTATACTCTAATTACCATCTTTAAATGTTAATACCGAGCTGGCCACGACTCGAACCTGGAATTTTCTGCTACGTAGGCAGACGCGTTATCCATTGCGCCACAAGCCCGTTAGCTTTTTATCTAGATGCTATTGAAGCATTGCAATATTATAAATTTCCCTTTCGTTATACTCTAATTCCAATCTTTAAATGTTAATACCGAGCTTGCCAGGACTCGAACCTGGAATTTTTTGCTCCGTAGGCAGACGCGTTATCCATTGCGCCACAAGCCCGTTAGCTGTTTATCTATATGCTATTGAAGCATTGCAATATTATAAATTTCCCTTCCGTTATACTCTAATTATCATCTTTAAATGTTAGTACCGAGCTCGCCAGGACTCGAACCTGGAATCTTCTGCTCCGCAGGCAGACGCGTAATCCATTACGCTACAAGCACTTGCTTTCTACCATAAAAAACTTTTCCAAACATTGTATTTATGCATTTTTTATGACGCATAAAAGACCTTTCACTAAAATAAACACCGAGCTTGCCAGGACTCGAACCTGGAATCTTCTGCTTCGAAGGCAGATGCTCGCGTTATCCATTGCGCCACAAGCCCGTTAGCTGTTTATCTAGATGCTATTGAAGCATTGCAATATTATAAATTTCCCTTCCGTTATACTCTAATTATCATCTTTAAGTGTTAATACCGATCTCGCCAGGACTCGAACCTGGAATTTTCTGCTCCGTAGGCAGACGCGTTATCCATTACGCTACAAGCTCGTTAGCTGTTTACCTAGATGCTATTGAAGCATTCCAATATTATAAATTTCCCTTCCGTTATACTCTAATTATCATCTTTAAATGTTAATACCGAGCTCGCCAGGACTCGAACCTGGAATCTTCTGCTCCGTTACAGACGCGTAATCCATTGCGAGACAAGCCCGTTAGAGGTCGATCAAAATGCTATTGAGGCATTGCAATATTATAAATTTCTCCTACGTTGTACTCTAATAATCATCTTTAAATTTTTATTCCGAGATTGCCAAGACTCGAACCTGGAACCCTCTGCTTCGAAGCCATACGCTTTATCCATAACGCTACAAGCTCTTGCTCCGTATTATAAACAACTTTTCCAAACATTGCATTTATGCATTTTTTATGACGCATAAAGATCTTTTACAAAACAAACACCGAGCTTGCCAGGACTCGAACCTGGAATCTTCTGCTCCGTAGGCAGACCCGTTATCCATTGCGCCACAAGCCCGTTAGCTGCTTATCTAGATGCTATTGAAGCATTGCAACATTATAAATTTCCCTTCCGTTATACTCTAATTATATTCTTTAAATGATAATACCGATCTCGCCTGGACTCGAACCTGGAATTTTCTGCTCCGTAGGCAGACGCGTTATCCATTGCGCCACAAGCCCGTTAGCTGTTTATCTAGATGCTATTGAAGCATTGCAATATTATAAATTTCCCTTCCGTTATACTCTAATTATCATCTTTAAATGTTAATACCGAGCTCGCCAGGATTCGAACCTGGAATCTTCTGCTCCGTTGCAGACGCGTAATCCATTGTGCTACAAGCCCGTTAGAGGTCGATCAAAATGCTATTGAGGCATTGCAATATTATAAATTTCTCCTACGTTGTACTCTAATAATCATCTTTATGTGTTTATTCCGAGATTGCCAAGAGTCGAACCTGGAACCTTCTGCTTCGAAGCCAGACGCTTTATCAATTACGCTACAAGCTCTTGCTCCGTATTATAAACAACTTTTCCAAACATTGTATTTATGCATTTTTTATGACGCATAAAGATCTTTTACTAAAACAAACACCAAGGTTGCCAAAACTCGAACCTGGAATCTTCTGCTCTGTTGCAGACGCGTAATCCATTGTGCTACAAGCCCGTTAGAGGTCGATCAAAATGCTATTGAGGCATTGCAATATTATAAATTTCTCCTACGTTGTACTCTAATAATCATCTTTAAATGTTTATTCCGAGATTGCCAAGACTAGAACCTGGAATCTCTGCTTCGAAGCCAGACGCTTTATTCATTACGCTACAAGCTCTTGCTCCGTATTATAAACAACTTTTCCAAACATTGTATTTATGCATTTTTTATGACGCATAAAGATCTTTTACTAAAACAAACACCGAGCTTGCCAGGACTCGAACCTGGAATCTTCTGCTCCGTAGGCAGACGCGTTATCCATTGCGCCACAAGCCCGTTAGCTGTTTATCTAGATGCTATTGAAGCATTGCAACATTATAAATTTCCCTTCCGTTATTCTCAATTATCATCTTTAAATGTTAATACCGAGCTCGCCAGGACTCGAACCTGGAATCTTCTGCTTCGAAGGCAGACGCGTTAGCCATTACGCTACAAGCCCTTGCTTTCTACTATAAATAACTTTTCCAAACATTGTATTTATGCATTTTTTATGACGCATAAAAGATCTTTCACTAAAACAAACACCGAGCTCGCCAGGACTCGAACCTGGAATCTTCTGCTTCGCAGGCAGACGCGTTATCCATTGCGCCACAAGCCTGTTAGCTGTTTATCTAGATGCTATTGAAGCATTTCAATATTATAAATTTCCCTTCCGTTATACTCTAATTATCATCTTTAAATGTTAATACCGAGCTCGCCAGGACTCGAACCTGGAATCTTCTGCTCCGTTGCAGACGCGTAATCCATTGTGCTACAAGCCCGTTAGAGGTCGATCAAAATGCTATTGAGGCATTGCAATATTATAAATTTCTCCTACGTTGTACTCTAATAATCATCTTTAAATGTTTATTCCGAGATTGCCAAGACTCGAACCTGGAACCTCTGCTTTGAAGCCAGACGCTTTATCCATTACGCTACAAGCTCTTGCTCCGTATTATAAACAACTTTTCCAAACATTGTATTTATGCATTTTTTATGACGCATAAAGATCTTTTACTAAAACAAACACCAAGGTTGCCAAAACTCGAACCTGGAATCTTCTGCTTCGAAGGCAGACGCGTTATCCATTACGCTAAAAGCCATTTCTTTCTACTATAAAAAACCTTTCCAAACATTGTATTTATGCATTTTTTATGACGCATAAAAGATCTTTCACTAAAACAAACACCGAGCTTGCCAGGACTCGAACCTGGAATCTTCTGCTTCGAAGGCAGACGCGTTATCCATTACGCTACAAGCCCGTTAGCTGTTTATATAGATGCTATTGAAGAATTGCAATATTATAAATTTCCCTTCCGTTATACTCTAATTATCATCTTTAAATGTTAATACCGAGCTCGCCAGGACTCGAACCTGGAATCTTCTGCTCTGTTGCAGACGCGTTATCCATTGCGCCACAAGCCCGTTAGCTGTTTATCTATATGCTATTGAAGCATTGCAATATTATAAATTTTCCTTCCGTTATACTCTAATTATCATCTTTAAATGTTAATACCGAGCTCGCCAGGACTCGAACCTGGAATTTTCTGCTCCGTAGGCAGACGCGTTATCCATTGCGCCACAAGCCCGTTAGCTGTTTATCTATATGCTATTGAAGCATTGCAATATTATCAATTTCCCTTCCGTTATACTCTAATTATCATCTTTAAATGTTAATACCGAGCTCGCCAGGACTCGAACCTGGAATCTTCTGCTCCGTTGCAGACACGTAATCCATTGTGCTTCAAGCCCGTTAGAGGTCGATCAAAATGCTATTGAGGCATTGCAATATTATAAATTTCTCCTACGTTGTACTCTAATAATCATCTTTATGTGTTTATTCCGAGATTGCCAAGAGTCGAACCTGGAACCTTCTGCTTCGAAGCCAGACGCTTTATCAATTACGCTACAAGCTCTTGCTCCGTATTATAAACAACTTTTCCAAACATTGTATTTATGCATTTTTTATGACGCATAAAGATCTTTTACTAAAACAAACACCGAGCTTGCCAGGACTCGAACCTGGAATCTTCTGCTCCGTAGGCAGACGCGTTATCCATTGCGCCACAAGTCCTTTAGCTGTTTATCTAGATGCTATTGAAGCATTGCAACATTATAAATTTCCCTTCCGTTATACTCAATTATCATCTTTAAATATTAATACCGAGCTCGCCAGGACTCGAACATGGAATCTTCTGCTTCGAAGGCAGACGCGTTATCCATTACGCTACAAGCCCTTGCTCTCTAACATAAACAACTTTTCCAAACATTGTATTTATGCATTTTTAATGACGCATAAAAGATCTTTTTCTAAAACAAACACCGAGCTTGCCAGGACTCGAACCTGGAATCTTCTGCTCCGTAGGCAGACCCGTTATCCATTGCGCCACAAGCCCGTTAGCTGTTTATCTAGATGCTATTGATGCATTGCAATATTATAAATTTCCCTTCCGTTATACTCTAATTATCATCTTTAAATGTTAATACCGAGCTCGCCAGTACTCGAACCTGGAATCTTCTGCTTCGAAGGCAGACGCGTAATCCATTACGCTACAAGCCCCTGCTTTCTACTATAAAAAACTTTTCCAAACATTGTATTTATGCATTTTTGTGACGCATAAAAGATCTTTCACTAAAACAAACACCGAGCTTGCCAGGACTCGAACCTGGAATCTTCTGCTTCGAAGGCATACGCGTTATCCATTACGCTTCAAGCCCTTGTTCTCTAACATAAAAAACTTTTCCAAACATTGTATTTATGCATTTTTAATGACGCATAAAAGATCTTTTACTAAAACAAACACCGAGCTTGCCAGGACTCGAACCTGGAATCTTCTGCTCCGTAGGCAGACGCGTTATCCATTGCGCCACAAGTCCGTTAGCTGTTTATCTAGATGCTATTGAAGCATTGCAACATTATAAATTTCCCTTCCGTTATACTCAATTATCATCTTTAAATATTAATACCGAGCTCGCCAGGACTCGAACATGGAATCTTCTGCTTCGAAGGCAGACGCGTTATCCATTACGCTACAAGCCCTTGCTCTCTAACATAAACAACTTTTCCAAACCTTGTATTTATGCATTTTTAATGACGCATAAAAGATCTTTTACTAAAACAAACACCGAGCTTGCCAGGACTCGAACCTGGAATCTTCTGCTCCGTAGGCAGACCCGTTATCCATTGCGCCACAAGCCCGTTAGCTGTTTATCTAGATGCTATTGATGCATTGCAATATTATAAATTTCCCTTCCGTTATACTCTAATTATCATCTTTAAATGTTAATACCGAGCTCGCCAGTACTCGAACCTGGAATCTTCTGCTCCGTAGGCAGACGCGTTATCCATTGCGCGACAAGCCCGTTAGAGATCGATCAAAATGCTATTGAGGCATTGCAATATTATAAATTTCTCCAACGTTGTACTCTAATAATCATCTTTAAATGTTTATTCCGAAATTGCCAAGACTCGAACCTGGAATCTTCTGCTTCGAAGGCAGACGCGTTAACCATTACGCTACAAGCCCTTCCTTTCTACTATAAAAAACTTTTCCAAACATTGTATTTATGCATTTTTTATGACGCATAAAAGACCTTTCACTAAAATAAACACCGAACTTGCCAGGACTCGAACCTGGAATCTTCTGCTTCGAAGGCAGACGCGTTATCCATTACGCCACAAGCCCTTGCTTTCTACTATAAAAACCTTTTCCAAACATTGTATTTATGCATTTTTTATGACGCATAAAAGATCTTTCACTAAAACAAACACCGAGCTTGCCAGGACTCGAACCTGGAATCTTCTGCTTCGAAGGCAGACGCGTTATCCATTGCGCCACAAGCCCGTTAGCTGTTTATCTAGATGCTATTGAAGCATTGCAATATTATAAATTTCCCTTCCGTTATACTCTAATTATCATCTTTAAATGTTAATACCGATCTCGCCAGGACTCGAACCTGGAATTTTCTGCTCCGTAGGCAGACGCGTTATCCATTGCGCCACAAGCCCGTTAGCTTTTTATCTAGATGCTATTGAAGCATTGCAATATTATAAATTTCCCTTCCGTTATACTCTAATTCCAATCTTTAAATGTTAATACCGAGCTCGCCAGGACTCGAACCTGGAATTTTTTGCTCCGTAGGCAGACGCGTTATCCATTGCGCCACAAGCCCGTTAGCTGTTTATCTATATGCTATTGAAGCATTGCAATATTATAAATTTCCCTTCCGTTATACTCTAATTATCATCTTTAAATGTTAATACCGAGCTCGCCAGGACTCGAACCTGGAATCTTCTGCTCCGTTGCAGACGCGTAATCCATTGCGCGACAAGCCCGTTAGAGGTCGATCAAAATGCTATTGAGGCATTGCAATATTATAAATTTCTCCTACGTTGTACTCTAATAATCATCTTTATGTGTTTATTCCGAGATTGCCAAGAGTCGAACCTGGAACCTTCTGCTTCGAAGCCAGACGCTTTATCAATTACGCTACAAGCTCTTGCTCCGTATTATAAACAACTTTTACAAACATTGTATTTATGCATTTTTTATGACGCATAAAGATCTTTTACTAAAACAAACACCGAGCTTGCCAAACCTCGAACCTGGAATCTTCTGCTCCGTAGGCAGACGCGTTATCCATTGCGCCACAAGCCCGTTAGTTGTTTATCTAGATGCTATTGAAGCATTGCAACATTATAAATTTCCCTTCCGTTATACTCTAATTATATTCTTTAAATGATAATACCGAGCTCGCCAGGACCCGAACCTGGAATCTTCTGCTTCGAAGGCAGACGCGTTATCCATTACGCTACAAGCCCTTGCTTTCTACTATAAAAAACTTTTCCAAACATTGTATTTATGCATTTTTACGACGCATAAAAGATCTTTCACTAAAACAAACACCGAGCTTGCCAGGACTCAAACCTGGAATCTTCTGCTTCGAAGGCAGACGCGTTATCCATCACGCTACAAGCCATTGCTCTCTAATATAAAAAACTTTTCCAAACATTGTATTTATGCATTTTTAATGACGCATAAAAGATCTTTTACTAAAACAAACACCGAGCTTGCCAGGACTCGAACCTGGAATCTTCTGCTCCGTAGGCAGACGCGTTATCCATTGCGCCACAAGCCCGTTAGCTGTTTATCTAGATGCTATTGAAGCATTGCAATATTATAAATTTCCCTTCCGTTATACTCTAATTATCATCTTTAAATGTTAATACCGAGCTCGCCAGGACTCGAACCTGGAATCTTCTGCTCCGTAGGCAGACGCGTTATCCATTGCGCCACAAGCCCGTTAGCTGTTTCTCTAGATGCTATTGAAGCATTGCAATATTATCAATTTCCCTTCCGTTATACTCTAACTATCATCTTTAATTGTTAATACCGAGCTCGCCAGGACTCGAACCTGGAATCTTCTGCTCCGTTGCAGACGCGTAATCCATTGTGCTACAAGCCCGTTAGAGGTCGATCAAAATGCTATTGAGGCATTGCAATATTATAAATTTCTCCTACGTTGTACTCTAATAATCATCTTTAAATGTTTATTCCGAGATTGCCAAGACTCGAACCTGGAACCTTCTGCTTCGAAGCCAGACGCTTTATCCATTACGCTACAAGCTCTTGCTCCGTATTATAAACAACTTTTCCAAACATTGTATTTATGCATTTTTTATGACGCATAAAGATCTTTTACTAAAACAAACACCGGGGTTGCCAAAACTCGAACCTGGAATCTTCTGCTTCGAAGGCAGACGCGTTATCCATTACGCTAAAAGCCCTTTCTTTCTACTATAAAAAACCTTTCCAAACATTGTATTTATGCATTTTTTATGACGCATAAAGATATTTTACTAAAACAAACACCGAGCTTGCCAGGACTCGAACCTGGAATCTTCTGCTCCGTAGGCAGACGCGTTATCCATTGCGCCACAAGCCCGTTAGCTGTTTATCTAGATGCTATTGAAGCATTGCAACATTATAAATTTCCCTTCCGTTATTCTCAATTATCATCTTTAAATGTTAATACCGAGCTCGCCAGGACTCGAACCTGGAATCTTCTGCTTCGAAGGCAGACGCGTAATCCATTACGCTACAAGCCCCTGCTTTCTACTGTAAAAAACTTTTCCAAACATTGTATTTATGCATTTTTGTGACGCATAAAAGATCTTTCACTAAAACAAACACCGAGCTTGCCAGGACTCGAACCTGGAATCTTCTGCTTCGAAGGCATACGCGTTATCCATTACGCTTCAAGCCCTTGTTCTCTAACATAAAAAACTTTTCCAAACATTGTATTTATGCATTTTTAATGACGCATAAAAGATCTTTTACTAAAACAAACACCGAGCTTGCCAGGACTCGAACCTGGAATCTTCTGCTCCGTAGGCAGACGCGTTATCCATTGCGCCACAAGCCCGTTAGCTGTTTATCTAGATGCTATTGAAGCATTGC
This sequence comes from Phalangium opilio, assembly GCF_054372755.1. Lineage (NCBI taxonomy): Eukaryota > Metazoa > Arthropoda > Arachnida > Opiliones > Phalangiidae > Phalangium > Phalangium opilio. Next base: position 635,223 of record NW_028324185.1, read on the forward strand.
AATATTATAAATTTCCCTTCCGTTATACTCTAATTATCATCTTTAAATGTTAATACCGAGCTCGCCAGGACTCGAACCTGGAATCTTCTGCTCCGTAGGCAGACGCGTTATCCATTGCGCCACAAGCCCGTTAGCTGTTTCTCTAGATGCTATTGAAGCATTGCAATATTATCAATTTCCCTTCCGTTATACTCTAACTATCATCTTTAATTGTTAATACCGAGCTCGCCAGGACTCGAACCTGGAATCTTCTGCTCCGTTGCAGACGCGTAATCCATTGTGCTACAAGCCCGTTAGAGGTCGATCAAATGCTATTGAGGCATTGCAATATTATAAATTTCTCCTACGTTGTACTCTTATAATCATCTTTAAATGTTTATTCCGAGATTGCCAAGACTCGAACCTGGAACCTTCTGCTTCGAAGCCAGACGCTTTATCCATTACGCTACAAGCTCTTGCTCCGTATTATAAACAACTTTTCCAAACATTGTATTTATGCATTTTTTATGACGCATAAAGATCTTTTACTAAAACAAACACCGGGGTTGCCAAAACTCGAACCTGGAATCTTCTGCTTCGAAGGCAGACGCGTTATCCATTACGCTAAAAGCCCTTTCTTTCTACTATAAAAAACCTTTCCAAACATTGTATTTATGCATTTTTTATGACGCATAAAGATATTTTACTAAAACAAACACCGAGCTTGCCAGGACTCGAACCTGGAATCTTCTGCTCCGTAGGCAGACGCGTTATCCATTGCGCCACAAGCCCGTTAGCTGTTTATCTAGATGCTATTGAAGCATTGCAACATTATAAATTTCCCTTCCGTTATTCTCAATTATCATCTTTAAATGTTAATACCGAGCTCGCCAGGATTCGAACCTGGAATCTTCTGCTTCGAAGGCAGACGCGTAATCCATTACGCTACAAGCCTTTGCTTTCTACTATAAAAAACTTTTCCAAACATTGTATTTAGGCATTTTTTATGACGCATAAACGATCTTTCACTAAAACAAACACCGAGCTTGTCAGGACTCGAACCTGGAATCTTCTGCTTCAAAGGCAGACGCGTTATCCATTACGCTACAAGCCCTTGCTCTCTAATATAAAAAACTTTTCCAAACATTGTATTTATGCATTTTTAATGACGCATAAAAGATCTTTAACTAAAACAAACACCGAGCATGCCAGGACTCGAACCTGGAATCTTCTGCTCCGTAGGCAGACGCGTTATCCATTGCGCCACAAGCCCGTTAGCTGTTTATCTAGATGCTATTGAAGCATTGCAATATTATAAATTTCCCTTCCGTTATACTCTAATTATCATCTTTAAATGTTAATACCGAGCTCGCCAGGACTAGAACCTGGAATCTTCTACTTCGAAGGCAGACGCGTTATCCATTACGCTACAAGCCCTTGCTCTCTAACAAAAACAACTTTTCCAAACATTGTATTTATGCATTTTTTATGACGCATAAAGATCTTTTACAAAACAAACACCGAGCTTGCCAGGACTCGAACCTGGAATCTTCTGCTCCGTAGGCAGACGCGTTATCCATTGCGCCACAAGCCCGTTAGCTGTTTATCTAGATGCTATTGAAGCATTGCAACATTATAAATTTCCCTTCCGTTATACTCAATTATCATCTTTAAATATTAATACCGAGCTCGCCAGGACTCGAACCTGGAATCTTCTGCTTCGAAGGCAGACGCGTTATCCATTACGCTACAAGCCCTTGCTCTCTAATATAAAAAACTTTTCCAAACATTGTATTTATGCATTTTTTTTGACGCATAAAGATCTTTTACTAAAACAAACACCGAGCTTGCCAGGACTCGAACCTGGAATCTTCTGCTCCGTAGGCAGACGCGTTATCCATTGCGCCACAAGCCCGTTAGCTGTCTATCTAGATGCTATTGAAGCATTGCAACATTATAAATTTCCCTTCCGTTATACTCAATTATCATCTTTAAATATTAATACCGAGCTCGCCAGGACTCGAACCTGGAATCTTCTGCTTCGAAGGCAGACGCGTTATCCATTACGCTACAAGCCCTTGCTTTCTACTATAAAAAACTTTTCCAAACATTGTATATATGCATTTTTTATGACGCATAAAAGACCTTTCACTAAAACAAACAACGAGCTTGCCACGACTCGAACCTGGAATCTTCTGCTTCGAAAGCAGACGCGTTATCCATTACGCTACAAGCCCATGCTCTCTAATATAAAAATCTTTTCCAAACATTCTATTTATGCATTTTTAATAACGCATAAAAGATCTTTTACTAAAACAAACACCGAGCTTGCCAGGACTCGAACCTGGAATCTTCTGCTCCGTAGGCAGACGCGTTATCCATTGCGCCACAAGCCCGTTAGCGGTTTATCTAGATGCTATTGAAGCATTGCAATATTATAAATTTCCCTTCCGTTATACTCTAATTATCATCTTTAAATGTTAATACCGAGCTCGCCAGGACTCGAACCTGGAATCTTCTGCTCCGTAGGCAGACGCGTTATCCATTGCGCGACAAGCCCGTTCGAGGTCGATCAAAATGCTATTGAGGCATTGCAATATTATTAATTTCTCCTACGTTGTACTCTAATAATCATCTTTAAATGTTTATTCCGAGATTGCCAAGACTCGAACCTGGAACCCTCTGCTTCGAAGGCAGACGCGTTATCCATTACGCTACAAGCCCTTGCTTTCTACTATAAAAAACTTTACCAAACATTGTATTTATGCATTTTTTATGACGCATAAAAGACCTTTCACTAAAACAAACAACGAGCTTGCCAGGACTCGAACCTGGAATCTTCTGCTTCGAAGGCAGACGCGTTATCCATTACGCTACAAGCCCTTGCTCTCTAATATAAAAAACTTTTCCAAACATTGTATTTATGCATTTTTTTTGACGCATAAAGATCTTTTACTAAAATAAAGACCGAGCTTTCCAGGACTTCAACCTGGAGTCTTCTGCTCCGTAGGCAGACGCGTTATCCATTGCGCCACAAGCCCGTTGGCTGTTTATCTAGATGCTATTGAAGCATTGCAATATTATAAATTTCCCTTCCGTTATACTCTAATTATCATCTTTAAATGTTAATACCGAGCTCGCCAGGACTCGAACCTGGAATCTTCTGCTCCGTAGGCAGACGCGTAATCCATTGCGCGACAAGCCCGTTAGAGGTCGATCAAAATGCTATTGAGGCATTGCAATATTATAAATTTTTCCTACGTTGTACTCTAATAATCATCTTTAAATGTTTTTTCCGAGATTGCCAAGACTCGAACCTGGAACCCTCTGCTTCGAAGCCATACGCTTTATCCATTACGCTACAAGCTCTTGCTCCGTATTAAAAACAACTTTTCCAAACATTGTATTTATGCATTTTTTATGACGCATAAAGATCTTTTACAAAACAAACACCGAGCTTGCCAGGACTCGAACCTGGAATCTTCTGCTCCGTAGGCAGACGCGTTATCCATTGCGCCACAAGTCCGTTAGTTGTTTATCTAGATGCTATTGAAGCATTGCAATATTATAAATTTCCCTTCCGTTATACTCTAATTATCATCTTGAAATGTTAATACCGAGCTCGCCAGGACTCGAACCTGGAATCTTCTGCTCCGTAGGCAGACGCGTTATCCATTGCGCCACAAGCCCGTTAGCTGTTTATCTAGATGCTATTGAAGCATTGCAACATTATAAATTTCCCTTCCGTTATACTCTAATTATATTCTTTAAACGATAATACCGAGCTCGCCAGGACTCGAACCTGGAATCTTCTGCTCCGTAGGCAGACGCGTTATCCATTGCGCCACAAGCCCGTTAGTTGTTTATCTAGATGCTATTGAAGCATTGCAACATTTTAAATTTCCCTTCCGTTATACTCTAATTATCATCTTTAAATGTTAATACCGAGCTCGCCAGGACTCGAACCTGGAATCTTCTGCTCCGTAGGCAGACGCGTTATCCATTGCGCCACAAGCCCGTTAGCTGTTTATCTAGATGCTATTGAAGCATTGCAATATTATAAATTTCCCTTCCGTTATACTCTAATTATCATCTTTAAATGTTAATACCGAGCTCGCCAGGACTCGAACCTGGAATCTTCTGCTCCGTAGGCAGACGCGTTATCCATTGCGCCACAAGCCCGTTAGCTGTTTATCTAGATGCTATTGAAGCATTGCAATATTATAAATTTCCCTTCCGTTATACTCTAATTACCATCTTTAAATGTTAATACCGAGCTCGCCAGGACTCGAACCTGGAATCTTCTGCTTCGAAGGCAGACGCGTTATCCATTACGCTACAAGCCCTTGCTTTCTACTATAAAAAACTTTACCAAACATTGTATTTATGCATTTTTTATGACGCATAAAAGACCTTTCACTAAAACAAACAACGAGCTTGCCAGGACTCGAACCTGGAATCTTCTGCTTCGAAGGCAGACGCGTTATCCATTACGCTACAAGCCCTTGCTCTCTAATATAAAAAACTTTTCCAAACATTGTATTTATGCATTTTTTTTGACGCATAAAGATCTTTTACTAAAATAAAGACCGAGCTTTCCAGGACTTCAACCTGGAGTCTTCTGCTCCGTAGGCAGACGCGTTATCCATTGCGCCACAAGCCCGTTAGCTGTTTATCTAGATGCTATTGAAGCATTGCAACATTATAAATTTCCCTTCCGTTATTCTCAATTATCATCTTTAAATGTTAATACCGAGCTCGCCAGGATTCGAACCTGGAATCTTCTGCTTCGAAGGCAGACGCGTAATCCATTACGCTACAAGCCTTTGCTTTCTACTATAAAAAACTTTTCCAAACATTGTATTTAGGCATTTTTTATGACGCATAAACGATCTTTCACTAAAACAAACACCGAGCTTGTCAGGACTCGAACCTGGAATCTTCTGCTTCAAAGGCAGACGCGTTATCCATTACGCTACAAGCCCTTGCTCTCTAATATAAAAAACTTTTCCAAACATTGTATTTATGCATTTTTAATGACGCATAAAAGATCTTTAACTAAAACAAACACCGAGCATGCCAGGACTCGAACCTGGAATCTTCTGCTCCGTAGGCAGACGCGTTATCCATTGCGCCACAAGCCCGTTAGCTGTTTATCTAGATGCTATTGAAGCATTGCAATATTATAAATTTCCCTTCCGTTATACTCTAATTATCATCTTTAAATGTTAATACCGAGCTCGCCAGGACTAGAACCTGGAATCTTCTACTTCGAAGGCAGACGCGTTATCCATTACGCTACAAGCCCTTGCTCTCTAACAAAAACAACTTTTCCAAACATTGTATTTATGCATTTTTTATGACGCATAAAGATCTTTTACAAAACAAACACCGAGCTTGCCAGGACTCGAACCTGGAATCTTCTGCTCCGTAGGCAGACGCGTTATCCATTGCGCCACAAGCCCGTTAGCTGTTTATCTAGATGCTATTGAAGCATTGCAACATTATAAATTTCCCTTCCGTTATACTCAATTATCATCTTTAAATATTAATACCGAGCTCGCCAGGACTCGAACCTGGAATCTTCTGCTTCGAAGGCAGACGCGTTATCCATTACGCTACAAGCCCTTGCTCTCTAATATAAAAAACTTTTCCAAACATTGTATTTATGCATTTTTTTTGACGCATAAAGATCTTTTACTAAAACAAACACCGAGCTTGCCAGGACTCGAACCTGGAATCTTCTGCTCCGTAGGCAGACGCGTTATCCATTGCGCCACAAGCCCGTTAGCTGTCTATCTAGATGCTATTGAAGCATTGCAACATTATAAATTTCCCTTCCGTTATACTCAATTATCATCTTTAAATATTAATACCGAGCTCGCCAGGACTCGAACCTGGAATCTTCTGCTTCGAAGGCAGACGCGTTATCCATTACGCTACAAGCCCTTGCTTTCTACTATAAAAAACTTTTCCAAACATTGTATATATGCATTTTTTATGACGCATAAAAGACCTTTCACTAAAACAAACAACGAGCTTGCCACGACTCGAACCTGGAATCTTCTGCTTCGAAAGCAGACGCGTTATCCATTACGCTACAAGCCCATGCTCTCTAATATAAAAATCTTTTCCAAACATTCTATTTATGCATTTTTAATAACGCATAAAAGATCTTTTACTAAAACAAACACCGAGCTTGCCAGGACTCGAACCTGGAATCTTCTGCTCCGTAGGCAGACGCGTTATCCATTGCGCCACAAGCCCGTTAGCGGTTTATCTAGATGCTATTGAAGCATTGCAATATTATAAATTTCCCTTCCGTTATACTCTAATTATCATCTTTAAATGTTAATACCGAGCTCGCCAGGACTCGAACCTGGAATCTTCTGCTCCGTAGGCAGACGCGTTATCCATTGCGCGACAAGCCCGTTCGAGGTCGATCAAAATGCTATTGAGGCATTGCAATATTATTAATTTCTCCTACGTTGTACTCTAATAATCATCTTTAAATGTTTATTCCGAGATTGCCAAGACTCGAACCTGGAACCCTCTGCTTCGAAGGCAGACGCGTTATCCATTACGCTACAAGCCCTTGCTTTCTACTATAAAAAACTTTACCAAACATTGTATTTATGCATTTTTTATGACGCATAAAAGACCTTTCACTAAAACAAACAACGAGCTTGCCAGGACTCGAACCTGGAATCTTCTGCTTCGAAGGCAGACGCGTTATCCATTACGCTACAAGCCCTTGCTCTCTAATATAAAAAACTTTTCCAAACATTGTATTTATGCATTTTTTTTGACGCATAAAGATCTTTTACTAAAATAAAGACCGAGCTTTCCAGGACTTCAACCTGGAGTCTTCTGCTCCGTAGGCAGACGCGTTATCCATTGCGCCACAAGCCCGTTGGCTGTTTATCTAGATGCTATTGAAGCATTGCAATATTATAAATTTCCCTTCCGTTATACTCTAATTATCATCTTTAAATGTTAATACCGAGCTCGCCAGGACTCGAACCTGGAATCTTCTGCTCCGTAGGCAGACGCGTAATCCATTGCGCGACAAGCCCGTTAGAGGTCGATCAAAATGCTATTGAGGCATTGCAATATTATAAATTTTTCCTACGTTGTACTCTAATAATCATCTTTAAATGTTTTTTCCGAGATTGCCAAGACTCGAACCTGGAACCCTCTGCTTCGAAGCCATACGCTTTATCCATTACGCTACAAGCTCTTGCTCCGTATTAAAAACAACTTTTCCAAACATTGTATTTATGCATTTTTTATGACGCATAAAGATCTTTTACAAAACAAACACCGAGCTTGCCAGGACTCGAACCTGGAATCTTCTGCTCCGTAGGCAGACGCGTTATCCATTGCGCCACAAGTCCGTTAGTTGTTTATCTAGATGCTATTGAAGCATTGCAATATTATAAATTTCCCTTCCGTTATACTCTAATTATCATCTTGAAATGTTAATACCGAGCTCGCCAGGACTCGAACCTGGAATCTTCTGCTCCGTAGGCAGACGCGTTATCCATTGCGCCACAAGCCCGTTAGCTGTTTATCTAGATGCTATTGAAGCATTGCAACATTATAAATTTCCCTTCCGTTATACTCTAATTATATTCTTTAAACGATAATACCGAGCTCGCCAGGACTCGAACCTGGAATCTTCTGCTCCGTAGGCAGACGCGTTATCCATTGCGCCACAAGCCCGTTAGTTGTTTATCTAGATGCTATTGAAGCATTGCAACATTTTAAATTTCCCTTCCGTTATACTCTAATTATCATCTTTAAATGTTAATACCGAGCTCGCCAGGACTCGAACCTGGAATCTTCTGCTCCGTAGGCAGACGCGTTATCCATTGCGCCACAAGCCCGTTAGCTGTTTATCTAGATGCTATTGAAGCATTGCAATATTATAAATTTCCCTTCCGTTATACTCTAATTATCATCTTTAAATGTTAATACCGAGCTCGCCAGGACTCGAACCTGGAATCTTCTGCTCCGTAGGCAGACGCGTTATCCATTGCGCCACAAGCCCGTTAGCTGTTTATCTAGATGCTATTGAAGCATTGCAATATTATAAATTTCCCTTCCGTTATACTCTAATTACCATCTTTAAATGTTAATACCGAGCTCGCCAGGACTCGAACCTGGAATCTTCTGCTTCGAAGGCAGACGCGTTATCCATTACGCTACAAGCCCTTGCTTTCTACTATAAAAAACTTTACCAAACATTGTATTTATGCATTTTTTATGACGCATAAAAGACCTTTCACTAAAACAAACAACGAGCTTGCCAGGACTCGAACCTGGAATCTTCTGCTTCGAAGGCAGACGCGTTATCCATTACGCTACAAGCCCTTGCTCTCTAATATAAAAAACTTTTCCAAACATTGTATTTATGCATTTTTTTTGACGCATAAAGATCTTTTACTAAAATAAAGACCGAGCTTTCCAGGACTTCAACCTGGAGTCTTCTGCTCCGTAGGCAGACGCGTTATCCATTGCGCCACAAGCCCGTTGGCTGCTTATCTAGATGCTATTGAAGCATTGCAATATTATAAATTTCCCTTCCGTTATACTCTAATTATCATCTTTAAATGTTAATACCGAGCTCGCCAGGACTCGAACCTGGAATCTTCTGCTCCGTAGGCAGACGCGTAATCCATTGCGCGACAAGCCCGTTAGAGGTCGATCAAAATGCTATTGAGGCATTGCAATATTATAAATTTTTCCTACGTTGTACTCTAATAATCATCTTTAAATGTTTTTCCGAGATTGCCAAGACTCGAACCTGGAACCCTCTGCTTCGAAGCCATACGCTTTATCCATTACGCTACAAGCTCTTGCTCCGTATTAAAAACAACTTTTCCAAACATTGTATTTATGCATTTTTTATGACGCATAAAGATCTTTTACAAAACAAACACCGAGCTTGCCAGGACTCGAACCTGGAATCTTCTGCTCCGTAGGCAGACGCGTTATCCATTGCGCCACAAGTCCGTTAGTTGTTTATCTAGATGCTATTGAAGCATTGCAATATTATAAATTTCCCTTCCGTTATACTCTAATTATCATCTTGAAATGTTAATACCGAGCTCGCCAGGACTCGAACCTGGAATCTTCTGCTCCGTAGGCAGACGCGTTATCCATTGCGCCACAAGCCCGTTAGCTGTTTATCTAGATGCTATTGAAGCATTGCAACATTATAAATTTCCCTTCCGTTATACTCTAATTATATTCTTTAAACGATAATACCGAGCTCGCCAGGACTCGAACCTGGAATCTTCTGCTCCGTAGGCAGACGCGTTATCCATTGCGCCACAAGCCCGTTAGTTGTTTATCTAGATGCTATTGAAGCATTGCAACATTTTAAATTTCCCTTCCGTTATACTCTAATTATCATCTTTAAATGTTAATACCGAGCTCGCCAGGACTCGAACCTGGAATCTTCTGCTCCGTAGGCAGACGCGTTATCCATTGCGCCACAAGCCCGTTAGCTGTTTATCTAGATGCTATTGAAGCATTGCAATATTATAAATTTCCCTTCCGTTATACTCTAATTATCATCTTTAAATGTTAATACCGAGCTCGCCAGGACTCGAACCTGGAATCTTCTGCTCCGTAGGCAGACGCGTTATCCATTGCGCCACAAGCCCGTTAGCTGTTTATCTAGATGCTATTGAAGCATTGCAATATTATAAATTTCCCTTCCGTTATACTCTAATTATCATCTTTAAATGTTAATACCGAGCTCGCCAGGACTCGAACCTGGAATCTTCTGCTTCGAAGGCAGACGCGTTATCCATTACGCTACAAGCCCTTGCTTTCTACTATAAAAAACTTTACCAAACATTGTATTTATGCATTTTTTATGACGCATAAAAGACCTTTCACTAAAACAAACAACGAGCTTGCCAGGACTCGAACCTGGAATCTTCTGCTTCGAAGGCAGACGCGTTATCCATTACGCTACAAGCCCTTGCTCTCTAATATAAAAAACTTTTCCAAACATTGTATTTATGCATTTTTTTTGACGCATAAAGATCTTTTACTAAAATAAAGACCGAGCTTTCCAGGACTTCAACCTGGAGTCTTCTGCTCCGTAGGCAGACGCGTTATCCATTGCGCCACAAGCCCGTTGGCTGTTTATCTAGATGCTATTGAAGCATTGCAATATTATAAATTTCCCTTCCGTTATACTCTAATTATCATCTTTAAATGTTAATACCGAGCTCGCCAGGACTCGAACCTGGAATCTTCTGCTCCGTAGGCAGACGCGTAATCCATTGCGCGACAAGCCCGTTAGAGGTCGATCAAAATGCTATTGAGGCATTGCAATATTATAAATTTTTCCTACGTTGTACTCTAATAATCATCTTTAAATGTTTTTTCCGAGATTGCCAAGACTCGAACCTGGAACCCTCTGCTTCGAAGCCATACGCTTTATCCATTACGCTACAAGCTCTTGCTCCGTATTAAAAACAACTTTTCCAAACATTGTATTTATGCATTTTTTATGACGCATAAAGATCTTTTACAAAACAAACACCGAGCTTGCCAGGACTCGAACCTGGAATCTTCTGCTCCGTAGGCAGACGCGTTATCCATTGCGCCACAAGTCCGTTAGTTGTTTATCTAGATGCTATTGAAGCATTGCAATATTATAAATTTCCCTTCCGTTATACTCTAATTATCATCTTGAAATGTTAATACCGAGCTCGCCAGGACTCGAACCTGGAATCTTCTGCTCCGTAGGCAGACGCGTTATCCATTGCGCCACAAGCCCGTTAGCTGTTTATCTAGATGCTATTGAAGCATTGCAACATTATAAATTTCCCTTCCGTTATACTCTAATTATATTCTTTAAACGATAATACCGAGCTCGCCAGGACTCGAACCTGGAATCTTCTGCTCCGTAGGCAGACGCGTTATCCATTGCGCCACAAGCCCGTTAGTTGTTTATCTAGATGCTATTGAAGCATTGCAACATTTTAAATTTCCCTTCCGTTATACTCTAATTATCATCTTTAAATGTTAATACCGAGCTCGCCAGGACTCGAACCTGGAATCTTCTGCTCCGTAGGCAGACGCGTTATCCATTGCGCCACAAGCCCGTTAGCTGTTTATCTAGATGCTATTGAAGCACTGCAATATTATAAATTTCCCTTCCGTTATACTCTAATTATCATCTTTAAATGTTAATACCGAGCTCGCCAGGACTCGAACCTGGAATCTTCTGCTCCGTAGGCAGACGCGTTATCCATTGCGCCACAAGCCCGTTAGCTGTTTATCTAGATGCTATTGAAGCATTGCAATATTATAAATTTCCCTTCCGTTATACTCTAATTATCATCTTTAAATGTTAATACCGAGCTCGCCAGGACTCGAACCTGGAATCTTCTGCTTCGAAGGCAGACGCGTTATCCATTACGCTACAAGCCCTTGCTTTCTACTATAAAAAACTTTTCCAAACATTGTATTTATGCATTTTTTATGACGCATAAAAGACCTTTCACTAAAATAAACACCGAGCTTGCCAGGATTCGAACCTGGAATCTTCTGCTTCGAAAGCAGACGCGTTATCCATTACGCTACAAGCCCTTGCTCTCTAATATAAAAACTTTTCCAAACATTGTATTTATGCATTTTTAATGACGCATAAAAGATCTTTTACTAAAAAAAACACCGAGCTTGCCAGGACTCGAACCTGGAATCTTCTGCTCCGTAGGCAGACCCGTTATCCATTGCGCCACAAGCCCGTTGGCTGTTTATCTAGATGCTATTGAAGCATTGCAATATTATAAATTTCCCTTCCGTTATACTCTAATTATCATCTTTAAATGTTAATACCGAGCTCGCCAGGACTCGAACTTGGAATCTTCTGCTCAGTAGGCAGACGCGTAATCCATTGCGCGACAAGCCCGTTAGAGGTCGATCAAAATGCTATTGAGGCATTGCAATATTATAAATTTGTCCTACGTTGTACTCTAATAATCATCTTAAAATGTTTTTTCCGAGATTGCCAAGACTCGAACCTGGAACCCTCTGCTTCGAAGCCATACGCTTTATCCATTACGCTACAAGCTCTTGCTCCGTATTAAAAACAACTTTTCCAAACATTGTATTTATGCATTTTTTATGACGCATAAAGATCTTTTACAAAACAAACACCGAGCTTGCCAGGACTCGAACCTGGAATCTTCTGCTCCGTAGGCAGACGCGTTATCCATTGCGCCACAAGTCCGTTAGTTGTTTATCTAGATGCTATTGAAGCATTGCAATATTATAAATTTCCCTTCCGTTATACTCTAATTATCATCTTGAAATGTTAATACCGAGCTCGCCAGGACTCGAACCTGGAATCTTCTGCTCCGTAGGCAGACGCGTTATCCATTGCGCCACAAGCCCGTTAGCTGTTTATCTAGATGCTATTGAAGCATTGCAACATTATAAATTTCCCTTCCGTTATACTCTAATTATATTCTTTAAACGATAATACCGAGCTCGCCAGGACTCGAACCTGGAATCTTCTGCTCCGTAGGCAGACGCGTTATCCATTGCGCCACAAGCCCGTTAGTTGTTTATCTAGATGCTATTGAAGCATTGCAACATTTTAAATTTCCCTTCCGTTATACTCTAATTATCATCTTTAAATGTTAATACCGAGCTCGCCAGGACTCGAACCTGGAATCTTCTGCTCCGTAGGCAGACGCGTTATCCATTGCGCCACAAGCCCGTTAGCTGTTTATCTAGATGCTATTGAAGCATTGCAATATTATAAATTTCCCTTCCGTTATACTCTAATTATCATCTTTAAATGTTAATACCGAGCTCGCCAGGACTCGAACCTGGAATCTTCTGCTCCGTAGGCAGACGCGTTATCCATTGCGCCACAAGCCCGTTAGCTGTTTATCTAGATGCTATTGAAGCATTGCAATATTATAAATTTCCCTTCCGTTATACTCTAATTATCATCTTTAAATGTTAATACCGAGCTCGCCAGGACTCGAACCTGGAATCTTCTGCTTCGAAGGCAGACGCGTTATCCATTACGCTACAAGCCCTTGCTTTCTACTATAAAAAACTTTTCCAAACATTGTATTTATGCATTTTTTATGACGCATAAAAGACCTTTCACTAAAATAAACACCGAGCTTGCCAGGATTCGAACCTGGAATCTTCTGCTTCGAAAGCAGACGCGTTATCCATTACGCTACAAGCCCTTGCTCTCTAATATAAAAACTTTTCCAAACATTGTATTTATGCATTTTTAATGACGCATAAAAGATCTTTTACTAAAAAAAACACCGAGCTTGCCAGGACTCGAACCTGGAATCTTCTGCTCCGTAGGCAGACCCGTTATCCATTGCGCCACAAGCCCGTTAGCTGTTTATCCCGATGCTATTGAAGCATTGCAATATTATCAATTTCCCTTCCGTTATACTCTAATTATCATCTTTAAATGTTAATACCGAGCTCGCCAGGACTCGAACCTGGAATCTTCTGCTCCGTTGCAGACGCTTTATCCATTGCGCGACAAGCCCGTTAGAGGTCGATCAAAATGCTATTGAGGCATTGCAATATTATAAATTTCTCCTACGTTGTACTCTAATAATCATCTTTAAATGTTTATTCCGAGATTGCCAAGACTCGAACCTGGAACCCTCTGCTTCGAAGCAAGACGCTTTATCCATTACGCTACAAGCTCTTGCTCCGTATTATAAACAACTTTTCCAAACATTGTATTTATGCATTTTTTATGACGCATAAAGATCTTTTACTAAAACAAACACCGAGCTTGCCAGGACTCGAACCTGGAATCTTCTGCTCCGTAGGCAGACGCGTTATCCATTGCGCCACAAGCCCGTTAGCTGTTTATCTAGATGCTATTGAAGCATTGCAACATTATAAACTTCCCTTCCGTTATACTCAATTATCCTCTTTAAATATTAATACCGAGCTCGCCAGGACTCGAACCTGGAATCTTCTGCTTCGAAGGCAGACGCGTTATCCATTATGCTACAAGCCCTTGCTCTCTAATATAAAAAACTTTTCCAAACATTGTATTTATGCATTTTTAATGACGCATAAAAGATCTTTTACTAAAACAAACACCGAGCTTGCCAGGACTCGAACTTGGAATCTTCTGCTCCGTAGGAAGACGCGTTATCCATTGCGCCACAAGCCCGTTAGCTGTTTATCTAGATCCTATTGAAGCATTGCAATATTACAAATTTCCCTTCCGTTATACTCTAATTATCATCTTTAAATGTTATTACCGAGCTCGCCAGGACTCGAACCTGGAATCTTCTGCTCCGTAGGCAGACGCGTTATCCATTGCGCGACAAGCCCGTTAGAGGTCGATCAAAATGCTATTGAGGCATTGCATTATTATAAATTTCTCCTACGTTGTACTCTAATAATCATCTTTAAATGTTTATTCCGAGATTGCCAAGACTCGAACCTGGAACCCTCTGCTTCGAAGCAAGACGCTTTATCCATTACGCTACAAGCTCTTGCTAAGTATTATAAACAACTTTTCCAAACATTGTATTTATGCATTTTTTTTGACGCATAAAGACCTTTTACTAAAATAAAGACCGAGCTTTCCAGGACTTGAACCTGGAATTTTCTGCTCCGTAGGCAGACGCGTTATCCATTGCGCCACAAGCCCGTTAGCTGTTTATCTAGATGCTATTGAAGCATTGCAACATTATAAATTTCCCTTCCGTTATACTCTAATTATATTCTTTAAACGATAATACCGAGCTCGCCAGGACTCGAACCTGGAATCTTCTGCTCCGTAGGCAGACGCGTTATCCATTGCGCCACAAGCCCGTTAGTTGTTTATCTAGATGCTATTGAAGCATTGCAACATTTTATATTTCCCTTCCGTTATACTCTAATTATCATCTTTAAATGTTAATACCGAGCTCGCCAGGACTCGAACCTGGAATCTTCTGCTCCGTAGGCAGACGCGTTATCCATTGCGCCACAAGCCCGTTAGCTGTTTATCTAGATGCTATTGAAGCATTGCAATATTATAAATTTCCCTTCCGTTATACTCTAATTATCATCTTTAAATGTTAATACCGAGCTCGCCAGGACTCGAACCTGGAATCTTCTGCTCCGTAGGCAGACGCGTTATCCATTGCGCCACAAGCCCGTTAGCTGTTTATCTAGATGCTATTGAAGCATTGCAATATTATAAATTTCCCTTCCGTTATACTCTAATTATCATCTTTAAATGTTAATACCGAGCTCGCCAGGACTCGAACCTGGAATCTTCTGCTTCGAAGGCAGACGCGTTATCCATTACGCTACAAGCCCTTGCTTTCTACTATAAAAAACTTTTCCAAACATTGTATTTATGCATTTTTTATGACGCATAAAAGACCTTTCACTAAAATAAACACCGAGCTTGCCAGGATTCGAACCTGGAATCTTCTGCTTCGAAAGCAGACGCGTTATCCATTACGCTACAAGCCCTTGCTCTCTAATATAAAAACTTTTCCAAACATTGTATTTATGCATTTTTAATGACGCATAAAAGATCTTTTACTAAAAAAAACACCGAGCTTGCCAGGACTCGAACCTGGAATCTTCTGCTCCGTAGGCAGACCCGTTATCCATTGCGCCACAAGCCCGTTAGCTGTTTATCCCGATGCTATTGAAGCATTGCAATATTATCAATTTCCCTTCCGTTATACTCTAATTATCATCTTTAAATGTTAATACCGAGCTCGCCAGGACTCGAACCTGGAATCTTCTGCTCCGTTGCAGACGCTTTATCCATTGCGCGACAAGCCCGTTAGAGGTCGATCAAAATGCTATTGAGGCATTGCAATATTATAAATTTCTCCTACGTTGTACTCTAATAATCATCTTTAAAAGTTTATTCCGAGATTGCCAAGACTCGAACCTGGAACCCTCTGCTTCGAAGCAAGACGCTTTATCCATTACGCTACAAGCTCTTGCTCCGTATTATAAACAACTTTTCCAAACATTGTATTTATGCATTTTTTATGACGCATAAAGATCTTTTACTAAAACAAACACCGAGCTTGCCAGGACTCGAACCTGGAATCTTCTGCTCCGTAGGCAGACGCGTTATCCATTGCGCCACAAGCCCGTTAGCTGTTTATCTAGATGCTATTGAAGCATTGCAACATTATAAACTTCCCTTCCGTTATACTCAATTATCCTCTTTAAATATTAATACCGAGCTCGCCAGGACTCGAACCTGGAATCTTCTGCTTCGAAGGCAGACGCGTTATCCATTATGCTACAAGCCCTTGCTCTCTAATATAAAAAACTTTTCCAAACATTGTATTTATGCATTTTTAATGACGCATAAAAGATCTTTTACTAAAACAAACACCGAGCTTGCCAGGACTCGAACTTGGAATCTTCTGCTCCGTAGGAAGACGCGTTATCCATTGCGCCACAAGCCCGTTAGCTGTTTATCTAGATCCTATTGAAGCATTGCAATATTACAAATTTCCCTTCCGTTATACTCTAATTATCATCTTTAAATGTTATTACCGAGCTCGCCAGGACTCGAACCTGGAATCTTCTGCTCCGTAGGCAGACGCGTTATCCATTGCGCGACAAGCCCGTTAGAGGTCGATCAAAATGCTATTGAGGCATTGCATTATTATAAATTTCTCCTACGTTGTACTCTAATAATCATCTTTAAATGTTTATTCCGAGATTGCCAAGACTCGAACCTGGAACCCTCTGCTTCGAAGCAAGACGCTTTATCCATTACGCTACAAGCTCTTGCTAAGTATTATAAACAACTTTTCCAAACATTGTATTTATGCATTTTTTTTGACGCATAAAGACCTTTTACTAAAATAAAGACCGAGCTTTCCAGGACTTGAACCTGGAATTTTCTGCTCCGTAGGCAGACGCGTTATCCATTGCGCCACAAGCCCGTTAGCTGTTTATCTAGATGCTATTGAAGCATTGCCACATTATAAGTTTCCCTTCCGTTATACTCAATTATCATCTTTAAATATTAATACCGAGCTCGCCAGGACTCGAACCTGGAATCTTCTGCTTCGAAGGCAGACGCGTTATCCATTACGCTACAAGCCCCTGCTCTGTAATATAAAAAACTTTTCCAAACATTGTATTTATGCATTTTTAATGACGCATAAAAGATCTTTTACTAAAACAAACTCCGAGCTTGCCAGGACTCGAACCTGGAATCTTCTGCTCCGTAGGCAGACGCGTTATCCATTGCGCCACAAGCCCGTTAGCTGTTTATCTAGATGCTATTAAAGCATTGCAATATTATAAATTTCCCTTCCGTTATACTCTAATTATCATCTTTAAATGTTAATACCGAGCTCGCCAGGACTCGAATCTGGATTCTTCTGCTTCGAAGGCAGACGCGTTATCCATTGCGCTACAAGCCCTTGCTTTGTACTATAAAAAACTTTTCCAAACATTGTATTTATGCATTTTTTATGACGCATAAAAGACCTTTCACTAAAACAAACAACGAGCTTGCCAGGACTCGAACCTGGAATCTTCTGCTTCGAAGGCAGACGCGTTATCCATTACGCTACAAGCCCTTGCTCTCTAATATAAAAAACTTTTCCAAACATTGTATTTATGCATTTTTAATGACGCATAAAAGATATTTTACTAAAACAAACACCGAGCTTGCCAGCACTCGAACCTGGAATCTTCTGCTCCGCAGGCAGACGCGTCATCCATTGCGCCACAAGCCCGTTAGCTGTTTATCTAGATGCTATTGAAGCATTGCAATATTATAAATTTCCCTTCCGTTATACTCTAATTATCATCTTTAAATGTTAATACCGAGCTCGCCAGGACTCGAACCTGGAATCTTCTGCTTCGAAGGCAGACGCGTTATCCATTACGCGACAAACCCTTGCTTTCAACTATAAAAAACTTTTCCAAACATTGTATTTATGCATTTTTTATGACGCATAAAAGACCTTTCACTAAAACAAACAACGAGCTTGCCAGGACTCGAACCTGGAAACTTCTGCTTCGAAGGCAGACGCGTTATCCATTACGCTACAACCCCTTGCTCTCTTGTATAAAAAACTTTTCCAAACATTGTATTTATGCATTTTTTATGACGCATAAAAGACCTTTCACTAAAACAAACAACGAGCTTGCCAGGACTCGAACCTGGAATCTTCTGCTTCGAAGGCAGACGCGTTATCCATTACGCTACAAGCCCTTGCTCTCTAATATAAAAAACTTTTCCAAACATTGTATTTATGCATTTTTAATGACACATAAAAGATCTTTTACTAAAACAAACACCGATCTTGCCAGCACTCGAACCTGGAATCTTCTGCTCCGCAGGCAGACGCGTTATCCATTGCGCCACAAGCCCGTTAGCTGTTTATCTAGATGCTATTGAAGCATTGCAATATTATAAATTTCCCTTCCGTTATACTCTAATTATCATCTTTAAATGTTAAAACCGAGCTCGCCAGGACTCGAACCTGGAATCTTCTGCTTCGAAGGCAGACGCGTTATCCATTACGCTACAAGCCCTTGCTTTCAACTATAAGAAACTTTTCCAAACATTGTATTTATGCATTTTTTATGACGCATAAAAGACCTTTCACTAAAACAAACAACGAGCTTGCCAGGACTCGAACGTGGAATCTTCTGCTTCGAAGGCAGACGCGTTATCCATTACGCTACAAGCCCTTGCTCTCTAATATAAAAAAACTTTTCCAAACATTGTATTTATGCATTTTTAATGACGCATAAAAGATCTTTTACTAAAACAAACACCGAGCTTGCCAGGACTCGAACCTGGAATCTTCTGCTCCGTTGCAGACGCGTAATCCATTGCGCGACAAGCCCGTTAGAGGTCAATCAAAATGCTATTGAGGCATTGCAATATTATAAATTTCTCCTACGTTGTACTCTAATAATCATCTTTAAATGTTTATTCCGAGATTGCCAAGACTCGAACCTGGAACCTTCTGCTTCGAAGCCAGACGCTTTATCCATTACGCTACAAGCTTTTGCTAAGTATTTTAAACAACTTTTCCAAACATTGTATTTATGCATTTTTTTTGACGCATAAATATCTTTTACTAGAATAAAGACCGAGCTTTCCAGGACTTGAACCTGGAATCTTCTGCTCCGTAGGCTGACGCGTTATCCATTGCGCCACAAGCCCGTTAGCTGTTTATCTAGATGCTATTGAAGCATTGCAATATTATAAATTTCCCTTCCGTTATACTGTAATTATCATCTTTAAATGTTAATACCGAGCTCGCCAGGACTCGAATCTGGATTCTTCTGCTTCGAAGGCAGACGCGTTATCCATTGCGCTACAAGCCCTTGCTTTTTACTATAAAAAACTTTTCCAAACATTGTATTTATGCATTTTTTATGACGCATAAAAGACCTTTCACTAAAACAAACAACGAGCTTGCCAGGACTCGAACCTGGAATCTTCTGCTTCGAAGGCAGACGCGTTATCCATTACGCTACAAGCCCTTGCTCTCTAATATAAAAAACTTTTCCAAACATTGTATTTATGCATTTTTAATGACGCATAAAAGATCTTTTACTAAAACAAACACCGAGCTTGCCAGCACTCGAACCTGGAATCTTCTGCTCCGCAGGCAGACGCGTTATCCATTGCGCCACAAGCCCGTTAGCTGTTTATCTAGATGCTATTGAAGCATTGCAATATTATAAATTTCCCTTCCGTTATACTCTAATTATCATCTTTAAATGTTAATACCGAGCTCGCCAGGACTCGGACCTGGAATCTTCTGCTTCGAAGGCAGACGCGTTATCCATTACGCTACAAGCCCTTGCTTTCAACTATAAAAAACTTTTCCAAACATTGTATTTATGCATTTTTTATGACGCATAAAAGACCTTTCACTAAAACAAACAACGAGCTTGCCAGGACTCGAACCTGGAAACTTCTGCTTCGAAGGCAGACGCGTTATCCATTACGCTACAACCCCTTGCTCTCTTGTATAAAAAACTTTTCCAAACATTGTGTTTATGCATTTTTAATGACGCATAAAAGATCTTTTACTAAAACAAACACCGAGCTTGCCAGGACTCGAACCTGGAATCTTCTGCTCCGTAGGCAGACGCGTTATCCATTGCGCTACAAGCCCTTGCTTTTTACTATAAAAAACTTTTCCATACATTGTATTTATGCATTTTTTATGACGCATAAAAGACCTTTCACTAAAACAAACAACGAGCTTGCCAGGACTCGAACCTGGAATCTTCTGCTTCGAAGGCAGACGCGTTATCCATTACGCTACAAGCCCTTGCTCTCTAATATAAAAAACTTTTCCAAACATTGTATTTATGCATTTTTAATGACGCATAAAAGATCTTTTACTAAAACAAACACCGATCTTGCCAGCACTCGAACCTGGAATCTTCTGCTCCGCAGGCAGACGCGTTATCCATTGCGCCACAAGCCCGTTAGCTGTTTATCTAGATGCTATTGAAGCATTGCAATATTATAAATTTCCCTTCCGTTATACTCTAATTATCATCTTTAAATGTTAATACCGAGCTCGCCAGGACTCGAACCTGGAATCTTCTGCTTCGAAGGCAGACGCGTTATCCATTACGCTACAAGCCCTTGCTTTCAACTATAAGAAACTTTTCCAAACATTGTATTTATGCATTTTTTATGACGCATAAAAGACCTTTCACTAAAACAAACAACGAGCTTGCCAGGACTCGAACGTGGAATCTTCTGCTTCGAAGGCAGACGCGTTATCCATTACGCTACAAGCCCTTGCTCTCTAATATAAAAAAACTTTTCCAAACATTGTATTTATGCATTTTTAATGACGCATAAAAGATCTTTTACTAAAACAAACACCGAGCTTGCCAGGACTCGAACCTGGAATCTTCTGCTCCGTTGCAGACGCGTAATCCATTGCGCGACAAGCCCGTTAGAGGTCGATCAAAATGCTATTGAGGCATTGCAATATTATAAATTTCTCCTACGTTGTACTCTAATAACCATCTTCATGTGTTTATTCCGAGATTGCCAAGACTCGAACCTGGAACCTTCTGCTTCGAAGCCAGACGCTTTATCCATTACGCTACAAGCTCTTGCTCCGTGTTATAAACAACTTTTCCAAACATTGTATTTATGCATTTTTTATGACGCATAAAGATCTTTTACTAAAACAAACACCGAGCTTGCCAAAACTCGAACCTGGAATCTTCTGCTCCGTAGGCAGACGCGTTATCCATCGCGCCACAAGCCCGTTAGCTGTTTATATAGATGCTATTGAAGCATTGCAATATTATAAATTTCCCTTCCGTTATACTCTAATTATCATCTTTAAATGTTAATACCGATCTCGCCAGGACTCGAACCTGGAATTTTCTGCTCCGTAGGCAGACGCGTTATCCATTGCGCCACAAATCCGTTAGCTGATTATCTAGATGCTATTGAAGCATTGCAATATTATAAATTTCCCTTCCGTTATACTCTAATTATCATCTTTAAATGTTAATACCGAGCTCGCCAGGACTCGAACCTGGAATCTTCTGCTCCGTTGCAGACGCGTAATCCATTGCGCGACAAGCCCGTTAGAGGTCGATCAAAATGCTATTGAGGCATTGCAATATTATAAATTTCTCCTACGTTGTACTCTAATAATCATCTTTATGTGTTTATTCCGAGATTGCCAAGAGTCGAACCTGGAACCTTCTGCTTCGAAGCCAGACGCTTTATCAATTACGCTACAAGCTCTTGCTCCGTATTATAAACAACTTTTCCAAACATTGTATTTATGCATTTTTGTGACGCATAAAAGATCTTTCACTAAAACAAACACCGAGCTTGCCAGGACTCGAACCTGGAATCTTCTGCTTCGAAGGCATACGCGTTATCCATTACGCTTCAAGCCCTTGTTCTCTAACATAAAAAACTTTTCCAAACATTGTATTTATGCATTTTTAATGACGCATAAAAGATCTTTTACTAAAACAAACACCGAGCTGGCCAGGACTCGAACCTGGAATCTTCTGCTCCGTAGGCAGACGCGTTATCCATTGCGCCACAAGCCCGTTAGCTGTTTATCTAGATGCTATTGAAGCATTGCAATATTATAAATTTCCCTTCCGTTATACTCTAATTATCATCTTTAAATGTTAATACCGAGCTCGCCAGGACTCGAACCTGGAATTTTCTGCTCCGTAGGCAGAAGCGTTATCCATTGCGCCACAAGCCCGTTAGCTGTTTATCTATATGCTATTGAAGCATTGCAATATTATAAATTTCCCTTCCGTTATACTCTAATTATCATCTTTAAATGTTAATACCGAGCTCGCCAGGACTCGAACCTGGAATCTTATGCTCCGCTGGCAGACGCGTAATCCATTACGCTACAAGCCTTTGCTTTCTACTATAAAAAAACTTTTCCAAACATTGTATTTAGGCATTTTTTATGACGCACAAACGATCTTTCACTAAAACAAACACCGAGCTTGTCAGGACTCGAACCTGGAATCTTCTGCTTCAAAGGCAGACGCGTTATCCATTACGCTACAAGCCCTTGCTCTCTAATATAAAAAACTTTTCCAAACATTGTATTTATGCATTTTTAATGACGCATAAAAGATCTTTAACTAAAACAAACACCGAGCATGCCAGGACTCGAACCTGGAATCTTCTGCTCCGTAGGCAGACGCGTTATCCATTGCGCCACAAGCCCGTTAGCTGTTTATCTAGATGCTATTGAAGCATTGCAATATTATAAATTTCCCTTCCGTTATACTCTAATTATCATCTTTAAATGTTAATACCGAGCTCGCCAGGACTAGAACCTGGAATCTTCTACTTCGAAGGCAGACGCGTTATCCATTACGCTACAAGCCCTTGCTCTCTAACATAAACAACTTTTCCAAACATTGTATTTATGCATTTTTTATGACGCATAAAGATCTTTTACTAAAACAAACACCGAGTTTGCCAGGACTCGAACCTGGAATCTTCTGCTCCGTAGGCAGACGCGTTATCCATTGCGCCACAAGCCCGTTAGCTGTTTATCTAGATGCTATTGAAGCATTGCAACATTATAAATTTCCCTTCCGTTATACTCAATTATCATCTTTAAATGTTAATACCGAGCTCGCCAGGACTCGAACCTGGAATCTTCTGCTCCGTTGCAGACGCGTAATCCATTGCGCGACAAGCCCGTTAGAGGTCGATCAAAATGCTATTGAGGCATTGCAATATTATAAATTTCTCCTACGTTGTACTCTAATAATCATCTTTAAATGTTTTTTCCGAGATTGCCAAGACTCGAACCTGGAACCTTCTGCTTCGAAGCCAGACGCGTTATCCATTACGCTAAAAGCCCTTTCTTTCTACTATAAAAAACCTTTCCAAACATTGTATTTATGCATTTTTTATGACGCATAAAGATATTTTACTAAAACAAACACCGAGCTTGCCAGGACTCGAACCTGGAATCTTCTGCTCCGTAGGCAGACGCGTTATCCATTGCGCCACAAGCCCGTTAGCTGTTTATCTAGATGCTATTGAAGCATTGCAACATTATAAATTTCCCTTCCGTTATTCTCAATTATCATCTTTAAATGTTAATACCGAGCTCGCCAGGACTCGAACCTGGAATCTTCTGCTTCGAAGGCAGACGCGTAATCCATTACGCTACAAGCCCTTGTTCTCTAACATAAAAAACTTTTCCAAACATTGTATTTATGCATTTTTAATGACGCATAAAAGATCTTTTACTAAAACAAACACCGAGCTTGCCAGGACTCGAACCTGGAATCTTCTGCTCCGTAGGCAGACGCGTTATCCATTGCGCCACAAGCCCGTTAGCTGTTTATCTAGATGCTATTGAAGCATTGCAATATTATAAATTTCCCTTCCGTTATACTCTAATTATCATCTTTAAATGTTAATACCGAGCTCGCCAGGACTCGAACCTGGAATTTTCTGCTCCGTAGGCAGAAGCGTTATCCATTGCGCCACAAGCCCGTTAGCTGTTTATCTATATGCTATTGAAGCATTGCAATATTATAAATTTCCCTTCCGTTATACTCTAATTATCATCTTTAAATGTTAATACCGAGCTCGCCAGGACTCGAACCTGGAATCTTATGCTCCGCTGGCAGACGCGTAATCCATTACGCTACAAGCCTTTGCTTTCTACTATAAAAAAACTTTTCCAAACATTGTATTTAGGCATTTTTTATGACGCACAAACGATCTTTCACTAAAACAAACACCGAGCTTGTCAGGACTCGAACCTGGAATCTTCTGCTTCAAAGGCAGACGCGTTATCCATTACGCTACAAGCCCTTGCTCTCTAATATAAAAAACTTTTCCAAACATTGTATTTATGCATTTTTAATGACGCATAAAAGATCTTTAACTAAAACAAACACCGAGCATGCCAGGACTCGAACCTGGAATCTTCTGCTCCGTAGGCAGACGCGTTATCCATTGCGCCACAAGCCCGTTAGCTGTTTATCTAGATGCTATTGAAGCATTGCAATATTATAAATTTCCCTTCCGTTATACTCTAATTATCATCTTTAAATGTTAATACCGAGCTCGCCAGGACTAGAACCTGGAATCTTCTACTTCGAAGGCAGACGCGTTATCCATTACGCTACAAGCCCTTGCTCTCTAACATAAACAACTTTTCCAAACATTGTATTTATGCATTTTTTATGACGCATAAAGATCTTTTACTAAAACAAACACCGAGTTTGCCAGGACTCGAACCTGGAATCTTCTGCTCCGTAGGCAGACGCGTTATCCATTGCGCCACAAGCCCGTTAGCTGTTTATCTAGATGCTATTGAAGCATTGCAACATTATAAATTTCCCTTCCGTTATACTCAATTATCATCTTTAAATGTTAATACCGAGCTCGCCAGGACTCGAACCTGGAATCTTCTGCTCCGTTGCAGACGCGTAATCCATTGCGCGACAAGCCCGTTAGAGGTCGATCAAAATGCTATTGAGGCATTGCAATATTATAAATTTCTCCTACGTTGTACTCTAATAATCATCTTTAAATGTTTTTTCCGAGATTGCCAAGACTCGAACCTGGAACCTTCTGCTTCGAAGCCAGACGCGTTATCCATTACGCTAAAAGCCCTTTCTTTCTACTATAAAAAACCTTTCCAAACATTGTATTTATGCATTTTTTATGACGCATAAAGATATTTTACTAAAACAAACACCGAGCTTGCCAGGACTCGAACCTGGAATCTTCTGCTCCGTAGGCAGACGCGTTATCCATTGCGCCACAAGCCCGTTAGCTGTTTATCTAGATGCTATTGAAGCATTGCAACATTATAAATTTCCCTTCCGTTATTCTCAATTATCATCTTTAAATGTTAATACCGAGCTCGCCAGGACTCGAACCTGGAATCTTCTGCTTCGAAGGCAGACGCGTAATCCATTACGCTACAAGCCCTTGTTCTCTAACATAAAAAACTTTTCCAAACATTGTATTTATGCATTTTTAATGACGCATAAAAGATCTTTTACTAAAACAAACACCGAGCTTGCCAGGACTCGAACCTGGAATCTTCTGCTCCGTAGGCAGACGCGTTATCCATTGCGCCACAAGCCCGTTAGCTGTTTATCTAGATGCTATTGAAGCATTGTAATATTATAAATTTCCCTTCCGTTATACTCTAATTATCATCTTTAAATGTTAATACCGAGCTCGCCAGGACTCGAACCTGGAATTTTCTGCTCCGTAGGCAGAAGCGTTATCCATTGCGCCACAAGCCCGTTAGCTGTTTATCTATATGCTATTGAAGCATTGCAATATTATAAATTTCCCTTCCGTTATACTCTAATTATCATCTTTAAATGTTAATACCGAGCTCGCCAGGACTCGAACCTGGAATCTTATGCTCCGCTGGCAGACGCGTAATCCATTACGCTACAAGCCTTTGCTTTCTACTATAAAAACTTTTCCAAACATTGTATTTAGGCATTTTTTATGACGCATAAACGATCTTTCACTAAAACAAACACCGAGCTTGTCAGGACTCGAACCTGGAATCTTCTGCTTCAAAGGCAGACGCGTTATCCATTACGCTACAAGCCCTTGCTCTCTAATATAAAAAACTTTTCCAAACATTGTATTTATGCATTTTTAATGACGCATAAAAGATCTTTAACTAAAACAAACACCGAGCATGCCAGGACTCGAACCTGGAATCTTCTGCTCCGTAGGCAGACGCGTTATCCATTGCGCCACAAGCCCGTTAGCTGTTTATCTAGATGCTATTGAAGCATTGCAATATTATAAATTTCCCTTCCGTTATACTCTAATTATCATCTTTAAATGTTAATACCGAGCTCGCCAGGACTAGAACCTGGAATCTTCTACTTCGAAGGCAGACGCGTTATCCATTACGCTACAAGCCCTTGCTCTCTAACATAAACAACTTTTCCAAACATTGTATTTATGCATTTTTTATGACGCATAAAGATCTTTTACTAAAACAAACACCGAGTTTGCCAGGACTCGAACCTGGAATCTTCTGCTCCGTAGGCAGACGCGTTATCCATTGCGCCACAAGCCCGTTAGCTGTTTATCTAGATGCTATTGAAGCATTGCAACATTATAAATTTCCCTTCCGTTATACTCAATTATCATCTTTAAATGTTAATACCGAGCTCGCCAGGACTCGAACCTGGAATCTTCTGCTCCGTTGCAGACGCGTAATCCATTGCGCGACAAGCCCGTTAGAGGTCGATCAAAATGCTATTGAGGCATTGCAATATTATAAATTTCTCCTACGTTGTACTCTAATAATCATCTTTAAATGTTTTTTCCGAGATTGCCAAGACTCGAACCTGGAACCCTCTGCTTCGAAGCCATCCGCTTTATCCATTACGCTACAAGCTCTTGCTCCGTATTATAAACAACTTTTCCAAACATTGTATTTATGCATTTTTTATGACGCATAAAGATCTTTTACAAAACAAACACCGAGCTTGCCAGGACTCGAACCTGGAATCTTCTGCTCCGTATGCAGACGCGTTATCCATTGCGCCACAAGCCCGTTAGCTGTTTATCTAGATGCTATTGAAGCATTGCAACATTATAAATTTCCCTTCCGTTATACTCAATTATCATCTTTAAATATTAATACCGAGCTCGCCAGGACTCGAACCTGGAATCTTCTGCTTCGAAGGCAGACGCGTAATCCATTACGCTACAAGCCCTTGCTCTCTAATATAAAAAACTTTTCCAAACATTGTATTTATGCATTTTTTTGACGCATAAAGATTTTTTACTAAAACAAACACCGAGCTTGCCAGGACTCGAACCTGGAATCTTCTGCTCCGTAGGCAGACGCGTTATCCATTGCGCCACAAGCCCGTTAGCTGTTTATCTAGATGCTATTGAAGCATTGCAACATTATAAATTTCCCTTCCGTTATACTCAATTATCATCTTTAAATATTAATACCGAGCTCGCCAGGACTCGAACCTGGAATCTTCTGCTTCGAAGGCAGACGCGTTATCCATTACGCTACAAGTCCTTGCTCTCTAATAAAACAACTTTTCCAAACATTGTATTTATGCATTTTTTATGACGCATAAAGATCTTTTACTAAAACAAACACCGAGCTTGCCAGGACTCGAACCTGGAATCTTCTGCTCCGTAGGCAGACGCGTTATCCATTGCGCCACAACCCCGTTAGCTGTCTATCTAGATGCTATTGAAGCATTGCAACATTATAAATTTCCCTTCCGTTATACTCAATTATCATCTTTAAATATTAATACCGAGCTCGCCAGGACTCGAACCTGGAATCTTCTGCTTCGAAGGCAGACGCGTTATCCATTACGCTACAAGCCCTTGCTTTCTACTATAAAAAACTTTTCCAAACATTGTATATATGCATTTTTTATGACGCATAAAAGACCTTTCACTAAAACAAACAACGAGCTTGCCACGACTCGAACCTGGAATCTTCTGCTTCGAAAGCAGACGCGTTATCCATTACGCTACAAGCCCATGCTCTCTAATATAAAAATCTTTTCCAAACATTGTATTTATGCATTTTTAATAACGCATAAAAGATATTTTACTAAAACAAACACCGAGCTTGCCAGGACTCGAACCTGGAATCTTCTGCTCCGTAGGCAGACGCGTTATCCATTGCGCCACAAGCCCGTTAGCGGTTTATCTAGATGCTATTGAAGCATTGCAATATTATAAATTTCCCTTCCGTTATACTCTAATTATCATCTTTAAATGTTAATACCGAGCTCGCCAGGACTTGAACCTGGAATCTTCTGCTCCTTAGGCAGACGCGTTATCCATTGCGCGACAAGCCCGTTCGAGGTCGATCAAAATGCTATTGAGGCATTGCAATATTATTAATTTCTCCTAGGTTGTACTCTAATAATCATCTTTAAATATTTATTCCGAGATTGCCAAGACTCGAACCTGGAACCCTCTGCTTCGAAGGCAGACGCGTTATCCATTACGCTACAAGCCCTTGCTTTCTACTATAAAAAGTTTTACCAAACATTGTATTTATGCATTTTTCATGACGCATAAGAGACCTTTCACTAAAACAAACAACGAGCTTGCCAGGACTCGAACCTGGAATCTTCTGCTTCGAAGGCAGACGCGTTATCCATTACGCTACAAGCCCTTGCTCTCTAATATAAAAAACTTTTCCAAACATTGTATTTATGCATTTTTTATGACGCATAAAGATCTTTTACTAAAACAAACACCGAGCTTGCCAGGACTCGAACCTGGAATCTTCTGCTCCGTAGGCAGACGCGTTATCCATTGCGCCACAAGCCCGTTAGCTGTCTATCTAGATGCTATTGAAGCATTGCAACATTATAAATTTCCCTTCCGTTATACTCAATTATCATCTTTAAATATTAATACCGAGCTCGCCAGGACTCGAACCTGGAATCTTCTGCTTCGAAGGCAGACGCGTTATCCATTACGCTACAAGTCCTTGCTCTCTAATAAAACAACTTTTCCAAACATTGTATTTATGCATTTTTTATGACGCATAAAGATCTTTTACTAAAACAAACACCGAGCTTGCCAGGACTCGAACCTGGAATCTTCTGCTCCGTAGGCAGACGCGTTATCCATTGCGCCACAAGCCCGTTAGCTGTCTATCTAGATGCTATTGAAGTATTGCAACATTATAAATTTCCCTTCCGTTATACTCAATTATCATCTTTAAATATTAATACCGAGCTCTCCAGGACTCGAACCTGGAATCTTCTGCTTCGAAGGCAGACGCGTTATCCATTACGCTACAAGCCCTTGCTTTCCACTATAAAAACTTTTCCAAACATTGTATTTATGCATTTTTATGACGCATAAAAGACCTTTCACTAAAGCAAACACCGAGCTTGCCAGGACTGGAACCTGGAATCTTCTGCTTCGAAGGCAGACGCGTTATCCATTACGCTACAAGCCCTTGCTCTCTAATATAAAAAACTTTTCCAAACATTGTATTTATGCATTTTTTTTGACGCATAAAGATCTTTTACTAAAATAAAGACCGAGCTTTCCAGGACTTCAACCTGGAGTCTTCTGCTCCGTAGGCAGACGCGTTATCCATTGCGCCACAAGCCCGTTGGCTGTTTATCTAGATGCTATTGAAGCATTGCAATATTATAAATTTCCCTTCCGTTATACTCTAATTATCATCTTTAAATGTTAATACCGAGCTCGCCAGGACTCGAACCTGGAATCTTCTGCTCCGTAGGCAGACGCGTAATCCATTGCGCGACAAGCCCGTTAGAGGTCGATCAAAATGCTATTGAGGCATTGCAATATTATACATTTTTCCTACGTTGTACTCTAATAATCATCTTTAAATGTTTTTTCCGAGATTGCCAAGACTCGAACCTGGAACCCTCTGCTTCGAAGCCATACGCTTTATCCATTACGCTACAAGCTCTTGCTCCGTATTAAAAACAACTTTTCCAAACATTGTATTTATGCATTTTTTATGACGCATAAAGATCTTTTACGAAACAAACACCGAGCTTGCCAGGACTCGAACCTGGAATCTTCTGCTCCGTAGGCAGACGCGTTATCCATTGCGCCACAAGCCCGTTAGTTGTTTATCTAGATGCTATTGAAGCATTGCAATATTATAAATTTCCCTTCCGTTATACTCTAATTATCATCTTGAAATGTTAATACCGAGCTCGCCAGGACTCAAACCTGGAATCTTCTGCTCCGTAGGCAGACGCGTTATCCATTGCGCCACAAGCCCGTTAGCTGTTTATCTAGATGCTATTGAAGCATTGCAACATTATAAATTTCCCTTCCGTTATACTCTAATTATATTCTTTAAACGATAATACCGAGCTCGCCAGGACTCGAACCTGGAATCTTCTGCTCCGTAGGCAGACGCGTTATCCATTGCGCCACAAGCCCGTTAGTTGTTTATCTAGATGCTATTGAAGCATTGCAACATTTTAAATTTCCCTTCCGTTATACTCTAATTATCATCTTTAAATGTTGATACCGAGCTCGCCAGGACTCGAACCTGGAATCTTCTGCTCCGTAGGCAGACGCGTTATCCATTGCGCCACAAGCCCGTTAGCTGTTTATCTAGATGCTATTGAAGCATTGCAATATTATAAATTTCCCTTCCGTTATACTCTAATTATCATCTTTAAATGTTAATACCGAGCTCGCCAGGACTCGAACCTGGAATCTTCTGCTCCGTAGGCAGACGCGTTATCCATTGCGCCACAAGCCCGTTAGCTGTTTATCTAGATGCTATTGAAGCATTGCAATATTATAAATTTCCCTTCCGTTATACTCTAATTATCATCTTTAAATGTTAATACCGAGCTCGCCAGGACTCGAACCTGGAATCTTCTGCTTCGAAGGCAGACGCGTTATCCATTACGCTACAAGCCCTTGCTTTCTACTATAAAAAACTTTTCCAAACATTGTATTTATGCATTTTTTATGACGCATAAAAGACCTTTCACTAAAATAAACACCGAGCTTGCCAGGATTCGAACCTGGAATCTTCTGCTTCGAAGGCAGACGCGTTATCCATTACGCTACAAGCCCTTGCTCTCTAATATAAAAACTTTTCCAAACATTGTATTTATGCATTTTTAATGACGCATAAAAGATCTTTTACTAAAAAAAACACCGAGCTTGCCAGGACTCGAACCTGGAATCTTCTGCTCCGTAGGCAGACCCGTTATCCATTGCGCCACAAGCCCGTTAGCTGTTTATCCCGATGCTATTGAAGCATTGCAATATTATCAATTTCCCTTCCGTTATACTCTAATTTTCATCTTTAAATGTTAATACCGAGCTCGCCAGGACTCGAACCTGGAATCTTCTGCTCCGTTGCAGACGCTTTATCCATTGCGCGACAAGCCCGTTAGATGTCGATCAAAATGCTATTGAGGCATTGCAATATTATAAATTTCTCCTACGTTGTACTCTAATAATCATCTTTAAATGTTTATTCCGAGATTGCCAAGACTCGAACCTGGAACCCTCTGCTTCGAAGCAAGACGCTTTATCCATTACGCTACAAGCTCTTGCTCCGTATTATAAACAACTTTTCCAAACATTGTATTTATGCATTTTTTATGACGCATAAAGATCTTTTACTAAAACAAACACCGAGCTTGCCAGGACTCGAACCTGGAATCTTCTGCTTCGAATGCAGACGCGTTATCCATTATGCTACAAGCCCTTGCTCTCTAATATAAAAAACTTTTCCAAACATTGTATTTATGCATTTTTAATGACGCATAAAAGATCTTTTACTAAAACAAACACCGAGCTTGCCAGGACTCGAACTTGGAATCTTCTGCTCCGTAGGCAGACGCGTTATCCATTGCGCCACAAGCCCGTTAGCTGTTTATCTAGATGCTATTGAAGCATTGCAACATTATAAACTTCCCTTCCGTTATACTCAATTATCCTCTTTAAATATTAATACCGAGCTCGCCAGGACTCGAACCTGGAATCTTCTGCTTCGAAGGCAGACGCGTTATCCATTACGCTACAAGTCCTTGCTCTCTAATAAAACAACTTTTCCAAACATTGTATTTATGCATTTTTTATGACGCATAAAGATCTTTTACTAAAACAAACACCGAGCTTGCCAGGACTCGAACCTGGAATCTTCTGCTCCGTAGGCAGACGCGTTATCCATTGCACCACAAGCCCGTTAGCTGTTTACCTAGATGCTATTGAAGCATTGCAACATTATAAATTTCCCTTCCGTTATACTCAATTATCATCTTTAAATATTAATACCGAGCTCGCCAGGACTCGAACCTGGAATCTTCTGCTTCGAAGGCAGACGCGTTATCCATTACGCTACAAGCCCTTGCTTTCTACTATAAAAAACTTTTCCAAACATTCTATATATGCATTTTTTATGACGCATAAAAGACCTTTCACTAAAACAAACAACGAGCTTGCCACGACTCGAACCTGGAATCTTCTGCTTCGAAGGCAGACGCGTTATCCATTACGCTACAAGCCCTTGCTTTCTAATATAAAAAACTTTTCCAAACATTGTATTTATGCATTTTTAATGACGCATAAAAGATCTTTTACTAAAACAAACACCGAGCTTGCCAGGACTCGAACCTGGAATCTTCTGCTCCGTAGGCAGACGCGTTATCCATTGCGCCACAACCCCGTTAGCTGTCTATCTAGATGCTATTGAAGCATTGCAACATTATAAATTTCCCTTCCGTTATACTCAATTATCATCTTTAAATATTAATACCGAGCTCGCCAGGACTCGAACCTGGAATCTTCTGCTTCGAAGGCAGACGCGTTATCCATTACGCTACAAGCCCTTGCTTTCTACTATAAAAAACTTTTCCAAACATTGTATATATGCATTTTTTATGACGCATAAAAGACCTTTCACTAAAACAAACAACGAGCTTGCCACGACTCGAACCTGGAATCTTCTGCTTCGAAAGCAGACGCGTTATCCATTACGCTACAAGCCCATGCTCTCTAATATAAAAATCTTTTCCAAACATTGTATTTATGCATTTTTAATAACGCATAAAAGATCTTTTACTAAAACAAACACCGAGCTTGCCAGGACTCGAACCTGGAATCTTCTGCTCCGTAGGCAGACGCGTTATCCATTGCGCCACAAGCCCGTTAGCGGTTTATCTAGATGCTATTGAAGCATTGCAATATTATAAATTTCCCTTCCGTTATACTCTAATTATCATCTTTAAATGTTAATACCGAGCTCGCCAGGACTTGAACCTGGAATCTTCTGCTCCTTAGGCAGACGCGTTATCCATTGCGCGACAAGCCCGTTCGAGGTCGATCAAAATGCTATTGAGGCATTGCAATATTAATAATTTCTCCTAGGTTGTACTCTAATAATCATCTTTAAATATTTATTCCGAGATTGCCAAGACTCGAACCTGGAACCCTCTGCTTCGAAGGCAGACGCGTTATCCATTACGCTACAAGCCCTTGCTTTCTACTATAAAAAACTTTACCAAACATTGTATTTATGCATTTTTTATGACGCATAAAAGACCTTTCACTAAAACAAACAACGAGCTTGCCAGGACTCGAACCTGGAATCTTCTGCTTCGAAGGCAGACGCGTTATCCATTACGCTACAAGCCCTTGCTCTCTAATATAAAAAACTTTTCCAAACATTGTATTTATGCATTTTTTATGACGCATAAAGATCTTTTACTAAAACAAACACCGAGCTTGCCAGGACTCGAACCTGGAATCTTCTGCTCCGTAGGCAGACGCGTTATCCATTGCGCCACAAGCCCGTTAGCTGTCTATCTAGATGCTATTGAAGCATTGCAACATTATAAATTTCCCTTCCGTTATACTCAATTATCATCTTTAAATATTAATACCGAGCTCGCCAGGACTCGAACCTGGAATCTTCTGCTTCGAAGGCAGACGCGTTATCCATTACGCTACAAGTCCTTGCTCTCTAATAAAACAACTTTTCCAAACATTGTATTTATGCATTTTTTATGACGCATAAAGATCTTTTACTAAAACAAACACCGAGCTTGCCAGGACTCGAACCTGGAATCTTCTGCTCCGTAGGCAGACGCGTTATCCATTGCGCCACAAGCCCGTTAGCTGTCTATCTAGATGCTATTGAAGTATTGCAACATTATAAATTTCCCTTCCGTTATACTCAATTATCATCTTTAAATATTAATACCGAGCTCTCCAGGACTCGAACCTGGAATCTTCTGCTTCGAAGGCAGACGCGTTATCCATTACGCTACAAGCCCTTGCTTTCTACTATAAAAAACTTTTCCAAACATTGTATATATGCATTTTTTATGACGCATAAAAGACCTTTCACTAAAACAAACAACGAGCTTGCCACGACTCGAACCTGGAATCTTCTGCTTCGAAGGCAGACGCGTTATCCATTACGCTACAAGCCCTTGCTCTCTAATATAAAAAACTTTTCCAAACATTGTATTTATGCATTTTTAATGACGCATAAAAGATCTTTTACTAAAACAAACACCGAGCTTGCCAGGACTCGAACCTGGAATCTTCTGCTTCGTAGGCAGACGCGTTATCCATTGCGCCACATGCCCGTTAGCTGTTTATCCAGATGCTATTGAAGCATTGCAATATTATAAATTTGCCTTCCGTTATACTCAATTATCATCTTTAAATATTAATACCGAGCTCGCCAGGAGTCGAACCTGGAATCTTCTGCTTCGAAGGCAGACGCGTTATCCATTACGCTACAAGCCCTTGCTTTCCACTATAAAAACTTTTCCAAACATTGTATTTATGCATTTTTATGACGCATAAAAGACCTTTCACTAAAGCAAACACCGAGCTTGCCAGGACTGGAACCTGGAATCTTCTGCTTCGAAGGCAGACGCGTTATCCATTACGCTACAAGCCCTTGCTCTCTAATATAAAAAACTTTTCCAAACATTGTATTTATGCATTTTTTTTGACGCATAAAGATCTTTTACTAAAATAAAGACCGAGCTTTCCAGGACTTCAACCTGGAGTCTTCTGCTCCGTAGGCAGACGCGTTATCCATTGCGCCACAAGCCCGTTGGCTGTTTATCTAGATGCTATTGAAGCATTGCAATATTATAAATTTCCCTTCCGTTATACTCTAATTATCATCTTTAAATGTTAATACCGAGCTCGCCAGGACTCGAACCTGGAATCTTCTGCTCCGTAGGCAGACGCGTAATCCATTGCGCGACAAGCCCGTTAGAGGTCGATCAAAATGCTATTGAGGCATTGCAATATTATACATTTTTCCTACGTTGTACTCTAATAATCATCTTTAAATGTTTTTTCCGAGATTGCCAAGACTCGAACCTGGAACCCTCTGCTTCGAAGCCATACGCTTTATCCATTACGCTACAAGCTCTTGCTCCGTATTAAAAACAACTTTTCCAAACATTGTATTTATGCATTTTTTATGACGCATAAAGATCTTTTACAAAACAAACACCGAGCTTGCCAGGACTCGAACCTGGAATCTTCTGCTCCGTAGGCAGACGCGTTATCCATTGCGCCACAAGCCCGTTAGTTGTTTATCTAGATGCTATTGAAGCATTGCAATATTATAAATTTCCCTTCCGTTATACTCTAATTATCATCTTGAAATGTTAATACCGAGCTCGCCAGGACTCAAACCTGGAATCTTCTGCTCCGTAGGCAGACGCGTTATCCATTGCGCCACAAGCCCGTTAGCTGTTTATCTAGATGCTATTGAAGCATTGCAACATTATAAATTTCCCTTCCGTTATACTCTAATTATATTCTTTAAACGATAATACCGAGCTCGCCAGGACTCGAACCTGGAATCTTCTGCTCCGTAGGCAGACGCGTTATCCATTGCGCCACAAGCCCGTTAGTTGTTTATCTAGATGCTATTGAAGCCTTGCAACATTTTAAATTTCCCTTCCGTTATACTCTAATTATCATCTTTAAATGTTAATACCGAGCTCGCCAGGACTCGAACCTGGAATCTTCTGCTCCGTAGGCAGACGCGTTATCCATTGCGCCACAAGCCCGTTAGCTGTTTATCTAGATGCTATTGAAGCATTGCAATATTATAAATTTCCCTTCCGTTATACTCTAATTATCATCTTTAAATGTTAATACCGAGCTCGCCAGGACTCGAACCTGGAATCTTCTGCTTCGAAGGCAGACGCGTTATCCATTACGCTACAAGCCCTTGCTTTCTACTATAAAAAACTTTTCCAAACATTGTATTTATGCATTTTTTATGACGCATAAAAGACCTTTCACTAAAATAAACACCGAGCTTGCCAGGATTCGAACCTGGAATCTTCTGCTTCGAAGGCAGACGCGTTATCCATTACGCTACAAGCCCTTGCTCTCTAATATAAAAACTTTTCCAAACATTGTATTTATGCATTTTTAATGACGCATAAAAGATCTTTTACTAAAAAAAACACCGAGCTTGCCAGGACTCGAACCTGGAATCTTCTGCTCCGTAGGCAGACCCGTTATCCATTGCGCCACAAGCCCGTTAGCTGTTTATCCCGATGCTATTGAAGCATTGCAATATTATCAATTTCCCTTCCGTTATACTCTAATTTTCATCTTTAAATGTTAATACCGAGCTCGCCAGGACTCGAACCTGGAATCTTCTGCTCCGTTGCAGACGCTTTATCCATTGCGCGACAAGCCCGTTAGATGTCGATCAAAATGCTATTGAGGCATTGCAATATTATAAATTTCTCCTACGTTGTACTCTAATAATCATCTTTAAATGTTTATTCCGAGATTGCCAAGACTCGAACCTGGAACCCTCTGCTTCGAAGCAAGACGCTTTATCCATTACGCTACAAGCTCTTGCTCCGTATTATAAACAACTTTTCCAAACATTGTATTTATGCATTTTTTATGACGCATAAAGATCTTTTACTAAAACAAACACCGAGCTTGCCAGGACTCGAACCTGGAATCTTCTGCTTCGAATGCAGACGCGTTATCCATTATGCTACAAGCCCTTGCTCTCTAATATAAAAAACTTTTCCAAACATTGTATTTATGCATTTTTAATGACGCATAAAAGATCTTTTACTAAAACAAACACCGAGCTTGCCAGGACTCGAACTTGGAATCTTCTGCTCCGTAGGCAGACGCGTTATCCATTGCGCCACAAGCCCGTTAGCTGTTTATCTATATGCTATTGAAGCATTGCAACATTATAAACTTCCCTTCCGTTATACTCAATTATCCTCTTTAAATATTAATACCGAGCTCGCCAGGACTCGAACCTGGAATCTTCTGCTTCGAAGGCAGACGCGTTATCCATTACGCTACAAGTCGTTGCTCTCTAATAAAACAACTTTTCCAAACATTGTATTTATGCATTTTTTATGACGCATAAAGATCTTTTACTAAAACAAACACCGAGCTTGCCAGGACTCGAACCTGGAATCTTCTGCTCCGTAGGCAGACGCGTTATCCATTGCACCACAAGCCCGTTAGCTGTTTACCTAGATGCTATTGAAGCATTGCAACATTATAAATTTCCCTTCCGTTATACTCAATTATCATCTTTAAATATTAATACCGAGCTCGCCAGGACTCGAACCTGGAATCTTCTGCTTCGAAGGCAGACGCGTTATCCATTACGCTACAAGCCCTTGCTTTCTACTATAAAAAACTTTTCCAAACATTCTATATATGCATTTTTTATGACGCATAAAAGACCTTTCACTAAAACAAACAACGAGCTTGCCACGACTCGAACCTGGAATCTTCTGCTTCGAAGGCAGACGCGTTATCCATTACGCTACAAGCCCTTGCTTTCTAATATAAAAAACTTTTCCAAACATTGTTTTTATGCATTTTTAATGACGCATAAAAGATCTTTTACTAAAACAAACTCCGAGCTTGCCAGGACTCGAACCTGGAATCTTCTGCTCCGTAGGCAGACGCGTTATCCATTGCGCCACAAGCCCGTTAGCTGTTTATCTAGATGCTATTGAAGCATTGCAATATTATAAATTTCCCTTCCGTTATACTCTAATTATCATCTTTAAATGTTATTACCGAGCTCGCCAGGACTCGAATCTGGAATCTTCTGCTCCGTAGGCAGACGCGTTATCCATTGCGCGACAAGCCCGTTAGAGGTCGATCAAAATGCTATTGAGGCATGGCAATATTATAAATTTCTCCTACGTTGTACTCTAATAATCATCTTTAAATGTTAATACCGAGATTGCCAAGACTCGAACCTGGAACCCTCTGCTTCGAAGCAAGACGCTTTATCCATTACGCTACAAGCTCTTGCTACGTATTATAAACAACTTTTCCAAACATTGTATTTATGCATTTTTTATGACGCATAAAGATCTTTCACTAAAACAAACACCGAGCTTGCCAGGACTCGAACATGGAATCTTCTGCTCCGTAGGCAGAAGCGTTATCCATTGCGCCACAAGCCCGTTAGCTGTTTATCTAGATGCTATTGAAGCATTGCAATATTATAAATTTCCCTTCCGTTATACTCTAATTATCATCTTTAAATGTTAATACCGAGCTCGCCAGGACTCGAACCTGGAATCTTCTGCTTCGAAGGCAGACGCGTTATCCATTACGCTACAAGCCCTTGCTCTCTAATATAAAAAACTTTTCCAAACATTGTATTTATGCATTTTTAATGACGCATAAAAGATCTTTTACTAAAACAAACACCGAGCTTGCCAGGACTCGAACTTGGAATCTTCTGCTCCGTAGGAAGACGCGTTATCCATTGCGCCACAAGCCCGTTAGCTGTTTATCTAGATGCTATTGAAGCATTGCAATATTATAAATTTCCCTTCCGTTATACTCTAATTTTCATCTTTAAATGTTAATACCGAGCTCGCCAGGACTCGAACCTGGAATCTTCTGCTCCGTTGCAGACGCTTTATCCATTGCGCGACAAGCCCGTTAGATGTCGATCAAAATGCTATTGAGGCATTGCAATATTATAAATTTCTCCTACGTTGTACTCTAATAATCATCTTTAAATGTTTATTCCGAGATTGCCAAGACTCGAACCTGGAACCCTCTGCTTCGAAGCAAGACGCTTTATCCATTACGCTACAAGCTCTTGCTCCGTATTATAAACAACTTTTCCAAACATTGTATTTATGCATTTTTTATGACGCATAAAGATCTTTTACTAAAACAAACACCGAGCTTGCCAGGACTCGAACCTGGAATCTTCTGCTTCGAATGCAGACGCGTTATCCATTATGCTACAAGCCCTTGCTCTCTAATATAAAAAACTTTTCCAAACATTGTATTTATGCATTTTTAATGACGCATAAAAGATCTTTTACTAAAACAAACACCGAGCTTGCCAGGACTCGAACTTGGAATCTTCTGCTCCGTAGGCAGACGCGTTATCCATTGCGCCACAAGCCCGTTAGCTGTTTATCTATATGCTATTGAAGCATTGCAACATTATAAACTTCCCTTCCGTTATACTCAATTATCCTCTTTAAATATTAATACCGAGCTCGCCAGGACTCGAACCTGGAATCTTCTGCTTCGAAGGCAGACGCGTTATCCATTACGCTACAAGTCGTTGCTCTCTAATAAAACAACTTTTCCAAACATTGTATTTATGCATTTTTTATGACGCATAAAGATCTTTTACTAAAACAAACACCGAGCTTGCCAGGACTCGAACCTGGAATCTTCTGCTCCGTAGGCAGACGCGTTATCCATTGCACCACAAGCCCGTTAGCTGTTTACCTAGATGCTATTGAAGCATTGCAACATTATAAATTTCCCTTCCGTTATACTCAATTATCATCTTTAAATATTAATACCGAGCTCGCCAGGACTCGAACCTGGAATCTTCTGCTTCGAAGGCAGACGCGTTATCCATTACGCTACAAGCCCTTGCTTTCTACTATAAAAAACTTTTCCAAACATTCTATATATGCATTTTTTATGACGCATAAAAGACCTTTCACTAAAACAAACAACGAGCTTGCCACGACTCGAACCTGGAATCTTCTGCTTCGAAGGCAGACGCGTTATCCATTACGCTACAAGCCCTTGCTTTCTAATATAAAAAACTTTTCCAAACATTGTTTTTATGCATTTTTAATGACGCATAAAAGATCTTTTACTAAAACAAACTCCGAGCTTGCCAGGACTCGAACCTGGAATCTTCTGCTCCGTAGGCAGACGCGTTATCCATTGCGCCACAAGCCCGTTAGCTGTTTATCTAGATGCTATTGAAGCATTGCAATATTATAAATTTCCCTTCCGTTATACTCTAATTATCATCTTTAAATGTTATTACCGAGCTCGCCAGGACTCGAATCTGGAATCTTCTGCTCCGTAGGCAGACGCGTTATCCATTGCGCGACAAGCCCGTTAGAGGTCGATCAAAATGCTATTGAGGCATGGCAATATTATAAATTTCTCCTACGTTGTACTCTAATAATCATCTTTAAATGTTAATACCGAGATTGCCAAGACTCGAACCTGGAACCCTCTGCTTCGAAGCAAGACGCTTTATCCATTACGCTACAAGCTCTTGCTACGTATTATAAACAACTTTTCCAAACATTGTATTTATGCATTTTTTATGACGCATAAAGATCTTTCACTAAAACAAACACCGAGCTTGCCAGGACTCGAACATGGAATCTTCTGCTCCGTAGGCAGAAGCGTTATCCATTGCGCCACAAGCCCGTTAGCTGTTTATCTAGATGCTATTGAAGCATTGCAATATTATAAATTTCCCTTCCGTTATACTCTAATTATCATCTTTAAATGTTAATACCGAGCTCGCCAGGACTCGAACCTGGAATCTTCTGCTTCGAAGGCAGACGCGTTATCCATTACGCTACAAGCCCTTGCTCTCTAATATAAAAAACTTTTCCAAACATTGTATTTATGCATTTTTAATGACGCATAAAAGATCTTTTACTAAAACAAACACCGAGCTTGCCAGGACTCGAACTTGGAATCTTCTGCTCCGTAGGAAGACGCGTTATCCATTGCGCCACAAGCCCGTTAGCTGTTTATCTAGATGCTATTGAAGCATTGCAATATTATAAATTTCCCTTCCGTTATACTCTAATTATCATCTTTAAATGTTATTACCGAGCTCGCCAGGACTCGAACCTGGAATCTTCTGCTCCGTAGGCAGACGCGTTATCCATTGCGCGACAAGCCCGTTAGAGGTCGATCAAAATGCTATTGAGGCATTGCATTATTATAAATTTCTCCTACGTTGTACTCTAATAATCATCTTTAAATGTTTATTCCGAGATTGCCAAGACTCGAACCTGGAACCCTCTGCTTCGAAGCAAGACGCTTTATCCATTACGCTACAAGCTCTTGCTAAGTATTATAAACAACTTTTCCAAACATTGTATTTATGCATTTTTTTTGACGCATAAAGACCTTTTACTAAAATAAAGACCGAGCTTTCCAGGACTTGAACCTGGAATTTTCTGCTCCGTAGGCAGACGCGTTATCCATTGCGCCACAAGCCCGTTAGCTGTTTATCTAGATGCTATTGAAGCATTGCCACATTATAAGTTTCCCTTCCGTTATACTCAATTATCATCTTTAAATATTAATACCGAGGTCGCCAGGACTCGAACCTGGAATCTTCTGCTTCGAAGGCAGACGCGTTATCCATTACGCTACAAGCCCCTGCTCTCTAATATAAAAAACTTTTCCAAACATTGTATTTATGCATTTTTAATGACGCATAAAAGATCTTTTACTAAAACAAACTCCGAGCTTGCCAGGACTCGAACCTGGAATCTTCTGCTCCGTAGGAAGACGCGTTATCCATTGCGCCACAAGCCCGTTAGCTGTTTATCTAGATGCTATTAAAGCATTGCAATATTATAAATTTCCCTTCCGTTATACTCTAATTATCATCTTTAAATGTTAATACCGAGCTCGCCAGGACTCGAACCTGGAATCTTCTGCTTCGAAGGCAGACACGTTATCCATTACGCTACAAGCCCTAGCTTTCTACTATAAAAAAACTTTTCCAAACATTGTATTTATGCATTTTTTATGACGCATAAAAGACCTTTCACTAAAGCAAACAACGAGCTTGCCAGGACTCGAACCTGGAATCTTCTGCTTCGAAGGCAGACGCGTTATCCATTACGCTACAAGCCCTTGCTCTCTAATATAAAAAACTTTTCCAAACATTGTATTTATGCATTTTTAATGACGCATAAAAGATCTTTTACTAAAACAAACACCGAGCTTGCCAGGACTCGAACCAGGAATCTTCTGCTCCGTAGGCTGACGCGTTATCCATTGCGCCACAAGCCCGTTAGCTGTTTATCTAGATGCTATTGAAGCATTGCAATATTATAAATTTCCCTTCCGTTATACTGTAATTATCATCTTTAAATGTTAATACCGAGCTCGCCAGCACTCGAATCTGGATTCTTCTGCTTCGAAGGCAGACGCGTTATCCATTGCGCTACAAGCCCTTGCTTTTTACTATAAAAAACTTTTCCAAACATTGTATTTATGCATTTTTTATGACGCATAAAAGACCTTTCACTAAAACAAACAACGAGCTTGCCAGGACTCGAACCTGGAAACTTCTGCTTCGAAGGCAGACGCGTTATCCATTACGCTACAACCCCTTGCTCTCTTGTATAAAAAACTTTTCCAAACATTGTGTTTATGCATTTTTAATGACGCATAAAAGATCTTTTACTAAAACAAACACCGAGCTTGCCAGGACTCGAACCTGGAATCTTCTGCTCCGTAGGCAGACGCGTTATCCATTGCGCTACAAGCCCTTGCTTTTTACTATAAAAAACTTTTCCAAACATTGTATTTATGCATTTTTTATGACGCATAAAAGACCTTTCACTAAAACAAACAACGAAATTGCCAGGACTCGAACCTGGAATCTTCTGCTTCGAAGGCAGACGCGTTATCCATTACGCTACAAGCCCTTGCTCTCTAATATAAAAAACTTTTCCAAACATTGTATTTATGCATTTTTAATGACGCATAAAAGATCTTTTACTAAAACAAACACCGATCTTGCCAGCACTCGAACCTGGAATCTTCTGCTCCGCAGGCAGACGCGTTATCCATTGCGCCACAAGCCCGTTAGCTGTTTATCTAGATGCTATTGAAGCATTGCAATATTATAAATTTCCCTTCCGTTATACTCTAATTATCATCTTTAAATGTTAATACCGAGCTCGCCAGGACTCGAACCTGGAATCTTCTGCTTCGAAGGCAGACGCGTTATCCATTACGC
The DNA here is from genome assembly GCF_054372755.1 of Phalangium opilio. Classification (NCBI taxonomy): domain Eukaryota; kingdom Metazoa; phylum Arthropoda; class Arachnida; order Opiliones; family Phalangiidae; genus Phalangium; species Phalangium opilio. Next base: position 678,551 of record NW_028324185.1, read on the forward strand.
TACAAGCCCTTGCTTTCAACTATAAGAAACTTTTCCAAACATTGTATTTATGCATTTTTTATGACGCATAAAAGACCTTTCACTAAAACAAACAACGAGCTTGCCAGGACTCGAGCGTGGAATCTTCTGCTTCGAAGGCAGACGCGTTATCCATTACGCTACAAGCCCTTGCTCTCTAATATAAAAAAACTTTTCCAAACATTGTATTTATGCATTTTTAATGACGCATAAAAGATCTTTTACTAAAACAAACACCGAGCTTGCCAGGACTCGAACCTGGAATCTTCTGCTCCGTTGCAGACGCGTAATCCATTGCGCGACAAGCCCGTTAGAGGTCAATCAAAATGGTATTGAGGCATTGCAATATTATAAATTTCTCCTACGTTGTACTCTAATAATCATCTTTAAATGTTTATTCCGAGATTGCCAAGACTCGAACCTGGAACCTTCTGCTTCGAAGCCAGACGCTTTATCCATTACGCTACAAGCTTTTGCTAAGTATTTTAAACAACTTTTCCAAACATTGTATTTATGCATTTTTTTGACGCATAAATATCTTTTACTAAAATAAAGACCGAGCTTTCCAGGACTTGAACCTGGAATCTTCTGCTCCGTAGGCTGACGCGTTATCCATTGCGCCACAAGCCCGTTAGCTGTTTATCTAGATGCTATTGAAGCATTGCAATATTATAAATTTCCCTTCCGTTATACTGTAATTATCATCTTTAAATGTTAATACCGAGCTCGCCAGGACTCGAACCTGGAATCTTCTGCTCCGTAGGCAGACGCGTTATCCATTGCGCGACAAGCCCGTTAGAGGTCGATCAAAATGCTATTGAGGCATTGCATTATTATAAATTTCTCCTACGTTGTACTCTAATAATCATCTTTAAATGTTTATTCCGAGATTGCCAAGACTCGAACCTGGAACCCTCTGCTTCGAAGCAAGACGCTTTATCCATTACGCTACAAGCTCTTGCTAAGTATTATAAACAACTTTTCCAAACATTGTATTTATGCATTTTTTTTGACGCATAAAGACCTTTTACTAAAATAAAGACCGAGCTTTCCAGGACTTGAACCTGGAATTTTCTGCTCCGTAGGCAGACGCGTTATCCATTGCGCCACAAGCCCGTTAGCTGTTTATCTAGATGCTATTGAAGCATTGCCACATTATAAGTTTCCCTTCCGTTATACTCAATTATCATCTTTAAATATTAATACCGAGCTCGCCAGGACTCGAACCTGGAATCTTCTGCTTCGAAGGCAGACGCGTTATCCATTACGCTACAAGCCCCTGCTCTCTAATATAAAAAACTTTTCCAAACATTGTATTTATGCATTTTTAATGACGCATAAAAGATCTTTTACTAAAACAAACACCGATCTTGCCAGCACTCGAACCTGGAATCTTCTGCTCCGCAGGCAGACGCGTTATCCATTGCGCCACAAGCCCGTTAGCTGTTTATCTAGATGCTATTGAAGCATTGCAATATTATAAATTTCCCTTCCGTTATACTCTAATTATCATCTTTAAATGTTAATACCGAGCTCGCCAGGACTCGAACCTGGAATCTTCTGCTTCGAATGCAGACGCGTTATCCATTACGCTACAAGCCCTTGCTTTCAACTATAAGAAACTTTTCCAAACATTGTATTTATGCATTTTTTATGACGCATAAAAGACCTTTCACTAAAACAAACAACGAGCTTGCCAGGACTCGAGCGTGGAATCTTCTGCTTCGAAGGCAGACGCGTTATCCATTACGCTACAAGCCCTTGCTCTCTAATATAAAAAAACTTTTCCAAACATTGTATTTATGCATTTTTAATGACGCATAAAAGATCTTTTACTAAAACAAACACCGAGCTTGCCAGGACTCGAACCTGGAATCTTCTGCTCCGTTGCAGACGCGTAATCCATTGCGCGACAAGCCCGTTAGAGGTCAATCAAAATGCTATTGAGGCATTGCAATATTATAAATTTCTCCTACGTTGTACTCTAATAATCATCTTTAAATGTTTATTCCGAGATTGCCAAGACTCGAACCTGGAACCTTCTGCTTCGAAGCCAGACGCTTTATCCATTACGCTACAAGCTTTTGCTAAGTATTTTAAACAACTTTTCCAAACATTGTATTTATGCATTTTTTTTGACGCATAAATATCTTTTACTAAAATAAAGACCGAGCTTTCCAGGACTTGAACCTGGAATCTTCTGCTCCGTAGGCTGACGCGTTATCCATTGCGCCACAAGCCCGTTAGCTGTTTATCTAGATGCTATTGAAGCATTGCAATATTATAAATTTCCCTTCCGTTATACTGTAATTATCATCTTTAAATGTTAATACCGAGCTCGCCAGGACTCGAACCTGGAATCTTCTGCTCCGTAGGCAGACGCGTTATCCATTGCGCGACAAGCCCGTTAGAGGTCGATCAAAATGCTATTGAGGCATTGCATTATTATAAATTTCTCCTACGTTGTACTCTAATAATCATCTTTAAATGTTTATTCCGAGATTGCCAAGACTCGAACCTGGAACCCTCTGCTTCGAAGCAAGACGCTTTATCCATTACGCTACAAGCTCTTGCTAAGTATTATAAACAACTTTTCCAAACATTGTATTTATGCATTTTTTTTGACGCATAAAGACCTTTTACTAAAATAAAGACCGAGCTTTCCAGGACTTGAACCTGGAATTTTCTGCTCCGTAGGCAGACGCGTTATCCATTGCGCCACAAGCCCGTTAGCTGTTTATCTAGATGCTATTGAAGCATTGCCACATTATAAGTTTCCCTTCCGTTATACTCAATTATCATCTTTAAATATTAATACCGAGCTCGCCAGGACTCGAACCTGGAATCTTCTGCTTCGAAGGCAGACGCGTTATCCATTACGCTACAAGCCCCTGCTCTCTAATATAAAAAACTTTTCCAAACATTGTATTTATGCATTTTTAATGACGCATAAAAGATCTTTTACTAAAACAAACTCCGAGCTTGCCAGGACTCGAACCTGGAATCTTCTGCTCCGTAGGCAGACGCGTTATCCATTGCGCCACAAGCCCGTTAGCTGTTTATCTAGATGCTATTAAAGCATTGCAATATTATAAATTTCCCTTCCGTTATACTCTAATTATCATCTTTAAATGTTAATACCGAGCTCGCCAGGACTCGAACCTGGAATCTTCTGCTTCGAAGGCAGACACGTTATCCATTACGCTTCAAGCCCTAGCTTTCTACTATAAAAAAACTTTTCCAAACATTGTATTTATGCATTTTTTATGACGCATAAAAGACCTTTCACTAAAACAAACAACGAGCTTGCCAGGACTCGAACCTGGAATCTTCTGCTTCGAAGGCAGACGCGTTATCCATTACGCTACAAGCCCTTGCTCTCTAATATAAAAAGCTTTTCCAAACATTGTATTTATGCATTTTTAATGACGCATAAAAGATCTTTTACTAAAACAAACACCGAGCTTGCCAGGACTCGAACCAGGAATCTTCTGCTCCGTAGGCTGACGCGTTATCCATTGCGCCACAAGCCCGTTAGCTGTTTATCTAGATGCTATTGAAGCATTGCAATATTATAAATTTCCCTTCCGTTATACTGTAATTATCATCTTTAAATGTTAATACCGAGCTCGCCAGGACTCGAATCTGGATTCTTCTGCTTCGAAGGCAGACGCGTTATCCATTGCGCTAAAAGCCCTTGCTTTTTACTATAAAAAACTTTTCCAAACATTGTATTTATGCATTTTTTATGACGCATAAAAGACCTTTCACTAAAACAAACAACGATCTTGCCAGGACTCGAACCTGGAAACTTCTGCTTCGAAGGCAGACGCGTTATCCATTACGCTACAACCCCTTGCTCTCTTGTATAAAAAACTTTTCCAAACATTGTGTTTATGCATTTTTAATGACGCATAAAAGATCTTTTACTAAAACAAACACCGAGCTTGCCAGGACTCGAACCTGGAATCTTCTGCTCCGTAGGCAGACGCGTTATCCATTGCGCTACAAGCCCTTGCTTTTTACTATAAAAAACTTTTCCAAACATTGTATTTATGCATTTTTTATGACGCATAAAAGACCTTTCACTAAAACAAACAACGAGCTTGCCAGGACTCGAACCTGGAATCTTCTGCTTCGAAGGCAGACGCGTTATCCATTACGCTACAAGCCCTTGCTCTCTAATATAAAAAACTTTTCCAAACATTGTATTTATACATTTTTAATGACGCATAAAAGATCTTTTACTAAAACAAACACCGATCTTGCCAGCACTCGAACCTGGAATCTTCTGCTCCGCAGGCAGACGCGTTATCCATTGCGCCACAAGCCCGTTAGCTGTTTATCTAGATGCTATTGAAGCATTGCAATATTATAAACTTCCCTTCCGTTATACTCTAATTATCATCTTTAAATGTTAATACCGAGCTCGCCAGGACTCGAACCTGGAATCTTCTGCTTCGAAGGCAGACGCGTTATCCATTACGCTACAAGCCCTTGCTTTCAACTATAAGAAACTTTTCCAAACATTGTATTTATGCATTTTTTATGACGCATAAAAGACCTTTCACTAAAACAAACAACGAGCTTGCCAGGACTCGAACGTGGAATCTTCTGCTTCGAAGGCAGACGCGTTATCCATTACGCTACAAGCCCTTGCTCTCTAATATAAAAAAACTTTTCCAAACATTGTATTTATGCATTTTTAATGACGCATAAAAGATCTTTTACTAAAACAAACACCGAGCTTGCCAGGACTCGAACCTGGAATCTTCTGCTCCGTTGCAGACGCGTAATCCATTGCGCGACAAGCCCGTTAGAGGTCAATCAAAATGCTATTGAGGCATTGCAATATTATAAATTTCTCCTACGTTGTACTCTAATAATCATCTTTAAATGTTTATTCCGAGATTGCCAAGACTCGAACCTGGAACCTTCTGCTTCGAAGCCAGACGCTTTATCCATTACGCTACAAGCTTTTGCTAAGTATTTTAAACAACTTTTCCAAACATTGTATTTATGCATTTTTTTTGACGCATAAATATCTTTTACTAAAATAAAGACCGAGCTTTCCAGGACTTGAACCTGGAATCTTCTGCTCCGTAGGCAGACGCGTTATCCATTGCGTCACAAGCCCGTTAGCTATTTATCTAGATGCTATTGAAGCATTGCAATATTATAAATTTCCCTTCCGTCATACTCTAATTATCATCTTTAAATGTTAATACCGAGCTCGCCAGGACTTGAACCTGGAATCTTCTGCTCCGTTGCAAACGCGTAATCCATTGCGCGACAAGCCCGTTAGAGGTCGATCAAAATGCTAGTGAGGCATTGCAATATTATAAATTTCTCCTACGTTGTACTCTAATAATCATCTTTAAATGTTTATTCCGAGATTGCCAACACTCGAACCTGGAACCCTCTGCTTCGAAGCCAGACGCTTTATCCATTACGCTACAAGCTCTTGCTCCGTATTATAAACAACTTTTCCAAACATTGTATTTATGCATTTTTGAACTTGCCATTACTCGACCCTGGAATCTTCTGCTTCAAAGGTAGACGCGTTATACATTACGCTACAAGCCCTTGCTCTCTAATATAAAAACTTTTCCAAACATTGTATTTATGCATTTTTTATGACGCATAAAAGATCTTAAGATTTTAATTATAGTGATCCTTCTTGATCTTCACTCTTTAGGATAGTAACAGTATGTTGTATAAAAAGAGCTGCTGCTTGAAGGACTTATCTTTATTTTATTTTAGAAGTATTTTTAAAATTTCAGAAGCTCCGCAACCGTTACAATAACTGTTTCTATTGCAGTTAATTCAACATTCCTTTGAGGTATACAGGGTTTTATTATTTGTTAATCTCACTACAATGCTACTAATTGTGAAGGTAAGTGGTATAATTCCTGAAACTCAACCTATGTAGAGGACAACATCATTCGTTTTAACAATTTTTCCTGTTGCAACAGTCCGTAAATGATATTTCATTTTATAAATTATTTGTTACCAAGAGTGGATTGTTTAATTTAGAAATATAAGTAACAGTGGTGCTGGTTAATCCAGGAGAACATTGTCTTTACGTAATTAGTCAAATAAATTCCATATGCAGATTTTTTCAATGTAACCACGTGGGAAACAGAGGGTTACGTTCGCTATTTCCTTAGTCCTCATTGCCGTTTGTTTATATGTCAGAATTGCTATGAATTGTTTAGGTATTTGATTAAATTACTGGTATTTAAGTGAAACTATGGAATCACATCGTTCATTAACATTGTAACCTTTGTAGTGATCCGTTGTAACGGGCTCCCCGGTACAACATATTTAATTGTTAATCTTCACGTTACCGGAAATTTAGCACGGGGCAAGATAAAAATTGAACGCAATGTGTTGGAACTAATCAAAAACTCATCTAAACATTAAAATTAAGGTTAATAATTTTTTGAAGCTCAATTTATAAGCTAAATCAATACTGCCAAACCACAATCCTTCATAAATTTCAACATAATTAAGTATAATTAGGGTGAATTTAAACATAAAATATACATATTTTGGATAAAAACTCGAATAAATTTTAAATGGACTACTTAATTAATATTTAAAATGTATAGCTGTTGATAAAGCCTCGTATTTCTATTTCACACTTAATCAGGATAAACCTTTAAATTATACTTAATTAGGATAAACTTTTAATTAAACTTAATCCGGATAAACATTTAATTAAACTTAATCCGGATAAACATTTAATTAAACTTAATCTGGATAAACCTTTAATTAAAGTATTAAACTTAATCCGGATAAACCCTTGATCTAAACTTAACCGAGATAAACCTTTGAACTAAACTTAATCGAGATAAACCTTTGAACTAAACTTAATCGAGATAAACCTTTGAACTAAACTTATTGCTCATTTTATATAACCACTCAAGTTAATCAGATGTTAATGGGCGTAGAAAGAATTATAAATTAAGCCAAGATGTTTGTCCCATTAGACCAAATCCAAAACCACCCAATTGCGGTAGTTTTCAGCCGAATTGGAATTCGGTCGTAAGGCAGGCAAGCTGTAAATTACCATAGTACAATTATCTTAAAATGGGTCAATAGGGCCTTAAAACGGGGGAAATATGGTCTTTAAATGGGTAAACAGGGACTTGAAATGGTGTATTGACCGGTTTGTTTTACACCATAAACGTGGTGCTAAATATGGAAAAAATAAAAATTTAACAACTATTTCACTTCACTTGGTTTAATAATGTGACAGAGGTAGCGTACCTTTTCCATACTTTTAGCACCATTAAACTAAGTAATATTAGAAGTTCAACAGATTGCCTAACAAAAATGTTACAAACCACTGTAAATGGTGCATAAATGCCTAATATTTCCTTAATACTTTCAAATAGTATTAGCAAATGGCGTGAATTGATCATAAAAATGGGGCTAAAGTACAACCTAAATGATGTCTTTTTGGCACTGGAAAAAACAGCATATATGGTGTTTGAATGCACCGTTATATTTTAGAGTGCAAATGTATGACGGTGAAGCAAACATGATTATTCAAAATTTAATTACATTAAGACTGAAGTGACAGATATTATAAAAAACCGTCTTGGTTTGGACCAAGGCCGAAAAAACAAACGATATGTTTGAGGTTTATCAATTGACTGAAGTTCAGATATTGAAATTTTTTTCTAGTTATTTTGATACACTCAATCCTTAATCTTTATTTAATTCAATCAACTGATTTTACTGTTAATCGATCTAGTCCCTCTAAATTAATTGAAAAAATTACATATCTACGCTTTTTCAAGAACAATTACATTTTCCGAAAACATTTTATCATGAAATTAATTATTTTGAAGGGATTTCGTGTCGATGCTCACTAACTTGTAAGCACCTTGACCAACATAGTTTTAATTGTTGCTGGCTTGACAAATTTTCAAGTTTGCACCAAAAGAAGTTTAAATCTGTTTTAAGATGTTGGTAAGACTGTCGTTTACAGTGAATGTCGTCTACTTAAGACAAAGCAACAAAGTTTATCCTGCGTGGTTAAGGGTAAAGATCACATAAACAGAAATACTTCTCAGTACCAATGACTCGTTATATTCAATTCCTGCGGATATAATATGGTTAGACACATCATTCATTACTAGTTATGCCAAGAAGTTCACATTTAACTCCGACACCCCCTCCCTTCCTCTATTTTCCCAATATATTGCATTTTATAATCACCAGTGGTTCCAGTGTATGGGTCATCTGAGCCGTCGCAACACACTATATTATATTACCATATAGATCGAAACCTTTTCACATTAGTAAACGGTACATGACACTCCGGACTTGCCCGCCAACCTTATTAACCTAACACTATAAAACATTCGTGTACATGAATGGTTATGGTTATGGCTTGACACTCGCTAGCGCCCGAACGACCGATCACTCAGTGTAATCGGTGTACAGTACATTTGTAAGTGAGTTTGGAAATTACATACTGAGAAACTAAAACACAGGTGTGATCCCGCCATTGGGGTGATTTCTCTCTTTTATTTTCTCGCTCGCTTAGAAGCACCGCTATAGGCAGTGCTAGTTGACTAGCCTCCTGCCCGTAGTGAACTTTGGCACCGTCTGGCGATGACCCTTGGTGCGAGGGAGAATACACCCCAATGGTGGCCTCACCCCTGTGTTTTCCGAAATGATCTTTACGCTTGCTAAAATGATTACGCGTAATACGTAACCGGTATAAAGTAGGGGGGTGACGTTTCAATTGAAGACTGAGTTATGACCAAGAAATTCTAAAGTACGGAAATGGAAGTTCCAGTGCAACTTTACCTTCATAGTGGCGACAATAGAAATGTAGCATTTCGATATACGAAATTAAATGTATAAATTCGCGCAACACCCTGGTTTGGCATCTATTAAATATTTACATACACCACTCGAGTTATACCAAAGTTCGCTTGCTCGTTTTAGACATCCAGTAAAACATTTCAAAAATTCAATACTGATCCCTCAACACGTACTCCCTTCAAAATAATTAATTTCATGATAAAATGTTTTCGGAAAATGTAATTGTTCTTGAAAAAGCGTAGATATGTAATTTTTTCAATTCATTTAGAGGGACTAGATCGATTAAAAGTAAAATCAGTTGATTGAATTTAATATTGATTAAGGATTAAATGGATAAAAATAACTAAAAAATTGCAATATCTGAACTTCAGCCAATTGATAAACCTCACACATATCGTTTGTTTTTTCGGCCTTGATCCAAACCAAGACGTTTTTTTATAATGGGTACAATGGGATTGGTTCTGGTAATGGATGAAGGAGCGATCCGGTCCTGATGGAACGTAGTGGGCGCCTCTGCGGTGTAAAAAATATGGGTCACTGGGGTGTCGTGAAAGTGAACTTTCTTCTGAAAGCGTAGTCGGGGATGGTATGGTTTCAAACGTTCCGCCGAGACAATATCTTTCTTCTTCCCACTCGGCCCTGTCAGTGATGAGCTCGCGGGGGGAGCCATAATTTAATAGTACGCCTTTCAAAAGAAAGGGTGCTTCTTCCTCAGCGGTCCCACGAGGCGCCGCGGCGGCAACGACCATCTTTGTACAATAGTCGGTACATACGAAAATGTGTTTATTGCCAGAAGTCGAGTCGGGGAATGGGCCCAATTTATCTAATCCAATTCGTTCGAATGGCTTTGTAGTGGGGGGTATTGGTTGTAAAAACCCAGCCGGTCGGAATGGGTAGGTTTTCGGTTTGTTGCATGGAATGCATGAACTGACATAGTTGTCAACGTGTTTTAACATTTTCGGCCAAAAGAAGCGCTGTTTTACTCGCTCCCAGGTACGGCGAAAGCCTAAGTGGCCCGAGGTGGCGTCGTCGTGTAGTGCTTTTAAAATCAGGGAACGGATTTCTTTGGGAGCGACCATTACTAGATTGAACCCTTCGTCAGTTTTTACTTGGCGATGGAGGAGATCTCCCACCAACTTGTAGGGCTTAGCTGCTTTCGCGACGATCTTCGTATTGTGTCCCCAGGATTTTCTAAGTATTAGATAATAGGTCCGAAGAAAGGTTCTTCCCGTTGAAGTTTAGCGATATCGAAGGCTCGAAGTTGGTTCATTGTGTTGGCTTGATTGACGGCAGCTATTAGGAGGGGTATCTCCTCTTGGGGGGCCCCACTAAAAGGGGCTCGCGATAGAGCATCGGCGTCCTTGTGTATCCTTCCATTTTTATGGGTTAGAACGGAGTCGAATTCTTGAAATTGAAGCGCCCACCTGGCCAATCTTCCATAAGGGTTACGAACGGATTTCAACCAGCATAAGGCGTGGTGATCCGTGACAACTTTGAAGGGTCGTCCATAAAGGTACGGCCGGAATTTTTGCGTACCATATACTATTGCCAAGCATTCCCGTTCGGTGGGACTGTAATTTTGCTCTGCTTTATTTCAAAGACGACTAGCGAAGCCGATGACATGCTCCTTCCCCAGACGTCGTTGTTTAAGGATTGCTCCAATCCCATCGGCGGAAGCGTCAGTATTGAGTTCGAACTGATCTTCAAAAATCGGATGAGCCAAGATAGGCGATGATGTTAGTTTTCCCCGAAGTGTGTTGAATGCTGTTTCCACCTCGGAGGTCCATTCAAACGGTGCATTTTTAATGGTGAGGTCCGACAGGGGCTTGGCTATGGACGAAAAGCCTTTTATAAACCTCCGGTAATAGCCGGCGAGGCCCATAAAGCGTTGGACTGCCTTGACGTTTTCTGGACGTGGGAAATGAGCCACGGCATCTATCAAATGAGGGTCGGGGTAGACTCCGTGGCCGTCAATAATGTGGCCAAGGTATTTAATACGAGTTCGGGCAAAAGAGCACTTTTCCGGCTTTATTTTCAAGCCAGTTTCTTCGAGGCGCTTTAAGACTACCTCCAGATGTATGAGGTGTTCGTCGAAGGAGCGGGAAAAAACAAGTTGGGAAAGCCAAAATATTACCTCTCCGAGTGGAGATGACTATCACTACCCCTTAAACAACCTAAATATATGCATCTATCGCTTTTTTTTAATTCTTTGCAAGTGCAGGAATTGAATTTTAAAATAGTCAATTGTTCAAGCCTTTTCAATATCTCTCACTTGCTTTGGAAACTCTTTTCTCTCGCTATGCCTCAACCGTATTCTTAGTCTACCAGTACGATTTGTAACATTTGTCCATATAAAAGCTGAATCATACCTCGCCACACAAAAAGCAAATGTCCCCAAAACATGGAAGCCACAACCCAATCACACATAAGCTAGGCTCCTAAGGAAAGTCTCTTCAAAAATGTAAAATCTTCTTCTGATCTTGGTTTTCTTATATTTCTTGTGAAACCATGAGCATATGAAAACATATAATATAGGGACGATGTCATTTATTTTAACGTTCACTTTATTTACTTTTCATTTAATTCAAGACCATAACATTCTGAAAGTACATTAGGCTCAGAAGACGGTATTTATAATATTACATTAGGCTCAGAAGACAGTATTTATAACACTTCAACAATACTTCAATATATACAAAGCAATAAATGACATAATACATTAAACTGTACAGTAAAAGTTAAATATAACCTAATTAAAACCATAAAACCCACAATACATATGGGAACAAAAGGTTATTGAAAAACCATTAACAGAACAGTATTTATAATACTTCAACGTTTCTATCTATATACAACATTGAATAGTTATTTAACATTATATATTGGAACCTTCAGTATAATTTAACATTAAACAAATTCGAACCATAAAAACCCACAGCGCATATGGGAAAAAAGGTTCTGGGAAAACCCATTTGGGAAAAAACCATAATCACAGTTGAATTATTAATACAGGGCTGATACTGAGTCACTTTTTTCACTAAAAGTTACTATTTTTGAAATTGGTTACTTAAAGTTACTTTTTTTGAATTTTGGTTACTATAAGTTGATTAATTTAAAATTTGATAGGCCATCTCTTAAAAAAATATGTTTTCCTTATAATTTCCGAGTGAATGAAGGGTGAAAAAACTAAAAAGCAATTTTTTTAAACGATCAGACATTTATTCCCATCGAGGTAGCCGTATTATTTCCAGCCCCTTTAAAAATCTGCCTGTGTGATCGAATGGGCTATGCTGCAACTGAAGGACCAGCCGCGCCCGCCAGCGCGTTACCGTAGGCTCCGTAGCCAGGGGGCCGCGGCCGTTTAGTACGTTTTTCGGCTTTCGCGCAGTCTGCTATTTTTTCAAGAGCGGTTCTAGTTACAGAATGGTTACAAGTCAGGGTACAATTTCGGTATGAGTGAATAAGGTCAAAAATCATTTTAGAGCAAAATCAAGCACACCATTCGATAGAGCGTAAAATTTAGATCTAAAATGGCCGCCGCTTTTTTCAAATTTCCAAAAAAAAAAAAAAAAAAAAGTCTTATCCCTCATAAGAATTGCCACCTTTTCCAAAATATTGATGTTTAATGTTAGGCCGAATAGAGTAGTGGCACTCCATGTTAACTACCCATAGAGCTTAATACAGTCAAAGGCAAGTAGGTGCCATTATTCTATAGGTTAGGTTAGGTTAGGTTAGGCTACCCTAAAGTATTAAACACCTGTGTGTACAATTTTAAACTGAGTTTTACTTCAATTGTGCATGTTAAATATTTAAATTAAGTTACTATTTAGTTACTTTTTTCAAAGTAGTTGGTTACTATTTCAACTTAAATTCAGGCGAGCTCTGAGTATCAGCCCTGTTAATATTAAAACCCTTATTTTTAAATTGTTAGTTGATTTTTCACTCTGACGTCTGAGCTATCCACGAATAAATTTATTAATAGCATTATCGATCGATGCAATGGATGTCAAATATTCATGTCATAATAAAAGTTAATTCGAGCCATAAAAACCCACAGCGCATGTGAGAAAAAAGGCTCTGGGAAAATCCATTTGGGAAAAAACCACAATCAAATTAGGACTATTAATATTAAAAACTTCTTCAGACTGTTTAAGGATGAATGTTTGATGGATAGCGTCCGAAAGAAAGCAATAACCTAGTAGATGAGGCGTAGTTCATAAAGTTTCGTTTTTTCGAAACTATTACATAAGTGTATTGGCGCTGTACGTTTCAGATAACAAAGACCAAGACGACTCCAGTTCCACAAAATAGGAAAACTCTGCCTCTTGGCGTTAAGTTTTTCTCCTTTCTGTATTTCCACTGCTAGACCGCTATGCAGCCCGCCCTTGTATTGCTCTACTTGCTGCTCCCATAACATTGAACGTGCTAGAACTATAGTTCTAGTCGATAAATTGCGGCGCAGTCCAACTTCCGCTTTGAGCGTTGGCCAACTTTTGAGGACGCTGCAGTGTTACCAACGGCAGATAACGCCGCCAGGAACATTTTCAAAATCACCTCGGCCGCGATTTGCCGAAAAAAGGGGATTTTCGACTAGGACTATTGAATTGTCGCCGATTATTCAGCCATTTCCGCTTCGCCATACCTAAAACATTTTTAAAGTACGCTATACAAAATTGCACCATTCTTCACCAAACCTATGAAACTTGGTGCAACACTTACACTTTCTTCAGTGGTTCGCCTTTACATGAACCCACAGTTGCCACTCCAGATCTCAGTCATCTGACGCAACCATTTTAAGGTTTTCAGAGTTGTATTTCACCTTTATTATGCCTAAGGATAAGCCTTGAGATATATTTGCCGACGTATTTTCTGAAAAACCACAATACATCCCTCAACGATTCTCCCCATTAACTAATTATCACTATTACATACCTTGTTTACAATTTCGTTGACCTGGTCCTCCATGGTTACCTAAGAACTAAACCAATGCTGTAGGGTTACTCATGAATCACTCCAATCCTCTAGGGTATTCATGAACTACGCATAACCACTATGGTATTCATTAACTACACAAATCCTCTAGGCTACACATGAACTACGCCAATCCTCCAGGTTACTCATAAAATATACCATAATTTTAAATGGATTAATACCAAACTTATATGACCGTCAATTCCAATAATGATACTTAACATTTTTTTTTCAAATCTTAAAGTCAGATGTGGGTTCTTTAGTCAAGGATCCCAAGCCTTAAGTGGGTCTCTTAGTCAAGGAACCCAAGCCTTAAATGGGTCTCTTAGTCCAGGATCCCAAGCCTTAAGTAGGTTTCTTAGTACAGGATCCCAAGCCTTAAGTAGGTTTCTTAGTACAGGATCCCAAGCCTTAAGTAGGTTTCTTAATACAGGATCCCCAGCCTTAAGTAGGTTTCTTAGTACAGGATCCCAAGCCATATGATGGGTTTCTTAGCCAAGGGTCCCAAGCCTATTTCTCGTAGTTTAGACCCTTAGAGCAACAGGTGGATCCATTGGCGCCCCTACCATGATGCCTAACCTCGTATATACATAAGCATTTTACCTTGCCGTAGGTAGGTAACAATGAGACTAATTGCATTAATAAAAACCGTCTTTGCCCCAGTAGCACAAGCCTTCCGCATAACAGTCGGTTAAAGGTCGAATAGTCGGTTTACGGTCCAGTCAGCTGTACCATGCTTATTCCGACACTTTTCCGACTCATGAAGCCGACTACTTCTTTTAGTTGGCAATGGCCACATCTATCTGACAGTTGGAACAGAGATGGTTTAAAGTAGGCTTGGCTACCGTCTAGAAAATTCCAACTTATTTTTTGCCAATTGATTACCGACTCTCTCGCGCTAGTCGGTATTGTGACGTTTAAAAAGAGTAAAATTAAAAGCAAAGTTGTGCTTAGGCCGTTTAGTAACCGACATTTATCCGACAGTTGGAACTGAGATCGTTTAAAGTAGGGTTGCCTACCGTCTAGAAAATTCCAACACATTTTTTGCCAATTGATGACCAACTCCCTCGCGCTAGTCGTTATTGTGACGTTTAAGAAGAGTAAAATTAAAAGCAAAGTTATTCTTAGGCCGTTTAGTAACCGACATTTATCCGACAGTTGCAACTGTGGTGGTTTGAAGTAGGCTTGCCTACCGTCCAAAACATGTAACCCATTTTTGCCAATTTATTACCAACTCATTCCCGCTAGTCGGTATGGTCACGTTTTAAAAGAGTAAAATGAAACCATGCACGTCATCATCGAAGAGGGCGCTGCTAGTGCGAAAGCAAGTTAGCCTTTCCAGTATCTCACACGCTGCTGGGTTGTTAGAATGTTTAAACGAGATTTTTGTGGTCGAAAATGATTAGTTATAGGCTTGCTAACTTTTAATTTCATCGCTAAGGTTCTTTGTCACACTATATAAACTAGAAACGTCTTCGTTTGTCACGTAAGGTTTGAATTTTGTTATTGAATTATCAATTTATCTACCTCTTAGAGCCAGTTTTATGCATAAGCCTTTGCTTTTTAACCAAGCTTCTCATCTGCTGGGAACCACACCCATAGAAAGTGAAACCAAAACTTAAACGTTTATGTATACCTTCAGTTTCTTTGTTTGAATATAAAAGAAGCAAGTGTTTTGGGGCGCTTGGAGTTCAAAAACCTTATGTATTAAGTATTTTAAAGATTTTTGGTTGTGAAAATAAAACTGAATTCCAAAATATATTTCAATTTGTTTTAATTTGAGAATTTTTATGCGGTTTCAAACATTTTAAGAGAAAAATGTGTCAAGTAATACCCTTTAGAATTGTATGTTTTTCTTTTTCCATAAAAAATCTGTAAGTGTATATTTTTCATAAAGTTTTTTGTAATTTAAGAGATAGTAACTGGCCACATCGAAGATATTAACAATGAATATTAATAAATGCTTTAATTGATGTAAATATTATACTCGCCCTGAAAAATTTAACTTTTTGTTAAAACCAATTAGCTAGGCAGCTAATATTTTCATTCGACTAGTCGTGTAATATCCAATACATTGTTTAATATTAGAAATTGTTATAATTGTTGCTCAACCTGTATGTTACTTGAAATATTCAAAGTACAAATTCTTAAGTGTTGTTCATTGAAAATGTATTAAAGAAATTTCAATACTAGGTATCAGTATCCTTTACTATAAGCGAATGAAGCCTCGAGTTAAGGCTTGATCGTCGCAAAAGCGTCGGACCTCTTGCTGACAGGCGGTTAAGTCGACTCTCAAACGTGCTGGATGAGGGTCGTATTTCATTCGTGTCGTATCTGTCGGTAAACCAGTGGGCCGTCGTCCCACCGGGCGGACACTTCGACTATCAAACCCTTACTCTACTAGCCCTTTACCGACGATTTACCGTTCCTATACTAAAAAGCCGCGAAATCGTCGGATTCAGCGCGACTTTAGGTAGGCATAATGACGCCGACATATAGTCGACCAACAGTCGTTTTATAGTAGCCTCAAAACAGTAGGAAAACTGGCGGGCCGTCGTCCCTCCAGGCGGACATTTCGACTTTCAAACTATTACTCTCCCGACTTATTAGTGACTTTTTACCAACTCGTCGGTAACACACAAAGCCGACCATGTAGGCCCTACGTCGGCAGTGCTACTAGGGTGTAGACAAAGACGGAAAAAGTAAGAGATAAGTGTTGAAACTTAATTGCCTGAAGTAACAGATATTCAATTTTCACTTTGAACACATGATTATAAAACATCAATTACTTGAAAAAATTCTTATCTTAGTTTTTTTTCACCAAAATTACATAAGTAAAAATATTTAAACATGACACATATATCATTTTTAAAACAATACGCGTTTTCCATTTATTTTCTCCCAAATATTTACAATTTGGTTGAGCCCTATGAGGGGAATAAATAAAATGAACAGAAAAATGTTAATAGCTGATAAATAAAAAACCGTATCAAAACAAAAAGTGTTCGTTAATTTGAAAGTTTTTAAATTTTTAAAATTCAAGTAATATATAGCTCTCAAAAGATCACGATCAATCTACAGATCTTTTCGACACTAGTATCAACATCACAATCAAACTGCCCACGTTACTTTCCGCTTCGCAATATTTCCCATTTAAAAATATAAAAATTAAACTCATAAATCTCATTTTTTTTAGATATGCAATATTTGAACCTTCTTAAAGACCATGTCAGTCGAAAGTAAAACCTAGTATCAAGCTAGTATCCCTTAAAAATTCTTGAAGAAGCCTTTTTCTAGAGCTAATATTGAGATCAAAATACTAGGGTAAATAATGTTGAAAAACATTTTTCGCACATGAAATTTTGGTGAAAAAAACTAAGATAAGAACTTTGTAAAATAATTGATGTTTTATAATCATGTGTTCAAAGTGAAAATTGAATATCTGTTACTTCAGGCAATTAAATTTCTACACTTATCTCTTACTTTTTCCGTCTTTGTCTACAAAGACAGTTTTTATTAATATCTGTTACTTCAGTCTTAATATTAATTAAAATAGTTTAGAAACCTTAGGAGAGAAGGTTTAAGGGCGTTACACTTTTATTAGTTAAAGCTTTTCAACTAACCAACCATCTATTACATATTTTCAATCCTGACTGCTTGACTTGATAATTAACGTCCAGTCAAACTCAAATTGCTTTCCCTTCATTTTCACAAGCACATCACAGAGCAAGCGGTAGTTATACCACAAAAAGATTAAGTAGGCCTGTGCACAAAAAGATTCCATAGATCTGAGCACCAACAAATGTCTTAGAATTGAGCACCAGCACAAGTCATATGCTTATCGGTAATCAGGCTTAATTACCTGTCATCGGTGATCTAGCTTAATTATCTGCCATCGGTAACCTAGCTTAATTACCTGCCATCGGTAACCTAGCTTAATTACCTGCCATCGGTAATCTAGCTTAATTACCGGCCATCGGTAATCTAGCTTAATTACCTGTCATCGGTAATCTAGCTTAATTACCTGCCATCGGTAATCTAGCTTAATTACCTGCCATCGGTAATCTAGCTTAATTACCGGCCATCGGTAATCTAGCTTAATTACCGGCCATCGGTAATCTAGCTTAATTACCTGCCATCGGTAATCTAGCTTAATTACCGTCCGTCGGTAATCTAGCTTAATTACAGACTATCGGTAATCTAGCTTAATTACCGTCCATCGGTAATCTAGCTTAATTACCTGCCATCGGTAATCTAGCTTAATTACCTGCCATCGGTAATCTTGCTTAATTACCTGCCATCGGTAATCTAGCTTAATTACCTGCCATCGGTAATCTAGCTCAATTACCTGCCATCGGTAATCTAGCTTAATTACCTGCCATCTGTAATCTAGCTTAATTAACTGCTATCGGTACTTTAGCTTAATTACCTGCTATCGGTAATCTAGCTTAATTACGGACCGACGGTAATCTAGCTCAATTACGAGCCATCGCTAATCTAGCTTAATTACCTGCCATCGGTAATCTAGCTTAATTGCCTGCCATCGGTAATCTAGCTTAATTACCTGTCATCGGTAACCTAGCTTAATTACCTGTCATCGGTAATCTTGCTTAACTACCTGCCATCGGTAATCTAGCTTAATTACCTGCCATCGGTAATCTAGCTTAATTTCCTGCAATCGTTTATCTAGCTTAATTACCTGCAATCGTTTATCTAGCTTAATTACCTGTAATCGTTACTATCCCTTCGAAATTATCAGCTAAATCGATTAATTATCACAAAAGATATTTGTTAATTCTGATTCCTTCCTTAAAATTGTTTCATATATCAATATCATCCAATTTTTGCAACGAAAGAGAGTAAAATCAGATGAACGTCCGCGGTAAAACAGCGTATGTGCAAGAGTGGCTTTCTCCTCGGCTTTATCCACGGTAAAACGCCGTAAGTCCAACAGTATGACATATAGGGTGCAACAACGTAAGTCAAAGCATGATTAAAAAACATGAAATTAGCACTTAAACTTAATTTTTCGCAAAAACCTTAAAAATGGTCCTAGAAAAAGGTTTATATTTTGATATAAAACCGTTCCCAAACGTAACAACCAAATATTTCATTTCGAAAGGGTGGCCACAAAATGGCTAAATTGGAGAAAAACTCCATGTTATTTCTATGGGAAAATTTAGCTTTTTCACCAAAAGGGCTGAATAATTTTATGGAAATGAAAACCACCCTTAGCAACTATATTTTTTATAAAATAAACTGATGGGTGGATCTTTTTGAAATTTTAACCACATATTGAGGGCCGGAATTGTAGTTCTGTGGAATTTTTTCGAAACAATTAATAAAATACAATAAAAACTACATCTAAACAAAAACCCTCCTTATACATTAAGAGCAGTATGAAGTCTTATATAAGAGAGCTATCGCTCTCCTAGAATGAGGTAATCTGTTTTATGTTTAACAATGGTTTGTTTTTCTATAGACGTGGGACTTATTACGAGTAATGGTGTATGGGATGGAAGGACTAGCTGATACTTTTTTCAAGAAATATAAAGGGTATTATTTAGCCCCTCTAAGATTGAATGGAAGTGCTGTTGAGAGTTTGTTTTCGTAGTATAAATTTAACGCTAATGGTAAGTTATCAAGTGTTAATTTTGCCTGTGCGCGAAAGTCACTTTTAACAAAACGTGATGTTCATGGTCAGCATAACTCTGGTGCTAGCTATAGGAATGAAACACTCTTAGTTAAAGAAAAATGAAGCTTTAACTGCTGTAAAAACACTTTTAGCATAAATAAAGTCTTTAATTGCATTCAAAATCACGGAGATACCGTGGGTTGATTCTTTGCCGCTTTGGACGTTTGTTGTAGTTATTATTCGAATCTTTCGTTTTTTCATTGGGACTCATTCTCCTTTTAGGTGTTGAACCATAGTTTCCATTACTCTTGGGGTAATTAGGAGCTTGGTAAGAATTTACTGCTCTTTGATTATTGAATCTTGGGTTTACTTGACTGACCACATTTCTTTCTCGGGGTTTGTTTTCCGATTCATAATTCGAGCATCTAATCATCAAAGCCTGAGCCTCTTGGGCTTTTTCTTGAACGTCGGACAACGTGGAATTATCCGGTAACCTCATATTTTGCAACAGTTTTGGATCCATTCCTTTGAATACTATTTCAACAATTTTGCTATTTCTCATTGTTTTGTTTAGCTGAGCGCATAATCTTTCAATTTACAGAATATAACTTAATACTGGCTCATTAAATTTTTGTTTATTATTCAATATTTTTCTTTTCAACTGTCTTTTATAATCGTTTCCTGAAAATGCTTTGCAACACGCGTCTCTAAATTCAAACCAAGTCGTTATGGTCGGACTTACTCTATTCCACCAGCAAATTAAATTGTTCCCTAACATCAGCGCAACAGTTTCTAGCTTTTTAGCTTCGGTTAACCTTCTCGTGGCAAGACATTGCTCTGCCTCATTCAAGAATCTAAGAGAGTCCTCTTCTGATTTTTCCTCAAATTTTGGCAATGATTCTCTATTAAATATTCCCGTGTTACTAACCGATTCATTTTCTCTCTGCCTATCTTCTTCGGAAATTATAGCTTCAGCCAGGATCTCTAAGAGATTGGCTTGGGCTCTTCTATCATCATTTTGTTGTTCTATTAATTGTTGTATAACGTCTATATGTGAAGCCATTGCTGCAGAGTTGCTTCGCGTTATAGGTCCTAAATTCTTATCCGCGGCTGGTGGGCTCATGTATATATCAAAACAAACTTAAATTTTCCGTTCTTCCACGCGGCGGTTTTGGCTCGGATGATGCAGTTTTATCCGTGGGCTATTTCCTTTCTTCCACGTCGATTTCGACTAGGAGAATGCGGGTACGTCGGTGGGCTTGGTCTGTTCTTCCACTCGGCGTATAGCGGTTTCGTCAGTGGGCTAATTCCGTTCTTCCACGGTGAAACCTTTTAAAATGTTTCTTGGGCACGGCGGTATGGTAGCAGTTTTTGGCCTGTGCCCGGTGCCTCCACCAAATATTGCAAGGGACGAGTTTACGGATCGCCGACTTACAATAATAACTCGCAAAACTTAGTTATATTAAAAGTAAAAACGTAAAACTATATTCCAAAAAAGTATTCTCCTTTAGCGACTTGTCGGACCCAAAGCTAAATCTTATCTCTTTAATTCTCTCGCTCGGACCTCGCCTCTGCATCTCCTCCTCACACAATTTTCTTTCTTTTTCCCCAAAAGGGTTTTTTCCAAAATAAACTTTTTACAAACAAAATACTGGATAAGGTGGGTTTTCACCTTTACAAAAATACTTACTACCAAAACAACTTCGAGTTTCTCGATAATCCTTTGCAGGTGGATTTTTGGGCGTTTTTCCATTCCACCTCTTACACAAGTTAAAAGGAAGGATTTATATTACCTTTCGATATATGGGGGAAATGCCTAGCACTTCTGCAAAAGCTAATTCTCCTTTTCTCGAAAGGTTATATTATAGCACGGGTGGGGCAATATTAGAATGAACTCCTCTTTTGTTATCGGAGTCCATCCACCCAATTTCCAACCCTACCACCATTTTCTTTCTTTGCCTTAGCTTTCTCCTTTTGAAGGGTAGGAAAAATTCAGGAGAATTCATCATTTTCAAGGGCAAGAAAATTATGTTCGATTTGGATGTATCGTCTTCTCTGGCAGAAACTGCAATCTTATCAAACGAAATTCGTGAATATAGAGCTATTTCAGAGGGGGTAATGGCTACGTCACCAAGGCTATTTGCCCATAGAGAAAACCCTCATAAAATGGCCGCCCTACACTCAAAGGCAGGCCCAATTTTCGTAGAAGACGAAATTTTTCCCCCACTGAAATAGCTCTATATAATTCAAGAAGTTAAAGGTAGCGCCACATGGAAAAATACTTCAGTTTTTGATGTTAGGCTTTGAACGAAAAACCTTGAAGAGCTGGGCGCATTCGTAGAGG
The DNA here is from genome assembly GCF_054372755.1 of Phalangium opilio. Lineage (NCBI taxonomy): Eukaryota > Metazoa > Arthropoda > Arachnida > Opiliones > Phalangiidae > Phalangium > Phalangium opilio. The sequence goes on from NW_028324185.1 coordinate 700,366, forward strand.
ACCAAATTTGAGATATTTGGAACTATTTTCAGACTACACAAAAATCAAGATATCATAAATTTGAATTGCTTTTGCAAAGAATTTAAGAGTCTGAAACGGCATGTAGCAAGTCAGTTTCCGAAGGAAAAAAATCTAGCATGTTCGAAGTTTTTCAGCTAGTTTGTGACTCCTTTAAAGATAGATTTCCAATTTTCAGTAGGCTTTTCAATGTGTTATTAATAACCAGTCCAACATTGCTGAAGCAGAATGTGGCTTTAGTGTCTGTAATATTACCAAAAATTCACATAGGGGTTACTCAATTCAAAATAACCTACAGAATTCTAGTAGAATTTAAATGGAAAAACTAGTTGTCAACGATTTTGACTGTCGGCCTGCCCTCAACCTTTGGTTTGAGGCTGCGAACAGAAGATTCAAATCCAGAAATAAAACACCCCTCGCTAAAATCCATTCTGTATCTAAAGAGGTCAATGATGATCATGAACTTGATGATGTACCCGATGAGTTAATAGACGAGTTTTGTGATATAATTAATTGTGAAGATTAGCGGTTTACTTTTAGTAAAAGATTTTGTAATATAATTAATTTTAATGATTAACTGTTTACTTATAGTCAAAACTTTTGTAATAAAATTAATTGTGATTAACAGTTTACTTATAGTCAAAACTTTTGTAATAAAATTAATTGTGATTAACTGTGTACTTATATTCAAAAGTTTTGATACTGGTAATTAATAGTTCTTAATTTTGTTAATGCTGCAAGCCTTAAAGCCAAATTCACAGAAACGAAAATTTTCCGTCTGACGCAATAGCGATAAAATTTAGTTCCTGGCTAAATGTAAACTAGTCAATGCTTTACAGACTAAGGGTATTGATACCAATTTTATGAATCCTATTTTGTAAATTATTGTAATTTTTGTAACTATGTAAAACCAAAGAGAATATACCAATTATCTTTGGTATAACAGAACAATAAAGCATTTTAATTAAAATATATGTAGTAAACTAGTAAGCTAATGACCAGAGTTCAGATATTAACTCAAATATTTTAATTATCCATTTCTGTAGTTTAGCAGACCTGGTCCAGGCCAGTGGGGGTCACTGGCTCAATATCCTGTTTAAAAAAATCCTTATTTTCCACCCTGGTAACGCGAGAAAGACAATTTTCCTAGCGTGACCAGTCTGGGAAATTGAACACTTCCTCTGGTCCAAAACCAGAATATTAATTGCTTGACTAGTTTTTTAATTCAAGTAGTGGGGGTTACTGGTCCTCGGGACCAGTTAAATAATTGCAAATCTATTGGAGAACAAAGGCTGGGACCAGTCTGGAGACCAGTTTATTATTTAGGTCACTAGGAGTGTCGATGGTCCCAAGGACTAGTTTAAAAATATCCTTATTTCCCAGACTGAGCGTGACACTTCCGCTCCGATGCAGGGATATTAGCAAAGGGATGAGACACCATAACTAGTAAATGCATTAAACCACAAGAGAATAAGTCACCACAATTGCACTTTTGTTCAATAATGAAATAAAATGGCAGAAGCTGATTTTTAGTGTTTCAATGAAATAAAAGTTGACCTTATTCCAACGATTGTCGGGACGAGCGGTTCCCCCCACCACGGACAGAAACCCCAAAGGATTAATCACGCTTTTCAGTTCCGAAACGGCTACAATAGCTCCGATGGAAAGACTTGCAATTACCACGGACTTAGCATTCGCCATACCGGACTTTTACGTGGGCATCGTCACGGGCCTTCAAGATCTCCTCGAGCAAGGCCTCCACATCGGGGGTGGCGTCATAGATCCGGATTACCGTGGCCCAGTCAAGGTCATTTTATTTAATCTTACGGAAAAACATTGCCACGTTACCCCAGGCATGCCGATCGCCAGGCTTCTTCTCACCCCCACATTCTCCGGTGTGGTGGAGGAAGCTACCGCTCTCCCCAGTACGGATCGCGCCGCGCAAGGGTTCGGGTCTACTGGACTCCAGTGACCAACCTACAGCGGGTTTTACAAAAATAAAAAAAAATCACTCATTGCAATGGATCTATATTTTCAAACTTTGTATCTCCCCCTTTTTTGTAACTCCCCTTACATGACGGGCCAGCGGACCACCGTCCCGAAAGGCCCAGACTTTACTTAATTAAAAAAAAAAGTTGACCTTACCTTGGTTTTCTGGTTAAAACTGAATTTTTATTTTCAATTAAAATGGAAGTGTGGGTTGAATAAAAATTATTATTTTTCATAAACAAAAACAAACTTATCTCGAAACGTTTTAGAATTTCGACAACTGCAAAGGCTTGGGGAAAATTCCAACTCCTTAGAAATCCAACTGACACCCCACATCATTTTTGTTGGGAGTTGGGGTTGGGTGAACAGAATTATTTGGGGTCAGGCGTGGCTTTGGAAATATTGTCTCTGAAGTGAACCGGAGTCGGGAGGGAGTGGAAATATATTTATATCTACTACGGAAGTCTGCTGGGATTGGATTCAGTTGCCTTTGGTTTGGCGTTGGTATAAATAGTTTCCAAATGGAATTGGTGACACTGACTGAAATCCAGGTCTAAGTTTTAGAAAAAGGGTTCTTTTGAACCATTGGTACGAATCATTGCAACCTGACAAACCATTGTTTCTATAAAAGTCCTTTCGCCAACTCTTTTCCTTGGTGGTTAGAGAGTATAGTCAACCGTATACGCCAGTGAACTGGCGTATACGGTCGACCTATTTGTAGGGGTTTCAGCACTTTTCCACCCCCACATGTGTGTGTCGTGCCGGATGGGTGGGTGTTGTATTGAGGGTGATGTACGACGATTGTTGCGCCCTCTAGTGGTGGCGGGAGATCTTGTCACTTATTACGGTGATGGCGCGAAATTTGATTATATTTTTGCTGTATTGGTATGACGTCACGTGACTTATTGATAGTGAAGACTTTCAGTGTCCCTTAGCCTTAGTGGTATTATTTTCGTGGATCTTTAGGATATCGTGCATATTTAGGGTATAATGTGTTGTAGTTCTATAGGTTCTGTATGTCCTTTCTAGACCCACCATTCCCGTAAGGTTATTATTTACATGATCTTGAGGTCTCTCCTGGTGTCTGAATATACCACTATAGACCTGTATTAAAAACTCACAACTTTTTGGAGAGCATTTAATTGAGATAAGGGTTACATTGTCAATTGCAAAAGGTACAAATTAAGCTACGTCGCGATCCTAAAGTAGGGTGTACTCATGTTTTACACTGGTTAGTAAACCAGTTACTGAGTTAAAACAATAATACATTTTAATATCATAAAAGGGGAATTACGGCCGTTTTTACACAAGTTTGTGGCAGATCAATAAGTATAATTAGTTAAAATGAACAAATATTATTACAAAACATAAATTCTGAGAGAGCGGTTGCTCTCTTAGATAAGACCTCATACTGCGTTTAATGTATAAGGGTGGTTTTTTGATTCGATGTAACTTTTTTCCTATCATGGTTACTGCTTCGAAAAAATTCCACTGAACTACAATTCGGACCCTTAATATGTGGTTAAAATTTCAAAGAGATCCCTCCATTAGTTTTTATTATAGAAAATAAAGTTGCTAAGGGTGGTTTTCATTTGCATAAAAAAATTCAGACATTTTGGCAAAAAAGGGAAATTTTCCCATAGGAATAACATGGGAAATGTTTGCTGTGATAGCCAAATGGTCTCGACCATTTTTTGAAGACTTTTTATTCGATAGGTCTGAAAATGGTTTTAAATGAAAGGTTGAACATTTTTCTGGTGCCTTTCGAAGTTTTATTGAAAACAATTAATATTAAGTATTACTTTTTGTACTTTTAAGCACATACTTAAACTTACGACCTTTTATTCTGTTGGACTTACGTGGTATAATCCTGGCTAAAATCATAGAGAAACGTACTGTTGGACTTACGCTGTTTTACCGCTAATAGAGCGAAGTTTTTTGTTTACTAAATGCGTCGTCCGCTCTGTTTATGGGCGAGCTTAAAGCGAATTTTTTCACTTTTCATCTAAAAGAAGGGGTTAATTAGTCCCAATTTTATTTTATTCTCGTAAGTTAAACTTCATTATAATTTAATACAAAAGAATTTAAAGTTAAGATTTAGCCGATAATTTTTAAATTCACTGATTTCACTAAGCCTCGGTGAAAAGTTCAAGACAGGCTGATTGTTCTATTGTAGACTAGAGACCAATTGGCCGTGTTGCGTTCGTTTTAAGGTGTTTCACCTGGTGCCATTGGCCAACGATAGCCGCTAATTAGGTAATTTGTTTAAATTAAATCAATTTTTGTTGTTTATAGTAGATCAATGCAAACTACGCACAAGGGTTCGTTCCCTGGTTTCTCGCGGCAGCACTTAGCAATCGCCTACCGAAGGGTGGGGGCGTGCGCGAGGTACATTGGGAGAGACACGGTGCCGTAGGTCGCCCATCATCATTTGCAATCCATCTCAATTCCCTTATCCCTGGTTACACAGCTACAACGAAAACCAAATACCAGCAACATAAGTCCAAGCCAGTCATCTGAAAGACTCAAAACGATGACTCTGATTCTTCTGAATTTAAAATATCAGTAGAAATGATTCTAGATAATCCTCAGAGTTATTTTAAATATTTTAATGCTCAAAGCCAGGGGATAAGGAAAGGCCAAAATAATTTTATTATGAAAATTTGATGTTTTCAGTGATAAATTAATCTCATTGGTGATAACTGATAAACTGGTACCTGAAAGCATTAGTAACTAACTAGCAATATTAGGTCCCTTATGCTTACGCTCCCTTATATTTATGTTTGTGCTTAGTGCAGATTTTAAAAATGCAACTGTTTCTTAACAATCTTAATTAAAATGAAGACTGAAGGAACAGATATTAATAAAAAATGTCTTCGTGGACAAAGACTAGTAAAAGTAAATGATAAGAGAACAAAATGGAATGACCGAAGTAACAGATATTAAACTTTTTCTTTAAAGACATGATTATAAAATATCAATTATTTGAAAAAAAAATACTTATCTTCGTTTTTTTCACCAAAGTTACATTTGCCCAAAAATTTTGTATCATTAAATTTTCCATTCTTTTCAAAATGGTTCGTGTCAAAGATTTACTATATAACAGAAACATGCGACATCGTTTATATTTACAGCTAGATTTCCAGTGTAGACCATGATAGAAACAGTTCCTCGTTAGTGATATTTAAAAGGATTGCAGCTTTTAATTTGAACTACAATGCGTTTTAATACTGGAAACTAAGCCCAATAGTGAAATAAATACGCAGCCCACCATTTGTCGGTGTCCATTTACGTGTTTCGTGTTATACGTTTGCTCTACAATGTGTTCCTCATAGCGAGTTGAAGTCATACCAAACTAATTCAATCACAACTTTTAAAACAGTTCTCACGCACTCAATAATATACCAAAGGTTTTTTGTTAATAATGTCTTTTATCCAGATTTTAATGATTCATTTATAAAACATTTTAAATCATCGACCCAAAAAATGGGACCCAAATTGAATCGTGGTCGTATAAATGCAGGCGCAAAACCAAAGCACCCTAAAGCGACGTTTAAAATGTCAATCATGATGAAAGATAAAATTTCTTCCTTCGGTTGAATTTAGTCGTTTTAAACAACGTTTTGCCTTATAGTTCGAAAAGAGAAACCTTTAAAAATAATCCATATCCATACTCGGATATTTATTCTAATCCTTTTCATTCGAAAACTGTTAATACCACAAAGGATATATAGAATGAATAATCTGTCTTTCGAAAACAATGCAAATGTAATTTTGGTGAAAAAAACGAAGATAAGTATTTTTTTTCAAATAATTGATGTTTTATAATCATGTCTTAAAAGAAAAAGTTTAATATCTGTTACTTCGGTCATTCCATTTTGTTCTCTTATCATTTACTTTTTCTAGTCTTTGTCCACGAAGACATTTTTTATTAATAAAATACTGATCTTAACATTTTTGAGTAACGTATAGACGAATATAGCTAGACTGTTTCATATTTTTTCTAATTATCACACATTTTGAGGGACATAATTACCAAAAAAAAGGAATTACATATACCCATAAGTGAATCATATTACAGCTCCCTATAAGTACTGGACGTAGGTTATGCTTTTTTAAACAGCGTTTATTTCCAAGACATCCAATGCCACCACCTATAGCTCAGTTTTACAAGTATAGTTTTCCCATTAACCCGGATCTGGAGTTACGTTAACTTATGCAAGTTCCGGTTGATGGTAATGGCTATCAGATCGCCGTCAGTGTCGTCATTAGTGTGAAGCTTGTTGTCGCTTTATGATTTTGATTAAGAATGGCTTATGGTTCTTTGCTAATTAGGAATCAATGTAACTAACTACAGTCGTCGCATTCCCAAATGAAAGACAGATCTGAACACGATTTATGTGATATTAAAAGCACTTAACCGTAAGCGACTAAAACGTTTTGTTAAACTGAAAAATATTGACCAGCATCTTTCGCAAACGGAAAACGTTAAAGCATTGAAGAAATTTCTCAGACTTAAAAAAGGAACAAATTTCTATGTCGACGCACATAACCTTTGATTAGTAATAAATCGGTCCAACTATCCCCGCTAAAAACCTTTAAATCGGTGAAAGCTCAGTGCTGTATTAGGCATGCATTAAAAATGTTCTAGCATGATAAAGGCTATTTTGTTCACTTGAATTCATATTAATTTCCTTTTCAACACTAGCGTTTAAAAATTGCGCGAAATACCTATACACCGCCAATTGTTTTTTAAAATCGGAAATATAAAGTGGACTTCTAATAATATATTCACAACCCAACAATATGAATGGAACAACTTGTTTCCATCCGCGCTCTTTTCTCTCAAACCTTTACTCATTGGCTATCACTTACTTCCGGTTGCTTGCCCCACTTATTAAAAATTTCTTTCGCGCCAAAATCATTCCTATGGCTTAGTTCACAAATTTGCCGCTGCGTTTCGCATATACCCTTTTCCCTTCAGTGCTGGGAGACAAAGCTGATGCACAGCGATGATATATCGACCAATACTTCTAGGGAGCTGTAATATGATGCACTTCTAGATAAGCATATATGCAAACAATAAGGTAAAAGTGCAAATGAGTTAATTTAGTTAAACATACAGCAATCATCTCGTTTACTACAAGGGCCCCGTGGCCTAGTGTCTAAAGTGCCTGCTAGTAGACAGGAGATCATGATTTCGATTATCGTCGGAGCCTAGTTGTTATGTTACTTGAACTAGTTTTCGTAGCTATAAAATTTAGAAAAACTCCAAAAATAGTAGTTGCTCGACATATGCATATATGCAAACAATAGGATTAAAGCGCAAATGAGTTAATTTAGTTAAATTACTAAAAAGACTATTTCAGTAATTTAACTAAATTAACTCATTTTAGGTGGTGTAATTGTTCAAGATTATCGTGGAAATGTGGGTGTCATAGTTTTTAATTTTGGTCAAAGCGAATTTCGAGTTAATAAAGGCATGATAATTGCTCTACTTATCTGCGAGAAAATCGCGTACCCAGATCTAGAAGAGTGTAAAGTAAGGTAACACATCCCATTAAATCGTCTAGAGTTAATAATTTCTGCAAACTGGGCAATTTAATATCGAAGAGGGTAACGTTATTTCAAGATAAGAGTTTCCCAATGGGAATTGTTTATTTGTTTTTGACTTGACTCCGGACTTCTCTCATTCCGTGGAACATTTTCAGTTGATAAAAAACGGAAGCGTACGCTAAGAGATAAAGTTCGAAAACGCTCTTACCCAGACTGTTTGCGTTATCTACTATAGCGAGTTTCAAAATTTGATTGAAATAAATAAATATCGCGCGTTTTTCATCGATTATTCGAGCTAAGATTATGGATACGCTACAATTAACCAAAATATTAAAGAAAGATTCCGCGACATAAATTTCTTTCGAGGCGTCTTCGCGGCCAATAAATTACATCGTCGTGTTGCTTCTTTTCCATCATTGTACGTGGTCAATACGGGATTAGCAAATACTCCGGGTGAACATTGGACAGTCATTTATTTCACGAGAAAGAAGAATTGCGAATTATTCGACAGTTTCGGCTACCCGCCGGATTTCTTCCGGTTTAACAATTTTGTCGAGAAAAATAGTTTAACCGTGACTTTCAATTCGAATCAACTGCAAAACAACACAGGAAAAAGGTGCGGGGGTTACTGCGTATATTTTACTTTAAATTGATGTCGAGGAATAAATTTGTACGATATCGTTAGTAAATTTTCCAACGATACGAATATTAACGACCTTATGATTTCCGAATTTATGGAGAGAAAGTTTTCAAAAAAATTTTATCGCAACAAATCGTTTTTTTTTTATTATTGTAATGTTGATATAGTATATTCGTACTTTGTAGTAAACAATAATTTTAAATTTGTGGCTGGATTTCTACTTTTCCATCACTTTTGCAGACCAGTAACATGTCTATAAATATGGTCAAATTGCAGTTTTAAATTTGCAGCTGGATTTCTGCTTTTCCATCCCCTTTGCAGACCCGTAACGTGTCTATAAATGTGATCAAATTACTGTTTTATACTAGCAGCTATTATTTCTACTTTTGCATCGCGTTTGGAGAATCGCGCTGCATATTTCTTCCAGTATAGACAATTAACAGTTAACAAACAGAAAATGTAGAAACGGCAGACAATTTGCAGTTCAGGAACTGCTGTGAAATTTTGGTGTTTTTTGAGCTGCAGAAAATGTAGCCTTAATGTATACCTATTACAGGGTGGTAGCGATAAACGCGCGTATGCAGATGAATTACAGCTTAAAATTTTTGTACGGGGAGGCAGTTCCAATTGCTTTTGCGTAACCACTAATCGTTGTGCAGATTTTACGCTTCGTCTAATGTACTTAGGATAGCTTTCACTGTATTCTTCATGTTATTTTTTACTTCATCTTTGATGACTTCTCTGACTACCAAATTTAGCTGATGGGTGAAGCATCTATGCCATTTTATATTAAGCTCTTTTGTTACCGGTGCATGTACATCACTGGCATGGTCCGTTGTAATTGATTTAACTCGGTCATTAATTTTCCAATCGGTCATTTCTTGGTCTAACACTTTGGCCAGGCCTTTTGCTGAGTGGTCGGTTATCTTTTCAGCAGTAAGAGTAGCTCGTTGTAGATTAAAATTTTTATCTCCGTAATGACAGGTAATACTCATGTAATTATCTGTCGCCCTGGACCCGTCGGTAGTCAAGCCAAAGGCAAGCGCCGCATAAATATCGTTTCGCATTTTTCCGGAAACGTGTTTTCACTTGTTTGGGATTAACGTGTTACTTAAATGTTTTCTCGTTGGCTATTTGTAGCCAGGGGCCACCTCTTTCAATAATTGAAGAAAACCATCGTCTTTAATGATACTGATCGGTTAGTAATCTTGACACACCATCCTTATGATACACTCATCTAAATTTTTTGATCTTTTCAGCAGAGATATGAATCGCTTTTATCTGCTTGGTAAACAAGCTTGAAACAGTTGGTTGTAAATTGAGTGATTTGAATTGGGGGCATCGGTCTCGCTACCGGTTGATGTCGAAGCTGAACAATCGAAATTTCGTTTCGTACTCGAAGCGCATTTCTTCGACACAATTTGAATTTAATGGATGTTATTTGAAATTTGATGTCGTTCCACTTTTAAATGAATATTGTTTTGAACAAACATTGCATAGGGCGTTATTTTTTCCGGTGTTTTAGAAATACTTCCAAACATCACTGCTTTTGTTTCCAACAGTTATTTCATCACTCAGAAGGACATGAAGTAGAGAATCTGAACCACTTTCACTAGCCATAAAAATAAATAACACAATAGTTTCGAGTTTTCGACCAAGGAGAAAAACATCTTTTTCATTACTTTTTGAAACTCAATAGAAACATTGAACTAAAACCGTATAAATGAAAAGGATGAATCTCACTGTGAAAAACCGAGAATAAAGTTCATAGAATTGAGAAACATGAGAGAAATTTAAGCAATATTTTTTTTATAACTTGAGAATAAAACGAAGAGGACGTGAAAAATATTCTTAATAATAATAATTTCTGTCTCATAATTCGAGTTGAGCGAAAACCAAAATTTTTTTCATGAAAATTTCGCTTTATATTTCAACAATACGAGGCAGTCAGAAGGACCAAAGGAAAGGGAAGGGTAAGAGTGTCTACCCCTGTCGGCCTGCCTTGTGGCAACTAGCGAGTGCCAAAATAATGTGTCGGCAAGACGGCATCGGCCCTCTATTCTCCCGTCTCCCCCCGCCCAGTATGCGGGATCCGAGTCCGACTACGATTACTTAAAAAAGATCCGAAACATTCTGAAAAGTATTCTATAAAGATCCGAGTTCGGAACTTCGGATTCGAACTAGGAGTTGTTGGAGTTCTATCCGAACATAAAAGTAATCGTTGAAAGTTATCGTCAAGGGCTCATAGAGATCCGAATACCGAATCCTGCCGCCGACTACTTTAAGAAGTAATCGGATCCGCCCAGCGCTAAGCAAATGGGGTTCAAAATTTGCGTGAAAGCATCTGGTATATTCTGGTCTGGGTCCATCGGAAATAATCTGCTTATACAATCTTTGTCATGGCATAACACCCTCGAATCTCTTACTTCGTCAGCTGAGGCCATACAATTTAGACTAAAAGATTGCTGTGACGTCCGCGTAGCTCCTTTCTACCAGTACCTCTCTATTGAATGATTAACTATTTCCTATTCTACAGCATGCGGAAATAAGCTTTGAAATAATCAAGATAAAATCACTAGGCCTACTGTGTACACAAAATTAATAAAAATTAACACAGAAGTCACAGATATTACCCAAGACCTAAAAGTATCGATAAGAAACAGGTTAGTCACGTGTCTGAAGGCCCAGAAATTGAATGAATTTTGCTTCAATTAAAACTTAAATGCTTAAGAAACAGGTACGATTATAGTTTGACGGTAATCAGCCATTCCTGACGTAAATCGCCGAGTATCAAGTGGAAACAATTTTTACAGTATATATCAGACCTCGGGGACTTCCGGATACTTTTTTTTGGGAAATAGCGTTGTTGAATAGACTGAATTCCAAAACCTAACCTAGCCTAGCCTCACCTAATGTGGTTAGGTTAGGTTTTTGGCATTAAGTTTATGCAACAACGTTATTACCCAAAAAAGGAAAGATTTTACTATGTTTAACTAATTAGACCACGGGGAGCTCGAAAAAATAGTGAAAAAATTCTTACCCCGCCACAAGTGTGACAAAAAATGTTTTCTAAAATTTTGAAATTGCACCATTAAGACCGCCGCGCGCCTAAACGCGTTCTGCACTCAATCTTGAAAATTTACTAGGATGGTAAACATAATAACAAGGACTCGCGACAAAAATATAGCCATGAAATTTTAAACTCCCGCTGAAACATTTACAATTTTCATACCAGGATAGAAAAATATTTAAAGAATGCTCCCATAAACAACGATATTTTGCTAAAATTCGTAAACTATTTCGGAAAAAATATGAAGATAAACAACAAAATTTTGGAAAAGGCGTAATATCATTTGGGAAACTAAATAAATGTAAACCTCAATATTTTGGAAAATGTATTATAATATTTGGGAAGTAAATAAAGCTAAAGAACAATACTTTGAAAAGGCTTAATATTATTTCGGAACCTACATGAAGTTAAACAACAAAAATTTGGAAAAGCCGGAATTTTATTTTGGAAAAATATTTTAATAAAATGCTTCATTTACTTCCCGAACAATATTATGCCTTTTCCAAAAAATTCCATACATTTATTTAGTTTCCCAAATAATATTACGCCTTTCCCATAATATTGTTGTTTATCTTCATTTACTTCCCATAGAATAATACGCCTTTTCCAAAATATTGTTCTTTAGCTTCATTTACTTCCCAATTAATGTTATGTGTTTTCCGAAATATTGTTGATTATCTTCACTTACTTGCAAAATATTGTTATCTTCATTTACTTCCAAAATATTGTTATCTTCATTTACTTCCAAAATATTGTTTTCTCCGCTAACTTCCCAAATAATATTATGCTATTTCCAAAATATTTATGCTCATAATTATTTGGTTTCCCAAATAATATTACACCTTTTCCAAAAATTTTTTTTCTTCATGCACGTCCCGAAATAACATTACGCCTTTTCCAAAGATTTGTACATCTTCATTTACTTCCCAAATAATATTATGTCTTTCCCAAAATCGTGTTGTTTATGTTCATTTACTTCCATGTAATATTATGCCTTTTCAAAAATATTAATGTATCCATTTATTTAGTTCCCAATTAATATTATTTCTGTTCCAAAATATTCTTACCTTCATTTACGTGCCAATATATGGTCAGTAGCCCTATCTTGGAACACTTTCTCAAGTTCTTTGGAAAGTCAGATTTTTTTCAGTACCAAATAAGTTACTGAAGTGAACAAGCAGACCAATACATAAAGTTTGAACTATTGCCGATCGATTGCACCCATTTTCAGATTGCTAAGACGCATACTTTTCCTGCAAAATGGGTTTTAAAAAGGTCGATTTCAGCCCTAACTTGGAACGGTCCGTCCTAAATTGGAACGGTCCGTCCTAAATTGGATCGCCTCCGTCCTAAATTGGAACACCCCGTTCTTATTTGGAACACCCTAATTTAAATACGAAAAATAGGAGTTTGACAACGAAAACTTATGAAACAAGTTTTAATGAAAAACAATATTGGGTATATAAGTACAGTGTTATCATAAGGTAGACAAACGCAGATTCAAATATTTTTGGAAAATTATCTCTCAAAGTTCTTTTTGAACGGTGGGACAAATTTCTTTTTCAATGGTCGCACAAATGTGTTGTCAGAATTTATGCCCACAAGGTTTTGCGACTGCGAGTCACAGTTTTCCCCGGGGGTTGCTGAAGCCATTGCGGTATTATGGCTACCCTTAGTTTTTTTCCTTTTGGGAGCCCTTTTTTTCCCTAATTCTTTTTCTCTCTGTTTTGCCAAACTAATAACTTTTCGGTTTTGTTTTTCTTGCTCTATTTTTTCTTTCTCTTATTCTTTTCTTTTCAAATGCTCCAGGAATTCCACACTGGTTAGATGTTGGGGAGTCTCTGTTTTTTCTTTGTTTTCACATTTTCCAGATTAATTCTTCTTGGATAAGTTAAAATACCACGAAAACTTGAAGAAGTGGATGGCTGCGGATCTAACAGGTTATTGATTTGTGCTGATGTCTCAGGAAGCACTGATGTTGAAGGATCATTTTGGGATTGCGTTTCTAGTACTTGAAATTTCATTCCATCTACGGTTTCAAAAATGTCGTTTACTTGGACTCGTTGAAGATCCGGATTAGTTTTTTGAGCTATCATTTCATTTGGAGGTGTTTCTGGTACAACATTCTCTTCGCTCCCTATTTCATTGCTTACGATGTCCCGATTTTTCCGCAAACAGTTCCACGAGTCGAAGAACGGGTCTGAGAGATCGTATCCTTCCTCGGCCATAACGACAAATTCTCTGATTTTATCCGCCCCCAGTGAACTTTCCATAGCTGCAAGGGCTTTTTCTAGAGGTTCAGCCTTTCTAACAATTTTGGGGTCAGTAGCTATTGGTGGTTCCTCGGGAGGTGTTAAATTAGCGAAGTTGTGCTCAAGGAATAGATCGTCTTGGTCTCCTCTAAATTCCTCTACTTCAGCCTCATACAACAAAGAAGGATTAAGTTTTGTTGCGTCGATCGCCTGAGGATTGCATGGATAAATTCCACTAGATCTAAAACCATTTAAAATAATCCTAGCTGACATTGTCCTTTCGAAACACTTCCGGAAGATTGAAGAAAAAGTTTTCTTGCTAATCACGTCGCCTGGATTTTCGACAAGGAATTCGTGGACGGCTTTTTTCCAATTTGATTTCATGGACTTGAAAACTGATACATCCAGGGGTTGTACGATGTGAGACGCGTGGGGTGGCAGACAGAACAATTCAATCTGGTTTTCCTCGCAAAGCCGACTAATTTCAAGGTCAATATGGCTAGTGTGTCCATCGACTAATAGAACTACTCGCCGCGCTGCTGAAAGAGACGGAATGAAGTGGTTGGCAATCCAGCCGTAGAATATTTCTGTTGTCATCCAGCCCGATTTGGAAATCGCAAAGCGAGCCCCTTCCACTCCGTTTTCTAAGGGATTAAAAGTCAAACGAGTGGCGCTGTAGACTTGGAATGGAGCGATGAAATTTCCACTAGCTGTAACGGCGCAAAAAACAGTGATTTGCGACTTCGTGTTGCCAGTTATTTGTAACACATTTCTTTGAGATCTTGAAGCCAGAATTTTTCCGGTTTTCGGGCAAAGAGCGAAACCAGACTCATCTCAGTTCCAGATTTGATCCCCACATCCTTGCAGCATGTTAACAGAATTCAGGAAGTCATGGTATCCCTTGAACCACCTCGCTATTGCGCTAGGAGTACACGCTTTGGCTCGTGATATTTGTAAGGGCTCGGGAGTTTTTAATTTTACTTCTGGATTCCGCTTAAGAAATCCTTTCCACCATCGATCACCCGGTATTCCATTACGAAAAGGTGTTTCTCGACCCTCCTTCAAGATCATCTCTTTCACCTTCTTCGTGATCTGCAATTTGGTTTGACCATATCCAATTTTCGACATTTTTACGGCCCATTTAGCCAAGTCAGTTTCGTTTTCAGCGGTCAATACAGTATCTCGGCCAGACGCCCGATCTAAATCGAACTTGCCAATCAGTTTTCTATGCAAAGTCCCTATGGGAATGTTGTATTCTCTGCCAGCCGCTCTAATGCTTTTGGCTTTCTTTTCCACATCATATAGGGCTTTTCTAAGGCTTTCATTGTTCCTCCATACTTTAAGGGGCCTTTTGATCTCATTAACGAAGCCGTCTAAGATAAATATTAATTATAAATAATGAGTCTACCTAGACATAAAGTTATAGGTTTTAAATAAGCAAAGGCTTAGGAAGGTAGCGTAATATTTTGCTGAGTTCTGTTTGGATATTGCTTCTTCCCTTCCCAGTGCCATTGCCTATGCCAAGTAATGAAACATTCCAAGGAAAAATAGTTTACCTGAATCGTAACAATCTGTATCGGACATCTCAGCTTCGGCCATCTCTGAATTTCAATTTTACGCGGCTATTTTTTCAGGGTAGGTTACAGCTTATGGTACTGCCATGTAGCAACCAATGTCTTCCAAAATATATATTTAAAAGGACACTGAATGTTGTCTGCTTAACGGTACGAAATTTGGTGCGCTGTAGCACTGGCTGAGTGGCTGTGCAGTTCATACCGTTAATTATGCTCAACTTCGTGTAACCGAACTCTTAATTTGTATACAAAAATTAAATAATTAGGTAAGCATAAATCAAAGTGCAACGATATGTTTTTGTGGCGGAAAAGTCCATTCTTAATTTAAATCAAGTATGATATGGTGTTTGGAAGGATAGTTAAACCCTATATCACTCGGCGAAACAGGCTAAATCAGCTAAAATTGACATCACGTTTATGACTAAATCTGGATACTGGGCTAATAATTCCGGTATCTTTTCCGCATTTTAATCTACTTGTACGGGACCAAAATCATTAAACAGGTAACGAATCTACGCATCTTTTAAGGTCTTTTTTTGTTGTCCTTTAGTGAGTAAAACATTAGTTATGGATGTAAAAGGATAGAGTAAATTTCCGTGTATCGGGGTGTTCCATTTTTGGCAAATGAGGACGTATTTTCTATTCGAGTTTTCTCAATAGTTTTTAGGCCTAACCTGGCTTTGAAAGTGTTTAATGTGAAGAGAAACCACCGAAATTTTCAATGGAGTTGTTTTCGTAAGCCTATGTTTTTCCTATTGGCCGTGAAAGGTTATTTCCCGAGACCCATGGGAGAACTTTCCCTTCATTTTGGAAAAAATAAATTATGCAAAATATGAGTTTGTCTAATTATGCTTGTGTCTTCTCTGGAATTTATGATATAGTCTAAATGCCGTGTTTTATGGATAGAGGGATGTTCAGTCTACAAAATGAACCGTTAAAATATTCATTCGAAGATCTCAAACTTAAGATATGACGATTTTAAGAAAAGTGTTCCAAATTAGGGCTGCTGACTCTAAAAGACTTTTAAAAAACACGGCCACAAATTGAAAGAGCTACCTCGGTATGTCGAAATTAAGAAAACGTGTTAGAGATCCAATGAACAGCAATGGTTTTTACCTTTAATATAGAATTTGAATTTAAATAATGGAAATGTAAAATGTTATTAGATGAAAGAATCAATACATTTCTATTTGTCATTATTTCCCTTGAAGAGTTATCGCCAAGGTTTAGTCAGCGGGGCTTCATCATTAAGGTGTAAAATTTACGTCAATGGCTTATTAACATGTCCCAGCTCTCACAGATAATAATGTAGTTATTGATTGATCTACCAGTAAGATTGTAAAAATATATTTATAAAACACTTCATAAAACCTGAACAATAAATTTCTTTGGAGGAAAAATTTCTACTAAGCGCTTACTTTTGATTTCATAACGCGACCATGCCTCGTGACGCTTGACTGTCCAATGAGTGAAAATCGTGGATTTCAAAGATGGTGTCGGGCTAGTCATGGCCAACATACATACTCGACAAGTATCTGAGTTGGCTAGTGTATTAGTACTTTCATAATTCGCTAAACTCCTTCAACTTTAGCGATTTAAAATCTCTTGTAATTTCCAAGGATATAATCTAAAATAGCTAGAAATTTGGTTTAACATTTTACTCAGTTTAAATATACATTAAAATTGAATGAAAAAGTCGCACGGTGATCTCTTTCTCCTATAAACGCAAGTGTTCACAAATTGTATTATAAATGCTAACAAGACTGTCTTTAGAACGATTTCTACGTGTTTTTAAGTTTGAAACGTGATATTAAAATAAAATAAGATAAAAACTTAAAATTGCGGCTTACACAGACATAGTAGCCAAGACCCTAAAGTGCGAAGTAAGCCTCGGCTTGCTTAATTGTCACCGTCACGTCACGGTGGTCTCGCGTTCCCCAATCGAGTTTTTATCCAAAACCTTATCAGTCACTTCAGACTTTCCAGTCAATACCCCATATTCACCACCTCTTGGTTCGGAAGACGGTTTAATTCATTCTGCTACTCCGATTACAAATTGTTCTAAACTCCTAGACTCTCACTCTAAACAACCTGTGAATTATCAGTCTTTTGGACTTAAGGAGATTTGCTCCGATTAATTACTAATTTTGTTTATTTCAAAATTTGTTCTTTATTTCCAAAAAAACCTTAAATTTAAATTCTAACGTAAACTCTCTTTTGGAGAGGACTCCTTACAACCTTCTTAGTCGATAAAATTTTAAAGAGTGATCTTTACCTTCGAATATTTTATGGCAGTTCTATTCCTACATCTACTGGTAGCTATATCCCTTATTGTAAGGAATTCATGATTTATAGCTATCAGGTGCTCTTTGCAAGAAGGAACGTTTTACTTTTGGTGAAACGTTAAAGTTTTCCTCTCGCGAACTCTTACATTTATTTTCAAAGAGTTGGGTTTTTTTGATGAGTCAAATAGAAATGCCTTTGAAAAGAATATTTTTGCCATATTGTTTATTTTATTTTATATTTTGGACTATTTTTTAGTAAAGACCTATTTTTAAGAATTAATTTTTTGCCCGTTCACCAATTATTTTAAAGAAAAAAATACAATCAAATTTAAAGTATTTTACAAATGCAATCAAAGTTAAAGTATTTGACACAACCTGACTCTCAATCCGAACCACCTGATCCAAATCCGAACAACCTGACTCTCAATCCGAACAACCTGATCCAAATCCGAACCACCTGATCCAAATCCGAACAACCTGACTCTTAATCCGAACAACCTGATCCAAATCCGAACAACCTGACTCTCAATCCGAAGAGCCAGACTCTCAATCCGAAGAGCCAGACTCTCAATCCGAAGAGCCAGACTCTCAATCCGAAGAGCCAGACTCTCAATCTAAACTACCTGACTCTCAATCTTTTTCTCGTCATTCTCCATCACCGAGGGTCAGTCCTGTCTTTGATCTGGAAACCAGCAATGTTGATCATACCAACAAAAAACGATCTCGTGCTAAACATGTAAGACTGTGCACTAAATAAACCACACCAACTCGTAAAGTTAACTCTACTTTATCTAAGCGCTCTAAAACTTTTTGCTCAATTTGTCAGCAGAAAGTGGTAGCCGCTCATATTACTTTGTCAATATTCCTGATGAAGTGTACTCTTTTCACGTTGGTACTGTACAACTTGTGACAACTTTCTTTTCTTCTGCCCAGCTTGTGCTTCAAAAAGTCCCCCTGTTCTTCGTTCAGTGTCACAAATTATGGTTGACCTTACTACACTTAAACAA
Organism: Phalangium opilio; assembly: GCF_054372755.1. Classification (NCBI taxonomy): domain Eukaryota; kingdom Metazoa; phylum Arthropoda; class Arachnida; order Opiliones; family Phalangiidae; genus Phalangium; species Phalangium opilio. The sequence goes on from NW_028324185.1 coordinate 718,757, forward strand.
CTTTTGATCACATTCCAGAAGCAAGTCTCAGACATTCGCGCTCAATGTGTAGCGTTGGCTGATGAAATATAAGACTCTCGCTCTCTTCCCTTTGACAATCTTAACACCCAGAATACTAGTGACACCTAGCAGCGAGATACTGGAGACCTTGAATCTGGCCCTACTGATCTCACTGATATTAATTCTCAATTAGAAACCCTACTCTCCAATATGGCCTCTAGTCACGCTGAGATCGATACCCTAAGTGAGGGCTTAGACCGTATTTCGGCCATTACCACTGTCTTGAGGAAGTAAATTATACAGAACAGTGTTCGTAACGTTTTAACGGCTGAGCAAGTTTATACCCTGTCCAATGAACTGGAAAACAATTGCAACCTCACTACACCAATGGCTTTTGGCTTGCAGAAGGTTACGGGCCCCTCTCTTAATCATAAGTCTACAAATAACCCACCTCAACTAAACGTAGAGCCTCCACCACTGACAATGCGCCTCTCACAGGTTCTTCCTTAATATCTACCACAAGTCAAATTCACCGTATTGAACCCGCAAATACCCATACTGTTAACTACAGGGGTCCTGCAAAGGGGTCAATTTTTTATCCAACCGGATCTTGGAAATATCACTGACCAAACTTAGTCAAATCTCATACTAATCACCGCTACTAGCTCTTCTATGGGTCAAAGATCAAACAGCGTTCCCAGTCAAATGGGCACCAACAGTGGTTTTTTAGCCAACCCTGATCCTACTTCACTCTCTGTACCGCCAACTTACTCCGCTTCTCCACCTCACGTCACTGGCCTTCACCCTACAGTTTATGCCAAGGCAGCTTACGCACCTCCTCAATATCCCTCTAGTCAGGAACATGGCGCTCACTGGAGCTCTAATGCAAGGAAATATAATGCTTTAATCTTCAGGGTGGGTGCCTGGCAATGATAATTCCCAAGCTGACATGCGCTTTGCCCATCACATTCTTCGACACATGGGTTTTAAACCCTTTGAGTCCAACTCCGTCCGTATCTCCCTCATTGGACCTTTTCGCACGGGACATGTGTGCCCTTTGTGCCTTGCCTTTTGGTCTGTGACTCATCGCCAGTACTTCGTCCAGTGCATTCAGGATTGGTGCCACCATGGTCATTTTGACTTCCCTGGTTTGGATGACCGTACTGTCGCCCAACGCCACACACATCGCGAACTTGTTGAAAAACTGCGCCACCAGAGGGCTCAGGGTCAAATTGATCTCATTAATAGACAAGGTCAAATAGTGTCCTACTCTACTACCATAATGAATGCCCCAGCTCCGACCAATCAAAGTCATCCTTCTACAGCGACTCCAGACGTGTTAAACTACTCAAACCCCCCAGAATTTCCTTACCTCCCACACCGCTTACACCCACTCGTAACGAACGTTTAATTATTTATTCATTATATGCAAAGTTTTTGTTTAGTAGACGCGATGAACTTCTGACCCTCGTCTCTACTTGTAAACCTGACTGTGTCTGTATTTGTGAAACCTGGGCCTCTCCAAAACTTGATGACGCAATATTTAATTTACCTCAATATATATTCTACCACCAAGACCGTCTCTCTCGCCCTAAGGGTGGAACTTTAATTTATGTTAAAAACTCATTTACTTCTCATGAACTAACTGTACCTGACCAATATGATGAATCCCTTTGGATATAACTAAAACCGCTAAACTCAATATCGTGGACTATTTCGGTTGTATATACCGCGCTCCTAATACTCCTAGGGACCTAACTGACAAACTCTCTGACAAATCGGACTTAATCATTACCGGTGACTTCAACCTCCCTCTACTTCATTGGGATACTTTTACACCGCTACGCAATGCCTCCATGGTCAATTTTTGAAACTACTGGCTAACTCGGCGCTCATTCAACATGTTCGGTTCCCCACTCGGTACAGTCGATCAAGCAATCTTATAGCTCCAGCATTCTAGATCTGGTGATTACATCGTCCGTAAATTGCGGACCTTGCGCCGCTTGGTGGTAGTGATCATATCATACTTTGCACTATTTTTCCCCTCCCTCGAGCAACTCCCTTTCGACGCCACTTTCGTCACGACTATGATTACTCCCTTGCTGACTTCTCTGCACTAAACATCATGTTGGGGAAGGTCAATTGGCTGCCACTAGACTTCTTACCCACAGAAGCCTCTAGGGAGTATTTTAAAGATCAGTTGTTCCGTTGCATTGCCACAATCGTACCGCTGTAATCTCAAAAGCCCCTTCCAAGGATTTCACGTCAGACCAAACGAGCTCTCCGAAAAAAGTGCGGCTTTGGATGAACCTTTACTGGGAGACTTAGGCAACTACTCTCGGCTTCATCTAAAAAGCAAGTCAAGATAGTTCGTAAATGCATCTCTCGATTTCGTCACAATATGCATAATCGTCAAATCTCCAACATCAAAACCAACCCCCGTGCCTTGTACCGTTTTGCGCACTCTCGCGTGCGAACTCGACAGTCTCGACTCTCAATTCGGCTTCCCACAGGGGAAAAACTGACTCTGACTTTGCGATGGCGCAGTGCCTATATAATTCTCTAGTTCAAAACTTTATCACTACCCAAGTTGTTTCTTCTGAGTACCACCATCACATGCCTTTAGCGGCTGACTATTTTCCAACTTGCCACGATATTCAAAACGCGCTTAAATCCTTGGATGTTAAAAGTGCGTCCGGTCCTGATGGAAAACCAAACAGACTCCTAAAAAACTGTGGTCCTTCGTTAGCTACCCCTCTCTTGAAACTCTCTACCAAATCGCTTACAAAGAAAACCGTACCAAATGAACATCTATAAGGGTAAAGGTGCCAAATCGGACCCCGTTAACTATAGACCTATTAGTTTGACCAGCTCAATTTTTAAGGTCCTAGAAAAGTGTATTCGGACGGCTATTATTCACCACGTTAATCCTTATCTTAGCGAACACCATAACGGTTTTTTACACAAACGCTCAGTTGAAACTAACCTTCTATCGGCCTTCCATACTTGGACTACTTCCCTTGACTCTAACAAACGTGTTGACATTATTTATTTAGACTTAGCAAAGTCTTTTGACTCTGTTCCACATACACCCCTTTTAGCTAAGCTCACCGCTTTTTTTTGAAGACATTACACAGAACTACGATTCGGGTCCTTAATATGTGGTTAAAATTTCAAAGAGATCCATTGATTAGTTTATTTTATCTAAAATAAAGTGGCTAAGGGTGGTTTTCATTTCCATAAAATTAATCACATATTTTGGCCAAAAACTGGAAATTTTCCCATAGGAATAACATGGCAAAAATTTGCACTAATAGGTTTCTCGACCATTTTTTGAAAACTATTTGTTCGATGTCTGAAAACGGTTTTAAATGAAAGGTTTAACATTAAACTGGTGCCTTTGAAGTTTCATTAAAAACAATTAAGGTTTAGTATTGTTTTTCATAGTTTTAATTACATGCTCTGTCTTACGTGGTTTACCCTGAAATTATGGATCTTGCGACTTTTTAGCATGAGTTATGTATTGTATGAAGCCACTCTTGGACGTAAGTCGTTTTACCGCGGATATAGTCAAATTCTTAGAAAAACTAGCTAGCTTAATGAACATTTTAACTTTTCCCTGTACAGATTAAAGCTAATTAAACTGGATTGACAATAAAACAGTACATAAGGCCCGTTCACATTACCCAACTTTAGTCAGCTGACAAATCATAGACTTGTCAGGCCGACTTATCACCCAATTTAGTCCAGTCAGATCACTCGTTCACACCACCCAACCAGTCAGGCCACCACCTTCGAAACATAAGAGGGTGTACAAAGCGGTACACAATGATATTAATGATTGGTTTTGGATTATAAATGAATTCATATTCTCGAATAAATTCGACTACTTTACGAGCATCAAAAGCTTTTATCACTAAATTTCTGCAGTTCAGAACATAATAAAGGTCAATAATATCAAAAGTAGTATAGGTAACTTCCCTACTATATCTACAGGACCTACACTGTTAGAAAAAAACGACCAGAACTCATCCAAGTTTGGGCTTTTTCGAACAAGTTTGCACATATCCCAAAATGGCCTGTGCTTAAAGATTGCACAGATCGTGAAAAAAAGATCGTAAGAAAAAAGCGTTCAATGGGTGTTCAAACTTGAAAGCAATTGTTCATTCTTGAACAGTTTGGAAATATTAGGCGTTTTTTGGATTTAAAAACACAAATCTTTGGATTTAAAAAATACAAATTTTCGGATTAAAAAAAAAGGATTTAAAAAAATTGGATTTAAAAAAATTGGATTTAAAATTGGGATACTTTGATAAGACAACTTAAACTACTATATTACAAATTTACCAGTCTATAAGATTGAGGTTCACAGTATATATATAGTTACTAGTTTTAGATCAAATTTAGGTCAAGAAATGATAAGAGCCTTAACCAAAAAACTAACTTTGATATGTCTATATTTTGAAGTCTACTGTTTTTTTATGATCTATCGCTTCTTGCTGACTTTTTCGTTTCTGCCGGAAACAGGTTGATTTCACATAGGCTGAGAGGGGTAAGAGTAAGGTAGGGATGGGGTAATAGGTTCGGTTTAGCAGGAGAATCTAAACCCCTGGTGGCACAGTAGTCCGATTTTTAAGACTAGTACAATGCTAATTATTTTGTTATAAGAGATCATTTATTTTTCTCGTAGGTGTCTCGTGAGCTCAATCTGCTGGTAGTGGTGCTATGACTTGGGAATCGGGCTTTGCCTGGAAACGTTTACAGATATAACAGCGTCCAAGGACCTTCTTGACCAGTTTACGTCCTTGTAAAATCCAAAAGTCTTCTCGAAGTTGAGTAATGGTACTGTTCAAGCCCCCGTGCATTGTTCGCCAGTGACATTCCATTACAAGCAGTTCCGACAATCTGTGCTTCCCAGGAAGAAGGTAGGGATACTTGCCACCATAAGTCAGATTGGCAAATTGCAATCGTTCACCGAGTGGTATAAGGTCTTGGTCCAGAAATGGGCTGTACTGGAGGAGTTAAGATGAAGCTTGCAACTGGGTGCTTTCTTTCAAGGACTGATATTCCTGTGAAAAGGCCTCTGCTTGAGTGTTCTTTATCCAGAATCGTTTTTTTTTTCATTAATCTCGTCAGCTCCCAACGATCCTTGAATCCTTATTGGTTTTCTAGTGTTGTGGACAAATCGTAGGATTCAGGCATTAATTCTGAAGGCTCGGCTTGCTGTTTTACACTTCCGTAGTAATGGCTCTCGGTTCTTTGCAATGCACGTAAGTAGTGCGGTTGAGCGTCTTTCTTCAGGACTTCGCTCGATTCTGCCATTGAGTGGAACTTGCTTTTGGCCAACTTTCTTCTTGCTGGGAAAGCCATGATGGATCCTTCCACCAGGATTCATTGTGAATTATATCCTTGACCTTACCTCCTCGAGAAGGTAAGTCCGCTGGATTTTCATGCCCCGGGCAATGGCTCCACCGTAACGGTTCAGTTAGAGACTGAATTTCGGAATTCCGGTTTTCCACGAACGGTTTCCCTTGCTTGGAGACCCCTCTGATCCAATGTAATACGATTTCGGAGTCTGACCAACAACGATTCTCTGTAACGCTTTCATCGAAAACTCCCAGACTGTACTTCAGCAACCTTGCTCCGACGAATGCCGCCATCAGCTCCAGTAAATTTTTTTCATTGGTGCGACTCTGGTTTTGGACGTTACCAACGATACTCCCACGTTTCCGGATGCTGTTACGTAGCGTAAGTATATCACAGCACCGTATGCGTTTTTGCTCGCGTCGCAAAACATATGGATCCCTCGGCAAATTGGATTCTCGTCGTTCATGGCGTAGTACCTGGGAATGACTACATGAGGAATCATGGTTAGATCTTGGCACCATAGTTCCAATTCCGCTTGTAGATCGTCGGGAAGCTTCTCATCCCATTCGATTTCTTGAATAGGCATTTAACGGGTATGAGTACTGGAGATTACTGATTGGGTCGAATATTCTCAAAGTAGCTTGGAGGACGCCTCTCTTGGTTTCTTTTTTGTCCAGAAGAAAGTCGAGCAGGTCCGATGTGTCGAATGCGAATGCGTCGTTTCTAGGGTTCAATGATATACCCAATACCTTACTGTTATGGCTCTGGCTGTCTTATTTGAGCAGCGACATTGGTGTCATGGTTTCGTCTGCACAGATTCCATGAAGCTCCGGAGCTTTCGTCACCCATTTTCTTAAGTTCATGTTGGCTCCCTGAAGGATTAAGGTCGAAACTTAGTATATCTTATACGTTTGCCGCTCCGGTGATGAAATCGTCCACATAAAGCTGTTTCATAAGTAATGAGCTAACTTCTGGAAATTCGTCTTGATACTTCTCAAAATGATGCTTAAGTGTTGCGGTCAATAGGAAGGGGCTCGAGGTTACGCCGCACAGTACTCAGTTCTTAAGAAGATGGACAAACTCTGGCTTCTCATCGGCTCGTGGTAACTAATTAATCCATAAGAATCGTACGAAACGTCGGTCTTCTGGCTCTAGTGAAATCTGGAGGTATGCCTTCTCTACGTCCACCATCAGAGCTATACAATTCATTCTGAACCGAAGTAGGACTTGAAAGAGATCTGGATTAAGATTTGGACCGGGCATCAGACAATCGTTGAGTGACGGTGCACCCTTTTGACTGGCAGAAGCATCGTGAACCACTCGTATTTTGGTAGTTTTCTTTTGCTCCCGCAAAACTGCGAAGTGTGGTATGTAGAAGGCTTGTCCATCTTGGGAAGTTATATCGTCCGTTGGAGCTTCTTTGATGATTCCCGTGTCTAAATACTCCGATATGACGGCTTTGTATCCGTCCTAGAGTTGGAAGCGCTTGATTAAACCGCTCATTCTTTGCATGGCGATTTGTAAGTTAGCCTTGAGCGTAGGGTAACTTGCTTTCCAGGATAGCTGGACTTGGTATCGCCCTGCCCTGACTTGTATTGTGGATCTGTGCTTAGAAAGCATTTCGCTATCAGACATGGATAGTGACTGGTCTTTTTGGATCCCAATAGATTCTAGCTCCCAAAGCTGACGTAAACACGCGGACAGTCTCTGATCCTCTGCGACTGATAACATGATAGATGATTATCGATGATGATCAAACTGCTGCTACGTTGATAGATACTGGTATCGGCCTTTGGATAGACCAGCCGAACAGACTCTCGACTGCTGCTAATGATCCTCCTAGCCTTACGGTATTTCCAGGTACCAGTGACCAATAATGATAGGCACCGATTAGTATTCCTAGCTCGGTTGGAGCCACCACACATCCGTAATGTTAATGCCCCGTTCTTTCAATTGTTGTCGAATATTCTCTCCCGGAATGCTCACGAGCGCTCTACAGATATTCGGAACTTCCAGTACCTCCAACTGAACACAGTTGTAAGGAAGCAGAATACTTCTTAGCTTTATTTGGACTCGTCTTTGCTTGCGTATAACGCCCTCACTTGATCCAAATGAATTTACTCGAACGATGTCCTCGGCGATGACCGGTAAATTCAATGTTCTTGATAGTTCTTCTCGTATGAAGAATTGCTGGGCTCCGTTATCAAGAAGACATCTTGCCAAGACTTGATTGTTTTGATGCTCTAGATGCATAAGTACGGTTGCAGATATACTTGTAGGTAGAGTGATGAAACTGAGGTAGGACCGTCATTACCTTCTTTGGATTCTCCTATCTTCCACTCCGCTTCCGCTTGTGGACCAGTTTTACAAATGGACGTGTGATGCCTTTTTCCGCAGGTGCTGCACTTGAATTCATATTTACATCGTCGTGCCATGTGTCCCGTACCAAGACAGATAAAGCATCTGTTCTGTTGGTGAATGGCTTTCATCTTCAGCTGAAGTGTCGTCGACGTGCACTCTTCCGGTCTATGGCTGGATTCCTGGCAGTAGATGCATACTTTCGAGACCGCAGTACTCAAAGCGGCTGTGGTTGAAGTTCTTCTGGGATACCTTGACTCAAGTTGATTACTAGAACCCATCTTGCTCCTTGTGCTGTACTTCTCCTGGCGTCTGTCTTTTAGATGGCCGTTCTCTCTCTTCTCTCAACTTCTCTCCGTACGTGCGCAAGCAAGTCGGTGACACTCCAAATATCCTCGGCTTCCAGCTTCTTGGTATAATCCAGTTGGATATCCGAAGGTATCACGCTCAGAAGGATCGAATACAGCATGCTACAGTACGCTGATAGTTCGACTCCCAGTGACTCCAGACTTCTTCTTTGGGTGTCACAAGTGTCATACATCTGACGCAGACCCGCAACGTCGCTTGACCTCTTAACTGCTACAAGGCTTGTCAGCTTCTGCATGTGACTCTGCATGGCTACCGTCTTTCTTCTTGAACGATTCTTCAAGACTTCAACCGCTTTCTCATAACTTTGCGCGGTCATAGTAAGACCTGATATAGCGCTGGCTGCCATTCCCTCCATATAGGACTTTAGGACTTTAAGTAATTGGACTTATCCGTGTTCGCTAGACCAGCTGTGCTAATTAATTAGTTATCTAATTGAATTTCTAATTAATTAGCAACATTTACTAATTGAAAATAGTAATTGAATTTTAATTACCTTAGTGCTAATTGAGAAGTAATTCTAATTAATTGGTATGAATCGGAAAGGTAATTATCTAATTAAAATTTAACTGATTGGCTAAATAATTAGTTCATAAATATTTCCCTTATTGCTAATTGGCTAATTAATTAGTTCATAAATATTTCCCTAGTTGCTATTTCTAATTCAATTAGTTGTCAGCTAATTAGCACAGCTCTGCGCTAGACCCTCGTTCTCGTGGATGGTAGTCTTGAATTTTCCCCAAAAACTGTACCATCTTGTAACATCTCCAGAAAACGTTTGAAAAGTGAGCCTTGGTAACTTGACTTGTACTCTAGCCTCTCTCTGAACTCTAGACTCCCTTACTACGACTTATCTCAAAGAATCTCGTACCATTTGGCCACCGGATACTAACGAGTTCATTTCTCCGCCACCAGTCAATCGTCTAAGAACTTTTCTCTTGATAGCAATCACGGCTTCCCTATACTCCTCAACTGCCTCAATCTCATTTGCAATTTCGTCTTCGTTATCCTCAGGAATCAGGTTCATGACTTGTTTGTGTAATTCGTCTAGCTTCCTTTTCGGTAAGTTGATCAAGTAGCTGCTCCGCTTCTTCCGTTAGCCATTTCTCGTCCTCGACTATCTCCAACAACTAGTTTATAATTTTAGTTGTTCTAAAGCGTAAAGTTCTTCGTACTACCCGCAACTTCTTCATTTTGTCTCACGTACCGTATCTCTCAACACGACTCCTTAACACAACGTTCCGCTTACTTACTCCCAGGTTTCGGCACCAAGAAATATTGCGTGATATAAGTGTTGACTAACTAAAAGTTCCACGACGGCCAGTTAAAAATAAATAACTTTGTTTTCTGTCCGTTTGGACAACGTTTAACTTTATTAATATACAGGGTGTATCTGAAATGGACGTAGGAGCGAAAGTATTTGGGTTCCTGGGGCCAATATAAGGCGAAACTGTGGTATGACATTTTGTCGTACGCCAACCCATTTGGAAGTTACTTGAACCTCACACTTGCTAGTTTGCATAAATCACAGCATGTTGACTTCGTCTAAAACAATAGGAATTAAGTTCAAGATAGGATGATTATTGCAAATTAGTGGTTGCTAGCTAAAACAAAAAAAGCCTCATAGCCATAGAGTTTAGAGTCACTTTTTGAGGAGTAGAAAGTTGTACATTTGGTGACTCATAAAGAACATCAATGTAAAACAACATGTTACGATTAGTTTGTTGAAACAACTGACAGATACTAACGTGAAACTGACGGCGATAAGTAGCGCAAACTAATAAAAAACACCGACATTTTGCTTCATTCTTCAATCAATCGAAAGTTTGCATTTAGTTTAGAGATAAGGTTAATGTTGCAACTTATCGAAATCGGTATTCGTGAATAAATGTTAGTGGGCGAATATTTGGGATGGGATGTTGGGCAACGCCTGTTAAAACTGAGCAGTAAAATGCATAATTTGTAAAATTTAATCCTTATAAAAATCAACAAATAGTGAAGAGACCTAATACCTAGCCATAGTCAAAACAAATACGGATGGTTGAACAAGAAAATGTGAGAGAAATGAATGAAGTATAGTAGCATGCGAACGTTTTATTAGTGATTTTCAGACCACCCTAAAACTTTAGACTAATGACGTTTACTAACTGGTAGCAATCTGCCAGCGTTGAGAACGACAGGAGACATACGTGCAATTCGAAATGCAATGTAATGTACCCATAAGGAAATGTACACTCTTACTCCTTAGAATTATTCTATGAAACTTGCCAATAAAAACGGTAAAAAAGGTTGTTCTTTTTAATGTTCAAAGAGTTTTCAAGCATGTAAAAAATTAATTTGCTAGTTTAATGGAAACCAGACGTCGTCGGATATGTTGTCTTGTACACAAACCAAAATGAACGCTTTTGCAACCTTTCGTTTGTTTGAAGAGTGAAGCAAAATGTCGGTGTTCCTTATTAGTTTCCGCTACTTATCGCTGTCAGTTTCCCGTTAGTATCGGTCAGTTGTTTCAACAAACTAATCGTAACATGTTGTTTTACAATGATGTTCGTTATGAGTCACCAACTGTACAACTTTCTACTCCTTAAAAATTGACTCTATGGCTACGAGGCTTTTTTTTTGTTTTAGCTGTTAACCACTAATTTCCAATAATCATCCTATCTTGAACTTAATTCCTAATAATTTAGACGAAGTCAACATGCTGTGATTTATGCAAACTAGCAAGTGTGAGGTTCAAGTAACTTCCAAATGGGTCATACCACAGTTTCGCCTTATATTGGCCCCAGGAACCCAAATACTTTCGCTCCCTTTGTCCATTTCAGATACACCCTGTATAAGTTTGACCAACGAGGCTAAAGACTAGGGCTATTTTGATAAGACAACTTAAACTACGAGATTACAAGTGTACCAGTGATTAAGATTGAGATTCACAGTATATATAGTTACTAGTTTTAGATCAATTTTAGGTCCAAAAATTATAAGAGCCTTCACAAAAAAACTAACTTCGATAAGTCTATATTTTGAAGTCTACTGTTTTTTTATGATCTATCGCTTCTTGGTGACTTTTTCGTTTCTGCCGGAAACAGGTAGATTTCACACAGGCTGAGAGGGGTAAGAGTAAGGTAGGGACGGGGTAATAGGTTCGGTTTAGCAGGAGAATCTAAACCCCTGGTGGCACAGTAGTTCGGTTTTTAAGACTAGTAAAATGCTAATTATTTTGTTATAAGAGATCATTTATTTTTTAGAAGTAATTATCCTTTTTTATTTAGCAAAAGACCATTCTTTTGTGGTATAATGTTATGCTTGCTGAAGTTTCCTTTCAATGTCATGGATATTAGCTCCGTATCGACGCTCAAATTAGCAAGATTGTTGGCACAAAAGTAGCAGTGTTGTCTGTTTTAATTAACAATCGAGGCTCAATAGCGATAAAGTCGTCTCTAAAGCTACTGAGTCTAAAGAAGCCATGGGAAAAAAGTAGGAGGAACAAATATGAATCGTTCCGCCATGGAAAACGTTTAGAGAAATATTCTGTTCATAATTTCTCGTTTAAAAATATCTCTGCAACATAGGATATCCCGTTTAGTAGGTTCATCTCCAGGATATTGTAATGCTATCCATTTAGCGTATATTCACGTTATTGGACCGCAATCGTGTAAGTTACCTTGTGTTGGAAAATTTTCGGCTAATTTTTCAATTATCTAGGCTGGTTCGGTCGTTTTAAGAACTAGATTGAATCCTCGATAATGTTGAGTGCCTCTTAAAGGTGTGACCCTTCTTATATACCCCGTTGGTTATGTTTAATTTGGTTCCTATTTAAGTCGGGTATGGAATCGTAAATAGTTAATCGAATTGTTTCTAGATCTTTTTGTGGCAGAAGTTTGACTGTGAATATGAACAAATGGTTGTTAAGAACCATGATGATGTAGGTTATTTTTGATTCATGAATTTTTTGGTATGCCTTCTCTGCAACCATTTAGAAGTGGCTTTCTGTTCTAAACACTTTAGAACGTTTTAAAATAACCTCTAAGCATGTTGTCGTGAAACCACTTCGTACTATTGAGAATATTGATTTCCTGTAAACGAAACTTAAATTCATCTGAATTTTTCGGAAATGTTGGCTCGTTTGAAGATAAATTTCTTAGAGTTATACAATCTTCGCTCTTTGGGACAAAGGCTCGGGTTGAATTAATTTTCCGTTAACTACAGATCAATGACTTTATATTTTCATAATTTTTTCACAAAATCTAACTTCCTTCTCTTCGGTTTATCCAAAATGTCTGGTTCCTAAAACCTTTTTATTGATGGTGTTTGATCACCTTCGCACACTGTTGTGTTCTTGCTTGAGGTCTGGTCATTTTTTTCTTTCCTGTGTTTATTTTCGTACCTTTGGATTAATGATGCACGGGGACGTTGTTGGTATACACCTCTAGATCTTCCGGAAGCATCTTTCTTCTCCCTTGTTCTTGTTTTCTTAAAGGTTTTAGTAATTTCCTTGATTTCTCTATATGTTTTACGCCTATTTGAATTGGGAAGACTTATATGAGAACTAATAGCTGCGCGCTTGAATTGTTGTTAGTGGTAAGTTTCTAATTTTAACACAGCAAAGCCAACACGGTGTAGATGGTCCCTAGGAAGGCATTGTTCTTTCAAAACCTTATGGGGTCCTTATTCGTGAACTTAAGTATAAATCGGATTATCAATGTAATTAATCAGATAAGAGAATCTGACAAGCTTTAAAAATACTTGTTCCCAGAAAGTAAATCTTCTTCGTTTTTAGGCAGTTGAGGGCTGTAGCGTTCTTCTAATTCATCGTTTTCAGTTCTTTTGGGGTGTGATCCTGATTCTCGTTATTATCTTCACAGTTATTCTCCAAGAATTCAGCATAGTTGGACATATTTCTTAAAAATTAAACAAGAAATCATTTCAGTACCTCGACAGAACAATAACTGCAGCGCAAGAAATTCGATCTTTTACGTCGCTTAATAACAGGCTGTTTATGATGACACTTAACATGAACAGGCCAAATTTAAGTTCAGAACTGTAACATTTTCTCAAAAGTCAGCTATCATCATTCATCATATGACACAGACCACACTGGATAAATGTTATACTTCAATCTTTTCCATCAGCTTTTCCCTACAAAATCTTCCTACAAGAATCCAGATATTCCGGTAATTCTATGCTGTTGAATTCTTTTAGAGCAGCTCAAATTAAAAGTAAGCTTCTGTCGCTTGAAATAACTGCGGGCTTAAAAATGTCTCAGTGACCAAGTCTACTTTTGTGAGCTTTGAAGAATTAGAAATTGATTGAGCGCGGCTTCAAAAGTCTCATGATTTTGACAATCAGTAGGAAACTCAAGCATAGGCAAAGGAACTTCACTATCAACTCCTTTTCTTGAAACCTTAGCATTTTTCATTACCATAACATAATTTATAAGCTTATGACTTCTTGCTTTTTGGCGCTTTGGTCCCATTGAACCGAATTCCCATTCGACAGAAGGGGGGGTTTTTTTGGGGTCCCATTCGACCGAACGTAGCCAAAGGTGCGGTTTTATTATAGTCCCATTGGACCGAAATTCTATTGAACTGGAAGAAGACATACTGTGTGGTTTTCCATTAAATATATTTTTAATTTCACAACTTATTATTGTTAAAATAAATGTGAGTTGAAAATGTATTACTGCACTTATTTTAACTACGTTTTAATTACGGCGAACCTCACCTACCCTAGCCTAACCTAACCTAACCTAACCTAACCAAACGTAACCTAACCTAACCTAACCCAACCCAACCTTGTTTGGAGGTAAAAAGATTATTTATATGAGTATTAAAAGCCCGCCTCTTACCACGAACAATTTATTAGCAATAATAGAAATATTTTGGAAAAGATGTCAGATAATTAATTGGAGAATATTTTGGAAAAGGTGGCAGCTAATTAATAGGAGAATATTTTGGAAAAGGTGGCAGCTAATTAATAGGAAAATCTTTTGGAAAAGGTGGCGTCTAATTAATAGGAGAATATTTTAGAAAAGGTGGTAGCTAATTAAAAGGAGAATATTTTGGAAAATGTGGCAGCTAATTAGTAGGAGAATGTTTTGGAAAAGGTTGCAGCTAATTAATAGGAGAATATTTTGGAAAAGGTGGCAGCTAATTAATAGGAGAATGTTTTGGAAAAGGTGGTAGCTAATTAAAAGTAGAATATTTTGGAAAAGGTGGTAGCTAGTTAAAAGGAGAATATTTTGGAAAATGTGGTAGCTAATTAGTAAGAGAATGTTTTGGAAAAGGTTGCAGCTAATTAATAGGAGAATATTTTGAAAAAGGTGGCAGCTAATTAATAGGAAAATCTTTTGGAAAAGGTGGCAGCTAATTAATAGGAGAATGTTTTGGAAAAGGTGGTAGCTATTTAAAGGTATAATATTTTGGAAAAGGTGGTAGCTAATTAAAAGGAGCATTTTTTGGAAAAGGTGTCAACGAATTATTGGAACCAAACCTAACCTAAGCTAACCTAACCTAACCTAAGCTAACCTAACCTAACCTAACCTAACCTAACCTATGCTAACCTAACCTAACCTAACCTATGCTAACCTAACCAAACCTAACCTAACCTAATCTAACCTAACCTAACCTAACCCAACCCACCCGAAACCAAAATATTAAAATTTTAATTTAAAATTTAAAGACATTGATGGAACTACCATTAAGACTGTACTTCATTTTAAGCACAATTTGTTTATTATTTATTAATTCTATGTATCTCTTGCCTTGAAAGGAATGAAAGTGAGCGTTTTAATTACTATCACGAAACATTTACTTTTAATATTATTAACATACCTTTCGGAGATTCGAACCAACAACCTATCGCTTCGCAGTCCAACATCGTATCCACTACACTACCGAATCGCTGACGGCTACAGTGTTTCAAATTATATTCATGTATATTTTAGGGGCATATTCGGACGATTGGGATTTCGGTCCATCGGGAATATAGCCATTGGGCTGGAAATCTAAAACCATTGCGGGATATTCGGTCGAATGGGATTTCGGTCCATTGGGAATTCGGTTGAAAGGAACGATACCCTTTTTGGCTACTGACCTGTAGCGTCCCAGGAGAAATCGCTGTTTGAATCCCTTTATTGTACTCGATGGTATATCGATAAGCTGATAAGATCAAAGCCCATCTTTGTAATTGTAGTCTTACTGCGGCCATTTGAGGGATTCGTTTTTCTCTGATAATAGGTATATTAACGGTTGATGGTCCCTTACCAGCGTAAATTTTTGACCAAGGAGGTAATCTCTAAACTTCGTTACTCCAAAAATCAGTGATAGGGCTTCTCGTTCTAACCGCGAATAGTTTTTCTCTGCTGTTGCCAATGTTCTGGATGCAAAGGCAATTTGGACTTCCGTTCCGTTTTTGACATGGGAAATGACTTATCCAATTCATTTTGGTGATGCATCACATGCAAGTCTGATGTCGTTCTTCGGATTAAAGTGAGTCAGAAATCTTGATTTGCAAACAATTGCTTCGCTTCGGCATAGGCTCGTTCATGCTCTAGAGTTCATGTCCATTTCGAAGATTACTTAATTAGGTCATACAGTGGAGATAATGCTGCCGCTTGGTTAGTTATAAATTTCGAGTAGTAGTTCAGAAGTCCGATTAATGATCGCAGTTCATCCCAATTTCACGGCTCGGGTGCTTACACTATGACCTTTAGTTTTGAACGTGGAGGGTGTAGACCTTCTTTGTCCAAGTGATATCCCAGAAAGTCCAGACTGTATTCCACGAATTTGCATTTATCTCTTTGAGTTAGAGTCCAGATTCTTGTAGTGTGGTCAACAGTTTCTCCAACTTATCCAGGTGATCTTGATCGTCAGCGCCTCTCAGAAGGATGTCATCTTGGTATGGGGACACCGTTTTTGACTGGCAAGTAAAATCTCAATATGTGTTTCAAAAATGGCAGAGGCTGACGAGATACCAAATGGCAATCTGTTGCATTCGTATAGACCCTTGGATATGTTAATGACTGTGAGCTTTCTTGATTCCTTTTCGAGTTGTCGTTGGCTATAGGCGTCTGTTATAATGTTGTCACGTGACCCAGACGAGGCTAGCTTATTCACGTGATCTAGACTGGCCAATAAGAAACTTACACGATAAACAAAGCTATAGTCAGGATAGGTAGATCGGCGAGTCGACAGTCAGGATCAGATACTCGAGCGACGTAGTCATTCTTAATGTTAATCTAACGAACTTATATCAAAGTAATAAAGATACTGTTTTTAAGTTTTTATGCCCGACCTATTATTACAACATGGTGATAGAGGTGGGATACCGGCCCCACGCTAACGTATGCAGAAAGATGCGCACCGTCACAACACGCCAAGGCCCAAACTGATTTCGACCACAGAAGAAGGAGACTGACTCCAGATGGCATCGTTCAAAAGCCCAGCGCAATTTATACCCGGTACAGACCCTGCTACCGCTTGGAGGGAATACAAAGAAGGCTACGTCATATACGCCACTGCAGCCAAGTTAAATGGCGAAACCGTATCGATTCAACGCGCCACATTCTTACACGTATTAGGCCCGGTCGGCAGAAGAATATACAATACGCTTCCAATTCCAGAAGTAGATGACGCCCGTACCGTTCCGGTAATTATATCGGCATTTGACACTTATTATCAACCATACAAAAACCTGCTCTATTCGCGTTATTTGTTTCTAACAACGAAACAACAAGAGAACCAAACATTGGATCATTTCTTCATTACCGGTAATTTACGGACGGTAAAATACCGACTCACATCTCTAAGCCCAACCCACTTATAATTCTATTTTCTTAACGTAGGCGTTCGAAACGTTCGAAAAAAAGACTGAAGAAGAGCAAGAACTTCTAAAAACTAGTAATTCAATTACAAAATTTGAGAAGAAAAAATGCAATTGAAAAAATTAGGCCACGATTTTTGGAAAAAACCATAATTGCGCTACAGTCGATTGAAAATTGGACCGATAAAGAATACCTTTTTGGAGCCCAGTTCCAAGAAACTTTTATTACCTGGAAGAGGCGACGAAGAAATTCGTAAGTACTAGTTGTCTGACCAAAGTAATTTCATGGGCCTTGTGCCCCGTAAAGCTCATTGGAGAAGATTTAAGAAATTGATTGGGTATGGAATGTCTTATAATTTAAGGACGCTTTTTATTCATAATTTACCGGGCATAAGGTGTTTTCAATAAAATTAGTAAAGGCGTCTAATTACGGGGCGTAAGATATAACTACGGTCAATGGGTAATACATAACATGAAAGGAACATACGTCAAGAGATAATATTAAAATATTTTTATCCACAGGGAGCCCACATGATGACCGAGGTAGATGAACCACCCGGCCCACAGGAAGGGGGAAGAGGAGGAAGGGGCTCAAAAAGGGGCCGATTTTTTAGAAAATGAGCTATTTAAAATTTTGATTTCAATAAAAAAGTAGGCCTAGTAGCTTTTGTATTAAAAAATATTACTTTTTATATTAAGAAAAAAAATAGTTTCTATATTAAGAAGAAAGAATATCAATTTTTGTATTAAGAAAAAATTAATTGTTGTATTAAGAAAAAACAAATAATTATTGTATTAAGAAAAAAAATTATTTTTGTATTAAGAAAAAAATTAAATTTTGTATTAAGAAAAAAATTACTTTTTGGATAAGGAAAAAAAAATACTTTTTGAATTATGAAAAAAAATTACTAGTTTTTGGACTAAAAATATATTAGTTTTTGGATTAAAAAATTAATTAGTTTTGGATTTTAAAAAATATATATTAGTTTTTGAATTAAATAAATAAATGAACTTTTAAAGAGAAAATTTTGTTTCTTGATTTTAAAATGGTTCGGCACAACTGGGGAACGTCGAAACTTCTTATTATAGAAAAAATTATGTATAGTTAAGGTTGCGTACACGTATACTGAAAGTCACATCGTTAATACTGGGTTTTGAACTTCATCTAGGTAGGTCATTAAAATATACTGCGTTTTAAGTTATGGTCGAGAATTTAAGTAACATTTTAAGATAGGAAATTAGTGACTAATTTTCATAAAGTGACTTAGTGACTCGATAGCAGGCCTGCGATATTTAAAAACTTTTTTACTGGTGTAAATAAATGGTATCATGCTTAAAGTGTGATTTTGCTATTAGGCCTTTATCTATTTTTTATTTATCGATGCCCTCGAGCGGACCAAACACAGCTTATGTGTGTATTCAAAGAGCAAGTTTTCTTGGAAATTAATCTAAAGCCAAACCTGATAGTTTGATTAATACACCATCATTGTCGCGGACCGGCTACCACCCTCCCCCCCAACCGTTTATGATGGCTATGACCCTTCTAGGCCAGGACAGATAGGCTAAAAATGGGCTTGATCTAGAACATTTGAACATAAAGATGAAAATTGGTACATGTGTTGTTTTTGACCCAACAAAAAATATACTAAAAGTCCCCTGCTGTAGAGCGCGAGCTTTCGCCGCCATCTTGGAAAATGGCCGCCGGGAATGCCAGCATCAATGTATTCCACATTCTTCTTCAAAAATTACGAAAATTGGTACATATTATGAATGTGACCAAATGAAAATCATAGTTAAATTTCACAGCTCTGTGTTTGATAGTTTGGTCGCCATACTGGAAAATGGCCGCCGTGAATGCTAGGTACAGTTTATTTCACAATGTTGTTGGAAAATTATGAAAATTTATAGATATTATAATGAATGCTGTCTGAACCTCATAGTAAAATACTGGGGCCATTCATGTGATAGTTTGGCCGCCATGTTGGAAAATGGCCGCCAGGAATGTCATTTAGTTTCAGTATACTTTTCAGAAATTATGAAAATTAGTAAATTTATTGTTGAAGACCGTTTAAACATCATGCTTGAATATAGAAGACGTGCTGCTGATAGTTTGGGCCCCATCTTGGAAAATGACCGCGTGAAATGCCAAATATATTACCGATATAACAATTTTTTCGATATATCTTTCCTGAGTAGATGATTTTTATGAACGTATTAAACACCATAAAATAACTATTTCCAAGTCCAAGTTATCGACCCCATCTTTAAAAATGGTCACTGAAAGATATCTATCCTAAAATCTGAAACAAAGAAAAGCAAAGCTATCTCTGATGCAGGAATCAGAGTGGTGTTAATGGATCTTTGACTTTAGCGATAGCGAACCCATTCCTACTCTTCGGGATTAAATCGTTTCCTAGCTCTTGTTGACTTAATATTTTCATTAAAAACTCTCAACGTATTTGTAAGATGTTTATTATCTGTCATTACTTTAAACCCCGCCTTATCATAACCACATCCAGTTACAGCATGTAAATGAAAGAAGTGTTCTCTTAAGTCTTTTTTCTCAAATACCTCCATTTGAGATTCTCTTCTAGGAGTGTGATAGTCCAGCAAAAGAACCAAGCCATTCCGCTACTACACTAGCTAGGAAACCATTTAAACCGCGAAGAATGGGGATGGATTCGCGATGCTGAATCCTAAGTCCCATTCACGCCACTCAAGACCAACAATTAATACTCATTATCTGTAACTGCTAAACCTCTTGTGTAAATAACTGTGCATGTAGATGATCCGAATTAGTTTGCTCAGCATTGCGTGGACATTGTCGCTGTACTAGCTGCGATGGATCAGAGCAAAAGGGCTTCTTGTGGCGGAGGGGGCCCGTGTTCGGTGTCGGTTCCGGAGTTGCTTGGGTTCGCCCTTGGTTCAGACCGTTCCTTGCCCCGTTCCCTGAAGGTTTTGCTCGGCCGCTTCGCCCCGGCCCAGGTGTTGCCTTAATTGGCTCACCCCGATATTGGCAACCCTCTGAGGGTCCTGGATACTTTGTTTCGGTCGTGTGGCACTGATGTGCTTGGAGGAAAATCCTCCGTCCCCTCGAGCCTCCTGCTGCCTTAATCCTTCCCTGTCACCGACCAATTCCTGTCTGGGGTCGACGCTGACGGTGTCCAGCCTCTGTCACCTGCATAAGGGGCGTTTGTCGGGGCCGCTGGCCGATCCCGTGTATCTTGAAGGCTTTTCGGCAGGTTCAAATTGGAATATGATGAGCCGCCAGCTAGGTGCTCCGCCAAATCTAGGCCTCTGACATGCAATTATTGTGAAAAAAATCTTCGGGCGGACGAGATGAATATTAACTGTTAGAGATTTGTCTTAAATCTAATCTTTAACAACACGAGAATGTATAAACCATCATATTTAATAATATACCCTAATCAAAATGTTGAGAATTACAGTTTTGAATAACTTTTCTTTCTTTCAGAATTTAGGGTAATAATTTTCAAGTGGCCATTTTTAAAGATGGCGTCGATAATATCGACTTGGAGATGGTTATTTTTTGGTGTTTATTACGTTAATGAAAATAATCTACTCAATATAGGAATTTCGAAAAGTTTTTTATGTTTGAAATATATTTAGTATTTCCAGCAGTCATTTTCCAAGATGGCGCCCAAACTATCAGTAGCACGTCTTCAATATTCAATAATTATGTTTAGACGATCTTCAACATAATTATTACCAATTTTCATAATTTAAAAATAACATACTGTATCTATATAATTATTACCAATTTTCATATTTTATAAATAATATACTGTATCTATATAATTATTACCAATTTTCATAATCTATATATAATATACTGTATCTATATGACATTCCCGGCGGCCATTTTCCAACATGGCGGCAAAACTATCTGTTGAATGGCTTCAATATTTTACTATGAGGTTTACACAGCTCTGATTATAATATCTATAAATTTTCATAATTTTCCAACAACATGGTGAAATATACTGTACCAAGCAATCACGGCGGCCATTTTCCAATATGGCGACAAAACTAGAACACAGAGCTGTAAAATTTTTCTATGATTCTCATGTGATCCCATTCATAATATGTACCCATTTTCATAACTTTTGAACGAGAATGTGGAATACATTGTAGCTGTAATTCCCGGCGGCCATTTTCCAAGATGGCGGCGAAAGCTCGCGCTCTACAGCAGGGGACTTTTAGTATAATTTTTGTTGGGTCGAAAATAACACATGTACCAATTTCCATCTTTAAGTTCAAATGTTCTAGGTCAAACCCTAAAAGTCCTGGGCTATTCGTTTAAAACCCGCAGACGCATAGTTTTACCACTTTACGAATAGACGCTAAAAAGCTTCATTTCGTCACAACAAAAACTTTCCCAAGCAAGCGTGGTGAGGGTATATTTTTTCTCACGATCAGCTCATGCGAGCGGGGTCGTAAAAAAGTGGAAAATATTACAACTTGAAGGTCGAACACGAAACCATGGAAGCTACCCCCTTAATTTTTGGTCTATTTGGCCTACTGTAGTGGATTTTCAGAGTAAATCGTCAACATATTTTAAACTATATTTATTTTTTAATTTGTTTTTAATTGTCGCGTGAAAGGTTCCTAACACCCTTTCGGGAACACCCTGTATATATATTTTATGCGAGATGAACACAACATAAATTCGTAAGGTATTACCAGCATGTTGATTATTTGATGTTGTAAAATACGCGTAAATCAAAAATTGTAACCCTATCATTAAGTCTGTTTCCTTTAGAAATTTCAAACCAAAAGTAGGCCAAAAACGTGAGAATCCCATAAGCAACTTTCCTATGCCGAAAAGGTAAAGTGTGAAGAGGAATAAGGGAAGCGGTACCTACAGCTTTTTCTATCTCTCTCTCTCTTACCCTTTTCAACTTGACGTTTCAACCCATCTTACCCACGAGTCACGAATGGCAGGAGCCATAAACTTAGATAAGATCGCTATCCAATTTCACCTTCCGTTCTAATTATTAGCCATGTCCTTTGTATTACATAATAGGTCTAGTCAATTCATTTAATCGAAACTAAATAGTTGGTCGGGAAATAAGTACGCGCTATGTAGTGTTTCAGTCCGGTACACCCTTTCGACGGGAAAAGGGGGTAGGCAACCCTTAGAATCAGGAGATACAAGGGGGTTGTTCCAGTGCCTTGTTTGCGCACTCTCAGATCCAAAACGCCTACAGCGCAGGCGCTAAAAAGCGAGATGAAAGGCAGAATTTTACCCCCGCGCCTTTCCCTGTTAGATTCGTCGAAATTGTGTATAACCAACCACCCAATAGCATTCGCAAAATACTACAGAGCAAAGGTAAAAGTTCTAGGCCATCTAGAAAGTTACCCATTTTATTTTTTAAAGAAAGGCTTAATACGAGGTGCTTTCCTGCTAAACTGGGTTGGCAGAAATTTTTGGAGCCTTCTCAACAAGTTAATGAAGAATAAATTATTTTATAGGCCAAATAATACCTTAATATAATAATTTATAATTATGCCTTTGTATAATAATTCATAATAATCCACACTACTACGAACAAAAACTTAAAATGACGGTGGATTAGAATTTAGAAAAAATGTTTTAAACAACTAGGCCTAGTGGCAATGGCAATGGTTGAAGGCCATTTTTCGTACCATTTTCGCGAAGGGTCTAATCATCCGAATGTAATGGCCTTGTCGAAATATTACAGTAAATTGATTTTGGCTCCGTCCTGGTGGTTTTTATTTGACCTTTGGCTTTGGTTTTGAAAGTCTTGGTGTTTCGACAAAAATACTTCGTCTTAATTTTCGAATTTCCATGCGGCTTTGGTTGGCACAGTGTTTCCTTTCCCAGATAATGTATTAAAACTACAGGATTGTCAGTCGAAGATGATATTGTTAAAACCTTTCCATGGGCTTTCAATTTGTAATATATTTTCAAAACGGATGGCTGCTTGAATTTTTTTTGTTGTTTCCTAATATAAAAGTCCTGCATACTGGTCACATAAGAAATCAGAGTCCTTGACGTTTTTACATTTATATAAAAAGCTTTACCACCCTTTGGTTTAACAGGGAGGCAAGTCATGATGGAATCGTCTTTAACACCTGTTTCCGCGGTTTTTAAAATGCGTTCTACCTCACATAGATGCAAGGATTCATGACGAGCCAGATAAACAATGTTAGGGTGTTCATTTTGTATGTGCTTATGTCCAATTACATCCATTTCAACATCTTCTGAGCCCTGGTCTTCAATTTCAACATCTTCAATATCCTGGTCTTCAATCTCAACATCTTCCTGGTCTTCAATCTCAACATCTTCCATGTCTACATCTCTTTCTATTATTTCAGCTCCTTTGCCGTATATATTTTCATAACGAATCATATTAAAAACGTTTTCCTATTTACAGTTGAAACTATATTATGTGAGGATTCAATGACAAAAACCTTAGAAAATTATGTAAAGCGTGGTGAGATTATCAAGAGCGCGAACGAGGGTGCAAGATCAAGTCCTCTGAGGTTATATAAGCCTCCCGACAGTGAGATTAATGTAATGTTTTACGTACCTGAAGTTTCCAACCAACGTCTCACCCAACTTCTTAAAAGGCTTCACTTTATTTGAAACAAATCTTCTATTATGTAATTTAGTAGTTAACGACTAGTTAAGTAACAATCATTCCATACTACATTATTATCAGACTATAGAATCGCAGCGTCTGCCGATAAACCATGGAGCAAGTCGACTTTATAACATCGCTGTGGTAACCGATTTTTGAGGGTTGATGGAAGCTCCCCTTTGAAACCTTAAGGAAAAAAATTGCGTCTGCTTTAAAACAGATAGTCTGATTGATTTTTCACTGAACAAGGCTTAAGCATATTTGAGGTAGAGTTTACAGATTTTACGTTAGAATACTAAAAATGAAATTGGTTAATAATATATTTAACGTGTTTTATTTTGTGAGTGCAGTTTTTAACTCCTGCATCTTTCCTTAAACCATCAGTAGATTCAAGCAGCTTCTTTCGATCTTTTTCCTTCCTTTTTTTCGTTCTCTTTTGTTTTCTGCTCCTTTCTCTCAAAGAATTTTCCATTTAACAGTGTTACTGAATGATGTATTCGCATTCTTATAAACAATTGTTTCTTTTGTGCTTTGACAAACGTCGGGAAAGGTTTCTGTATAAAGCTTTCCAACGCCCTTTTGCACATCATATTTGTTAAATTTTCTTTATAGGCAAGTTCTAAACTTTCTACAATGTTATAAAAACTTCCGGTGATTAATATTAATTTGCCAACATCGCTATCTTCTTCAGGGCAGTAAGCTTTAAGAACTGTAAAGGATTCCCTAGTTTTCGTAATTCTATTGGAAGATTTAATCAGCGCTTTAATACAAACACTGCAATTTGCATGTAGTTCTAACGCTTATTTTTGCAAGATATCCTGCGACGTAAGTTATGACATTTGCATTCTTGCTGGAATCTATTTCAGGAATTTTGGCGTCACTAATTGCTTCATTATTTTGTTTGAAAAATTGAAAGTGATTTTTCCGTAAAATAATTTTCTGTTCTTCCTAATTTACCTGCACTTAGGAATTCTGCTAGAAAATCATCTGTATTTTCGTTTTCGCTGCAGTTAGCTGATACTGGAACTTGGAACAAGGCGGACGCTGAAATTTTTTTAACCCTAAGCCTGAAAGAATGTGGTGTTGGGTTCTCAAAGCATCCATCAATCCGACGCATCTTTGCGAAAGTATTTTGCAAACGATCTTGATTCATACTGGCTGCTAAGACGTAATCTAAACCCTCATTTTGTAGAAGATCTTCCGAAAGTTGAATGACACATGAAATTGTATTTCCATCCTTGAATGTTTGGAGGTTGCCTAACACAGACAAATTTCATTGTTTCAAGCCAGTTTAATTTTTTTTAAAGAAGTTTATGTGATTTGAATTTTTTGATATAGCACATCTATATTCTTTAACATCTTTTTTCTGACTTAGAATTGAGGCAGTCAAAAATATCGTCAAATTCTTTAATGAAGTTAGCAGTGTTTTGAGCTTCGATTGGTCGCCCCTTAAAATGTAAAACTGAAGTCCCATCGATACACTGTGACTTAAAATTTGCGTTGCTAACTTCACTTTCATTTTTGTGAAAGATGTAACTTTTAAATGTATTGCAGTCAACTTGGGGACCAGCTTCAGAGTTTCTTTTCAATCTAAATAGAAAGGTCTCTCTATGTGGGCCCATGGTGCTCGTGCGTAGCGAATCAATGCATCATGGCTCTTCAAATTATTTCTGAGACCTTTAATAAGTTGGGACAGGTCGTGCATGAAGAAAATGTTTCGGTCATCCCCAAATATGAAAGGAGTTTGCTCGTTTATGTTGAGTTTTTTTAAATGATTTGGTTATTTGATCCCTGATCGCAAACAACAACTTTCAGTTTTAACCCAATCTTCAGTAGACGTTGAATTAAATCAATTAAAATATCGTGTAGTATGACTTTAGTCATTGGGCCTCTTGTAATATAATCAGCAACAATTTGCTTCCAATGAGATTGTAGACCAGCAATCATAAAGACCATGGAATTGTTTCCAAATTCTTTTTCGCATTTCCCATCTCCCTGATCAGTGTATCCTTCTATCAGATCTTGTCCCTCGTCATATAGGAGACCTTCTTTTAGCGAAATTTCATCGAATGTTAATATTGCCAATTTCTCACTAGCATTCATACAAATCAGTTTTTTTTCTAAGATGTTTAATAAATCATTTATTATTCCTGGCCTGGTGGGAATACCTTTAAGCCACGATCGCAACGAACTTGGGCTTGGTAAATGAAAACTTTTCTTCAAAATGTAGTATGATTTAGGGCCATGGTAATAAAGGGATAGGGAAAGTTGCTTTTCCCGCGGAGTCCAACGTCGTCCTTTAGATTTTTTAGCGGAAAGCCTTAGTTGCATTTAAAAAAATCCACTCCTGCTTCAGGAAGATATTTCCTCATTTCATTGGTCAGTTCTCCTTTTGTGATTTTGCGTTTAGATGGAATTCGTTTTTCAATCTAGCATTTCTTGAGCAACAGTTTTCTAAGTCTGTTTTTCTTTGGGGTTTCTTGATTGACTGTTTGCACCAACTTGCTTTTGGATCCGTGTTTAATTTCTGGCGTGGTGAATAAAGACCGTCTAGTTAATTTCATTCTTTTCGGAGTAGTTTGCTGTAATTCCTCCAGTCTAAACTTTCAGAAGTGGCTTTTCTCTTTGAACCGGATATTGGCTTTTTTGCTTAAGTTACTAAAGACCTAGATTTCACTCTTTTAGGTGTAATTTGTATAGGAACTACATCTTGCAGGCCCGATGTAATTGTTTTTACCTCTCCGAGTGACGTATGTCACGGAGAGGTTCTAATTTCGACGTGTCTGTGTGTGTGTGTGTCTGTCTGTTGTTATTGACTTACACCCCAGGGACCGCGTTCGCAGTTTGCAAATCGGAGCAAACGTGTTCTCAATTTCCGGAAATTTCGAAAATTATATTACACTACAGGCTATTACTCCATTGCCTGTCTAACACCACCATCTTCTGGTCTTTGCCCATCCCACATGGACACCAGTCTGTACACCTGGCTTCTAATCACCACCCTCTTATGGTCTTTGCCCATCACACATGGACACCAGTCTGTACACACTGGCTTCTAATCACCACCCTCTTATGGTCTTTGTCCATCCCACATGGAGACCAGTCTGTACACACTGGCTTCTAATCACCACCGTCATCTGCTCTTTGTACATCCCACATGGACACCAGTCTGTACTTACTGGCTTCTAACACCACCATCTTCTGGTCTTTGTTTTTGTCCATCCCACATGGACACCAGTCTGTACACCTGGCTTCTACTCCATCATCATCCTTAAGGTTAAGACATACGCGGCGATCGACCAGGGTTACGAGACACGTCTGGCCTCCCAATGGTGGGGCTTCCACCAAAGGTTCACGCAATTGCGCTGTTCTTATCAACAGCTGCGATTCGAAACCCTTATATACTACCTATTTGAGTAAGGCGAAGCAACCGGCATATGCTTCATTTCAAACGCCAATATTAGTCAAGTCTCTCAAGAATGTTTAATTGTTCTTTATCAAATCGATGTAACGCTCAATAAGGCGAACAACTATCGAAGAAAATATTTAATATTAATCATATTTATTTTAATATTTAAGATAATCTTGTTTCTCAACTCAAAATTAAAACGGAAAGAGTTAAAAAGCAGTCTATGTTTTAGTCTGTGTGTGTCCGTCCGTTGTTACACTAGTGCACCGCTTTAGCAGTTCCCCTTGTCTTGATGTGGAAATAAATCCTACCAAACCTTAATATTTGGTTTTCTCATAATGTAAAATTAATATATGGAAATATTTTTCGTAATTTTGATGCATTTAGTACTTTTGTAGCTTTAAAGCTCTGTTTCATTTTGATATTCCAAAGATTATTTTTAATATTATTATTTGAAATGGCTGTTTATATATTACTTAAACTATACTACATCTGTTATTGCGCAGACTACTGCATTAACAAAGGGTATAACGGACGGACTGTGAGGATCTATTCTGACAGTCAGGCCGCCCTGAATGCGCTGGACCAGTGTCAGATTACCTCTCAACTGGTGCGTAGCTGCCTTGATCTGCTAGCGCAACTGGCGTCCTGCAACAGGGTTCTGTTGTACTGGGTGCCAGGGCATAGCGGTTATTATGGCAATGAGCAAGCCGATAGATTTGCGAAAAGGGGCGCGGAGGCCAAGCTCTTGGGGCCGGAGCCGGCCGTCCCCATCCCCTACGGGCATGTCAAACGGAGCCTGCATGACAGGATGACTGTCATACAAAACCAGCTCTGGCATGACATGGATGGCCAGAGACAGACAAAACAGTTAGTCAATGGTCCCTGCAGGTCTCGTGCTAGAGACCTAATTTCGCTCAGCAGATGGGATATTAGGCTGGCCACCGGTCTTCTGACCGGACACTGTCGGCTAAATAGGCACCTCCATCTGATGGGTCTTGCTGACGACCCCCTCTGCAGGTCGTGCCAGGAGAAGGAAGAAACATCCGCTCACGTACTTTGCGAGTGCGACTTCTTCGCCTCGCTTAGACTAGAACATTTTGATTCACACACTGTGGAGCCCTCGCGGGTCTCCTCTTTTACGGTGGAGCGAATTCTTCGCTACGCTGCGGCTACGGGCCTATTCAAGGCCTGATTTTGAGGTTGCACAATATGCCTTTGGCATCGGTGCTAGGGCGTGAGCCCCGCCTCATCAACAATAATAATAATAATACTACATCTGTATATAGAATAATCCTCGGTTTAGTGATTTCATGAAGAAAGCTAAGATCTAGACTTCGGCGGGTATATCTAGTATTACCCGCAATAGGCTTAGTGAAATATAGAGTAAATAATTGAGGCCTTAGGTGAAGTAAACTTTGGGTTTTGATTTTCGTGTCTGAAATGAAGAGACATCAACGGTTCAGAGTGAGCCGAAAGTTAAATACACTCTTAAATAATCAGGTTAAGATTTTATAATAGAAGAAAAGATCATGGTGGCAATTAGATTAGTAGGGTTAATCTACAGAGTTTTTATTCTCTTTATGGTGCCCATTGACTATCGGTGCGTCTAGCTACAATTTAGCTTTGGTATTATTAAACGTTAACACTCATGTTGGCAAACTAAGAATATTGTTGAGGTGAGACGAGACGATAGTGTTTACACTGCTAACCAGTTGTGAATATAGCTATCAGAATATAGGGTAAACAGCTGAAGCGTAGACTTCATTTCCTGTTCTTTTTGCCATTGACTGATTTCCATGAGTCCAAGATTTATCCTTATTGGATGCAAAATGTCGTCTGCTTTACTGTATATTCGCTATGCTTGGAATACTGCTTCAATATTTCGTAAATTTTTACTTAAAGAGAAATAATTCCATATCTAGGTAAATAACTTTGTAGTAGTAGACATCTTGACTCGGAGAGGTAATATTTTGGTTTTCCCAACTTGTTTTATTATTATCTGAACCTAGTTATAGTTATTAGTAACATGCACTAAATTAGTATGTTGTCTTCAGATTGTTTACCACTAGTTGGAATTTTTCCTGCCACGAGATCAGGTTTATTTATTGAGCTAATACTTGACTGCATAGGGGTATGACTTAATATTGGACTTAAACGAAATTGTTATAGACGGGACGCATAGTCTGAAGTACCATGCCAGTACTATTAGTTTACTACCAGTTTCACCAATAAGACTAGTTCCTAATATAGGACTGACTAGATTTGGATTAACCCTTGGCAAAGTTTCTTGCATTTCCTGACTAGTATTTGTGACTGAAAAACATTTATTTTCAAAAATTACATCTAACTAGCAGTACATTCGTGAATGTTACCACTATTTTTAGATTTCTCTTTG
Source organism: Phalangium opilio (assembly GCF_054372755.1). Lineage (NCBI taxonomy): Eukaryota > Metazoa > Arthropoda > Arachnida > Opiliones > Phalangiidae > Phalangium > Phalangium opilio. The sequence continues at coordinate 748,104 of NW_028324185.1, forward strand.
TAACTAAGAGACATTGAGAGCCACGTTAATCTGTTTCTAAATAATGAAACAAAACCAATTATTGATATATTCTTTTGATTTTATTTCTGCAATGGTTTTTCGATTGAATAATACTTGATTTTAGCATGCTTTGACATTTGCCGAGTTTTAGGGTTCATAAATTGGTCGTATTTAAAATGATCATTGGAAACTTTATAATTCTTCTTATATACATGCTCTTCTTTGCCTATAAAATCTGCCCTGCCAGATCTTTCTATCCATATTTTACACCTAAGAAACATGACCATTCAGTCAAAGATTAAGCAAATATAAGCAACTACCTTAAATACCACACTTGCCTTTCTTTATCATTTGGGTAGAAAAGAAAGATATACCAGGTATTTTTCTACCTTGCGCGTTCTTGCAATTTAAAAATGTGCAAGAAGAACCTGCGTATAATTTCCATTCTGATTTAGGTCTACCTCGCGAAGCCATATAGTATATGAAACTAAACTGTCTAAACTTCAAAATCAATTGTCAAAAGCGCTTGTGTCATGCTGCATCTGTCAATTGTAAAAACTTGTAAACAAAGACACCATTTCTTTCCGTAAAATACCTGGAGGGCGCTAGTGTCAGAATTTTAGTTTTGCGTTGGCAGTGTTACCAAACAGTTACCCTCCTGACTTGCTCCATGTCTAAATCTTGTATTAGGTTTAATCATAGCCTACTAGATCACGCTACTCACGGACCAAGTCTGCTGCTCGCAGCATAGACGGCCGTTCAAAGAATTATTTTGCTATATAAAAGAGTGTATCGTGGATTTTCGTTCGAAAAATCAAATCGATCAGCTTTTAACATAATGTGCTGAGGGAGAAACCAAATTTTTTAACCTAAATTGTTAAAATACTTGTTAAAATTACATGAAATTTTAAAGAGACGTGCAAAATAGTTTTTATCATTATTTTGAAAAGTTTCAAAAGTTTTGCTATCATAGTTGAAAAAAATTAAAACGGTTATTAGCCGTGAATTTCTTTCCAGTTTATTTTAAAGGGATAAGGTTCAGTTTGAAGGGCTAGTATTATCTTTATAATGTTAAATTAAGGTATTTCTTTATAAATTAATGACTAATTGTAAATTTAATTTGATTTTTGAGTTAAGATGGTTATACATGGTAAATAATAGAGAAAATGCTATGAGCCACGAATTTAGTAAAATAGACATCCTGTAAAGAGATTGTACTTTTGTGTTCATTTTTAAATGAAATGAGGAGAGTGACAAAGTTATTCGAGTTTGATCAAAGAGACTATATTAAAATATTCGTGTTATTTTAACAATTCCTTGAACTAACAAAAGCAACAATATTAAAGACCGCGGATTTTTAAATCGCCCAAACATACAAATAGATAAGTCACTCTAGATGTAGATAAAATTAACTCTTGCCATTAAAACATTTAATTTTTGTGGGACTTTTTAAAGATAAATTAAAAGGTTGTAATTTTCCCGAGGCAAAGAAAACTGGAGTTGAACAGAGGTGTGTTTGAAAGAGATATGCGTAAAATGTCAAAAAACGCTATTTTCTCACACTAGCGTTGTCAGAAAATTAGTTAGTATGAGACCTCAAAACCTATTAATGGCCCAAATCGTGTAAAACATTTCCCAGTAAAATACATTTAAGATTGCTCATTAAATGATTTAGAAAATCAGGCTAGAATAATAAGGTTCAATTGTCATTTAGTAAAATATAGCTAAAAAAATAGTAACGTAAACCAACGCGACCACTTGGATTGCTGCATATACATTAACAATTATGAAACAAAAACTAAGGAAAAACTTGCTCCGGAAAGTGTCGGGATGAAAGATTACAATCCAAGATGGCAGCAATGTTTTACGTTACTTATTAATTGTTTAGTTATATTTAGAAAAATGACAATTGAACCTTATAAGTAAGGGAAAACCTGTTAAACTCGAGGAATTTGAAAGTTTCATGACAACCCTATTATATCTTCTTTTTTGGTATTTTGTCGAAATTAAACCTCACGCAACGATCTCTTTAATTAAAGGTTTTCCCTAATAAATTTGCCATACAGATTACGTAACTCCTTTAAAAAACATAGGTTAATGAGAGAATCTTTGGATTCGCTTTGCACTGACATGTTATCTCCTGGTCGCCCCATGATAGACAGACCACCTTCCGAGTCCATATCCAGTGCTCGTCCTGAACTTCAATCAAACTCGGGGGCGGCGCAGGTTTTTGTACCTAGTGGCGCTATTTAGAAGAAAACAACAACAATAACGTAAATCCGTCACAGTCCCCGATAATGAACTCGTGGTTGTGCCAGTTACCACTGCTATAACGGATATAAACCGCCATGCGAATACGAATCTAGCGTCTTGCGTCAAAGTGGTCGTGAGTGAAAACCATCTTCAAGGGTCACAAAAACTAGAACCCACACCGCTGGAAGAAACTAAAGTGCATGAAATCAATGAGAAAACTATTTTCAGTGATCATTTTAAGAAATTTCCACCGTTGGACAAATATCTTCTTATCATTGTGAAACAAAACCTAAGGATAAACTTGTTCCGGAAAGTGTCGGGATGAAAGATGCATTTTACTTCAAGTCGAAATGAACTTACAAAAGAATGGCGAATCTGAAGTAGGTACTGTAACAGTAGAGTTAGTGAAAGATTTAGAGCCAAATTCATGAAAGCGATCGCAAGTTGCGTTAAGTTGCGCAAATTTTGCGTCTGAAAAAAAATTTGCCTTTGGTTCGTATTCCCAGCTAGCACAATATGGTCCATTGGCTATCCTTTGGATATGGTTTCTGGATATAGGTCTCATCCTGAGGATGTCCCAAATCCAGTACTTGACGTATCCTGGATATTCAAGGGACATCCAAATGTCTTCAAATCTATGTCCTTAGTTTGTCTTTTGGCTGGCCATTATGACATCCTAGGGATATGTGGGGGTCATGTAAAGGATATCCATACAATATAATATTACTATCCGTTGGATGCTGTTTCTAGTATAACGGGATATTCACTGGATTTTAAAACAGATATTCTTTGGCTATCCTTGGGAAAAATGTATATTTTATTTCATCTTAAGGTTAATACAAAGGTTACACTTAAGTTTCTTACATACTTAAGTTAAAGCTACACTAGGAAAAACATTAAATTCGCAAAAATTATTTTTAACATTTTTCATTCCTCATTTTTCATCACATATTTTTAAAAATTGGCATGAATTTAAATTGCTATTTATTTTTGATAAATTTAAGTACTATATTTTTTTTAAAGAATTTGAATTGCTATTTATTTTTGAATTTCACATTTAAACTACTAAAAACTAAATTTATCTTCCAAATATGGGCCAAATATTGCTTTTGTTTTGCAATTATGCTTATTATAATATTTTCAATTATATTTGTCAAAATATAGTTTGTTGAGAACACCCTCTTAATTTTTAAGACTAAACTATTTCAACATGGGTAGAAATTCAATTTTGAATTAGTTACTTTATCTCTTAGTAAGTTTTCATTGTTTTCAAACTAGGTAAATTATAATATAATATTATAATATTTTCAATTTCCAATCCTCCTTTAAATTTAATACCTAAAATATTTGACGAAATTAATTCTAGTTTGTTGAGAACAAATTGAAACATACTAATTAAATCATCCACCTTATTTTTAAGACGAAATTATTTCAACATCAGTACAAACTAAATATTGAATTAGTTACTTTATCTCTTAGTAAGTTTTCAAACTAAGCCAATTGTCTATCTTCATAATTATTGACAACAATTATATATATTAAATTTCTTACGTTAGCTAATGAAATATGAAATTAAGCACGCATATGCTCGTTTAATTCTTGGTGATTTGCAGTGCGCTGTATTTCTTAGATTATTTTCATCCCAATTCATGAATTAATTTCTGTTTACAAAAACGAAATTTGAATTCTAATTTGTTCAAATTAATTTGCTAACTCGTATCGTACCTTGATAATTTGTTCTTCGGTAAATTTCTGTAAAAATCTTGATACCACGTATGTTCCACATGAATTTGCTCTCTGATACCATGAATTTACTTCTCCTAGTTTCTCGATCAGGCCGATAAGAATATATCCAGCGATTTCTTACGCGCCGTAAGCTTCGGAAGCCTGAGCTGTGAGACGCGTTGCGGCGGCCTCTTGTTCAGCTTTTCGGAAGAAATCGCTGGATATATTATTCTTATCGGCCTGAGTAATATATAGGGAGCTATATGATTCACTCATGATTCCACTATAATTATAGAAACATTTTAAAAACGAAGATTAATTATTACTATTTGATTTTATCCATATCTTAATTACTGAAGTGTTCCAATTGTGCTGCTGTTTAAAATATGATAATTAAAACAACAATTTGCAGTCCAAGAATTAATAAAGCCTAAACTTACAGTATTATCAGTCATCCTTACACGTGCGATGTTAAATAACAGACCAATATTGAGATATTGTCCTATTAGACAAGTTAAGGAGCGTGAAAATAATAAATGAATTTGAGGTAGAATAGCGGCAAAACTAATTTAATATCACATTTTCCTATACCCACGCTCGTAATGGCGGCTTGGTCCAACGGAATTTTCTTTTTCAAAATATTATGCGCCAGATGGAGCCTCGGTTTTCTTATTTCGTACTTAGTATGGGGTGTCTTCGAAAGATGGCGCAAGCCCATGATAATCAATAAGGAAACTTTTTTAATGAAATCATGGAGGAGTACCGGGAGGGCAGACTTAGCCATTGGACTCTTTGGAGTGTGTTAAGTAATTTTTGAAACAACTTACGTACTGCTGCCAGCTGGTTCATTTACGGAAAACTAGTAGTTTGGAAGGAAGGAGGAGGTGGGGGAGTGGGGGAATTCAAAATGGCGGGCGATGCAGGCGATTAGAAGGGCCGCTAGTGTAAGCAGGGCTACCAGTCACTTTCCTAAAAACTTACTGAGTCGGCCCTCCCGGTAATCCTCCTTGATGAAACATTGCCTTTAGGACCAAAGAAACTATTTATTTGTTTATTGGAATCATTAGTCTACGTGGTGCGTGGTCCTAGACGCGAGGAGGGGGGTTGTGTTTTACCTTCAATACTGCTTTCCCCTCCCCCGTTCCACTTAACAAGTTGAGCAAGGAAATTTACTCTATAATAACGCCTATTTTTTCAGGGGTTTTTTCTCTTGTTCAGACGAGCCTTCTAATAATTACGATGATAAAGTTGTTTTTATCATTTTCAAATATCCTAAAGATTACCTGGAAATTCCATACTTTACCAAGGCAAAAAACCCAAATGAAACGAAATAATTTTAATAATTTATGGTTTAATGCAGAGTAAGAACAGTGTTTAAAAGTATACTGACATTCCATTGAAATACATATGTTCAAACTGAAACAGAGAAGCAGATATTATTTAAACAATATTGAAGTCATTAGTTAGTGAAAGAGTTATCTTAAACTAAAAGTTGAGATCTATAAAGTACTTTCTATTTTTTTTTAATTTTTAGTTCTCAAGTTATTCTTCTCGCAGTTAAATCTTCAGTTCTTACATTCAATTAGTTAAAATTATTAAGTTTTTTCCTATTAGTTCAAAATAATTAGATTTTATTTCTTGTTAGTTCAAATTATTTAGTTTAATTATTAAAGATTTCTGTTCTTCAGTTCTATTAATTTTTTTCTACAAAATTCAAAAGAGTTTTATGACTATCGTTAATTACTTAAAAACAATATGCAGATACATTCGAGAAAATTCCTTTGTTAGATCATCATTTTTTAACATTAAAAATAGTTCCTTCATATTGAAAACATTCTTTGCAATATTATTTAAATTTTTTGTTAGTTTTTAAAATTTTATCATGTTAGAAAGGTATTTTTAGACGCAATGAAAAGTATTGAAATTTTTTAAAGAGAGAATGAAAACTCGTTTTGCTTGAGTATGTGCAATACAAAATTCAATACCTCTGAAAGGTATTTAATTTAATTTAAAAAATTGAAAAAAGCTCATATTTAAAACTATCAATTAAATATAAATCTATTTTAGTATTTACAATCACATATTTGGAGGTATTTCTTCAATGTTTCACTATCCATGTGAGTCCTTATAGAACATCAGTTAAAAATCTTTTCATTTTGCTTTTACCCTCCTTTTAATGAGCAAAAGTTTGTTTTCTTAGCGATTGATACTTGATTCTTGAGATTTGATGTGGTCGGAAGCGTGCCTTAGCCTTGACTTAATCTCACTTTCTATCTCACAAGCAGTAGTATCAAAAGTTTTAGTTGAAATAACAGTATCTGAGAAATAAAATTAAGATTTAAGAATTAAGGATTGAGGCGTACAAACATTGTTGAATGATGCTGAAAACAGTTTCTCTCAACTTACCCATAATAACACTAGTGATACGAAGATCGCTGAGCTTTCGTTTTCCTTTCTTACCATTCCAGTTGTAAAGAACAGCGAGTTTGTCAGAGAATGCTTGAGAAAAAACACGCTTCACACTCTCTTTGACATTTCTTCCTCCTATCTGTTGAAGTCCTCGTTGCTGAAATGAAAGGGTGTGTTTGAATGCTATAAATATTCCAATTGTTGTTTCATACCAATTTCTGCTTCTTTTCATCTTCCTTTAAATTTTCTTCAAGATGCGATAATTGATCCAAGTCTGATAGTGGTAGGCCGAATTCACTAATATCGCTTTCTTTGGCAGGTTCAGAATCAATTACAGGATTTGATGATGATCCTCGTTTGACTAAAACTTCTATCATGCCCAATAAATCTTTCTGATTATATTTTATAATTTCCAAACTTCTAGTAACGTCTTTTACCCAGCCTACGTGTAGAAAAATAAGCCAAAAACTAACAGTCTATAAAAAGATTATGTGATATTCAAACTCACTCTCTTTCACCATAAACATCCGGTTCTTTCTGATCAGACTTTCACCTTCATCGTGATGAGAAGCTGTTTAAAAAGTTAATGCTAGATGACTAGGCACTAAAAAACTTGATTCGTCACTACTTACTAGGTGTTCTAGTCGCAATAAAACTTGATGACGATGATTTAGACACAGAGTTGCCTTTGTTTCTCGGCGTCTGGAAACCTTATTTATTTTTATATTACAAACTTAAATTCATAATTATTAACCGTTCTAATCAAAGACATACCTTCATCAGCATTTGAATTAGCTTCGGGTTGAGGTGATCTGGAATTACCCCTTTCTTCGAGGATATCATCATGAGAATCTATACAAAGAGCCAGGGACAAAATAAATTTACAAGTACTAGTTCTAAGGTCAGTGCTATAATGATTAACTATATTAATAAATGGAAGTTTTGATATTATCTTATTTGAGAAAACTTTAATCTTAGACATTTAATTCCACAATCTAACACACGGATAACAATTATCGAGGGAAAATGAGCTACTTTCATAAAATACGTTGTCCTATCTATTTGTAGTGCAATTAAATAAACAATTGAAATAATTATATCACCTTTATCTGCAACAAGTTGACTGTTGCTAGGTTTGCCTAAAATGGTTTTAAAGGAGTTACATTGTTAGTTTGTTGCAGTGCAATTAAATGAAGATTTGAAACAATTCTATCACCTTTATCTGGAACAAGTTGACTGTTGCTAGGCTTGCCTAAAATGGTTTTAAAATATTTACTGTGTTGAAGTTCATGACATAATATAAATTTCATACTTTTAAGAATTTCCCCTGCATTTTGTGTTTCATGCGTCTCATCCTTATTGCTTTCATTGCAGGATGCTAAGAATAAATTTCAACATTAAATACATAAATATTTATAATAAATAAACCTAGATTTATTTAAGATGGAGTGCTCGTGCTTCGACTCTCAGAAAAAGATATTCAGATTAAAACGGGAATTTACAAACAATATTTTTCATGTAATTATAATCTATGTGAAGGAATGGAGGCTACGAAACATTGGACACATATAATCCTCTTTCTTTTTAAGAATCTCCGTTGTGAGAAAATTTAGGTCAAGTTAATTCATTCTTCTTAAAATTTCAGATTTCTGAATTTCTTTACTAGTTTGGTTATATACAAAAAACTGTTTCCCATTGAAAGAAGGAATATTTTTAACGTAAACTCAACTGTCCCCTTTAACAGTGTTCAATGCTTTAACGGCCCTTTCGTTTTGAGTTGCTTCTTGCTAATTTAATTGGTTTGATTCGCAAGATTCATAGACGTTATACAGTCCATTCAAGCTATTACATGGACTTCAATCGCACTAGCTTTAAACCACATTGGTGGAGGGTGTAGCTTGGGCATGTGTTTAGCTAAGCCTTAAGTAACGAATACGAAATAATTTAGCATTACCCTCTGAGTCAGAAAATAACCCATGAGTTGGTTGGTCCAATGGATTTCCAGTTTTTTCTTGCCGAGACTTTGATACTTTAATTTTATAAACCCATTACTAGAGTGTTTTAAAGTTGGATACAATTCCAAAATTACTTACGAGATCTACTTTTAACACCATTGCTCGCATCCCTGGATTTGCTTCTGAATTCAGAAGCCTATGCCAAAGGGTATGTTTTTTGTGTGCCTACCTCTGATAAAGTTGCACTTAGGGAAATGTTTCAAATGTTCTTCGTAAGTATTATCGGTGGGTTTCCAGGCTAATAAAATGCCGTTGCATTCGAAGCACTGTACTAGATCAACGGTATGTAACGAGTAAAACACCGCTCTGCTTAAAGCTTTTTTATAGTTTCCATCTTGTGGCCAGGAGTAAAAAGTATGATATCTCTGCAGCTCCGAGTTCATGATGTTGAATGAATAAGATCATAGAAATATTCGATTAATTTATCACCAATAGTTCCTACCCCTCTGTTTTACCCCCCCCCATTACTTAATATATGAAATAAAAGAAAACAGTATTAAAAAGGTGACACATCTATTTTTTAAAAATACAAAAGAGATTACAAAGAGTATTTCTTAACAAAGAATTAAGTTATTCTTTACGGGCGCGTTTCTACATGTTTCTAAGCTGACGTCATTCTTCAAACAATCTGGTCCAAACTCTGAAACCACAGATTAAGGAATTCCAGCATTCCCAAGATCAATGAAATAAATAGTACAATAAGTAGTTTTTAGGGGGTTGTACTCCAAGATCTGGCGTATTCTTGTCAACCTTTGTGTACTTGACTCCATAACAACTCACAACATACAATGGGGATGGGGAGAACGTAGCAACCTCCCGCACCTAATGGTAACGGACCCTTCAGCGTGTCAGAGTGAGTTATTTTTACAATCATGCCGTTAACATCTTTGTTGATCTCCCCTTGGGTGGAGTATATACCGTTAAGAAATGTATCCTAAATTCTTAATCGGTGCTAAATTAAAAGTTTTTTTGGTGAAACATAGAGTAATTTTGATAAATTTAGCTAAAGTTTATCGAAACTTTATTAACAATTTGAAATGTTTTTCCAAATGACGCTTTTCGTGTCGGTAGAATGTATGCTAAACGACTGATTTCGTTTCGGTGGTCTATTCATTTTTCCATGGATTCCTATGGGGTTTTAGGAATTTTAAATGATCGTTTTCGTGTCGGTCAATTGTAACCCAAATGATCAAAAACGTTTCGATTGTTTTTTACTTCTAACACGAAATGCGTTGTGAATGATGCTTCTTTCAATACCGTTTTATGTTTTCCACAAATTTTTGATTACGAGGTTGATAATTTTGATAAATATAGTACGTATACAACTGGTTCGACCACGCCCCCAAAAGCCATTACGATACGTCTGAACGTGTTTACCTATAAGTAAAAAAAAACAGATTGGGATAAATTCTTTTGTTATGAACCATGTTCGACCCCCTCCTCCCCCTTAATGTCATATAACACACACCTGGGTGGCCAAAAGGGGATTTTGTAAACTATAGAGAGTCATTTCACTTCCGAACTCTGGAGAGAAAAGTTGGTGACAAGGCTAGTAAGAAATCACGTGTTTCCTCCTATGCACCTTACGTAATATGTAATTCTTGTTTTGGTAAAAATGTCCCTTAAAATGTGTGCTAAATAGAAAACATAAGAGTCAGTCTAGGCTTATTCGTGTATACTTTACTCGGAAATGTTAAGATCGGTAAAAGTTTTAGCATAATAAGTAATATTTCGGAATATTTCATTCATCTGACCACATCTCTTTCGGTATGGCCGAAAATGTTCATGAAAACTTCAAAAAACTAGGGTATGCCCCCATGCCACGTACGGGTCATCTACATTGCCCTCATTGTGCTGGGACTTTAAAAGACGTGCCTGACTGCGGCCAATTAAATTATTTCTCCACATCACGTGACTGTGCGCACTTCAGACGTTGTGTTTTATTTCAATCTAAAAACCTTATCCGTATGTCGACCCATAAAGAGCGAAGACATCTTCTTGACGAGCGAAACTTTTGTACTCTGTGCGGTGAGTTTAAATACCGGATTAAGGGCTTGTGCCTGTGTTACAAATGGACAGATGATTCACCAGAGATTTAAATCAGGTACGGCAGTGACTTTCGAGATGAAATAGAATTGTGGAAGCATCATAGTTAATACAAATCAACTTTTGCTTCATAAAAAAGGGTATGTTTCACTTTGCATCATAACAATGTTTGTATTTTAGTCGATATTCATGTGTACTTTAGTATTATTCGTATGAAGTTCAGTATTAATTTCTAATAAGCCACTTGTGCATGGTAAAATTGGTGTTTTTTAGGTAGTTCATGTGTATTTTAGCCAGTATTCAGCTATAACGTTTGCATGTATTTTATATAAATCCCTTGTAGTTTAGTATTATTCGTATGAAATTCAGTATTAGTTTCTAATAAGCCACTTGTGCATGGTAAAATTGGTGTTTTTTTAGGTTGTTTTATATAAATGCTCGTATTTTAATAAATATTCATGGGTATTTTAGAAGTAGTCAGCATAACCTTTGCATGTATTTAATATATAGAAATCTCTTGTAGTTTAGTATTATTCGTATGAAATTCAGTATTAGTTTCTAATAAGCCACCTGTGCAGGGTAAAATTGGTGTTTTTTTACGTAGTATTATATAAATGCCAGTATTTTAATCAGTATTCATGGGTATTTTAGTAGTAGTTAGCTATAACTTTCGCATGTATTTTATATAAATCCCTTGTAGTTTAGTATTATTTGTATGAAGTTCAGCATTAGTTTATAATAAGGCACTTGTGCATGGTAAAATTGGTGATTTTTTAGGTAGTATTATATAAATGCCCGTATTTTAATCAATATTCATGGGTATTTTAGTAGTAGTCAGCATAACCTTAGCATGTATTTTATATAAATTCCTTGAAGTTTAGTATTATTCGTATGAAATTCAGTACTAGTTTCTAATAAGCCACCTGTGCAGGGTAAAATTGGTGTTTTTTTAGGTAGTATTATATAAATGTTCGTATTTTAATCAATATTCATGGGTATTTTAGTAGTATTCGAATGAAAAAAACTGTAGTAATATTTGTATGAAAAATCAGATTTTCATGCTCATTAAATGTTCTAAACCTAATTCTTCTGCCTATACAACTAAAATAACCTAGCATAAGCCTATCTTTTCCAGGATCTAACATAGCATAACTTAGAAGAAGACTATATTTTTCAGCATTTACCAAGAATAAACCTAGCAAAAGCCTATGTTTCAAGAATTACTATAGCATAAGCCTAAGACACGTGACGTCATTAAAACGCGTCTGGTCGTGTTTACCTATAAATAAATAAAGAGCCGATGGGGATAAATTCAATTCGTTACGCTTTAGCCACGCACCCTTTTAAGGTTCTAAACCACCTGGTATGTAGCCAATAAAGGACAATAAAAAACAAAAGCACCAGTCAATATTTTCTCAGGCTAAATATCAACCCGTACTCTGAAGAAAACCGCGCAAATGCACTCGTTAGACTATGCCGTTTTCGGGGTGATACGAGCCAAGCCTAGTTTTGACAAAAAAAAGGAACCATTGTTAGCATCTCGGAAGACGTTTTGAAGGAATTTATGGAGGAGTGGATGGAGATCTATTCAGCGTTGGAAACTGGCGACTTGGGTAATTATCGTTACTTAAACTTGAAAATAAAAATAACCGTTATGGAGGGGAATATAGTATTCAACGAGGGTAGCGTCTTCACTCTAACAAAGGCCGAGGCAGGGAAACTGAACGAGAAATTTAGTTTTATGAAATTTCACTACAACCTTTTGAATGATCAAGTTATAAAATGCATGTACGAAGCTATTGTAAAACGCATAGGCACTATCATAGAATAACCTGGCTTAAGAGTATATTTTTGCAGCATTTACCAAAGAATCTAATACAGCATAAGCCTGCCAAGATCTACCATATAATAAGTCTATCTTTTCATGATCTTATATAGCATAAGCCTATCTTTCACGATTACCATAGAATAAGCCTATCATAAACCTATAATTGCATTAACCACCCAGGATCTAACATAGCATAAGCCTATCTTTCAAGATATTCCATAGAATAACCTAGCATAAGCCTATCCCTACAGGTACCAGCCACGTGACGTCATCAAAAATTAGCCGTGACGTCATCAAGAAAACCACCAAAAACATCTTCAGATATGGCTTGAATCAAGTTTAAGGAGGTTTTTTTTAAATATTTAACCAATTTATTATTAATTCAACTTAATTATGTATGTTATTATCACGCTAATTAAATGTTTTTGATCTAAAATCCGATTGTTTTACAACTAGCATAAGCCTAGAATAACCTACCATAAGCCTATCCTTATCAGGATCTACAATAGCATAAGCCTATCCCTACAGGTATCTTCCAAGTGACGTCATCAAAAATTAGCCGTGACGTCATCAAGAAAACCACCACCAGGTGGCTCAACAATTCAAATTTCCCGCCAAAACCATCACGTCATCAATTCCCCCTCCCCCTCAATTCCCCCCATCTCTCCCCACCCCAGGGATGGCTTTATAACCCAGGTTTTACCCCCCCCCTGAAAGGAGGGGAAAGAAGGGGGGTAAAACCTGGGTTATAAGGCCGTCCTTACTCTCTTACCATTCGCGAATTTCCCGCCAAGAGTTTACAATTCAGAGGCGCTGCGTATACCATGGAAACGACCCACCCCCAACTTAACGAGAGGCGAGAGTAACGCGCCCGCCGCTCTAGTAATGAGAGTCACGTGGTCTCCCTCCTTTCTCTCTCTCTTTCTCTCTTGCAAAAAAATAGCTAGCCCGTCGAGGGAAGAGTGAGATGCTGTTGGTGAAAATCGCAGATAGGTACTAAGCCTCAATAGCTCAGTCTGTAAGGCGTTGTACTCTGGTGCGTGTGTGGATACAGACGTGGCGGGTTCAAATCCCGGTCGTGCCAGAAAATTAATTCTTCAATAGTGAAATATTTACGGGACTTCGTATAGATGTAGCTGAAGTTCGTATTTCTAGCGGGAAGTTTGAAATGAAAGTAACTTTCTTTATGATGGATTCTCCCAGGTCACATGAAGAATTGGGGGCAGAAAGCGCCCAGCCTTAAGCAAATCGGGCTGGATAACCACGGAGATTTTTTATGGTTGGTTGGCGAACCATTTTATCCCGTGTCTTTCACCAGCGAGGCCGGTTGTTTTACTTCTGGACGGCCACACTAGTCATATTGACATAGAAATAAGCCGCCTCTGCGAAAGGAATCAAAATTTGATTTAGGGGGCATTTAGGGGCAAGCCGAAATCTTATTTGAGGGGGCAGGATATATTTTTGAGGGGGCATTGCCCCCTGGTGCCCCCCCGTGGCTACGGGCCTGAATCAAATCGAACTGTTTTGCCTTCCACCACACGCTTCTCATATTCTTCAACCCTTGGACGTTTCCGTTTTCAGGTCGATGAAATGCAACTGGAAAAATGCCGTTCATGAATTTTTGACGGAAAATAGTGGAGAAGTTGTGGACAAGAAAAACTTTTCGTTGGTTTTCAGAAAGTGTTTCGTAAACACGATGTCCCCAAGGACAATCATTAATGGTTTCCGTTCCAGTGGAATTTATCCTTTAAACAGATACGCCCTTGACAGGGCGAAATTAAATTCATCTACTTAGTTTGAGAAAGATGAAAACGGAACATTACTGGAAGAGCCCGGAGTCCTCTCAAATAATGTGAATGTCCATTATTCTGCGATAGAACCACCAGAATCGTTAGCATTGGCTTGCGACAAAGAACCACAGCATGACAATTCAGAAGCACCTCTTGTAGCGGCTTTAAGCGCTATGGAAGCTCGTCTCAGTGCCGAAAGATTGAAAGAATTTGACGTTATGTACAAAGAAGAGTATGATGTACCAGATCCTTTATATGACTCCTGGAAAGCTCTGAGAAGAGGAATACAATGTCTCACAGGTCAAAATGTCAAAAGAGCTTTTAGTGATGAGCAACGACCTGATGTGTTTCAAAATTTCACAAACGATCCTCAAGATAATCTGTCGGAAAACCACAATGAGGCCCAAGACACCCTATTGGAAAACCACAATGAGGCCCAAGACACCCTATTGGAAAACCACAATGAGGCCCAAGACACCCTATTGGAAAACCACAATGAGGCCCAAGACACCCTATTGGAAAACCACAATGAGGCCCAAGACACCCTATTGGAAAACCACAATGAGGCCCAAGACACCCTATTGGAAAACCACAATGAGGCACAAGATACCTTAATGGAAAACCACAATGACTCCCAAGATACCTTAATGGATGTCCAAGATGAATCGACAAATATGGAAAAAGCGAAAATTGCTGATGTTTTTGAAGTCAACGGATCAGTACTGGAGGTAATTGAAACTGGTTCACAAGACGATTTCAACCAACCATCGACGTCATCGGGGTTTAGAGATATTTTAATTTACCCAAGAAAGAGCGCCTTAAAATTGACAAAAGGAAAGAATACCCCAAAACATCCCCAACACTTGACGCACCCACAATTTATGGCGTATTTGGAAGAAAAGGAACTTGAGAAACGAAACAATGAAATTGAAAAGGAAAACAGAAGGCTAATCAGGCTTGAAAAACAGAAGAAAAAACTAAAGTCTGAAGCTCAAACTAAGAAGGGAAAAGATTCTAAGCAAGTTGGCAAGAAAAAGGCGAAAACAACTGATGAAAGCTTAGCTGCTCAGCCACTACCGGTTGCTAACGATGGGCCTAGTAGATGTAGGACTGGGCTTAAAAAGAAACGTTTTATTCCCCCTATAGGCCTAAAAGGAATGAAGTATAGGTAGGCCTAAATAGGCCTAGGCCCTATATACCTAAAAACCTACATAAGTAGCCCCATATTTAATAAAGTTTGTTTTAAAGAAATTTCTGATTTTTTATATATTTTAGGCATACGTCTAGGTCGGCCTAAGCCTATATTTTTACTTTTGAAATTGTGATTCGCCTAATGCGTCCCCAAGTCACCCTTTTTTCACTGTCCAAAGTTAGGAAGGGGTGTCCAAAGTTAGGAAGGGGGCGTCCAAAGTTACATAGAAGTGTCCAAAGTTGAGCACGAATTCGGCCTTTGGGGAACTCTACTTTGTGAAAAATGTATTCCATTTAAAAAGTTGAAAACTTGTGAGAATGTGTCTTAAGAATGCTTCTCTCCATTGCTTATTTAATTTTGAGTCTAACATATAAGCAACGGAATTTATTCAAGGTTATGCAAAAAGTGTCCACAGTTATGCATACTGACCCTATTCATTTTTAATTGAATAATGTTTGGCAACTATTTTAAAGGGAACTGCCCATTTAGTACTGAGTTTTCTCATAATTTGACCAGTTGTACTTGATAAGGGATGGCTTTCCATCCATACTAATGTTCCAAACTCAAATTCTAGAGGCTCATGACGGAGGTCGTAGTATATCTTGTGCTGAGCTTATGCTAATTTAGTTAACTCATTACGGAATTCTAATTGTTCCTTTAGAACTTTTAAAGCTTCAGTACGGTCGGGGTCATCAGGGTCCTGAATGGGTTCTTCAATATCCAAATCCAAAGGGAGATGTGGCTCCCGCCCTAAATTCAAAAAGAAAGGGGTTTCATGGGGTGCTGAATTAATAGCAAATTGAAGAAGGTCCAAGGTTTCATCCCATTCGTCATGGTAATTCCCTACATAGAATGATATTAGCTCGCCCATTACTCGATTTAGTCTTAAGCGGGGTGGTAAATAAATTTTTCAGGATAATTCCTGTAAGGTCTTGTATTCAGAAGATTATTCTTGAGCTCAAACAATTTATGCCTAACTGGGTTAGGATCTTCTAAGGAAGTTATTATGGGAGAAGCAAAAGGGTCTTCCCTTTGAGATTGTCTCACGTCTTCCAAAGTGAAAACTGAATATAAGGCTCTAGGACCTGGGGGACGTACTTGAACTTGCTCAGTGTTACTAGAGGATGTTGTAGTACTACTATTTGTTTGATAACTTAAACTTCTACTAGTTGGATCCTGAATGCTAGTAGATTGAGAAAGGGAGGACCTAAGGCTTAAACTTACGACTTTTATCGGGGCCCTCTTCAAAGCGTCAGCTACCACAATCTCTACTCCTTTCTTTTGTTTAATTTTAAAATCAAAAGTTTGAAGGTACATTGCCCATTTAACTAGAGGAGAATTTGGTTCCTGATATAAAATAACCACTGTAAAGCTTAATGGTCAGTGAGAACTGTAAATTTCCGACCTTCTAAAATGGGTCTAAATTTTTTAGCTGCGCAACAAATAGCTAAACATTCTTTCTCGCTAATGGAGTGCCTTGTTTCGGCATCTTTAAGTTCTGTGCTAGCATAAACTATAGAGACTTCTATATTATCTTGAATTTGGGATAGAAAGGCACCTGACCCTGCATCACTAACATCTTTAGTTAAAATGCACGGGGTATCCCTTCTAAAAGAAGCTAAAGGCGTAGCCTTACAAATTTCTTCCTTGATCCTTTCGAACGCTTTCTGCTGTTCGGTATCCCAATTAAATTTCTGGTTTTTTCTTTTTTATCAACAGGAGCTACTATCTGCGAATATTGATTAATAAACCTATTTTGTCATCCATCCCTAAAAATATCTGAACTTTCCTGATATTTTTCGGTGGGGGGAGTTTCTTAATAACTTCAATTTTTGACGGTTCTATATGCACTCCGTTTTCATAACAATGTGACCAAAATTATAGGTTCTCTTTGAGCGAAACGACATTTCTTATAGGACATATTTCAAACACGTGAACTGTTGATCCCTATCTTTACTAAGGGGAATATAATCGTCTAAGTGGAAGTAATCAGTGTCTCTAAAAATCTCTATTAACCGCTGGAAAGAGCTAGGGGCGTTACAAAGCCCAAAAGGGAGAACGTAAAACTCGTACTTTACCATATGAGCCACAACAGCCGTTTTTGATCTACTTTTTGGGTGCTAGTAATTTCATTTTAGGTCAAGGGTGGTTACATATTTTGGTCTTCCCACTCTGGCTAGCATGTCCTCTATGTTGGGCAAGGGATAAGGGTCCTTAATGGTGACACTATTTAGTTTTCTGTAATAAAAACTAAACCGTTAGAGTTTTCCCCGTTTCGTTTGATCAACTAAAGCTACGGGCGAAGCCCAAGGAGATAAGGAAGTTCTAATGATGCCGTCATTTAGCATTTCCCTAACATGTTGTTCAATTAATTTTTCTTCTTATCGTTAACTCGATAAGGTTGAGATTTTAGAACCCGTATGAACCTCGTGGAAGACTAGTCCTGTTCTTCCTACGTTATCGGAAAACAACTCAGGAAATTTCAATAAAAGGGATTCTAATTGATGGCGTTGTTCATCATAGATAGGGGCTGCGGAAACTGCGTCCCTAATACTATTCACAATCTCCTTATCTATTGGATCCTTTTCAGATGGAATTGAAAAAGGGATCTTTAAGTTACCCACTAAACATTGAGATGATTCAAAATCTAATTAGACCCTGTTTTCTTCAAGGAAATCTTGACCCAATATAAAGTCACTATTGAGGGAAGGAACTATGTAGAATTTAAATTTAAATTGTTTCTCACTTTCATTTGACTTAAGAGTAAACTCTAGTTCGTGAGAACCTTTTGTAAATGTATATCGGCCATCGCCCCAAACTATACAATCTAATTGTTCATCTTCAGGTAATTCTGAAGAGTTTCTATATTTACAAATCTTTTGCCACTGATCTAAATTGACAAAAGAGGCATCAGCCCCACTATCTAACTTAGCGTGAACTGTCGCCTGTTCAAAAGTAACGGGAATGGTAACCCTTTTATAAACTGAACCTTTCCTGACGGATTCAATCCTCAGGGGGAACGCGACACGCTTTTTGGTAGGGGCCGGGAGAGGGACCACGAGGGACCTCTCCCGTCTGGGCTTCCCCCGACTTGCTAATCTTTTTTTCTTGACAGTCGGGTGCCAGATGACCTGGTTTCTGACAATTATAACATGTTATAGTACGTATAGATGGGTAGGACAAGGCCAATTGACGACCGGGAGATTTTTATCTCTGATTATTATATCTATTATAGGATCTTTGACCTCTATAGGAGTTGTTAGCTTTAGCTTTGGCTCTGGAGTCTAAAGGTTGTAAGGGATATTCCCTTTTAGGATGTGAAGGAGAGGTAGGAGGATTAGAAGGGCTTTGACACTGCCCAGGGGAACAATGACTATGTTCGGGGGCCCAGTTTGCAGGGCAAGATGATACAGCCTTGGTTATGGTCTTAGGTTTAGGGGGAGATTTCCTCTTTTCCCCTTTTTCAGCATTCTTTTTCCTTTTTCCTAACTTCAATATCCTTTTCAATTATTTTACAGGAATTCCTTAATTGTTCCATTGTAGTAAATTGCAAGAAATGGAGAGGAGTTCTTAGTTCATCCTTTAAATTCTCCTCATAATAGGAACTAAATCCTTTTCGGAAAGAGGATGGGTCATCCCTAAATTTAACTTCATAACCTCCCCGAAAAAGTCCTCTACCGACACCTTATCTTTCTGACTCCTATGGGAAATCTCTATTTTAAATTTAGAATCAGCTTCAGAGTCTCTAAACTGAGCCTTAAAATGTCTTTTAAATGTCTTCCAAGCTAAATGAGGATGAGCAGGGTTTGAATTACAAATATCGTCATACTGACGGATTAAATCCCTGTACCAATACAAAGCATGCCCTCGTAAAAGGAGAGGCAATGCCGCTAACTTGTCTTCATTTGATAGCTTGTGAAATTTTGCATACTCCTCAAAAGCAGCTAAAAAGTCTGTAGCATTATCGCTAGACGATCCCATAAAGGCTAACCTTTCTGGCGGTTCAATAGGGACTTTTCCCGTCGGAGGAATTGTACTTCTATTTATTAATGTGGGTAGATCCCTAACTAATTTATCCAAACTAGTAGCTATAGCTTTATTTATTGCTATATTCTGAGCTACGGCGTTAGCCTGTGTGGTTAAATTATCAGCCAAGGTTTGGAGTAATGGTAATATAAAGGATCTTAATTCCTCGTCGGTAGTGTCTGGTCCTAATTGAGGGATTTTTCGAGACGGAGACATGTGAGTTCCTGTTGTTTTAACTCTAGGATTAGGTAATGTGGTTGTAAAACTAACTTTAGGCTTAACACTTTTGGACGCTGATTTAGGAGGAACAAGGGAATCAATCCCAGTTTGAGGAGGGAAAATTAAGGGAGTTGAACTTCCCTTAGGAGCGGGAATGTTCTTATGAGGGAATAGTTGATAGGGAGAAAATCCCAATACTCCTCTTTCTTGTATCAGAATCCTCTTCGTCCTTCTCTTCTTCAAAGCGAAGAATCCGGTTAAAATTCTCCAATGGATCATCTGTTTCTGGCGGTGCTAGCATGTCGCCATCGTCCCCCGCAGAGGCAAACAGATCTTCCTTCGAATTATCTTTCCCTTTATGTAAAATAGAACCATCCTCCTCATCCTCAGATGTTCGAGGCGACCTCCATGTTTTATTGTCCGAGTAGGCCATTATTTATTTAATTAAGTTAAGTTTACAATGGTCAAGTTTATACAAATAATCATGTAAGTTATCTAAATTCAGTATATTAATTACAAAGATAATTTTATTTTTAATTTACCATTTAAATTAATTATGATTAATTAAGCTTTAATTTAATCATTAACCAACGTGGAAGCCAAGGCTTAACACCACGTGGGGGGCGGATATACCGACAATGATAAACAGTTTTTTACGGGACTGACCGAGGCTTAAGGCCTGGTCTTATCTAGTCGTGTCCCTGTTCGGGCGCCATTTATGTAACCCTCCGTAGAAATTGACTAAGGGAGAATCTCCCGAGGGCCATAAAAATGAATTAAAGACAACTTACTTTAATAATCCAAAAAATAGAAGAAGAGTCTTCTAAAACTTTATTAATATAAAGAAAAAGGGATAAACCCAACTAGACCATACACTTGACAGTTTCTATAACAAAAAAAAAAACAACCGCTCTGTCCGAGAGCTGCCTAGTCACTCTCTTAGCAGAAAAATCACAGAGATTAGGATTGGAGGAGGAGCATGTAACATGGAGGTATAACACCCTGCCAGATCCAAGGAGTAGAAACTCCAGGAATCTGGCAGCCATGTTACACATGTCTTTTATTTTTTTTTTACTATTTGCAACACCTCATCGAAAATTGGAACGCGAAACACTGGATATTTTTCGATCCATTCTGGAGTATCAAACTGACCTGTAAAGAGATAAATGCATGCATTATAATTTAAATAACTTTGTAATAGAATTCGCCTCCGGGACAGGATATCAATAAGGCAACAGACAAAGGGTTAGCCTAAGATACTTCAAAGAAAGAAAATTTTAATTGTGAACATGTATCTTTTCTGGCGTGGGTCCAAAAACGAAGCTAATATATATAATTTTCATCCTTTATAACACTAGCGAACGTATCAGTAAAATCTTTTTCGAGATTTTCTTTAAAGTCAAGAAAGTGTAAGCATTTTAGCTTTCTGATCTGGACAAACGCCCCGACTAGTAGGCCCAGAGTCTTCGCCGCCACTGGCTCAAAAGATTCGAATTCTTTGACCACTACTTGGATGGGTTAACACAGCTCCAAAAACTCCCTCATGACGTCCATGTCATTCGAGCTTTTATCTGCACAATCTAAGTTTTCCAGAGTCGAATGAAGAGTCTCCTCTCTTTCCTATTCATACTTTAATAATGTAATAAAATGAAGATCTTTTTTGATATTGGCACTGCCTTTATTCATTGAGAATGATCGAACTGACGATCTCAGTTGAGTTAAAGTGAAGTGGAAAATCAAGTGATTTTTGATCGATTCTTCTAAGTATAAGACCTGTCTGCATAGTGAAACATTCAGGAAATATCTCCGAATGATTTTGAAATTCAAATTAGGTTCAGATTTTAAGGATAATTTGAAATATGGCCCTCCAATCAATCTCAAAACGCCCTGCCTTTTTGTTAACAAAAAAGGAATCGATGAAAAATCACTTGATTTTCCACTTCACCCTCCCTTTAATGGAGCTCTAGGGAAAACCACTAGATTTTGAAAGATATTGCTTTTAATAATGTAACTCTCCTAAAGTGGTATGTCTGAATAAATATGAATTTATAGTACCTTAAGCAGAGATCCAATTTCCCTCATTACTGATTGGAATCTCGTAAAATTCCTCTCGGAACACACCGAAGAAAACTTTTTCGACAAAGTCGGCGAATTTTTTAGAGTGGAAATCCATTTTTCGACTTTTCTCAAAATACTGCTCGCGTCCGGGGACACTTCCAGTTGACGTAGGAAAACCATATACAGAGCATTGGCCATGCATGTTAAGCTCTTCCATGGTGATTGCACTGAAAACCCTTCTTCTGCTTCATTTGTAATTATGTTCAGCGTCTTGAAACCTACAGGAAATTAAAAATGTTTGTTTCAACTTCCAAGGGTTGTCACGTGTTTCAAATTTAATTACCATTTTCGGTCAGTGAGCCTGGAAAAACCCAGGACTTAGCGTTATTGTAGTCGGAGAGAACCTTTGGATCGTCCATCATGAGAACCGAACACACCTGCGATACACGAAAAATTTATAATAAATAGTTTGCTGGGAACAAAACCATATATTCTATTCCGCTTTCGTCACGGATGAGAGTGCCATGATTTGAACAAAACCTACAGGAATTGCGCGGTGATGGTGAAATTTCTCGTCAATGAAGTTGACGTAAACCTCGATAATTTCACCAAAACGAATTAACACCAGGTGTTTTTACTCCTTAGTTGACTAGAATTAAAATTATTTAATTATATTCATAAAAACATTTTATATAATTTTTGTTTTAACTAGCACAAAACATTGTAGGCTTTTTCTATTCAAGTAGATTTTTCATCCCGGCAAAACGTTCCATCGAAGATGGTACAGTGACCTGGGGTCCACCCCTCGCCACCACTTCTAGGAATCCTTCTTGGTCGAGCATTGAAAATGCAACTCCGTCCTTGGCCACCATAGCCATTAGGGCAACCTCGAAGTTTATTTGTTGGGTGGAGTCGTGCTTTAATTTCACTACCTTCTTCGATGGTGCCAACAACTCCTCGCTGGACCTCTTTGGCTCCCTGGCCCGCAGAATCCCTCCATGGGTTTTCTTTGGGAATATAGAAATCAGATATAATCAAGAAAATAATAAAATTTATGGAAATCTATTATTGTTAAAGGATAATTTCATACCTGAACGTGTCGCTCCAGGTTTCCAGCACTACTTTGCTGGATTTTTGTTAGTTTTGAACATTTGTCCCATTTACATTGGAGCACTAAATGCTTGGTGACAGCACCAGTGTCATTCGTGACATGACCGCGATATTCGAAATGGTCCTGAATGTTGCGAACTCCAATGCCCTCTCTTTAAATTTCAAAGCGAAAGTTTTAACGTACACTCTGGGTATAGATTGGTCGCAATTCCCCTCGTCCTCGTCCTCCGAATTATTATTGGCACTGGACAAAGGGGTCTGCGTTCCAGCGCTAGAAATGGGCGACGAACTCGTCCCTGGTCCAGATCCCGAAGAAATATCGTCAAATCTGTTCACACTAGTACCCAAATAAGCATTTTGTTTTAGAAAAGCTTAGTAACAATTGACGGACTTATAGTAGACCCCAAAAACCTTTAATATCTCAAACTTTTTAAAATATAGGTTTTGACCTCATATTCTTTAAGATTTTCGTTCAAAACCATCATTGATATTGTAAAAGCAAAAGCCCTTACAGAGAGGGTGAAAGGAAAATCCAGTGATTCTTTATCAACTCGTAAAATAATGAAAGATCCATGAAATAACTCCGAATTGATTTAAAATTCAAATTAGTTTGAGATTTCAGGGATAATTTGAATTTTGCGCCTCCAACCAATCGCCCTGCTTTATTGTTGACAAAATTCCTTTGGCACGGATTGTTACATCGCGCGCAATTCTTATCAATTCTGGTGCTAAACCAGGGGAAATTTGACATCAAGGCAGGGAGAGCAAATTTCAAATTATCCATCGAATCTCAAACTATTTTGAATTTCAAAATAATTCGTAACTATTTCATGGATGTTTTGCTATGCAGATTGGTCTGATAATAGCAAAATAATCGCTAAAAATCACTTAATTGTCCGTTTCATCCTCCCTTTAAATAAATTTCAAAATATCTTGAGGGTAGATAATCCTTGGTTTTTGCGTATTTTGGGTCAAATAAAACACTCTAAAGTCCGATGCCCACTGAACAGTTTTCACGCGCTTTGCGCTAGTGCGCCCATTTATTTATATAGACAAAGCTTAGATTATTATTATTATTATTATTATTATTATTTGAACGGACGCACGAGCGTGATGCGCATGAAAATTAGTCAATGTGCATCCAGCGTTACCTAGCCCGGGCCCCTCGTATATCGCGTACATTGTATCAAAAATTTAAGGAAGGTTAAATAATTAGTACAGAATATGGTCTATGGGATAACTACTAGAGAATTTGCAAAATATCCTGAAAGTGGATAGCCCCTCGTTTATGGCTTAGATAACGTTAAATTAATAATACAGAATATAGTCTAGGAGATAGCTACTAAATAATTTTCAAAAGACCCTGAAAGTGGATAGCCCTCGTATATCGCGTAGAGAAAGATAAATAAATAATACGGAATATAGTCTAGGAGATAACTACTAAGGAATTTCGAAAACATGCAAAAAGTGGATAGCCCCTAGTATATCGCGTATAGGAGGTTAAATAAATAATATGGAGATAATCACTAATGAATTTCGAAAACATGCAAAAAGTGGATAGCCCCTAGTATATAGCGTAGAGAAGGTTAAATAAATAATATGGAGATAACCACTAATGAATTTCGAAAACATGCAAAAAGTGGATAGCCCCTCGTATATCGCGTAGAGAAGGTTATATAAATAATATGGAGATGACCACTAAAGAATTTCGAAAACTTGCAAAAAGTGGATAGCCCCTCGTATATTGCCTAGATTAGGTTAAATAAATAGTACGGAATATAGACTAGGGAATAAGTACTATTGAATTTCTAAAACATCTTGAAAGTGGATATCCCCTCGTATATGGCGTATATTGGATCCAGAATTTAATGTTAAATAAATTATACGGAACAAAGACAAGGGGATAGCCACTTAATAAATTCAAAACCAATCTTGAAAGTGTTTAATTGAATAGAAGTAAAATGAAATTCGCTTACCTTCGATTATGATGGTGCCAAAAAACGTCCAAAAAGAGGCGCTTGCGCACTTTCGGAATAGTTCAAGTTTAAAAACCGAGGTTGCGCGGCTAAAAAATAATTCTAGTTTAAAAATGCATGAAAATTTTTCCGAGTTCATGGACTTTCTGAAAAAAATTAATGTTTTAAAAAACCTAAACACGAATTCAAGTTGAACTTTTTTTTACCTTTGAAAAAAGCTGTTTGGAAACAGTTTAAGCACTGTTAAAGTCTTAAAAAAACTGCGATGATAAATTTAAAATGGGTTAGAAAGATGCTCGTCTCAGATGATAAGTCGCAAGAGAATGGACTTAGAAGAGTGCCCATTCCTGCTCAGACCAGATCCATTTCTTGATGTTTGCAGCCTGGCCAGTCTTCACTTCATATCACTTATGAATCCTATTTCTTCTAAATCCAAATTTAAGCTGTTAAAGGCATCAACAAATCAGGGTCACGTGATAACATCGTCTTTCCTCAAAATTAACAAATTGTTTTAGTATAAATACGTTAAAACATTCTTGACATGATATTTCCCCCACTTGAAACAACACAAAAAGGGGTGAATCCCCACAAACAATATAACACAATAACAATACGTTAAAAATGCTCGCAAAAAATAAGTAACAGGACGACGACATAAGGTGGGGGGGTGAATTGGGGTTAAATAGATAGGCGGATCAGAATAACATCAAAAGGAGGGTGAAGTCGAAAATCAAGTGATTTTTTATTGATTCTTCTTCTAATTATAAGACCAGTCTGCATAGTCAAACATTCAAATATACCTCCGAATGATTTTCAAATTCATATTAGGTTCCGATTTTAAGCATAATTTGAAGCATTCCCCTTCGACCAATCGCGTAACGCCCTGCATTTTTGTTAACCTTATAGTGGATAAAGGGTTCAGCTTCCAAGAGGAAGCGCTTGTTGGAAATCGAGTACGGGAGGTACAAAATTTAACGGACCCACAAATGTGGCAGTATTGTAGAGGAACGACCAATCCAGCTGATCTACCACCAAGAGGAATAAAAATGGCAGATCTGGTAAAGTGTAGCCTCTGGTGGAATGGACCTATATGGTTTCGCCATGAATATCAAAACAGAACGGAGAAAAAGGAAGTCGGAGAACACCCTCCGGAAGCTCTAGAAGAACGAAGAACTCGTTCTAATACACCCATAGCAGTTAGAGTAGCTTATGAACAAGCAGACAAACAAATTATAGAGCTGGAAAGGTTCAGAAAGTTTTCACGACTGAATCGCACCATAGCTTGGGTTCATCGTTTTGCGCGAAACCGCAAGAACCCAGAGCATAAGAAGAAGGGCGAATTAACCGCCGAGGAGATAATAAAAGCGGAAGAACTTTTAATAAGAAAGGCACAAAGAGAATGTTTTCCGGAAGAAATAGATACGTTAGAAAAAGGCGAAAAGATACGATCAAGTTCAAGAATATACACGTTGCACCCGTTTCTAGACAAAAACGGTTTATTACGTATTGGATGAAGGCTGGACAGCATAAGTTTTTCTTACCAGGAGAAACACCCTTGGCTCCTGAACCCTAATCACAGGCTTTCAGAGCTTCTTGTTAACCAAGCCCATCAGAGAAATATGCCTTGCGGAGTAAACGAGACGTTAATAGACGTACGCGAAAGGTTCTGGATTGTTTAAGCGAGACAATAGTATAAAAAGGTCATAAATCAATGTTTTAAGTGTAAAAGATTTCGTGCCAAATTCTCTTCAGCGAAAATGGCTTCTCTTCCGGAAGCCCGAGTTACGCGGTCGCCCCCCTTTCGAAACATGCGGTTTGGACTACGTGGGTCCATTATACACAAAATCGGGTAACAAATGTTACATCGCTTTGTTTACGTGTGCGGTCACCCGAGCCATACACCTAGAGTTGGTATCAGATTTGACGGCAGAAATGTTTTTATTGGCCCTCAGACGGTTTATTTCGCGTCGTGGTATAGTTAGACATATCCTGTCAGATAATGCGAAAACTTTCAAAAGGGCGGATCAGGACTTGAAGATCCTGGCAGAAACACTGAGAAGTCCTGAAATGCAAACTTTCGCGGCAGAGCTTCAAGTAAAGTGGACCTTCATCACGGACAGAGCCCCTTGGGTAGGTAGTTTCTGGGAAAGGATGGTCAAGAATGTAAAGAACGCCATTCACAAGGTTTTGGGTTTATATCGACTCGAACCCGATGAAATAGAAACCGTACTAATAGAAGCTGAAGACATGGTGAATTCACGTCCGCTTTCATTTGTATACAACGAAGCAGACAAACCTGAGCCATAAAGCCCAGTCCACTTTTTAGTTGGGGGTAGGCTCACCTCGCTTCCGCCTCAAACTTTCCCAGCCAAAGCAGATAAACCTATAAGAAGAAAAGACTTGGTCAAACGTCGAAATACCGGCAGACTCTTCTGGAGAAATTTTGGAATCGTTGGAGAACAGATTATCTGTTAGACCTACGATCCGCTCATCATGGAAGCAAAGACCAACAGACGACCACGCTGAAAGCTGGAGACGTGGCAATAGTCGAATGGCCTCGCACACCCCGACTTCTGTGGAAGTTAGCCAGAGTCCAAGAAGCCCTTCCAGGACGTGACGGACTAGTGAAACTACCCAATGGCACCGAGATCAGAAGACCTATCAGACTTTTATACAACATAGAAGTTTAATCTAGTTATTCAGCCTTTGATATTGAACTAAAAGTTCAAGGTGGAGAGTTTATGTTGAAGAAGTTAATTTTAAATTGAGCGATTTAGTTAATTAAACAGTTCGAGTTATAGATTAATTGCAGTATGAACGTATTTCTTTTGTCAGTCGGTAGGCGTAAATTACAATAGATTAGCTCTCCCAAGCCAGTTACTTAAAGTTCGTGCTCAATATTAGCATTGATCGGAGTTGGGAGTCGATTGAGGCGCGGCGTTGCAGTTGCATCGATAACATAGGTGATATTTGCGCTCTTGCACAAAATTTCAAAAGCCATACCGGTGTAAGCAACTCCCTGGTCCTTAATAATTCGCGGATTCATTCTTCTAGGAGTGCTTCGTTGGAGTCGCCCGCAATTCCACACCTGCCGTAATATTGCGAACTTAGTAAACGCATCAATAGCTACAACTATAGGTAGGCATTTCCTCGGGTATTCTTCACAAACGAACCCAAATGGTCGAGATGCAAGGTATGGAACGGAGCGCCAACCTTGTTGATGGAATGCAAGATTCCTATAGCAGTCGGATACCCGGAAATTTTACTGGCTTATATTCCTGACGTTTTCGCATTTGACGGTTTCCTCAAATGCGAAGTATTTCCGCCAAAAACGCCATTCCATCCTGTATTGCCCACAAGACTAAATAATAAACTAGTTTTCACTCTTTGCCGGGAGTGCGCCTTGAAGCGTTTCCAAGGAGACTGCCACCATTCTGACGAAGAGCGAAAACTAGTCGGCACTTGGGTGATTGATCAACTTCGGGCTGCCATAAATCGCGGATAAAGATAGAGGCAATTTGCCCTGTGTTACCGCCTTATTTCCCACGCTGATCTATTCTAGGCTAGCCGAGTGAAGATTTCTTTTTCCTGGAGCATAGCCTACTCGAACACGCGCAACACGTCGCAAGATGATTGCGCTATAGCGCGAGTCAGGGTGGGAAATAAGGATTTTTTTAAACTGACATTAGGCCAGCGACCCTCCTGACTTGGAATAAATAAACTGTTTCGTGACCATTAACTAGAGCACGTCGTCTGCTAAACTAAAGAAGTGGATAATTAAAATATTAGAGTTTGAACGTGTGAACTCGGGGAGTTAACATCACCGTCAATCCCAACAAGACTGTCCTTATACCGTTTACCCGGAAAAAGGACCAATGACCTCTTCAACGATATTTCTTTCTTTGGACAGGTTTTGAAGAAGTCCACCGAGGTCAAGTATCTTGGCGTGACTTTTGATGCCAAACTTACTTGGAAACCCCATCTAGATCTTAGCATCAAGAAGGCCAAAATTCTATTTTAGCGTATAAGGAGTTCAGTCAGCAAGTCCTGGGGTTTAAGCCCTAGCGCTGTAAACTGGATTTATACTTGGATCATCAGGCCGGTGGTCTCCTATGGAGCTCTTGTCTGGTGGCCCAGGGTTCTCCTTAAGACCGCCCAAGATGAACTACGCAAGCTTCAAAGGCTGGCGTGCATCGGTATCACGGGGTCCATGAGGACAGCCCCCACAGCTTCTCTGGAAATCCTTCTCAATATGCTTCCTCTTCACCTATTCATTGAGGAAGAAGCTATTATGGGAGCCAGTAGGCTCAACAACCTCGGCTGGTGGAAGCCCAAGCACTGGGACTTCAGTCACACCAAGCTTTTCAATGAGTACATCAGTGTTGAGCCATCACTGCGATGGTCTCAGATAAGTCTGTTATATCATACCTCTTCGACAAGCCCTTCAGCGTGCACTTTCCCAGTCGCGCTGTTTGGGAGACTACCCCAGTTCTTGGAACTGGGGGGGGGTGGGGAGTCCGTCTGGTTCACGGACGGCTCTAAGACAGACTCTGGAGTTGGTGCCGGGGTCTTCTGCAAGTTCTGCTTGACCAAAAAGTTTGGTTTTTACGAGAGCCTTCGCAACTTTGCCAGCGTTTTCCAAGCGGAAATCATGGCCATTTGATTATGCGCGGATTTCTGCAACAAGAAGAATTACCGAGGACGGACGATTCAGATTTATTCGGATAGTCAGGCCGCCCTCAAGTCGCTAAATCAGTGCCTTGTCGATTCTAGACTGGTGCTCAGTTGTCTGGATTTGCTGGGTTCTTTGGCTGCCCGCAACATGGTTCAATTGCTGTGGGTGCCAGGACAATGCGGATACCTGGGCAATGAGAGGGCTGATATTTATGCCAAAAGGGGGGCTGAGGCGAAGTTCTTCGGACCTGAGCCTGCGGTTCCCATCCCTTATGGCATCATTCGCCATAGGATTCACTGCCGGATGTCTGCACTTCAACTGCAGCTCTGGCTTGACATGGATGGGCAGAGACAAGCCAAGGAGTTTGTCCCGGGTCCTTCTATTACCAGGGCAAAGGAACTGCTTGCCCTTACCAAAAGCAAAATTAGGCTGGTCACCAGTCTCCTCACTGGACACTGCCGGCTGAATAGACACCTGCACTTATTGGGCATCGTTGATGACCCACTCTGTAGGTTCTGCCGGGAGGTAGAAGAAACCTCCTCCCATATCCTCTGTAGCTGCGACTACCTCGCGGCCATGAGGTTTGCGCATTTTGACATGCATACTATGAAACCCCACCAGTTCTCTACTGTCTCGGCCAATCGGATTCTCCGATTCATCGAGGCGACAGGACTCTCCGCAGTCTAACAAGCTCGGGGCGCACAATATACCTTTGGTATCGGTGCTCGACGCGGCAGCGGGTCACCCCCTTCAACAATAACAATAACAACGTGTGAACTCTGGTTACCCTTGAATTTTCTTAGTAGTCTCGTGTACCACCCACTCCTAACTGAAGCGAAGATTTCTTTTTCACGGAGCATAGTCTACTCGATCACGCGCAACAGGACGCAAGCTGATTCCGCTGTAGCGCGAATTGCTTTGCGTTGTCGAATGCGTGATGGAGTGGGCTATGCCCGGAAATCCAACCCCCGAGATTTCCTACCCAAATACCCACTAGCATAGCCCACTCGATCACGCTCTCTTTTCCCCGTCTACATATTTTGAAGAGGGCACTTTTTAGGCGTATTAACATTCTTGGATTATCTTTGTGGACTTTTAGGGTAGCCCTGACTATATTTTGTTTAAGGTTTTAAGCTTAATATCAAACAGACGTTAGTTTATGCTACAAAAAAGTTTGAAATTGACTATCTCGGATCGTCTTTGTGAAGTTTTAAGGATATCCGAATTTCATAATGGGCTTATGACAATTTTGAGCTAAATGTTAAACGGACATAAATCAGCAGTTTTAAAATTTTTGTAAAATGGTCAATTTGGTCCTATTTCTGGAATTTTTAAGGGAGTGTCTCGCGTTTCAATAAATGATTGTAAAAATTGTATTATGTTAATTACATTAAGAATACAAACTTTTATTGATTTACGTTTTTTTTTGAAGTATCAATATAAATAAATGTCTGATTGAGCTAAAGTTATGGTTCCTTTTATATATGTTTCTGCTTATTAGAGCAGATTTTGAAATGTAAAACGGTTTCTTAACATTCTTAATTGAAATGAAGACTGAAGGAACAGATATTAATCAAAAATGTCTTGATTAGAATCAAGACCTAAAAAGTATCGATAAGACTGAGGTTATCACTTGTCTGAAGGATCAGATATTAATTTTTCTTTTTAATTGAAACTTAAATGCATGCTTAAGATAAAACAACGTTCCATTACCGTTTTCCGTTGAAATAAATTAATTTACTGGTAATCAATTTCAAAAATTTACTTATCTCGGCTTTTCGACCACAATTCCATTCCCCGAAAACATTTTATCATTACATTAATTACTTTTGGGAGATAACGTGTCAAAATAACCAATAAAACAATAAAAAACTGTAATAGCGGTCTGTTTAGCCGTGACAAGAACCTTTAAAAATTTTCAAGCACTATATAACCCTTTCGAGACTAACAGGACCTGAGCAAACTATAGCTTAACCTGCTACTACTACGACCAGGGAGAATTGATATATCTGGAGTTGAAATTTCATTATGTGCGACCTGCGGCCCTTAAGCTCTCCCATAGTCCCAGTGTGTGTAGAACATAATTTTTTCGCTGTTATCTGCCAAAATCAATCTTTCTATGTAGTGCTGCCTCCTCAATTGAATTTTTCATGATAAATTAAGGTTTGAACGAACAAAATTCTAGATTACTATTTTCACTACCATGTCCCTCTGCTAACTTGAAGCAAACTTTCCTCTCTTTTTGCTGCTCATTACCGGTGCCATTCCCTTGACTTTCTGTTCGTTATAACTACTATCATGAGTTTATTTATTTCAAACCAAAATATAAAAAAATGGTTTCTTTTCCTTTTGTGCTACTTAGAATTTACAAATGTATATAACGTTGTGACGTGCCATATCAAATAGTCTCTAACCATTGTTAGAAACTAAAGAAAGAAATTGGGCAGTAATACTAATCGTGCCCTGAACTATGAGAAAGAACAATACGACGGTTGACTAAAGTACACTTGATATTACATCATTTTGCAAAACCGCGAGTAAAAATCTTACTGTCCCTATTGAATTTGGCGCCATTGGTTTTAGAGTAATTAAAATGTTCCACTGCGAAGCGTGCCGGTCACGAATGGGGAGGATGTAACGTCCTTAGGAACCTTTTAAAACGCAAAACCATACACGTACTCTCCCAAAAGTAATTAATGTAATGATAAAATGTTTTCGGGGAATAGAATTGTGCTCGAAAAGCTGAGATAAGTAAATTTTTGAAATTGATTACCAGTAAAATAATTTATTTCAACGGAAAACGGTAATGGAACGTTGTTTTTTCTTAAGCATGCATTTAAGTTTCAATTAAAAAGAAAAAATAATGTCTGATCCTTCAGACAAGTGATAACCTCAGTCTTATCGATACTTTTTAGGTCTTGATTCTAATCAAGACATTTTTAATTAATGTGGAAACGGACTGATTACTAATGACAAATAAGGAAGCTAAAGCGTCAAACGTCAAATTTAACTTCAGCTTCATTAGCGTTAATAATACCCGATCATTTACTGGCATAAGAAAATTAGAAAGATCACTGCTGTTTTCAAGCCCTAAAATCTCAAGTGAAAGACTTTCAAATAGTTCTTTCTCAATGCCAGTAAGAGACACAAAATCAACATTTTTCATTCCGTTGCTAGAAATTCCAGCCCTTGATGGTCCACTTATTTTTTTTCCTTGATCCAAATAAACTTGAATACCTTTGGAAGCTTTTGTTACACTAGATGACACATGAGGCACATTATTTTCTTGAGCTTCAACTGCTACTTCCGCTAGCATAGCTAAGTTAGATAATGTTTCAATATTATCATCCAGATCTTGTTCAATCACGCTTTCAACAACTGATTGAAGAATATTATTTTTCAACGGTGAAGCTGAAGGTACTACTGTTTAAATGCAAAATAATTTTGTATGTTAACATTACAACGACTTATTATTTCACAAAAAATAGTGCTCTAAAATAGCAATTACCTTTAGTTAATGACCAAGGCTTAGTATAAATTACTAAGAAAATGTTTACTTAAAATGAAAGTTTGTTCATAACATATAGGCCCAAATTTTGGGCCTAAATAGTCCCGGTCTATTTAAGCCCAAAATTTGGGCCTAAATAGCCGGTCTCCAAGGTCTTACTATTTAGGCCCAAATTTTTGGCTTAAATAGCAGACAGCTATTTAGGCCCAAAAATGTTAACCATACAATTTTGGGCGTAAAAAGCAACAGCCGCGCGGCGACGACTATTTAGGACCACATTTTGTGAAGACAATTTTTGGGCCTAAATAGCAACGGTCGCGCGGCGACGACTATTTAGGCCTAAATTTTGGGCGAAAATAGTATGATGGGTGCAAGCTAGTTATTTAGGCCAAAATTTTGGGCCTAAATAGCCAACGTTCTTAAGGCTCATATTTAGGCCCAATTTTTTTCTCCGATTATACTTTTTGGGCCTAAATAGTGTTAGCCGCGCGGCCGTTGCTATTTAGGCCCAAAAATTGGGTAGATATAATTTTCGGCCTAAATAACCAACGTTCTTAGGGTTGATATTTAGGCCCAATTTTTTCTGCGGTTAAACTTTTTGGGCCTAAATAGTCGTCGCCGCGCGGCCGTTGCTATTTTGGCCCAAAATATTAACGCTCTAAAATTAGGTGTCTTATGAGTTCTTCATCCCATATGCTTAAAAATTATTTAAATTTTGCCAAATCGTAGGTGTCGTCGCGATGTCGGGAACAATTAAACGAGTCGCCGCGCTGTCGGGAACAATTAAACGAGTCGCCGCGATGTCGGGAACAATTAAACGAGTCGTCGCGATGTCGGGAACAATTAAACGAGTCGTCGCGATGTAGCGAACAGTTAAACGAGTCGTCGCGATGTCGGGAACAATTAAACGAGTCGTCGCGATGTCGGAAACAATTAAACGAGTCGTCGCGATGTCGGGAACAATTAAACGAGTCGTCGCGATGTCGGGAACAATTAAACGAGTCGTCGCGATGTAGCGAACAGTTAAACGAGTCGTCGCGATGTCGGGAACAATTAAACGAGTCGTCGCGATGTCGGAAACAATTAAACGAGTTGTCGCGACGTCGGAACAATTAAACGAGTCGTCACGATGTCCCGAACAATTAAACGAGTCGTCGCGATGTCGGAACAATTAAACGAGTCGTCGCGATGTCAGGAACAATTAAACGAGTCATCGCCCCGATGACAATTTTTTCATGTGGACAACGTTTTGGTTTGCTTCGTGTATTTTACCTGAATCACCAAGGTAAGTGCCACAGACCACATTATTTTCTCTACATCTAAACTCAGATAAACTTAAGCAAATAAATGATGACCATTTTTTGAGCATGGGCAGATACTCGCCCAATGACGAATTTTATTACGCATTAGTAGTTGGACAACTTCTCGTTAAATATTCATGAAATCGTTCAAGGAAACTAAAATATAAAACAAGTCACGAAAATATTTTCGTAATATTTGCGTGTGTGTATGTGGGAACTTCAATAAAATGAACGAACTCATCATGTAGGAAAAATGTAAAGTAATGTCTTTTAAAATGAAGGTTTTATTTATTTATTAATTTATAAGTACCACTTTAACTTGAAAAAGAGTTGTCAGATTGGTAGTGCAAAGATTATTTTTGATGGTTTTGGTGGATTTATTTGCAATATTTGAAAGAAAATATTTAAAAACCAACAGTTTGTCTTGAAAAGCCTAATTTAAATAGAATATAACCTCCTTATTTCTAAAGTATTAATATTTTAATGCATTTTACTGCGCTTAGAAACACTGGGTGCTTCTAGTTCCTTTGGTTTAAAATGTGAAGTGATGTCTTTTAAAATAGTCATTAGTACCACTTTAACTTGAGAAAGAGTTGGGAGATTGCTAGCGCGATATAGACAAGGTGTAAGATAAGCGGGCAGTATTGATGAGTATTAACTGAAAAAACATCGAAATTCGAACTCCCGAGGCCATCATAAAATCCCAATTTTGTTTATCGCAGTCCCCGCCCCCCAGGCACTTAGTGAAACCATGTGATTTTTTTCTTTAACATTATGGAAGGGTGCAGTTTCTTGGTCATCTCTGTAGAATAAGCAAGTTGATTTGTTATAGTTCTCTCATTTCTCCCCTCCTGTAATAAACCGTATTTTCAAAAAAAAAAAAATTCGAGAGGCACATCACTTATAATTTGAGTTCGTTATTCTGCAAAATAATTAAATGAAGATAATGTAAAGTAATTGAATTTAACGCACTCTAAATGGATGTAACGCATTGAGAATGTAACGCATTCTAAATTAATCTAACGCATTCTAATAGAATTTAACTCAATCTGAACGCTAATTCCTAACATTTTAATAAGGACCCAGACTTTCAAAACACATCACTCGCGCTATCTTAACTGTTTAAACTTGATTTATTTAACCTAATGGGTGCGTCAATAAAGGAAGAGGTAATGTACCCCTCGGTTTTTCTATAGTTCCCACGATAAAATTTGTTTATGGGGTTTAAAACATTTTTGGCTTTCAGATTCTTTTGGGCCTTTTCACACTATTGTGATAAAGAAAGGTTAATAAATTTCGCGATTGGATATGTTTTAGTTCTTGAATTGCTAGGCAGCTTTCTTTCTGACGCGTACCCCATAAGTCGCGCTTGATCTTGCTTCAAACAATATAAAATCGGTCAAAATGATATTAGAATTAAATCAGCAGTTTTCTGATTGGAATTCTTGCGTAAAAAATCACAACGAATTTTGTGATAAAACTTTTCATCCCCTGTTGTCTAAATCTGTTCACACCACTTCCGTCGAGTCGTACAACAAGAGGAAAGATGTCAAGGAGAAGTTATCGGAGAAATTAGTGTACCAAAAAGTGACGATTCCGTGTATTCATTATGGTACGTACCAAACTAAATCAAAGGGACAAAGGAAAACGTCACCCTTTCGGAAACAATTTCCCGCTCACGTAACTTATTCCGCGAGCTCTCGTTTGCAAATCTTGTACGTGAAAAACCTAAATCTAAATCACAACCACGAAATTTTGCAATTACCTTTAGTTAATGACCAAGGCTTAGTATAAATTACCATGAAAATGTTTATTTAAAATGAAAGTTTGTTCATAACAACTTTGTTTTTATTATTTCATAGACCATGCGTCGTCGGAAGTCTGGCATGTTGCTCTGCAAAATAAAATATGTTAATAACTTAATATTTAAATGTAGTAAATAAAACTTTAATATTTACTTGTGTAAAAGTTATTTTAGCTCTCTCTTTTATTCTAATTTCAGTTGAAACTTTATTAGCCATACATGGTATATTTTGAGATGGAATGGCGTTACATTTCAGCCGTCTTCTAACGCTAGTTCCATCTAGAAATGTTTTTCCGATTATTTAATTTTAAAACAAGTAATTAATATAATTATGAACTCATCAATTCTTTGCAAGAAGTCATCTTCTTTAAAATGGGAGCTACAAATCTGAGCCCACTTGCTAGGCCTTTTCCCCGACATTATCTTAGTAAACCACAGA
This sequence comes from Phalangium opilio, assembly GCF_054372755.1. Lineage (NCBI taxonomy): Eukaryota > Metazoa > Arthropoda > Arachnida > Opiliones > Phalangiidae > Phalangium > Phalangium opilio. Next base: position 784,478 of record NW_028324185.1, read on the forward strand.
TTAAGAAGTTTCTTACATCTGGGAAATGAGTGAAATGAAAACCCCGACTTTTTGCTTTGGTCCCATTGAACCGAATTCCCATTCGACAGAAGGGGGGTTTTTTTGGGTCCCATTCGACCGAACGTAGCCAAAGTCCTATTGGACCGAAATTGTATTTAACTGGAAGAAGACATACTGTGTGGTTTTGCATTAAATATATTTTTAATTTCACAACTTATTATTGTTAAAATAAATGTGAGTTGAAAATGTATTACTGCACTTATTTTAACTACGTTTTAATTACGGCGAACATCACCTACGCTAGCCTAACCTAACCTAACCAAACGTAACCTAACCTAACCTAACCCAACCCAACCTTGTTTGGAGGTAAAAAGATTATTTATATGAGTATTAAAAGCCCGCCTCTTACCACGAACAATTTATTAGCAATAATAGAAATATTTTGGAAAAGGTGGCAGCTAATTAATAGGAGAATATTTTGGAAAAGGTGGCAGCTAATTAATAGGAGAATGTTTTAGAAAAGGTGGTAGCTAATTAAAAGGAGAATATTTTGGAAAATGTGGCAGCTAATTAGTAGGAGAATGATTCGGAAAAGGTGGCAGCTAATTAATAGGAGAATGTTTTGGAAAAGGTGGTAGCTAATCAGTAGGAAAATGTTTTGGAAAAGGTGGTAGCTAATTTTAAGGAGCATATTTTGGAAAAGGTGTCAACGAATTATTGGAACCAAACCAAACCAAACCTAAACTAACCTAAGCTAACCTAAGCTAACCTAACCTAACCTAACCTAAGCTAACCAAACCTAACCTAACCTAACCTAACCTAACCTAACCTAACCTAACCTAACCTAACCTAACCTAACCTAACCTAACCTAACCTAACCTAACCTAACCTAACCTAACCTAACCTAACCTAACCTAGCCTAACCTAGCCTAAGCTAACCTAACCTAAGCTAACCTAACCTAACCTAACGTAACGTAACGTAACGTAACGTAACCTAGGCTAACCTAACCTAACCTAACCTAACCTAAGCTAACCTAACCAAACCTAACCTAACCTAAGCTAACCTAAGCTAACCTAACCTAACCTAACCCACCCGAAACCAAAATATTAAAATTTTAATTTAAAATTTAAAAGACATTGATGGAACTATCATTAGGACTGTGCGTCATTTTAAGCACAATTTGTTTATTAATACTATATATCTCTTGCCTTGAAAGGAATGAAAGTGAGCGTTTTAATTAGTATCACGAATCATTTACTTTTAATATTATTAACATACCTTTCAGAGATTCGAACCAACAACCTATCGCTTCGCAGTTCAACATCGTATCCACTACACCACCGAATCGCTGACAGCTACAGTGTTTCAAGTTATATTCATGTATTTTTTAGGGGCATATTCGGGCGATTGGGATTTCGGTCCATCGGGAATATAGCCATTGGGCTGGAAATCTAAAATCATTGCGGGATATTCGGTCGAATGGGATTTCGGTCCATTGGGAATTCGGTTGAAAGGAACGATACCATATATTCGTCCTTTACACGAACATGATAAATTCGCTGCTCAAACCAAAACTACGTTTTATCGTTTCAACATAGAGGACGAAAAATTGAAGGAAGCTGCCGAAGCCATACAAGCGAGTTGCGTGCCAGCCTTAACGAAGCTTATCGTCAAAAATCTCAAGGAAGGAACATCCACAGACACTTTATGCGAAGCATTAGACAACACGGAACAATTTTTAGTCAAAAGCAAAGGGCACAAAGATGCTCTTTGTACTGGAGAAAGTTGTTCTTGTTCAACATTCAAAAGCAAAGGAGTGCCTTGTTTGCACATATTTAGTGTCAGAAAATTCGAAAACAAGCCGCTTTTTGAAATTCAAATGCTTCCCCCGAGGCTTTTGAAAGAGAGATGGATGAAGGGGCTCTCAACGGGGGCCAGTTCCAAAAGTTTCTCAGTGGTTCAAACGTCCGATAAAAAACCTTCAAGAACTCGCTCTTCTCATGAAAAATTTGCCAATATAAAGCCGTACGTAACCAGACTAGCTGATATTGCGGCCTATTACAGTAAAGAGAGTTTTGAAGATAGAAAGCGAGATGTCATAAGGTTAACGAAGGCTTGGGCAAGCGTAAAAAATCTAAAATTATCATCGAAGGCGAAAGTGACGACGAAGCAAACTTGCCTAGTCGCTTAACTAACACCAGCAAAGAACTTAGAGAAGACTTGGTCAAATATGCCGTCAACACCCCGCCGTTGGACAATGTCTCACTTAAGAAACTGAGTCAAGACGAGAGTAAAGCTCAAGAAAATCAGTCAGTAACTGCAAATTCTGAAGGAACAAAGAAGCGAGACAAGGAAGAACCTGCAGAATATGCTTACAAACGCTCGGAAGACGACGTGGAACACTCAAGAGACGACGACAAATTCAGTGAACCCGATGACGTTGACATAGAAAACGAGATAGGCACAGATAGGACTATTCCGTGGGGGTCTGAAGATGATGAGACGAAAGGGGGTGAATTCAAGATTAATGAACCGGATGAAAGCTGAGTAGAGAAAATAAATTCTGCGCAAAAATTAAATATTGAAGAGAAATCCAAGTACGACATAGCTGCTGTAAAATTGCCCCTTAGTAGACCAAAAGGAATTTTCAAAACTACTGTTGGATTGGAACGAAAAAAATTTAAACGCCAGACCGATAGGCAAACTCCAGCGAAAGATCCGAAAAATAGAAAGTCTCTAAATGAGCTTAGTATAAACCCGGATGTCGTCGTTAACATGTATTGTGAAGCGGGAGAGCCTTGGATTTCGAAACCTTTCGAACTGAGCACATACTATTCGGAGCAACTTGTAAAGATTGGGGCGTATGTGTCTATTGGTACTATAGATGCCGCCCAAGAATTGTTAAAAACCCAGTTTCCCAAACACAGTGGATGATACCGGGTTTTACGTTCAAATTTTGCATTTGCAAAACTTAGACCATTATGTTTGTCTTGCTGGAACGTACGAAAAAACTAAAGCAACAATTAGCGTTTACGACTCACAAAATCGGGTTCACCTAACAAAACATTGCATCGATAGAATTATATCATGTTTGAGCGCGCAATTCAAAAACCCCAACGTTAAAAGTTTCGAACTGCAATTCGTTGAAGTTACGACCCAAAAAGAAATTGATTTCGGACCGCATTCGGTGGCAAACGCGTTAAACGCTTGTTTAAATGACCCACCCGAATTGGAAGTATATCGAGCCTCAAGTGGCGTTATAGGCCAGGACAGATACTCCTAAAAATGGCTTGACCTAGAACATTTGAACATAAAGATGAAAATTGGTACATGTGTTGTTTTTGACCCAACAAAAAATATACTAAAAGTCCCCTGCTGTAGAGCGCGAGCTTTCGCCGCCATCTTGGAAAATGGCCGCCGGGAATTACAGCTACAAAGTATTCCACGTTCTTCTTCAAAAATTATGAAAATTGGTACACATTATGATTGGAGCCACATAAACATCATGCCAAAATTTCACAGCTCTGTGTTCAATATTGGAAAATGGCCGCCGTTAATGCTAGGTACAGTATATTTCACCATGTTGTTGGAAAAGTATGAAAATTGATAGGTATTATAATCAGGGCTGTGTGAACCTCATAGTAAAATATTGAAGCCATTAGTCAGATAGTTTAGCCGCCATGTTGGAAAATGGCCTCCATCAATGCCATTTAGATACAGTATTTGGTTGAAAAATTATGAAAATTGATAATTATTATGTTGAAGACCGTCTAAATATCATACTTGAATATTGAAGACGTGCTACTGATAGTTTGGGCGCCATTTTTGAAATTGACTGCTCGAAGTGCCAAATATATTACCGATATATAAATTTTTTCGATATTTTTAATTGAGTAGATGATTTTCATGAACGTATAAAACACCATAAAAATAACAGGGCTCCCAGCGCTTAGTGCACAAAAATAATAGGTATTATAGGTCTGAAACGCCAAAATTATAGGATATTTATAGGTCCAAAAATGATCAATTTATAGGTTCAAACATATGTTATGTAAATTTTATACGTTTAAAATTACGAATTATTGGAGTTTTACAGGAAGTATATTATATTCGAGAGTAGACTAGAACTTTTAAAAATATTTAAAAAAGTATAATCAATAGTTAATCAACTTTGGACGAGTCGTTAATAGTGTAGCAACTAAATTATTTACCCTGAAATTTTTATAGTTAACTACCTTACATTTTTTAATTATTTTAAATGTCAGGTACTTTAGAATTTGGACTAGTTCAGGGTTAATTTTAAGATTCAAATTCCCTGACTTTTTCAGATTTTGTCCGACTTTTATTACGATTTTCCCTGACATGTTTAGGCCTAATTGTTATTATAGAGAGCATTCAGATGGGATAGGGAGCTAACAACTGGCTAGGGGGAAGAGATAGTCTGACGTCACGCAGCCCCTCTCTGGTTGGCATTTTTGCGCGTAGAATACTGTTTCCAACCGTTAGGGGGATGAAACTCCAGTAAGAGATAGAAGGGTGTGACGTTTCAGGGTCAGAACTGTTAGCTCCCACGTTACACCCTCCCAAGTCGTACCGCTGTTCTGGTAGCCATATTGGTTGGCCTCAGCTTCATTCCTGCTTTAACCCCACCAATATGGCAGCGTAAATTAAGTCACGAGACTAAGCTCCTCCTCCAACTAAAAGCTCTCCATTCCAAATAACTGAACAATTGCATTTAAATCGTCTTTTTGAATATTTAACTTAAAACATTGGGGAGCGAGCGAAGCGAGCTCCTCGATTTTTGTGTCTGGTCAAACGTGATCTCGCTAAAACGGCGTTTAAAACGTCACCTCCTCAGAAAAATAATCAAAAATTTTGGATTGTTTTTGAACTTTCGTAGTGTTTTTTAACCAACATATCTAAAATATAGGTGTTATAGGATAAATTTACGAATTTTAGGTTTTTATAGAACCATCTCGGAATTATAGGTACTCTAGAAGCCCTGAAATAACTATTTTCGAGTCTATATTATCGACCCATCTTCAAAAATGGTCACTGAAATATTACTATCCTAAAAATCTGGAAAAAAGAGAAGGAAAGCCATATTACTCGGATTTTGGTTAGGAAAAACCGTTTTATATGGGGTATATGCATTCTAGTGTCGTTAAGGATTAGGAAGGCACATTTTTAGCATTTCGTTCATATTTCTCGTCATCCTGAAGATTTTTTATTACGGCTAATACCTTGACAATGACCACACATTGCCCAGCAAGCTAATCCAGATCGTCTACATTCACAGTTCTTTATACAAGATGTTCTGCAGACTGCAGGTACAAATACTGAGTTGTATAAGTTCATCTGATGCCGGAAGGAGAATGGTGTGAATGGGTCTTCGACTTTCGCGATCGCGAACCAATCCCCACTGTTCGGGATTAAATCGTTTCCTAGCTATTCTTGGACTTGAAGATTAGCTCGGAAAAAATGTAGTTTTGCGTCGTCGGTTGTTGGATGAAGCTTAGTGAGATCAAATGAGGACTTGACAGTATGTGTGTACAATATCTACATAGTTGAAGCGTGACGTGTCAATTATCGCCCTAAAAAAAGCGAAAAGGAATCTCTCTTCGGCAGCAGCTATGGCTTCCTTAGATGCAATATGGTCATTAAAAAGCGCAACAAATTTGTAAGATGTTGATTATCTGTCATTACTTTAAACCACACCTTATCATAACCACACCCAATTACAGCACGTAAATGAAAGAAGTGTTCTCTTAACCTTTTTAATTCAAAGGACTTGTCGTGGCGGACGGGGCCCGAGTTCGGTGTGATGGTTCGGGAGTTCCTTGGTTTCGCCCCCACCCAGGTGTTGCCATGGCTCGCCCCCGCTATTGGCAACCCTCTAGGGGTCGCGGATACACTATTTGTTTGGGCCGTATGGCACTGTTGTGTTTGTTGAGAACTTCCCCGTCCCCTAAAGTCTTCTGCTGCTTTAATCCTTCCCTGTCACCGACCACCTCCTGACTGGGCTCGCCGCTGACGGTGTCCAGCTTCTGTCACCTGCTCAAGTGGCGTTTATCGGTCCCACTGGCCGATATCGTGTGCCATGACGGCGGTTCCACAGGTTCAATTTGGAATATGATGGGTAGGGGCGCTGATAAGGCCCCCAGCTATGTGTAGCGCCTAATCAAGGGTTGTGACATGCAATTATTATGAAAAATCTTCAGGATGACGATGAATATGTATGAAATGCTAGAGATCTGTCTAAATTCTAATCTTAAACAACAGTAGAATGTATAAACCCCATATTAAATCATATTCTCTAATCAACATGTTGAGAATAACAGCTTAGAATAACTTTTCTTTCTTTCAGAATTTAGGGCTATGATTTTCATGTGGCCATTTTTAAAGATGGTTTCAATAATTTCAACTTCGAGATGGCCATTTTCTGTTGTTTATTACGTTAATGAAAATCATCTATTCAAAAAAGGAATTTCAAAAAGATTTAAATATTTGAAATATATTTAGCATTTCCAGCAGTCATTTTCAAAGATGGCGCCCAAACTATCAGTAGCACGTCTTCAATATTCAAGTATGATGCTTAGACGGTCTTCAACATAATTATTACCAATGTTCATAATTTTTGAACCATATACTGTATCTATATGACATTGATGGCGGCCATTTTCCAACATGGCGGCCAAACTATCTGATTAATGGCTTCAATATTTCACTATGAGGTTCACAAAGCTCTGATTGTAATACATATCAATGTTCATAATTTTCCAACAACATGGTGAAATACACTGTACCTAGCATTAACGGCGGCCATTTTTGAATATGGCGGCCAAACTATTGAACACAGAGCTATCAACTTTTGCCATGATGTTCAAATGGTTACAATAATAATGTGTACCAATTTTCATATTTTTTGAAGAAGAACGTGGAATACATTGTAGCTGGCATTCCCGGCGGCCATTTTCCAAGATGGCGGCGAAAGCTCTAGCTCTACAGCAGGGGACTTTTAGTATATTTTTTGTTGGGTCAAAAACAGAACATGTACCAATTTTCATCTTTATGTTCAAATGTTCTAGGTCAAACCCTAAAAGTCCTGGGCTATTATGAGAAAACACTTGCACCAATGTTTAGAAAATGGAAAGCTTGAAAAATTCCCTACTATGATCGATTTTGAGACATCCCTTAGACAGGAAGTATTGTTCAAACGCAAATATAAAATTGTATTCTGCGTGTGTCGGAAACCGTGGAGGAGAGACACACTATATCAATGTGATTGGTGTCACGAATGGTACCATTCGAAATGTCTATCTTCGATACCCATTGCTGCAAAAAAGTGCGATACAAAAGTAGGGTTTTGCGAATTTGTATGCCAAGTTAAACCGAAGGAACTAGAAGGACCCAGTGTTTCTAAGCGCAGTAAAATGCATTAAAATATTAATACTTTAGAAATAAGGAGGTTATATTCTATTTAAATTAGGCTTTTCAAGACAAACTGTTGGTTTTTAAATATTTTCTTTCAAATATTGCAAATAAATCCACCAAAACCATCAAAAATAATCTTTGCACTACCAATCTGACAACTCTTTTTCAAGTTAAAGTGGTACTTATAAATTAATAAATAAATAAAACCTTCATTTTAAAAGACATTACTTTACATTTTTCCTACATGATGAGTTCGTTCATTTTATTGAAGTTCCCACATACACACACGCAAATATTACGAAAATATTTTCGTGACTTGTTTTATATTTTAGTTTCCTTGAACGATTTCATGAATATTTAACGAGAAGTTGTCCAACTACTAATGCGTAATAAAATTCGTCATTGGGCGAGTATCTGCCCATACTCAAAAAATGGTCATCATTTATTTGCTTAAGTTTATCTGAGTTTAGATGTAGAGAAAATAATGTGGTCTGTGGCACTTACCTTGGTGATTCAGGTAAAATACACGAAGCAAACCAAAACGTTGTCCACATGAAAAAATTGTCATCGGGGCAACTCGTTTTATTGTTCGCGACATCGCGACGACTCGTTTAATTGTTCCCGACATCGCGACGACTCGTTTAATTGTTCGGGACATCGCGACGACTCGTTTAATTGTTCCCGACATCGCGACGACTCGTTTAATTGTTCCCGACATCGCGACGACTCGTTTAATTGTTCCCGACATCGCGACGACTCGTTTAATTGTTCCCGACATCGCGACGACTAGTTTAATTGTTCCGACATCGCGACGACTCGTTTAATTGTTCCCGACATCGCGACGACTCGTTTAATTGTTCCCGACATCTCGACGACACCTACGATTTCGCAAAACTTAAATAATTTTTATACATATGGGATGAAGATTTTTGAACGACGGACATCACCTAAGCAGAAAAAATTGGGCCTAAATATCAGCCTTAAGAACGTTGGCTATTTAGGCCCAAAATTTTATCTACCCAATTTTGGGGCCTAAATAACAACGGCCGCGCGGCGAAGGCTATTTAGGCCCAAATAGTCGTCGCCGCGCGGCCGTTGCTATTTACGCCCAAAATTGTATGGCTAACATTTTGGGCCTAAATAGCTGTCTGCATTATAGAGGCTATTTAAGTCCAAAATTTGGGCCTTAATAGTAAGACGTTGGAGACCGGCTATTTAGGCCCAAATTTTGGGCTTAAGCTGTTCATTGTTCCTAGTAAGCTATTTTAGCCCAATTTTGGGCATATGTAGTTCAATACCTCAGATGTACAAATTTTGGGCGAAAATAGTACTGATAAAGTAATAGGCTATTTAGGCCCAAAATTTGGGCTTAAATAGTTCACCAAACCACATACACTATTTAAGCCCAAAATTTGGGCTAAAATAGTGTCCCCGGCTATTTAAGCCCCAAAATTGGGCCTAAATAGAAGCAGCCTTGTTTTTATTATTTCATAGACCATGCGTCGTCGGAAGTCTGGCATGTTGCTCTGCAAAATAAAATATGTTAATAACTTAATATTTAAATGTAGTAAATAAAACTTTAATATTTACTTGTGTAAAAGTTATTTTAGCTCTCTCTTTTATTCTAATTTCAGTTGAAACTTTATTAGCCATACATGGTATATTTTGAGATGGAATGGCGTTACATTTCAGCCGTCTTCTAACGCTAGTTCCATCTAGAAATGTTTTTCCGATTATTTAATTTTAAAACAAGTAATTAATATCATTATGAACTCACCAATTCTTTGCAAAAAGTCATCTTCTTTAAAATGGGAGCTACAAATCTGAGCCCACTTGCTAGGCCTTTTCCCCGACTTTATCTTAGTAAACCACAGATTAAGAAATTTCTTACATCTGGGAAATGAGTGACTTTTTTTGTTCATTATTATCTTGACTTTTAGTAATTTTGAGGGCAGTATTACTACAAAATGGAACGGCCCAATAGCCCTTTTCGCATGTCGGAAGGTAAAAGTGGGGGAAAATGCGAGGCGCATGCGTGTTAGTAACAACGTGGATAAAATAGCAGACTACGGTCTTAGCTTCCGTGTATTCCTCATTATTTTAGAGGCATCAACTTTGCCATTAAATCTGATCATTTTCAATACATTTTCTTGATTTTTTTTCTTAGAAATTTGGAAAAAAAAGTGTAATAAAATTCATTTAAGCCAGTGGTTTTTCAGTTAGTTCAATTATGTAGCATTGTTCCAAAATTCTTTTTCATATGATTATTAAGCCTTTGCACTATGCCTGGATGCTGTGTTCAATTGTGTTGTGGTAGTCGTATAAAGTCGTATAAAGTAAAGAGGGATGGTAAAATAGTGGAAATTAAATTTCACAGAATAGTTTGTGAAAAGTAGAACGAGTTATAAATTGAAAATGTTGGAACTACAAAGACGGGGTTATGTAACATGCATTTCGTTAGTGGGTATCGGATCCTGGTCGGGAATCGGCGGCCCTCGCGGGGAAAGCTCTCTTTTTTGAGGGGTTGCTCTCGTGGTTTTGCCCGGCCCTGCTTGGATACCGACATTATTTATGAAGCTGACACTAAGCCTTGGTTATTAAGGGAATAATTTTCGATATTTTCTTTTTTAAAGCTTCAATGTGCATGTGTTTTCTCCAGCAGGATTTAAATATAATTCCCATCTTTTTACAAACTTCTTTAAGTTCCAATATTTTTAGTTTATCATAGTTTAGATTCAAATTTACTCCGTTATCCACAATCCCAACTATTTCTCCGTAGGCCGATGGCGTCGTCTGCTATTTTATCCACGACGCACGACAAGCGCATGCGTGCATAAAATTACGTAAAGGGCTATTTCTCCCGCCTCTAGCAAGCCGCCATCAGAGAGAATTCCCTCTGCCGCCATATTTGGTTTGTTTACAAGTTTGATCACCACTATACGCAGGAAAACCAAGCTGCAGGGGTAGCGACTGCGGCGCCTCCTTTTCCCGTTTCGCTAGCGATATATTCGCTAGCGAAAACTACGAAGACGCCACGTATCCACACTGCGTGGTACTATATAGTGTTGATCAGAAAAATAATGAATCGGCCGGGTTTCCCGGGTAGACTCGAATTCCCCAAGCCTTGCCGGCTTTCCGCGTTTTTAGTGTTAATGCCAAGAAAGAAACGATGGAATCTCAAATAGGTATGACATAATTTAATTACTATGAATTAAGTTATATAGTGCTTTAATTCTTATTTTTCATAATAGTGAATCTCACCATGTTTGAAATTTTAAAGTATATTGGAGACAAACCACGGGCATTAGAAGAAGGGGAGAGAATGTTCAGGGAGAGCCAGAAAGGGTCCCTAAAATTTTTATTTCCAACGAAAAAGACGGTGTAATTTTAATCGAAGGATTTGTGATCCAGTCCAGTGCACCGAGTGGAGAATCACATTCCTTAAAGATACAATTTGAAGTACACGATGGGAAACATGCCATTAAGAATGTGCACTGTTCATGTAAAAGCGGGTAAAATATTTTATTACTAATCTAATTATTTCTGAATCTGAACTATAACGTATGATATTTTCATAGAAACTCCGGATTTTGTAAACATGCTGTCGCATTGAATATTTAACTTAAAACATTGGGGAGCGAGCGAAGCGAGCTCCTCGATTTTTGTGTCTGGTCAAACGTGATCTCGCTAAAACGGCGTTTAAAACGTCACCTCCTCAGAAAAATAATCAAAAATTTTGGATTGTTTTTGAACTTTCGTAGTGTTTTTTAACCAACATATCTAAAATATAGGTGTTATAGGATAAATTTACGAATTTTAGGTTTTTATAGAACCATCTCGGAATTATAGGTACTCTAGAAGCCCTGAAATAACTATTTTCGAGTCTATATTATCGACCCATCTTCAAAAATGGTCACTGAAATATTACTCTCCTAAAAATCTGGAAAAAAGAGAAGGAAAGCCATATTACTCGGATTTTGGTTAGGAAAAACCGTTTTATATGGGGTATATGCATTCTAGTGTCGTTAAGGATTAGGAAGGCACATTTTTAGCATTTCGTTCATATTTCTCGTCATCCTGAAGATTTTTTATTACGGCTAATACCTTGACAATGACCACACATTGCCCAGCAAGCTAATCCAGATCGTCTACATTCACAGTTCTTTATACAAGATGTTCTGCAGACTGCAGGTACAAATACTGAGTTGTATAAGTTCATCTGATGCCGGAAGGAGAATGGTGTGAATGGGTCTTCGACTTTCGCGATCGCGAACCAATCCCCACTGTTCGGGATTAAATCGTTTCCTAGCTATTCTTGGACTTGAAGATTAGCTCGGAAAAAATGTAGTTTTGCGTCGTCGGTTGTTGGATGAAGCTTAGTGAGATCAAATGAGGACTTGACAGTATGTGTGTACAATATCTACATAGTTGAAGCGTGACGTGTCAATTATCGCCTAAAAAAAGCGAAAAGGAATCTCTCTTCGGCAGCAGCTATGGCTTCCTTAGATGCAATATGGTCATTAAAAAGCGCAACAAATTTGTAAGATGTTGATTATCTGTCATTACTTTAAACCACACCTTATCATAACCACACCCAATTACAGCACGTAAATGAAAGAAGTGTTCTCTTAACCTTTTTAATTCAAAGGACTTGTCGTGGCGGACGGGGCCCGAGTTCGGTGTGATGGTTCGGGAGTTCCTTGGTTTCGCCCCCACCCAGGTGTTGCCATGGCTCGCCCCCGCTATTGGCAACCCTCTAGGGGTCGCGGATACACTATTTGTTTGGGCCGTATGGCACTGTTGTGTTTCTTGAGAACTTCCCCGTCCCCTAAAGTCTTCTGCTGCTTTAATCCTTCCCTGTCACCGACCACCTCCTGACTGGGCTCGCCGCTGACGGTGTCCAGCTTCTGTCACCTGCTCAAGTGGCGTTTATCGGTCCCACTGGCCGATATCGTGTGCCATGACGGCGGTTCCACAGGTTCAATTTGGAATATGATGGGTAGGGGCGCTGATAAGGCCCCCAGCTATGTGTAGCGCCTAATCAAGGGTTGTGACATGCAATTATTATGAAAAATCTTCAGGATGACGATGAATATGTATGAAATGCTAGAGATCTGTCTAAATTCTAATCTTAAACAACAGTAGAATGTATAAACCCCATATTAAATCATATTCTCTAATCAACATGTTGAGAATAACAGCTTAGAATAACTTTTCTTTCTTTCAGAATTTAGGGCTATGATTTTCATGTGGCCATTTTTAAAGATGGTTTCAATAATTTCAACTTCGAGATGGCCATTTTCTGTTGTTTATTACGTTAATGAAAATCATCTATTCAAAAAAGGAATTTCAAAAAGATTTAAATATTTGAAATATATTTAGCATTTCCAGCAGTCATTTTCAAAGATGGCGCCCAAACTATCAGTAGCACGTCTTCAATATTCAAGTATGATGCTTAGACGGTCTTCAACATAATTATTACCAATGTTCATAATTTTTGAACCATATACTGTATCTATATGACATTGATGGCGGCCATTTTCCAACATGGCGGCCAAACTATCTGATTAATGGCTTCAATATTTCACTATGAGGTTCACAAAGCTCTGATTGTAATACATATCAATGTTCATAATTTTCCAACAACATGGTGAAATACACTGTACCTAGCATTAACGGCGGCCATTTTTGAATATGGCGGCCAAACTATTGAACACAGAGCTATCAACTTTTGCCATGATGTTCAAATGGTTACAATAATAATGTGTACCAATTTTCATATTTTTTGAAGAAGAACGTGGAATACATTGTAGCTGGCATTCCCGGCGGCCATTTTCCAAGATGGCGGCGAAAGCTCTAGCTCTACAGCAGGGGACTTTTAGTATATTTTTTGTTGGGTCAAAAACAGAACATGTACCAATTTTCATCTTTATGTTCAAATGTTCTAGGTCAAACCCTAAAAGTCCTGGGCTATTATGAGAAAACACTTGCACCAATGTTTAGAAAATGGAAAGCTTGAAAAATTCCCTACTATGATCGATTTTGAGACATCCCTTAGACAGGAAGTATTGTTCAAACGCAAATATAAAATTGTATTCTGCGTGTGTCGGAAACCGTGGAGGAGAGACACACTATATCAATGTGATTGGTGTCACGAATGGTACCATTCGAAATGTCTATCTTCGATACCCATTGCTGCAAAAAAGTGCGATACAAAAGTAGGGTTTTGCGAATTTGTATGCCAAGTTAAACCGAAGGAACTAGAAGGACCCAGTGTTTCTAAGCGCAGTAAAATGCATTAAAATATTAATACTTTAGAAATAAGGAGGTTATATTCTATTTAAATTAGGCTTTTCAAGACAAACTGTTGGTTTTTAAATATTTTCTTTCAAATATTGCAAATAAATCCACCAAAACCATCAAAAATAATCTTTGCACTACCAATCTGACAACTCTTTTTCAAGTTAAAGTGGTACTTATAAATTAATAAATAAATAAAACCTTCATTTTAAAAGACATTACTTTACATTTTTCCTACATGATGAGTTCGTTCATTTTATTGAAGTTCCCACATACACACACGCAAATATTACGAAAATATTTTCGTGACTTGTTTTATATTTTAGTTTCCTTGAACGATTTCATGAATATTTAACGAGAAGTTGTCCAACTACTAATGCGTAATAAAATTCGTCATTGGGCGAGTATCTGCCCATACTCAAAAAATGGTCATCATTTATTTGCTTAAGTTTATCTGAGTTTAGATGTAGAGAAAATAATGTGGTCTGTGGCACTTACCTTGGTGATTCAGGTAAAATACACGAAGCAAACCAAAACGTTGTCCACATGAAAAAATTGTCATCGGGGCAACTCGTTTTATTGTTCGCGACATCGCGACGACTCGTTTAATTGTTCCCGACATCGCGACGACTCGTTTAATTGTTCGGGACATCGCGACGACTCGTTTAATTGTTCCCGACATCGCGACGACTCGTTTAATTGTTCCCGACATCGCGACGACTCGTTTAATTGTTCCCGACATCGCGACGACTCGTTTAATTGTTCCCGACATCGCGACGACTAGTTTAATTGTTCCGACATCGCGACGACTCGTTTAATTGTTCCCGACATCGCGACGACTAGTTTAATTGTTCCGACATCGCGACGACTCGTTTAATTGTTCCCGACATCGCGACGACTCGTTTAATTGTTCCCGACATCTCGACGACACCTACGATTTCGCAAAACTTAAATAATTTTTATACATATGGGATGAAGATTTTTGAACGACGGACATCACCTAAGCAGAAAAAATTGGGCCTAAATATCAGCCTTAAGAACGTTGGCTATTTAGGCCCAAAATTTTATCTACCCAATTTTGGGGCCTAAATAACAACGGCCGCGCGGCGAAGGCTATTTAGGCCCAAATAGTCGTCGCCGCGCGGCCGTTGCTATTTACGCCCAAAATTGTATGGCTAACATTTTGGGCCTAAATAGCTGTCTGCATTATAGAGGCTATTTAAGTCCAAAATTTGGGCCTTAATAGTAAGACGTTGGAGACCGGCTATTTAGGCCCAAATTTTGGGCTTAAGCTGTTCATTGTTCCTAGTAAGCTATTTTAGCCCAATTTTGGGCATATGTAGTTCAATACCTCAGATGTACAAATTTTGGGCGAAAATAGTACTGATAAAGTAATAGGCTATTTAGGCCCAAAATTTGGGCTTAAATAGTTCACCAAACCACATACACTATTTAAGCCCAAAATTTGGGCTAAAATAGTGTCCCCGGCTATTTAAGCCCCAAAATTGGGCCTAAATAGAAGCAGCCTTGTTTTTATTATTTCATAGACCATGCGTCGTCGGAAGTCTGGCATGTTGCTCTGCAAAATAAAATATGTTAATAACTTAATATTTAAATGTAGTAAATAAAACTTTAATATTTACTTGTGTAAAAGTTATTTTAGCTCTCTCTTTTATTCTAATTTCAGTTGAAACTTTATTAGCCATACATGGTATATTTTGAGATGGAATGGCGTTACATTTCAGCCGTCTTCTAACGCTAGTTCCATCTAGAAATGTTTTTCCGATTATTTAATTTTAAAACAAGTAATTAATATCATTATGAACTCACCAATTCTTTGCAAAAAGTCATCTTCTTTAAAATGGGAGCTACAAATCTGAGCCCACTTGCTAGGCCTTTTCCCCGACTTTATCTTAGTAAACCACAGATTAAGAAATTTCTTACATCTGGGAAATGAGTGACTTTTTTTGTTCATTATTATCTTGACTTTTAGTAATTTTGAGGGCAGTATTACTACAAAATGGAACGGCCCAATAGCCCTTTTCGCATGTCGGAAGGTAAAAGTGGGGGAAAATGCGAGGCGCATGCGTGTTAGTAACAACGTGGATAAAATAGCAGACTACGGTCTTAGCTTCCGTGTATTCCTCATTATTTTAGAGGCATCAACTTTGCCATTAAATCTGATCATTTTCAATACATTTTCTTGATTTTTTTTCTTAGAAATTTGGAAAAAAAAGTGTAATAAAATTCATTTAAGCCAGTGGTTTTTCAGTTAGTTCAATTATGTAGCATTGTTCCAAAATTCTTTTTCATATGATTATTAAGCCTTTGCACTATGCCTGGATGCTGTGTTCAATTGTGTTGTGGTAGTCGTATAAAGTCGTATAAAGTAAAGAGGGATGGTAAAATAGTGGAAATTAAATTTCACAGAATAGTTTGTGAAAAGTAGAACGAGTTATAAATTGAAAATGTTGGAACTACAAAGACGGGGTTATGTAACATGCATTTCGTTAGTGGGTATCGGATCCTGGTCGGGAATCGGCGGCCCTCGCGGGGAAAGCTCTCTTTTTTGAGGGGTTGCTCTCGTGGTTTTGCCCGGCCCTGCTTGGATACCGACATTATTTATGAAGCTGACACTAAGCCTTGGTTATTAAGGGAATAATTTTCGATATTTTCTTTTTTAAAGCTTCAATGTGCATGTGTTTTCTCCAGCAGGATTTAAATATAATTCCCATCTTTTTACAAACTTCTTTAAGTTCCAATATTTTTAGTTTATCATAGTTTAGATTCAAATTTACTCCGTTATCCACAATCCCAACTATTTCTCCGTAGGCCGATGGCGTCGTCTGCTATTTTATCCACGACGCACGACAAGCGCATGCGTGCATAAAATTACGTAAAGGGCTATTTCTCCCGCCTCTAGCAAGCCGCCATCAGAGAGAATTCCCTCTGCCGCCATATTTGGTTTGTTTACAAGTTTGATCACCACTATACGCAGGAAAACCAAGCTGCAGGGGTAGCGACTGCGGCGCCTCCTTTTCCCGTTTCGCTAGCGATATATTCGCTAGCGAAAACTACGAAGACGCCACGTATCCACACTGCGTGGTACTATATAGTGTTGATCAGAAAAATAATGAATCGGCCGGGTTTCCCGGGTAGACTCGAATTCCCCAAGCCTTGCCGGCTTTCCGCGTTTTTAGTGTTAATGCCAAGAAAGAAACGATGGAATCTCAAATAGGTATGACATAATTTAATTACTATGAATTAAGTTATATAGTGCTTTAATTCTTATTTTTCATAATAGTGAATCTCACCATGTTTGAAATTTTAAAGTATATTGGAGACAAACCACGGGCATTAGAAGAAGGGGAGAGAATGTTCAGGGAGAGCCAGAAAGGGTCCCTAAAATTTTTATTTCCAACGAAAAAGACGGTGTAATTTTAATCGAAGGATTTGTGATCCAGTCCAGTGCACCGAGTGGAGAATCACATTCCTTAAAGATACAATTTGAAGTACACGATGGGAAACATGCCATTAAGAATGTGCACTGTTCATGTAAAAGCGGGTAAAATATTTTATTACTAATCTAATTATTTCTGAATCTGAACTATAACGTATGATATTTTCATAGAAACTCCGGATTTTGTAAACATGCTGTCGCATTGAATATTTAACTTAAAACATTGGGGAGCGAGCGAAGCGAGCTCCTCGATTTTTGTGTCTGGTCAAACGTGATCTCGCTAAAACGGCGTTTAAAACGTCACCTCCTCAGAAAAATAATCAAAAATTTTGGATTGTTTTTGAACTTTCGTAGTGTTTTTTAACCAACATATCTAAAATATAGGTGTTATAGGATAAATTTACGAATTTTAGGTTTTTATAGAACCATCTCGGAATTATAGGTACTCTAGAAGCCCTGAAATAACTATTTTCGAGTCTATATTATCGACCCATCTTCAAAAATGGTCACTGAAATATTACTATCCTAAAAATCTGGAAAAAAGAGAAGGAAAGCCATATTACTCGGATTTTGGTTAGGAAAAACCGTTTTATATGGGGTATATGCATTCTAGTGTCGTTAAGGATTAGGAAGGCACATTTTTAGCATTTCGTTCATATTTCTCGTCATCCTGAAGATTTTTTATTACGGCTAATACCTTGACAATGACCACACATTGCCCAGCAAGCTAATCCAGATCGTCTACATTCACAGTTCTTTATACAAGATGTTCTGCAGACTGCAGGTACAAATACTGAGTTGTATAAGTTCATCTGATGCCGGAAGGAGAATGGTGTGAATGGGTCTTCGACTTTCGCGATCGCGAACCAATCCCCACTGTTCGGGATTAAATCGTTTCCTAGCTATTCTTGGACTTGAAGATTAGCTCGGAAAAAATGTAGTTTTGCGTCGTCGGTTGTTGGATGAAGCTTAGTGAGATCAAATGAGGACTTGACAGTATGTGTGTACAATATCTACATAGTTGAAGCGTGACGTGTCAATTATCGCCTAAAAAAAGCGAAAAGGAATCTCTCTTCGGCAGCAGCTATGGCTTCCTTAGATGCAATATGGTCATTAAAAAGCGCAACAAATTTGTAAGATGTTGATTATCTGTCATTACTTTAAACCACACCTTATCATAACCACACCCAATTACAGCACGTAAATGAAAGAAGTGTTCTCTTAACCTTTTTAATTCAAAGGACTTGTCGTGGCGGACGGGGCCCGAGTTCGGTGTGATGGTTCGGGAGTTCCTTGGTTTCGCCCCCACCCAGGTGTTGCCATGGCTCGCCCCCGCTATTGGCAACCCTCTAGGGGTCGCGGATACACTATTTGTTTGGGCCGTATGGCACTGTTGTGTTTCTTGAGAACTTCCCCGTCCCCTAAAGTCTTCTGCTGCTTTAATCCTTCCCTGTCACCGACCACCTCCTGACTGGGCTCGCCGCTGACGGTGTCCAGCTTCTGTCACCTGCTCAAGTGGCGTTTATCGGTCCCACTGGCCGATATCGTGTGCCATGACGGCGGTTCCACAGGTTCAATTTGGAATATGATGGGTAGGGGCGCTGATAAGGCCCCCAGCTATGTGTAGCGCCTAATCAAGGGTTGTGACATGCAATTATTATGAAAAATCTTCAGGATGACGATGAATATGTATGAAATGCTAGAGATCTGTCTAAATTCTAATCTTAAACAACAGTAGAATGTATAAACCCCATATTAAATCATATTCTCTAATCAACATGTTGAGAATAACAGCTTAGAATAACTTTTCTTTCTTTCAGAATTTAGGGCTATGATTTTCATGTGGCCATTTTTAAAGATGGTTTCAATAATTTCAACTTCGAGATGGCCATTTTCTGTTGTTTATTACGTTAATGAAAATCATCTATTCAAAAAAGGAATTTCAAAAAGATTTAAATATTTGAAATATATTTAGCATTTCCAGCAGTCATTTTCAAAGATGGCGCCCAAACTATCAGTAGCACGTCTTCAATATTCAAGTATGATGCTTAGACGGTCTTCAACATAATTATTACCAATGTTCATAATTTTTGAACCATATACTGTATCTATATGACATTGATGGCGGCCATTTTCCAACATGGCGGCCAAACTATCTGATTAATGGCTTCAATATTTCACTATGAGGTTCACAAAGCTCTGATTGTAATACATATCAATGTTCATAATTTTCCAACAACATGGTGAAATACACTGTACCTAGCATTAACGGCGGCCATTTTTGAATATGGCGGCCAAACTATTGAACACAGAGCTATCAACTTTTGCCATGATGTTCAAATGGTTACAATAATAATGTGTACCAATTTTCATATTTTTTGAAGAAGAACGTGGAATACATTGTAGCTGGCATTCCCGGCGGCCATTTTCCAAGATGGCGGCGAAAGCTCTAGCTCTACAGCAGGGGACTTTTAGTATATTTTTTGTTGGGTCAAAAACAGAACATGTACCAATTTTCATCTTTATGTTCAAATGTTCTAGGTCAAACCCTAAAAGTCCTGGGCTATTATGAGAAAACACTTGCACCAATGTTTAGAAAATGGAAAGCTTGAAAAATTCCCTACTATGATCGATTTTGAGACATCCCTTAGACAGGAAGTATTGTTCAAACGCAAATATAAAATTGTATTCTGCGTGTGTCGGAAACCGTGGAGGAGAGACACACTATATCAATGTGATTGGTGTCACGAATGGTACCATTCGAAATGTCTATCTTCGATACCCATTGCTGCAAAAAAGTGCGATACAAAAGTAGGGTTTTGCGAATTTGTATGCCAAGTTAAACCGAAGGAACTAGAAGGACCCAGTGTTTCTAAGCGCAGTAAAATGCATTAAAATATTAATACTTTAGAAATAAGGAGGTTATATTCTATTTAAATTAGGCTTTTCAAGACAAACTGTTGGTTTTTAAATATTTTCTTTCAAATATTGCAAATAAATCCACCAAAACCATCAAAAATAATCTTTGCACTACCAATCTGACAACTCTTTTTCAAGTTAAAGTGGTACTTATAAATTAATAAATAAATAAAACCTTCATTTTAAAAGACATTACTTTACATTTTTCCTACATGATGAGTTCGTTCATTTTATTGAAGTTCCCACATACACACACGCAAATATTACGAAAATATTTTCGTGACTTGTTTTATATTTTAGTTTCCTTGAACGATTTCATGAATATTTAACGAGAAGTTGTCCAACTACTAATGCGTAATAAAATTCGTCATTGGGCGAGTATCTGCCCATACTCAAAAAATGGTCATCATTTATTTGCTTAAGTTTATCTGAGTTTAGATGTAGAGAAAATAATGTGGTCTGTGGCACTTACCTTGGTGATTCAGGTAAAATACACGAAGCAAACCAAAACGTTGTCCACATGAAAAAATTGTCATCGGGGCAACTCGTTTTATTGTTCGCGACATCGCGACGACTCGTTTAATTGTTCCCGACATCGCGACGACTCGTTTAATTGTTCGGGACATCGCGACGACTCGTTTAATTGTTCCCGACATCGCGACGACTCGATTAATTGTTCCCGACATCGCGACGACTCGTTTAATTGTTCCCGACATCGCGACGACTCGTTTAATTGTTCCCGACATCGCGACGACTAGTTTAATTGTTCCGACATCGCGACGACTCGTTTAATTGTTCCCGACATCGCGACGACTCGTTTAATTGTTCCCGACATCTCGACGACACCTACGATTTCGCAAAACTTAAATAATTTTTATACATATGGGATGAAGATTTTTGAACGACGGACATCACCTAAGCAGAAAAAATTGGGCCTAAATATCAGCCTTAAGAACGTTGGCTATTTAGGCCCAAAATTTTATCTACCCAATTTTGGGGCCTAAATAACAACGGCCGCGCGGCGAAGGCTATTTAGGCCCAAATAGTCGTCGCCGCGCGGCCGTTGCTATTTACGCCCAAAATTGTATGGCTAACATTTTGGGCCTAAATAGCTGTCTGCATTATAGAGGCTATTTAAGTCCAAAATTTGGGCCTTAATAGTAAGACGTTGGAGACCGGCTATTTAGGCCCAAATTTTGGGCTTAAGCTGTTCATTGTTCCTAGTAAGCTATTTTAGCCCAATTTTGGGCATATGTAGTTCAATACCTCAGATGTACAAATTTTGGGCGAAAATAGTACTGATAAAGTAATAGGCTATTTAGGCCCAAAATTTGGGCTTAAATAGTTCACCAAACCACATACACTATTTAAGCCCAAAATTTGGGCTAAAATAGTGTCCCCGGCTATTTAAGCCCCAAAATTGGGCCTAAATAGAAGCAGCCTTGTTTTTATTATTTCATAGACCATGCGTCGTCGGAAGTCTGGCATGTTGCTCTGCAAAATAAAATATGTTAATAACTTAATATTTAAATGTAGTAAATAAAACTTTAATATTTACTTGTGTAAAAGTTATTTTAGCTCTCTCTTTTATTCTAATTTCAGTTGAAACTTTATTAGCCATACATGGTATATTTTGAGATGGAATGGCGTTACATTTCAGCCGTCTTCTAACGCTAGTTCCATCTAGAAATGTTTTTCCGATTATTTAATTTTAAAACAAGTAATTAATATCATTATGAACTCACCAATTCTTTGCAAAAAGTCATCTTCTTTAAAATGGGAGCTACAAATCTGAGCCCACTTGCTAGGCCTTTTCCCCGACTTTATCTTAGTAAACCACAGATTAAGAAATTTCTTACATCTGGGAAATGAGTGACTTTTTTTGTTCATTATTATCTTGACTTTTAGTAATTTTGAGGGCAGTATTACTACAAAATGGAACGGCCCAATAGCCCTTTTCGCATGTCGGAAGGTAAAAGTGGGGGAAAATGCGAGGCGCATGCGTGTTAGTAACAACGTGGATAAAATAGCAGACTACGGTCTTAGCTTCCGTGTATTCCTCATTATTTTAGAGGCATCAACTTTGCCATTAAATCTGATCATTTTCAATACATTTTCTTGATTTTTTTTCTTAGAAATTTGGAAAAAAAAGTGTAATAAAATTCATTTAAGCCAGTGGTTTTTCAGTTAGTTCAATTATGTAGCATTGTTCCAAAATTCTTTTTCATATGATTATTAAGCCTTTGCACTATGCCTGGATGCTGTGTTCAATTGTGTTGTGGTAGTCGTATAAAGTCGTATAAAGTAAAGAGGGATGGTAAAATAGTGGAAATTAAATTTCACAGAATATGTTGTGAAAAGTAGAACGAGTTATAAATTGAAAATGTTGGAACTACAAAGACGGGGTTATGTAACATGCATTTCGTTAGTGGGTATCGGATCCTGGTCGGGAATCGGCGGCCCTCGCGGGGAAAGCTCTCTTTTTTGAGGGGTTGCTCTCGTGGTTTTGCCCGGCCCTGCTTGGATACCGACATTATTTATGAAGCTGACACTAAGCCTTGGTTATTAAGGGAATAATTTTCGATATTTTCTTTTTTAAAGCTTCAATGTGCATGTGTTTTCTCCAGCAGGATTTAAATATAATTCCCATATTTTTACAAACTTCTTTAAGTTCCAATATTTTTAGTTTATCATAGTTTAGATTCAAATTTACTCCGTTATCCACAATCCCAACTATTTCTCCGTAGGCCGATGGCGTCGTCTGCTATTTTATCCACGACGCACGACAAGCGCATGCGTGCATAAAATTACGTAAAGGGCTATTTCTCCCGCCTCTAGCAAGCCGCCATCAGAGAGAATTCCCTCTGCCGCCATATTTGGTTTGTTTACAAGTTTGATCACCACTATACGCAGGAAAACCAAGCTGCAGGGGTAGCGACTGCGGCGCCTCCTTTTCCCGTTTCGCTAGCGATATATTCGCTAGCGAAAACTACGAAGACGCCACGTATCCACACTGCGTGGTACTATATAGTGTTGATCAGAAAAATAATGAATCGGCCGGGTTTCCCGGGTAGACTCGAATTCCCCAAGCCTTGCCGGCTTTCCGCGTTTTTAGTGTTAATGCCAAGAAAGAAACGATGGAATCTCAAATAGGTATGACATAATTTAATTACTATGAATTAAGTTATATAGTGCTTTAATTCTTATTTTTCATAATAGTGAATCTCACCATGTTTGAAATTTTAAAGTATATTGGAGACAAACCACGGGCATTAGAAGAAGGGGAGAGAATGTTCAGGGAGAGCCAGAAAGGGTCCCTAAAATTTTTATTTCCAACGAAAAAGACGGTGTAATTTTAATCGAAGGATTTGTGATCCAGTCCAGTGCACCGAGTGGAGAATCACATTCCTTAAAGATACAATTTGAAGTACACGATGGGAAACATGCCATTAAGAATGTGCACTGTTCATGTAAAAGCGGGTAAAATATTTTATTACTAATCTAATTATTTCTGAATCTGAACTATAACGTATGATATTTTCATAGAAACTCCGGATTTTGTAAACATGCTGTCGCGGGCTTATTTTACATAAATCGCTATGGAGAGTTAGACCAATTGGCTAATGATGTCTCCTGCACTTCAAAGCCTCAAAAATGTGGGAAAATGAAGGCAAATGTGCAATCTCACTATCACGCAAAGAAAACTAAAGATTTAGATTGTGTAAGAAAAGTCGTGAAACCAGTATTTTGTATTAGTAGTTTGGAAAATTGTGAGAGTAGAATTATATCTAGTCTGCCTTATGAGCCAATGTGTGCCAGGCATTTACCCCCTAATTTAAAAGAATTGGTTAATTGGAACGAGAAACCAAAAAAACCCTTTGAAGATACAAGTGCCGTGTCTAGTATTACGACTGTGGAGGCAAATGATGAAGTTATTTACAACCCATGTAAACGTCGACAAGTTGATCACTCTGATTCTGCTCAGTCAGATACACAAATTTCTATCGATAACCATTTGGGAGAAACCCTCAATGTTCCAGTCCACTACGAGAACAATTTTACTAGTAATATGTCAACGGAAGAAACCCAATTCTTCAAAGAATTTGTTCAAGTTGATTTAGAAAAAGGAAAAACGCTTGATCAATTAGACCAAAAATCAGATGAGTGGAAACAGGCAAGGAAAGTGAGATTAACTGGGACAACTTTTAAAAAAATTGTGTCATCAAGAAACAAAGAAACCACCGCTTCCAAGCTTCTCGAAAATCATATGTCGGGTAAAGAACTTAATGTACCGTCTATAGTCTGTGGAAACAAAATGGAGAAAGTTGCCCGAGCCAAATTTTCGTGGCTGAAGAAAGTCCAAGTAGAAGAATATGGCCTGATAATTAACCTTCGAAACCCATTTCTAGCTTTTAGTCCAGATGGAATATACTTGGAAAATGGAGAGATGAAACTTCTTGAGATCAAGTGTCCTTTTGTAGCAAAGAAAATATCAATTGAAGAAGCTGTCGCACAAAACAAACTCGACTTTTTGAAAGTTGGACAAGAAGGAATTTATCTACCATCTAACGATTATAGAGGTTATTACGCACAAATCCAACTTGGCCTGTATGTTTTAAACCTAAAAACATGCTCATTTTTCGTACATTCTCCCAAAGTATATCTTTAATTGATGTTAAGAGGGACGAAGATTATTTAAAAGAAAACAGTCAAATTGTGCAATTTTTATTTCAAGGTATATTTAAGATGATGATGTTTCGTTCGTTATTTTTAAACAGTACTTTGCGAAGAGAATCCTATTTCTAGCCACATCGTATATACGATGGCCTATTAGTTTGACATAGTGTGTAGAAGAAGAAGATGATCATGTTTCGTTCGTTATTTTTAAATAGTACTTCGTAAAACTACTTCTAGGTGGCGCTGGCTCCATAATTTATTTTGAACGATTTTTAAATTCGAACCCAGGACCTACGGCATGCCAGCCTGATACTATACGGCTTCCTCTACAGTCGCTTGTTGAAAGAGGGTTTCAGAGATAGTAGGAGTGAGAAAGAATGTATGTAGGAGCTGTGCTTAGTGACTCGTGAGTTACAAGAGAGAGAGGAATGAGGGGGATTTAGAACAGGTCTGAGCGGACGAGAATTCTAGCAGCGAGCTTTGGCAAGTTTTTTGTTTCTTCTTAGCTACAAAGTATCGATGGTACTAATAGTTTTACCCGAAGCGTAGTGGTAGTAGTAGTATTAGTAATTAAATTAGTAACGGGCGTTGGCGATATGTGATTCACTTTGTCAAGCAGCCATTGAAAAATTATTCCCCTGGCCGGTATATTAGGGTGATATTTCACTAGAAGTATATTTATTGTAGTAGGGGTAGCAAGAGTACGTAAACGATGTGGCTTAATTATGGGCTATGCCCATCTTGTTTGTCTTAAAAATGCTCCCAAGTAGTTAAAGGAATAGCGACGTGGTTTAAAAATTATCTCAAATCTAAAGAAAACCTTACTTTTTTGAGAGTTTCAACTCTTCTGATTTCAAAAATATGCTTGATAAATATCTAAATATGAGGGAAAACACAAAAAACACTTCGAAAACTTGAAATTTTGGGGGGTAAAAGCATATTTGCGGAGAAGATTTTTGGCGGATTTTTCTCCTTGATACGTCACTCACGGCATCTCGCGGGAAAGCCAAGCGCGAGCGCCCGAGACTGCCGAGTCTACTAATGCGACGCGAATCTGAATAGAATATTCTTAACGCGGCGCTGAGACACTAACAGGCGACATCTAGAGTGAAAATTGCTCCTTACTACGTTATGAAACGAAACAAAATTTTAACTAGGCCATTTGCTTTGATTGCAATTTTATAAATTGCTACGAAACCAAATAAAGAAGTAAATATAATATAATAAACTAGAATTTTCAAGGTTTTTTTCGCAATTTAAGTTTGTGGATGTAGAAAATTATGTCACTAACACTATAAGGTCCTGTTTAGCGGACAGAGCCATGTATGTGCCAGAAATTTTAGTCGAGAGCCGCAACAAGACGCATTGTTATAAATTATGAAAGGGAAAAGTTGTAACGTTCGTGATGCTTTCATACTTTATGAAAGCTCGACACTCAAGAAGGGGCCCTAATTGTCGAACTGCGGGCGGGCCCAACAAACGTCGTTGCGCCACTGGTGTTAAAAACATTCGCAGCCATAGATATCGGCAAAAGAAAAGAATCTCCAAAATGGAAAAAGAACTTCAATAAAATAGCATCACTCTTAATTCCGAACAAAGCCATGAAATGTTTAAAGTTTTAAAAGAGATGGATGAAGTAAAAAAGCGTAATCCCTTACTAGCCCAAGCTTTTCGGACCAGCTGGAAAACTGATTGTAAAAACGCCAAACTATCAGACTTTTTAAAAGATCAAGCTAAAATCCTAGGGACAAGCACCGTTAATCGCTTCAGTCCACTAACATATCGTCTGGCACTAAGCCTGTATTCTAGATTACCTGCATCGTACAAAACATTACAAGGTCTCAGAATTTTCAATCTTCCAAGCGTGGAGATCGTTAAGAAGAGATTTCAAAAGATTAAGTCTGATCCGGGTATTGACATTGAACATTTAAAAAAAGAGAGTGACAGATTTAAAGGAACGTTTAGCCCGGTAGAAAAGTCGCCTCCAGAAGACGGATTTTTGGTAATAGACGAGGTCGGAACAATAGTTTTCCAGCTCTAAAGAGCGGCAAAACTAAAAATATATTAGTTCCTACCTATTTGTACCCTATAAAGAAAAAAAATATTAATTCCTACCTACTTTGTTTCCCATAAAGATGGGCCCGAGGCATGCGCTAAGCCAAACCCATCTGACCTTTATACTTTTAATAATAAAAAAAAACGCGGTAACTGAGCTCGACAGGTATAATAAACTCGCATTAAAGTTAAAACATACGATGAATACTAGTACACAATGCGATTTCACATACACAGATACAAGGGACAAGAAAATGGAGGCGGTGTTGTTTTCGGGAAAGGTTAAAAGTACCCAAACTAAGCTGGGAGGTGAAAGTAAGTCCACATCAACAGATAATTTGAGCCTTGGCGATTCTGGTATAAAGTCAGGTATAAATTGGTCAAAGCCTGTGTCGGTTGGAGAAGAATTAAGCTTAGCACTGTAGCGAAATATTAGACAAAAATTTAGGCATAGCAAAATGTATTTTTTAATTGTGTTAAAGACTATTGTGTAAAAAATAAGAATGAGAATAAGAAATTTAAAAAAAAGTAGACTATTGATAAGAAGTTTTTTTTATTATAGTTAACATTTTAGATCTAAGCGGGGAATGCTTATCAGTTGTACCGAATTTGTTAACCGAGACAGTCACTGTATTTACAGTAGCATTACAAATAAATTGTTGATTTTTATCTGTTAATAATGGTTTTTCCGCTTGTGTTCATTTCAATAAATAGATTTCAGTTGTTAAACTTTCTAAGTGTTAGATTAGAAAAAATAACATGGTGCCGAAAACGCGGGATAGGATTAGAAATTAATTTAGAAATTAAAGGGAGAAACGGAGCGAAAAAGTAGAAACGGTTAATAGAAGTTATTAAGCGTGTGTTTGAAAAACTTTGTGAACCCTCTACTAAATCTGAGACCGGATGTTATTTGTATTTGGAAACTTTATAAATTTTCTACGAAATCTGTGACTGTACGAAGGAATTTCGTGAAATTCGCGTTCGGGGGCTCGAAAATTAAACTGTATATCCCAAACAATCCGAACTGAAATGGATCCGCATAAACGAAACGTCGGTAAAAGAGGCCACGCGAGAGGTTCGTTAACGCGTCTAGAAAATGAAATAAATCAAGCCTTGGGAGCCACGTCTTTAGCTGTAAACAACGCTATATTGACTAAATACGTTCTTCAGTTAGACAATATAGAATCAAACATTAGTGCTTTAAACGAGAAAGTGCAAGACGGACTGACTACGGACGCGGAATTGGACAAGGACTTGATGTATTGTGAAACAATTCAAAATAAAATCATCGATTTAAAGTCAAGGTGCATCGACGCTCAACAGAAGCTGCAAGTGACAAACCAGAGGTCATCAGCATCAAGTACAACGCAGATATAGTCCGTGAGCCAGGCGCCAAAAAATTACTTTTGAGTATCAACTCGGGGGACCAGAAATATTTATGTTTTCTAGTTAGGGGGTCACGTGGGGATGGTGAAAACGCGTGATAGCAATCTCGGTCGCCCAGCTATACAAGATGGCGGCCGATCCAATATGACGTCGCGCGTCTTTCTTTAAACGCCTATTACGTTTGACCTATTGATCCGATTACAATGACACTAATTTTATTCGATAGATTATATATATGGCTAAATATTTTGCCCTGTGAGTTATTTTTGTAAAACCAGCGATTTGCCGTCAAATTTAAAAAAATACATTTTACATCATTATTTTAATCTATTTCTGCAACGCGACGTGCTTAATATTCACTATTAATTTTTGTCTGGAGTACGGTGCAATACAATGGTCTTCTAGCTTTCACGTGATTTAAATTTTGA
Organism: Phalangium opilio; assembly: GCF_054372755.1. Classification (NCBI taxonomy): domain Eukaryota; kingdom Metazoa; phylum Arthropoda; class Arachnida; order Opiliones; family Phalangiidae; genus Phalangium; species Phalangium opilio. The sequence continues at coordinate 813,138 of NW_028324185.1, forward strand.
ACGATTATGAAATATACATTACAATTTATAAGCTCTTTTTTGAAGTTAAAAGGGAAGTGCCGTCACTCGCGTTATTGGAGCTTTTTCAAGTTTGTCTTAGTTCAATGTTTTACTTTGAATTTAGCTTTGGTTTAGAGTATCTTATACATACAATAAAGTTTTATCCAATAGCTTGGGCTAAAGTTCTCAGTACGCAGGGGTTATCATGGTTCCGAGTAGAGATGTGAGTCGGTAATTTACCGTCCGTAAATTACCGATAATTTACCAAATACCGCGTAAATTACCGATTTATATCTTACCGTAATTTTAAAACGGTAATTTACCGGAAAATTACGAAAATTACCGCGGTAATAAGGCAGTGAAAGTATAAAATACCATAAATTACGGTAATTTTTTTTATTCCAAAATTTTAATCGGTAATTTACCGGTACTTTTTCGGTAATTTACCCGGTAAACTACCATTTTTAAAATTTACGGTAATTTCACATCTCTAGTTCCGAGTAATAAAAGTAATAAAATTGACCCCCTCATCATCCATTTACGGGTTAGTGTTAAATTCTATAGGGAGGTTTCGAAGCTTAAAGTGAGTATAAAGACCAAAATTTAGGGTGGATCACCAAATTACCACATTTTAACAACAGGTTTATTAAATAGGGTAAATTGGCGCTAGTTACGTTTTTGGCCCCAAAATTTGAATTGCCTTATACTCCCTTCAATATCACATCACTCTCTTGGAGTCAAACCAAGAAGAAGCAGACACAAGATTAATTTTTCACGCAAAACACGCAGAGAAGAACTACCCGACCATTATAATAGCATCAGACGACACTGACGTCCTCATTTTATGCCTAGCGTTCAGTACCAAAATTTCAAGTAACATTTATGTTAGGAGAGGCACGAAGGATTAAGTAAGAATCGTTGACGTAGGAAAAGTTGCTGCAACTTTAGGATCAGATACGTGCGACGCACTTATAGAGCTTCTTAGCTGGACTGGTTGTGACAAATTGAGCGCCCTCTCAGGTCAAGGAAAGCTCAAAGCGTTCAAGTGCATATCTCAAGATGTAAGTATCAGGCAAGCCGTATCGGATCTAGGTTTAAAGTGGGAGCTTACTGAAATGCACATGGCCTCACTTTGAAGCGTTAACTTACCTAATTTACTGCTCAAAAACCAAGTTCGTTCATGTTAACGCTTTACGATATCAAATGTTCCGCGCCAAAAATGGAAACATTGAATCAGGACAAATACCTCCTTGCAAAGACACCCTTCACCAGCACACGTTACGCGCTAATTATCAAGTTGCAATTTGGCAGTGAAGTTTAATTGGCTCTCCCGATATACCAGACCCGGCTGCAGGCCATGGATGGAAACTTAACGACAAGGGACAACTAGAAATAAATTGTATGGTTATCCTCCAAGCTCCGGAAGCTGTATTAAATTTAATGGCTTGCAACTGCACTAGAAATTGTTGTCCTCTAGACTGCGCTTGCATTTTAAACAAGCTGAAATGCACAGCCGCATGCAAACTTCAAGAATGCTCTAATATGGAGATAAAAGAACCTTTGTACACTCTACCTAATGAAGACTCTGATGAAAGCGATGACGATTAATTTTTATTTTGCACATATGTATAGAGAATAAAGTGACTTAAAAGTTTTTAATTTATCTGCACCAGAAGTGAGATGAGACTCGAAGTGAAGGGCTCTAGTATTGGTAATAGATCCTGGCACTAGTGAACAAATTTGAGGATTTTATGTCGCTTCCCACGCGCCTACACTACTGAGAAAAAATTGGTCGAGTTCGAAAAACATTTCCTACCCCCTTCCCCTCAAACTAAAGCGGCCGAACACGGACGCGGCTCCTTGAATCTAGTTCGGCCGTCTACCACCGCGAGCGTCTCACGTTTTGGAGGGGAAATTCAGAAACCGCTATAGAGGGCCAACCGTTGGTGTGTTATCAAGAACATTCACTCTTGCCGAGTGAAGAATTTATTTAGCTCAGTACTTCTGGTCTGATCTCACTTCTGTCTGCACGTATATGAACCTAATCAGTACGAAATAGAATTCCATTTCAATGCAACAACTGATTACTAATTGAAGTATGTTTGAGACCTCCCATGTTGAATTATAGGTTATTTTGTTGATTTCTGAAGAATTTGTGGAAAAAACAATTTACCTCTATATTAAATTGCAGATAAGTTGTTACGTATCTTTAATAACCGTTTAAAATTTAGATCATATGAAAGCTAGAAAACCATTTTAACACACCGTACTCCAGAAAAAAATTAATAGTGAATATTAAGGACGCCGCGTTGCAGAAATCGATTAAAATAATAATGTAAAATGTGGTTTTTTAAATTTGATGGCAAACCGCTGGTTTTACAAAAATAACTCACAAGACAAAATATTTAGCAATATATATAATCTATCGAATAAAATTAGGTTCATTGTAATCGGATCAATAGGTCAAACGTAATAGCCGTTTAAAGAAAGGCTTGCGACGCCATCTTGGATCGGCCGCCATCTTGTATAGCTAGGCGACCGAGATTGCTATCACGCGTTTTCACCATCCCCACGTGACCCCCTAACTAAAAATCATAAACATTTCTGGTCCCCTGATTGATACTCGAATTTCCTCTGTCTCATGGACTATTACTCCTTCTGGTAACATTAAAAATGAGCGCTGATTAGACCATCAAAGAAGCTAGAAATGAAGCGAGAGTTGGCACCATATCGGGCACAACGCCTACGTTCTGTTATGTCTATTTGTATTTGCAGTTTAAACCCAATAATCTCACTTTAACATCGAATATGTCTATGATATCGAACATTCCAAATTCTCGATTGATTGGACCTCCGCTCAGTATTTTCGCTTCACCCATCAAGTATGGACCTTCTACATTAAAGAACTTCAAATCTGCTGGATCTTCCAAAATGTACATCGGTACAGCAATATCAGTGTCCTTCGCGAAAAGAAAATGTTAGTTTGGCAAATTTGAGCAGCTACATTATTCCAAACAATACGCAGGGTCTGTCTTAACAACATTTCAGACTCCAAAGCAATGCAATGGTATTAGAAAATAGAATTATAAAGTAAGGGGCAATCCCCTGAGCATTTGCCCATTGGACTCAATCTTTAAGGCGGTCCTGACAATACAGACATTTTCGTAAAGTGACTTGACGAATTCACGGTGTTTTCCATTCTCTTGTTTGGAAGTGAAAGATATACCTTCTTCATTCAAAACACGCAACTGAATTTCATAACCACTACGAGACAAGAAAAGTTGTGTTTATAACATATGGCGTTGTTTTATGTCGTGACGGTGATTTACTGGCCTAAGTTTTAAAAAGACTAATATGCAATTGGTTTGGGTGTACTTCATATGACCAGTTCCCTGTAGAGCAGTTCTCGAAATAGCAACCGCGATTCCAAAAAAACAGCGGAATTTTTCAAAACTGCTGTTTTAGAAATAGCGGCTGCTATTTTGGGAAATAGCAGTGTTTGTCTTAAATTTCGAGCTTGTCTTAACAATACAATTATATTCGTTGGTTTCAAATACTACGTTTGATCATTTAATCAGGAATATGACCTACTAACGGATCGTGTTTTTGAAGTACACTTAAATATTGTACTGTTCTTCAAGCTGTATCAGTTTACAATTTTCATACCAGGATAGAAAAATAATTCGGGAAAGGTTATTTTATTTCGGAAGTAGATAATTGTAAACGGTATTTTTTTGGAAAAGGCATATTATAATTCGAGAAAGCTTATTTTATTTCGAAAGTAGATAATTGTAAACAGGAATATTTTGGAAAAGGCATATTATAATTCTAGAAAGGTTTATTATTTCGGAAGTAGATAATTGTAAACAGTAATTTTAGGAAAAGGCATATTATAATTCGAGAAAGGTTATTTTATTTCAGAAGTACATAATTGTAAACAGTAATTTTTTGGAAAAGGCGTAACATTGCTATACCAATTCCAAATTATTACTAGCCTAAGTCTAACCAATCGAAAAAAAAACCTAACCTAACCTGACCTAATAATATTTAGTTGAAATAATCAACTTTAACCAAATTATCCATATCTGACCTAGTTCTTTTTGAGTTCATATAACCCAGCTGGGCCAGCTTACACCGTAATAAACAACTATAATTTTTCGCATATCTATTTTTCCGCTCTTTGGAGAACTGCTGTAACGGTACGCCGCGTTTACGAGAACCGCTGTATCGGTAATTGCTGTAACGGGTAAACTGCCATTTCAGGAACCGCTATTTAGAGAACTGTTGTTATGAAGACCGCTATTATGAAATCCGCTCATAAGGGAACTGCTTATATGAAGGCTTCCCATTGGTTTACCAACTAAAGACGATTTTCAAGTCCATTTTTAAGATTCTAGCGGATTGCGGGGATGAATATTTTTCACTCGTTATTGTTTTTTCTGTATTAAAATGTATACCAGTGATTTTCTACCAATGATCATAATTTCGTTTGAATCGTTTAATTCGTTAATGAGCCGAATAAACTAGTGTAAAAGCGTCTAAGCAGACGTTATTTCTACTGGGTTTTACAAACTTTTACAGTAACATATCTTTTGTCTTAAATACAAATTTTAAGCCCATTGCTATTGGTGCAAAGTGCATGGCCTATATTAAGGAAATACTGGCCTCCTTTTTAAGGCCTGTATAATTGGATTAAGAACATCTCCAAGTGGGCTACCAAGTTTCGCTTCATTCTCATCATCAACTGTTAGCAAAGCTAACTGTATCGTAGCAACAAATCTGGCAATTTTTGTGATATTCATGAGATTATCTGAAAAATAAAAAAGGGGTACCTAAGTCTCTTATTTTAGTTTGTACATTTCTTTTCACGCGAAAGCTAGAAAACTGACAAATTGACAATGTAAATCACTTTATGGGACAGCCATGCAGTAAATAATAAAGGTAGATTACCGAAAATACAATAGAACTACGGAGTGATATTAAACATTTTGTCATTGAACGATAATGGCGTCATAAACAGATCATCTTCTTCTTTGGAGGGTTATGCTCACACGAAATTATTTTACATTTTAATTTTTTAGATACGCGTTTAGCTCACCCTTTGCTTAAACGGATTTCTGAGCTGATAACAAGCTATTTAGTGTAATGCACGGGTATAGGCATTACATGAGATTTCATGGATAATTCAATCGTAAAGGAGACTGGTGGTAGAGAAAAAGTGACAGCTTTGATAGTTAAAAAATCGTGGCAAGAGGTTGGTTTTGAAGTTGAATTCAAAATTAAGAATTGTGAAACATATAAGAGTTTGCAGAAGTGTAAAATTATTTTTAAACTCATGCAGGGAATGATGAATTTCGCATAGTTTTCTAGTGCCGTATGAATATTCTATGTTGTCCCTGACCCGTGGCATTTTACCTAAAAGGGACATTATTTTACAGAAATTAGGTATTTTTATTCTGATTCCTTATATTGAAATTTGCCGCCTTGAATTTTTTCGGATTTTTTGAAGAACTATTAATTATTTAATTAATAATTGAAGTTTTGTACTCAAAATATGCATTTGAATTTTGGTAAAGCGACCTACCGGTAAATCAGCGCCCGCGATTTAGAACTAAGAAGAGGCAATCCCCATTCCCCATAGGTTTTCTCAGTCGAATTTCATTTACGTCGTCTGAATTAGGTTGCGAAACCTACATTCTACTTTTTTAAAATTAGAACTCGAAAGAAAGACGCGGGTTCGATCGTTTAAGGAATAGCGGACTAGTAACTTTAACAATTAACAGTTTTATAATTTTACGTTTAACTAAAACTCAAATTACTCTCATAATCTTATTATATTAAAATGTGACGTGTCATATATGGTTATAAATCTGAATGTGTAGTTATTAGCCTTTGGAATGGGAAGATCTGTGTACTTTGTGACCTTCGACATTTAAAAACTTAAAAACCCATCTTTCACAATTTAACAGAGTCAAGCTGCAACACAATTACTCAAACTTTAGGAGACGACGGGCCCCGGGGAGTCACTGGTGACAACTGACAAGGCCACTCTAAAAAATTCCTTAGTTCCCCATCTTAGCCAGTCTGGGAAATAAGGATGCTTTTTAATCTAGTCCTTGGGACCAGTGACCCGCCTAGTATCCGAGATAATAAACTGGTCTCAGGACTTGTCCTCGCCTTTGTTCTCCTTTAGATTTGATATTAATAAACTAGTCCCGAGGACCAGTAACCCCAACTTTTTGAATTAAAAAAAAAGTCCAAGCAACTAATAAACTAGGTTTGGACCAGAGAAAGTGTGCTATTTTCCAGACTGATCCTAGTTTTCTCTATTAGAAGTAGAAAGCATATGAGTTAATATTCTCTAAACCTCAGGGCTGATTTGGCTCAATCCCTAAAGAGGTTTTTATTGGCAGGTGGGAAAATGCGCTAAAATCGAGACCCATTGCTAAGCTTAAAAATTTCAAAAAATTGAATTCTCAATGAAAAAATTGTTTCAAAAAACATAAAAACTAGAGACTTTATATATATTTGAAATGAATCAGAAAAAATAAAAAACAGCACTAAAATTTTCAGCTGAGTGTTTCCCTGTCTAAACAAGTTAGGGTTAGAGTGTTTAACCGATGACCTTTAAAAACTGGAAATCAATGCTAATTTAATTATGGAGGTTTCCGATAAATACTCCAGTAATAACTTGTTAACGGTGGCCATTGGGGAAAAATCCCATTGAACATTTTCGACTCTAAATCATTCCTAGAACTAACTGTACTTTGGTCGTACCACATGTTGATCAGCCCTAAACTTAAGACGTTTCGTTCGTTAACAATTATGCTTAATGGGGTAAGTTTTATTTTTTTAATGTTAACTATTTAAAAAGTAGAAGAACTTGAACCGTGAGGAGTGACATATCAGCCCACGTTACAGGTTGTAAGTTATTGTTTTCCCAGTTCAGGCCCCCATTTGGATATGAATGGTTATTATTTTATATATATTTTTAACTCTCCGAGTAACGATGACATCACGGAGAGGTATTACACTGGAAGTGTCTGTGTGTGTGTCTGTCACCGCGTTCGCTACTGCCAAATCGGAGCAAACGTGTTCGCAGAAAGTAATACCCCTACTCCATTATCATCGTTAGGGTTAAGATTTACGCGGCGATCGGCTAGGGCTACGAGAAACGTCTAGCTTCCCAATCAGAGGACTTCCACCAAAGGTTCACGCAATTGTGAGTTTTCTTATCATTTATAGTTAATCAATCGACTTACATACTTTCCAAAAATTGCTAAAGAGAATTCAAACGTCAACAATAGCTATGTTTAAAATGGTTTTAGGAATAAATTTTCCTAAAATGATTTAACTATAATTAAATTAACTTAAGGACGATTAAAATAATAAATATCAATTATTTATATTTCACTATTTAAGAAAAACCTCTTAATTCCGTCTCGAATCGGAGAGGTTTTTTCTTGTTTTCCAACTTGTTAACTAAGGCATATCTTTTTAGAGACAGATTTCAACATTGGAAGGCGCAAACAGAAGTTCTTGTCGGGGAAATTCCTAGGCATAAATCTGATTTGAAGTTGATTTTGGGTAAAATGTTTTGAAAGCGTTTCAAGTGTTCTTCGAAGGTATGTCCACGTTTATTTTCAGGATATAAGTTAGCTCAAGACGTTTAGCATTTTCTAAACGTTGATAACACTTTTTTTGCATGTGATAACTAACGCGTTTAATTCAGGTCCATAAAGTAGTATGACAACGCGTTTGAAAATAATTTTACATTGACCGTTACTTTCGTGTTGTTGATATTTCGTCTAGCCAAATTCTATGTGTGCTAATCCATGGCTCTTTATAAGTTTTTTCAAGTATGCCTATAGAACTAGTATAATTAACAACTGAAAACATTTCTTCCACGATTTTAACACCTTAACCTAACCAGTAATACACGTCCTTTAAATGTCAAATAAACGGAAAATCAACGTATTTTGGTCATGACCAACGTTTAAAAGAAGTTAATACGCGTCTATTAAATTTAACGTTAAAACATTGTGCCTACTTGATTTTATTACCTGGGTAGTCCTACTCCCCTACTAGATTATTAAATTATTATTAGTGAAAAGCAGAAACAAAATTCTACTTGCTTGCTTCTCTTGATGGTTCTACACACCCAATAAGCGTTGTGATACACGATGCTCTGGAAATTATTAACCATCTGTTTTGAATCTTAATATCACGGAGTTATATTTCTGCTCTAATGATTGTGGTCATTGATCGATCGTAAAGCGGAAAAATAGCCTATGCACACAATATTGCCAACCATTATCCAGTGAAACATCGATTAACGTTTGAATACAGTCCCTCCCCAATGATCCTAGCACGAGGGGCAAGCCCTGTTCACCAAATGCGGATTACGCATATTCGATTTAGCACTGTCTTTATCGTTTTAGTACAGACAGAGGTACAGCCTTGTAAACCGATTAGTGACTTGCCCCTCGGCCTAGCCACATTTATATGATAATCGTTGAACACTGGACGCCGGAGGATAGAAAATAAATTTCACCGGCGTTATATATAAATTTTATCGAGGTTTACTACCAAGTACGTACACAGCTTAATGTGTTTGCTTACTTTCTACTGAATTATTTTTATCATTATCAAAATTTTTAAAGCACCTACATAGTGAGCCGTCCACATCATAAATATAATCAAAACTGTTTTTGAAAGATAGTTGACGATAAACATAGTATACTGTTTTTGATCATTATCATAAATACTAAAATTTTGATGCATGGTATATTTATTTTTATCGCTCTCAGTGACGATGACGTCATGGAGAGGTATTACATTAGATATTTCTGTCTGTGTGTCTGTCACAGCGTCCGATGAGGTCAAATGTTACAGATTGTGTTCTCAATTTCCGAAGCACGTCGCAGTTCACAGTACGCAAAAATTCGGAAATTTGTATTTCTGTACGTTATATAGCTATTCGGAACTTACGCAAGAGAAAACAGAACTTGGTATAATACTTCTGCCTCTGCCTGCTGCGTCTCGTTTGAGGGGTTAGATTACTACGACTCTAGCTTTGTGACCCCCTACAGGAGAGCCTAACTACAGCTTCTATGGAGAAATAAACAGCTAAGAGGCGAGGGACGAGCAGGGCGCCCCTCTCATAATCCCTGAGCAGTGCTATTTTCCAAAAAAATAATCTAACCACTAGCCTCGAGATAAGCTACCCTAAGTTTAAGGGGGTAAAAAACAAGACGACCCTCAAATGAGGTAAATGCAGGGCTAAAGTTAAAATTTTACCAAAGTATTATACTCCTAAGACCTTTAAATAAGAAATATTGTGGTCGAACATCAGAATCTATTTTACCCCCGACTTTTCACAGATGTCTAATTTGAATCAGAGCTGTGCTAATTAATTAGTTAGCTAATTGAATTTCTAATTAATTAGCAACATTTACTAATTAAAAATGGTAATTGAATTTTAATTACCTTAGTGCTAATTGAGGAGTAATTCTAATTAATTAGTATGAATCGGAAAGGTAATTATCTAATTAAAATTTAATTAGATTTAGGATTAACTAATTAGCCAATTGGATATTCAATTAATCTTTTACGCCAATTTGTTGTAAAAAAATCGAGGAATTAATTCTTGATTCATCTATTTGAATATGAAAAAGCCCTATTATATCGATGAGGAAACCTTAGTGCTACTCTAAATTTTTCAGCTTCTCAAATATGAGAGAATACTAGTACTAGTAGAAAATTTCGTAGTTCGCAACTGCCCCATTTTGAAATTTCGACTGTTTTTCCTACTCGAATTAATAGCAGTGCGCATGTATTTACTACTCAGGAGTCCATTATAGGAACTGTGGTAAGAAAATGGAGAAATGAGACAAATTTTAACATGGCGAAAAGCTCGAGGCCTGTCTCATTTTTCGAGAATAATTCACGGCTTCCGTACCCGTTTTTCAATGGCACTAAAACATTAAACTTTGCATTACCAAAGTACTAAATCCATGGGCACTTCTAAACTTTTATGTTTACTTATGGTTTCTTTTTAAACCTTAATTAGAAAATAGTAATTCTAATTAATTAGTTTGATAAATAAAGGTCTAATTTCTAATTGAATTGAATTAGTTTCTATGTCTAATTGCTAATTGGCTAATTAATTAATTCATAAATATTTCCCTAATTGTTAATTGGCAAATTAATTAGTTCATAAATATTTCCCTAATTGCTAATTCTAATTCAATTAGTTGTCAGCTAATTAGCACAGCTCTGATTTGAATGATTTGAAAAAGCATCTTTTAAGAATGTAACTTATTTTAAGACATCATTAATCTTAAAGCCTTTAAGCCAATGGTTTTTTGTTGTTGTTTTTATAGGCTTCAATCAAATGAACTTGTAAGCGTGATTCTTTAAAAGGAAGAATCGGGTTATTTTGCCTCTTAAGCTTTGCCTTGTTCTTCTCATTCTGGTTCTTGGGAGAGCTGGAGATTGATTAAGGCAGCGGACTGAAAACACTGTGCCAATATTGTTGTTCGAATCTTGGAGTTAACTGATTTTGCTTTAGCTTAATTTTTTTTGGCGAAATAATTAGATTTTTATTTTCTCGAACTCTTATTTTTACCTCTCCCGAGTGACGATGACGTCACGGAGAGGTATCACACCGGACGTGTATTTCTCTGTGTCTGTGTGCGTGTCTGGCCGTGACCCTGTCCTTGTGTCCGTGTTTGCTAGAGATGTAAAATTAGCGTAATTTTTAAAAACGGTAATTTACCGATTGAAATTTTGGGAAAACAAAAATTACCGTTCAGTCGGTAATTTTTGGTAATTTATATTTTCCCGTACTTATAGTCCATTAATTTAAACAACGTTTAAATGTGGGTACTATCTTGGCTGCTTTACACGTATTTGCGGCGTTTGATACCAAGACGGCAGCCGTGGCCTTTTAATCTGATCTCTAACTAAAGATTTATTAAAAGACTAATTTCTAGCGTAACTTTGTAAGTACTGGCTAGCGCCTGGCGAGTAATTTTGGAAGTAAACACTGAAATAATTGACCATTTAAGAATAAAATGAACTTTTTAATGCGTAGGGCGAGCTACATCGATAATGGTTAATGATTAATGAATGAAGAATACGAGATTGGTTCGTCGCATAAATAAATGTATTATGATTTTGAAGGATTCGTTAACTTGTCAAATGGACGACTCCTCCAAATCAGAATGGTATTGTAATTCATTTTCATGATCTTCTAGTTCCAGTTCTTCAACAGATGAGTGTTCAGATTCTTCTTCGCTGTTTTCCAGAACCTGACTTTCAACTTGATTGTTGGAAGAAGACGTTTTTGCTTTTCTTTTTCTTTGTAGCTTTAGATTGTGCTTTATGTATACCAGTTGTCCAGCCCTTTTGTTCGTTAGTCGATTTCTTGAATCCGTGTGAACTTTACTGTATGTACTAAATGTACGTTCTGTGGCCGCCGATGTGGGAGGGCTTTGCAGTATGGCCACGGCCACCTTGCTTAACTTAGAAGAATTACAAATTCCTTTCCACCATGTAACAGCAGTAATTTTCTGCCCATTTGAATTCGGTTTTAGGCAGTTCCACACAAAATCACTTGTCCATAGCCCTGCTCTACTTCGAAAATTTCCGAGATCAGAGATAACATCGATATCAGTAGCATCATATTCTAGAGAGGGTGCAGCCAGTATAGTGCAATTCAAGATGGCGGCCACTCAAGGGGGAGGAGTCGGGTTTTTTCGATCTCCTCTCTCTTTACCTGTCAAGATTTGATTGATTGTATAGGCTTATAATAAAAGATGGTTTTGTAGGAATAAAGACCATAATATAAAGTAAAAAAGTTATTTTATTTTCTTTAAAAGTATAGGTTCTAATATTAAAGACATTTTTTTCAATTTTCATTTTAAAATGCATTTGATTTATTCTAAAATAATTCCTTCTATCTTCGTAAGGAAGAAGATAAATTTTAATATTATTTTTAAATCTTACGTAAGTCATTAAGCCTTTCTTTGATATACAACGCGTTAAGTTGTTTTCTAACGTAGAGTTCCAAAACTAATCTTTCGAGATCTTTAGTTTTGACTTTAAAGGTATGATAAGTTTCTTCCGTGTTTTCTTGAGGTTTTTCAGGCGTTTTTTCTTCAGTCTTGACTTTTATATTTTTAGTGTACGTTTCTGTCTCATCAATGGTAAAGGGTATGTTTTTAGTAGGCCCACCTCTGATAAAATTACATTTGGGGAAATGTTTTAAATGTTCTTCGTAAGGATTATCGGTCGGTTGCCAGGCTAGCAAAATCCCGTTGCATTCGAAACATTGTACTAGATCATCGGTATGTAACGAATAAAACCCCGCTCTGCTTAAAGCTTTTTTATAGTTTTCATCTTGTGGCCAGGAGTAAAAAGAGTGATATCTTTGCAGCTCGGAGTTCATGATACTGAATGAATATGATGATAGGATTATCTGAGTTATATCCTCCTTAAATTTACTACCCCCCCCCCTTTATTACTTTCCCCCTTCCTTAATATACGAAATAAAAGAAAGCAGTATTAAAAAAGGTGACACATTTATTTTTTAAAAATACAAAAGTGATTACAAAGAGTATTTTCTAACAAAAGGATTAAGTTAATCTTTACGGGCGCGCTTCAACATGTTTGTAACAATGACGTCATTTTTCAAGCAATCTCGTCCAAACTGTCGCATGAATGATTTGTGGCTCTTTCTTTTTGTTCTTTGTATTATATACATAATACACTATAGTCCGCATGTCGAACTTGACAAGTTTTGAAGTCTTCTTTTGTTAAAGGACCATTTTCTTGAATTTCTTTTAACAAATTCTTTAATCGAGGGGAGAAAGTTCCCAAAAGCCAAGGAGTCAAAGTAATAACCCCTTCTGTTTCCATCAAAGTAAACGGATACCCAGTCAATTTTTTCGGGTAATAAATCACTTGGGTAAACACCTAGGAAATGTGGCGTGAATCGTAGAAATCGTGTTATCTGATCGGCGTTCATTATTTGTTTAACAAACGATTGACACGTTTCTATTTTTATCTATTTGTAACAAAGCCTGGAATTCGGCTAATACGATACAACTAAGCGTATTGTCCGTGGGTTTTTCAAAGCCCAATTCTAATCTAAATTGTCCTTGTTTCGTGGGACTCCAATGATCTGAATGACTCGCGTAACCGTCAGGTGTTAAGTCTAAACAGTAAATGGCGTAACCCGAGGCAAAGTCGTCCATAGAGATATTGTTCCCCTCTTCATTGTATTGGCACTTTGACCATCCTTCAGGTCGGCTAGGAATTTGATGATCCGATAATTTTAAATTGCAAACTGTTCCAAGTTTCTAATCCTGTAATATTTTACCCCGTTAAGTCCCTAATTTTAACTGTAAATCAATCTCAATGTAGAAACCTCCGGAACCGAAAAATATTAAGCTGCTGTTAAGAACAATATCAAGCTTATTAAGGATTTTCGTTTAAAGTTCAAGGCTACGACCAAGAAAGGTGTGAAAGGACGGAGTTCAATACTTTTTCCTTTCGTAAAAAGGAAGGTAACCCCTTTCGTATTCTATACAATGGTATGTAAGTTTGCTGTAATACATTCGGTGTACGTAGGATTAGAGATAAAGATCATAATATAAAGTAAATAAGACAAGAATGAAGACTATGTTTTGGTCTGTTCTATTGTAATAGGGTTAGTTAGCGAAGTATTTGGAGGCCAGTGGCTACTTGCATATAGTGCATTTCTGGTTCTTATTGCTTATTATAGATTTTTTACATACAATACAAATTTATATGATTCTCAGTTGACGAATTTAAAAAAAAGCCATTTGATTAAGTGTTTGATTTATTGTATAATAATTTTTTCAATCTTCGTAAAGAAGATAAAAATCTGAATATTTTTTTAAAAATTTTACTTACGGCATTAAGTTTTGCAAGTAATTAAATTTGCTAGTTATACTTACGGCAGGTGTGAAAGGAGGGAGTTTACTACTTTTTCCTTTCGTAAAAGGGAAGGTAACCCCCTTTCGTATTTTTTACAATGGTATGTAAGTTTGCTGTAATACATTCGGTGTACGTAGGATTAGACATAAAGATCATAATATAAAGTAAATAAGACAAGAATGAAGACTATGTTTTGGTCTGTTCTATTGTAATAGGGTAAGTTAGCGAAGTATTTGGAGGCCAGTGGCTACTTGCATATGGTGCATTTCTGGTTCTTATTGCTTATTATAGACTTTTTTACATACAATCCAAATTTATATGATTCTCAGTTGACGAATTTAAGTAGAAAGCAAAAACTTCCGTAATATTCCCCATTCATCTGTCACTTCCTCCTTTCATATCTCTAGGGCTAGGCCCTAATTTAAAGTAAAAGAGCTTTTCATGAATAGAGATTATAATATAAAATAAATTTACTCCTCTTTTTTATTTTGCTATAAAAGTAAAAGATCTAATTTTAAAATGAAATTGATATAATTTAAACTAATTTCTCCAATTTGCTTAACTACGGTATAAATTTATATACTATTAACTAGTAACAATACAAGTCAGTTTCACTAAAGAATATCTGAGCCTAGATTGTCACATCTATGTCATAGTGGAGGGGGGGAGAAGTTAGTATACTCCCGTCACGACTGTATTATCTATGCAGTTAGCCCTTTAAGCAGAGTTAACTTCTTAATACAAAGGTAATTAAAATTGCGTTGTATAAAATTTATTTTGGAGTATAGGCCATAGTTTACCATTCTTTATGACTCTCATGATAAGTAGTACTTGATTTATTCTAAATTAACTTCTTCTATCTTCAAAAGAAAGTTCGTATTAACTATCATTAAATTTAGTGTAAGGCATTAAGCTATTTTTTAATTTAAACTGCTAAGTCAAATATTTTTGAGATGTGTGGTTTTGAAATTAAAAGTAATTACCAATTCAATTGATCATTTTCCTATATCCCTTTGTTTTTTCTTCGTTGACATCGAAAGGTTTGTTTGCTGGTTCAGCGTATTTTCCATGGAAATCAATGCTGAATTGTGTGTTTATCGTTCGGCAAGCGGCTCTTATAGAGTTTCCCATGCTGCAAACGTTCCTTTATATGATAGACCTTATATATTGTCAGGTAGAGAATAAAACCTTGCATTACTTAAAGATCTTAGATCAGTGGCTTCTCTCTCGCTCGCAGTCCATGGTACTGAGAAAGGTACTGAAGCTATTATAGTATCTACCCGTTATACGAAGGTATTTACTACCCCTTCCCCCCCGCAAACCAAGTTTTTGAGATGTTTACCCCCCAATAAACCCCCCCCCCCATCTGTGACGTATGCAATATCTTTGAAAATATTCTTATTTTAATTAAAGAGGACCATTTTAAAAAATGTACATTATACAAACTAACAATTACGAAAGTCGTTCTCCTTTATGATCTATTATTATGTATGCCAATAAGAAATCCATATTTAAATGCAATAAACTTAACTTTAATTTTTAAAATTTTACACTATTAGCATAAAATTTATACTGTCCTCGTTCTGGTATACGAAATCAGCGTATAAAAGGCTCTTTTCCAATGCGCACGGACGATGGCGGGCTAACGTGTTTCTTTGGTGGTCATAGAGACAGGTGACACGTGTCTCACCTTCTATATCCATGGCCTTTGGACAATCCACGTCATTCAAATTTATGACTTCTTTATTTAAAATATTAAAAAGAAAGAAACATTTTTGATTACCCTTGCAATATATACGGTCTGCGAACCGGGTACCTAACATGAGACAGCGACGAAGATTGTGATAAGGCGTTTCTCCTCGTCCAAATGAGATTCCGTGTAAATTTCTGGTGATGTAGCTATTGAGTCGTTGTGTAGACGAAGGAAGCGTAGATTGACTATAAGGCGGTAAAAATGTCCATAACACTATTTCTGGAAGTTTAGTAACAGTAGCACAACTTAGTTCTTTAACTATCAGATCGCCTGCGAGGTTCCATTTTTCGTCCTTCCCGTGTAGATACTCAAAGTCAACTAGTACAGATTTCATGTTATCTAGAAGGTAGTTTCCTAAATGATGATTCTCCAAATGGTTGGAGTGCGGTTTATATACTTTTCAAAGTCCTTTCACTAAGTATATTAGCTATAGAATATAAATCACATGACGGAGGGGGGTGGCATGCTGAAACACGTATGACAATAGCTCTTAAGAGGTCCAATTGTTGTCCA
Source organism: Phalangium opilio (assembly GCF_054372755.1). NCBI lineage: Eukaryota > Metazoa > Arthropoda > Arachnida > Opiliones > Phalangiidae > Phalangium > Phalangium opilio. Next base: position 829,372 of record NW_028324185.1, read on the forward strand.
AAAATTGACAGTAGGTATAACAATAGAACTGTGTTTTCGACAGAAGATTAAAAATGCAGAGACAACAATCTCTTTTTAATGTCAGGCGGTCAAACATTCTCCACAAAAGGTATATTGACAGATGTCTTAAAAGGGGATGTAAAGGTAAATAATGAGCCCTTGGCTAAAATTATTAGACAGATAATTATAGTTTTGTTGAACCCATGTACCCTTAAAGCATTAACGTCTGAAGTACTGTACCAAGAATGCGTGCGAGATCTTAGATAAATCTTCAAACGTTTCTTTGTGATATTGTGTATACTAGTTTTTAGGTAACGTTTCAAAAACTTTAACGTAAGAATACGCCTACAGTCAAACCATTCAGCAGTGAGAAAAAATAGGCATTTCAACGTTTCTTATTGTATTGTGCATACTAGATTTAGCTAAGGTTTCAAAAACTGACATAAAAATACGCCTACAATCAAACAATACAATTCAACAAAAGGATTAATTATAACAAAGGAATTGATGCGTCATTCCATTAGTGGGTTTTACGACAGTAAACTTTGGTCTCCGAAGATGCATTGTTAAGAAAAAATTTCTTCAATCAATCAAATATTGACAGGTCTATTGAAATGCTAGGAGTAATAGACAAATAGGTCAAGATTACTATTGTATAATTTATTTACTGGTAAACTATTATGGAGTCAAGTACAAAAAAGTCGTCAAGAATACGTCAGATCTTGGAGATTAACCCTCCAAAAACTACTTATTGTATTATTTATTTTATTGATTTTAGGGGTACTGGAATTCCTTAATCTCTGGTTTCTGAACGTTGACATAAAAATACGCTTACAGTCTAACAATGGGACAGTCAAGGTCAATAGAGAAATTCGCAAAGCACCAAGGGCGAAGGCATCTTCATTTATAGTATTTATAATAAAAGAATTTAGCTTGAATAAGAAAAATATATCGTTGAATTGTTCAATCAAATATTGACAGGCCTATTTTTTTAAAAAAATGGGTCAGTAATCCATAGGAATATAATCAACAGGGAAGGGGGAAAAGTATTGGATAAATAAGATGATCGTATAGTTGTTCAATTTATCTATCCATAGATCACTAGGTAGAGTAGGATGGAAGCACCTTACGTATAACCAAAGGAGAAAATGTAATAGATAATAGCTAGGCATCCTAAAATACAATGGAACTGAAGGGTGGAGAAGCCGAGAAGATATATTCAGCAGGGGGAAGGTGTGGAGGATGTTCGACAAATAAGATCTAACCATAGATTAATAGGTTGAATTGTAGAATGACGATCCCTTAAGTATAACACAAGGAGAAAATGTATTAGACAAATCACAAAATGTTACTGTTTCGTGTATTCTGTTATATAACCATTTATAAAATCAATATCAGTTATAAAAGTATAGAAAAACATTTTTTTGATAATTTTTTTAAACTTTAATTTTTTATAATTTTTTTCTTAACTTTAATTTAAACTTTTTTCATTTCTTTTCTTAACTTTATTTTAAACTTTTTTCATTTCTTTTCTTAACTTTATTTTAAACTAATTTTTTAACAAAATACTTTTCAAATACATCTGCACAGATTTTTTCAGGTTTTTAGTACTTTTTTCCTTTTTTAAACATTGTAATAACTATCAAAGACTTTCGTTGTTGAATATAACGATAATCTTTATTAAAGTGTATTAGATATGCAAATTTATTATAATATCGCCAATCTAAAAGAACATATTCTTAAAGATAGTGTAAAATTATCAAATTTGCAGGAGGAAAAAATGGTGAAGAAGGGCAAGTCCGACTTCAGGTTGAAGGCGGTTATCCCTCCCTCTGTAGAGGGAGGGATAATACACTTGCCCTTCTTCACCATTTTTTCCTCCTGCAAATTTGATAATTTTACACTATCTTTAAGAATATGTTCTTTTAGATTGGCGATATTATAATAAATTTGCATATCTAATACACTTTAATAAAGATTATCGTTATATTCAACAACGAAAGTCTTTGATAGTTATTACAATGTTTAAAAAAGGAAAAAAGTACTAAAAACCTGAAAAAATCTGTGCAGATGTATTTGAAAAGTATTTTGTTAAAAAATTAGTTTAAAATAAAGTTAAGAAAAGAAATGAAAAAAGTTTAAAATAAAGTTAAGAAAAGAAATGAAAAAAGTTTAAATTAAAGTTAAGAAAAAAATTATAAAAAATTAAAGTTTAAAAAAATTATCAAAAAAATGTTTTTCTATACTTTTATAACTGATATTGATTTTATAAATGGTTATATAACAGAATACACGAAACAGTAACATTTTGTGATTTGTCTAATACATTTTCTCCTTGTGTTATACTTAAGGGATCGTCATTCTACAATTCAACCTATTAATCTATGGTTAGATCTTATTTGTCGAACATCCTCCACACCTTCCCCCTGCTGAATATATCTTCTCGGCTTCTCCACCCTTCAGTTCCATTGTATTTTAGGATGCCTAGCTATTATCTATTACATTTTCTCCTTTGGTTATACGTAAGGTGCTTCCATCCTACTCTACCTAGTGATCTATGGATAGATAAATTGAACAACTATACGATCATCTTATTTATCCAATACTTTTCCCCCTTCCCTGTTGATTATATTCCTATGGATTACTGACCCATTTTTTTAAAAAAATAGGCCTGTCAATATTTGATTGAACAATTCAACGATATATTTTTCTTATTCAAGCTAAATTCTTTTATTATAAATACTATAAATGAAGATGCCTTCGCCCTTGGTGCTTTGCGAATTTCTCTATTGACCTTGACTGTCCCATTGTTAGACTGTAAGCGTATTTTTATGTCAACGTTCAGAAACCAGAGATTAAGGAATTCCAGTACCCCTAAAATCAATAAAATAAATAATACAATAAGTAGTTTTTGGAGGGTTAATCTCCAAGATCTGACGTATTCTTGACGACTTTTTTGTACTTGACTCCATAATAGTTTACCAGTAAATAAATTATACAATAGTAATCTTGACCTATTTGTCTATTACTCCTAGCATTTCAATAGACCTGTCAATATTTGATTGATTGAAGAAATTTTTTCTTAACAATGCATCTTCGGAGACCAAAGTTTACTGTCGTAAAACCCACTAATGGAATGACGCATCAATTCCTTTGTTATAATTAATCCTTTTGTTGAATTGTATTGTTTGATTGTAGGCGTATTTTTATGTCAGTTTTTGAAACCTTAGCTAAATCTAGTATGCACAATACAATAAGAAACGTTGAAATGCCTATTTTTTCTCACTGCTGAATGGTTTGACTGTAGGCGTATTCTTACGTTAAAGTTTTTGAAACGTTACCTAAAAACTAGTATACACAATATCACAAAGAAACGTTTGAAGATTTATCTAAGATCTCGCACGCATTCTTGGTACAGTACTTCAGACGTTAATGCTTTAAGGGTACATGGGTTCAACAAAACTATAATTATCTGTCTAATAATTTTAGCCAAGGGCTCATTATTTACCTTTACATCCCCTTTTAAGACATCTGTCAATATACCTTTTGTGGAGAATGTTTGACCGCCTGACATTAAAAAGAGATTGTTGTCTCTGCATTTTTAATCTTCTGTCGAAAACACAGTTCTATTGTTATACCTACTGTCAATTTTTGGACAACAATTGGACCTCTTAAGAGCTATTGTCATACGTGTTTCAGCATGCCACCCCCCTCCGTCATGTGATTTATATTCTATAGCTAATATACTTAGTGAAAGGACTTTGAAAAGTATATAAACCGCACTCCAACCATTTGGAGAATCATCATTTAGGAAACTACCTTCTAGATAACATGAAATCTGTACTAGTTGACTTTGAGTATCTACACGGGAAGGACGAAAAATGGAACCTCGCAGGCGATCTGATAGTTAAAGAACTAAGTTGTGCTACTGTTACTAAACTTCCAGAAATAGTGTTATGGACATTTTTACCGCCTTATAGTCAATCTACGCTTCCTTCGTCTACACAACGACTCAATAGCTACATCACCAGAAATTTACACGGAATCTCATTTGGACGAGGAGAAACGCCTTATCACAATCTTCGTCGCTGTCTCATGTTAGGTACCCGGTTCGCAGACCGTATATATTGCAAGGGTAATCAAAAATGTTTCTTTCTTTTTAATATTTTAAATAAAGAAGTCATAAATTTGAATGACGTGGATTGTCCAAAGGCCATGGATATAGAAGGTGAGACACGTGTCACCTGTCTCTATGACCACCAAAGAAACACGTTAGCCCGCCATCGTCCGTGCGCATTGGAAAAGAGCCTTTTATACGCTGATTTCGTATACCAGAACGAGGACAGTATAAATTTTATGCTAATAGTGTAAAATTTTAAAAATTAAAGTTAAGTTTATTGCATTTAAATATGGATTTCTTATTGGCATACATAATAATAGATCATAAAGGAGAACGACTTTCGTAATTGTTAGTTTGTATAATGTACATTTTTTAAAATGGTCCTCTTTAATTAAAATAAGAATATTTTCAAAGATATTGCATACGTCACAGATGGGGGGGGGGGGGGGGGTTTATTGGGGGGTAAACATCTCAAAAACTTGGTTTGCGGGGGGGGAAGGGGTAGTAAATACCTTCGTATAACGGGTAGATACTATAATAGCTTCAGTACCTTTCTCAGTACCATGGACTGCGAGCGAGAGAGAAGCCACTGATCTAAGATCTTTAAGTAATGCAAGGTTTTATTCTCTACCTGACAATATATAAGGTCTATCATATAAAGGAACGTTTGCAGCATGGGAAACTCTATAAGAGCCGCTTGCCGAACGATAAACACACAATTCAGCATTGATTTCCATGGAAAATACGCTGAACCAGCAAACAAACCTTTCGATGTCAACGAAGAAAAAACAAAGGGATATAGGAAAATGATCAATTGAATTGGTAATTACTTTTAATTTCAAAACCACACATCTCAAAAATATTTGACTTAGCAGTTTAAATTAAAAAATAGCTTAATGCCTTACACTAAATTTAATGATAGTTAATACGAACTTTCTTTTGAAGATAGAAGAAGTTAATTTAGAATAAATCAAGTACTACTTATCATGAGAGTCATAAAGAATGGTAAACTATGGCCTATACTCCAAAATAAATTTTATACAACGCAATTTTAATTACCTTTGTATTAAGAAGTTAACTCTGCTTAAAGGGCTAACTGCATAGATAATACAGTCGTGACGGGAGTATACTAACTTCTCCCCCCCTCCACTATGACATAGATGTGACAATCTAGGCTCAGATATTCTTTAGTGAAACTGACTTGTATTGTTACTAGTTAATAGTATATAAATTTATACCGTAGTTAAGCAAATTGGAGAAATTAGTTTAAATTATATCAATTTCATTTTAAAATTAGATCTTTTACTTTTATAGCAAAATAAAAAAGAGGAGTAAATTTATTTTATATTATAATCTCTATTCATGAAAAGCTCTTTTACTTTAAATTAGGGCCTAGCCCTAGAGATATGAAAGGAGGAAGTGACAGATGAATGGGGAATATTACGGAAGTTTTTGCTTTCTACTTAAATTCGTCAACTGAGAATCATATAAATTTGGATTGTATGTAAAAAAGTCTATAATAAGCAATAAGAACCAGAAATGCACCATATGCAAGTAGCCACTGGCCTCCAAATACTTCGCTAACTTACCCTATTACAATAGAACAGACCAAAACATAGTCTTCATTCTTGTCTTATTTACTTTATATTATGATCTTTATGTCTAATCCTACGTACACCGAATGTATTACAGCAAACTTACATACCATTGTAAAAAATACGAAAGGGGGTTACCTTCCCTTTTACGAAAGGAAAAAGTAGTAAACTCCCTCCTTTCACACCTGCCGTAAGTATAACTAGCAAATTTAATTACTTGCAAAACTTAATGCCGTAAGTAAAATTTTTAAAAAAATATTCAGATTTTTATCTTCTTTACGAAGATTGAAAAAATTATTATACAATAAATCAAACACTTAATCAAATGGCTTTTTTTTAAATTCGTCAACTGAGAATCATATAAATTTGTATTGTATGTAAAAAATCTATAATAAGCAATAAGAACCAGAAATGCACTATATGCAAGTAGCCACTGGCCTCCAAATACTTCGCTAACTAACCCTATTACAATAGAACAGACCAAAACATAGTCTTCATTCTTGTCTTATTTACTTTATATTATGATCTTTATCTCTAATCCTACGTACACCGAATGTATTACAGCAAACTTACATACCATTGTATAGAATACGAAAGGGGTTACCTTCCTTTTTACGAAAGGAAAAAGTATTGAACTCCGTCCTTTCACACCTTTCTTGGTCGTAGCCTTGAACTTTAAACGAAAATCCTTAATAAGCTTGATATTGTTCTTAACAGCAGCTTAATATTTTTCGGTTCCGGAGGTTTCTACATTGAGATTGATTTACAGTTAAAATTAGGGACTTAACGGGGTAAAATATTACAGGATTAGAAACTTGGAACAGTTTGCAATTTAAAATTATCGGATCATCAAATTCCTAGCCGACCTGAAGGATGGTCAAAGTGCCAATACAATGAAGAGGGGAACAATATCTCTATGGACGACTTTGCCTCGGGTTACGCCATTTACTGTTTAGACTTAACACCTGACGGTTACGCGAGTCATTCAGATCATTGGAGTCCCACGAAACAAGGACAATTTAGATTAGAATTGGGCTTTGAAAAACCCACGGACAATACGCTTAGTTGTATCGTATTAGCCGAATTCCAGGCTTTGTTACAAATAGATAAAAATAGAAACGTGTCAATCGTTTGTTAAACAAATAATGAACGCCGATCAGATAACACGATTTCTACGATTCACGCCACATTTCCTAGGTGTTTACCCAAGTGATTTATTACCCGAAAAAATTGACTGGGTATCCGTTTACTTTGATGGAAACAGAAGGGGTTATTACTTTGACTCCTTGGCTTTTGGGAACTTTCTCCCCTCGATTAAAGAATTTGTTAAAAGAAATTCAAGAAAATGGTCCTTTAACAAAAGAAGACTTCAAAACTTGTCAAGTTCGACATGCGGACTATAGTGTATTATGTATATAATACAAAGAACAAAAAGAAAGAGCCACAAATCATTCATGCGACAGTTTGGACGAGATTGCTTGAAAAATGACGTCATTGTTACAAACATGTTGAAGCGCGCCCGTAAAGATTAACTTAATCCTTTTGTTAGAAAATACTCTTTGTAATCACTTTTGTATTTTTAAAAAATAAATGTGTCACCTTTTTTAATACTGCTTTCTTTTATTTCGTATATTAAGGAAGGGGGAAAGTAATAAAGGGGGGGGGGTAGTAAATTTAAGGAGGATATAACTCAGATAATCCTATCATCATATTCATTCAGTATCATGAACTCCGAGCTGCAAAGATATCACTCTTTTTACTCCTGGCCACAAGATGAAAACTATAAAAAAGCTTTAAGCAGAGCGGGGTTTTATTCGTTACATACCGATGATCTAGTACAATGTTTCGAATGCAACGGGATTTTGCTAGCCTGGCAACCGACCGATAATCCTTACGAAGAACATTTAAAACATTTCCCCAAATGTAATTTTATCAGAGGTGGGCCTACTAAAAACATACCCTTTACCATTGATGAGACAGAAACGTACACTAAAAATATAAAAGTCAAGACTGAAGAAAAAACGCCTGAAAAACCTCAAGAAAACACGGAAGAAACTTATCATACCTTTAAAGTCAAAACTAAAGATCTCGAAAGATTAGTTTTGGAACTCTACGTTAGAAAACAACTTAACGCGTTGTATATCAAAGAAAGGCTTAATGACTTACGTAAGATTTAAAAATAATATTAAAATTTATCTTCTTCCTTACGAAGATAGAAGGAATTATTTTAGAATAAATCAAATGCATTTTAAAATGAAAATTGAAAAAAATGTCTTTAATATTAGAACCTATACTTTTAAAGAAAATAAAATAACTTTTTTACTTTATATTATGGTCTTTATTCCTACAAAACCATCTTTTATTATAAGCCTATACAATCAATCAAATCTTGACAGGTAAAGAGAGAGGAGATCGAAAAAACCCGACTCCTCCCCCTTGAGTGGCCGCCATCTTGAATTGCACTATACTGGCTGCACCCTCTCTTATTCTTGATTATTTTCATTTAAACTCTTAGCCACTTTTGATATGAATGCAATGCCTTCAACATCTTCACTCGGTAACAAATATTTACCCATGAAGGTAGGATCCAAAATGTTGGCGGCATAGTGAATGGGTCGGATTGCCATTTTTTTCTGTATTCTAGACGATTCTTCAGTTTATTCGCCACAGTTTTAGTTAGGCCTGGAAGATTTGGTTTTCGAAATGCATTTTCTATACCTTTGAATGCTTCTACGACATGTGAAATTTTGGAGCCATCGCTCTCAAAAATAGTAATCCAATGAGTTATAGGCTTCAGGAAATCGTGAAGCAGTTGAACTTTAATCCAAAACGATTCATTGTCGAGAATAATAGCTGTTGTAGAGCTTGTTAGAACATTAATGGTATCCTTCTGGACGGCCATCATCTGCAAAACATGTTTGTTTGCTAGTAGACTGTCCAGTCTGACTACAACTGAACCCCATCTGGTTTTTACTGGTAACTTCAAAGAAATCTTTCTAAAAGAGGCTTCTTGTTCATCTTGTAATTTTGTAAATGTACTTTTAGTTAAATGAGATGCTTTGATTTCTTTGATTAAATATCCGCTCTCCGTTATTATTTTCTTGAATGAAGGGATGGCAATTATGTCATTAACCAACAGATTTAGGATATGAGCTACACAACCATAACAGGTCAAGGCTGTGTCTGGGTATTTTTCTAACAGTAATCTCCAAGACTTTTGCATGTTGAGGGCATTGTCAGTGATAACAGAAATGAATTTTTCCAGGACCATTTTCTTCCAAGCTCTCTGCCACTATCTGGCTCATGTATTCTCCTGTATGTCTGCTACTTTTAGTCTCAATTACTCGGTAGATAACGGGTTCTGGTGTAGTGATCACTATCTTTACAATAGCTTCATTTCTAGAATAATTAGAAAGTTTATTTCAAACCCCAAAACCATCTACTTAAGTCTACAGTCTTCATTTTATTACCTATTATTGCTCCATCCATCAAGTTGCATGCTAAGAGTGTCAGCATGGGCGATTTTTAACTGTACAGCACTTCTCACTCTTTCATATTCAGATTCAAGGAGTTTATTGGATAGCTGATACCTTGATGGAAGCCTCAAACTTAGACGGATTTTTCTAAAAGCTTCTATCCAATATTCATTTTCAGTGAAGCTTAATGGAGTTGCAGTTGCATAACAGGCTCTAGCTAATAGCTCCCAAATCTCTTCCTGAAGAAATGATAACATAACAAAATAAATAAAGTATATTGTTTTACTTGTCTTTGGATCTTGCTCCACTATAACTACCTCTTCTTTACTTGGCATACGATCAACAAATGTGTCAATCGATGAACAACTTGAAGACGTTGAAGGTCTTGATGGAAAATCAATATCCCTGGACACAGGCGTAGATTGCGAGTTAGATTTAACACTTTCAGCGTCATTTTCATTTACGGTAGCTTGCTGAGACAAAGAAAGATCAGCTTCAGCCAGAATGAAAGTTCACATTGACTAGGTTCACCAATGCTACTGTGAGCGTAAGGAAGCAAAAGAGTTTCAGTCTTGCATTATTTCTTGCTTCTTTCGTTTTGGACACTTGGAACATTTTTCAATTAAATGCTTGGTCATTCGCGCCACATTAAAGGCATAAACTTGACCGCAAAAAACACACGAATATCGATCAAACTTTCCAAATTTCTTAGCTTGTGTAAAGTATTTTTTAACGACGAGATCCACTGTTTTAACTTTCACCATGTTTCTATACTGGAGGCCTAACACGTAACTTTATAACCCTTGCCTAAAATACAAGAAGCACTACGATGGGCGTGGGTGTGTCACCCCTTACTCCGGCTGGCTATGAGAGAATCACGATTTCCCGCTTAAACTGCAGCGCCAGTGGCTCCACGCGGGCCAAGCGTAGACGAACGGGAAATCGTGAAAAAAGTCCCTGGGCATAAAAATTTTAAAAATGTTTGGTAATTTACCACGGTAATTTAACGCGCAGCAGCCCTATCAAGATCCTTAGGTGAAGTGAGTTTAGGAGTGTAACCCCTCCGTAGCGTAGGATTAGGTCTTCCCTATAGCCGGCCCAATTGGTCCGTTTTGGATTGCGTATCTCCGTCCCCGCCGGAACAGAGGTAGTCGCGACAGTGAAGCAGATGTGCCAATGATCCGACAGAGACGGCTCATTAGACACATGCCAGTTAGACACGGAGGACACGAGGTTTTCCGTGGCTAGCATGAGATCAATTGTTGTTACTTCTATTAGAAGTAAGAAAAGTAGGTTCATTGTTTTGATTAAGAATGTAGAGTTTACAACCAACTAAATATTCTAGTAAATCATCACCTCTCCTGTTGCAGTCAGAACTGCCCCACGTGATGTGACTAGCATTGGCGTCACAGCCAATGATTAATTTGTCCCCTCTCTTTTCACATTGGTTGACCAGATTGATCACCTCAATTGTCGGGAGAGAGTCCGCGTCGTGGGCAAAGTATGCAGAGGCAGCCTTGATAGTAAACTTGGCATGCCCAGTGGCCAGGACTAGCTTCACGGCCGCCGTGTCCTGGGACGTGTACAGCGGTAGAGAGATACAACAAAGATCCCTCCGAACCAGAATACACGCCCTAGGTCTAGCAGCAGTATGGTCATAAAATAGTGACCCCGCCGCGTCAAGACCGAGGATTTTGCCATGGCAAATCCACGGTTCTTGTATGAGGGCCAGATCAAGACCCTCTATAGCAAACCTCCTGCAGAGTACCGCAGAGGCCGCCTTACTATGGTGCAGATTGATTTGAATTTCACGTAGCGTACCCATGGTCCTTAAGAGAGGGGTTCAGAAGGGACCTAGCGACACCTCATCGGTGCCGAGAGGGCTAGTGGCACCTCCCCCTCGACAGGCAAGCTCCCAGTCCCAAGATCCTCCCCCTCATCAGGACCGCTAGAACGCACATCGGCTGGATCCCGAAGGGTCCCATCCGATTCTTCCAGTAGGGTGGACTCATCCATGGAAGAACAAGCTTTCGAATGAGCCACCCCCTCCCCCTCTGTGCCTAGAGCGACACCAGCGAGCTCCACAGCGAGATCCCCCATCTCGCTAGTCCCACCCCCTGCCGTTGACTCGGCTGCAGTGGTTTTTGGTGGTTTCCGTGTGCTGTAGGAGTTTGAAGGAACTCTTGTCCACTCCAGTGAAGCCCACGAAACCAGCATTCTTAATGGCGTCCAGCGAGGAGCCATCGATGGACAGTACCCAGTACCGCACGACCCTGTCCACGTATGTCCGAATGCATTTCCATTATTCGGTTGCAAAGCCATCGTTAAGGGCCTTTAGGCGCCGAAATAGCACCGCCGGCTCTTTGGTGATCTGGTCCCTGGTGCGCAACATTACCTTAAACGGCTTAGGGAGTTCGCTAGCTCTCATTACTGAGAGCACCGCATCCCCCACCACCGAGTAGGCTAAGTTCTCCTTCAGCCATTGACCAGTGAACGTATCCTCACAGGAGTAAACCAGGGCCACGGCCGTCAGGCTAAAATTCGCAAGGCGCGGTAGACGGCTCCCCGAAGGTATCCCATCCAGCGCCCCTAGGATCGCCTTCTGGATTGGGCCCACGTCTTCCTCCGTGATGACCGCCGTCGGATAGCCTTTTTTAACAATGGCCATCTTTTCTGCGCTGGCGGCGTCACTATAGGACTTAGCCTTTTTCGCCGCCGCCTGCGAGATACTGGGCGAGGGAGTCGAGTCCTCCGTTCTGAGCCTCTTCAATTGGGTGCCACGTGCCACCGCACCCCCAGCGAAGGTTGAGACCGTTTCACACCCCGAGCAAGCTGTCGTTTACGGCGACGTCGCACGGTACGTTTCGAAGCCTTACCAGTCACACGCACCGATAAATCAGCACGAGTATCGCTGGATACAGGCCCTAGCGTAGTGGTATCAGTGTGGGTTCTGCCCTGAGCGGACCCCTGCACCGTTGGTTTGTTAGATTTAGTTTTAGGTGAGAGTTTAGAATCCATAAGAAACCCACGAGTAAGCGGGTAAGTAGGAGGTCACCACCCGGTAGTCCCCCACCCGGGTGGAAGGCTAGATACAACGGTGTCGCCTGGTGCCCCGAGGGGATCGTTCGCGATACCGTAGTTTTACTTCCCTAGTACCATGCAGCCCTCGGCACGATACCTCAACACCTTGGCTTGGGAAGGACGCGTATCCGCTTAGCCCACACAACATTGTGGTTACCAGCTCTCACCACCGAGGAGGTGTGATATATCGCATTGATGAGGACCCAGGCTAGCGTGTATAAAGTTAAGAACGCAAGCCTGAAGCCAAAGCAAGGGGGGAAAGAGAGAACACTCCAACTTCGAGAGCTTTTATGAACCATTTCGTGTGCACCAGATACCTAAAAGCTTAACTAGATCTTAAAAAACACCGGAGCCTCCGAGATATCTAGGCCCATGCATGTAGCGAAGCATGTAGTTCGCCGTGTTTTCCCGCTTGGTGGCGCTTTCAGCACCGTAAAATAAACAAGTTCAGCCTCATGACCCCGTCGACTGCTACAATATTAGGGCAAGGTATAGACGTAGAGCGGTGAAGCCGAGGTCGCGGATAATTAAAAATGTTTTAGAAAATTTCCGAAGACCTTTATTAAACAATCATTCCAAAGAAGTAAAGGATAAAAATGTTAAGGTTAGAAAAATGAAAGGTTTTGAAGGGGTAAAAAATGCTCTAATGGTATAGGAAAACTGTGAATTAGCAACTTCAAGAAGTTTTGTTTTACTAAAAAAACAACGATGTCAAAATCTCAAAATTACTTTTTTGTCCATACAATCTAACCAATAGATTCAATAAAAAGTGAATAGCCCCTAAAAATTACGTTAATTTAAAGGTGAAACCTTTCTCTTTCATAAAAGTTTTATAATTGGCCCCTAAAATGTCATCGGTAATTTATGGAAGACCCCGGTCGCAACGGTCATTAAAGCGCCACCTCGTACACACAAAGGGTAAAAATATTTCCACTATGAAACTGGATATTTCCCCACGTAAAAATCGACATGCATGGGCCTAGATATCCCGGAGGCTCCGAAAACACTAATTATTTGTCCCAACACTCCCCTTTACTATCCATTTAATCCAACCGCACAGAGAGCACTTTACGCTGTGAAAAATGATCGAAATTCTGTCACTACACTTCTGCAAATGGGACACTTCACCATCGCTATCATAGTCATATGTGAAATGGTGGCAATAATTTTATCGCCGCAATTTCGGCAGCAAGAAGCGCGATTACAGGGAACTGATATTGTGTTCACAATTGAATCAAAACGTATCATGCACTCCATATTTACTTGCCCTGTTTGAATTTGTACATTTTGCCACGTTTTAGCTGCTCTTCTGTAATCACGCTGTTCTTAAGCTTCACCTAACGATCTTTCCCCGGCCCCCGATTGAACTATACCACCCGCAGCCCGACATTCAATCGGTATGATTGGAATTTCTTCGTCATCAGAAATGTCGAAAATACCTCTTCAGCGATTCCCTGCCATTCAGTACCTGCCGGCCCTTCAGCGGCACCCTGCCCTTCAACGCCTCCCTGCCCTTCAACGCCTCCCTGCCCTTCAACGCCTCCCTGCCCTTCAACGTCTCCCTGCCCATCAACGCCTCCCTGCCCATCAACGCCTCCCTGCCCTCAACGCCTCCGTGCCCTCAACGCCTCCGTGCCCTTCACCGGAACCCTGCCCTTCAACGCTCCCTGCCCATCAGCGTCCCGTCTTTCCTGAACTTCTGCTGGCAATTCTACTTGACCATCGACCTCTACTTCCCGACCCTCTTGTTGAACCGCATCTTCCCGACCTTCTGCCAGCCCTTGCCCTACGTTGCTGCCTGCAAAAGGAGAAGGAATTTAGTGTTAAAATAGATTAATTAATCCTGATTAATACTGTGGCATACCATTTTTTAATGACTGGGGGACCTACATTGCTTTATGAATAATCGCCGCAACTCCGTGCACCTTAAAGCGTTATTAAAACTGCAAAACACTGGATATTTACAAATAACGAAATCATGGTTAGCTAAGATTTTTTTGTTTTTTTTTATTAATTTTCCTCCCCCCCCCCCGAATTATTTCCTAAAGGCTTAATCTAAAACCGTTTTTGAGATATATCCCAAACCCTTCCCTTTGACTATTCTACCTTAACCGCACCCAATTTAACGCACTAAACTGATATCACAAAATTTTATAACTTCACAAGTGCAAAGAGGGCAAATCGGTTTAATGGTATTGTCATTTTCAAGTTCGAATCTAATAGTAGAAATAATTATACTATCTTTACAACTTTGGCAACACCAAGCGTGATAGCAAGGAAATGCAATTGTTCTTATATTACATTATGGCACACCCTGCACAAGAAATCATTTATTTCCCCTGTTTTCATTGTATCAGTTATTTGCGGTCCTTGACTTGGTAATTCTGAACCGTCATTAGGAATATCTATTATCTCCCCTTCTTGAACTGCCATTCCTAAATTTCCCTCTTCTTCACCATTAACTCTCGCCCCATTCCCGCCAACGTTTTGACTTTCACGAACCTGCTCCTCACCTTCAACTCCCCTTCCTTCCACGGGTACAACTTGTACTTCACCTCCATGAACTCTCGCTGCCCCTTGACCTAATTGCGTTTCAACTACTAACCCACCTCTCTGTCCTTGATCTTTACCCCCAAGAGCTCCAAGCTTACTTTTCCTAAACTGAATTAAGGTTTCCTTAACATCGTCGTACGAGACAGTAGCTTTTGGGTAATTCGGATTCTCATTGATAAATATTTTTTAAGGCGTTTGTTCTGGCTCTGCAATAACCCTTCTCTTTAAACGCGACAGAAGCTTTAAGTTTTCAACAGCCACAATATCCGGGCCGTGATTGTGTTTTTTACTTAAACGAAAACATTTTTATTTTTGTTAAAATTTGCTGTCGCAACGCAAAGAGGAAAATCAACCCCATCCTGAACCATATGAGCCTTTCTTTTTCTCAAACACATAAAATACACTTTCCCAGCTGAGGTCTTATTTTTCAAGTACCCAAAGTCGTTATATACAAACACCTCTGACTTATCTCTTTTTCCATGAATTATCTCCATGTTGTATAAAATGGAAAAAAATCAGTAACAACACCTTTTTTTAAAAGTTGGCGAATTCCTTGTTCGTTGCCAAAAACATGCACTTTCTCCCACTTAGCCCTCCCCCACACACCCATCCTTCTACCCAAGCTTTTCATCCAATAATATTGCAGTAATAGTTTTTCCGTTCGTTTCTAAGGTGCGTCATCATAAACCCCAAGAGGCAGGAACGACGTACTTTCACCCCCCTCATCCTTTTAGGCAAGCAACAGATTTTTATCCGATAAGATTGTACTAAAAGTTTTTTCGTTCGTTTCTAGGAGCATCAACCAAAAACCAAAATAGTCGTGAAACAGGACGACCCAAGGGCTCGTAATAGTAGCCACATCGTATGAGTGAATAGCCCCTCTATACCCTACCCTAATGAGTGGATAACCCCTCTATACCTTACCCTAAAGAGTGAATAGCGATATCTTTTACAATGCTTAAATGATTCAGCGTGCATAGAATCAGAGTTAATAGCCCCTCGATGCCCTACTCTATACAGTGATAAAATTATAACCGTATAAATTTACTTATGCTGTAATTCTAATATTCTGGCTAATCGAAGAACAGATAGTTTTAGTGATAATCCCCTCGATATACTTATGCCGATGCACACTTATCGCTTCTTATAAATTTCTAACAAGGACTTATGCCCAGATACTTATGAAAGAGAAAGTTTAATTATAGTGATTATCTCCTCGAATTACCTTTAGCAATGCTAAAATAATCAAACGCATAATGCTCATTTAACTCTATGATAGCTCTATCTAAACCCACATTTGAATTAACCTCCAAAACGCTCCAGCAAAACATAGCATAGATGGCGATAGCTACCAAACGAGAACGAATCACACGAGGAGCTCAATAGGAAACGGGGAAAATCGTTATCTATTTAATTAGCACATAAATAAAAAGAAAATAAATATAAAAACCCCAAACATACAAATTCATAAGTATCCGATCCCACAGATAAAAATTCAAAGTATCCGACACCACCCCACATCACCCCGACATTTTAGAGATCGAGCTAAATAATAAAAACTCGGGTATTCTATCAAGTCTCTATGGCTCAGTGGTAGAATGTCTGTCTACTGCGTGAGCGACGCGGGTTCGATTCACGGCTGCGATCCAAAAAAAGTTTTATTAATATTAAATCTCTAACCGATCTCAGTTAACCCTATGGGTGGGTTGTGGCTATGTAAAGTTCCTTTTAAGCTAAAGCATAACGATAACGAAGCGACAACCCCGGCCACTACTACTACTACTACGACGGCTCGGGTCAAACTAAGAGCCTCATCGTATACTACGATGTGGCTAAGAAGCGGGTTTTTTATAGTCTAGACAATTTTGAAATTAAAGGTAAAGTGTCACGCACGTCTGCCCCAAATTAAAGGGCATATTAATTGTGCGATTTGTAGACGAAATTGTTATATGACATTTAATGCGGCCTTTACACGCAATGTTAGTCTGCATAACGTTTTATTTATACTTTGTAACTTAAACAAAGGGCCTCATGTTTTTGGAGGAAGTTATTGAGCGTGTAGGGTCCCCTTAAAGCCCACCGTTTAGAAGTTAACATTGAGTAGTTTTGAGGCATTACCTTTTTCCAAAATTATAAAAAGTCTTGTTCTTTACCAATGCAAGGCAAAAACGATGACTCAGTAGGCTGAAATTTTAAATATTGCAATATTTCTTTAATTATTTTTATTAATTTAGTTCTTAATCACTATTGATTTAAATTTAAATATTACATAATTATACAAAAACGAGTTTTTCTTCGCAGTCCTTAAAAAACTGCATTTATACACAATCCTTGGCGACATTTTTTCAAACCCACAAAGGGCCAGAACTTATTGTATTAATCAAAAATGTCTTGATTAGAATCAAGACCTAAAAAGTATCGATAAGACTGAGGCTATCACTTGTCTGAAGGATCAGATATTAAATTTTTCTTTTTAATTGAAACTTAAATGCATGCTTAAGAAAAAACAACGTTCCATTACCGTTTTCCGTTGAAATAAATTATTTTACTGGTAATCAATTTCAAAGATTTACTTATCTCGGCTTTTCGACCACAATTTTATTCCCCGAAAACATTTTATCCTTACATTAATTACTTTTCGGACAGTACGTGTATGGTATTGCGTTTTATAAGGTTCCTAAAGACGTTACATCCCACTTCGAGACCGGCACGCTTCGCAGGGGAACATTTTAATTATTCTAAAACCAATGGTGTCAAATTCAATAGGGACAGTAAGATTTCTACTCGCGGTTT
Organism: Phalangium opilio; assembly: GCF_054372755.1. Taxonomy (NCBI): domain Eukaryota; kingdom Metazoa; phylum Arthropoda; class Arachnida; order Opiliones; family Phalangiidae; genus Phalangium; species Phalangium opilio. The sequence continues at coordinate 846,990 of NW_028324185.1, forward strand.
TGCAAAATGATGTAATATCAAGTGTACTTTAGTCAACCGTCGTATTGTTCTTTCTCATAGTTCAGGGCATGATCAGTGTTACTGCCCAATTTCTAGTTTCTAACAATGGTTAGAGACTATTTGATAAACATTTGTAAATTCTAAGTAGCACAAAATGAAAAAGAATCCATATTTTAATATTTTGGTTTGAAATAAATAAACTCATGATAGTAGTTATAACGAACAGAAAGTCAAGGGAATGGCACCGGTAATGAGCAGCAAAAAGAGAGGAAAGTTTGCTTCAAGTTAGCAGAGGGACATGGTAGTAAAAATAGTAATCTAGAATTTTGTTCGTTCAAACCTTAATATATCATGAAAATTTCAGTTGAGGAGGCGGCACTACCAAGAAAGATTGATTTTGGCAGATAACAGCGAAAAATTTATGTTCTACACACACTGGTACTATGGGAGAGTTTCAGGGCCGCAGGTCGCACATGATGAAATTTCAACTCCAGTTTACATCAATTCTCCCTGGTCGTACTAATAGCAGGTTAAGCTATAGTTTGCTCAGGTCCTGTTAGTCTCGAAAGGGTTATATAGTCCTTGTAACTTTTAAAGGTTGTTGTCATGGCTAAACAGACCGCTATTACAGATTTTTATTGTTTTATAGGTTATTTTGACACGTTATCTTCCAAAAGTAATTAATGTAATGATAAAATGTTTTCGGGGAATGGAATTGTGGTCGAAAAGCCGAGATAAGTAAATTTTTGAAATTGATTACCAGTAAAATAATTTATTTCAACGGAAAACGGTAATGGAACGTTGTTTTTTCTTAAGCATGCATTTAAGTTTCAATTAAAAAGAAAAATTAATATCTGATCCTTCAGACAAGTGATAGCCTCAGTCTTATCGATACTTTTTAGGTCTTGATTCTAATCAAGACATTTTTGATTAATATCTGTTCCTTCAGTCTTCATTTTAATTAAGAATGTTAAGAAACTGTTTTACATTTTCAAAATCTGCACTAAGCAGAAACATATATAAAGGGGACCATAACCTTAGCTCAATCAGACATTTATTTATAATGATACTTCAAAAAGACGTAAATCAATAAAAGTTTGTATTCTTATTGTAATTAATATAATACAATTTTTTACAATCATTTATTGAAACGCGAGGCGCCCCCCTAAAAATTCCAGAAATAGGACCAAATTGACAATTTTACAAAATTTTTAAAAATGCTGATTTGTGACCGTTTAACATTTAGCTCAAAATTGTCATAAGCCCAATATGAAATTCAGATATCCTTAAAACTTCATAAAGACGATCCCAAAAGTACCCACAACTACCTACAAGCACCCACAAGTACCTTCAAACACCCACAAGCACCTACAATCATCCACAAGTACCTACAAGCACCCACAAGAGCCCACAAGTACCTACAAGCACCCACAAGAGCCCACAAGTACCTACAAGCACCCACAAGTACCCACAAGAACCCACAAGTACCCAAAAGCACCTACAAGCACCCACAAGAACCCACAAGTACCCAAAAGCACCTACAAGTACCCACAAGCACCCACAAGTACCCAATAGCACCTACAAGTACCCACAAGCACCCACAAGAACCCACAAGTACCCAAAAGCACCTACAAGTACCCACAAGCACCCACAAGTACCCAATAGCACCTACAAGTACCCACAAGCACCCACAAGCACCCACAAGAACCCACAAGTACCCACAAGCACCCACAAGAACCCACAAGTACCCAAAAGCACCTACAAGTACCCACAAGCACCCACAAGTACCCAATAGCACCTACAAGTACCCACAAGCACCCACAAGAACCCACAAGTACCCAAAAGCGCCTACAAGTACCCACAAGCACCCACAAGTACCCAATAGCACCTACAAGTACCCACAAGCACCCACAAGCACCCACAAGAACCCACAAGTACCTACAAGCACCCACAAGAACCCACAAGTACCCAAAAGCACCTACAAGTACCCACAAGCACCCACAAGTACCCAATAGCACCTACAAGTACCCACAAGCACCCACAAGAACCCACAAGTACCCAAAAGCACCTACAAGTACCCACAAGCACCCACAACTACCCAAAAGCATCTACAAGTACCCACAAGTACCTACAAGCACCCACAAGTATCTAAAAGTACCCACAAGTACCTAAAAGTACCTAAAAGTACCCACAAGTACCCACAAGTACCTACAAGAACCCACAAGTACCTACAAGCACCCACAAGTATCTAAAAGTACCCAAAAGTACCTAAAAGTACCCACAAGTACCTAAAAGTACCCACAAGTACCTAAAAGTACCCACAAGCACCCACAAGTACCCACAAGTACCCACAAGTACCCAAAAGCACCCACAAGTACCCACAAGCACCCACAAGTACCCAAAAGCACCTACAAGTACCCACAAGCACCCACAAGAACCCAAAAGCACCTACAAGCACCCACAAGAACCCAAAAGCACCTACAAGTACCCACAAGCACCTACAAGTACCCACAAGAACCAACAAGAACCCACAAGTACCTACAAGCACCCACAAGTACCTAAAAGTACCCACAAGTACCTAAAAGTACCCACAAGTACCTACAATCACCCACAAGTACCCACAAGCACCCACAAGTACCTACAAGCACCCACAAGTACCTACAAGCACCCACAAGTACCTACAAGCACCCACAAGTACCTACAAGTACCCAAAAGCATCTACAAGTACACACTAGCACCTACAAGTACCCACAAGTACCTACAAGAACCCACAAGTATCTAAAAGTACCCACAAGTACCTAAAAGTACCCACAAGTACCCACAAGTACCTACAAGAACCCACAAGTACCTACAAGCACCCACAAGTATCTAAAAGTACCCACAAGTACCTAAAAGTACCCACAAGTACCTAAAAGTACCCACAAGTACCTAATAGTACCCACAAGTACCTAAAAGTGCCCACAAGTACCTAAAAGTACCCACAAGTACCTAAAAGTACCCACAAGTACCTACAATCACCCACAAGTATCCACAAGTACCTACAAGTACCCACAAGTACCCAAAAGCACCCACAAGTACCCACAAGTACCCACAAGCACCCACAAGTACCCAAAAGCACCTACAAGTACCCACAAGCACCCACAAGAACCCAAAAGCACCTACAAGCACCCACAAGAACCCAAAAGCACCTACAAGTACCCACAAGCACCTACAAGTACCCACAAGCACCAACAAGAACCCACAAGTACCTACAAGCACCCACAAGTACCTAAAAGTACCCACAAGTACCTAAAAGTACCCACAAGTACCTAAAAGTACCCACAAGTACCTAAAAGTACCCACAAGTACCTACAATCACCCACAAGTACCCACAAGCACCCACAAGTACCTACAAGCACCCACAAGTACCTACAAGCACCCACAAGTACCTACAAGCACCCACAAGTACCTACAAGCACCCACAAGTACCTACAAGTACCTACAAGTACCCACAAGCACCCACAAGTACCCACAAGTACCCACTAGTACCCACAAGTACCTACAAGCGCCCACAAGTACCTACAAGCGCCCACAAGTACCTACAAGCACCCACAAGTACCTACAAGCACCCACAAGTACCTACAAGCACCCACAAGAACCCAAAAGCACCTACAAGTACCCACAAGCACCTACAAGTACCCACAAGCACCAACAAGAACCCACAAGTACCTACAAGCACCCACAAGTACCTAAAAGTACCCACAAGTACCTAAAAGTACCCACAAGTACCTAAAAGTACCCACAAGTACCTAAAAGTACCCACAAGTACCTACAATCACCCACAAGTACCCACAAGCACCCACAAGTACCTACAAGCACCCACAAGTACCTACAAGCACCCACAAGTACCTACAAGCACCCACAAGTACCTACAAGCACCCACAAGTACCTACAAGTACCTACAAGTACCCACAAGCACCCACAAGTACCCACAAGTACCCACTAGTACCCACAAGTACCTACAAGCGCCCACAAGTACCTACAAGCGCCCACAAGTACCTACAAGCACCCACAAGTACCTACAAGCACCCACAAGTACCTACAAGCACCCACAAGTACCTACAAGCACCCAGAAGTACCTACAAGCACCCACAAGTACCTACAAGCACCCACAAGTACCTACAAGCACCCACTAGTACCCACAAGTACCTACAAGCACCCGAGCTCAAACGCCATGTTTTTCTTGCTTAATATCACTCTAACGGCGTGAATCACGACAAAAACGCCGTAAGTAATTCTAATACCCAAAACAACGTAAGTCAAAGTATTTGTTAATAATGATAAAAATCAATACTTAAACTTAATTTATATTCATGAAACTAAGGAATGGCACTTCTATGGAATGTTATCTTTCATTTAAGATGGTTCCCAAACGTAACGAATGAATAGTTTTCTTTATATGCCTTCCTAGAGACGGTCATTATTCCAAAAAATCTTATGTTATCTCTATGGAAGAATATAGTATCTTTCACCAAATGTCGGATTCATTTTATGGATTCTAAAACCACCCTTAACAACTTTTTTCATTATAGAATTAACTATTAGTTGGATCTCTTTGAAATTTTAACCACAAAATTAGGGTCCAAATTTTAGTTCACGGGCAAAATTTCAAAGCAGCAAACACAATACGAAAAAGGTTACGGCCAATCAAAGAACCCTCCTTTAGCACTAGAGGCGGTATCAAGTCTTATCTAAGAGAGCGACCGCTCTCCTAGAATGTATTGCAATTTGAAATTAAGTTTAATCGATATGAAAAATTTGGTTTTAATTGCGTAGTTGAAACATTTGTTATGATTAGAAATTTTACAACAAAAACGGGTATAAATGCGGCGTTTCGGAACAAAGAGCTAAATGAAGGACGATTATGACTCGAGTTCGAATTGAAGTTTAAAACTTATACAAGATGTAACAACAAACATAAGAACACCTTTTTTGAATGTATGATAAATGTCAAAAATACGACACTGCTTTTAAAGCCACAAATCGGAATGAGGGACCTCATTTTAGGTGTAGTTCTAGTAAAGCGACATTTTACTAGAAATAAGTGTTCTTCTTATCTGTTCCACCCTGAAAAATTAAAATGCTAAAAGCTCAATATGTATTTTTTCGCCTTAATTATTTGACAGGGATAAGTTTTTACGGGAACAGATTCTATATAATTTCATACGTTACAATCTAAGCTCCCTTTATCTCGAAACGCCGCATTTTTACCCGTTTTTGTTGTAAAATTTCTAATCATAACAAATGTTTCAACTACGCAATTAAAAGCAAATTTGTCATAACGATTAAACTTGATTTCAAATTGCAATAAATATAATAATTTCTAGTTTCTGGCCCTTTGTGGGTTTGAAAAAGTGTCGCGGATTGTGTATAAATGCAGTTTTTTAAGGACTGCGAAGCAAAACTCGTTTTTGTATAATATCTGTCCCTTTTTGGGGACAAACTTTATTTGGGAGTAGATTAGTTCTGGAATAGTCAAACTCAATCGTCCAATTTTTTAAGACTAATTATATAGTATTTCACTAAATCGTAACTCACATTTGGAAATTGGAATGGTCGGATAATACAATACAGTGTATAAAAACACACCATGCTGAATATTCGTTGAAACCATGTGAAAATTATAAAAATTCTCCAACTATTTCTTTGTAATCATTTAACCTTAGGCTCAGAAAGGCAAAAAATAGGCCCAAAAAGTTTTAAAAAAATCACGTAAACTTAATTAGAGAATCAAAATATTAAAATTAAGCGCGAGATGCAGCGCGTGCTGGCGCGTGAGCTAGCGCGTGGTTTAAAAATATTTTATTTGAAACCTATACAAAAAGGCCAAGTTAACCTTACACTACGAGAAATGAGATACTATACCTTTTCAGCCTTTGCTAGTGCTGTAAAGTTAGGCTGTGCAAAAAGTGCACCCCCTTGGTCGCGAAACCTTGGGTCTAACTCGCAAAAATTTTTCCACCTCATAGAGTTTAACATTACGATTTCGGATTGAGTATAGATCGAGATAGGGAGTTGCCTATCCTGTAGCGTGAAAACAAATTTCTTGATGATTATGATATAAATCAGCTATTACAAAAATGTATGGTTGCGTTACCATTTCGCCAATTTCGGTTAATGCTAATTACAAATTTGAATTTTATAGTTCCTCATTGGATAAAATTATCAGTTTTACAGTCAAGCTTGATGAATCAGATTGCAATGCAATTGCTGTAAGTTTTATTTTTTTTAAGAATTGTAAAGGAATAGATTTTTTTCTATCAACTTTGTTCTACGATAAGTTTATAAGGTACGTTCCAAAAGTACGAGTGCACTTCCTATACAAGTTCGTAATGCTGGAGACTTGCAGCTCGAGCTAGTTCGAGAACGACGGTGGTTAATTTTGCAATCCATCTTATTATTATTTAGTCTGCATTACTCAGCCTTTGACAGCAGCGCCTCACCACCAGGCGTCGCTTTACCCTGAATCTATGACCTACTTCACTCGCTTCATGACGAGCTATAATGTTTAACCAGTTACTAACTTATCGATGAACATAATCTTATGAACTTGTGTTGCTAATAATTGGTACTTTAGAAGGAACTAGTTTAAGAAGTACTTTTTTATTTCTAATTATTTTGCAGACATGCGAGTTTCTTCTGTGTATCTTACGAAAATGCACTCCAAAGTTTTTAGAACTGTTTTTAAACGCTACTCGACGTAACTCCAACTTCAAAGTTTTAAAAACGTGGCTGCTAAAAGGGTTAAAGAAAGGCGTTGATTACAAGTTGCCACTCCTCGCTATTCAAATTATTAAAGAAGTTATTAAGGTATTTATAACATGGAGAATAAATGGAGAATAAATTCATAATATTTTCAAATTGAAGAAAAATGAAGGAAAACTTCAGCTAACATAACTGATTACACCTTTAAAGAACGGAATCCTTTTTCTAAACACATAAAAGGAATTAAACATAAAAATTAAATTAATAAATTACATTAGCATTTAATTAGTTTTAAAAAATCCAGGGAGGCTATTCTCTAAAAATCGAAAATCATTCGGATCACTCCGAATCCTTATGATTCGGATCGGGCTCATTCGGAGTGGACCGAACAAACCGTATTCACTAACTCCAATCCTTATCGTCATTCGGATACTTCGAAAATTTTCTCTCAATCCAAATGGACGTCACTTCCTCTTGAGCCACCTGGTACTTTTTGACGCCCACTTTTTCTTTATTGGACAATTTTATTTGGCGCGCTTTCAAATTGTAGGGATGGAAACTTTGGTTTTTCCCAAGGAGTGGAAATTTTGGGAAATGGTCTTTGTATTGGGAACACATTCAATACAAAGCCAATTTTCTCTTTTTCGATTTCTTTTCTTAAGATAGAAATAAGTGCTTTTTTTCCTTATTTATTTATTTATTTTTGATTAAAAAAATTATTTATTCTTAAATTGCTTCATAATATTCTTTTAAAATGGGTATTAAAGAACACGCTAAACAACAGTTAATATACGTCGAATTTTGAATGGAACTTAGCGCAAGTTTTGGTAGGGTTAAATATGAGGCAATGAGAACCTAGAATAACAACGTTAATTAATCGCAAATTAAAATCCAATTGTGTGGATCTCGTGAGATTATGATAAATTCATTAATGTAGATCATTAGCCCTCCATCAATGGTTACACACCTACCAAAATTTAATAATTTAAATAGATGCTAAACGAAATAACCAAATTTAATCTAGCAATTATTAATAATTGATGCAACAGGTCAAAAATAGGTGGCTCTAACTTACAAGCCCCGGTAGAAAAAATATTAAAATGAACAATTAAATCTGTGTTAAGTAATTGGATCTCGCGAAAATATTCCTTAAATGTAGGATAAATTCAACGACGTTTTTTACCTTTAAATCTACCAAAAGCCGTCGATCTACCTTGTAGATTTCGCCAAGGCCCGCCAAGGCCTAAAGCCATTTCCCGCTTTAACCTAAAATTTTGCCCACGCTTGATTTTAAGTCTCGAAAAACCCTTTGAACTCGTAAATCCCGACGGGCAATGGGATTACCATGTTCACATCGCAAACGATGTAGCTTGAGTTGAAAAAACAAATCAGCCATACTAAATAAAAATATGAACCGCAGCCAAGGTGCCAGCAAAAAGGTACGGGGAAAAATACTAGAAAACTCCGGCGAAAGTTCCGCGAATCTAAGATTGATGGAGGGAAGAGAGGCGGTAAAATATCCGAATGCTCGATTCGGCCATCTCTTTCGGCCGCCGAATGATTTGGAGAGGCTATCACCGTATGATTAGGATAAGGTGCTTAGAGAATACGTTTTATTTTCATTCGGAGAAATTGAGTCCGAATGAAAAGATTCGGATGGAAATTCCTCCAAAAGGACCTTAGAGAATAGGGTCTCAGGAATCGAAACCGATTCCTCTATAAAAAAGACGCGGTTTCAAACAAAACTATGAATAACGTTTTAAAGACTATTGACCGTTGCGACTCTGCCAAAGAGTTTGTACATAAGGTCATGAAAGACATTACCAAGTAAGCTGGTGAAAACATTTTTTTAAAAGAGATAAAAATTTCTGGCGACTCGACCGAGTTTGCTTTTAAAAAATTAAGTGCCATTTTAAAAATAATTCTTATTATTAAATATAAATAATAATTTATATTTAAATCAGTCGAAATAAACATATTATAGTTAAATGTTGAGATATTATTGCATATTTAATGAAAAGAACAATGTAAGATATTGGTCCTTTTTGCGCTTTCTTGGCGTGTGACCCCTGTCCTTGTAGAAATTAACGACACACAGTCATACCTCCAAACCAATAGATTGAATATCGAGCCATCTAACACTAAAGTCGGGGCTTTAAAAGTATTTTTAACTGATAAAAGGGGAGAATTATTAAACAATGCAGTAAGATATGCCAAGGAAATTTGCAAGGATTTAGGTATGGCCATGGATCGTCGGTGTTGAAAAAAGAAATGATGGCAGGAGAAAAGTCACACGATGCACCGTTGTCGTACGAAAATGAGTTAAGAAGAGAAATGTTGTGATCGAAGAGATAAACACTAGATTTCAACAGCTCAGTATTCTTGTGGAAAAATATGCCTTCTTTACACCATTAAATCTTTTTAGTGATAAGTACGTATGCCGACTATACATATTAAATGTCTCCCAAAATGACCGGGTTTTTAATCTTTCATATTCCCGTCTCCCAAAAAGACTGGGTTTCAAATCTTTCATATTCCATGTCTCCCAAAAAGACCGGGTTTCTAATCTTTCATATTCCATGTCAGAGAGTAGTACGCCAGTATGGGCTACAAAGACGGCGGCCACTGTTAAGGCGGGGGAGGGTTTTCTCAGAATTTCCTTCAATTTATTCGAGTGACTGCTCGCTTTGCGCAAGGCGGGATCGCCGCAAGCTAAATTCTACACGCATTAAGAATACTGCGAGGTGCCTGTGTCGAAGAACGGGGCTACTTGAGAAAAGACCAAAATACATTCTAAAATATTTCATTCTTTCGCAATTGGTTCTCCTTCGAGACTGATTAAAAACTGATAATAATGCACGTCGAAACAGCAAAATACTATAGAGCACCCTTCATGGCAGTAAGTTTAAAGCATTTCATGATTTATTACTGTTCAAAGATAATGTTACTAGTCCAATGGCAAGGATTTCCTTGAAGTAAGATAATTCGCTAGATTAGTTTCGGCCGTTGTCTTTCATACACTTCAGCTGAGTAATTCTTACTTTTTTACTAGTTATCGCCATTTGTTTTTTCGAATGAACAAGGAGAGAAAACTGGCTACATGATTAAATTCCTCAATGTTCTACAAATACTCGACAATATCAAGTAATTAAGCCTAACGAGATTGGTCTGTTTTTTTTTGTTTTGCGAAATAACCGCAAAGGTGGGAATGTTTTTCAGCGTTACTCTTATCCCGAATGCAGACAAGATTTGGGGAGGGAAAGTAAATAATTCGTGGAATGGGCTACTAGGAATGCTCGAGAGAAATATATAATTAAAAACATATACTGAGTCAAGAATTAATTTTTGAATACTAAGAATATGTTAACATGGCTTTATCTTCTTTGTAATGAAATTTCAAGGTTTTGATGTAAGGGTGGTATTGCACGTTTTGTCATTTTAATATTAAATTTGCGTGAAAATAATTAGCTGTTAGTCTTATTTGAAGATTAATTGAATTAGAATTAGAATTCAAGCCATATTCTTTTAGTAACGCGAATTAGTTCTTGGTCAATTTCTTTCCATAATAATTCAGTTAACGTTTCGAATACACAGAAGGGAGATTTTGCAATATCTCCATTGGTATTAACTACAGACCGTTTCAATGCCTTTCCATCTTCGCACCCATTTTTGATTTCGAGATCCCAAATAATATTCGGAACAAATCAATCAAACGAAAACGATATTTTCTCTGTTGTCAATAAATGGGTAACTTGCCTTTTTTAATTTCCATATAAAATTGGGATCAAGGACTTTGGGTTCACTTTCCTTGAATTAAGCCTCCTATTGAAGGCCTAGATTGAACTGTATATTGCCCGCAAAACTATGTGTAATTTTGGTTTTTAATTTATTCCAACTTGATGCAGTTGACCTTTGTATAGCCTTAAAATGTTGATATGAATTGTATCTAGATAATTATGGGTTTCGTTGGTGTCGCCCTGATGATTTACATTACTGGAAAACTAAACTCTAAATGTGGGAAAGTGAAATCGGAACTACCCTTCATGTTTTTGTTGCAATGCATTCTGGGAACGAGTAAGAAGTAATAAAAATAACACTATGGACATTTAAAAACTGAGTTCAATTTCAATCTCAGGTCCCCATAGTTTGCCTTGCAACGGAGTTTCTCGTTTTCTTTCGGTGTCATGGAGCCTGGCGTCCTTCGTTCTGTTGGTTTTCGTATCTTCAGAAATGACGTCACAGTTTTCGAGCAAATCGGAAGCACTTCCTTTCGACACCATCGACGATGTATTTCACTTTCCCAGTGCGAAGCCTGTGTTAACCAAAAACACCGGAACCTTCAGTTTCATTAAGGTCAGGTTAATATAAGAATTACACATTACTATCTTATAAGGTTCATACAACTTTTGGAAAACAAGTTTCTTTGAGATTTCCAGGTTTTTTCCGTATGGAGTATCCTATGGAGCAAATGTTAACGAAGGAGGGGGAGGGGCAAATATGACTATTACATTATCAAAGGACATCCCCGTATCTCTAATATAACCACAGTTATGAGCTTCCAAAGTATAGTGTAATGTTAATCCTATGGAGGGTATGTTTATGAACATTTTACTTAATTCATCGGCCCCTGTTTGACTCAAATTTGCCTGAATTTTAGTAAAAATTCGAAATTTCCCTGAATAGGCCTAGAAGTTCTTCGTGGTTCTCTTAAGAAAGATGTTTTTAAATTTCTTTCATTTTCGTTGTAGAAAAATGCGATGATTAACGCGGCATATGCGGAAGTAATAAAGAGAGCGGATGCGAACCCGAATTCGTGTTACCAGTCAACTGGCACTTTAACGAAAAACGACGACATTCATTCAAGAATTGAAAATCGAGAAAGATTCATTACTAATCCAGATACGGTTCTCTGGAATGTAATCAAGACCCGGTACGCCAAGGCAGGAAGCTGCAAAATGAAACTAAGCAAACCTTTAGCGATAAGCTACAGGGTGATATATTTCAAAAAGAAAACATTTCGCAAACGCTGATCATGACCGTCAACAGAAGGTTAGTGTTCCCTTCGAAGTTTTAGGTTTATGGTTGAGTTTATTTCCCCGTATTTGTCAGACTGAGACAGCTGACTGAGGGCGATTGCTTGAAGGATCTGAACCCATCTTTGAAGAACGAAATGCATCCCTGTCAGAAAATTGAAACCCCTGATTCATTCGTCGTCATAAACGTCTCGGCTTTCATGGTCATTTTCCGCGTCTGTCTCTTCGGATTCTCCGCATCCCTCATCAGTCTCGTTCTCGAAATATACGTTGACATGTTGAAAGAAAACATGGTAGCGCCTTAGCTTATGCGTGTCATATCTTTAGACCGACATTATTCCTTCAAAAGAAAGTATACCAAGAAGAACAGTGTCGGCAAAACCATATCCATCACTCACAGAATCGCTTTCTAACCATTACTGAATATTTTCAACTACTGCAAGAGTTGTAATTTGGCCCTATATGGTCCCCCACAGAAATAGAACGAAACGTAAATTAATTTTAGTTGACCAAATCATCATCGACATTCGCGTTCGCAACAAAAGAAAACTGTTTTTCATTTATCGCTTGACTAGACCATCATATCAGTAAAATTTCAATCCACTGTCAAAGTTAATATCGTGACATGCTTCGAAAACTAGTGACATTAAACAAAGTTCACTCACTTAGCAAAGAAGGAGTAACGGGTCAAGAACAATCAACAAATAATCCTCTATCACGAAATAATGTTCTTCCCCGAAGGAAAGCAAGACACATTATTTCTCTTGTTCCCTTTAGAACTTTGAAAAACCATTAACGGTATTTAATGGTTCCGACACGCTACAACATTCATTTTTGTTGGAAATTAAAAAGTAAAACTAACAAGGGAAAGTTCGGAAAGAAAAATTGAGAACTAGTAGTATTGATTAGTCAACAAACAAAGACATAATGAACTATCCTGCCCCTTTAATTGATGTCAGTCTTAAGAATTTAAATATAAAATACTTTGTTAAAAGCGTGAAAAATTAACGACTCTAGAAAAAATGGTTACTTAGCAACGAACGATTCGAGTTCCACAACAGTCGACCGCCCTTTCATCGATCCAGACATTAAGTTTCCCTCCGAAAAAAGGTCGATCCATTATCTCCGCTCTGATTCCTTCAAAACTTACGTAACAACCTTTCTTACTTTCATTGTTTCATTGTGGTTCGATATTCACTCACTTTATAAATTTAATGAAACATAAGAAAGTGAAAGCTTGGACAACAAGTTAGAACACGCAAAGGCTTTTATCGGAATTTTTTAAAATAATTTTCGTGGTTGCTGGCGTGAAAAAGGAGAGAGATAGGGAGATAGAAACGCACTTTATAAAATCTCCCGAAAATTGGGAAAATAGGGGGGTAGTAAAAACAATTTTCAGTACGTTTAGTTTTAGGACGCACATCCTTTGCGCATGGGGGGATTGACCTCCTCGCCTTATCTCTCTCATCTCCTACGTCAACTATGTGCGAGAAAGCTGCGCTCAGGCGCCGCGGTGTACTGTGGATTTACAACCGTTTTCACCACGCATGGATCACGGCTGCCTATACTGATTCTCTCTCCCTCTTTCTCTCCTCTTTGCTGGCGTTGCGTGAGAATCGATCCCCACAAGTTAAATTCTACACGCAATAAAAACTGCTGCACAGTTGCTATGTTGAAGAACGGCGTAACTTCAGAAGGGACCGAAACACCCGAATACATTCTAAAACATTTCATTCTTTTGCAATTGCTTCTCCCACGACTACGTTTAAGAAATTGAAAAGAAACAATGACGCATGAAGAAACAGCACAATACTACAAAGCACCCTTCGTTGAAGTAAGTTTAAGCATTTCATGATTTACTACTGTTCAAAGATAATGTTACTAGTCCAATGGCAAGAACAAGATTGAGTTCAGCTTTTGTCTTTCATACAATTCAGCCGAGTAATTTATTTTTTTACCAGTTTTCGCCATTTGTTTTTTCGAATGATCAAGGAGAGAAAACTGGCTACATGATTAAATTCCTGCATGTTCTACAAATACTTGACAATATCAGGTAATGTTAATGACCTGTTTTTACGCTACTTTTAATAAAGGGAATAATGGAAACATTTTTCAGCTTTATTCTCATCCCGAATGATGATCAGTTTTGGGGAGCGAAAGTTAATAATTCGTGGAATGGAATGCTAGGAATGCTCGAGAGATATGTATAATTGAAAATATATTCTGAACCAAGGACACCTTCTCTATACTAAGAATATGTCAACATGGCTTCAGCTTCTTCTGCATTCCACGCTTACTTTCGTGCTTTGGTTGGAAATAGTAAACTTTGTAATCTAATGCTAACCTGTCATGAAAATAATTAGGGCAGAGTTAATTTGCAAATAAGTAGCTATGAGCTTTGAAAGGTGGTTAATTTACACTTAACACGGGAAAAGTTGCTTAGAATCCGAGTTTTGCCATATTCGTACAGTAAAACGAGTTAGTTCTTGGTCATCTTTCATTAATAATTGATAAAAAACCTATTCAATACACAGGAGGGAGATTTTTCACTATTACCCATGTCTCTAACCACAGATCGTTTCAATTCCTTCAAATCTTCGCATCCATTTTTGATTTCGAGATCCCAAATATTATTCGGAACAAATCAATCAAACGAAAACGATATTTTTTCGGTTGTCAGTAAATGGGTAACTAGTTTTTCCTCATTTCCCGACATAAAACTGATCAAAGCTGTCCAGTCCCGGGAATTACATTTTCTATTGAAGGCCTAGATTAAACTAGGCAAAAATATGTTTAATTTAGCTTTTCAATTTGTATCCATCAAGAAGCAAATGTTCAATATTTTAAAAGTGTTGATACGAATTGTTTGTAGATAATTGTGTGGTCCGTTGGTGTCATTCTGCTGATTTACATGACGGGGAAGCTAAACTCTAAATATAGCAAAGTGAAATCGGAACATGTTATTGTTGCAATGCATTCTGGGAACGAGTAAAAACTTCTAGAGCAAGGCTAAACTCATTTCCCATATCTGAATTAGATTTCATTCTCAGGTCCCCAAAGTTTGAATTGCAACGGAGTTTCACGTTTTCTTTCGGTCATGTGGAGTCAGGCGTCTTTCGTTCTATTGGCTTTCGTATCCTCGGAAATGACGTCACAGTATTCGAGCACATCGGAAGTACTTCACTTTGACACCATCGACGATGTATTTCACTTTCCCAATGCGAAGCCTTTGCTGACGAAAAACACGGCTGAATTCAGTTTCATTCAGGTCAGATCAATATAAGAATTGAACGTCACTTCCTCATTCGGCAAATAGAAGTCGATCGTGGATATCTTATTGGGTTTAAAGAAATGTTTTTAAATTTCTTTTAAATTCGATGTAGAAAAATGCCTTGATTAACACGGCATATGCGGAAGTAATAAAGCGAGCAGATGCCAACCCAGATTCGTGTTACCAGACATACGGCACTTTGACCGAAGACGACGACATTCATTCAGGAATTGAAAATCGAGAAACATTTATCATCTCCTCTGATGATCTTCACTGGAATATTATCAAGGCCCGGTACGCAAAGACAGGAAGTTGCAAATTGAAACTAAGCCATTCTTTAATGATAACCTACTCGGTGTTGTATTTCAACACAAACATTTCGCAAACGCTAATCAAGACTGTCAACAGAAGGTTCGTTGTCTCCTCTTAAAGTTAAAGGTTTATAGTAAAGTTTATTTGAGCATATTTGTCAGATTGCGCCAATTGACCGAGGGCGATGTCTTCGATGATCTGAACCCGTCTTTGAAGAACGAATTGCATCCCTGTCAGAAAACGGAAACCCCTGATGCGTTCGTCGTCATCAACGTCTCCGCTTTCATGGTCATTTTCCGCGTCTGTTTCTTCGGGTTCTCCGCGTCCCTCATCAGTCTCGTTCTCGAAATATACGTTGACATGTTGAAAAATTAACATGGTAGCGCCTCACCTTGATGATGGAGTTTCTTCGCATCGATCCCAAGGTGACGGAGCCGGTCGTGTCACCGGTAGCTACAGCATCAGCGACCCAGACGGACTTTCCCGTCAAGTTGATTACGTCGCCGATGAATTGGGATACCGCGCCACCGTCGTCTCGAACGAACTCGGTGTCGAGAGCAGCGCCCCCGCTGACGTCAATGTGCAACAAGTCAACAGTCCGGCCAAAGCTCCAGTCGCCGTTGTTCAACCCGTTCAACCAGTCAGACGCGTCATCGTCGCTCGCCCCGCCCCTCGTCCCGTCTACTTGAGGCCCGCCCCTCAACCCATCATCATCGAACGCCCCATCGCCGTAGCGCCCACCAGCGGATACAGAGTCATCTCGGTTCGCCGCGCCAGTTCCGGTTACAGAGTACTCGAATCCGGTTCTCCTTACGAATACATCGTTCGACGATAAACCAGGATTCTTAATGAACTTAATTCTAATTGACTTTCACCTTCTGTATAAACGCGACTAACTAGAATCGTATCCATCATAAGTTTGAAATAATTACGTTCATAAGTACGACACTTAACAATGCTTTACTGAGAGCTCGCGGAGGAATACAACATGCTTCATCCCAGAAGAGGAAAACTCCATGAAGTCCATCAACACTGCAGCCTCCACTACTAAAACCAAGACAGCAATTTATCAGATGATAGTCTTCAATTGCAAGCTCTCAGTAAGCAGTGTTTTGAAACTTATGGGCATATTTAGGACAAACTTATGGATGGTTAAACTCAGTACTGATCTGACTTTACTCTCGGTTGTTGGAACCCAAAGCTAACGCGCATTTTAGGGTGAAATGACTTTTCTGGACTCTTTTATACGTATTTAAAGGCTAAATTAACTAATTATTCGAATGTTCATGTTTTGTTGTATAACAAATACCTCTCGGTGTATTGGACTATTTAAATCGCTAAAAGTATTTTGAATAAAGAATTTCTTCCCAAACATTAAGAGATCATCTTTTTATCACAAACTATGATGAAACTTTTAGGCATATTTTTTCCATAGGATACTGCCATTGTAATATATTTTTTCAAAGAAATTTTATTGACTTCAAGCTGGCAAAAGAGATTATTTTCTCTTGATTCAACGAAATCGATAAGATTTCGCTACAAAACTCGAACTTTATCATCGACAACCCGAGAAATGTAAATCCATTATTCCTGCTCTGTTTCCTTCAGAACTGAAGTAAACAACTTTAAAGGTTCGAAAGGGTATTATATTCACTCATGCCACAAATTAAAGTATCCCTCGTAGGCTCGGAAAATAAGGTGAAACACGCAAAGAGTTTCTATAAGACTGCGCTTTTTAATTGTTTGCCTGGATGCACTCGGTATGGGAGAATCAATCCACGCAAGCTAATTTAAACTCAAAATCAAAATAATACAGCAATTAAACATCTACTAGGCCTATCGAGGGCCTGCTTGAGGAAGAACTGAAAAAGATAAGTATTTGATAAAATATTTCACAAGTTTGCGTATTTATTCTTACATAACTGCACCGACTATAGAATGAAAAAGTGAAAACTAATTTACGAAATATTGAGTTGACAACAGACGAAGACATACAAGCTCTTTTACGGAAGTATTCAATTGTAAAATACTTTGTTACTTAGTGCAACCGAAAAAGCTTGAAGTATAAGTGCCTTCAAGATGGTTAGAGAGTTCTCGCCTGTTGCGACTGCTAAACTATATTTTTTTTGTAGAACAACTCCATCGTTCAACGCAGTCTTAAAACTACCCACGATACTAAAAACTAGTTGCTTAGCAACGAACGACAAAAACAGTCGACGCGACATCGATCCCAAAATAAGATTTTCCTCTAAAGAAAGTTAGGACCATTATCCCTGCTCTAATTCCTTCTTAACGTTTTAACAACTCATGCCACAAATTAAAAGAAACATACCAAAGCGAAAGCTAGGAAAATAAGTTCAAACGCGCAAAGGATTTACACAAGATTTCCGTCCAGCTTTTCGCGTTGTGCGAATGGCGATCCCCAAAATACCTGAATACATTCATTATTTTGCAACTGGTTCTCCTACGAGACTGCGTCGACTACGATTAAGAAATTGAGAAGCAATAATAATGCAAGAGGAAACACCAAAACACTATAGAGCACCCTTCATTGCAGTAAGTTTAAAGCATTTCATGATTTACTACTGTTCAAAGATAATGTAATTAGTCCAATCGCAAGGATTCATACAGATCAGCTAAGTACTGTACCTTATATTTTTCACCGTGCAGTTATCGCCATTTGTTTTTTTGAATGAACAAGGCGAAGTAACTGGCTACATGATTAAATTCCTCCATGTTCTACAAATACTTGGCAATATCAGGTATTTAAGCGTAACGTTACTGGTTTGATTTTATGTTTTTCGTAATAACCGAAATGGTGGAAAAAATTTCAGTGTTACTGTTATCCCGAATGCTGATGAGTTTTGGGGAACGAAAGTTAATAATTCGTGGAATGGTCTTCTAGGAACGCTCGACAGAAATGTATAATTACAAATATTTTCTGTACCAATAATTCATTCTCGATACTAATTAAGAATATGTTATAAAGGCTTTAGATGCTAATTCAATCCACATGTGTACTTTGTAGCGACATTTCATGATTTCTTTGTAAGACTGATAGAAAGTAAATAGCACACTTCGTCATTTTAATGTTAAATTCTCGTGGATATAATTAGAGCATAGTTGATTCAAAAGTCATGTACGGAGATTAATTGTCACGTAACTTGGGAGGATTCTTTTAGAATCAGAGTCTTGCCATATTCTTAAAGTAATAAGAGTTAGTTCTTGGTCAACTTCTTTAATTAATTATTGATCAAAACTTTTCAATAAACAGGAGGGAGATTTTGCAATATCTCCATTGGCATTAACCACAGATCGTTTCAATGCCTTTCCATCTTCGCACTCATTTTGGATTTCGAGACCCCAAGTGGGGCATTCCATGCGATTTCGACCAGTGATGTCACCATGGGTCAATCGATTTTTTTCAAATTTGGTACACCATTAGATACCATTAAGAAACTAAGGTTTCCAAGTTTTTAGCTTAAAATTTCGAGAACCTTTTGAATAATGCCAATTTTTCCAAAACCCACTATTTGTAAAAAAAATTCTTTCATTTCTGGACCCTTTTACTTAAGGTGCCATAACTTCTGTTCTATTAATTCTTTCCTAACACAATTTAGCAGCCTTGCGCAGGAAAGCAAGGGCTATTCAACGGTGAAATCAACGATGTTCTATCACGAAGCATTGTCAAGTTATTAAAAATATAAAATGAAAATTATTTTTTCGGGGGGTTCCATTCCAGGCGGGTTTTGGTCATGTGGACAAGTGATATATTGCAATATTTTACCATCGTTAGATACCTCTTGGAGAGATGTTTAAAATGAGATCTTAAAAAATATGGTTTTTCTTAGTTTTGATTTTAAAGACCGAAATCAAATTTCTTGATTTTGATACATTTTGAGATTTTATTTTTTTAACATTGGCAACAATGGCAATAAAAATATCTGAAATTGAGGTAGTTAGAAGAGCGCACGAGACACGCAATTCGCAAGAAAAAATACTTTCACCCCCTCCCCTTTCAAACGAAAGGCATTTGAACTTTAAGAAGAAATATTTGGCTCTGAGGTCGAAATATTGAATTAAGGGCCTCGTGGAAAATATAGTCTCTTTTCACAGGGAAATTATTTTATTTCGAAAAAGGGTGCAGTACCAAGCCGAACTACTAGTTTATGGTTTCGGTCATAAATGCCTCCAGCATAATGAGCAATTGATATGCCAAAATTAGAGAGTTCTTCCTTACAAACGAAGGTGCTCTTCCTGCACGAATTTAGCTTGCAAGGAAAACACATGAGGAAGCGAGCTCTCACATCGCGAGGAAAAAGGTTAGTACTTTCCTTCCATTTATCACCGAAATACAAATGGACAATAATGGTATCTCATACATACTACGCCACATACCTATCTAACCAAAACTAGCACTATCCGTAATAAGAACAAAGTAAATGTTTTAATGATAACGCCATTTATTTCTAATGTGCTGAAGTTAATTAAAGGGCAGTTTCACTCTAGATTTTTATTTTCATTCGAAATACCACATAATAGGATGTTATATATGTATTAACAACACAGTCAGATACTAAATATTACATGCTACGATCAATTAAGTTAATTTAGCCTAAGCCTACTATTAATATAAAACAGAATAACCAGACAATGAGGTACTGTAGTGTATGAAATCCTTTCGTATTGCGAAGTATGATTTTCAAGATTTCGTATTGCTAAGTATGATTTTCAAGATTTCGTATTGCAAAGTATCATTTTCAAGATTTCGTATCGCAAAGTATCATTTTCAAGATTTCGTATCGCAAAGCATCATTTTCAAGATTTCGTATCGCAAAGCATCATTTTGAAGATTTCGTATTGCAAAGTATCATTTTCAAGATTTCGAATTGAAATTTAACTAGCCTTCCTCTCGAATTCTCGTTTTTATTAGTACGAGAGTTTTTCCCTAGTACACTGCCGAGTGGAGGGGGGGGATTTTCTCTCGCGAATTGCGTGTCTCGTGCGCTCTTCTAACTACCTCAATTTCAGATATTTTTATTGCCATTGTTGCCAATGTTAAAAAAATAAAATCTCAAAATGTATCAAAATCAAGAAATTTGATTTTGGTCTTTAAAATCAAAACTAAGAAAAACCATATTTTTTTTAAGATCTCATTTTAAACATCTCTCCAAGAGGTATCTAACGATGGTAAAATATTCCAATATATCACTTGTCCACATGACCAAAACCCGCCTGGAATGGAACCCCCCGAAAAAATAATTTTCATTTTATATTTTTAATAACTTGACAATGCTTCGTGATAGAACATCGTTGATTTCACCGTTGAATAGCCCTTGCTTTCCTGCGCAAGGCTGCTAAATTGTGTTAGGAAACAATTAATAGAACAGAAGTTATGGCACCTTAAGTAAAAGGGTCCAGAAATGAAAGAATTGTTTTTACAAATAGTGGGTTTTGGAAAAATTGGCATTATTCAAAAAGTTCTCGAAATTTTAAGCTAAAAACTTGGAAAACTTAGTTTCTTAATGGTATCTAATGGTGTACCAAACTTATTCGGAACAAAGCAATCAAATGAAAACGATATATTCTCTGTTGTCAATAAATGGGTAACTTGTCTTTACTAATTTCCATATAAAATTGTTATCAACGACGTCAAGTTTCAAATTCCTAAAGTTTATCAGTCAACAGGATCAAGCTTTCTATTGTAGATTAAACTCTCTGGAAAAATATGTTTCGTTTGGTTTTTATCCATGTTGAAGCAGTTGACTTATGTGTTTATATTTAAAATATCTAGATAATTGTGGCATCCGTTGGTGTTATTCTGCTAATTTACATGATAGGGACACTAAACTCTAAATTCGGGAATTTTAAATCGGAACTTCCCTTCATGTTTTTGTTGCAATGCCTTCTGGGAACGAGTAGTAACTTCTACATCAACGCTATACTTACTTCAAAACTGATTTCAACTTCAATCTCAGGTCCCCAAAGTTTGAATTGCAACGGAGTTTCACGTTTTCTTTCGGTCTTGTGGAGTCTGGCGTCTTTCATTGTATTGGTCTTCGTATCCTCGGAAATGACGTCACAGTTTTCGAGCAAATCAGAAGCACTTCCCTTCCACACCATCGACGATGTATTTCACTTTCCCAATGCCAAGTCTTTGCTGGTAAAAAACTCGGCATTTACAAATTTCATTCAGGTTAGGTTAATATAAGACACATTCTCATTCGGTTTATAGTAGTGTTTTCTTATTTTATTTCATTTATTTTCGATTTAGCAAAATGCGTTGATTAACAAGGCATATGCGGAAGTAATGAAGCGAGCAGATTTGTGTTACCAGACATACGCCACTTTGACCGAAAACGACGATATTCATTCAAGAATTGAAAATCGAGAAAGATTTGTAATTAATGCGGATATACTACACTGGAATATTATGAAGGCCCGGTACGCAAAGACAGGAAGTTGCAAAATGAAACTAAGCCAGCCTTTAACGATAACCCACTTGACGTTGTTTTTCAAGAAAAATATTTCGCAAACTCTGATTAAGACCATCAACAAAAGGTTAGTGTCTCCTTCGAAGTTGTATGTTTCTGGTGGAAACAATTTAATCATATATGTCAGGTTGCGCCAACTGACCGAGGGCGATTGTTTGATGTATCTGAACCCGTCTTTGAAAAACGAAATGCATCCCTGTCAGAAACCGGAAACCCCTGATTCGTTCGTCGTCATCAACGTCTCCGCTTTCGTGGTCATTTTCCGTGTCTGTCTCTTCGGATTCTGGGCGTCCCTCGTCACTCTCGTTCTCGAAATATACGTCCACATGTTGAAAAGTAACATGTTTTATGGGTGACACATCTTTAGACCGACATTACTCCTTCAAAAGAAAGTATACCAAAAAGAACAGTATCTGCAAAACCATATCCATCACTTACAGAATCGCTTTTGGACTATTACTGAATATTTTCAACTACTGCAAGAGTTTATAGATGTAATTCGGCCCCTACATGGTCCCCCACAGAAATACAACGAAATGTAAATTAATTTTGGTTGACCAAAGCATCGTCAACAATCGAGTTCGCAACAAAAGAAAACCGTTTTTCATTTAACGCTTGACTAGACCATCATATCAGTAAAATTTCAATCCACTGCCGAAGTTAATATCGTGACAAGCTTCGAAAACAAGTAACATTATACAAAGTTCACTCACTTAGCACTTAAATGGGTCAAGAACAATCAACAAATAATCATCTATCACGAAATAATGTTCTTCCCCGAAGGAAAAGAAGAACCATTATTTCTCTTGTC
This sequence comes from Phalangium opilio, assembly GCF_054372755.1. Lineage (NCBI taxonomy): Eukaryota > Metazoa > Arthropoda > Arachnida > Opiliones > Phalangiidae > Phalangium > Phalangium opilio. Next base: position 869,655 of record NW_028324185.1, read on the forward strand.
CCCTTTAGAACTTTGAAAAACCATTAACGATATTTAATGGTTCCAACACGCTACAACATTCAATGTTGCTGGAAATTAAAAAGTAAAACTAACTAGGGAAAGTTCGGAAAGAAAAATTGAGAACCAGTAGTATTGATTCGCCCACTAAGACATAATGAACTTTCCTGCACCCTTTAATTGATGTTAGTCTTAAGAATTTAAATAGAAAATACTTTGTTAAAAGCGTGAAAAATTAACGACTCTAGAAACTGGTTACTTAGCAACGAACGACTCGAGTTCCACAACAGTCGACCGCCCTTTTATCGATCCCGACATTAAGTTTCCCTCCGAAGAAAGGAAGAACCATTATCTCCGCTCCGATTCCTTCAAATCTTACGTAACAACCTTTCTTACTTTCATTGTTTCAACGTGGTTCGATATTCACTCACTTTATAAATTTAATGAAACATGAGAAAGTGAAAGCTTGGACAACAAGTTAGAACACGCAAAGGCTTTTATCGGAATTTTTTAAAATAATTTTCGTGGTTGCTGGCGTCAAAGAGGAGAGAGATAGGGAGATAGAAACGCATTTTATAAAATCCGCCGAAAAATGGGAAATAAGAGGGGGTAGTAAAAACAGTTTTCGGTACGTTTAGTTTTATGACGCGCATCCTTTACGCATGGGGGGATTGACCTCCTCGCCTTATCTCTCTCATCCCCTTCGTCAACTATGTGCGAGAAAGCTGCGCTCAGGCGCCGCGGTGAACCGTGGATTTACCCCCGTTTTCACCACGCATGGATCACGGCTGCCTATACTGATTCTCTCTCCCTCTTTCTTTCCTCTTTGCTGGCGTTGCGTGAGAATCGATCCCCACAAGTTAAATTCTACATGCAAAAAAAACTGCTGCACGGTTGCTATGTTGAAGAACGGCGTAAATTCAGAAGGGACCGAAACACCCGAATACATTCTAAAACATTTCATTCTTTTGCAATTGCGTCTCCTACGACTCGGACTGCATTTAAGAAATTAAGAAGTAATAATAATGAACGTCGAAACAGCAAAATACTACAGAGCACCCTTCGTGGAAGTAAGTTTAAATCATTTCATGATTTACTACCGTTGAAGGATAATGCTACCAGTCCAATCGCGAGGACTACGTTGAACCAAAGAGAATATACCAAGAGGAGCAGAAACTTTGTAAATAGGGACCGGCCCTGAATTTGGAGAAACTAGTTCCGGTTGTTCACGTGATCTTGTCATCAACTTAAAAATTACCTTATGTACGTCAACTGTCAACCCAGAGATCAACCCTTTGCCATCAACAAAAATAAGCAGCCGACATAATGTAATCAATAAAAGGCGTCGCTGCTAAACTAATCAACAAAAACCGGATCTAGTTACTCCAAAACCGTGGCTGGGAGTTTCAAAAGCCTTGTGAAAGGCTAAACCTTCTGCTCCTCTTGGTATATTCTCTTTGGTTGAACTAGGATAAGTCACAAGATTGGGTTCAGCTTTTGTCTTTCATACACTTCAGCTGAGTAATTAAAATTTTTTACCAGTTTTCGCCATATGTTTTTTCGAATGAACAAGGAGAGAAAATTGTCTACATGATTAGATTCCTGAATGTACTACAAACACTCGACAATATTAGGTAATGTTAATGGCCTGTTTTACGCTACTCTTAATAAGGGGTTAATGGAAACACTTTTCAGCGTTACTCTTATTCCGAATGCGGATGAGTTTTGGGGAGCGAAAGTTAATAATTCTTGGAATGGAATGCTAGGAATGCTCGAGAGAAATGTATAATTGAAAATATATTCCGAATCAAAAACGCCTTCTCTATACTAAGAATATGTCAACCTGGCTTCAGCTTCTTCCACAATCCACGCTTACTTTCATGCTTAAGTTGGATATAGTAATCTTTGTAATCGAATGCTAAATTGTCGTGAAAATAATTAGGGCATAGTTAATTTGCAAATAAGTAATTTTCACTTAGAAGGGAGAATTAGTTTAGAATCCGAGCTTTGCCATATTCGTACAGTAAAACGAGTTAGTTCTTGGTCATCTTTCATTAATAATTGATAAAAACTTTTCAATACACAGGAGGGAGCATTTTCACTATTACCTATGTCACTAACCACAGACCGTTTCAATTCCTTCAAATCTTCGCATCTATTTTTAATTTCGAGATCCCAAATATTATTCGGAACAAATCAATCAAACGAAAACGATATTTTTTCGGTTGTCAGTAAATGGGTAACTAGTTTTTCCTCATTTCCAGATGTAAAAATGATCAAAACTGTCCAGTTCCGGGAATTACGTTTCCTATTGAAGGTCTAGATTAAACTGAATATTCTATGCAAAAATATGTTTAATTTAGCTTTTCAATTCGTATCCATCAAGATGCAATTGACCTCATGTTCAATATTTCAAAAGTGTTGATACGAATTGTCTCTTAGATAATTGTGTGGTCCGTTGGAGTCATTCTGCTGATTTACATGACGGGGAAACTAAACTCTAAATATGGCAAAGTGAAATCGGAACTGCCCTTCATGTTTTTGTTGCAATGCATTCTGGGAACGAGTAAGAAATTCTAGAGCCACGCTAAACTCATTTCCCATATCTGAATTCAATTTCAATCTCAGGTCCCCAAAGTTTGAATTGCAACGGAGTCGCTCGTTTTCTTTCTGTCTCGTGGAGTCTGGTGTCTTTCGTTCTATTGGTTTTCGTATCCTCGAAAATGACGTCACAGTATTCGAGCACATCGGAAGTACTTCCCTTTGACACCATCGACGATGTATTTCACTTTCCCAATGCGAAGCCTTTGCTGACGAAAAACACGGCAGAATTCAGTTTCGTTCAGGTCAGATCAATATAAGAAATAACCGTTACTTCTTCATTCGGCAAATAGAAGTCATTCGCGGGGTGACTTTTCATTTCGATTTAGAAAAATGCCTTGATTAACACGGCATATGCGGAAATAATAAAGCGGGCAGATGCGAATCCAGATTCGTGTTACCAGACATACGACACCTTGACCGAAGACGACGACATTCATTCAGGAATTGAAAATCGAGAAAAATATATCATCTCCTCTGATGATCTTCACTGGAATATAATCAAGACCCGATATGCCAAGACAGGAAGTTGCAAATTGAAACTAAGCCATTCTTTAATGATAACCTACTCGGTGTTGTATTTCAAGAAAAACATTTCGCAAACGCTAATCATGACCGTCAACAGAAGGTTTGTGTCTCTTGTTAAAGTTTAAGGTATATATAGTAAAGTTAATTTCAGCATTTTTTTCAGGTTGCGCCAATTGACCGAGGGCGATGTTTTCGATGATCTGAACCCGTCTTTGAAGAATGAATTCCATCCCTGTCAGAAAACGGAAACCCCTGATGCGTTCGTCGTCATCAACGTCTCCGCTTTCATGGTCATTTTCCGCGTCTGTTTCTTCGGGTTCTCCGCATCCCTCATCAGTCTCGTTCTCGAAATATACGTTGACATGTTGAAAAGTTAACAGGATAGCCAGAGTCTGACCTTCGGACTGACATTACTTCTACAATTAGAATAGTGTCCAGAAAAGCATATCCATCACCTACATTATCGCTTTTTGACCATTCTCGGGTCTACTGAATATTTTAACAATTAATGCGATGTAATTCGGTCGCTACACGGTCCCCACCGAAATTCATATAAGGTCCTTCAACCACGGACCGAAAGCACCCAATGTACTTTTAGTTTGTAAATAAACTTATTTGATTAATTGCATTAAGTATCAGTTTCTTATTAAAAGAAACCAAAAGTAACAATTAAAACACCTTGGATCCAAAATTTAACATTTAGGGACTTTATCATCGACAACCCCGCAATGAAAAAACCATTATTTACGCTCCGTTTCCATTAGAATTGAAGTAAACTAGATTAATGGTTCCAAGGGGTATAATATTCACTCATGCCACAAATTAAAAGTAACCCCACAAAGGCTCGGAAAAGAAGTTGAAACACGCAAAGAGTTTCCAAAGACTGCGATTTTTAATTGTTTGCCTGGGTGCACTCGGTATGGGAGAATTGATCCCCACAAGCTAATTTAAACTCGCCATCAAAATAATACCGCAGTTTAACATCCACTAGTGAGCGCTAACCTGAGTACGAGTTTAAGGAAAAATACTTCATACATTTGCAATTTCTGGTTTTTTTTTGCATAACTGCACCAAGAACAACGAATAGTAATCAGTTTAAAACCAACAATCCTGCCCCTTTAATTGAAGAAAGTCCAGCGTAAAATACTTAGTTAGACGCGTCAAAAACTAGCGACACTAGAAAGTGGTTGCTTAGCAACTAACGACTCGAGTTCCCACAAAAGTCGACACGTCGTCGATCCCGAAAAAAGATTTTCCTCTCAAGGAAGGTAGGACCATTATCTTTGCTCTGATTCCTTCGCTACTTTGGAAAACTTCATTACTTTCATGGTTTCAACGGTTCCAATATTCACTCATGCCACAAATTAAAAGTAACATACCAAAACGAAACCCCGAAAAACAAGTTCAAACACGCAAAGCGTTTTCTCAGGATTTCCTTCAATTTATTCGAGTGACTGCTCGCTTTGCGCAAGGCGGGATCCCCAAAAGCTAAATTCTACACGCAATAAGAGGTGGCTATGTCGAAGAACGGCGCTACTTGAGAAGAATCCAAAATACATGCATACATTCTAAAACATTTCATTCTTTCGCAATTGGTTCTCCTACGAGACTGCGTCGACTACAATTGATAAATTAAAAACTGATAATAATGCACGTCGAAACAGCAAAATACTACAAAGCAACCTTCAAAGCAGTAAGTTTAAAGCATTTCATGATTTGCTACTGTTCAAAGATAAGAAATGATTTCCTTGAATTAAGATTAGTTTCGGCCGTTGGCTTACATACACTTCAGCTGAGTAATTTATAATTTTTACCAGTTTTCGCCATATGTTTATTTGAATGAACAAGGAGAGAAAACTGGCTACATGATTAAATTCCTGCATGTTTTACAAACACTCGACAATATCATGTAACTAAGAATAACGTTAGTGGTCTGCTTTTCTGATTTGCGAAATAACCGCAAAGGTTGGAATGTTTTTCAGCGTTATCTTATCCCGAATGCTGACAAGTTTTGGGGAGGGAAAGTTAATAATTCGTGGAATGGAATGCTCGAAAGAAATGTACAATTAAAAATATATTCTGAACCAAGAATTCATTCTCGATACTAAGAATATGTTAGGCTTTAGCTTCATGGAAATGAAATTTCATGGTTTTGTTGTATTTGTCATTTTAAGGTTTAATTTTCATGGAAATAATTAGGGTTTACTTGATTCGGAAGACATGGAGTCTTTCGGTTTAGAATCTGAGTTTTGTCATATTCTTATAGCAATACGAGTTAGTTCTTGGTCAACTTCTTTCATTGAAAATTGAGTTAACGTTTCCAATACGCAGGAGGGAGATTTTGCAATATCTGCTATGTCACTAACCACTGATCGTTTCAATTCCTTTCCATCTTTTTATTCATTTTTGATTTCGAGACTCCAAATATTATTCGGAACAAACCAATCAAATGAAAACGACATTTTCTCCGTTGTCGACATATGGGTAACTTGTCATTCCTAATTTTCATAAAAAATTGTAAACAGACGTCAAGTTTCACTTTCCTGAAGTTTATCAGTAAACAGGATCTAGCTTTCTATTGTAGATTAAACTCTCTGGAAAAATATGTTTCGTTTGGTTTATAATTTTATCCACGTTGAAGCAGTCGACTTATGTACTTATATTTAATATATCTTGATAGTTTTGGGGTCCGTTGGTGTCATTCTGCTGATTTACATGATAGAGACACTAAACTCTAAATATGTCAAAGTCAAATCTGAACTGCCCTTCATGTTTTTGTTGCAATGCATTCTGGGAACGAGTAAGAACTTCTAGAGAAGCGATGTGCTCATTTCATAATTGAATTCAATTTCAATCTCAGGTCCCCAAAGTTTGAATTGTAGCGGAGTGTCTTGTTTTCTTTCGGTCTCGTGGAGTTTGGCGTCTTTCGTTCTATGGGTTTTCGTATCCTCGGAAATGACGTCACAGTTTTCGAGCAAATCAGAAGCACTTCCCTTCGACACCATCGACGATGTATTTCACTTTCCCAATGCCTGGCCTTTGCTGTCGAAAAACACGGCACAATTCAGTTTCGTTGCGGTCAGAATTACTCGTTACTTTCTCATTCGGTTAAAATACGTCCTTCATTGTTTTCATCTTAGGTGTTTTTCATTTTTATTTCTTTATTTTCGATTTAGATAAATGCACTGCATAACACGGCATATGCGGAAGTAATAAAGCGAGCGGATGCGAACCCAGATTTATGTTACCAGACATCTGGCACTTTAACCGATAACGACGATATTCATTCAGAAATTGAAAATCGAGAAATTTTTATAATTAATTCGGATATACTACACTGGAATATAATCAAGACTCGGTACGCAAAGACAGGAAGTTGCAAAATGAAACTAAGCCAGCCTTTAATGATAACCCACGTGACGTTGTATTTCAAGAAAAATATTTCGCAAACTCTGATCAAGACCATCAACAAAAGGTTAGAGCCTCCTTCAAAGTTTTGGATTTTTACGGTGGAAATAATTTCACCGTATATGTCAGGTTGCGCCAACTGACCGAGGGCGATGTCTTCGAGGATCTGAACCCGTCTTTGAAGAACGAAATGCATCCATGTCAGAAAACTGAAACCCCTGATGCGTTCGTCGTCATCAACGTCTCCGCGTTCATGGTCATTTTCCGCGTCTGTCTCTTCGGATTCTCCGCGTCCCTCGTCACCCTCGTTCTCGAAATATGCGTTCACATGTTGAAAAGTTAACATGGTAGCGCCTTAACTTATCGGACATTACTTCTACAAATAGAATAGTATCTACAAAAGCATATCCGTCACCCACAAAATCTCTTTTTGACCATTCTCGCGTCTATTGAATATTTTAAATTACTGCAATAGTTAATAGATACAGGGTGTTTCTGATAAGTCTGCCATAAATCAAGGGGCGTGTTCTTTGGGTCAAACTGAGTGGAAAGTGTCAAAGAACATGGGGTGTACAAGAATTTGCAACGAAGATATGGCCCCCCAAACATTGGCCCCTAAAACAAGAAAATATTCGAATATGTAGACTAAAACAAATTCAGCCTTATCATCTTGTTTAGAAATAATGAGACAATTTCAATAGTTTCCCTCTAACATCGTTATTGAACTTTCACCTGGCAGAAGTGTATTAAATGAGTAGAAGTATGCCTACTCTAGTAAAGTAAATTCAAAGTATCATGGTACCTTTCGGTTGGTATTACTTTTATTCTTAACAAGTTAACATGGACGTTACAGGTATTGTTCAAAATGTCCACCAACGGCGTTAAGACAAACATGAACCCGACTTTCGAAAGATTCTTGGACATGTTGGAAGATTCCTGGCATGTTCCTGATTGTTTGACAACCTTCAATAATTCGTCTTCGCAAGTCTTCCTCATCACGGACTTCATTCTTGTACACGATGTCTTTGAGATGACCCCAAAGATAGAAATCGCACGGATTTAAATCCGGAGATCTGGCTGGCCACGCAACTGGTCCTCCACGCCCAATCCACCTCAAATTAAACGTAGCATTAAGATGTTCTCTAACTGCACGGTTGAAATGTGGGGGTGCCCCGTCGTGCATAAACCACATGTCACGAAGTAATGCTAACGGTATGTCCTCGAGTAGTTCAGGTAAAGTGTCTCTTAAGAACGTGAGATATGCTTCACCATTTAGTCTGGGTGGAAGAAAATGCGGACCTAGTAAATGATGACCGACAATGCCGCACCATACGTTTAAAGAAAATTGCTGTTGGTGACTTCTAACACTAGTTGCGTGTGGGTTTAATTGGCGCCATTCATGGTGGTTGTGATAGTTCAGAATTCCATCCCGGGAAAAATGTGCCTCGTCGGTTACTAAAAGGACCCGTGGAAATTGATTGTCCTCTACTCTGGCCAAAAACCACTCGCAAAAGTCCATGCGTCTTGGATAATCTGCCGGGTTAAGAGCTTGCACCTTTTGAATATGATACGGGTGAAACTGATGTCCGCGGAGAATTCGCCAGACCAAAACGTGATTAACATGTAATTGTCGTCCAACTTGTCTGGTACTTGTCGAGGGGTCCTCATCGAACATGGCAAGGACGTCTTCCTCGATTTCCTCCATGTCTTCTGGAATGTCTCGCTCTCGAACGTTGTTGGGTTGTACTTGTCCGATGTCCCTCAAGCGCCTGTCAACAGCCTCGAACGTACGACGATTTGGTATGCGTCGTTGCGGAAATTGTTCCTGGTATCGCCGCTGTGCTTCCACTGAATTGCCCTGCGCCAGTCTATACATGAGATGCATGTCTGCATATTCTGCATTGGTATACGCCATACTGTACTACCACACGTTCGTTCGAAGTGATACTGTGACGTTATCAACAACATCGCGTTACTTTATAGCAAACCACCGTTTAGTTTTTACGTTTGCGTCATGACTGTCAGCATTGTTTTTTATTCTTAAACGTAAACAATAAACGGTGGTTTGCTAAAAAAGTCTTTGGGGTCATCTCAAAGATTTTTTTGACATCGTGTACAAGAATGAAAACAAATCCCGTTTGGATGTCTCCAGGTACAGTATATGACTGTTATCCTTTTAAATAGATAAAAACTGAATTTTAATTGATGGTGGTAGCGTTTCTACAATAGATCGAAATTCGTTTTGGTCGCGGATTGAGCTTTTTGAAAAGCAAACCAAGGAACAAGGAAAGCTACAAGCACCTGTGTAAATGGTTAAGCTTGAGCAGAAACGTGTTATTAACTTTTAGGCTTTTAAACCATTTAATAACAAAGAAGTTCTCGAAATAGGTGTTCCAATGAGAACATTATATAATATATCTGGGTATTTAAGAAAAAAATCACTAGTGATAAAATACACCTTTTCCAAATAAAATAGAAAATCAATACAAAACAGCTACGCCTAAAAGTCACCTTTTCCACCGGGAACCCCCATGCAATGGGAAAAGAACGGAGAACGCAGAAAAGGTTTCAATATCATAACTCAAAAATTGTTCTCTATGACAGAGAAAATCCAAAATAGCGTATTATTTGACTGGATTGGTTTTTCTGGAGGCCTCGAGGTATTGCGAGCCCGTGAATGAAGCTAACAATGTCATAGAAAAGGACACGGTTCCTTATGTCCATAGGAATCTTTTTGGCTCAAGAAGATTTGTCCTATTCAGCGCCGTCACCAGCTAAAAATTTTAGGTAGGGCAACGGGAGGGCCAAAGAAAATGGTTTTCATTTGCATGCGTGGCCAGAGCATTTAGACCATTTTCCATAAAAATTGAGAATTCGGTAGTAAATTACCACGTTAATTATCTTTTGTTATTTACCAAGAAAATCGAAAATTGTGTTACGCAGGTAAATTACCATGGTAATTAACCGATTTAGATCCCTAGTTTTTCTGTTAAACCCCTATGAAAGTGAGACTACAGAGTCTAGATGGTAGAATTTCACTTTACAATACCCCATCAACAAACACAGGTTTCTGACGAATTAGACCCTGGGGAGTTCATAAAAAATACTGAAACAATTCCTAGCGTGCCGCAAGTATTTTTAATAAATTTTTGAAAATTTTAAATTTTATGTACTTACCACTCTTGAGACTAAAGGCATACTGCACTCAATATTGCAATAAAAGTATGGGGACTTAGCAAATTGAAGGACTCGCTCAATTCTTTTTCGGGTTTAGTTTTAGGCGGAAAGAATCTTGTCAAGACTAAGGCCCGTGAGGGATAAGAGGCTGCTTTCTGTTTAGATCTTAAAGCGGGTTTCGGTTTTAATTGGGTTTTACAACTATTAAGGATCATGTCTAAAATTGACGGTTATCCACGCAACTATTCAATTTGACCGCATAATCCAGATATTTACTTAAGGCGGATGCATACATACGCCGCTGAGCCGTTGCCGCTCTCCGTTGTCACTGGCGCGCATGCGCTAAACCATCTCGGTTCATGCCGCGCCGTGTTCTGCTTGCCGCTCGTGAGCCTTGACGAGAATAGGATATTTTTCTATTTTCGCCGAAGGTAACGGAACGGCGGAGAAGCGCAATCCAATCACGACAGTTTAGACGATCACGTGGTTTCTTTAGAAAGCAGACGAATATAGTATTTATATAATATATAATATATAATATATAATATATAATATATAATATATAATATATAATATATAATATATAATATATAATATATAATATATAATATATAATATATAATATATAATATATAATATGTAATATATATATATATATATATATATTTATATATATTTTTATTTTATATATATATATAGTTCATTACATAATTACATGCGGTCCGTATATAGTGTATAATATGGATTTGGAAGTCTCCTTGTTGCCGCCTCTTGAGAAATATACCTTTAACCCACTTGGTTCTCTCTCTCTTGTTTATATTATTAACAAGTAAAGTTAATAATAATTTTCCTCGTCTCAAGGTCAATAAATGGGAATCGATTTTACCCAAATATTCGTCTGCTACTGGTTTTCATTATATTTTGTGCCTACAACGCCACCTATATCTATGGAAATCGGTTGCGTTGGTGCTAGCGACGCGTCAAACCAAACTGTAGGTGTGCATGATTTTCCGCTGACGCGCTCCGTTGGCCGTTGCCGCTACCGTTCCGTTTACCGCTCCCAAACCCATGTGTGCATCCACCTTTACTGCCACGATTCACTAACAGCTGTATGCCCCGAATTACGGATTCGGAGTATTACTTTTTCGAAAGGATGATGACGATGATAATACGATTCTGATTTGAAGACTTAGAGACTTCTTTAAAATTTACCTCCCGCTTTGCCTGTTTTGATATTTTAGCCTTTTAAAGTGCAATAGATCAGCTAAGCACATTTTGTCGACAAAGTATAATTTGACCTTAATTATAAAAGCCTGATTTTGAAGGTTAAAAATGGTAAGTGACCAGCTTTTAAATTAAACTGCCATGGCTCTACTGGCCACAGCTCCAGTTTAAAAAAATTGCTTGTTTCTCAGCCTGATATAGCTGCTTTTCACACATGGAGGATTCATACCATTCACACAAGGAAAAAAAGCTGCCTGGAGGTCAAAAAGCAGATTTTTTTGTGCCCTCCTCCCTCCAGGTAAATTGCCCATTCTCTTAGTGAAAATGGTATTTTGGTAAGAATTTTCTAATCATCTAAATCAGAATTGCAATTACTTTTAAAAATTCCAAGACGTCACATCACATTTAACATTTTATCGCAGAAATTAGATTTTCTGTCTTCTACCAAAAGTATATTTAGGGCCAGCTATTCCATATTTTTTCCCCATGAATTTCATAGAGAGGACCAAACCAACTGCAGAATGGGCCTGGCCCACCTGTACCTCCCTGATTATGCTACACTCTTAAAGGTGTTATGCTACACTCTGAAAGGTGCTATGTGACACTGAAAGGTGTTAAATAAATAGTTCTAGGTTTATTAATAGAGTCATGGAACGTTACCATAACTTGTTCGCTGTAGTGAAAGGTTTGATCAAGGAATACTTTCAATATTTTATTCATATTCTCGTTTTTTGCGGCAAGAGATATTTCAGCTGAAGTATTTAGAAAAATTGGCAATTATTCTGTCTTTTGAGGTATAATGAAAGTGTTTTCATATCATCCGAGTTGTGAATAGAACTTTTTATTACACTTGAATAACTTGTTTTTTTTTAGCTATAAAGCAGGCAAATGCTTATTAATATTTCAGTTGGGTAGATAAGTAAGAAGATAGTTCTCATTTTGACTCGGTGAGGTAAAATGTTCATTTCTCTAACTTGTTTTTCTTCTACTAGAAGGGTTTAGAAAATCGATCCAATTTGTTAAGTATTCGTTTCCTCTACTAGGTAATGTTTTGGAAATCGCTTGAGGATTCCGTGTTTTAAAATGATCATTAGCAAAGTTTTAAATCACAAGTAGAATAACACGAGTTCAGATATGATTCCTTTGTTGACTAATGGATAAATTCATTTACATCATGAATATTGATTGTTCTGTTTTTCATCTTTCACCCCTGCTCAAGTGAGAATACTAGATAAGAAAAACACGAACCCTGAAAATATTCATGAGATGCGAACCAGCTTGAAAGGTGGCAATGTTAGATCGCGTGTTATATAGCACTTTAAAGCTGATTGCTATCTTTCTGACACTTTATATTTTAACGCGTACGTGGAACTACGCAATTCGAGTTTAAGTTGCGAATTGGCATATTCTACAGTCGAGTGTAACAGAGCCTAAACCTAGATGTGAAAACGGAAAAATATTTATTTCGTTGACATATTATAAAACTAAAATTTCTTTTATTAACTTTAATCAAAGCAAATTTTCTATGAGAGAGTCTTGGTATCACTTTTTGACGACCACCAGAATTTTAGTAAGTGGAAATAACATTCACTCAAAATTTCGATTTCCCAAGGCTGAAAATGGGAACAGATTATTGATGAAAACCACTCACTTTCATTTTACGGAAGGGCAGGGTGCTACCGATTATCGTAAAGAACTTGCTAAGGAAAATTTAACAATTTTTCCGCGCTCAAATTGAATGTCCCTTCTTAGTAGGATGACTATTATTTCAAATAATGTAAACATTTAAGTGTATGAAAACTATTTATTTGCAAGTAAACAATTAAAATCAAATGATCACTAGATTTTGCTTTCTATTTAACCGTTTATAAACTACGTCACACCCCAAACTTTGCGATTAATGATATTATTTACTAATCATTGCGATTAATGATATTATTTACTAATCATTGCGATTAGTGGTATTATCTACTAAACATTGCTTTAACGTTGCGAACTCTCGATTTTGAAGTTGAAATGACACTTGAAGTTCCGACTTAATCTTATAAATAGACTAGCATCGTTAGCCGATATCGTAAATTAACCGATGTCAATATCAAAGCTTAACTGAAATACTGATCCAATTTTTTAAACTCAATGAATCTGAAATATCAATGTAATCAAGATCTCATTCAAGTAAAGAGAGAACGTTCGAGTCAGTCTAATCCGCTTCCATGAAGTCAAAGTTATCTTTTTTTCTGGGAGGGGCCTAGTTTAAGTCGGTTTAGCCATAGCCCACTCGATCCGCGCAACCAGACGCTGCGCTGCACGTGCTATAGCTATAGCGAGAGCAGCTTGCGTCGTGAAGCGCGTGATCGAGGAGGGTATGGGTTTAGCGCACCACCTACTAACCGGAAATTACTGAATAAAATGTTAAATGGACGCGGCCAGTAGCGACTCGAGAGTCGGCCTAGGCCAGAAGTCGAAAGAAACTATTGACAACAATGTTAAGTATTAGTATACGATTCAGATTAATAACATCGGATCGGCCTTATTAAAAATATATTTTTTATCAATCGGGATAGGAACAGATAAAAATAACGTGGTATTATATTAAAATATGGCTATTTACCTGAAGTTTCAAACGTAAGCCTTGGTTGTTCTGGCACTTAAGGAATATAATAGTGGCCATTCCTATTTTCCTTGTTATAATAATCGAATAACTATTGTCTATTTTACTATTTACTATTCGGTCTATATTTATATCGACATAACCAGCACTATCAACTGTTGCTCTAATAAACATTTCTACTAATTCTGGAGTCAGTTTCCCTCACATCGAGATCGAGTACGACAATTTTGATAAATAATGAATGGATGGTCCACCTGGCGGTGTTAGTGTATCGATAAAATGGCTGGAAGATGAAGGTAAACTCGACCAATCTCTCTTTACAAGAATGAGATCTTGATATAATCCTTAATATTTATAAATATTAATGCAATAACGCAGTGTAATCGTCTCAATTAGTAAAATCTATTATCGGTAAGTGTACTGATACAATTGGCTTTTTGATAAAAGTTCCTATATAGAAACTATTTCAAAGAAACGAAAATTATAGTTATATTTCTCCTTTAATATCACAAAACGTTAAACTTTCTTTTTAGAGTAGAAAACAATTCAGGAATTAAGCAAAAAAGTTGCCAATTTTTGTGTCAGAAAATAATAGAGATGGGCCGATACCAGTTTAAACCGATACCGATATGATCCGATACTTCGGAAACCGATACGTACCGATACCGATATTTTACCCGATCCTTCGATTAAACCGATATCAAACCGATACCGATATGGTATCGGTATCGGCCCATCTCTATAGATGATTTTCGATCCAATTTCGGTACTTGAAACTATAAAACTGACTTATCATACGACAAACCCATTTTGGACATTAGTAACGTTATCCAAAAATAGATGAAAAACTGTGCTGTCTCAGAGTTTAGGCCACCTAATCTTAACATAAGTATTTATTTTCTTTAAAAAATATCGGGCAGAAATATCGGTTCATTTATAACCGATACCGATATATCGGTTAAAGCCAAATATCGGTACCGATACCGATATGGCATCGGTATCGGCCCATCTCTAGAAAATAATAAAATTCATCTTCTTTTGAAACTTAATTTGAAAAATTTAAATTAAATAATAACTTGATATCTTTTCCAGTAGATAATTTGTTTAATATTGATTTTTTAGTTTCATTGGTTTTAAAAAAATTGGTAACGATATTGGTAAATTGACCATCACCAATTTTAATTGTGTAACTAAATAATTTTAATTAAACGGTTCAAAACCTTTAGGAAAAGCGTAGTTTTGAAATGAGTTAAATTCTAATTTTAAATATATGGGCTAACTAAATTTATCGTAGATAAATAATTTCTAATGTTGTTAATTTCAATAAGGACTGGTACTTCATGGAGTAAATTTTATATGTTTATTTAAAATTTAATATTTAAAACTTTGGGGGCTTTCGGAACTCATGAGTTCATTTTAAAAATTGGCTGAGGAAGGACCGCGGTCCGAAAGCTCCCAAAGTTTTAAATTTTAAATAAACATATAAAATTTACTCCATGAAGTAGCAGTCCATATTGAGATTAACAACATTAGAAATATTAAAATACCATGGATCAGAAATTCAATATCTACGATAAATAATTTATTGTCCTATGATGGGTTAATGTTTGGCGAGAGATTCAAATGTCGATTTGGATTTGGGTTAGAGATATAAGAGAATACGCTTTTAAGCACCCTTTCCAAATGGAACCAACATTAATTTTAACTAATTATTGCAAGTGTTCATATTTTCTTATGATCTAACAAAGTTTACAGTAATGAAAATGCGTCTAATGCCAAAGAGGAAACTAAAGAAAGAATGAGAAGGTTGCGTCTCAATCCCGAATAAAGAGAAAAACAAAGTGCACGCAATCGAGAAAGAAGGGCTCAAAAAAGGGTTGCTATCTTTTTCCACTTTCAAATCTCTTATCTCTTTTCGTTGAGTTTGTTTTACTGAGTGAGTTATTGTGTAGGTAATCTTTTAAGCACGGACGGAAATACGATAACTTTGAGACACCTCTAGGAGTCAATGCCTATAAATTTATTAGGTGTGCAAAAATGTATGGTGGGCCTCGCCCATCTTGTTTAGTGTCCCGAAGCTGTCAGAAATTGTCAACGAAGCCTTAAAAAGACTGTGTGTTGTTCTTCCACTTTTCCATTTCCAAATTTAATCTGTCCGTCATAAACTACTTGAGTTTTCTTTTTTTCGAAACATCTATGATCTATATATATATCTATAAATAATTATATAATTATATATTATAGTCTACGTCATGGATCCCAGAACTATAATGAAAGTCATAGTGTTAGTGGTAAGTAGTCTCAACTAAATTATTAACTTTGAACAGAGTAAAATTGCACTATATTATATTAAAATGTAATTAGGTCAATTATTTGGATAATGCTGATCATAAATAGCCTATTTCGTACCTGTGAGGCAGATTCAACAGAGAATTAAAAATTCCAGAATATAGTTATAGACGAAAACGTGAAAAAAGAAGTGTTGAAAGGAAAAAGTAAATTAAAACCAAATTAAAAATTTTAGTTTTAATGGCTTGATCATTAAAAATCAGTTATTTGAAAAAATTACTCAACATTTATTCAACGAAATATTCATTTCCGAAAAATAATTTATGATACATTTTGAGCATCATTTTAATAACAGTACCATAACGTGTTAGATTGATCTAGTTTACATCTTACATCTCTTTATGAAAATTAACAGTGATGTATATTCTGTCCTCAAAGAGAGAATGAAATGGAATTAAAATCATCTTTAATCGACAACATCCTCAATTTATATGTTAACGTATAGTCAAACGTTAACACGATCACTACCGGAAAAAATGGAAATTTCCAAATTACTAAATGTAACTCACGAAACAAAATGTTTCTGTATTATATATATACATAGTGTGGTCGAGATCAAACTCACACCTTCCATTGTATACAACCCCAAATAGTGCCAAAGGATGACGTCATTATACTAAATTATACAAGTGTAAAACATTGTTTGGAATAAATTATTTATTTCATGCAAGTGACAAGGTACAAAAGGAATACTGGAGAATATGCCGGAATGCAACAAAATGTTTTGAAGCACAGTCCTACGATAAGTCCTAGAACTTAGGCCTCAAATTGCAACCTCTAATCTGTTTGGTAAACATCACACCGTAAATGTTCGATGTGACCACCATTGTGGTGGAGGCACTCTTCAAGACGACTGTCCATGTCTTGCAATACATTTACAAGCACTATGAAGCTGGAAGTCCAAGTAAATGTATTCAGTGATTTTCTCATCGAGAAGAAGGATCAGATAATTCGGTTTCAAAGAATGCCCACCCAAATATTTACTTTCCATCGCAATTAATGGTAATGATGTCGCAACCAGTGAAACTTTTGTTGGGTCGAGTAATGTACGTTATGCCGGTTTAACGTACCATCCCAGTGAAATGTAGGCTCGTCAGAGAACAGTACCTTTCTAAAAAAAATGGATCGGCTTGGTTTAGTTCACGCAAAAGTCTAACCGTCTTGGGTAATCCTCGCAAACATCATGTTCAATTTGTCCTGGTGGGACTAGGCTGGAATATTACTAAGACAGGAGATTAACTGCAGTAATTCGATCTTAGCTGCTACGTAACGACGAGCTCTTTTCACAACGGTCTCTTTTCTCGGTTCCTCAGACAACTCGGACCTTCTTCTTCAAAGTTTTTCCCAATGAAACCTTTATTTTTTCCTTATTTAGTCCAAAGTTTAAGGTTAGGGGTGTCTTAATATAGGCCAACCATTATTGCTGTGGTTTTTATACAGCATTTGTGCCTTTTTAATAGCCGTATTAGTACAATTGCATCCTTACAGACTTTGTTTTTTTAATGAGACTGGCAATACCACAACGTTGAGACTAAAAACCAGTATGGTAAATCTTTAGATCTGTCGGGTGACGACATTAGAGGTCCAAACATCTAGCGGTTACGCGGTGTCACGTGTTGATCGTTAAACAATATAATAAACACCATGACCTGCTCAAGCCAGCAATCTTTTTAAACTAAACAATGAGGTATTTCCGGTCCCTTTAGAGATACAGTGTTTGTAGTGCACCTATAAGTAGTAGAATTACAGTAGTTAGTCTCGTTTATAAGCAAAATGCAAACCTATTCGAACCAGAACAAATTGAACACGATGTTTATTTTGGGCGAATGTCGCGGTAACGTTCAACAAGCGGCAGTGCTTTATGCCGAAAGGTTTCCACACCGACGACATCCAGTGCGTGGCACCTTTACCGACATTGTCGTCAACCTTCGTGATTTCGGTGGTGCAAGATCGTGACTCAAAAGCAAGGTTTACTCTAGTAAGGTGTATAAAAAGAAAACTACATATTGTAAAGTATATTAAGTTGAAAAAAAAGTTCTTGCAATTAGCACGAGATTTTGTCTCTTATTGATGCGGATAAAATGTAAACGGAAAATTTAAACGTTGTAACTGAAAATCTTCAACTCATGACAATTCTTTTATATTCCCTTTTTAAACAAACTATTAACGGAAAGTATAATTTTATGTAGGAGAAAACCGAACTAAATTGTAAAAATCTCCCACAGAAGCCGATCCTTTATTTTTGAGAAAGGTACTGTTTTCTGACGAGGATAAATTTCACAGGGATGGCACGGTAAATTGGCATAACGTATATTACTGGAAACAAAAAAATTATCACTGGTTACGACATCACTAACATCAAATGCGATGGAAGGTAAATGTTTGGGTGGGCATTCTTATAAACTGAATTACAGGACCCTTCTTCTTCAATTGTCGACTGGAAGCGTTTACTCTGACCTCCTGCGTCATGAGTTTAGGGCTTGCAAATGTATTGCAAGACATGGACAGTTGTTTTGAAGTGAGCATCCACCATAATGGTAGACACATCGAATATTTGATTTTTACCAAAGAGATTAGAGGTTGCAATTTGAGGCCTAAGATCTATAAGTAATCGTAGGACTGAACTTTAAAACATTTTGTGGCATTCAGACATATTATCCTTTCTATTCGTACCTTGTCACCCGTTTTCACTTTCCATACAATAAAAGATGAATTTCAAACTTTTATTTAAACCCTGTATTACTTAGTATAGTGACGTCATCCGTTGGCAGTATTGAGGGCTGTTCACAAAGGAAGGTGTTGATCTGATCTTGACCACACTGTATATAGGGTACATTTAAATTTGACAATCGAGGCTTTTAATTCGAAATCATAATACCTGTTAATGAAGTCGTGCGATCACAAAATATACCTGAAAATAATGTAGCCCATAATTAGGCAACATTGTTCTTGTGAGAAATGCCCCACTATACCAGTTAGGGGGGAATAATTTTTCTTTCGCAACGAGGCAACGTGAACCTCACGTCACCGATGCCCTACTTTCTTCCTCAATGTTTTTTTTCTCTTTGCCTTTGCCCTTTGTTAATACTTCTAATACTGCTACTAATATATAACTATTAGTTCCAGCAGGAATAGATATCTTCTTCTTGGAATCTTTAAGAGACCATAGACCCCATACTAATAACTGAGTGAATGTATAGGGAAGGGCCCGCGCCTCCTTCCTCGCCTTTCATTCGCTCTTCACAAGTATAAGAACAAAAAAATTATTTTAAAATACCCTAAACCCTTGTTCTACTAGTTCAGAACACACGCAAAGAGAATTTGTTTAAATTAGGGTTTGTCGCTCAGAGGTCACGCGAATCGCGGTGAGGGTCGCTAGCGATGTTAATATCACGTGGCTATTAAGTTTTAAATACATAAAAAAATGACACGCACTTTCCAACTCCAAAGATAAGGTATCACGTTGAAAAACTTGGAGTATTTATCAATAATAAATAAGAAACTAGTTGTAAAGAGATCTATATATAACGCATGAATAATGATTACCACAGTTCCTTATTATTAAATAGCAGAAAGTGTTGCATATTCGGGTGAAACTATTGGGAAGCAAGTATTTGACTCGGTTTGAAGAGGTTTTTGGTTTTTCTAGAAATACTTCAACTTCATGACAAAAACATTAGATATGAGCATATACCAACACGGAGAGAACCTTTGCTATGAATTCCTATTGTATCCGAGAGGCCGGTAATTGTTTCCAGCGTTTTCCAAAACAATGTAAACATAAGAGATAAATTATTAGTTTTTTAGGGTAAACATAACGTACTCACCTGTTGTCGATGATATCGACTTGGCAAGTATTGTTTTTCTACATGACACTCGGTATATTATATTGGTTTAAGGTTTGTTTTGTTTTAGAACGGCGATTTAGCCTCTACACCTTGGATGCATTCTACGACCTTTAATTTTCCGATGCCCCCGAACAAATCCTACACTCACCCATTTGAGCTCTACGAACGCAACGTTCTGTCAATTTATCGCGAAGCTGAATACCAAGTATCATTAACCGGACTATTTGAAGTTTTCCATCCTCAGGTATGTCTTTTTGCTATAATTTATTTGCCGGTCAGAGGGTCGATGCGCATGATCTAGAATTTCAATTAACTATGGGCAGAAGTAGGAATGTGCGAATACTGAGCTCGAGTCTCGAGTTAGGTATCGACCCTTTGAAAATGATGAGCCTAGGCTCGAGTAAGACTCGAAGCCAAAGTTCAAGGTGCTTTGAGTAGTTGTATATTTCTTTGAAGGAAAATTCCTAATCGCAGAGGGTACAGGTACTAGCTAGCCAACTACTTCGAAATTTAGTGGTTTTTGTTAAGGAAAACTAGATGGTAAATCTAAATAACGAAGCCATCGAGATCTTCGCACAATGCCATTGTAGTTCAATTTCCTAAATTTTACGTGCACTCCATTTCAAATGTATTTTCCGTTGTTTTAATTTATTTATTTATGTAATTATTTATTTTTTAATATTTTCGTTAATTCAAGATCTCTTCAGCATAAAGAAATGATACCTGAGGCTATGACACTTAATATATTTGTCCATCAAAAGAAAACCAATTTGAAGTCAAAAGTCCAAAGTCGTATTAAAAATGGAGAAATGTTCCCAAATTTGAAATTTTACTAATAATTAAATATTAACTTTAGAAAAATGTGAAAATGATTACCGTTATCAGTGAAGGGGATTTCTACTTGGATAGTGTCTAGGTTTTCTTTGTATTGTTAAAAATGTTTGCAATGTTTATATTTGTAAAATTAAGAATCACCTAAGTTCCACAAAAATTGAAAATTAAAAAGATTTTTCCATGCAGGATGTTTCTTCCTATTTTTTAATTTTATGACGAATTAGTTAACAGGTAATAAAGTTTAATTATACAAATACTTAAAAAAGAGCTTTGTTTGTTTGTATTTTTGCTTTATGCACAGTCACAATTCGTTGAGAATTTGACAAACTGCGCGTTTTACATCATTAACACCATAGGAAGGTTTCATATTTTGTTTAGATAAGTTCCACAAGATTCGGTCCACTAATAAAGCATAATTTTTATCTGGTTTGCCAGTATGTAGAAAACTCAGTGAAATCCATTTTATGGTTAACCGTGCGAGGTTCTTTAAATAAATTGGAATATCCCGTAAACATAGACAAGTTTATAATATAAATCGGCACCACTGACATCGAAAATCATAATAATTTTCTGCTAGAGATAAAATTTATGAAACGTGCCTGGAATTTCGACTACATATTGAGTCTATTTTGATGGGCAACTATATTATGTATCATACTCTCGAGTATCAATTTTCTATGCTGAATAGTGCTTGAGCTATCGAAGGATTAAAAAAGGAACGGACAAAGACTCTAGAAAAAGGTAGTACATGTATGTTAAGGGCAGAAAAAGTTGAAAATGTATGAGGCTTATGAAAAATGTGAATATTGTCCTTACGGAAATATTTCTGAATATCTTACTTCTAAACGAGTGTCCTGTACCAGAAGTCCACTAAATTAGCCTAGAAATTAAGCAATTACAATAGCTGGTATAGCGTACGACTTTTCTGGGGTAAGAACTCCTTTTAACTCCGTGTATGGGGGTTATTTTTCCCCCCTTTCCTAACCCTGTTTAAAATCTCGAAGTCTTTCTTCACGGGGCGTGACTTCTTCAGCCCACGAGTGCTGGATCTCTAAAGAGTCCGGAAAATGGGGTGGAGTCCTATATAATGAACGGGCCCGGTCATTAAATTGGTTTTTTTTCAAAAGGTTTATGAACAATTATAAAAAACTGAAATGCCCTGACTCTGGGCTCGGTTTTATAATGGAACGAGGTCGTTTCCGGTCCCTTTAGAGATCCAACGTTCATTTTCAGCCAATGGAGGTTTCTCTCTCAAAAGGGAAAATTTTGGCGTACGTGTCGCACCTAAACCGGAGATCTGAGAAAAGTTATAGCGAGGTGGAGAATGTGTCGCTCTTCTTCAGGATTGCTACACAAGAGAGGGGAGACCCTAACCCCGCTTTTGGTTACTTCCTAGGCTAAATAAATGGACTTCTGCCAGAGAGTAAGGACGGCCTTATAACCCAGGTTTTACCCCCCTTCTTTCCCCCCTTTCAGGGGAAATTGAGGGGGAGGGGGATAAGATGGGGGGGGGGAATTGGTGACGTGATGGTTTTGGCGGGAAATTTGAATTGTTGAGCCACCTGGTGGTGGTTTTCTTGATGACGTCACGGCTAATTTTTTTATGACGTCACTTGGATGATACCTGTAGGGATAGGCTTATGCTATTGTAGATCCTGAAAAGGATAGGCTTATGATAGGTTATTCTAGGCTTATTATAATTATGAATCAGAATTTTAGTCAAAAACCTTTAATGAACACAATCAATTCCAATTAATTCGCGAATGTACGCGTCGTTATTAAGCAAATGTAGAATAAATTATATAATTGTAGCTTACGCGTCAAGTTTTTGTCACGAACTAAGTTACAAAAATCTTCGAAAATGCTCGAAGGAACTATACACGCTGCTAGGAAATTTTTTACACGGTCGTAATCATTGTGCGACATAGTACCGCGACTTACATAATATTTTTGATATATATCATTCATGCGTTTTACAATAGCTTCGTACATGCATTTAATAACTTCGGCTTGATCATTTAAAAGCTTGAAGTGAAATCTCATAAAACTAAATTTCTCGTTCAGTTTCCCTGCCTCGGCCTTTGTTAGAGTGAATACGCTACCATCGTCTAATACTATACTCCCCTCCATAACGGTTATTTTTATTTTCAAGTTCAAGTAACGATAATTACCCCAGTCGCCACTTTCCATAGCTGAATAGATCTCCTTCCACTCCTCCATAAATTACTTCAAAACGTCTTCCGAGATGTTGACAATAGTCTCATCCTTTTTTGTCAAAAGCAGGCTTGGCTCGTACCCATTTACCCCAAACACCGCCGAGCATTCAGCCCCGAGTCTAACACGGGCATTCACGCGGTAATCTAAAACACGACCTCCTACTTTGGTGGACATTCTTACGGCAGGTCTTTACGGTTTAAAAGCTGAGGACTGAATGATCTTTATTGCGTGATTTTCTTGAGAGTGCGGGGTTGATAATTAGCCTGCGGGTATATTGACTGATGCTTTTCTTTTTTTATTGTCCTTTATTGCCCACCCCAATAGGACCTTAAAAGGGGGCGTAGCTAAACCAGTTGTATTGTTATCAATGGAATCTGAGTGATTTATGACTCACACCAACGTGTTAAGACATTCCATCGGCTTTTTATTTATACGTAACCATGGTCAGACGGATCTATGGCCATAAAAAGGGACAGAACTTGAACAAAAGAATTTATCCCCATCCATTTTTATTTTTACTATAAAGACGTGTTTTAATGGGTTTAGGGGTATGGTCGAATCAGTTGTATGGTTATGAATGGAATCTATTTTCGGATTTATTGCTTTGTTAGTTGGTGACTCTTCCTACCACGAAACATTTAATTGATTCCAGGTGTTTGCCCCGAAGGCATTATCCTGACAAGTCTCAACATGTTATGTCTTTGTTGCGTTACCCGAAATTAAAGTAATATTTTTAAAATACCAAAATGCAAATTCAACTAGGAATACAGTTACGAGGATGAAAGAAACGGCCACTATTTTCCCTGGCTTTGAAAGAGCTTCGCGAATTAACGTCTGCTTAGTAACAGCATCCATTACAATCTAACCTTTCATCCCCTTATTTGGGATATAAATAGCGTCTGATTTAGTCCGGACCTCATTTGATTGTTAGACACCGCCAGGATAAGATGAATCGAGAAATTACCCGTCTAGAAACGTTTGGTGCATTTGCGAGTACGTTTGTAAAACCGTCAGAACTAGCCCGTCATGGCGGGGACGGACGCAGTTAAATGCCATTTTTGTGACTTAACGCTACGTGGATGGGAACCTAACGATCATGTTTTCGAGGAGCATCAGAAATTCAAGGCAGACTGTCCATTACTTCAAGGATTACCAACAAATAGCATGCCTATATTCAT
Source organism: Phalangium opilio (assembly GCF_054372755.1). Lineage (NCBI taxonomy): Eukaryota > Metazoa > Arthropoda > Arachnida > Opiliones > Phalangiidae > Phalangium > Phalangium opilio. The sequence goes on from NW_028324185.1 coordinate 893,627, forward strand.
CCAAAACCCATTGACTAAAGACATGCCACCAAACAGAAAGTACAGAGATGTCCCTCAAGAAGAGTGGGAGAAAGAAAAAGTCATTCCGCCAACCCAACCCATACCAACAACACTTACTCCGAATAACGATATTGTACTAAGAATTAAACGTGTTAATCTCGAGAAAGCTATAATTGAAATGTTTATTCAAGAACTTTTGCGACATGAAAGTTAGATCCAATTGTTGTAATATATTCCATACCTTATTACGTTTTTTAAATTCTAGGAGAGCGGTCGCTCTCTTAGATAAGACTTGATACTCCCTCTAATGCTAAAGGAGTGTTCTTTGATTGGCTGTAACTTTTTTCGTATTGTGTTTGCCGCTTTGAAATTTTGCCAGTGAACTAAAATTTGGGCCCTACTTTTGTGGTTAAAATTTCAAAGAGATCCAACTAATAGTTAATTCTATAATGAAAAAAGTTGTTAAGGGTGGTTTTAGAATCCATAAAATTATTAAGACATTTGGTGAAAGATACTATATTGTTCCATAGAGATAACATGGGATTTTTTTGAATAATGACCTTAATTGCGACCGTGTATAAAGAAAACTATTCATTCGTTACGTTTGGGAACCATCTTAAATGAAAGATAACAGTCCATAGATGTGCCTTTTCTTAGTTTCATTAAGGTAAATTAAGTTTAAGTATTGATTTTTATCATTATTAACACATACTTTGACTTACGTTGTTTTGGGTATTGGAATTACGGCGTTTTACCACTGTTAGAGACACGCATTTTAGCCTTAATTTTTTATGTTGGACTTACGGCGTTTTTGTTGTGATTCACGCCGTTAGAGGGATATTAAGCAAGAAAAACATGGCGTTTGAGCTCTTGTAGGTGCTTTGCCCGGGTTCTTGTGGGTACTTGTGGGTGCTTTTAGGTACTTGTGGGTGATTTTAGGTACTTGTGGGTGCTTGTAGGTACTTGTGGGTGCTTTTAGGTACTTGTGGGTGCTTGTAGGTACTTGTGGGTACATGTGGGTTCTTCTGGGTACTTGTGGGTACTTGTAGGTACTTGTGTGTACTTGTGGGTACTTGTAGGTACTTGTGGGTTCTTGTGGGTACTTGTGGGTTCTTGTGTGTTCTTGTGGGTGCTTGTAGGTACTTGTGGGTGCTTGTAGGTGCTTGTGGATACTTGTAGGTGCTTCTGGGTGCTTGTAGGTACTTGTGGGTGCTTGTAGGTACTTATGGGTGCTTGTAGGTACTTATGGGTACTTGCAGGTACTTGTGGGTGCTTGTAGGTACTTGTGGGTACTTGTAGGTACTTGTGGGTACTTGAAGGTACTTGTGGGTACTTGTAGGTACTTGTGGGCACTTGTAGGTACTTGTGGGTACTCGTAGGTACTTTTGGGTACTTGTAGGTACTTGTGGGTGCTTGTAGGTTCTTGTGGGTGCATGTAGGTGCTTGTGGGTACTTTTAGGTACTTGTGGGTACTTTTAGGTACTTGTGGGTACTTGTGGGTTCTTGTGGGTGCTTGTAGGTACTTGTGTGTTCTTGTGGGTACTTGTGTGTTCTTGTGGGTACTTGTGGGTGCTTGTAGGTACTTGTGGGTGCTTGTAGGTGCTTGTGGATACTTGTACGTGCTTGTGGGTGCTTGTAGGTACTTGTGGGTACTTGTGGGTGCTTGTAGGTACTTGTGGGTGCTGGTAGGTACTTGTGGGTGCTTGTAGGTACTTGTGGGTGCTTGTAGGTACTTGTGGGTACTTGTAGGTACTTGTGGGTACTTGTAGGTACATGTGGGTACTTGTAGGTACTTGTGGGTACTTGTAGGTACTTGTGGGTACTTGTGGGTACTTGTAGGTGCTTGTGGGTGCTTGTGGGTGCTTGTAGGTGCTTGTGGGTACTTGTGGGTGCTTGTGGGTACTTATGGGTGCTTGTGGGTACTTGTGGGTGCTTGTGGGTACTTGTGGATACTTGTAGGTACTTGTGGGTACTTGTGGATACTTGTGGATACTTGTAGGTACTTGTGGGTACTTGTGGATACTTGTGGGTACTTGTAGGAGCTTGTAGGTACTTGTAGGAGCTTTAAGGTACTTGTAAGAGCTTGTAGGTACTTGTAGGAGCTTTTAGGTACTTGTAGAAGCTTGTAGGTACTTGTAGGAGCTTTTAGGTACTTGTAGGAGCTTGTAGGTACTTGTAGGTACTTGTAGGAGCTTGTAGGTACTTGTGGGTGCTTGTGGGTGCTTGTGGGTACTTGTGGGTGCTTGAAGGTACTTGTGGGTACTTGCCCCGGGTACTTGTGGGTACTTGCCCCGGGTACTTGTGGGTGCTTGAAGGTACTTGCCCCGGGTACTTGTGGGTGCTTGAAGGTACTTGTGGGCACTTGCCCCGGGTGCTTGTAGGTGCTTGTGGATACTTGTAGGTGCTTGTGGGTACTTGTAGGTGCTTGAGGGTACTCATGGGTGCTTGTGGGTGCTTGTGGGTACTTGTAGGTACTTGTGGGTGCTTGTTGATACTTGTGGGTTCCTGTAGGTACTTGTAGGTACTTGTGGGTACTTGTAGGTACTTGTGGGTACTTGTGTGTACTTGTGGGTACTTGTAGGTACTTGTGGGTACTTGTAGGTACTTGTAGGAGCTTGTAGGTACTTGTAGGTACTTGTAGGAGCTTGTAGGTACTTGTAGGAGCTTGTAGGTACTTGTAGGAGCTTTTAGGTACTTGTAGGTGCTTGTAGTTACTTGTAGGAGCTTTTAGGTACTTGTAGGAGCTTGTAGGTACTTGTGGGTGCTTGTGGGTACTTGTGGGTGCTTGAAGGTACTTGTGGGCACTTGCCCCGGGTGCTTGTAGGTGCTTGTGGATACTTGTAGGTGCTTGTGGGTGCTTGTAGGTGCTTGTGGGTTCTTGTAGGTACTTGTGGGTGCTTGTAGGTACTTGTGGGTGCTTGTAGGTGTTTGTGGGTACTTGTAGGTGCTTGTGGGTACTTGTAGGTACTTGTGGGTGCTTATAGGTACTTGTGGGTGCTTGTGGGTACTTGTGGGTACTTGTAGGTACTTGTGGGTACTTGTGGATACCTGTGGATACTTGTAGGTACTTGTGGTTACTTGTGGATACTTGTGGGTACTTGTGGATACTTGTAGGTACTTGTGGGTACTTGTGGATACTTGTAGGTACTTGTGGGTGCTTGTGGATACTTGTGGGTTCCTGTAGGTACAGTCCCCGACAAAAGTTTCTGGACATTTTCATTTGGCTGCCATTTTGTTCCTATTTGAGCTAGAGTAACAAAATAGGACTTTCTAGATAGGTTGCCTTCTCAAGATTATTTTAAAATTACAAATGACACTGTGGCGCTAATAGGGCGTTAGCCATAGCGGAAATAGTAAAGCCCCCCGATAATGACGTTACGAAATAATGCTTCAAATGGATCAATAATTCTATCGTTGCACGCGTCTTGTCACGTAGAATCCGAAACTCTTTTCAAATTGTAAATCGGTTCAGAAAATCAAAAGTTATGACAAAAAACGTGACATTCAAAACAATAGCAAATAAGCCTAACGATTATTTATTTCTTCTATATCAACTTAGCTCAGTAGTAAAACATTACGATCAGAAAAACCGGATGTTCAAGCCATAGTATAGTTTTACTCTGAAATTATAGAGATGAGGTTTTAAGAATTACGTTCAGTAATGTGGCGATTCATTAGTTAATTGCCAATAGGGTCTCGATTTTAAAAGGACAATAGGGTTCCAACTTAGAAATAAAGGTTTTGGATGGCTCTTTGGAAAGTAGAAATTCTGGATTTTGTGTGCAGGGTAGTGTTAAGTCTGTGAATTTGGAATAATAAGCAAGTTGTGATTGCTAAAGTGGAAGGATTTTCGACATTAAAAATTTTCCAAATATTCTATAATGCGCGAAGTTTGCGTTTTGGGTTGAATTCTTCTGTGGCTTTTCTGTAGTAAATGTTTTAAGCTCTTAAAGAAAAATATTTTGTGTAGCTTACGGGTGGGTGGGTTTAGAGCTCGGCATTTTCGATCAATTATCCACTTTATTTTATCTTTATCCATACCCGAAAATTATCCACAGAACTTGCATGTTAAATCGTATTATAATCCACAAATTTGTTTATAAATAATCGGTTATCCACCAATTTGTGGATAATTGATCGAAAATGCCGAGCTCTAGGTGGGTTTTCGATGATTAATGTTCTTGTGTCTTTTCGGTATAAAAATGTTTGGTTTGGATTTTCTTAAGAAATGTTTTGAGTGCTTGGAGAATAAATATCGTGGCAGAACTCCAGTTTGCAGAATAGGTGACGTGTCTACCATGGAAATGTAGCGGAGAATCGGGAATGAAGATTCACGATGACATGAATTAGAGAAGAATGTAACAACGACAAATTCTTGAAGAAGGATGCCAATATTAATCCTCATTGTGAAATGGATGGTAATCTCCGAAGATAATGGTTCGAATTATTATATTATTTAAATTAAAAAGACTCACTTGTCCTAATGACATGAAAATATTGATATTCGAATACTTCTCCTTTTGTCTGGAAGTTTTATTTTTCCTCCACTTTTGAAATTAGACAACTATCTCTTTAAATTTTAGAATGCCATATATTTTTTGTTAAATCTAAGGTTAATTAGAGAACGGTGTATTTAAAAAAGTAGTCTTCAAACATTGAATGAAATGGATTTTTAATGTGTATATAAAAAACTATATAAGTAGTTCACTGGAAATTACACAGTCATCAACATCATAATAATAATAATAATAATAATAGGGGCTGGGCTCCATGAAACGAGAAATAAATACCTTTTGTATTTTATTTCCGAGTAGGTAGGCTGCCTTGTTTTTTAAGCTTGCAGCATGGCAAGCACTTAATTCATCAACCACGCCAAAGTGTATAATCACGGTAAACAAGTGCCTGCCTACGTTGGAGATGATGTTACGATTTACATTTATTCACTAATGAAAATATCCAGGAATTTTATCATGAATGTTTGCAAAAATTTAATCATGAATATTTTTGAAAATTTGATCATGAACATTTTTAAGAATCTCATCATGAATATTTTCAAGAATTTAATCATGAAAAATTAGAAAAATTAATCATGAAAATTTAGAAAAATCAATCATGATAACTAAGAAAAAATCTATCATGATAACTAAGAAAAAATCTATCATGAATATTTAGAAAAATCCATCTAGAATATTTGAAAAGAAATTCTCCATGAATATATTGAGAAAACATGCATCATGAATATATAGAGAAAAAATGTATCATGAATATTTTCAAATTATAACGAATGGTTTTATAGATGTTAAGCCTAAAAGTGTCTGACCTTTCCTAGACGTGGTTCAGATTTAAATTGACATTCCCAATGTAAAAAAAACTCGATGTCTTAGATTAGTGGTGTCTTTGAAATTTGAGTAACAAATGGTATAGAGGGCATTGTAGAACATGGGTTTGATTTATTGGTCTTCCAGTACTAATTTCTGTATTGGTATACTTACGACAGTTTATTTACTTATGCAAAAACCGCGATATACGATTGATTGACGTATAAACAGCAGGAGTGTGTTCAAACCCTGTTCAATATCTCGATTTACATATAAGAACTGAAAAATACCTTTTAGGTTTTATCGTTTCACATGGGTATACGGACTAAACACTTCCAAGACAAAGAACCCCAGGCATAATCTCCCATTACTGAAATTGTAAAAAATCCGCCATCCCCAGACTAAATCCTCGGTTGTTAACCGTATCCGAGAAAAGTGAAAAATCCCCCGATAATTATCCCCATCATAGAAAAAATACAATATCAATATAATCCGAAACACTTCAGCAATCCGGTAGTGCAATAGATCAGGCATTGGACTATTTCTAATTAATTCGTTGACTTTCATTCATTTCAAGGGAAAAAATAAGTTCAACCACTGAAAGAACACTTGTGGGAGTTTTAGAATTACGGATACCATTCACGGGGTCTCAGGAAACTCTTTGCCAAATTTCAACCTTCTGTTTTGGATAAAGAATGCGCGCGAGGAAATTTGTTTTCACACTATATGATAGGCAACTCCCCTATCTCCGACAGCAGCTTATTATGTATATACTCTATTTTCAGCTTCGGTTGTTAGCACGCGCAAAGCTAGGTCTCTATGTTATGTAGCTTTGTGCGTGCTGACAAGAGACGAAGAAAAAAAAAGGATTATAAATATCCGCGAGATTTTTACCTCAAATGCACGGACCTGTAGGCTTTAGTTTCAAATACGTGCATAGTCGTATGTAATCAACTGGTGGGTCCTTCAAACATTATCAAGGAACGTTGTGCTATTAAAAATGGCGAACATTATTTCTTGAGATTCCCAAAAGATTTAGAAACGTAATAAATATTTATAATACTAACTCTAACATCCTTCCTTAATAGTCTAAATTAGTATTACTTGAAATTTTAAAAGTCACTGGCTCGACTATGAAGTCGACACTCGACAGTCGAGGCACTTCAACTTTTTTCGAAGCCTACTAGAATTTCCGCCCATACATTTGAGCTAAAACTCGCGGATATTTTAAATCCAGAGAATCATTATTTACTTCGTCTCTTGTCATCACGCACAAAGCTACGTTACATAGAGACCCAGCTTTGCGCGTGCTGACAACCCAAGCTGAATCAGATTATACAGAATAAGCTGTCGTCAGAAATAGGGGAGTTGCCTATCCTATAGCGTGAAAACAAATTTCCTTACGCGAATTCTTTATCCATGCTCCTATGTTACCCAGTAGGATAAAAACCCTTGGAAGGAAAAACAGACTGATGGCGAATTCCACTGGGTCCTCCCGGAGCGCTCCCATGGAGCAATAAAAATGAGAGACCCTAATTACGGAAAAACAGTCTTTAACGATCCGGCAACTACTCCTCCCATGTTTATTGCTCCATGGGAGCGCTCCGTGAGGACCCAGTGGAATTCGCCATGAGATCCGCCTTTTTACATAAATAGAAATTGATTTTTAAAATTTTTAGCGGAAGAACCTTTGGTAAACATTATATTTTACAATATTACTACAATATTTACATAGAAATATACGAAAAGGTTTCCTCTAATATAGCGCTTCATAAAAATTATAATATTTTAAAAATGCTAAAACCATTCATAATTTGATATCGCAGCTTTTTGAAGATCATTTCATCACCTAATAGAGAAATTATGAAAGTTGAGTTGTAAAAAATGGCATTCTTTAACTTCCGTTTTAAGACTTTTACCCTACTAAACCACATTAAGCCTTTCGAGTGGATGGGCATAAATTGGTGCACATCCATCCTCTAAAAAATTATCTGGCCATCGTGTCCGACGATGAAACGATTATTATTCGTAAAGACTACACATTCTAACTGCTCGAGTGTCTAAATTGTGTGCTCTGTTCCAGAGTTGTTTGATTTAAATCAAGCGATTTTTTTAAAAAAATTATTTGATTAAAATCAAGAATATATTTTTATTTTTAAAAAATGTTTTCTAACATTCCAAGAAGTAGGTTAAGAAACTCGAGAAGAAACTTAACTAGAAAAGACCTATAATTAAAATGAATCATAGTGTTGTTAAATTTCAGTTTAAGTTTTTCCCAGAACTTCAGTTTGTCTTGCTGGATAGGCTAAGAAATGAAATAACGGTCAAGCTAGTCTTTTTATACAAGCATTTCAATAGCAACAATATCCAATAGCTGCATAAATGTCATGATTATTTTCCTTTTGGTTAGTTTTGTTGGTAATTTACTATCTAGTAGTTCAAGAAAAATCAAATAAATCGATTTAAATAAAAAAATCGCTTTTTTTGTTTTATTTGAAAAAATCAAAATAATCAACAGCCCTGCTCTGTTCCAAATTGAAGCCTCTTTAGACTTTTAGAGAAAAGAAACTTCACGTAAGTGCAAGGCGAAGCGTTCAAAAAGACCTTGTCTCACCAAAGTTCATCTTACGGTTTTAAACTTATTTGAAGTTGCTCACAAGTATCACGCTTAAAAAACTTCTCGGTAGGTCAAATCTTTGGTCGTCCTATTCTTTGCCTATCACCTCCATCGTTAAATTAATTTTTTAAGAATGTCTATTTTCAACTAAAAACTAATTTTTACCTTCCACTCTACGAAAACATATTTTCACCTATTCACGCTTACTATATAAAAGAGACCGCAAACCACTCTTTTTATCACTTAATTTTCATATTCTCCGAACAAGTAAAATGGCCGATAGTATTAATTCGTCGTCAAATTGTTGAACTTCATGAGCAAGGTTTTTGCAATCGCGAAATCGCTCGGCAGTTAAATGTTTCACCTACGACAGTGGCTACTTGGATTGACCGTGACAGACATAACGAGTTTAACGGTGGAGCTGAGAGGCAAAGAGGAGGACAACCAAGGGCTTAACCAATAGAGAAGTTCGACTAATTGGTAGGACAAGCAGGGCACAATTCAATGCCTAGTATAGTTCGGGAGGTTTACGAAAACCAGGTATATTGGTCACATTATTAGACCGTTAACTTCGTCGTGTAAAAGTTTAATTGGTTTTGTGTAATTTTTTAGAGTATGTTGGGATCTAATATTAGATTTGAATAAAATTTTCCTAAAATCTTGTATTATAAATATCGTAGGAATTATTTCCAACGGATAATTATTGGTTTTAGTGGAAAGGTGTCCACACATGTAAATACTGAAATAATAACTGGCGATGACAACTGTTTTTCCATTGATCAAGTGTTAATAAAAAAAGCATTAAATATGATCGTATAGTGATTTTAAAATTCATTACACAAGTTGTCCTGTGATCTTATTTAAAACCCAATTACTTCCAATAACCGAAATGGCGACATTGAACTGCACGCAAACCTCTATCGCGTTTTTAGCAAAAGTAAATAAACCGTCAAAACTATACTACAACCCGAGGGGGTAATTATTTGTTTAATCTGGTAAACCCTTCAATAAAATTCAGTAATCCAAGATAATTTTAATGATCTCAAGAAAAATCTGAAATTTCAAAATAATCTCCTTAATACTAAAAATTTAGATTAATACCGTATTAATCTCCCTTAATACTTGAAAATTGCCGTTAATCCCAAGAAAAACTACAATATTTCGTGAATCCCAGAAAACTTTTGATAATCCTTACTATTTTTAAAATCATAAATTAATAGCAAATAATCCCCCTTAATCCATGAAAAACGTCGTTAATTCCAAATAAAACTTAAAATATTTGATGGATTCTTATTTTAATACCCGTGAATCCCTCCCAAAAAACTTAATACCGGTGAATCCCTCCCAAAAAACGTAATACCTGTGAATGGCTGTGAATCCCTCTTTAAAAACGTAATAAACCCCTGAATCCCTCCCAAAAAGCGTAATACCAGTGAATCCCTCCGAAAAAGCGTAATACCAGTGAATCCCAGCTTGAAAATTTAATCCGATTTAATCTTACATAAACCTTATTAATCCTAATGACTCTTCGAATTAAAAGTGTAATCCCATTTAATCTGGCCTAATATCCAATTAACCGCCAAGATATTACTTCGTCATTATTAATCCCACTTTTTGTTGAATAATCCCAATTTTTTTTTAATACTTTGTAATATTTAATCTGGTGTAGACCTTTTCAGGGAGTTAATTCCCCCTCGCTACAACCGGAAACAATTCTCGAAAACCAACAAATCAAAACGTGTCCTAAAGTGTTCTCTAAACCATTTATTACTCAAACTTAAAAGACACCACTAATCTAAGGCAACAAGTTTAATTTTAAACTCGAAATTTTAATTTAAATCACAAGGACGCCTACGTAAACCTCAGTAACTTGTATGCTTAACATCTATAGTTACAATTTGACTGATAATCTACTCCGAGTCCTAACAGCTTTACCTAGAGGTATGAAATTTTGCAGGGACGGTACTCAAAGGCAGTAGGCGGACTCTTAGATTTTTTCAATTCCTCATCATCTTGAAAAATGGCGGCGTTTACGTGTTTCAACCGAATCTATAACATTTAAAACACTGGTTCCCAATTTCCGTAAGACTGACTTCATGTCTTTTGAAGCTCGATTTTCCACCTTCGTTAAAAATGGCGGCCTGAAATGCAATAATATATCTCGATGGGCAAGGCCGGTTGTTTTTTTGCTACTCTGTAAATACTAAAGATTGAAGATGGATTTTTTATTCTAAATATTCAAGTTGGAAATGCTCCTAAATATTCAAGATGAATTCTTTTCTTAATATTCATGATATAATTTCAGTAAAACTTCATCTGCGAAAAAATACATAAATAAAATACAATTTCTATCCGAACAACCTTGGAGAAGCTTCAACCTTTGAGATGGCAAGAAAATGGTTTTTAACTCTATACATGGGCGCCCGTTAAATTTCTCATTTCAAGTAAAAAATCCAAGGCGTCTTAGATTATTGTGTAAATCTAAGTGCCCCTCTATCCATATAGATTATGAAACGTAAACTTTAAACTACAAAAGAATAATATCAAATTATTTTAGGGCAAATAGACAAGGTTAATAATGGAAGCAGACTCAATTTAGTTTTTTGCCAAATTAACGATAGTAAAATTGAGATATTAAATTCTCAATGTCACAAACCAAGGCGATTACCGTTTATATTATAGCAGGAAAAGTATGGGCTATTGAGTCTGATTGTTTTCCGATGATCATTGAAACTGCTCTACTCTAAGCTATAAAATATATAGAGCAACCTTCATACGCTGAAACACGACAAAATTGCAAACGCTGTGCTTTTTATGGTTTTTAGGGCCTCTCTCTCTTTTTTGCTCTTTGTTCCAAAAACAGCCATAATTTTCAAAAACCAAATTCTTAAGTAAAGTTTAAAGGGATAGTTATCACGTTTAAAATGTGCTGGGAATAAGAAAACTTGCAGAGTAAAGCCGAGAAAGCGGGAAATACGTTAAAATTATCCACGTCGCAAAATATTTTCATGTCATAAGAACTTTCGAATAATTTAACCTGTATATATATATATTATTATAATTCAAACCATTCTCATACACTTTGAATTGAACAATGTCTTCTCAACCATCCTCATGAATTTGCCGTCGAAATATTATTCTCACAATACTTTTTTCAGAGCATTTCTCAACATCCAATTCTCAAGCGTCCAAACATTAATTACCGAACGTCAAATAAGTTCTGTTACACCTGTATTTTAGTCATGCCACCTATTTTGCTCCATAAACTATCTCTGTTACACCTGTATTTTAGTCATGCCACCTATTTTGCTCCTTAAACATTCTCAAAATATATTCTTGAAACACTGTCCATCATCCAATACCGCGGCTCGTCCAACTTTTATTAGCGATTCAACAGATAACGCCGTCTGCCGTAAAATATCCGTCAAAAGAATTATCCCCAAATATCCACCCACTGCATTAGCAACTAGGAAATTATAAAAAATCATTAAACATATCCAAATCTCTAAATATTTATACGTTTTCAAACCGACACCAACAACCCTCCATTTCTGAAGACTGAGTCTAATTCATAAGTTCTCATTTCTAATATGTCAGTGTGGAACTAAATATTCTCGGGTTGGAACATCTTGTTTTTCTGATCGTAATATTTAATACGGGTGACTCCCATAATCCCCCTGGACATAATCCCCCCAAAAATTTCCCCCCGTCCAAATGGGCATAAGACAAAATCCCCCCATTTGCAGACAAAATCCCCCCAAACTGGAGACAAAATCCCTCCCAAATTGGAGACAAAATCCCCCGCTTACGGAACGAAATCCCCACCTTGGAGACGAACCCTTCAGGGGTCATTCCTATTTTAGAGGTCGTTTTCCACAGTGGAAATTTTTTTAGTAGGATAGTAGTAAAAATAGTAGTATTCCCCCTACGAGGAAAAGCGGAACCAATGATGGAGAAAATAGTATGAATTGCCGACTAACCATAAATTTTCGCCTTTTCCAAAATATTGCTGACTAACCATAAATTTCCGCCTTTTCCAAAATATCGCTGACTAACCATAAATTTCCGCCTTTTCCAAAATATCGCTGACTAACTATAAATTTCCGCCTTTTCCAAAATATCGCTGACTAACCATAAATTTCCGTCTTTTCCAAAATATCGCTGACTAAGCCTAAATTTCAGCCTTTTCCAAAATATCGCTGACTAACCATAAATTTCCCCCTTTTCCAAAATACTGCTGATAACCATAAATTTCCGCCTTTTCCAAAATATTGCCGACTAACCATAAATTTTCGCCTTTTCCAAAATATTGCTGACTAACCATAAATTTCTGCCTTTTCCAAAATATCGCTGACTAACCATAAATTTCCGCCTTTTCCAAAATATCGCTGACTAACCATAAATTTCCGCCTTTTCCAAAATATCGCTGACTAACCATAAATTTCCTCCTTTTCCAAAATATCGCTGACTAACCATAAATTTCCGCCTTTTCCAAAATACTGCTGATAACCATAAATTTCCGCCTTTTCCAAAATATTTCTAACTAACCATAAATTTCTGCCTTTTCCAAAATATCGCTGACTAACCATAAATTTCCGCCTTTTCCAAAATACTGCTCATAACCATAAATTTCCGCCTTTTCCAAAATATTGCCGACTAACCATAAATTGCCGCCTTTTCCAAAATATTTTTGACTAACCACAAATTTCCGCCTTTTCCAAAATATCGCTGACTAACCATAAATTTCCCCCTTTTCCAGAATATTGCTGACTAACCATAAATTTCCGCCTTTTCCAAAATATCGCTGACTAACCATAAATTTCCGCCTTTTCCAAAATATCGCTGACTAACCATAAATTTCCGCCTTTTCCAAAATATTGCTGACTAACCATAAAATGCCGCCTTTCCCAAAATATTGGAATTTTGGAAATAAGTTAAAACAAAATCAGTAGTTTACTTCTTTTGGTTTAGGAACATTGTTTGCAATACCTTTCACTCTTGTGAATTATACTTTTGCATTATTATTGAAGATAATCTTTGGATTTGGGCTTCCGTTTACCTTTACTTCTAAATGCCTATTATCTGGGGGATTTTCAATAAAATGATCCTTTCGGTAGGATTTTGTTGAACAGTTTTCCTTTTGGGGGATTTTGTCCTGGACGTTTTCTCTGGGGGGATTTTGTACAAACACGTCTAAAATCGGGGGGAAAAAGTCTTGGCAAATCCAAAATAGGGGGATTTTGTCCGGGGGGATTATGTCCAGGGGGATTATGTACGAGACCCATTTAATACGGAGCTAAGTTGATATAGATCAAATTAATAATCGTTAGGCTTATTTGCTATTGTTTTGAACGTCAAGTTTTTTGTCATAACTTTTGATTTTCTGAACCGATTTTCAATTTGAAAACAGTTTTAGATTCTACGTGACAAGACGCGTGCAACGATAGCATTGCTGATCCATTTGAAGCATTATTTCGTAACGTCATTATCGGGGGTTTACTTTTTCCGCTTTGACTAACGCCCTATTAGTGCCATAGTGTCATTTTTAATTGTAAAATAATCTTGAGAAGTCAACCTATTTAGAAAGTCCTATTTTGTTTGTCTAGCTCAAATAGGAACAAAATGGCAGCCAAATGAAAATGTCCAGAAACTTTTGTCCGGGACTATACATTTGAAATAAAAGAAAGTTTCACAATGAAATCAACAGTAGTGTTTAAGCAGTTTGTAGTTTCTAACTTTCTATTGTAAAGGAATGACACGCGTAGCGTATCGCTCGATCTAGCGTGCGTAAATTGATTCAGTAATTAGTTGAAAAAATTACAGTAATAAATGTCGCTTTGTCAATGTTGTAGCCACATTTGGACTAATTGGTGACTGTTCTGTTGTCTGTTCAAATGGATAATGTGTAATGATGACACGGTTGACACCTCGTTACTGTTCCTACTCAATTAATGTATAGGCGGGAGAAACAGTGATTAGCTCCTCTATCCTTCTCATATGGAAAAGTTTTATCACTTAAGTTTTTAGCCACATCGTAGTGTACGATAGGCTCTTAGTTTGACCCGAGCCGTCCGTAGTAGTAGTAGTAGTAGTAGTAGTAGTGGCCGGGGTTGTCGCTTCGTTATCGTCAGATTTTAGCTTAAAAGGAACTTTATATTACCACAACCCACCCATAGGGGTTACTGGGCTCGATTAGAGATTTAATTTTAATTAAAATTTTTTCAGGCCAGACCCGGGAATCGAACCCGGGTCGCTGGTGAAGTAGACAAACATTCTACCCACTCAACCATAGAGACTTGATAGAAACCCCGAGTTTTTTATCATTTATTTTTATCTCTAAAATGTCGGGGTGATGTGGGGTGGGGTACCTCTTAATCTGTGGGGTCGGAAACTTTTGAATTTTTATCTGTGGGGTCGGATACTTATGAATTTAAATGTTTGGGGTTTTTATATTTATTTCCTTTTATTTATGTGCTAATTAAATAGATAACGATTTTCCCCGTTTCCTACCGCGCTCCTCATGTGTTTCGTTCTCGTTCGGTAGCTATCGCCATCTATGTTATGTTTGACTGGAACGTTTTGGCGGTTTAATTCGTTTGGCGGTCGGATACTTCTGAATTTGTCTCTTTGGGGTCTGATACTTCTGAATTTGTATTTTTGGGGTCTGATACTTCTGAATTTGTATCTTTGGGGTCGGATACTTCTGAATTTGTATCTTTGGGGTCTGATACTTCTGAATTTGTATCTTTGGGGTCTGATACTTCTGATTTTGTATCTTTGGCGGATACTTCTGAATTTGTATCTTTGGGGTCGGATACTTCTGAATTTGTATCTTTGGGGTCGGATACTTCTGAATTTGTATCTTTGGGGTCGGATACTTCTGAATTTGTATCTTTCGGGTCGGATACTTCTGAATTTGTATCTTTCGGGTCGGATACTTCTGAATTTGTATCTTTCGGGTCGGATACTTCTGAATTTGTATCTTTCGGGTCGGATACTTCTGAATTTGTATCTTTCGGGTCGGATACTTCTGAATTTGTATCTTTCGGGTCGTATACTCCACCAGACTTCATTAAAGTGGAAGTGGCGACTTTAATTCTTAAAATAACCATTAATAATCTAAATTTTTTAAAGCTAAATGGAAAGAAAGGTATAGCTTGTTATATTTCCTCTTCCCGCGGGTGCCGGCCTTGACTGGCTGAGGCTCCGCGCTGCCTCTACCGGTATTACGGCTTATAGGTAGTTAACATGCGGTGACACTACCCTGCCTCTACTTATATATATATTATGGCTTTTGGGCAAGTTAACATGGGATCACACTACTATATGTCTTTCATTTTCGTTAGCTTTTCGCCAAAAATGAAATCATTGTGAGAGTTGGGCCTATCTAAAGTGAGATAAGGTTTGCTTGCCTTGGTTTTCTAAGTTTTTTGAAAACTAAATGGAAATAAAAGGTATATCTTGTTATATTTCCCATCCCGCGGGCGCCGGTCTTGACTGGCGGAGGCTCCGCTCTGCCTCTGCCTGTATTACGGCTTATAGGTAGTTAACATGCGATGACACTACCCTGCCTCTACCTTTATTATGGCTTTTGGGCAAGTTAACATGGGATCACACTACTATATGTCTTTCGTTTTCGTTAGCTTTTCGCTAAAAATGAAACCATGCTGAGAGTTGGGGCTTATCTAAAGTGAGATAAGGTTTGCTTGCGTTGGTATGTTAACCATTTCCTGCTTTTTACGTTGGCCGTTTTTTTTAAATCCTCTTCATTTCTGGACTGAAATTTCAATGTCGAGGTGTGTATTTTTCTGTCGGTGAATATTTTTGTGTATAAAAACGAGAGTTAAGTTACACCGTAAAGTTTTTCTACCTTTTAAAGTGAAAGACTGGCTTAGTGTTTGGTTAATCTGTGAAATATTGGTACAGTGTTTGGTTAATCTGTGAAATATTGGTACAGTGTTTGGTTAATCTGTGAAAGACTGGCACAGTGTTTGGTTAATCTGTGAAAGACTGGCACAGTGTTTTGGTTAATCTGTGAAAGACTGACACAGTGGTTTGGTTAATCTGTGAAAGACTGGCACAGTGTTTTGGTTAATCTGTGAAAGACTGGCACAGTGTTTTGGTTAATCTGTGAAAGACTGGCACAGTGTTTTGGTTAATCTGTGAAAGACTGACAGTGTTTTGGTTAATCTGTGAAAGACTGATACAGTGTTTTGGTTAATCTGTGAAAGACTGATACAGTGTTTTGGTTAATCTGTGAAAGACTGATACAGTGTTTTGGTTAATCTGTGAAAGACTGATACAGTGTTTTGGTTAATCTGTGAAAGGCTGATACAGTGTTTTGGTTAATCTGTGAAAGGCTGATTTAGTGTTTTGGTTAATCTGTGAAAGACTGGTACAGTGTTTGGTTAATCTGTGAAAGACTGGTACAGTGTTTGGTTAATCTGTGAAAGACTGGTACAGTGTTTGGTTAATCTTTGAAGATTTCAAGTAGGATATTTAACTTTCTTATTTCTTATATATCCCATATTCGAAAATAGTTCTTTTTCATAAGCTCATAAAGAAGAATGTCTGGTAGCGAAAAAGGGGACGATGTAGATGATGGTGAGAGAAGTAAGAAGGAGAAAGTTAGTGATAAAAAGGGGAGAAATATTGTGGATCCTGAGGTTCGAGCAAAAATAAATGCTAGGCGCAGAGAACTATATAAAATTAAGCGGGAAAAATAGAAAAATAGCAAAGCAGATGGGCAAGGCCTAGGAGCGGAAACAATTGCGAATGCAGAGGGTAAAGCTAAATTAAATGCTAGACGCAGAGAATTATATAAAATTAAGCGAGAAAAAGAGACAATTGCCAAAGCCGAGGGAGGGCAAGACCCAAAAAATAGAGATAATATCGAGGGAGGGCAAAATGTAAAAAATAGAGAGAGAACTAAAATTTATATGGCGTAGCGAAGGCTAGAACCCAATTTTCGGGAAACAGACAAAGCCTACAAAACTGAAACAAGGCAAAAGGAAGGAAATAGGAAGAGGTATGCAGCTTATGAGCGAAGGGAAGACCCTCAATTTCTTGAAAAGAAGAGGGCCAATATGGCGGAACGAAGGCAAGACCCTGAATTTCGGGAGAAAGAGAGGGCCAATATGGCGGAACGAAGGCAAGACCCTAAATTTCGGGACAAGGAGAGGACCAATATGGCGGAACGTAGGGAAGACCCTGAATTTCGGGAGAAGGAAAGGACCAATATAGCGGAACGTAGGGAAGACCCTGAATTTCGGGAGAAGGAGAGTACCAATATGGCGGAACGTAGGGAAGACCCTGAATTTCGGGAGAAGGAGAGTACCAATATGGCGGAACGTAGGGAAGACCCTGAATTTCGGGAGAAGGAGAGTACCAATATGGCGGAACGTAGGGAAGACCCTGAATTTCGGGAGAAGGAGAGTACCAATATGGCGGAACGTAGGGAAGACCCTGAATTTCGGGAGAAGGAAAGGACCAATATAGCAGAGTATACGAAAACCGAGTAAATAAATTTATAAAATCAACTTATCGTTGGTAGATTCCTGGTTGGCCGTGCTAGTAGAGTGTTCCCGTCGTCTGCGGAACACCCTCAAAGATCCCCCAGGCCGGATGAGGGGCTCACTGTAGGGTGTTCAGATCCCACGTTGTGCAGAAGGAACACACAAAGACGCACATCAGCCAACAAGTCCAGTAGTATACCAAAAAGTTCACTCGGTGAAAAGACGTCCGTATAAAACGCAAAGTCCGTATTAAACACCAAAAAACCGGAAGATAAAGGCGCGAAATTCAAAAGTTAGTTCTCACTCGGGGCACCATTTGAAATCGCGCGCTTCTCATTGAGACTCGAAATCACACGACTACGTAATTTAATTAATTAAATATAGTTATTATAACATTATTTCGGGTTAATTTATATATACAGTCCGTTAGTAAATAAACATTAAAAATAAATAAATAACAACGTCAATTAATCTAACAAATATTATTAACTGCTTATGATCCCGGTACTCCTCCAACTGCCCCGATTACCGGGTTACCTTTGAATTATATCCCCTCGGGCCTCCGGGGATCAGCCAATCCGAGGGCGAGCAGACGACAGGTCCAAGGTTCAGCTTTCTGGGCCGTCTAGCGGGAAACTCTGGTATCGGTGTAACTTGCTCCATCTGGTGGTGAACCCTGGTAACGGGCTCCCCGTTACAATGCATTTACAGGAAAAGAAAATGGGAACCCAAGAAAGTTCTAAAAAATCAGCTAGTCACAAGTAATTTTTTAGTTGCATTAAAATTTAAAAAAAAAACTAGTAATATATCTTATTGTTAGATACAAAGAGATTTTTAAATCAGGGTGGATTGAGGCGAAGTCTAGATTAGCCTCTTTACAAGTTCTTATTGATGATGCCAAAAAAGCAGACATACTAAATTGGGCTTATGCGTGACAAATTGATTCCATTCTGTATGTTGAGCTAAAAACCATTTTTGAAGATAGGTTCATAAACACCAGAGAAGACAAAATTGCGGAAAATTTCAAATCGGTTTTTTATCAAATTTGGAACAGTTAGCATCACTTGACGATGACACTAGTGTATGATTTGTTTTCTTGTCTATTGCTAGTTTTGAATTTCAAAATTTATCCATTCTCATTTTTTTCGAAATAGGTTGCATTAAATTCTTCTGAAAAAGAAACGGGAATTAAACACTTTCTATGGCAATTTTTCCATAGTTTGAAGTATCAAGTCGCAACTGATGAAACTGCAGATACTGAAATTAAACCAAATCAAATGAAAGAAAAAGAAGACGTTCTGTTTTACGTCACAAGAAGCTTGATAAACCAACTCTTGAAGCCAAAGAAATCTGAAGCTACTAGAATAATAGGGCATGCATTACGTGAAAAATATCAATATAAAGTGCCAAGAAAATTAAGAGAGAGGACTGACCATCAAAATCGCAATGGGTTAAAATATGCTACAGAAGAAGCTTTCCAATTCCTTGAACTAATCTACTCTCATATATTGAGGTTTTACAATGAAAAGTAGTCACAAAAAAAGAAGAGCTTGCTTTATAGTCAATGAATTCGGATGAAAATATCAACTACAAATGGGAGAACATTTGTGAGAAAGCAGGAATTTTTTATGAACAAGCAGAACCAGTACTAAAGTGTATCAACACTGCAGGAAACTGGCACACAAACAAATTAAGAAACTGACTAAGCTTTAACAAGTTGGGAAAACCAAAATATTACCTCTCCGAGTCGGGGAAAAGACTAGTATACGACTCAATATCGAAATACTTGAGCAACATTTTTTCGCTTTGTTTTGTCTAACGAGGCTTAAGTCATTGAACAGTTTTCTCTACATTGTCAAAATATATAATCATCCGCTAATCCTAGGTTTGAAATCATTATTTACAAACAATATATAAGTTCTATGTTAAATTCTATTCTCTGATGCATACCACTAACCCGATAACGATTAGCCCTTTCACTGATCTAATTGCTACCATGATGCTTTCTTCTATTGTAAAACCTAAATCTGATTATTTAAACGTGTATTTAACTTTCGGCTCACTCTGAACCGTTAAATTCCCTTCATTACAGACACGATAATCAAAACCCAAAGTTTACTCGACCTCAGGTTTCAATTATTTACACTAAGGTTCACTAAGCCTATTGCGGATCAAACTTGATTTACCCGACAGAATCCAGGCCTTAGCTTTCTTCTTGAAATAACTCAATCAAGGCTTATTCTATATACAGATGTAGTATAGCTTAAGTAATATATAAACAGCCATTTCAAATAATAATATTAAAAAACATCCTTGGAATATCAAAATGAAACAGAGCTTTAAAGCTACAAAAGTACTAAATGCATCATAATTACGAAAAACACTTCCACATATTCACTTTATATTATGGAAAAAGTGAATATTAAGGTTCTGTAGGATTTATTAACACATCAAAACAAAGCGCACTAGTGTGCAACGGACAGACGCACACAGAGAAAAAAATAGACTGCTTTTTAACTCTTTCCGTATTAATTTTGAATTGAGAAAAGAGATCTTAAGTATTAAAATAAATATAATTAATATTTAATATTTTCTACGTTAGTTGTTCGCCTTATTGAGCGTTACATCGTTTTAACAAGTTGGGAAAACCAAAATATTACCTCTCCGTGTCAAGAGGTCTACTACTACAAACGTATTTACCTAGATATGGAATTATTTCACTTTTTTGAAGTAAAAATTTACGAAATATTGAAGCAGTATTCCAAACATAGCGAATGTACAGTAAAGCAGACGACATTTTACATCCAATAAGGATAAATCTTGGACACATGGAAATCAGTCAATGGGGAAAAGAACAGGAAATGAAGTCTACGCTTCGGCTGTTTACCCTTTATTCTGAAAGCTACATTCACAACTGGTTTGCAGTGTAAACACTATCGTCTCGTCTCACCTCAACAACATTCTTAGTTTGCCAACATGAATGTTAACGTTAAATAACACCAAAGCTAAATTGTAGCTAGACGCATTAATAGTCAATGCGCACCATAAAGAGAATAATAAGTCTGTAGTTACTAGCCGTTTACCATTAGCCCTTTTACTAACCTTATTATTATTATTTTAGAGTGTATTTAACTTTCGGCTCACTCTGAACCGTTGATGTCTGTTCATTTCAGACACGAAAATCAAAGCCAAAAGTTTACTTCACCTCAGGCCTCAATTATTTACTCTTTGTTTCACTAAGCCTATTGCGGATAATACTTGTCATACGCGCCTGAGTCTAGGTCTTAGTTTTCTTCATGAAATTACTAAACCAAGGATTATTCTATATACAGATGTAGTATAGCTTACGCAATATATAAACAGCCATTTCAAATAACAATATTAAAATAAATCTTTGGAATATCAAAATGAAACAGAGCTTTAAAACTACAAAAGTACTAAATGCATCATAATTACGAAAAATACTTCCACATATTCACTTTATATTATGGAAAAAGGGAATATTAAGGTTCTGTATGATTTCTTAACACATCAACACAAGGCTAACTGCTAACGCGACGCACTAGTGTAACAATGGACGGACACACACAGACAAAAACATAGACTGCTTTTTAAATCTTTCCGTATTAATTTTGAGTTGAGAAACAAGATTATCTTTAATATTTAAATAAATATAATTATTTTTAATTATTTTAATCTTCAATTATTAACATTAATAATAGTTAAATCGTTTAAAATAAAGTTATACCTATTATCTTCTCAAACTTTTCTAATATTGACGTTTAAAGTGAAGGGTACCCCTCTTGCCCGCTTTCTTCAAATTTTGGGGTATATATACGATTCGTTTCCATTATAATAGTAAGGAAAAAGCGCAATTGCGAAAACCTTTGGTGGCCGATCCCACCTTAGGGAGGCTAGACGTTTCTCGTAACCCTAGCTGATCGCCGCGTATATCCTAAAACCAAACGATGATAATGGAGTAGAAGCCAATGATACAGATTGGTGTCTATGTGGAATAGACGGAAGACCAGTGGATGGTGGTGTTAGAAGCCAATGATACAGATTGGTGTCTATGTGGAATAGACGGAAGACCAGTGGATGGTGGTGTTAGAAGCCAATGATACAGATTGGTGTCTATGTGGAATAGACGGAAGACCAGTGGATGGTGGTGTTAGAAGCCAATGATACAGATTGGTGTCTATATGGTATAGACGGAAGACCAGTGGATGGTGGTGTTAGAAGCCAGTGTAAGTGCGGACTGGTGTCAATGTGGGATTGACAAAGAATAGAAGATGGTGGTGGTGGAAGCCAGAAAAGTACCAGAATGGTGTTCATATGGGATGGACGAAGACCAAACATGGTGGTGTGAGAACTCAAGTATAGAGTAGCCAACGGAGAGAAATACAATTTTCCAAATTTCTGTGAACTGTCATTGCGGTCCGGAAATTGGGAACACGTTTGCTCCGATACGCAAACTGCGAACGCGGTCACGTGGGTGTAACAACGGACAGACAGACACACACACACAGACAGACAGACAGACAGACAGACACGGCCGTTACAGAACCTCTCCTGGACTACGTCACACGGAGAGGTAAAAAAGAATAATTAAACAACCTTGAGAGACTTGACTAATATTGACGTTTGAATTGAAGGATATGACTGTTGTTTCGCCTTACTCAAATAGGTAATATATAAAGAATTCGAATCGCAGCTGTAGATAAGAACATCGCAATTGCGTGAACCTTGGAGGAAGACCCCTCCATTGGAAGGCTAGACGTTTCTCGTAACCCTAGCCGATCGCCGCGTACCTTAAGGATGATGGTGGTGTTAGAAGCCAGGTGTACAAACTGGTGTCCATGTGGGATGGACAAAATTAAAGACCAGAAGATGGTGGTGTTAGAAGCCAGGTGTACAGACTGGTGTCCATGTGGAATGGACAAAGACGAGAAGGTGGTGGTGTTCAGAAGCCAGTAAGTGCAGACTGGTGTCCACGTGGGGTGGACAAATGAACAGAGTTGTTAGAGAGGCAATGGGGTAATAGCCTGTAAGTGAAATACGATTTCCGGGAACTGTAAATGCGGTCCGGAAATTGAAAACACCTTTGCTCGGATTTGCAAACTGCGAGCACGGTCACGTGGGTGTAACAACAGACAGACACAAAGACACACAGACACGTCGAAATTATAACCTCTCCGTGACAAACGTCACTCGGAGAGGTAATAAAAGAAAGAAGGGACTCGATGGGAATAACGCTTTGGTCCCATTGAACCGAATTCCCATTCGACAGAAGGGGGGTTTTTTTGGGGGTCCCATTCGACCGAACGTAGCCAAAGGTGCGATTTAATTATTGTCCCATTGGACCGAAATTCTATTGAACTGGAAGAAGACATACTGTGTGGTTTTGCATTAAATATATTTTTAATTTCACAACTTATTATTGTTAAAATAAATGTGATTTGAAAATGTATTACTGCACTTATTTTAACTACGTTTTAATTACGGCGAACCTCACCTACCCTAGCCTAACCTAACCTAACCTAACCAAACCAAACGTAACCTAACCTAACCTAACTTAACCCAACCCAACCTTGTTTGGAGGTAAAAAGATTATTTATGAGTATTAAAAGCCCGCCTCTTACCACGAACAATTTATTAGCAATAATAGCAATATTTTCGAAAAGATGTCAGATAATTAATTGGAGAATATTTTAGAAAAGGTGGCAGTTAATTAATAGGAGAATATTTTGGAAAAGGTGTCAGCTAATTAATAGGAAAATCTTTTGGAAAAGGTGGCAGCTAATTAATAGGAAAATCTTTTGGAAAAGGTGGCAGCTAATTAATAGGAGAATATTTTAGAAAAGGTGGTAGCTAATTAAAAGGAGAATATTTTGGAAAATGTGGCAGCTAATTAGTAGGAGAATGTTTTGGAAATGGTTGCAGCTAATTAATAGGAGAATGTTTTGGAAAAGGTGGCAGCTAATAAGTAGGAGAATGTTTTGGAAAAGGTTGCAGCTAATTAATAGGAGAATATTTTGAAAAAGGTGGCAGCTAATTAATAGGAAAATCTTTTGGAAAAGGTGGCAGCTAATTAATAGGAGAGTGTTTTGGAAAAGGTGGAAGCTATTTAAAGGGACAATATTTTGGAAAAGGTGGTAGCTATTTAAAGGGAGAATATTTTGGAAAAGGTGGTAGCTAATTAAAAGGAGCATATTTTGGAAAAGGTGTCAACGAATTATTGGAACCAAACCAAACCAAACCTAAACGAACCTAACCTAACCTAACCTAAGCTAACCTAACCTAAGCTAAGCTAACCTAACCTAACCTAACCTAAGCTAACCTATGCTAACCTAACCTAACCTATGCAAACCTAACCTAACCTAACCTAACCTAACCTAACCTAACCGAACCTAACCTAACCTAACCTAACCTAACCTAACCTAACCCACCCGAAACCAAAATATTAAAATTTTAATTTAAAATTTAAAGACATTGATGGAACTACCATTAAGACTGTACTTCATTTTAAGCACAATTTGATTATTAATTCTATATATCTCTTGCCTTGAAAGGAATGAAAGTGAGCGTTTTAATTAGTATCACGAACCATTTACTTTTAATATTATTAACATACCTTTCGGATTCGAACCAACAACCTATCGCTTCGCAGTCCAACATCGTATCCACTACACCACCGAGTCGCTGACGGCTACAGTGTTTCAAGTTATATTCATATGTATATATGCATATTCGGACGATTGGGATTTCGGTCCATCGGGAATATAGCCATTGGGCTGGAAATCTAAAATCATTGCGGGATATTCGGTCGAATGGGATTTCGGTCCATTGGGAATTCGGTTGAAAGGAACGATACCGGAATAACAACACCAAAGAGAATAATCGCC
Organism: Phalangium opilio; assembly: GCF_054372755.1. Taxonomy (NCBI): domain Eukaryota; kingdom Metazoa; phylum Arthropoda; class Arachnida; order Opiliones; family Phalangiidae; genus Phalangium; species Phalangium opilio. The sequence goes on from NW_028324185.1 coordinate 917,982, forward strand.
AAAAAATAGAAAAAAACGTCAAAGCTAAAATTCTTTAAGAGCTAGCCATAAAAAATTGTGATAACATAATGTGATAGGAAATTTCAACTGATTTCAGATTGTTAAGTTTTTATTTGGATCTGAAGAATATGATTTTAAAAATTTGAATATGGTAATAGTTTTTCAAAGCGTTAAGAATAATAAATGACTTTAAAACCTTTGCCGAAGCTAGTTTGGTCATTCAATGTTGGTACCAGCACCATGTACCACAATTTTGACTTCTTCTAGAATTTGGAGCCTCAAATGATTTGGGCAAAAGTTATAGTGTTTACTTCGAACCAGCTTTTCTACGCCTGTCGGTGTTTACTAAATAATTGCTCAACAGGATCTCGGTTAAGATGTGATGTCAAAATAAATTTAGCTCCTTGCTCCAATAAATAGGAATAATCTCCAAAACTGCCTTGGCTGAAAAAAGTTTGGTTTCTTTAAAATATCTGAATGTCTCTAAATGCTTAATACTAACTTGTTTGACGTAACCCTGACAGCTTTTCAGTGCAAAGCAACATCTCTTTCTTAAATTCTTCCTTCGCATCCAATATTGAGACATAATTTTCCCACTCATCAAGATAACCAAGAAAGTCGTTCTTTAGCCACTAAAATTAGATCATTGTTAAAGCGGAATGTCGATCCACCTACTTGATTTAGGGAAGGGGGAGAAAAAAGGAAGGGGAGTGACTCAAAACGAACTACATTTAAGTGAGAAGGATACTTGGCGTAAGTTGGCCAGCAATAGGGTCATCTGCTAGAGTTGTTAGGGTTTTCGTCACGTGGGCTGTCTTTGCGGTTTGTTTGAATTCAAGTTAGAGGCTAGTAGGCGCATCGTGGAGTGTTTTTATAAACTTTATTGAAAATGCCTTGTAGTTGTAAAAGTAATTGCTTGAGCAATAGAAATGGGAACGTTTGTGAATGTAGAACGGAGAATTTGAAATGCACCAGTACTTGCAAATGTGGAGAATATCTTGAATGTGCCAATGCGAAAAGTGTAATTTCTGGAGTTGGTCTGGTCCCCGAGAAACGCATTGGTAATGCAGCAAAATTGTTACTCCCGAAAAAGAGAGGTAGAACCAAAAGGGCTGTAAAGTTGAACCCTGTAAGCCATGAAGAAGGAAGGATGGTACTTTCAGAAGCAGTGCCTCTTAGCTCAGTTAGCTGCAAAAGTAGTGGGTTTATGGAAGGGGTAGTAACAAATGGAGTTTCTTTCTTTTATTTATTTATAAAGATGGACCGATACCAATATATCAGATTAAGCCTAATATCGGTGTCGGCCCATCTCTATAGATGTTTCGATACCGATATATATATCTTTTAGCCAAATATTGGTACCGATATTGGTATCGGCCCATCTCTATTTATATTATATTTTATTGTTCGCTTTTATTATTAAAATATCTTTTAACTGTCCAAACTGCAGAAAATCAATGTTATAAACTTGTGAACGGATCAGCTCAGGCAATAGTTACGAAGGCTCAGGAATCCTACCCAAACAAAGATATCCGTAGATTTTTGGGAAACCCTAGTGTAAATAATATATCAGAAGCTGGAGAGCTCTCCCAATCCGTTAAAAATTTTCATAGTGCCCCAACCGAAGAGGAGGTCCCAATTCCCAATGATCCTGTTCCTAACCCTGCTTGGGGAAACTTTTCAGGCTGCTGTAAATGTGATAAGTGTAGGGAGATGCCAACTCCTAATGAAAGGAAATGTTCCTCGAGGAGAAGGGGCATGGGATGTATTACAAACCATCCAAAGTTTGATAACATAATTTTAAACAAAGAAGTGTTAGAAATCCAAATGGAAATGCGACACAATTTATTGCACCTTCTCCTCGAGGATGGGGATGGAAATAAGAGGTACCGCAATGCTGGCTACAGACAATATACTTATTGGCAATGGTGCAGACTAGGTCAGGGTAATCGGAGAGTTATCCCCTCCTGCGTGGTTTGGAAAATTCGCACCCCATATCCCAACCTTAATGGAACCTACACAGGCTACAAAGTTAATCGCTTGCTATAAATGCTTTTCTTTCTTAATTGTAAAACTTTTCTTAATAAGCAAAGTTAAGCTTTGTTCATTCACAAACTTCTTTGACATATCTTACTGCATTGTTTACTAATTCTCGCCTTTTATCAGTTAAAATACTTTTAAAGCCCCGACTTTAGTGTTGCATTGCTCGATATTCAATCCTTTGGATTGGAGGTATGACTGTGTGTCTTTAATTTCTACAAGGACAGGGGCCCACACGCCAAGAAAGCACAAAAACGAAAACTATTGTAATGAGACAAGCAGCACGCCAGAGAAAAATAAAATCCAAATTTAGGTCTTTAAAACTTTTGCCAACTCTGTTTTGAATTTGGTTTGTCGGGTACCGGGTACTCGCACAGGCCTAATATTATTAACGTTTGCTTATTAAAAAAATGTCGTTTATATAGCAGGAGTTTTCCCTTTACTGATCTGAGACATTGTTTTTCAGAAGATTATTCTTATAGAGTTCTGCAAGTGATAATCGGGTAAGGTTATTTTCTGCTTCACCAGTTAAACTTTCTAAAGCAGTTACATTTTCTTGTATTTATTTTTAACAACACTCACTGCATCTCCCCGCGCAGTCCATAGAGTTTCTACAATACGTTTCACACTTTGTCCAGTGGTTGAAATCAGAATATCCCAGCGATGATTTGAGGAAGAAAAATAAGTGTAAAAACGCTCTAAGTTTCAAGAAAAAGTAACAGAATCCACAGCTACAAAAGCTCCGTGAATACCCGCCAAATTCAGCGAGTGATTTGTACACGCAACAAATTCAGCTTTTCCATTAATTTCCTTGATGCGTTTTTGAACGCCAGTATGTTGACCAGCCATGACAGCTGCATTATCGTATGCTTGTCCTCTACAATTTTGAATATCAATTCAGTCTTTTTGTAGTTTTTGCAAAATCATTGTTGAAATATTCTCGGCTGTTTTACCTTTTGTTTCAATGAAATCGACAAACGACTCCACTACCTTTACTTCATTTCCAACAGCGTAAAACTTGGCTCGTTTGATCCATATGAGAAATATCAGGGGTGCTGTCGGACATCATTGAAAAATACTTGGCTTCCTTAACTTGTTCGGTAACTTTGCTTTTTACTTGTTCTCCCAAAAATTTCGATGAACTCGTTTTGAATTGTTAGCGACAAATAAGATTAGCATACTTTTTCCCCAGATTGATTCTCAGAATATGTTCACGTGGCACTGGATTGTACTTCGCCAACAAATGGACCAATTCGAAAAAATTTCTTCTATTTCCCGTTGATGATTGAGCTTCATCTGCATTCATTACTTCTCGGTGGCCTCGTAAAGCCAAATTTTGTTCAACAAGGAAAGGAATGATATCTAACAGTCTTGAAATTATCGCCCACCACTTCTGTACTTCTGTTTGCATTTATTCTTGCTTCTTTTTATCAATCGTTTCTCCACTTCGGAGTCGAATTTCCAATTCCTTCCATTGTGTGAAACAAAAAATCTGGGTCACACTAGTTTCATGATCGCCAATTTTTGGATTAAGTTTCCACCACGTTGTGAATCCATCCGAAGAATCAAATTTTGAATGACTTTTGTCCAAAATAGTTTACAAACAAAAGCAAAAAAGTGCTCTTTTAGATGGAGAGTACACCAACCACGTAAATGTGGTAAAGCTGAATTTAAGAGTAAACATCAAATTTGAAATATTAATATAAAATAATGTCTTTGAATATTGAAATGAAACACTGATTTACAGCTACAAAACTACTACTAAAGGAATCGTAATGCCGAAACATTTTTAACATATTTTCATTTAATATTCAGCAATAAGAAAATGTTATGATTTTGTAACAGATCATTTCATGCTACTCGCTTTATATTAACCTTGTGTTTCTATTCATGTGCAATCTTCAATGCTCGTTCTATATAAACTTGATTTGTGTCGTTCCGAAGAAAAGAAGATTATCTTATAATTAAGTAAATATAACTGATATTAATTTTTTTAATCGTCAGTATTTTACCTTAATTCTAGTTAAGCCCTTTTAAGAAACGTTATTCTTAAAATGAATTTAAACATAGCTATTGTTGACGTTTGACTTCTAGCGTACACCGTTTTCACAATTTTTTGGAAATTTAGGGTATATTAGGCGATTCATTGACAAATGATAAGAATAAGCGCAATTGCGTGAGCACTTGGTGGAAGCCCAGCCATTGGGAGGCTAGACGTTTCTCGTAACCCTAGCCGATCGGAGCGTACGTCTAACGCAATGTTTCAGATGGGCGTGTATGTGGTATGCACAGAAGACCAATATATGATGGTGTTCTCAGAAGCCAATAAGTACAGATTGTCGTGTATGTGGTATATACCATACGAAAGACAAGTGTGGAGATAGCGTAAAACGCCGTTTTCACTGGCCAAAACGCAGCGTAATCGCGCGTCAAAAAACGTCGTACTTTGCGTGAAAATACGCAAATCAGTACGGAAGAACGTTTCCACTGAGTATGTTTGCGTCCAGAAGGTGGCACCTTGATTCGTGCGGGAAATTCGGGTATTTAAAAATGGAGCAAGAATAGCATGAAGTGTCAATGGAGACCTTTGTTTTACATTAATTAATACGACTTTGTCGTACTTATTATGGCGAAAACAAAGAGCAACGAGATATGAAAGACGTTTTAGGGTAAGAAAAATTTTCAGAAGACGAAAAGAACAAGGATATTATTCGAACTTGTTACAAGAGATGAGGAGATGGGATGACGACAGCTACTTTACGTAAGAGAATAATCTGAGTTTATCCAATAGCTGACTCTAAACTGCAATATAATATTTTTAGGTTCTTCCGGATCAGTTTGATTTTCTATTGCAGTTAGTTAAACCAAAGCTAGAGAAACAAAATACAAATTTTCGAAAGGCAATTTGTCCAGCAGAACGTTTAGCTTTGACTTTGAGATACTTGGCGAGTGGTGATAATCAACTTAGTTTTTCATATCAATTTCGAATGGGAAAGACAACAGTTTGTATTATATTACGTGAAACGTTTTCCCTGCCTCGGCCTTTGTTAGAGTGAAGACGTTGCCATCCTCGAATACTATCTTCCCCTCCATAACGGTTATTTTTATTTTCAAGTTTAGGTAACGATAATTACCCCAGTCGCCACTTTCCATAGCTGAATATATCTCCGTCCACTCCTCCATAAATTCCTTCAAAACGTCTTCCGAGATGGTGAGAATTGTTCTGTCCTTTTTTGTCAAAAGTAGGCTTGACTCGTACCCATTAACGCCGAAATCGGCAGAACATTCAGCCCCTAGTCTAACACTGGCGTTCACGCGGTAATCTCTGATCTTGGTGGGCATTCTTACGACAGGTCTTCACGGCTTAAAAGCTGAGGACTGAATGATTTTTATTGCGATATTTTCTAGAGTGCGGGGTTGATAATTAGCCTGAGGGTATATTGACTGATGCTTTTTTTATTGCCCTTTATCGGCCAGGTGGTTGAGGACCTTAAAAGGGGGCGTGACTAAACCAGTTGTATTGTTATCAATGGAATCTGTATTTAGAGTGATTTATGACTCACACAAACGTGTTAAGACATTCCATCGGCTTTTTATTTATACGTAACCACGGTCAGACGGATCTATGGCCATAAAAAGGGGCAGAACTTGAACAAAAGAATTTATCCCCATCCGTTTTTATTTTTACTATAAAGACGTGTTTTAATGGGTTTGGGGGGCATGGTTGAACCAGTTGTATTGTTATGAATGGAATATATTTTCGGATTTATTGCTTTAATAGTTGGTGACTCTTCCTACCACGAAACATTTAACTGTTTCCAGGTGTTGCCCCGAAGGCATTATCCTGACAAATCTCAACATGTTTAAGATATTTTTGTTGCGTTACCCGAAATTAAAGTAATATTTTTAAAATACCAAAATGCAAATTCAACTAGAAATACAGTTACGAGGATGAAAGTAACGGCCACTATTTTCCCTGGCTTTGAAAGAGCTTCGCGAATTAACTTCTGCTTAGTAACAGCGTCCATTTTAATCTAACCTTTCATCGACTTATTTGGGGGTATAAATAGCGGCTGATTTGGTACGGACCTCATTAGATTGTTAGACACCGCCAGGATAAGATGAATCGAGAAATTACCCGTCTAGAAACGTTTGGTGCATTTGCGAGTACGTTTATAAAACCGTCAGAACTAGCCCGTCATGGGTTTTACTATTTAAGTTCGGGGACGGACGCTGTTAAATGCCATTTTTGTGACTTAACGCTACGAGGATGGGAACCTAACGACAATGTTTTTGAAAAGCATCAGAAATTCAAGGCAGACTGTCCATTACTTCAAGGATTACCAACAAATAACATGCCTATATTCATCCAAAACCTATTGACTAAAGACATGCCACCAAACAGAAAGTACAGAGATGTCCCTCAAGAAGAGTGGGAGAAAGAAAAAGTCATTCCGCCAACCCAACCCATACCAACAACACTTACTCCGAATGACGATATTGTACTAAGAATTAAACGCGTTAATCTCGAGAAAGCTATAATTGAAATGTTTATTCAAGAACTTTTGCGACATGAAAGTTAGGTCCTATTGTTGTAATATATTCCATACCTTAATACGTTTTTTAAATTATAAAAAGTTTTAGAACCAGTCAAAAACTTGAAATGTAACTTGAAATAAATATAATTTTTTTCCTAAATTTGTTCTTTGTAATACTATCAAACCTACTACAATCTTGACAAAACCTTTAGAGTGGTGATAGTGTAGGATGTTACTTAGCTTTTCTCAACACATTTCGTGTTAAAAGTAAAACGTTTTTGAACATTTACATTACATTTTACAGAAACGAAAACGATGATTTAAAATTCCTAAAATCCCATAGGAATATATGGGGAATTGAATAATCCATCGGAACGAAAACAGTCATATTCATTACATTTTAACAACACGAAACGCGTCATTTGAAAAAAAAAACATTTCAAATGTTTAAAGCGTTGAAATAAATTCTAACTAAATTTATCAAAATCATTCCTATTTTCAATTTGGTCTTTGACAGTTCCTCAAAATCATTTATGGCTTTAGGGAGGAGGTGAATGACCTCGGGTCCCAGAGATGCATTGGATTTTATTTTTCTTTAATTGGGCCACCCCACCAGTTGGTTTATGACCTTGAAAAGGGGGCTGAACTTGAACAAAAGCATCTATTCCCTTTGTCATTTTGGGTGCATTCCAAGAGGTCTATGGCCATAAAAGGGGGCTTAACTTGAACAAAAGAATTTATTTTGTCAATTCTTTAATTGGACCCCACACCAGGCGGTTTAGGGCCTTAAAAGGGGGCGTGGTCGAACCAGTTGTATTGTTATCAATGGAATTTATATTTAGAGTGTTTTATGACTAGCCCAAACGTGTTAAGACATGTTTATGAAATTGAGGGGGATCTATTTTTCTAATTGTATCACGAAAGTATAAAAGGGCGGATCAGTCTAGACTACTCATCAGTTTAGTTCTGACCGTTGTTGATGCAAGCCAAGAAATCTTCTGCTCCCAAACAAAACTTGTGAGCTATTCCGTGCCCATATCTTAGTGCTTTAGTATTTTTAACTTAGTTTTTATACGTGTTTTAGTATTTTAACTTAGTTTTTTAAATTTTTCACAAGTGTTTTCAATTTAACTTAGATTTTTTACAAGTGTTTTAGTATTTAACTCTTAGTATTACAAGTGTTTTAGTATTTAACTCTTAGTATTACAAGTGTTTTAGTATTTTTAACTTAGTTTTTTACAGGTACTTTCAATTTTTTATAAGAACTTTCAATTTTTACAAGTACTTTATTGTATTTTACTTTATTGTATTTTATTGTTTTATCATAAGTGTTTTATTATATTTTTGTGTTTTAGTATTATTATTCAGGCCTATTCAGATTTATTATTAGTATTTTGTGGTATTTATATTTTTAAATTATTGCAATGGCCAACTCTAATGTAGAAATTGAACTCCCTATTGAAGTTGATAGTTTTTTAGTCGACTTTCCAGACTCGTTAGAAATAGCATTTTTAAATGCCGATGACACGTTCTTGGCAAACTATGCGACCCCTCGGTATATGTTTAACATTACCCCGCAGTCTAGGGCTAACAATAGCCGTCTACCTCCTTTATCAACTCTGGAAGAGGCCTTTCAAAACGACGATGTTTCTTTCTTAGACGGTTATACTACTCCCCCCATATCTCCATCTCAAAATGAGTCAATGGATTTGGGGGAAGGACAGGTAGGGGTGGGGCTCTTACTCCTCCACCTCCACCTCCATCTCCGCTAGTTGCACCACCAGGTGTAAACGTACTTTCTAGTGGGGCAGTGTCCTTCCCCAATTTTAATCTTGATGGATGGGAAATGGAAGTACATTTCGACAACAACATCGTCGAATCTGTAAGCGACTTCCTAGAATACGTTTTGGACGATTGTTTACCCGATAACATGATTGCAATTTCAATGACAAGCATTAGTAATCCAGGCATTCAAACCGCAGACTTTAGTTTTAGAAGAAGGGATAAAATAGATATTGGATTCATACTAGAAGTAGTCGCTGATAAGTCGTATAACTCGGAAGGCGGGTCAAGGTTTTTTCTCGGACCTATAGGAATAAACATACAGCGCGTGAGGTTGCCCCAAGGCGCTCGCCGAGGAAAGGCTATTGGAATCTGTAGTTTCGAGACTTTTGCCAGGGAGAAGAAATGCATTATACAAATCAAAAATAACGATCGGCTGTCTCCCACATGCTCTAATTTTTGCTAGAATACATAGGGATCATACAATGCATCCCCTTGACAAAAGCCTCGAGGCGGATTTCAAAACACTATGTCGCACCGATATTAGTAAAAAATCCGGAGAGAGGCTTAGGAAGATGGCGGAGGAATTAGCCGAGGCAGCGGAAATACCATTGGACGAATGCGCGGGGGCGGGTGCTCTACCTCGATTTCAATCATACTTGGTTGATTACCAAATAATACTTTTTACAGTTAGAGCAAACGTCCCCACCGTATTTTCGGGGAAGCAGATTTCATTGTCGGTGCCGATGGTAATCCAAAGCCGCGGCTATACCTTTTTCTACTATCAAAATCATTTTGACGTCATCACTAAACCTAAGCCTCTCTTCCATTTTGATTTTTTCTGCGAGAGGTGCCTTGTGGGGTACAACAACTTAGATTTTAACCACGCTTGCAACAAGTATTGTTATTCCTGCCAAAGGGCCGAGGAATGCGAGGGGGGAGAAATTAGATGCGGGACCTGCCATCGCGACTTTAGGGGGCAAGAATGCTTTGACGCCCATAAGGCTAGTGGAAGCAAAACTTTATCCGTATGCCAAGGGTTTTTAAATGCCCCCGTTGCGCAAAAACAATAGATATGGGGAAACGCATGTCACCTCACAACTGCGGGGAAATCTATTGCGTCATCTGTAATAAATTCAACCCACACCCCCACTATTGTTTCATGCAGGTTACCGACTCAAAAGCCCACCCTGCGGCTAAAAAAGCTAAGACCCATCCTTCGGCTACTATCTTTTATGATCTCGAATGTGTTCAAAATACCCCAGACCCTTCAAACCCAAAGGCTTTCCTACACACTCCTATCTTATGTATTTCTCAAAAAATCTGTGATCAATGCATTCTCGAGAAATCTGATCAATTTACTTGCGCAACCTGCGGCCCTCGAGAACGGGTGTTTCTCGGGAATGATTCTGTTCTGGATTTTTTAAATTATCTTCAACAATTCCACAATTCTCCCAAAATAACAGTTATCGCCCATAATGCGAAGGGCTATGATTTACAATTTCAGTACAAAGCCATGTTAGCCATCAAAGCGTGGCGCCCTCAAGTGATAATGACGGGAACGAAGATTATGCAAATTCGATATGAGAATTTGACATTTATAGATAGTTTAAATTTCATCCCATCCCCCTTATCTAGCTTTGTTTCCACTTTTGTCTTAGACCCTAATTTAAATAAGGGACATTTCCCGCACTTGCTCGTCAACTTTGTTCCCGAACACGTGTTTGATCCAAAAGATCCTACGAGTACAAATTATGTCTTGAGGGAAAGCATGCCTCTTTTAGAATCTTACGCGCCAGACAGGCTAACCGAAATACAACGTTCGGTTTTAATTTCATGGTACAACGAACAAGTTGAAGCCAAAAAGGTTTCATCTATGTTGAAGAGTTGATACATTATTGCCGATTGGACGTCAGGATTTTAAGAGAGAGGTGCTTAAAGTACAGGGAGATTTTTGAGAAGATTGCGGACGTTAACCCTTTTAACACTGCCGTGACAATTGCCGGGCTTTGCAACGCCGTTTTCAGGAAGGACCACCTAGCGCCAAATTCAATTGGAATTGTTCCACCTCACGGCTTTAGAATGAAAGACTCTCAATCTAAAGTAGCCATCGAGTGGTTGAGGTGGGAAGCCCATAAGCGCGGGGTCATTATTAAGTCGGCTTTTAACGGTTCCGAACCTAAAATTTTGAACATTAAAGTCGACGGGCTTCTAGTAGACGATCTTGGCGCAGATCAAAAGGTCGTCTACCAATTCCAAGGTGGTTTTTGCACGGGTGTAGAACCTGTTTCCCGGTAATCAGGGACCTGGTTTTGCACGGTGACGTCACCTAAACTTTACACTCCCGCTATACTGATACTTTGAACTGTAATAAGAAGCTTAGGGAGCTGGGGTATAAGGTAATCGAAATGTGGGAATGTGTATTCCACAAATTGAGGGAGCAAAAGCCCGAAATGAACACCTTTCTATCTTCCATCCATATCCAAATCGATGCGTGGGAACTACTTAATTCCCGTAACGCGTTTTTCGGGGGACGTACTTCCGCTCTTTGTCTTCATCACAAGGTTAAGCCGGGAGAGGAGATTCGATATGTCGACGTCACTAGTCTATATCCATGGTGTAACAAATACGGTAAACTATCTTACGGCCACCCTACGATCTTGACAGACAACTTCCCACCCATTAACGAGATTGAAGGTTTTATTAAACTGGATATCCTGCCCCCTCGTAACCTCTTCCACCCAGTTTTACCCCAAAAGATCGGGGGGAAATTGTGCTTTGCACTGTGTCAGCTGTGCGCTGAAAACAAATATCAAGGGGATTGCACACATTCCGACGAGGAAAGAGTTATTAGGAGGACGTTTGTGGCGGACGAAGTCCATTTAGCGGTTAGAAAGGGTTACGTGGTTGTTAAAATCCACGAAGCCTGGTCCTACAAATTATCTCAGTACGACCCCGTAACTAAATCAGGCGGGTTTTTTAACAATTACGTCAACTGCTTTCTGATGCTAAAACAGGAGAGTAGCGGCTGGCCTTCTGACGTAGTAACCCAAGCTCAGAAAGACCAATACGTAGCCGAGTACTACGAATAGGAAGGAGTAAAACTTGATCCTAGCTGTATCGAGAAGAACGCTGGCAAGCGTACCATCGCCAAACTGTGTTTGAATTCGTTTTGGGACAAATTTGGTGAGAGGACTCGGCTGGACAAGGTTGAAGTCTTTGATGATCCACAGAAGTTCTTTAACTTGTTCTATGACCCAGCAATTGAGGTCAAGACGTTGATACCAGTTAGCGACGACATTTGCATTGCTAAGTGGTGTTATATCAAGGAGATTGACCCAATTAATAAAAATGTCAGTGTTCCGATTGCAACGTACACCACTGCCATGGCCAGGATTAAGCTTTATTCCGACTTAGAACGCTTGGATGAGTCTGTTTTATATACACACACTGATTCGATACTTTACGTTTACACACCCACGGACACACACGATCGTTACAGAACCTCTCCGTGACATACGTCACTCGGAGAGGTAAAAATGGCTTAGCGGTTCATGTTTGGGAGTCTAAAGGTCACGTAATTGATTTTAAACATCCAAAAATTCTGTATCGGGAAAAAAACTGGCGAAAAAGAAAATTTATTGAAGGTATATTTATAAAAAAATCAGGAAAATTAAATCTAAATCAAGGTTGTGCTGAAACAAAATATTGGGGAGTCATAGACGACAAACATTTTATTCAAGAGAGGGCGTGATAAGATTTTTAAAAAACCGAGGTCACCTCGTAAGTGTCACGCGTTAAGATTTTTAGTATGACTGATGAAGGCACACGAGCCCTAAGCTCTCATCTTATTGTAATTTAATAGGCAATTTACACCTATTAAAATACCGTTATTTAACTGCCAGTAGTTCTCTCTTCTTTTTAACACTATTTTATTAATATTTTGCTATGGCTTCGGAAAAGTTTAACATTTATTGAATATTGAAGACGTGCTACTAATAGTTTGGGAGCCATCTTGGAAAATAACTGCTGGAAATAATAAATATATTTCAAACATAAAAATCTTTTCGAAATTCCTATATTGAGTCAAAATTATCGACGCCATGTTTAAAAATGGCCACTCGAAAATTATTACCCTAAATTCTGAATGAAAAGTTATTCAAAGCTGTAATTCTCAACATGTTTATTAGGGAATATAATTTAATGTGGAGGTTTATACATTCTCGTGTTGTTAAAGATTAGATTTAAGACAAATCTCTAAAAATTCGTTCTATTCATCTCGTCAGCCTGAAGATTTTTTCACAGTAATTGCATGTCAGAGGCCTTGATTAGGCGCAGCACCTAGCTGGGCACTCATCATATTCCAAATTGAACCTGCGGAAACGCCGTCAAGGCACACGGGATCGGCCAGCTGCCCCGACAAACGCCCCTTGAGCAGGTGAAGAAGCTGGACACAGGCAGCAGGATTCTCGAGGGACGGAGGATTTCCCTCCAAGCACATCAGTGCCACACGACCGAAACAATTTATCCACGACCCACAGGGGGTTGTCAATAGCGGGGTGAGCCAATTATGGCAACACCTGGGCGGGGGCGAAGCGCCGAGCAAAATCTTCAGGGAACGGGGCAAGGAACGGTGTGAACCAACGGCGAACTCAATCAACTCCCGAACCGGAACACCGAACTCGGGCCCCCTCCGCCACAAGAAGGCCTTTTTCTTGATCCATCACAGCTAGTACAGCGACAATGTCCACGCAATGCTGAGCAAACTAATTCGGATTGTCTACATCCACAGTTCTTTACACAAGAAGCTCCGCAGTTACAGATAATGAGTATTAAACGTTGGTCTTGAGTGGCGTGAATGGGACTTAGGATTCGGGATCGCGAACCCATCCTTATTCTTCGCGGTTTAAATGTTTTTCTAGCTATAGCTTTAATTTTCTCTGTTTCAGATTTTAGGATAGTAATCTTTCAGTGACCATTTTTAAAGGTGGGTTCGATAATTTAGACTTGGAAATAGTTATTTTTATGGTGTTTAATACGTTCATGAAAATCATCTACTCAATAAAGAAATATCGAAAAAATTTATTTATCGGTAATATATTTGGCATTTCCCGCAGTCATTTTCCAAGATGGCGCACATACTTTCAGCACCACGTCTTCAATATTAAAGTATGATGTTAAGACGGTCTTCTACAATATATTTACCAATTTTCATAATTTTTGAAAAATATACTGTATCTAAATGACATTCCTGGCGGCCATTTTCCAACATGACGGCCAAACTATCTCAATATTTTACTATGAGGCTCACACAGCTTTTATTATAATATGTATAAATTTTCATAACTTTCCAACAACATGGTGAAATAAACTGTACCTAGCATTCACGGCGGCCATTTTCCAGTATGGCGACCCAACTGTCAAACACAGAGCTGTGAAATTTTACTATGATGTTCATGTGGTTACATTCATAATATTCACCAATTTTCGTAATTTTTGAAGAAGAATGTGGAATACATTGATGCTAGCATTCCCGGCGGCCATTTTCCAAGATGGCAGCGAAAGCTCGCGCTCTGCAGCAGGCGACTTTTAGTATATTTTTTGTTGGGTCAAATACAACACATGTACCAATTTTCATCTTCATGTTCAAATGTTCTAGGTCAAGTCCTTTTTTAGCCTATCTGTCCTGGCCTACTTGTAACTGCCACGCAGTTAAAGGGATGTACAATCCGTATTGTAAATGCGTACCAAAAACTATATTTTGAAGTAGTAACGTTATAATTTTCTGAATTAGTGATTGGACAATGTCAAGTGAGTGTAAGCGTGAAACGAATACGATTCGGCAGATATTCAATGATAATGCTAATGCAAATTCCCAATGGTCTGATAATGCTATAAAATTCAGGCATGAACTTGAAAACTGTTTGATAAGCTTGAAATAGTCCCCGCCCCTACATAAGGTGTTGATAATCACTTTAAAAATCCCATGGAAACTAATTTAAGTAAACCGTTTCGTTCGATTTTAATTAACACAAAATTAGTATGTCTCGATGACTTAAAGTATATATTACCAAAAACGGATTAATGTAATAAAAACGTCGAATCATAGTTTTAGCCCCTGGTACCATCCTCGCATTATAAGTTGAGAAACTTCGCCTGCTTATAATTTAGCTCCACCCACAAACTTTGTATATAGTGGGAAAAAATAGAATTCTTATTTTTTAATTGTGCTGGTTAAATAATTCGTTCGGAAATTGCCCCAGTGACAAAAAACAAGGCGGACAACAATGCGATATAACTTCTGAAATATTGAAATTAAGTTTGGAAGTTAAGAATATATTTAACTGATGTTATTTTAAGAATATATTTAATTGATGCTATTTTAAACAGCACTTTCTTTAAATATGTGGTTTATGCTTCTTTTCATTCTGAATGAAGTATGGGAGGATTGTACCAGAGGCTGAAGCTCTGATCCGATGTTCTTATTACATTAATCCGTTTATGCGTGGACGAATATTAATCAGAGCTGTGCTAATTAATTAGTTAGCTAATTGAATTTCTAATTAATTAGCAACATTTACTAATTTAAAATTGTATTTGAAATTTAATTGCCTTAGTTCTAATTGAGAAGTAATTCTAATTAATTAGTATGCATCGGAAAGGTAATTATCTAATTTAAATTTAATTAGATTTAAGATTAACTAATTAGCCAATTGGATTTTCAATTAATCTTTTACGCCAATTTGTTGTAAAAACTAAAAATCATTCATCTATTTGAATATGAAAAAGGCCTTATTATATCGATGAGGAAACCTTAGTGCTACTCTAAATTTTTCTGCTCCTCAAAACATGTGAGAATACTTAGTAGAAAATTTCGTAAATCGAAACTGCCCCATTTCGAAATTTTTACTGTTTTACCTACTCGAATTAATAGCAGTGCCCATGGATTTACTACTCAGGAGTCCATTATAGGAACTGTGGCAAGAAAATGAAGAAATGAGACAAATCTTAACACGACGGAATGCTCGAGGCTTGTCTCATTTTTCGAGAATAATTCACGGCTTACGTACCCGTTTTTCAATGGAATTAAAACATTGCATTACCAAAATACTAAATCCATGGGCACTTTCAAACTTTTATGTTTACTTATGGTTTCTTTTCAACCTTAATTAGACAAGTAATTAATTACAAATTAGTAATTCTAATTAATTACAAATTAGTAATTCTAATTAATTACAAATTAGTCATTCTAATTAATTAGTTTTATAAATAAATGTCTAATTTCTAATTGAATTTAATTAGTTTTTATGTCCAATTGCTAATTGGCTAATTAATTAGTTCATAAATATTTACCTAATTGCTAATTATAATTCAATTAGTTGTCAGGTAATTAGCACAGCTCTGATATTAATTAACTTACGTTACAATTCCTGGAGTAGGTATTTTTTCGATGATCTAAGCAGCCTCTAGATTCAGGGAAAATGTGCTGACACGATGTCAGATACAACGAATGATTCGTTTCAGTTAACAAACACGTTATTTTGTTTTACAGCTAGAGAAACTATTACGAAGCTGGTATTATGGATTTTCGGGAAAGAAACGATATGGTCAAAGAAGGCGTCAAGTGCATTCAGAAAATGAAGATAGAATTGAAATCCCAGCCTGTTAGCAAACTTGCAATTGCCAACTTGAAACTCCCCTTTTGTGTCTTTCTGCTTGGAACAGGGTTATCTTGGTTTGTTTTTGTCATCAGTTTCATCAGTAATATGAAATAAAATTTATGTAGGCCTATATAAAAACTGTGTGCATATTCCGTAAGATTGAAAAGAGTCCAGGACAAAAATATATATAAATTGTGGTCACATGTAGGGAAAATCGCACTAAATGATATACAGCGGGTGGTATAATGCCTAAGCATAGCCCCCTGAATAACATAAGGCCTGGACATCGTTTTTCCGAAGGGGGCGGCAAGCTTATTATAAGGGTGCGCGAAACACTCAATAGATGGCGCGAGATCCAACTTTATTTCAAGCGGGAATTTCAAATGTACAGTCAAAAATCACAAATGGTTTATTTAAAACTTGTATGGAACATTAATGTCACAAAGTTTATTTAAAACTTGTATGGAACATTAATGTCACAAAGTTTATTTAAAACTTGTATGGAACATTAATGTCACAAAGTTTATTTAAAACTTGTATGGAACATTAATGTCACAAAGTTTATTTAAAACTTGTAAGAAACAATATCACAAAGTTTATTTAAAACTAGTGAGGAACATTAATATCAAGATCTACATCTTTAAATGTTTTCTGGATATCGGTTTTATGTTAAATTTCTTAACAAACTCTTTTCTATCAGTAAAATCTTTTGCCAAGTTGTCCAATAGAGCTATTTCAGAGGGGGTAATGGCTACGTCACCAATGCTATTTGCCCATAGAGAAAACCCTCACAAAATGTCCGCCCTACACTCAAAGGCAGGCCCAATTTTCGTAGCAGACGAAATTTTTCCCCCACTGAAATAGCTCTATAGAGGTCTTACATACTTTGTTAACAATATGTCAGCTAACTCGCGATAACTACTGCAAGTGAAGATAGTAATTTAATTTTCTCTTGAGCATTAAGCAGTTTCTTTTTAAGTTTTGAAATGAAACGGCCTTTTTTTCGAGTAGATACAACTCCATTGGATTTAGTTTTATTGATGACATTTATCTTTTTAGCACATTTATATTTGCCACTAACTGCATTTTCAGGGGTTTGGTCTTCTAAAAGCGAAATACCGCTAGGCATTCCTGGACTAGATATGTCAATAGCTTTAGGAGATGGAATGTAATTTGTATTAATTGATTCATCACTATAAACACTCGTGATATTTTTCACAGCATCAGTTAAAGGAACTTTTGACCGAATTGGAGATTCAAAATCTATATTACAGTTAGCTTTCTTTTGCGTAGATGGACTTATGTTGATGTATCTGTTGTTTACACTTCTTTCGAGAAAAAGTCTCTTTCGGGATAAATTTCTTGTATTACCGGTAGTAGCAGCAATACATGTAACGGAAGTTGAATCAGTACTTGAAATATTTGGAGAGATTAATGTTCTACATGGTGAATTGTCATTGTGGTTCTTGTACATCTCAAAGGACGGCCCTTCTGTATCACTTGACTTTGCAATTATATGAGTTCTATTAATAATTGGGCTTAATGGTGGTTTATTAGGAGAACTGCTATCATTTGATAAGGTTGTACTCTCGGTTCGTGGTGTTTTGCAAGGAATCTCGGGTATTACATCTGGTAACAAACTTCTTTTCTTTGTCAAAATACTAAAGCTAGATTCCTTGAAATGTAAGCATACAAATACGGGCATCGATGATTAATGTAGATGAAAGAGCACTTTCCCATTGATTTTTAATACACTCTTTTTTAGGAACCTCATGAAATGAAATTCTATTGCTTTGGTTTTTCTCGCATGGTTTGCTTCTGCCTCTGAACCCTAATTTCTTTTGCTTGTTTGTTGGGCAATCGGTTAGAGCACATTTGAATCCCATTATTCTTGTTTAATATTCTTCTTTATGAACTTTATGTCTTTAACATATGAAAACCATTCAGTGCATAAATTAAGATCATTTCAAAACATAATAACATTGAAACTTCAATGACAAGACGTTAAGCCTTGGTGATAAAAACATTCAAGACTAGCCTAAATAATACTAAAACTAATTTATATTGAGCGTTTGAACCCGATTTATGTAAAAGACCTATCGAAATTAGTGTTAATTATTATTACATATTATCAAAATATTAATCAGTATTATATTACAAAAACATTTACTTACTGAAATGGGTCCGCTTTCAAAGTTTCAATTCACGATCGCCAATTATAGCAGACGCACTTATTATCTGACAAGAAAGATCTAGGGCCATCTCTCGGTCAAATCTGGCTTTAAACTTAAAATTGTTTTTTGCCAGTTTCAATAATAAAAAAATGTATCGGGCAAACGTGGTGGTGGCATCGCCATCCATTTTAAAGACCGCCTTAGAATATATGAGAGACTATCTCTTATGAACAACCGGAAACTTCTTCGCTTGAATTTTTTTTTTTTTTTTGGTTTTCCCTTTATGAAAAAACTCGAAACCAGTACATATTTTCTGTTGCTACTGTCCACCACACCTAGACTATAAAACTACGTTTGTGGATCTTGGACAAAGGTGGCGCCAGGGGTAGGCGACACAGGATATAGCCTAAAAGGACCCCGCACGTTTAACCATGAAAATGGGTTTCGGTTAATTTTTTCCAAACTTCGGTACCAGATAGAATGCGTTATGCTGATCAATGTTTCAATGAGACAAAACGTTCTCTGACGTACGGTTCGCTCTGCACGTGTCGTCAAAGTTCATATTTTCTATGAGACATAATAGCTTAAAATTAACTATTTAATTAAATAAAACGCTTGTTTATGAGGGTTTTAAAGCTAGAGGACACAAATAATGTACCTACGAAGCTTAGAAGAAAGTCACCGGTTATTTGTGGTACTTAAAAGCGACGATTTCTTGCGTTAAAGCTGTTTTCCAATATTTTCATAATTATACTATATCGAAGCTTTCTAATTAGCATTAAGGCAATCGGAAGAAGCATCCCTGCAGGGGCCATAGAGATTTAGAGAGAAGGAGTTCTAGGTTTCTTCGTTTCACTTGAAAACTGTAAATGCCGGTTGAAGATGACACAAAAGGGAGCTGTGTTTAGTAAGCTAACGAAATGGTTATCGATAGGTTCGCCACAAAAGGATAGAAATCCATATCTGCAATAATATGCAGAAGAGGCGACTGGCAAATCAGAGATCTTTAAAGCGTTTGAGACGAATAGCCAAACATTGCTGTAATTAAGATGTAGGTCTTGCTATGAGAAAGCTATTATACGTACTTAACCTCGCGTCTTGCAATGTCGGGGTGCTTGTTTATAGCGAGTCCCATCACCTTTCGCTTTGCGGGGTGCTTGATTATAGCGAGTCCCCTGGCCTCTCGCTTTACGGGGTGCTTGATTATAGCGAGTCCCCTGGCCTCTCGCTTTACGGGGTGCTTGATTATAGCGAGTCCGCTCGCCTCTCGCTTTTCGGGGTGCTTGATTATAGCGAGTCCCCTGGCCTCTCGCTTTACGGGGTGCTTGATTATAGCGAGTCCCCTGGCCTCTCGCTTTACGGGGTGCTTGATTATAGCGAGTCCCCTGGCCTCTCGCTTTACGGGGTGCTTGATTATAGCGAGTCCGATCGCCTCTCGCTTTACGGGGTGCTTGATTATAGCGAGTCCCCTGGCCTTTCGCTTTACGGGGTGCTTGATTATAGCAAGTCCCCTGGCCTCTCGCTTTACGGGTTGCTTGATTATAGCGAGTCTGCTCGCCTCTCGCTTTTCGAGGTGCTTGATTATAGCGAGTCTCCTGGCCTCTCGCTTTACGGGGTGCTTGATTATAGCGAGTCCGCTCGCCTCTCGCTTTTCGGGGTGCTTGATTATAGCGAGTCCCCTGGCCTCTCGCTTTACGGGGTGCTTGATTATAGCGAGTCCCCTGGCCTCTCGCTTTAAGGGGTGCTTGATTATAGCGAGTCCCCTGGCCTCTCGCTTTTCGGGGTGCTTGATTATAGCGAGTCCCCTGGCCTCTCGCTTTTCGGGGTGCTTGATTATAGCGGGTCCCCTGGCCTCTCGCTTTTCGGGGTGCTTGACTATAGCGAGTCCCCTGGCCTCTCGCTTTACGGGGTGCTTGATTATAGCGAGTTCCCTGGCCTCTCGCTTTACGGGGTGCTTGATTATAGCGAGTTCCCTGGCCTCTCGCTTTACGGGGTTTTGTTTAAAGCGGTTTCCATAAAAAGTGGCTTTGGATTTTGATGTGAAACGTCAACAACGTCGATGTCATCATTGACGTTTTGAGGCAATGGTCTATTTGCCGCATCCATGACAGTCTGTAACAGGAGTGTCCATGGATATTTAACCCTGTTTTCCTGTCTTGCAAACCCCAAATACCAAAGAACACTCGGTGCGTGCGCGCATGTACCTAGCGTTCGAGCACCCGATTTACACGTGCAATAGTATCCTATTTTTGGTTGTCTGTTTACGATATCTTCAGCCTCGTTATCGTCATCATCTAGAACGTTATAGGCTATCCAGAGCTGATACTTAGTAGCGTTTCTAAATCGAGAATAAACCCTCACTCGCAGAAAACCAGGCTCGTCTACAAGTTCGTCATACTCAAAGACGTCATTTGCATCCCTTTGCATTTTGTCTTGAATATAGGATGGTGCTAGGTTTATTTGATATACTCCTACGGTCAGATCTCTCAAATATTCCAATGTGAGGTGCGGGAAATGAGGATCAATATTTGCTTGTGAACGACCCCACCTTCCGTTTCTTCTATGTAGATTTTCAGCTTCTACTCGAGCTTGAACAATATTTGCCTCCCGTGACTTCAAAAGAATTTCTTGAGCCTTTTCGACCGTTGCATCTTGCATATGGACAGGATCATGGTACTTGTTAATGAGAGCACCGGCAATTCAGTAAAAATCTCCAAGATGAAGGGCGTGCATGAAATTAATTGTATCGTCAAAGAACTTGAATATTTGTTTTATATGCCCATTTCTTGCTTCTACTATCCAACGTGTTTTCGTCACCAAGCGCGCTTCATTAGCTTCTTCCGTCGAAAATTGTCTTTGATTTGGTCGTAAAAATGGTGGCATTTTGCTCGCAATTCCTAATCTCTCGAGGAATAGTAAAACATCCCTGTAGCCTCTGTCAACTATGAAGATGTCTCCTTCATCAAACCATTCTCGGATTTGTGAAGCGTCTCTTTGATATTCGTTTCGCAGGAGGTTCGCATCGTTGTTACGTGAGTCAGAAAAACGCTAATAAGTATCAGCTCTGGATAGCCTATAACGTTCTAGATGATGACGATAACGAGGCTGAAGATATCGTAAACAGACAACCAATAATAGGATACTATTGCACGTGTAAATCGGGTGCTCGAACGCTAGGTACATGCGCGCACGTAGCGAGTGTTCTTTGGTTTTTGGGGTTTGCAAGACAGGAAAACAGGGTTAAATATCCATAGACACTCCTGTTACAGACTGTCATGGATGCGGCAAATAGACCATTGCCTCAAAACGTCAATGATGACATCGACGTTGTTGACGTTTAACATCAAAATCCAAAGCCACTTTTTATGGAAACCGCTTTAAACAAAAACCCCGTAAAGCGAGAGGCCAGGGGACTCGCTATAATCAAGCACCCCGTAAAGCGAGAGGCCAGGGGACTCGCTATAATCAAGCACCCCGTAAAGCGAGAGGCCAGGGGACTCGCTATAATCAAGCACCCCGTAAAGCGAGAGGCCAGGGGACTCGCTATAATCAAGCACCCCGAAAAGCGAGAGGCGAGCGGACTCGCTATAATCAAGCACCCCGTAAAGCGAGAGGCCAGGGGACTCGCTATAATCAAGCACCCCGAAAAGCGAGAGGCGAGCGGACTCGCTATAATCAAGCACCCCGAAAAGCGAGAGGCGAGCGGACTCGCTATAATCAAGCACCCCGTAAAGCGACAGGCGAGCGGACTCGCTATAATCAAGCACCCCGTAAAGCGAGAGGCGAGCGGACTCGCTATAATCAAGCACCCCGTAAAGCGAGAGGCCAGGGGACTCGCTATAATCAAGCACCCCGAAAAGCGAGAGGCGAGCGGACTCGCTATAATCAAGCACCCCGTAAGCCGAGAGGCCAGGGGACTCGCTATAATCAAGCACCCCGTAAAGCGAGAGGCGATGGCACTCGCTATAAACAAGCACCCCGACATTGCAAGACGCGAGGTTAAGTACGTATAATAGCTTTCTCATAGCAAGACCTACATCTTAATTACAGCAATGTTTGGCTATTCGTCTCAAACGCTTTAAAGATCTCTGATTTGCCAGTCGCCTCTTCTGCATATTATTGCAGATATGGATTTCTATCCTTTTGTGGCGATCCTATCGATAACCATTTCGTTAGCTTACTAAACACTGCTCCCTTTTGTGTCATCTTCAACCGGCATTTACAGTTTTCAAGTGAAACGAAGAAACCTAGAACTCCTTCTCTCTAAATTTCTATGGCCCCTGCAGGGATGCTTCTTCCGATTGCCTTAATGCTAATTAGAAAGCTTCGATATAGTATAATTATGAAAATATTGGAAAACTGCTTTAACGCAAGAAATCGTCGCTTTTAAGTACCACAAATAACCATTGACTTTCTTCTAAGCTTCGTAATTACATTATTTGTGTCCTCTAGCTTTAAAACCCTCATGAACAAGCGTTTTATTTAATTAAATAGTTAATTTTAAGCTATTATGTCTCATAGAAAATATGAACTTTGACGACACGTGCAGAGCGAACCGTACGTCAGAGAACGTTTTGTCTCATTGAAACATTGATCAGCATAACGCATTCTATCTGGTACCGAAGTTTGGAAAAAATTAACCGAAACCCATTTTCATGGTTAAACGTGCGGGGTCCAAATTTTTTAAGGTTTTGGAATTGGTTGAAAAAGAATTTTATGATCCATATGACGAAATGTTGTTGGAATTAAGCCTCTCGCAATGGAGAGATCTAACTAGATGTCCTAGATGCCAGTGTTTTGTCGCTATTGAACCTGGCGTCCAAGCTGCTGTTTGCACAGCGTGCGAATACCCTTTTTGTGTCTTTCGCAAAGTGACATATCATGGTTTAGAGAATTGCAGGTCTAAAGAAGGTAAATGCAGCTGAACCCTACATTGAAGATAATTTACTTTTTAATATATATCAGAGGAAAGAAAAAAATCAGAGGTCAATACTTAAAGGGGGTCAAAGAACGTTAGAAGGAATATGGAAAAAAGTATGGGATGGAGTTATTGAAACTGATTAACGAGTGTTTGTCGGATGATTGGGTGTAGTCAAATTGTAAAACGTGTCCTCTTTGTAGTGCTACTATTGAAGTTAATTTCTTAATCAGGCTATTTTTCCAGCAAAAATAATTGATTTTTTTCATACAGAGAAGTGATGGCTGCAACATAATGGTGTGTTGGACGTGTAACACAGCTTTTTGTTGGCTCTGTAATAGGCGATTAAATCTTGATGACACGTATATGCTGTAACGGATTAGATGTCCGTTCCGTAGACAAGGGCGTTCAGTCAATCCTTATAAAGGAGGACCGTCGTCACAACGCCTAGTGTTAAAATCATATTACCCAGGTTCTTCTTGGTTGTGCCGCTATCGGATATCCGTGGTTGGAGCCTAACTTTACCCTTAACTTTTATTAGGAGACATATTGGTAAATCAAACACTCTTTGACTTTTATTAACATAAACTAAAATAAAAGTTTAAATCATAATTGAAGAGAGTCTGAACCACGAGGTTCAGCAAATAATAACGACTACATTTTTCCCGGGTGTAAATGAGACTGCTCCTGTTACAACATAAAATTTCTCTTTTATATCTTCCCAGAGGGATGCTAACTCTTTTCCGCAACTTGAGAAGGGTTGCAACCGGAGATATGTGGGGTCGAGGTAGTTACAAGACGGCAGTGGACTGAGCATAAACCAGCGGTTTGAAATTTGAAGCTTCCGTCCACTGTCGTCTGCAACGGTAGGCCTAAACCGTTGCAATGCACTACAATGATCCCAGTTCTCCGTGTTTTGATCATTTGTTCATCGGAACGGCTGAATTGGTGAATGATAGTGATAGCGAGGACGAGTTTGAATTTGTGTTACTATGAATAGAATTTAAAACCCAAAATTGTCTAACCATTGAATATTTTTGTAGAAAAAAGAGTATCAATTTCAGATTGAACGTGAACTCACTAAGGCTAACATACGCGTAATACATATATTCCACCCATCTTTTATGTCATACATATATTCCACCCATCTTTTATAAGGCAAAATTCTTAGCATTATATTTTTCATTTTTCGAATTGAAAACGTCTAGTTTGAGGCATTATGTATATGTTACTCTCTTCATTCTCCGTATCATTTCTGTTTATAATTTCTTATTATAATTCTCAATTTAATTAGGATTAAGATTCTGTTTTCAATTTCTATTTACAATTATCTAATTAAATTATATCTAAATAAAATACAACTTGGGTTCGTACTGGTAATTGTGAAAACTTTTTACAAATCTTTGAATAACTTCCGTGTCGCTAACGTTAGACACCTGCAACTTTCAGGATATGGAATATGATTCTTTAGACACAATTTTATCAGCCTTTTAACAGTTTTAAATTTTGCACAATATCCTTTTTCAAAAACCCCTAAGAGCACCCCAAATGTGAACAATCGCTGGTAAATGTAAACACCCTGATCCTAAATAGTAAACACGGAACACAAATGTTGATCAAATTGGAGGAATGAAATAGGCCCTTGGAAAATACGTACCAATAATTAGGGCCTAGATTCAAGCACCTAGATTAAAGTTTACGCCCATTTGATAAGTGATAATATTATAATACTGTTTAACAAGTTGGAAAACCCAGAATATTACCTCTCCGAGTCAAGAGGTATACTACTACAAACTTATTTACCTAGTTATGGAATTATTTCTCTTTTTTTGAAGTAAAAATTTACGAATTATTGAAGCAGTATTCCAAGCATTGCGAATATACGGTAAGGCAGACGACATTTTACATCAAATGAGGATAAATCTTGGACACATGGAAATCAGAAAATGGGGAAAAGAACAGGAAATGAAGTGTATAAATTTTGGAGAGATATAACCTTTATGTGTTTTAAAGGCCCAATTGTCTACGCTTCAGCTGTTTACCCAATATACTCAATTACTCATAGCTACATTCACAACTGGTTTGCAGCGTAAACACTATCGTCTTTTCTCACCTCAACAATGTTCTTAGTTTGCCAACATGCGTGTTAAGGTTAAATAACACCATAGCTGATTTGTGGCTAGACGCACTGAAAGTCTTGCGCACCATAAAAAGAATGAAAACTCCGCAGCTAATACCCGTTTACCATTAGCCATTTCACTGGTCTAATTGCCACCATGATCTTATCTTCTATTATAATATCTACACCTGATTATTTAAACCCGTATTTACCTTTCGGCTCACTCTGAACCGTTAATGTCTCTTCAATACAGACACGAAAATCAACACCCATAGTTTACTACACCTTGGGCCTCAATTATTTACTCTTTAGTTCACTAGGCCTATTACGGCTAATAATTGATTAACCGTCAGAGTGTAAGCCTTAGCGTTCTTCTTGATGTCACTAAAGCAAAGATTATTCTATATACAGATGTAGTATAGCTTAAGTAATATATAAACAGCCATTTCAAATTATAATATTAAATAATGTCCTTGGAATATCAAAATGAAACAGACCTTTCAAGTTACAAAACTACTAAAGGCATCGTAATTACTAAAAATACTTCAACATATTCAATTTATATTATGGAAAAAGGGAATATTAAGGTTCTGTATGATTTTTTAACACATCAACACAAGTCTAACTGCTAACGCAACGCACTAGTGTAACAATGGACGGACACACACAGACAATAACATAGACTGCTTTTCAACTCTTTCCGTATTAATTTTGAGTTGAGAAACAAGATTATCTTAAATATTAAAATAAATATAATTAATATTAAATATTTTCTTCGTTAGTTGTTCGCCGTATTGAGCGTTACATCTTTTTGATAAAGAGCAATTAAACATTCTTGAGAGACTTGACTAATATTGGCGTTTGAAATGACGCTTACGCCGGTTGCTTCGCCTTACTCAAACAGGTAGTATATAAGGGTGTCGAACTACAGTTAAAAGCAAGAACAACCGCAATTGCGAAAACCTTTGGTGGACAACACACCCTAGGGAGGCTAGACGTTTCTCGTAACCCTAGCTGATCGCCGCGAATGTCTTAAACCAAACGATGACGATAGAGTTAGAAGCCAACGAGACAGATTGGTGTCTATGTGGAATAGACGGAAGACCAGTAGATGGTGGTGTTTAGAAGCCAGTATGTACAGACTGGTGTCCAAGTGGGATGGACAAGGACCAGAAGATGGTGGTGATTAGAAGCCAGTATGTACAGACTGTTGTCCAAGTGGGATGGACGAAGACCAGAAGATGGTGGTGATTAGAAGCCAGTATGTACAAACTGGTGTCCGTGTGGGATGGACGAAGACCAAAAGATGGTGGTGATTAGAAGCCAGTAAGAACAGACTGGTGTCCGTGTGGGATGGACAAAGACCAGAAGATGGTGGTGTGAGAACTCAAGTTGAGGAGCCATTTCCGTGACTGTGAAAGCAGTTCGGAAATGGCGAACACGTTTGCTCCGATTTGGAAACTGCGAACGCGGTCACGTGGGTGTAACAACAGACACACACGATCGTTACAGAACCTCTCCGTGACATACGTCACACGGAGACATAAAAACAACACCTGAGTCAAAATGCTCTATAATTTGTTGTGAAGTCACATTTTATTCTGTCCCTAGCATAACAGCTGACTCAGTTTCGACTTTCCTGCCCAAAACGTAGTGGTAGCTACGGCCCTCTAACGACTAAATTGATAACATTATTAAAGGCGCGAAATTTGAGTCTTATTTTGAGTTAATAATATATTTTAAAGTTAATATTTTCCGAACGAAGGTTGTTTACACCCCAGTTACGTTCTATTTTTTTTGTAAAATGGCTTAAGGATTCTAATTTACCTTGAAACGTCGTGTTCACATTTGCCATTTTTACTTTGTTTATTACAACTCCATTTTTAAATCGAAACAAGACATTTTAATATCAAATTTATAGCTAAAACCGTGATCTATCTGATGGTTAAAAGTTTCTTATCGTGGGATTATTGTAGCTTTTGCTAAACCTTATTCCCCGATGGTATTGTTTTAAGAAACACCAAAAAATGGCATAAACTTAAGATGATTTGCCCAAGTTGGTGTGTATATTGGTCCTTATTTTTCATCGACGTGTTCCTACAATTTTAAGATCTTTTTATCGTAATCCTCGATAATAAATTTACACATTAATAATTTTAAGTAAAAAAGTGTTCACATATAGAATCGTTCACATTTACCCTAGATTTCTAATTAGATAATAAAGATTTCAAAAAATGATGAAATATAGAAATCTCGATAATTAAAAATTTTTTAAGTTATAATACTTCTTATTAATCTAGACATGAGCGGTCATTATTCCAGCGGGACATTTATAGTTTATGTTATTTATACTAGATACGGTAAAAGGGTGCACAAAGCAGTAATATTAGAAGTGCCCTGGGAAATGGGAATTTTTTTTAAACTAGTCCTTGGGACCAGTGACCCCCCCAGTGTCCGACATAATAAACTGGTCTCCGGACTGGTCCCTGCCATTGTTCGCCTATAGATTGACAATGAATAAACTGGTCGCGAGGACCAGTAACCCCCATTTCCTAAATTTAAAAACTAGTCCAAGCAATGAATAAACTGGTTTTGGAGCAGAGGAATTGTGCTATTTCCCAGACCGATTAGAAGAATGGTGTGTTGGTCTTATTTCCCAAGAATTAGAGTTAATGGTACTCTAAGACGCAATATTAACGACCGGATATAATAAAATAATCTTACTTAGTCTTTTCCAAACCTTAAGCTGACCTTAAGCATTATAAACTTATATTAATTTTGTATATGTAAAATATCTTTAGTTGGTTAAACAACTTTGAGTAAAACACCCTCAAGTATTTTCACGAAGAGACATGCTACTTATTTAAAAATGGTAAGGCATAATTATTGGAAGTAAAAACTTGTAAATTATTTCTTTATAATCATTGACTTTTCTGAATTTCGAAAATAACAATATAGAAGAAATGATATACCGAAATGTCACTAACACTATTCTAAACCAAATAATTGAAGTAAATGTTTACGAAGAAAACTTCGTGCAACAGGCACTTACGATATTCAATTTCCGAAATCGAATCAAACACGTGTACACACATACAAGTGTTTTTAAACTTAGACGCTGAGTGCATGATACAACTCCGCTTAAAACTGATCCAATAATATTTGACTACAAATGGTTTTTTCTAGAAACTTTCAAACACAACGAAGTATTTAAAGAAATTGTATTAATGGATATAGATCTTTAACACAATCAATTAAGTAAAATCAACAAAAACTATGTTCAGAATTTATTTGTATATCATTAAGTATTTCATAAGTATGTTTAATGAGAATGACTTCCATAACTTATCACATTTAACATACAACGTAAAAATTCATATTGGAATGGCCAACAACATCAGGCGTTCAAGAACGTACAAAATAAATGATTAACATATAGAAAAAAAACGTTCGAAAACTTACCTAAGTTAAACAAAACGAAATACTCAAAGCGTACGAAAGCAAGGCTTATCTTACTAAAACGCTCTAGATGAAAAGATGAATTTCTTATAGGACCATCATGAACCTTTCTTACATAAGTAACTGGTAAGGGTATACTGAGAAAGTATGATTTATCTTACTAAATTAGACCTTAGGTGACTCATGAAAAATACAGAAGCGTTTACAGCATCAGGAATATAGAGATAAAGAGAATGTACGATAGCAAGACTAAACTTACTTCATAAGGGTTTACCTGAGTCTTGAACCTTAAAAACGTTACACCAAAGTCTACCTACTACGGAAGCAAAACTTATATAACTTATCAAGTATTTAGATATTAAATTGAACGTATTAGCATTAAAATCATGTGTTTTTGAATTATTATCAAAATATTCTTCCTCCCTTCAAATTTTTTTGAAAAATGTTAGAGGCTTAATTGATGTATCAAAACCAGGTAGTGTTCAAAACCTTTTCAATACAGAAGTTAAAAATAGGTTTTTGGTTTTATCGATTCAAATGCACAAGCGACCTAAATACCCGCAAGGAAAAAAGTCCCGGGGATAATCTCTCATTATTGAAATAGTAGAAGATCACACAGTCTCCAGACAAAATCCTCAAATAATTATTCCCCATAATAGTGAAAATACTATTTCCTCCAAATCACTTCAGTGATATAGAAGTGTAATAGAAAAGGCGTTGGACATTGAAACGAAGAATGTATAGTTCGAATTTACGAAGGTATGTGCATTTAATTTGACTTCATTTCATTCATATTAAGTGAAAAATAAGTTTAATGTGTTGAGCAATCTGCTAAATGTTTTTCAAATATTTAAAGATTTAATTTCTTAAGCTCATAGTATAATTTTATCGCGCAATATTAAATCATTAAATTAGTTTAAATTATTTCTAAGCTAACCTTTACGTAAATAAACCAAACTTTTAGCTAAGGTAACATTTGCGTAACGTTTAGCTAAGGCTACAATTACCTTACCTTCTACTATGCTAACATTTACCTAACCTTTCGCTATACGAGGCTAGCCTTCACCTAAACTAAGTTAAACTTACATGAGGCTACCCTTCACATAAGCTAAGTAAAACTTTCATGAGGCTAGGTAACCCTCACCCAAGCAAAGCTAACCATCATCTAAGCTAAGGCAACATATTTAGCTAATTAGCTAACCTTTATCTTAGCTAAGCTTACCTTACCAGAGCTAAGCTAAAGCTTACCCAAGCTAAGTAAACCTTCATCTAAGGTAACAGTTAGATGAGCTTAACCTCATCTAACCACCAGAGAAATTATAAAAATAATTTTGAGCCACCCCGCTACGAAAGTTAAAGTCGGTGGAACGAAATTTTGGATGAAACTTAGGTATGATTACCCTAAAAAATTTTAATTTGAACTAATTTTTTTCTAAGTTAGAGGTTTTAATGCTCGCAAAATAGGCCAGGGAGCCTATTCTCTAAAAATCTAAATCATTTGGACGATGATCCAAATCTAAACGTTTGGATCGGCTCCATTTGGATAGGGCGCTTAAAACCGTATTCTCTAACCCAAATCCAAATCGACATTTGGATCTCCCGCCAAACCTTTATCCAAACCAAATGTACGTCACTTCCTCTTTCATTACGTAATTTTACTTACTGTTTATTGGTCAATTCTTTTGCAGCGTTTAATATAAAAGTAAAATGTTTTTAAGCCTTGGGTTTTTGCATGTTAGATTGTAATAATTTTGTAAAATTAAGAAACCTCTTAATTAGATAGTTTAAGCTTATTAGGCCTAATTAATATTAAGTGGGAAATTAATTTGAATGAAAAATAGGTGGATATCTTTTATTAATTGGGAAATAATGCACACATTTTTACATTTGAATTTTAGAAGCTAAGTTATTATTTATTTTGTGTATATAAAATTCAGCGTTAATTTCACTAAGGCAATAAATTAATTACCAACGAGGAATTAACTAGTACATATGTTTAATATTAGAATTTAATTGTTTCAAAACTAATAAAGTTTTGAACCGGTTTTTGTAATTTAGTTATTAAAATTTGTGATTGTCGATTGGTCAATATTGTAAATTAACCAATGGTGGAATCAATTTTTTTTAAACTCAATGAAACTGAAATATCAATCAATCATCTACTGAAAGAGGTATCAACCTACTTTTTTTTTTCAAAAGAAGGTAAATAAGGATTAGATGGCTTGCTGCTTCAAACAAGATTTTTAATCATGAAGAGAATATTTTGTTAATTTTGGTCAAATTTAGATATTCGGTAACCGAGTTGATATGAATAAAGCCCTTTTTGCTCATGTCTATTTTAAAATTTAATCACAGATTTCGCTTACCATTTTACAAGCATAATAAACACTACTGAAGGACGCAAATCAATCTGTGATCGGTAATGGTGACCAATATAGCAATTTGCCCAATTAATCGGTTTGAACTTCATTTGCACATTTCTACTCGTTAATTTGATATGTTGCGGGAAATTTGAATGGAATATAAGTAGTTATCTCTTTCAGTAGATAATTTTTGATGTTGATATTTAAGATTCATGGAGTTAAAAAAAATTATTAAGCTTTGATATCAACATCGGTTAATTTACGATATGGGCTTATGATGGTAGTCTGTTTATAAGATTAAATCGTTACTTTAAGTGTCACTAGACAGTATCTACCTCCAAAATCGAGACTTAGTAACTTTATAACCATCTCCTAGTCACAGGATATCCGAGGGTCAATTTCTTACATCATTGACATGTGATAGTGATTATCGGAGGAAGGCTTGCTATAGCTGTCAACTTTTGGCAAGGCCTAATACCGTTTTGCTTGACTTTCGCCGTCAAATTCCTTTTAAAGCATAGATCATATAGTATCCACCCTTGATTTTCATTTAGCAACACACGTTGGATTCGTAAACCTCGACGCGTACCACGATTAGAAGCATTAAAATGCAAAAACAACACACTGACCGCATACATTTTTTTAGTAAATAACATTCACTACAGCTGTTTTGGGGGCTGACAGACGATAAAGAAAAAGCCTTCGGAGTCCGGCCCCTTAAAGGGGGTGGTTTCGAGGGAACGACATTCAAATGCAAGGCGCGTCCCTTGAATTCGTAAATACCGACGTTTAACGCAATTATAATATTGAAATCTTATACAATTAAGTTAAATTTAAGAAAACAAAGCACTACTTTCAAAGTCTAAACTTTAAAAATACGACGATAAGAGAAGGCGAAGTAACGGGCAACGAGACTCGAGAGGCAAACATTTAAATGGCAAAAATTAACCTTAAGCCAAGGGTTAGCGCAATTTCACCGCCTTAAAAAAAGGGCCAAGTTTAGAAATAGATTGTGGGACAATAAAAAGGTGGAAAATTATGATATTAGGCTTATATTAAAGCTTGAAACCTACTTTATATTATATTTAAAATCCATCCATAAGCAAATCCTCAAAAAATATGAAAATGACCACGAAAAAGAACCCACTCTCAAATTTTTTCACCTTAACAAAAATGGCGGCCACAAACGGGGTGAAAATGGGGAAAAGAGCTATCCAAATGACGATTTGGCCTGCCAAATGTTTGGATAGGGTTTGAACCAAATGAAAAGGGATTTGGAGTTACAGAATACGGATTAGTGTCATTTGGGGATGAGCCGACCCCAAATCCAAATCATTTGGATTAGGAACGATCCAAATGTAGTTAGAGAATAGGTCCCCTGGGTTCAAAGCCCCCACGAACACATAGTAAAAAGAAAAAAATTTCAGGTGGGGGGCTGAAAATTCCAAATCATCCTAAACTTTCCACAAGAGAATGGCGCTTATTGTGTGCCTAAAGCCTCGCCCTCGTACAGAGGGAGGAAAAACTGGTCAAGCTTGTTCTCCACCTCCCCCCCAATGGAGGGGCCCTCACTATAGTAGTATGCAACATTGGGAAGGGTTAAAATTAACATGTGAAAAATGAGCTATTTTACCCTTTCCAAAATTGGATACTACTAAAAATACAATAATAAATTCTACTCAAAATTTCCCCTACAGTAAAATTGCAAACTCAATCACTTGCGCTGTTAATTATTATTATTATTATTATAAAGACTTGGGGAAAAGTTCCCCAAGCCGAAATGGGCTTATATACAAACCGCGAGAGAGTTATTAGTTTTAGCCATTAATTAGAGAAAAAAATGCAGATACTTGGACGCTTAAAATCGTACAGTAAGCCTTCATACTAGGTTCTAATTAAAACAAGCCTAACAAATGAATGATACAGTTTTATATATGTGTGGGTTTTGGGCCATAGTTAAGTCTCAACAAATTGAATAATTAAATTAATTGACATCCCTTAGTTCCTTGGATGATTGATCCTTAAAATTGGACGACCATAGTTCCTTGGATGATTGATCCTTAAAATCGGACAACCAAACAAATTTTTACTTCAGTAATAAAATGGCGCTGAAATACCTAAAGCACGCGTACTACACGTAGGAAATGGCGGGATTGGTGGCCACAGGTCAAAGAAAATATACGCGTGTATCTTCTTTGCACAGGTTAACACGTACTACAAACGCCAAAGCTTATAAATTCTTACCCCAAAAATGTTTTCCCCTTTAGTGTATAACCCCTTGGTTACATCCCTCTATGATCCCCCATGCCCCACTCGTTTGGTTCCGAATTCTCTGAAAGGCGTTTTTCCGTACCACCTGTCATGCAGAGCCTCTATAAAGGCTCAATAAATACTCCCATTTTCAAAAAGTACCACAATAGATATTTCTTAGTACCCCTTGAAAAATAAAGATCGTAGAATACCAATAAAGGTACTAGGAAATTCTCCGAGGTATTTTTTGGTACCTTCAAAGTACCTTATTTTTTTACTGTGTAGGTCGATCTAAAGCCAACCTAGGAAGGGAGGAGGATTTTTTTGTGGGACTTTGGTTTTTTTCCCATTTTGAAGCTTGTGTTTCAAATTAAAAATTTCGCGACTTTATTAACCAAAAGACAAGATTCAAATCTTTGAGAATCGTGGGAAAACGTGAATTTTCTTAAATAACATTAACTTAAATGACATTAAAGTTACAATTCCAAATTCCCATATATCTTCTCTTCCTGTTGTTCAAATTGGAACAAATTTTGTGCACACACGTATTTACACCCGCTATAGTGGGTAATCGAGTTAGATTTTCAAAGTTTAAAATATGTAACTTATAAAGCCACTAATTAAATTCATGAATTGCATTAATTAGTTAATAAAGTTGTGCATTTTTTAATTTGGAACACAAGATTCAAAATGAGAAAACACCAATGTCCCACGAAAAACCCCTCCCCCTTCCCAGGTTGGCTTGACATAGATCGAGAAACGGAAATATGTCAAATTTGACGTCGAAACCTCTATTTTCCCTATCATTGGCTCTTTCTGAAATATGCCTACCCATTAAGAATTCGTTGCATCGCGAAAACTAGAAAAATAGAGGTTTCGACGTCACATTTGAACTATTTCCGTTTCTCCGTCTATAACTTTCTTTAAAGTGAGACAAATTGGCGTTTTCGGGCATGCCCTGAAAGCGTTTGTTCTAGCAACCTTTGATATTTGCTTCGGGAGGCTCTTTCTTTTTTTCCTACCGTAAAATCTTGTTAGAGTGCGTTATGCGTTATTTCCACAAGAACTTTCAATTAGTACGGAACTCTCATTAATTTACCACGCGTTATTCAGTTATTACAGTCAAGTTTCCTTTCCCTTGGCACAAGTTTTCAATCCTGATTTTGGCTAGATTTAAACAAAAGTATATTTTAAATTAATTAAACGGGTTGTTCTTTGGCCAAGTAATTTAAGGGGTTTTTAAACTGTCGCGTAATTTTAGGGATCGTTAATTAGTCGCGTAATTTAAACAGTTATTTAAGTTTTTTTTCATCATTTACCGGAACGCTAGGGAAACTTTGTAATATGACTACATACGCAAATTTGGAGGAGATTATAAACTAATTTCCTTATTTCAATATCGTGCAACAAACCAACATAAATGTGAAAGAGTATTGAGGTGATAATTATTAGATGTTTAATTGTGCTACTAGCATTCCGCAAACCCGTTTTTATAATTAACTTTTACACCCGTTTAAGTGCTCAAAGTTTGATTAATTTCATTTCACTTTAGTCCCAAGAATACCTTGTTTGTTAATGTTACAATGGAATGTATAGGAAATAAATTCCCATGTAGCCCTTAATACAAAGTGTGTTCATATTTTACTTTTTAGAACGTCGGAATTGATATCCATTTGAGTGACTACAATTTTGTTCCAACGCTCGATCCACTTTTCGAGGAACCAAATCTATTATCTTAACAACGTCTTTCAGTAGAACAAAAGTTGAAAGAACGTGAAAGTGAACTGTCGTTCCAGTTGGCATATTTACAACATGCTCTGCTTGATACAAATGTAAAGCTAGATTCCCACTCGACCGAAAAAACCCGGCGGAAATCACACAGCCAACGGTAGAAATTTTAACTTACGCCGGCGTCCGGCGGTAGACCGTTCACACTACGACTGAATTTTCAGTTTGGCGGTAGATATTTTTGGGTCACGTGACAGATTTGAGTTGTTTCCACAACATCTATTTCACACTCTGAATAGGTATCTTTGTCCCCTTGTCGCTTAGATCGTAAAATAAGGGATATTTTCAAACCTCCTCAGTAAAGTCTTCCTTATTAACATCTTATCTCTTTTTACTTTCGTAAGTTTAATTTTTCTTTATTGGTGGTATCAGGAGTTCATAATAGCCCGAAGTTTTAAACTGGTTAAAAAGCCCGTAACAACAAAGTTTCGCCGTAAAGCTCAGCGGATTCATACACCGCTTAACTCCCAAAGAAATAGTTACCCCATTTTTTTGCGCCCACGCGCATTAACTTACACACTTCCGGTTTACCACTATTTTTATCTTGTGATTTTGGGAGCGAAAATGTCTCACGTCTGCTTCTATCGGAACGGTGTAAATTAAGCCTTGGCTAAAAAGTTGGCTTTCAGTCGGGGTTTCTAGTTTTCTACAAAACATTTAAACGATCGTCAATGATGTTTTGTTGTGATATGTGTGAGTGAGAATTCCGTGGTTAAATTAAAACGGTTTGGACAAATTTATTGGTCCCAGTATCTTTAATATAAGAATTGCAACGTGTTTCTACGTCCACCATATCGCCATTCTTCTTTTCGACGGAGGTCCCAGCCAACGGAAGTTTCGGAACGAAAACCAAGGAGCATACCACTACGATATACTGTAAGGTTGTATGTCCATAAACAGGCTAATCCTTTATATGCGCAACGAGAGAATCTTGTTGTTCGCGATTTTTACCATTAGCTCTATAGCCAGTTTCATACTTCCCCCCCCCCCCGAAGGGGGGTTATTATGAACTCCTGGTGGTATGTTTCCGATAAGCCTTGGTCAACCACAAAAAAATGGCGGCTATCAATCGATCTCGCGTGTGCGTGCGCTCTTGAAATTTATGACGTTGTCGACAGTGGGATAATTTCATTGGCTGAGACTCCGGCGTAACGCCGAACACGACCGAAAAAATAGAACACAACTTACGCCCGACCGAACGGAAATTCCGTCGGGCTCGGCGTAAAGATTTTTCAGTCGAACCCCTTTCTGCCGGGTTTCCGTCGTGTTTTCCGTCGAGTGGGAATCTAGCTTAAGTCTGTGTAATTTATTCTTTTCCTGTACATATATATAAAGTTAGTGTGTATATGTCTGTCCTTTATGCATTCCTAAACTGTTTGCCTGATTTCGTTGAAACTTGTAGGAGTTGTTGTCCAGACCCCAGGAATGATTTACCTCCGTTTAGATTTACTAATAACGAGTTCTTCTTAAGTTAGTGCCGCACATGCGCAGGGCTCAGCTAGTTATCCTATAAACAAAATGTATATTTCCCTATTTGTTATTTGAGTTTTGTGCTGCTTTTCATAGAACAATACCAAGAAATGCCTCGAAGCTGTTACGTGTTTTACCTTAAAAAGAATGCTCGAAGTATAATCATTTAGAAGGAAACAAATAATTGACAATTTCGGCGACCATGTTAAGTCTTTTGCTATGCCAGAAAAGCAGGACATAAGGAGAAAAACTCTCTTTGGAACAAACTTTACTCATGCGTATTATTTTGATAATAACACATCACAATTACAACAACTAGAGCAAATAAACTAATATTATAAAAATCTTCATAGGTTCAATCAAGAAAAAGGAACTCAAGGAATTATTCAACTCCAAGATACCGAGCTAAACGCATTTATTTAAAAAGAAAAGAAAAGAAGAAAAACCACTAACAGTAAACTTAACTTTTTTTCAAAATTTCAATTTCACTGCAGAGAAAAAATCAAATAAAAACCCAAAACGAACCATACTTTGAAAACATATATTGCCTATTATAGACACATTTTTAGCCACATCGTATACGACATCTCTTTTTATTATTATAAAATGCTTAGGGTTTTGCAGCGTCAAAACAGCACCCTGGTATGAAACTAAGTCCTTTGCAGTTCATTAAAAGGTTTTTCAGTCCAGCCTTTATGTACCCCCACCTGTTCATATAATCTCAAACCTTGATGCAAATAGAACGAATATTCCTTTCCATTTATCGCCATAATTCTGTGTTTCTGTCCCCCCTTTTCTCGACAAAAATTGGAAACTGGTACCCTTCGTATTGCAGGTCTGCCAGTCTTTGAGTATTAACCGTGGGTCCTGTCTACTAAAGCGGTTGATAGCACTGCACGCATTTTTTCATAAAAAATAGCAGACGGAAAGAGTCCACACAAACAATTTTAAGCCTTGGAGACTTTAATTTAGTTTTTAAGGAATATATTTCTAAAATCTTTTCGAAAATGTACACCACAAATAACAGCGCCCTTCGCCGGATAAAAATGATTTTCATCATTATTGCACTCATTAAAAGGCCAAGGCTTAGTGTGAGTCTTGATTTTAGCAAAAGCGATTCTTCGTATTCATTCGTCTCGTACACACTCGTATTTCGGGAATATGTGAAATGAAACCCCTTGTTTATCCCTTGTATTGTTGTTACAATTTGGAATTCAACATATGGTCAATCCTTTCTTTCTGCTAGGCACGCGTCAAAAGCTTTGAAGTTACAAAACACAAGGCCACTAAGCCTTAGTAGCACCGAAGGAACCAAACGTTGGGAAACAAATTAGCTGCCAGAATAATAATTTTTAAAATCCACAAAATAGTGAATAATTGCTAGTCCACTGACAAAGCAGATTATATGTTCTTTTTCGACTAGCACCAATTTACTACCCCCATTGGGCCATTTATGGAAAGGCCTATTCAAAAATGACTCGAAATTCCAATTTCCCACCTCTTTAAACCTTCCATATTCGAGTTTTCGCTAGACGCGTTCCAACTTGTCTTAAAAAAGTTTTGAAAACCCAAAGATTACCTCGCCTACTGGAGATGACAATCACTTTTATTGCTTGGCAACTGCAGGAAATTAATTTTACGATGGTCCTAAAATTCATCAAGGTCATTCTTATTGTTTATGTCCATCACTCCACCAAGTTTCCGACACACAAAATTAAGCTGTAATATTCCACTCGTACCACCGTTGGTACCACCATTTAAAGCTCAATAGAAAGACAATAAGTTTATATTTCAATTTATATTTATTTATATTAATATTTTCTTTTCGTAACCATTTAAACTGAACCAAGTACAACGAACTCATCAATTATACTACAAACTCATTAATTGTGCAACATCATTATTTTAGTAACAATGGCATTAATTGCGCAACATCAATAACTTAGTAACATACATACAACAACAAAATTTAATATCATGGTTTCAGATGTTAAAGAAGCCAATAATGAAGCCCTGGTGATAATTGTTGCTTCCTGATAAGTTCTGTTCTCTAGAGGAATGAATGTTGGTACTTAAAACAAATAGGGATTTCCAACCCAATATTAACTGAATAAAGATACTTTCATATCGTAAAAGGACGTCACAAGTAATTTACTGCAATAGTGGATCTATCATGCAAATATCCCAGAATTCTCACACATTCCTGAAGACAAAATGCCATTTAGATTTTACACTCGCACCAATGTTACTACGTTTAGATAATTTCCTCTCTCACAATCTTTTGAGAAATGGCTGTGAACGTCACTTTATACCACACATCCAGTGACTTTGCCCGAAGCTCGGTTTTTGGCCAAGACTTACTAAACGGGATCGTTTGGGAAATGGCAGTGAACGTCATTTTTGGAGCAGATTTGAATTTATGACAACACATCCAGTGACTCACCCGATGCTCGGTTTTTGGCCAAGACTTACTAAACGGGATCGTTTGGGAAATGGTTGTGAACGTAATTTTTGTCGCACATCGACTAAAGCAGTAAATTATTTTATATTAAACGCAATTTATCAATTTTGAATCCACTATCAGTCGCCTAGAAATCCTCAATTAGTTCAAATTCCTGACATTAACATACATCTAGACAACAGAACTTGATGGACAACAACAACGTTCATTGATACAGAACTCCAAGCGCCATGAAACCAAATGAGACCTCAAAACAATTGAACAGCAACTTTACATATCAACCCCCAGCCCCCACAACAAAAAGTAACAATCGGGAGTGTTCACCCTCTTAATTACGCAACAAACTGTTTTAACCCCCTGTTTAGTAGTATTTGAGACTATAAAACTTCCTGGTCTATTTCTCTCTAAATCATAAGAAATTAGTCGACATTTTAGTGGTAATCCTAATAAGAAATGTCTTCCATAATAAATATATATTATCTAATAGGTTTTAGGTCAAATTCTTATTTTTTACGTAACATTGCCTGGACCCCCCCTCCTCCAACCCTTTTCATGAGCAGCCCCAAAACTATTTATTCCGCTCAGGAATATTGCAATTTGAATCAAGGATCGCCCTTGTTTGAATTCACACAGAATTCCTTATTTCACATAGGGATATTGCAAATTTACATAACCCCCCTGCCCCCATAACAGAAAGTAACAATCGTTAGTGTTCTCCCCTTATTTACGATACATACTGTTCTGACTCCCCTGTATAATAGCAATCATACGTTACCGCTCCCTCCTCTCGGAACAAAAATCAACCGTCGGGGCTGCTCTCCCTTAGTTACGTAACAAACTGTATACTACTATATTGACTACGTCTATATTCCTCTTAATCATAAGTCATAAGGCAGTGGAGATTTTACTGGTAAACCTCATTGAAAATTCCTTCCATTCACACCAACTTTAAATATGCTACTAAGTTTTTGTGTCAAATTATGATTTGTTACGTAACATTTGCCTGGACCCTCCTTCCGCTCCAACCCTGTTCTTGACACGTAATTTGCGAACAACTCCAAAAAGATTTATTCCACACAAAAATATTGCAATTTCAATCAAGGATTGTCCTTGTTTGAATTAACACAGAATTCCTTATTCCACCCAGGAATATTGCAATTTGAATCAAGGATCGTCCTTGTTTGAATTAGTAAGTTGGCAAATGGAACCCCAGAGTTAAAGGGCGTTATTGCAAGCCATTTAGCAAGTTGGCTAATGGAACCCCAGAGTTAAAGGGCGTTTTTGCAATCCATTTAGCAAGTTGGCTAATGGAACCCCAGAGTTAAAGGGCGTTTTTGCAAGTCATTTATCAAGTCGGCTAATGGAACCCCAGAGTTAAAGGGCGTTTTTGCAAGCCATTTAGCAAGTTGGCTAATGGAACCCCAGAGTTAAACGGCGTTTTTGCAAGTCATTTATCAAGTCGGCTAATGGAACCCCAGAGTTAAAGGGCGTTTTTGCAAGCCATTTAGCAAGTTGCCTAATGGAACCCCAGAGTTAACGGGCGTTTTTGCAAGCCATTAAGCAAGTTAGCTAATGGAACCCCAGAGTCAAAGGGCGTTTTTGCAAGCCATGTACGTAGTTTTATACAGGCATGACGTGTAATAGAGTAGTGGCGGTAGAGAGCAAAGTAGGCTATGTATCTCCCCTTTGGTCGCGCTCTTGTAAGAGAAGAAACTGTAAGCGCCCAGTAGGGGGACTAAGAGATAGAAGGGTATGACGTTTCATCTTACCTTACCGCCACTGCTCTATTAATTTATTACAGGCTAAGACCCTCCTGGGTAAGCCAAGTAGATACAGCCACCCTCTCCACCCACTTTTAGCTACTACTGGTTTTACTATGAATAGTCGCTTGATAAACATATCTTTAGACACCAAGATTTGCTTTAAACTTCTTTTTTTTTCGACAAAACATATTTCTTTGTGATAAGAATAATAGTTTTCTCTATAAAAGGCTTCGTATCGGTCTATAAAGCTCTGTTTTCAAAGCATAAATATAATTAGCAATGATAATCTGTTGAGTATTTTCACTTGAGACGAGATAACAATGCTAGGAATTCCATCAACTATTAATTAACAAAGCTATTACAGCTAGGACAACAGACACCCCAATTCCTTTTTAACAAAACATATTCCTTTATGATACGAGTAGTAAGTTTCTCTGTAACAGGCCTCGAATGAGTCGAATCTGCCTCGGAATAGTTGGTTTCCGAACGCTAAATCTAGTTAGCAATGATAGTCTGTTGAAACTTTCTCTTCAAGGCCAGGCATAAGTGTCATATCAAAGGAATCAAAGAACATCTTCAGTGCCGTTTTACTTTTTAAAAAATTTATGTTAAAATCTCCCACAACAACTGTCGGAATAGAGGCATCATATCTAATATCGAATAAAGGATTAAAATCCTCAAAAAGTGATCTCAAACTCGCTCCAGGCGATTTGTACAACAAACCAACAGTCATCGGTTCACTTTCAATGGAAACATCCAACCAGCAACGTCCCACATTCTGAAAGGTCTATCGGTTCGTAAAACCCTATTATTCAAATCTTTAACTACATTTTCTGGTATATCTTTTAAATAAATGGAAGAACCAAATGCAATTCTACGTGCCGTTCTTGGCAGATAAATACCACCCACTTCCCTAAAGGATGGCACATGAAACTCATCATTTTCTTTCTTCCACGTTTCAACAAAGCATAATAACTGGGCATTTCTTATTACGGTGTCTGCTAAAATATCTTCCAAAAGTGCTTCGCAGTGGATACGTTTTAAGACAATGGCGGAAAATTAAGTAGGGACAGTTAGATTTTTACTCGTGGTTATGAAAAATGATGTAATGTCTAGTGTACTTCAGTCAACAGTCATACTGTTCATTCTCATAGCTCAGGACATGATTAATGCTGCTCACTATTTCTCTCTCTAGTTTCAAACAATGGTTAGAGACCATTCAGTGCCGCAGGTCGCACATAAATATATTTCAACTACAGTTTACATCAATTCTCTGTGGTCGTACTATTAGCGGGTTAAGCACTAATTTGTTCAGAACATGTCTCGAAAGTGTTCTTGTTGTAAGTTTTTGAAGCAGTGTTGCCAATGTGTGGGTAATTTCCCACATCGTGGGAGATTTAGGTTTGGTTTTAGGCTCTGTGGGGAAAAAGTAATATTTTTCCGAAATCAATCAAATGTCGGAATTTTCCTGTTCAAGGGTTAATAGTGCAAAATTTTCAAAAATGCACTAATTTTAACTGCACAGTTAAAATTAGTGCATTTTCGAAAATTTTATCCGGTTTAATAATTTCAAGCGACATTTTGAAATAAATTCGGTGATTTTAAGTTTGGCACTGAAAAAAAGAAAGCATATTTTGAGAATTTTAAAGCTTTATAGCATTTGTACATATTGTCAAAGCCATGCGGAGTGATATTCCATATTAAACTTAGTATGATAAAATAGTCCAGATAAATATGACTGTAAAAAAGGGGGTGTGTGAAATGCGGCAAATTTTTAAAATGGAAGTGGGAAAATCCACTTTCTAACATTAGCAACACTGATTTGAAGGTTTTGGTCATGGCTAAACAGACCGCTCATTCAGTTTTCTATTGTTTTAAAGCTTATTTTGACACGTTATCTCTCAAAAGTAATGTAATGATAAAATGTTTTGGGCGATTGGAATTGTGCCCGAAAAGCCGAGATAAGTAAATTTTTGAAATTGATTACCTGTAAAATAAGTTATTTCAACGGAAAACGGTAATGGAACGTTGTTTTTTCTTAAGCATGCCTTTAAGTTTCAATTAAAAAGAAAAGTTAATATCTGATCCTTCAGTCAAGTGATAACCTCAGTCTTATCGATACTTTTTAGGACTTGATTCTAATCAAG
Source organism: Phalangium opilio (assembly GCF_054372755.1). Lineage (NCBI taxonomy): Eukaryota > Metazoa > Arthropoda > Arachnida > Opiliones > Phalangiidae > Phalangium > Phalangium opilio. The sequence continues at coordinate 960,915 of NW_028324185.1, forward strand.
ACATTTTTGATTAATATCTGCTCCTTCAGTCTTCATTTTAATTAAGATTGTTAAGAAACTGTTTTACATTTTCAAAATCTACACTAAACAGAAACATATAAAAAGGGGACCGTAACTTTAGCTCAATCAGTCATTTATTTATAATGATACTCCAAAAAATAAAAACGTAACTCATTGAAAGTTTGTATTCTTATTGTAATTAACATAATACAATTTTTTACAACCCTTTATTGAAACGCGAGGCGCTCGCCTAAAAATTCCACAAATAGGACCAAATTGACAGTTTTACACAATTTTTGAAACTGATTTATGTCTGTTTAACCTTTAGCTCAAACGTTTCATAAGCTCAATATGAAATTCGGATATCCATAATACTTCTCAAAGACGATCCGAGATTATCAATTTCGAACTTTTTTGTAGCATTAACTAACGTCTGTTTGATATTAAGCTTATAAACCTTAAACACAATATAGTCAAGGCAATGAAGACTCAATTTATAAGGGCTACCCTAAAAGTCCACAAAGGTGATCCAAGATTGTTAATAAATACGCCTAAAAAGTGCCCTCTTCAAAATATGTAGCCGGGTAAAAGAGAGCGTGATCGAGTGGGCTATGCTAGTGGGTATTTTGGTAGTAAGTAACGGGGGTTGGGACTCCAGGCATAGCCCGCTCCATCACGCACTCGACAACGCAAAGCAACTCGCGCCAGCGTGGGAAATAAGGCGGTAACACATGGCAAATGACGAGTTTAAAAATTGCCTGTTACAGTTCAAAAATTAAATCGGAGGGGGGTCAGTGGTCCACGAGACTACTAAAAAATTCAAGGGTAACCAGAGTCCACACATTAAAATTCTAATATTTTAATTATCCACTTCCTTAGCTTAGCAGACGACGTTCTCTGGCCAATGGTCACAGACCAGTTTATTTATTCCAAGTCAGGAGAGTCTCTGGCCTAATGTCCAGTTTAAAAAAATCCTTATTTCCCACCCTGACTCGCGCTATAGCGCAAGCAGCTTGCGACGTGTTGCGCGTGATCGAGTAGGCTATGGTCCGGTCAAAAGAAATCTTCAGTTCAGCGTTGTAAATAAGGCGGTGGCACAGGGAAAATGACCAGTTTAAAAATTAAATCGGAGGGGGAGCAGTGGTCCACAGGACCACTAAGGAAATTCTAGGGTAACCAGGGTCCAGACATTATCTCAACTATTTTAATTACCCACTTCTTTAGTTTAGCAGACGCCGCGCCCTGGTCAATGGTCATGGACCAGTTCATTTATTCCTGGGCAGGGGGTCGCTGGCCCAATGTCTAGTTTTAAAAAAATCCCTATTTCCCACCCTGCTTCAGTTGGGAGACCTGGAGCTCCTAAAGTCCAGAGAAGCATATGACAAGGATTCATTTCTCATAAGCGAGAATGGCCAACTCTGTTGTGTTAGAGACAGCCTGGCAGCCTGGTATTTTTTACTTCTAAGTCAGCTGGGTTTTCACCTTTAAAAGTTAATACAGCCCTTTGAATTTAAATAATTAGAAATGAGAAATGTTATTAAATGAATGAATCTATAGGGTTGCAGTTGTGTAGAAATGAGAGCAATTAAATATGTGTCTTTGATATTTAGCTCTGATAATTTCAGAAACTTAATAAAAAGTAGTGTTATGTATTTAACCAGAATTTATTATATTGAAATTTATTAATAATTATTTAATTAAAGAAATTGTAAAACTATTTTATGTTTTAAATTTTACAAATAAAATTCAAAAAAGTAAACATAGGGCAAAGGTTATATTGTATTATAAATAGCCAGTGGGATTCATTTTAGCTATACCGCAATAAAAGCTCGACATTTTCTATCCATTATCCACAAATTAGTAATAAATTTGAATGAAAATAGGTGGATATCTTTTATTAATTGGGAAATAATGCACACACTTTACATTTAAATTTTAGAAGTTAATTTATTATTTACTTTGTGTATATAATATTCAGCATTAATTTCACTAAGGAAATAAACTAATTACCTACGACTACGAAGAATTAACTAGTATATATGTTTAAAATTATAATTTAATCGTTTCAAAACTAATATGGTTTTGAACCGGTTTTTGTGATTTAGGTATTAAAATTTGTGATTATCGATTGGTCAATATTGAAAATTAGCCAATGGTGGAACTAATTTTTTTTAAACTCAATGAAACTGAAATATCAATCAATCATCTACTGAAAGAGGTATCAACCTATTATTTTTTTTCAAAAGAAGGTAAATAAGGATTAGATGGCTTGCTGCTTCAAACAAGATTTTTAACCATGAAGAGAATATTTTGATAATTTTAGTCAAATTTAGATATTCGGTAATCGAGTTGATATGAATAAAGCCGTTTTTGCTCATGTCTATTTTAAACTTTAATCACAGATTTCGCTTACCATTTCACAAGCATAATAAACACTACTGAAGGACGCAAATCTATCTGTGATCGGTAATGGTGACCAATATAGCAACTTGCCCAATTAATCAGTTTGAACTTCAATTGCACATTTATATTCGTTAATTTAAAATGTTGCGAGAAATTTGAATGGAATATAAGTAGATATCTCTTTCAGTAGATAATTTTTGATGTTGATATTTAAGATTCATTGAGTTAAAAAAATTGGTATTGGTATTTCAATTAAGCTTTGATATCAACAGCGGTTAATTTACGATATGGGCTTATGATGGTAGTCTGTTTTTAAGATTAAATCGTTACTTTAAGTGTCACTACACAGTATCTACCTCCAAAATCGAGGGTTAGTAACTTTGTAAGCATCTCCTAGTCACAGGATATCCGAGGGTCAATTTTTTACATCATTGACATGTGATAGTGATTATCGCAGGAAGGCTTGCTATAGCTGTCAACTTTTGGCAAGGCCTAATACCGTTTTGCTTGACTTTCGCCGTCAAATTCCTTTTAAAGCATAGATCATATAGTATCCACCCTTGATTTTCATTTAGCAACACACGTTGGATTCGTAAACCTCGACGCGTACCACGATTAGAAGCATTAAAATGCAAAAACAACACACTGACCGCATACATTTTTTTAGTAAATAACATTCACTACAGCTGTTTTGGGGGCTGACAGACGATAAAGAAAAAGCCTTCGGAGTCCGGCCCCTTAAAAGGAGTGTCTTCGAGGGAACGAAATTCAAATTCAAGGCGCGTCCCTTGAATTCGTAAATACCGACGTTTAACGCAATTATAATATTGAAATCTTATACAATTAAGTTAAATTTAAGAAAACAAAGCACTACTTTCAAAGTCTAAACGGGCAACGAGAGGCAAACATTTAAATGGCAAAAATTAACGGTTAGCCAAGGCTTAGCGCAATTTCAACGCCTTAAAAAAGGGCCAAGTTTAGAAATAGATTGTGGGACAATAGACCTTTTCACACTTAGAGCGAGGGTGAAAAGGGGGTAAAATTCCCGAGAGGTGAGCATGCGCAGAAAGAATGTTTGTTGCATTCGTATTTATGTAACCATTGCTTTTACCAAGAAGGAATTTACTATAAGAAGGCCTAAAAAGACGTCCGGTGTGCGCGTGATAGTCGACAATCCCCCCTCATGGGTGGGGGGAGGCTGGAAACCAGGGCGGGACTAAATATTTTATCATACTCTATATTTTCCACCAGCTATCTCTTTTAACTTTTCGTTAAGCCTTGGTTTGGTTTTTGGAACTGACGAAATTATAAGTACAGTACACTTGATTCGATTTAGAAACAATTATAGAACGAACGATTTTCACGTAGAGACAAGTATTCAAAATCTATTAAGTAAGGTTCAAAACCTTTAACTAACTTGTTAATGGCAATTAAAAACCATTCTCGTACCGTTTCTACACCGCTGGGCCCTGGCATCCTTCATTTTCTGTTTACTTTGCTCGAGGTTTTTTTTCTCTATTCGGAATACGTCAATCGCGTCTGTATGACCTATCCCCACGGGATCCAATAGGAAAGCGCAGAGCAATGACGGGCATGAAAGGGGTGGGGCTTATTTGTCCGCTGACACCGGCGTAAGAGTAGAAGCGTAAAATCTAGTGACTTAGGCATTCTTATAGTACATTTATTCTTGCTTTTACCTTACTAGTTAGGCATTCGAGATTATTTTTTTAAAACAGTGTTGTATTAATGGTTGTAAAAGTATAAATAAAACTTCCTAGGTAAAATTTTATCTAATTCAATTGATAGACGTAAAATTGGGGTAGTTTATAATATTCTACAGACCAAATTGGGCGCCAAGGCTTACAAGCGTGTTATACGCGGCGCTTTCGGGGCCGGGCACGGCACGGCATCGGCGATGTCCGCCGATGAAGCGTCGATCCCAAAAGGTCGCCGAGGCTTAGTGAGTTTTAACCAACTATTATCATATCACCGTTTCCGTTAGAACTTAAAAACCTTTTGTTTCTTAACATGGTTTTAATTTTACTCTCTCGGTTTAAATACTAGGCATTTTATTTTAATATTAAATTACAAAACAGTCTAAAACTCGTCCATCGTAGTTTATTTTACACGTTAACTCCATAGAAGCGTAAAACTCATGGCAACAAACTTGCAACTGCTCATGCGCGGCCATAAGTGTGAATAGGTCTATAAAAAGGTGGAAAATTATGCTATTAGGCTTATATTAAAGCTTGAAACCTACTTTATATTATATTTAAAATCCATCCATAAGCAAATCCTCAAAAAATATGAAAATGACCACGAAAAAGAACCCACTCTCAAATTTTTTCCCCTTAAAAAAATGGCGGCCACAAACGGGGTGAAAATGGGGAAAAGAGCTATCCAAATGACGATTTGGCCGGCCATTTGGCTTGCCAAATGTTTGGATAGGGTTTGAACCAAATGAAAAGGGATTTATAGTTACAGAATACGGATTAGTGTCATTTGGGGATGAGCCGACCCCAAATCCAAATCATTTGGATTGGGAACGATCCAAATGTAGTTAGAGAATAGGGTCCCTGGGATTTGAAACCTGCCGTTGGGAGCTGCAAATATCTTGGATATGAAACCTGTCGTTGATGGCTTCTAATATCTGGGATTTGAAACGTGCCTTTGGGGGCTACTAGTATCTGTTATTTGAAACGTGCCATTGGGGGCTGCTAATATCTGGGATTTGAAACGTGCCGTTGGGGGCTGCAAATATCTTGGAATTGAAACCTGTCGTTGATGGCGGCTAATATCTGGGGTTTGAATCCTGCCGTTGGTGGCTTCTAATATCTGGGATTTCATCACCTGCCGTTGGTGGCTTCTAATACCTGGGATTGGATCACCTGCCGTTGGTGGCTTCTAATACCTGGGATAAGATCACCTGCCGTTGGTGGCTTCTAATATCTGGGATTTGATCACATGCGGTTGGTGGCTTCTAATGTCAGGGATTTGATTCCTGCCGTTGGTGGTATCTAAAATCTGGGATTTTATTCCTGCCGTTGGTGCCTTCTATTATCAGAAAGCTGCTATTATCTGGGATTTGAAACGTGCCGTTGGGGGTTGCAAATATCTGGGATATGAAACCTGTCGTTGATGGCTTCTAATATCTGGGATTTGATCACCTGCCGTTGGTGGCTTCTAATATCTGGGATTTGATCACCTGCCGTTGGTGGCTTCTAATATATCTGGGATTTAAAACCTGCCGTTGGGGGCTTTGAATATCTAGTATTTGAAACATGGCGTTGGGGGCTACTAGTAACTGGGATTTGAAACGTGCCTTTGGGAGCTACTAGTATCTGGGATTTGAAACGTGCCGTTGGGGGCTGCAAATATCTTATATATGAAACCTGTCGTTGATGGCTTCTAATATCTGGGATTTGAAACGTGCTGTTGGGGGCTGCAAATATCTTGGATATGAAACCTGTCGTTGATGGCTTCTAATATCTGGGGTTTGAATCCTGCCATTGGTGGCTTCTAATATCTGGGATTTGAAACCTGCCGTTGGGGCTGATAGTATCTGGGATTTGAAAAATTGCCTTTGGGGGCTGCTAATATCTGGGATTTGATCACCTGCCGTTGGTGGCTTTTAATATATCTGGGACTTGAAACCTGCCGTTGGGGGCTGTGAATATCTAGTTTTTGAAACATGGCGTAGGGGGCTGTGAATATCTAGTTTTTGAAACATGGCGTTGGGGGCTGTGAATATCTAGTTTTTGAAACATGGCGTTGTGGGCTACTAGTAACTGGGATTTGAAACGTGCCATTGGGGGCTGCAAATATCTGGGATTTCATCACCTACGGTTGGTGGCTTCTAATATCTGGGATTTCATCACCTACGGTTGGTGGCTTCTAATATCTGGGATTTCATCACCTACGGTTGGTGGCTTCTAATATCTGGGATTTGAAACCTGCCGTTCGGGGCTACAAATACCTGGGATTTGAAACGTGCCGTTGGGGCTGCTATTATCTGGGATTTGAAACGTGCCGTTGGGGGCTACAAATATCTTGGATATGAAACCTGTCGTTGATGGCTTCTAATATCTGGGGTTTGAATCCTGCCGTTGGTGGCTTCTAATATCTGGGATTTGATTACCTGCGGTTGGTGGCTTCTAATATATCTGGGATTTGAAACCTGCCTTTGGGGGCTGTGAATATCTGGGATGTGAAACGAGCAAAATTTCCTTCCAAGGGACCGTCCATAAACTACGTCACGCGAAAAAAAGCATTTTCTGACCCCCCCCGTCCCCCCAGATCACGCTTCGTCACGCTTTTCTCAGACCCTCCCCTAAAAACCACGTCACATTTCTTTAACCTCCGCACTATGATTTGTCTTAATTTACAAATATAATTTGATTAATTTTTTGAGTGATATGCCGCCCTCTCAGAAATATTTTGCTCGGCTGAAATTTCAAGTTCTCTTCCGTTTTAAGCTTTTTCTCACTGAATGACCTTTAGAATTTTAATGTCTTTATGTGCTTTTTATAAGATTCAAAAAAATTCCATAAAGTTTAGTTAAAGGGGCACACTTTTTAGGTTTCGACACTGTCACCGAAAACAGACTAATTGAGCTTGAGATTTAGAAAATTTGCCGAAGAATCGAAACCCTTCCAATCAACAGGGGGATTTGATTCATACTCACAAATAATAGGGGCGAATAAACTGAGACATAAGAGAGTTTACGCTGTTTATTTTAAATGCGCTATTTAAATTGGCTATATAAAGGTGTAAATAGTAGATAATTGCTTAAATTTTCCACTATTTAAGCGATGATGGAATAACAAATTTGGTAAATTATTGTAACGGTAGACTATGGAATGTTGTCTTTCCTCTTCTATAACATAAGAGAGCCAATCGGCCTCTTACTGACTTCGTAACAAAATCAATGCTAAATGTGACGTCACGCATCGAAGAACCCCTCCCTCCCCCTTGTCACGGACCGTCACAAATTAAGAAACCCCCTCCCCCCATAAGAGTGTGACGTAGTTTATGGACGGTCCCCAATGAGGGGTTTCGCCAAATTGTAAAGAGCCGTTTGTCGTGGAATGTTTAGGAGAAACGAATAAAAAATTTAAGGGACATATGGTATTGGCGACAAGACCTTGAAAGCGCCACCGATATCGCCCAAAAGTAACAAATGATACTATAATAGAATTAAATATATGTCACTAACAATATAACTTTATTAAGATTGAGATTCCAAAATACTGAACCTGATTGGCAAGGCGTAATGAAGAATCTTTAAGCTAATGGCTGGGAAAAAATTTAATGATTGAGAGAATAAAACATCTCTGGGAGAATTCGGTAAGTTTGTATTATGAGAGTTTTTGCAGAACAATTCCCTAGATTCCGCTAGTAGAACAAACTTTCCCTGCATTTTACCGGCGTTGGTTAGCTGTTAAACTAATATTGTTTTGCTGTTCAAAGTTCCTTATTTGTGATTTATTCAATTATTAAACATTATGACTTCACAATTGCACATTCAGAAGGTTTCCGTTCGGCCTTCCAAAGAAGACAAAGAAAATGAGTTGGATGAAAAAAGTTAAGAGTCTGAAAAATCGGGGGAAAGGCGGTTCCGCTACGAGAAGTATTGAGAAAGGTATTTTTTTAAATATAGTACGCTAAAGCTGCGTGATTAATTACAAATTTAAAAAAGAGTATTAATACTCATTGATTTTTTGATAATTACTAACAATTTTCATAAAACTCCGAATAACCCTACTAACACTACTAACTAATTTTGGGAATTTTAAAGAATTGCTTTTGGTTTCATTTCCTTTCTAACTGTAATTGCGTAAAAATATTATGGTGCAAAATTATTTCGAAGCTAATATTTATTTTAAAAGTTGCGGGTGCTTACTACAAAATCATTACTAAGTTAAAAAAGCCTAATTTTTCTCTCGATCAAATTGATAACAAATTAGCCTAACTAAGTTTTAGTGCAGATTCGAACTCACCATCTTTTCTCGGCAGTCTAACGCGTAATCTACTACACCACTGGATCTCCGATTTTTAAAATCGTATTAGTTTCACTATGGTCCTTTTTCTACTTAACATTGTTTTGTACCAAATGACAGGCTTCGCGTAAGCCAAAAAGCTAAATACTTGTAACATTAAAAAAATAATTTGCACCGTAAAGTTTTTGCGCCGTAATTTTCTTCTCCAAATAAAAAAGTGACCTGCTAGCTGAAGTTTTTCTGAAATATGTCCGTAATGTCTTGCTTGAATAACATCACAAAGATAAACTTGTAATCCTGGCAATTTATGTATTTAAACTATTGTGTTTACGGTTTACCTTAACAGGAGAATATCTTTGCGAGTACGGTGGAGAATTAGTGGAGACCAGCTCAGTGGAGAAAAAATATTTGGCCACAGAAGGGCATTGCTACTTTTTTCATGTCAAACACAATGGCAAAGATCTAACATTTGACGCTTCGGATGGAAATAAAATCGGAAGATATATTAATCACAGAAGGAAGGACTACACCACTGTAGCGAAAAAAAAGAGTAGTTGACGACGTTCTGCGATTGATTTTCTTCGCGGACCGTGACATGCAAGAGAGAACCGAAATAACAATAGATTACAATGCCAGAAAAGGTTCTCCTGGAGAGGTGCCTTTCTGGATGTTCATTGACGAGGTGATTGAAGATGAGTTCATCCACACTGATGATGAACAAACACCATCTTCCTCCGAATAAATATATTGTTTTATTTCTGTTTTCAATTTTCACCAATAAAAGTTTTTTGTTTTCAATAAGGAAACTAATGATAGAACTCTGCTTTTTTATATTAAGTAACATACTAAACTATGGGGAACTAATTTCACAAGAGACAAGTTGGGAAACAATGATAAAATATACGAAATAAATACTCCCAAGACAAAAGATCCCCGGTCATAATCCACCGACTTTTGAAAACGTACAAAATTTTCCCTCTATCAAAAGTAAATCCCCCGTTCATTTTCCCAACATCCTAGGAAAGAGTACAAAATCCTTCACTCTCTAGACGAACGCCCCTACGTTCTTTCATCCTTCTTATTGCATTTTGTAGAGCTGAGGTCACAATATTTACGAGATGGTCGCAAACTTCAAGCATAAGAATGTTGTAGAGGTATTTCACATGAGCAAAATATCTTGATCCCTTGAGGACCCTTCTCGAGTTACATTTTTTCAGGCGTAGCGGAAATACGATACTGGGATTTTTGAGTGGTTTCCAAACGTTCCACCAATGAGATAATAAAAAACCGTCCAATTTTATTTCAGTTTGAATACCATGTGCTGGCTGCGAATTCATGATGTTGAACAAACATTTAATTTCAATATAATACGTTTCTATCTATTTACCGAAAATAATAGGAAAGCCGTGATAGAACATTTAGGTTTTAGTCCTAGATTTGTACAGTGGTGTAGCGAACCTCTTTGCCATAGCTTAAATGTAGTAAACAAACACGAATGGTGACAAATATATTAAAGAATTTCAACAATGAGAACTCTACATAATGTAAAGGAGTGCGACGATAAGAACTGAATCTCGCAGGAGCAAACATCAATAATTATACTGCTACTAGAAGGGTGGTCCTTGTATACTAGGGTTTGTTCAGAGCTAACCGAAAGTAAAGGAACAAAACTGCTACTTAACCAGTGGCTTAACTAAGCACTAACTTAATGTTTTGTTACGGTTTAGGCCTACCGTTTCGGACGACAGTGTACGCTGTATAGTTTGATATTTTCGATCCTTTCTTGATTCAGTGAAAATGGTTTAAAAGCGAAAATATTATATTGTAAGGACACACACATTGCATTCACATTCAGTGAGAACTCAATGTTTTCAATGTGTGGGAAATTTCCCGTTTTGCAGGATTTTTCGACGGCATTTTGGCTTTGGCGGGAAAAAAATAATTTTTGGATGAAACACCACTAAAATAACGCCTGCATTATTTTACTGGTTAATTGGGAGAGCTAGATGTTGTTCGTAATAAGACCAGTTTAGTACGACATTTTGGGTCATTCCTATTTTAGAGGCCGTTTTCCATAGTGGTAAAATTTTTAGTAGGATGGTAGTAAAAATAGTAGTATTCCCCCTACGAGGAAAAGCGGAACCTATGATGGAGAAAATAGTATGAATTGCTACATTGTGCCGACTAACCATAAATTGCCGCCTTTTCCAAAATATTGCTGACTAACCATAAATTTCCGCCTTTTCCAAATATTGCTGACTAACCATAAATTGCCGCCTTTTCCAAAATATTGCTGACTAACCATAAATTACCGCCATTTCCAAATTATTTCTCACTAACCATAAATTGCCGCCTTTTCCAAAACATTGCTATATTACTGTCTTTTTCCGTGTAAAGAGGCGCATACAGCCTTTCGTGAATAAACAGGAAAAATGAAATGGGGTAATGCACTGGCCTTTTAACAAGGCGTTTTAAGTGTTCTAATTGCGAGGCCAATACAGAATGAACATGCAAAACGAAATGTTGGAATAATACATTGGCCTTTAACCTAATTGCGAGGCCAGTACAGATATGCCCTTACGTTCAAACGAGATTAGACCAGGTTAGGTTAGGTTAGGTTTAGGCGAGGCGGGTGAAATTCCATGTCGGGCCTCTCAAGTAGGCGTTGGTAGTGGCCTACTTGAGAGGCCATTAGAAAATAAACATGCAAAACGGAACCGTGTACAATTACACGCGCCTCTGAACTAAGCGTTTGTAGTGGCCTACTTGAGAGGCCAGTAGATAATAAACACGCAAAATTAAACTAGGGACAATACATGGGTCTCTTATCTATGTTTTTATCGTGGGCTACTTTGCCGTTCGTGAATAAATATTAAAAACGAAATGGAAGCATCACATTGGCCTTTAAACTAGGTGTCCTAAGTGGCCTAATTGCGAGGCCAGTACAGATATGTCCTAACGTTCAAACTAGATAAGTATAGGTTAGGTTAGGTTAGGTTAGGTTAGGTTAGGTTAGGTTGGGTTGGGTTGGGTTGGGTTGGGTTAGGTTAGGTGTCGGGCCGCTCATCTTGGCGTCAGTAGTGGCCTACTTGAGAGGCCAGTAGAGAATAAACAAGCAAAATGGAATCATGGACTATTACACTGGCCTCTCAACTAGGCGTCAGTAGTGGCCTACTTGAGAGGCCAGTAGAGAATAAACAAGCTAAATGGAACCATGGACTATTACACTGGCCGCTCAACTAGGCGTCAGTAGTGGCCTACTTGAGAGGCCAGTAGAGAATAAACAAGCTAAATGGAACCATGGACTATTACACTGGCTGCTCAACTAGGCGTCAGTAGTGGCCTACTTGAGAGGCCAGTAGAGAATAAACAAGCTAAATGGAACCATGGACTATTACACTGGCCGCTCAAGTAGGCGTCAGTAGTGGCCTACTTGAGAGGCCAGTAGAGAATAAACAAGCTAAATGGAACCATGGACTATTACACTGGCCTCTAAACTAGGCGTCAGTAGTGGCCTACTTGAGAGGCCATGTAGAGAATAAACAAGCTAAATGGAACCATGGACTATTACACTGGCCGCTCAACTAGGCGTCAGTAGTGGCCTACTTGAGAGGCCAGTAGAGAATAAACAAGCTAAATGGAACCATGGACTATTACACTGGCCGCTCAACTAGGCGTCAGTAGTGGCCTACTTGAGAGGCCAGTAGAGAATAAACAAGCTAAATGGAACCATGGACTATTACACTGGCCGCTCAAGTAGGCGTCAGTAGTGGCCTACTTGAGAGGCCAGTAGAGAATAAACAAGCTAAATGGAACCATGGACTATTACACTGGCCTCTCAACTAGGCGTCAGTAGTGGCCTACTTGAGAGGCCATGTAGAGAATAAACAAGCTAAATGGAACCATGGACTATTACACTGGCCGCTCAACTAGGCGTCAGTAGTGGCCTACTTGAGAGGCCAGTAGAGAATAAACAAGCTAAATGGAACCATGGACTATTACACTGGCCGCTCAACTAGGCGTCAGTAGTGGCCTACTTGAGAGGCCAGTAGAGAATAAACAAGCTAAATGGAACCATGGACTATTACACTGGCCGCTCAACTAGGCGTCAGTAGTGGCCTACTTGAGAGGCCAGTAGAGAATAAACAAGCAAAATGGAATCATGGAGTATTACACTGGCCTCTCAACTAGGCGTCAGTAGTGGCCTACTTGAGAGGCCAGTAGAGAATAAACAAGCTAAATGGAACCATGGACTATTACACTGGCCGCTCAACTAGGCGTCAGTAGTGGCCTACTTGAGAGGCCAGTAGAGAATAAACAAGCTAAATGGAACCATGGACTATTACACTGGCCGCTCAACTAGGCGTCAGTAGTGGCCTACTTGAGAGGCCAGTAGAGAATAAACAAGCTAAATGGAACCATGGACTATTACACTGGCCGCTCAACTAGGCGTCAGTAGTGGCCTACTTGAGAGGCCAGTAGAGAATAAACAAGCAAAATGGAATCATGGAGTATTACACTGGCCTCTCAACTAGGCGTCAGTAGTGGCCTACTTGAGAGGCCAGTAGAGAATAAACAAGCAAAATGGAACCATGGACTATTACACTGGCCTCTCAACTAGGCGTCAGTAGTGGCCTACTTGAGAGGCCAGTAGAGAATAAACAAGCTAAATGGAACCATGGACTATTACACTGGCCGCTCAACTAGGCGTCAGTAGTGGCCTACTTGAGAGGCCAGTAGAGAATAAACAAGCTAAATGGAACCATGGACTATTACACTGGCCGCTCAACTAGGCGTCAGTAGTGGCCTACTTGAGAGGCCAGTAGAGAATAAACAAGCAAAATGGAATCATGGAGTATTACACTGGCCTCTCAACTAGGCGTCAGTAGTGGCCTACTTGAGAGGCCAGTAGAGAATAAACAATTAGCTAAATGGAACCATGGACTATTACACTGGCCGCTCAACTAGGCGTCAGTAGTGGCCTACTTGAGAGGCCAGTAGAGAATAAACAAGCTAAATGGAACCATGGACTATTACACTGGCCGCTCAACTAGGCGTCAGTAGTGGCCTACTTGAGAGGCCAGTAGAGAATAAACAAGCAAAATGGAACCATGGACTATTACACTGGCCGCTCAACTATGCGTCAGTAGTGGCCTACTTGAGAGGCCAGTAGAGATGGGGTTTACTGATTTCCGTGTAGAGACAGACGAGATTAGGAGTGGCCTCACAATAGGGCGACTATAGACACCTAGTTGAGAGGCCAAGATGTGGGGAAGTTCACTTTGGTGACATATGTTTCGTTATTTTGAGCGCATTAATAGTACAAAATGAATTTCTTTTGGGAAATTTCGCTGAGAACATTAGGTTAAATAATCAAAAACTGTTAAAACAGTAAAATCATACGAAAACGTTGCTTCTGAAATATGCCTAATGAGTATTCAAATAGAGCTGTTCATAGCATTTTCTCCGTCATCGGTCTAGCTTTTTGATCTAGGAAAAATACTACTATTTTTACTACTATCCTACTAAAAAAAATCCCACTATCGAAGGCGGCCTCGTAAATAGGAAAGATCCCTCGAACTGGTTATTTTTACAGAAACTTTTTTGAACATAAAAGAAAAAAGGGGTTGAACGGACCCCCACGACTCGAGCATTTCACCGCCCCTTCTGGGGGGTTTTCTCCGGGTTAACACAGAACTCTTATCAATGGAATTGCTCGCGTCGAGAAGGGACTATTTTGGGTAGCCAAAAAAAGAAGTAAAGTATCAAAGTAACAAAATAAAAGTGAATTAATTCTAAATTTAATATCAAGTGCCAACAACGATAGACGTGATGCTTTTTCCTATACAAGTTGGAAGTTTCTTTACACCTGAGATGAAATTTCGAATGACGAGCTTTTATGACTCATCATCAATCATCTCTTCAGTCCCGAAAATGGAACGACAAATAACGAGAACTTTTCCCATAGGTTCCCTAGGAATCCAATAACAATTTCTTTCAACATTAACTGTAGTTCTTCATAACTGTAGAAAGTTTCGATCATCTTAGCACGCCCAAAAATGGCCGACCGTTCGTCATGTCTTTTGTCGAAATGATCTGGAAGAATTTCCTATTTTTCTACGAACGTAAGCTGTTTCGAATTTAAATGGTGTAATATTATTATACTTGAAATGCGAGCCGTTTCTTTACAGCGTACAGCCGTGTCGAAAAAGCGATCACGTGGCTTCTGGCAGCCATGTCCTGCTTGATCGCGATCACTTTCATTTACTTCGAAATATCAGGCAACCTCAAGTCGGATTTCACCGAGAAGGACTACGATACTGTGGACACCGTTGACCAACTCGTCAAACAGGATTTTCAAAACGTGCGGTTCTGGAACGACACTGACGATTTTGTATCTTTTCGAAAAAAGGTAAGAACAGAAATAGACCGAGCTATCTGTTATTGAACACGAGCTACTATTTTTCTCTGAATTGTTAGATAAAACCAACGTCGAGTATCGTGGTACAGGTTTGACTTGCATTTTATTATAATTAATTGCTTACACGCATATCATGAGAACAAATTGATCTTGTATTACGCGCTTCTAAAATTGCTGAATGATTTAAACAGAACCATTAATTTCAATTTTAGGCCAACGTGTCCATCCCAAAAAGTTCAATACTTCAGATTGAGAACGGGGTAATCGGAGACGAGTTCGTCAACGTCGCGCAAAACATCTGTGACAAGAGAAAGTTCATGGTCGTAGGGACATTGATAATTCAATTTCTATTGCTTGAAAATCTAAAAATGGAAAATAAACACAATACGCGAACAAATACTACTTCTCAGCGTTCATAGACAGTAAGCTTTTGGGTTTTGTCGTTTTGATGTGTCCTCCTAGATGGCACCACTAATTAATGTAAACATAAACACACCCCCTTTAGAAAGGTATAAAAACAGGACCCCTTGATTAGTTAAGGCATTCGAGTACCGGGCACGCGCTAGTATTATTTTAGCATATCTTTTACTTGTTATTTAATAAACTATAATTATTGCACATTCGGCTAATTATTCACGTTTATCAGTCCATAACAGAATGGCGACGGAGGCGATATCGTAAGTTATCGGAAATATTTTGTTTGAACTCTAGATACCGGAAACCGATCCCTCGTAAAAAGACCCTTTAGATCAGTACGTTATAGGAAACCGATAAAATTTTTAGTAAAAGTCGCGATAAAGTCCGCGAACGTTTTTTCACGCGAGAAGCCGAGAAATAGGTATGCGCGAGCCAATCAGAAATAAGCTAGAGTCGTGACGCCATTTTTGACCACGCGTGTTCGGAAGAAGCTGTCCTCGGTCCGTCATGTTTTTATTTATTTCATTCCTAATCGAGTCCGTAACTAGTACAAATCCCTGAGAATTCCGAAGTTCAATGTTGAAAGGTTTATTGAAGAGGTTAGGAACAATACATATCTGTATGATATTAGAAACAAAGATTGCAAAAAAGAAAGACAATAGAAGGGCCGCACTTGGAGCAGTGTTCAGTTTATCCGTTAAGCCTTGGTTCCATTATTTGTATGAACTAAGCTAGGTGAAACGCTATAGCGCTTGGCGACAACGTAAAAAACAAATCTGACGTTTGACGTCCAGCTGCAAAGTAGTTTTTTTCGGTCAAGTGAAAACCATGCTTTACCATCTAATTAGTCGCTACTGAATTTCGGCAACAACGTTCGGAATCATTAAAATATTGTAGAAACACAGCCAAGCAAGATATAAGCTTGGAGGTTTGTTAAAACTGAAAATTCCGTCGTTACAGGAGGTCCCTTAAATGGGACAACCGAGACCAATTTGAAAGATATACTGTTTGGAATTTAGAAGCGACAGACTAACCAAATTTACAGGGGGAACAGGGGTTGGGGAAGGCTTCTAGCCCGCGAGGGGTTCGGCACTTTGTAATTATCATACCCAAATTTTAAATAAATTACGCGAATTAACAGATTTTAAATTGATTAGGTAAGTTTCAGAATTCAAAAATGATTCCAAAAATATGCAGTGTATCTTGCCGCTTTGGTATCTAATTTTAGCAGTATTAATTAATTAGTTGATTAAATGAAACTGGTTACTAGCACAATCCTTTTAATTTTATTAGTGTGAACCATAAGTTTATCACGCCTCTAAGTACACAAATATGGGTTACGACTGGGCATCTTCCGCAAGCTACTGTGACGTCAGAACTCGTATAGCGCTAAGATCCGAAGAGAGAAAATTTTGAAATTTCTGTCGCGGTGCAGCCACCAAGCGGTCGAGACGATTACTAAATGGGTCACGTGAAAAAAATCATCCAATGGAATAAAGTAGATATATACGTTTCGTATAGGCAGGCAATGGAGGGGAACGAATTTAACTTAAGCAAACCCAAATCCCTCTCTCTTTCTCTCATGAGATAGAGGCGGTTTCAGTCCCGAAACATTCTAAAAGGGATAAAAGAAACGCTAGGCTAGGCAGTACAATATTGTATTGAAATTGAGGTTATAAATGATACGGAGAGAGTATAGGGTTTCATTAAAGGGAGCCAGACAAACACTATTGCCATAGGAGTAGCAGCCATTTCTCTACTTAGAGGTATGATAAAAGGTGTGAAAAGAGTGCCTGCGCTGAGTGCGCGTGTCTTTCTCTGCCCTCTTATTGTCAGAAACGATAAACCGCGGTGCGTTTGTTTTCCCGTAATTAATTAGTTTCATTAGCGACGTCTAAAATTTGTTTGTTTTTAAATATTCATTGAAAATACTGAGAGGGGGATATGGACATCTGAATGTTATCACGTACTACTAAGAACTTAAGGTATATCCTACCCAAAATCCAGTCTGCCCTTTAACAGTATTATTATATTCGTAAATAAACGTTTTGCATTAATTAAATAACCTATTGTTTTATTCGGTTCAACTGATCTTCCAACAGAACTTCATTTTTAAAAGGTACTTAATATTTATTTGCGCCGCATCATAGACAATGAACTCGTTGTGGAGTAAGCTGGAGTTAATTTTAGCTTTAACTGGGGGTCCTAGTGGGATCTCCACATCATTTCTGACATTGCTTTTCTCAGGATCTGGAAAGGTTTGTCCAATTCTCTTCGTACTGTGTGTATTGAGAGGTATTTTTCAATAAATTTACCGTGAGGTAGCTCAAGCATATTTCCTGAAGCTACTTCGCAGAGGAGCAACAACCCGGTGTTGTTGTCTCGACTGGCGTGACAGTAATTGGCACTTTTAGAGACCTAAAAGAATCAAATATTTGAAGTTAACAACCTATAATTTAACTCTTTAATAAAAGGCTACGTGTAGTACCATATCTGCAAAGTAAACTCCTTTTCCAAACATGTAACCAGTAACCGGAGCTTCTGGTGCTGCAATACGAAGGCCTTGAGACAAGATTCCCGCCATGTTTGTAGTTCTGGAACATGCCATAGTAGCTTTCTATTATGGAGTTTTTGGAATGGTCGGTAGCGTTTGCGTTCTCCCTGACGAGTAATTTTAAATACTTCATCTACTTCAAGTTCATAACTCCTGCGAGTCTCAGCGTGCGTGTTCTTTACGTATGTTACTAATGTCTTGAATTCTTCGGATTCTTTATCTAATACATCAATTTTAGTTTTCAATTGTTCATAATGTTGATCTATTGGATCTTTGGTCGTTCGACTCGTTCACCCTTCCTCTTTAACACTGGCTATCTTGTAACCGATCTCCACTTCAAGAAGGAAATCTAGCATTTCTACCTTGGATTTTATTATCTCGACCTTTGCCAACATTATTAATCCAGGCCTGAGCGCGCATTCTCCGGGAGGCGGGGAGGGAGTCAAGGTGTATTTCGGCACCGCGCACAGATGTCGCTTTTCAGAACCTTTTTTTCTCCCGTAAAATTTTAAAGCCAGAAAAACTGTGGGGTAGAGGGATGAGCTTGGGTAATTCAAAATCACGAATTATTAGAATATTAGGGAATTGTTTGCACTTCTACATTTAAAATTACCTTTTCTTATCACATAGGAATGTTACAACATTTTAAAACTAAGAATAAAACAGTCTCACGATTAAAAATATAGATAAAATAGCGTCACGTATTAAAAATAGGACTAAAATAGATTTGCATTTTAAAAATATAAATAAAATATTGCGACATTTTAAAATTAGCAATAAAATATTGTCACATTGTAAAAATATAAATAAAATTTAAATTTAAAAATAGGCATGAATAGGGTCACATTTTTAAAACGGGAATAAAATAGGGTTGCCGAAGTCTCAACATTATCCAAAAGAGGGGGCACTTTGGTTCCAAAATCATGAGGTATTAGCGTAAAGAACCTATTGGTGCAAGCTACTAGCAGGGCTTTCTTGTTATTGACACGTTCATTTTCGAGTAAAGCCAGGAGTTCCGTCAGAACGGAATACGCCTATTCAATTTGTTTTCTCGAAAGTTTTCCTAATGGCATTTTCCTTAGATCAATTTCAAACTTCAACATGGCCTTCTTCATTTTCTCCACGTCAAAGATAAGGCGAATTTGTTCTTGGATGGCGTTGGGAAGTTAAGATCCAGATCCTACAATGCTGAATTCCCTTGCATAGATACTTGTCAATGAGCGTCCCGTACCGTTCTCGCGAGATTGCTTGACGCAAAAAGTTAAAATCACGAGAAGTCACATCTGTGATTGCATGCACGCGTAAATACTGTTTCACGTCTCCGCGAGACCGAAGAGTCTGATGCGGATAATTAGCTGGAGGGTGATAATTTAGGTCCAGTTCAGGACCTCCAGGCTTTGAATGCTTCCTCAGCACTATCTCACGTTTCCATCCTTTACGAAAAGGATTGACAAATCTCATAGGATTTACGGGAATGGGACTGGACAATTCATTTTCGTCTTCCTCAGACTCAGAGGAAGAACTGGAATCGTCGGGGTGAGATAGAGAAGAGGGTAGAGGGACACAAGTCTCCCTGGAGCTCCTATCTGGAGAGGAAGGAGGAGAAAGGTCTGGCGGTATCCGATTCACTCGGAAAACCGCTGGAGGATCTGAGAATAAGGCGAATGCGTCTGGCTCAGATTCCGCAGGTAGATCTGGTACTTCTTCCGAGGGGAAATAAGAGGATCCATCATTGGATGAACATGACGTTTCATTACTCCTCGTTTCTTCTCCAGACGACTCGGTCTGCGATCTTGTAGGGACCATCCCATTTGGGACATAACTTAGATGCAACATTACGTGCCGCTTGAGACAAGGGATGCGTCTCCTTCCAGACTAGTACACCAACGGGAAATTCAATCCCTTCCCGCCTTTGATCGTAGTAGCGTTTCTGGTGTGCTTGCGCTTTCTTGGCAAGTTCTTTAGACAAAGCAAGTTGCTTCGCTAAAGCTGAGAGAGATGCGGACCTTTAAACAAAGTCCGCTACTGGCATACCCACGTCCAAGTCCCAGGGAAATCTCGGTTCCCTACCCATGTTAAGGTAGAAAGGAGTTCTTCCTGTTGTTGTATGTGTAGTCGAGTTGATGGCGAACTGGATAAATGGTAAGTTCTTCATCGGATACAGTTCGACAAGTTTGGTGGCATAGTCCGTGAAAACCAGGAGGTATTTGTGATGGTGTCGGCTTCTTGGTAGAGGTCCCATTATGTCCACTCCCAGCAAATCAAAAGGCTCAGTAATGGCCGTAGGCTGCATGAGACCTGGACGTTTTCTATTGCGGGCCTTGTGCATTTGACACAAATTTGGTGGCATAGTCCGTGAAAACCAGGAGGTATTTGTGATGGTGTCGGCTTCTTGGTAGAGGTCCCATTATGTCCACTCCCAGCAAATCAAATGGCTCAGAAATGGCCGTAGGCTGCATGAGACCTGGACGTTTTCTATTGCGGGCCTTGTGCATTTGACACAAAGAACATCCGAGGACGTACTCGGTAACGTCCTGCCGGAACGATGGCCACCAGTATCTGGCCCGAACCTTATCGAAGGTACGATCTCGACCTCGATGTCCCGATAGAGGGTGGTCATGAAATAAGCGGATGGCGTCCCGCCGGAACCGCTGTGGCAAATAGAGTTTCGCTGGTTGTCTACCATAGGCCATTCGATACAAGACATCGTTCTTCAGTTCGTAGTACCGATGTCTTTGAGGATTATCTCCTGATAACTGGACTATGATGTCACTTGTGGCTTGTTCATCTTGTTGGGCTCTTCGCACTTCTTCCAGCGTGAAAGAGTGATATAATGCATTATTGGCGGGAGGAGCTAATCCGCTACTGGTTGAGGACGAAGTCGACGTCATTGAAGAGGATTCCGCTGGACTGGAATCTTCTGACGAGGACGGTGAAGTCATATCTTCCAACGACATGGCTAATAGCGAGACAGGCGCTCTTGATAATGCGTCCGCAACCTTGTTCTCAACTCCCTTCTTGTGTATGATCTTGAAGTCATACGTCTGCAAGTACATTGCCCAACGAACAAGTCGAGAATTTGGTTCTTTCAAGGTGAATAACCACTGTAGTGCCTTGTGATCGGTGATCACAGTGTACGGGATATTCTCCAAATATGGCCGGAACTTTCCAACTCCCCAATAGATGGCAAGACATTCCTTTTCCGTGGTTGGATTCGCCTCTGGATGTCGGTCAGTTGTTTACTGGCATAGGCAATAGGTACCTCGACGTCCTCTTGAATTTGCGACAAAAAAGCTCCAAGTCCGGCGTCGCTAGCATCCGTTGTTAGGATACACGGTAACTTTGGGTCGTAAGCCGCTAAAGGAGGCGCCATACAGATCGCATCCTTGATGGCCTGGAACGCTTTCTGCTGTTCTTCTTTCCACTGGAATGGAACGTCTTTCTTCTTAAGATGATTTAACGGGGCAACGATCTTGGAATACTGCGGGATGAATCGGGAATGCCATCCCGCCATGCCCAGAAATCTTTGGATTGCTTTCACGTTTTTCGGGATTGGAATGTCTACTATAGCCTTAGTCTTGGAGGGATCAATGTGAATCCCTCGTTCATTAACTATATCCCCTAACACGGTCGCTTCGCTTTGCGCAAAGCGACATTTCTTAGTTTGAAGCGTAAGTCCCGCTTCAGACAGTCGGTGAAAGACATATTCCAAGGCTTGCAAATGGTCTGCTCAAGTACTGGGTGGAATGACGATGTCATCCAGATAGACACAGATGGAGAAGTGATGTCCATCCCTGAAGACTTCGTCGATGAGTCGTTGAAACGACGACGGCGCATTGCATAGACCGAATGGAAGTACTTCGAACTAGTACTTTCCCGCGTGCGTGATGAAAGCAGTCTTCGCTTTCGCCTGCGGATGGAGATCTATCTGCCAATAGCCGCTCTTTAAGTCCAGTGCTGTGATGAACTTCGGGGCGCCCATTTTTCCTAATAGTTCTTCTATTCTCGGAAGCGGATAAGGGTCCTTCACGGTTACTTTATTCAAAGCGCGATAGTCGACTTAGTGTAGACGACGCGACAGCCTGTTCAACATCCTCGATAATCTGAGGTGTTGGAGTCTTTAATCCCGGGAGATTTAACACGAATGGAAATGTTGTTCCGTCAATCTGACAAGTTTTTGTACCGAAGTCCAAAATGGCACGATGTTTATAGAGGAAGTTTTTCCCCAAAATAAAATCGTTTGGCAATGACGGAACGACGTGAAACTCTTGCGTTAGTTTCAACTGTCCTAAGCGGAAGTCTATTCGCGCGCGTCCCTTCGTGAAGGTATAACGTCCATCGCCTAACACTATACACTGAGTCTCTTCTTCGTCCGGAGGTACTAAGTCTGGTTTCAAAGTTCTGACTAAATTACGCCACTGATATAAGCTGATAAAACAAGCATCAGCGCCTGAATCTAGTCTGGTCGCGAAAGTCCCATGCGAATATACGGCATCTATGGCCACGGGAGGATCAACCTCACAGCGACGCACATCCATAGAGCCAATTTCCATAGGGGGCTTTACTTTAGTCGCGCGGCGGGAAGACGATCCCCTTTTGGTCTTCCCGCTTTCGCGTTTTCCGAAGCCTGTTTTTGCGCGACCTCTTGTTTGTCCGGACAGGCGGTAGTATAATGCCCTAAGTGTCCGCACTTATAACATTGGATTTGACTTAAATCGTTTTGCTCTGTTTGAGCTGGTGTAGGTCTATTGGAAAGTCTCGCGTTTGGCGTCGCAACCTTTGATGTCGCACCTCCCCCCGGCGGTTTTATTAAAACCGCGGCGGTGGGAGAATTTCTTCTCCCACTGGATTTACGCGGAGTAGACTTTGCTTTGTCTCTAGGATACAATGTGCTAGAAGGGGTCGCCCGTAAAATTTCTTCTGTTACGCGGCCCTTCTCTATGAAACTGCGCATTGTCCTTATGCTATCTTGAACGACATGGATGTGTATTTCGGGGAGGATATTTCGCTTGCAAATACCGACCAGTTCAGAGCCAGTATACGGAACGCGTAGGTTCTGATTCATCGCGGTGATACTCGCGATGTACGCGTCAAAAGACACACTGTCGGATTGTTTAAATTGCGCTATTTCTAGGCTGAGGGATTCCTCCGCTCGTACCAAAAAGAAATAGTCTCTAAACGCGCCTTTCACGGTACGCCACGTTAGTGTCTGATTAGGCCTATTCAAGTCTCTAAACCAAATTAATGCACGTCCCCTTAATATTTGGGGTAGAAGCGCGATAATGTCATCTCCTGTCATGCTGTGATAGTCAGCGAATTCCGTTAAAGTCCGAAGGAATTCCGGCGCGCTTTCACCTTCGACACCACTAAATATTAAGTGAGGGGGCGGTTTTGGCCTACTTTTGGCGGCTGGTCTAGTGCCTACATTTGCTAACGTAGGTGCT
Source organism: Phalangium opilio (assembly GCF_054372755.1). Taxonomy (NCBI): domain Eukaryota; kingdom Metazoa; phylum Arthropoda; class Arachnida; order Opiliones; family Phalangiidae; genus Phalangium; species Phalangium opilio. The sequence continues at coordinate 984,153 of NW_028324185.1, forward strand.
AGAGTTTGAATAGTTTGTAGCCAAATATTTGACGCTGCACCTTGCGGTGGCGGCGGCGGAGGTTGGAGTCCTCCAGCCGCTTGTCCTTGCAAAGGACTAGTACCGAGGCTTGGAGGGGGAGTGATCCCCCTCGGGGGAGTATGGGATCCCGGTAACTGCGCGTTAATCGCGGCGATCAAAGCATGCGGATCGGGTGGATTCATGACGCGACAGTTAATGAGTTTAAGCAAGGCACAAGTACAGTTCACAAGTACGCGTTAAGTATAAATGGTAATGTTAGTCTTAACGAATCCTGGCAAGCTCGCCACTTTATGTAACCTTAAAGTTAAAACGTGGGAAACGGTGCGCAACGCGAAATAAAAAATTGTTGACGCCTTCCAGGGACCGATGGGAACTTTCGTGCTGGTAATCGAGACGAACGACGCCCCGTACTATTCCAGCCAAGTTCCGGCAACCGTCAAGTTGTCGGCACCATTCACCCTCATTTCACATGGGGCCTTGCGGCTGCTAAGGCGCCGCCAAGGATTCCGCCTCGACCCCTCCCGTGGCTCCGGGGGACCAGCCAGTCAGTACCCCATCGCCAGACATGGTTCCCGACGAGCGGCACACCCTGTGTCACCGTTGTCAAGTCGGACGCCACCACGAGAGCCACTGCTTCAAGCCACGCCCGCGACGAAGCGAGGCCTATAAAGCCCGCCGCCGAAATAGGCCCAAGAAAAGGGACGACGGGCCCCCCCCTCTCGCTGAAGGCCCACGACTTGTCTAGAGGGGGGATGTAACCGTGGCACCCTCAGCTCCTTGCGCGTCGTCTGCTTCAGACATTTTTATATATATTTTTCCCCACAAGTGGCGCCTTAAGCGCCACTATCTCTTTTTTGTTTAAAAAATACATTTTGGCGGGGATAAAAACCCCCGCCGCCGCTGTAAGAGAGTCAGTCTCAGTAGTCAGTTGTCGGCAGTCAGTTTTTTGGTAGCCGCGTTCAAGTTGTAACGTGTTGATTTTTGTATAAAGAAAATTATCAGTATTCTTTCTAATCAAGAGCGGCGTTCTCCTTTCAAGCATGGATTATCTGGTAAATAGTTAGTTATGGACAATAAGTCCTTAAAACGGGTAACCTGGGTTTCTGAACTGCTAGTTTTATTTAAATAATTCTTTGTGTGCCGCGAAGTTAGGCCCCCTTTCCTACGTTTTAACTTCACGGTTACAGCATTACAGTTCTTGTGCTTTAGGAAAATTTTAATTTTGTCTTTAATAAATTAAAATATATAATTGGCGAATGAATGAAATTAAAAGATATAAAATGGAATGTTTTAAATTTAAATCGAAGAGTGCGTTGAAGATAAATGATTCCATATTTTAATAACTAATTACACTCAAAGGTATGAGCTGCTGCTAATGGTTTTTTTGAGGTTTCAATGCAAATTGGGTCAGTGTGCCGCGGCAAGGATGCGAATTATCAGGTTTCAGTATGTGAATAATCAGGGAAGGAAATGAGGTTTATTTGGGAAGGAAGATCCTTCTCTTTCATCTTACGAACAGTATGTTGCGGTACACTCATAATGGTAGCTTAATAACCCACTCAATTACTTATCCGGCTCTTGGAAACTGAAATCCAAAAAGAAGCCTCACCTTACCTTATCGAGACTCTCGTCCCGACTAAACTAAAACCCCGGTTTGTATTGGTTATTTGGGAGGTGACGGAAGGGGTCTTGTGGTCACGTCACCTCCGACGGACACAGGGCAGTCGGCACCTATAGGGTAGGAGCGCCGACATGTGTCTTATTCCCTCAAACTTTGCCGCCCAGAAGTGCTGCTAATGTTCCTAATTCTAGTTTAATTCTAATTAAACTACTTAGTAACTTAAAATTGGACTTACCCTTTGGGAACCTCAAAAAACCAATGAAAGTATTTCTTTCATCTATAATTGCTTAAATTTTAATTATTAAGGCCGCATAATACCATACCAATCCCTATTGTATTTAAACTAATTCGTAACTTAAAACCGGATTTCTACTCTTAGGAAACCTGAAAACCATTCTCATACAACTTTATTGAATTTGTTTTTAATAATTAAGGTCTTTTCACTACACCAATCGCCAAACAAAGCACTATTAAATTAATTATAAAGTTATATATAAATTTCGCGTAACACGACGTTTGACATTATCAAAAATTTTAGACAGTTATCGAGACTAAAATTCAATCAATAATCGCAAAGTATTCAATTTTAACGCAATTATCTTTAATTCCATGCAACTGTTACACTGAAGCAGTGGTTAACTTTAAGCCAGGTCAGAAAGGCTAAAAAAGGGCTTGACTTAGAACAGCAGTGGGAACATCACTGGTATCCGTATCAGAGTAGATCGGGAACCAAGCGACGAGAACAATAAGTGCAAATTTTTAGTCGAGAAAATGAGCGTTAAGCTCTCGCTAATGACTAATTTATACTTGAAATGAACGCAATTTCCGGTAATCTTGGCATATGCCATTACTATACACAAAAGCCAGGGAATGAGTTTAAAATGCGCAATTATGGATTTGGGATCAAATTTATTTGGAACTGGCGTGGCGTACGTTACTCTATCGCGAGTGACTTCCTTGGCCGGTCTCCATCTCTTGCAATTAGACCCGAATAAAATAATACCTCTTGGAGTATAACAGGCTGCGTCAAAAACACAGACGTGATCTGCCACTTATAGAAATAGCGGAGTTGGAATTAAAGAGATGTAGAAAAACGCCGGCGTCGACGAGTGTTTTAGAAGGTGAAGGAGAGCGATCTGGTGAAACGAAAAAGAAAAACCAAACAAAAAAATATCAGACTTGGTCTTCAGAGTATAGACATTTCTCCCTTGAAAGGATTTGAAAATGGAGATGGAGTAATGTGCTAGGCAAATAGCGTTTCGCAATTGCTCTTACTGATTCCGGAATTAAGAAACATAACTAAAGGTCCTAAAGGATCATTGAGCGATAAGCCTATTTTCACTTGCCTTCGTATCACTGTTCAGCATGTTGAAAATTCAAATACGAGTTCCTGCGACGACGGTTGCGATTTGCGAACGGCTGTTGGTCTGCCTTTTACCCACAACCAACAAGAAGATGCTAGTGAATTCTTGTGGGTTCTGTTGCCGAAACTAAGCGAAGAAATATAAAATTCTGACACTAACTCTCTTCAAGAATTATTATGTCAAAGATCGCTTGCTCTTTTTAGACATTCAGTAGAATATTTCAAATACTCAATATTGATCACTCAACACGTACTCCCTTCAAAATAATTACTGTTAATATAACACTTGAAGTATATTAAAACGGCTGGCTTAAAAGTATTTTTATGATGAATGTAACATAAAAAAATAAAAATCTGTAAGCAATTAATTGCTTTTATTATATCATATTTTGATGATTTACTACTATTTTGTTCTTAAAATCCTTAGTTTTAAAATAATAATTTAGAGAGTGTTTGGATCTAGTGTTCATTTTACGTAGGCCTTAAATTGCTTTAAGTTAATTTAAATTTTGCTAGCAAAGATAAAATCTTTGCGTTCCCAGGATTTTATTTATTTAAATTCCATCGGGAAAAACCCGAAGTGCGGTTTTTGGTGTAATGGGATTGGGTTCGAGTGATTGGGATTCGGTGCAATGCTACTGAAGCGCTAATTGCGAATACTAGGCTTAACTATTCGTGATAAATCGGTTTGTAAAACAATTATTGAGGCCTAACTTGGAATGAACTATTCGGTATTTGACAAGGACAAATTGTTGGCATTCGTTAACCGGTTCAATACCCAAAAAGTGGTTTTCATACACCCCTAGTTTTATGCATTAAAGGGAGTAACAACCTTTTTCTCCCCGATGATAAAGATTTCCACACAGATTCGCAGCCTCTTTTGGCGCTTCCCCTCACAGTAAATCAGATATTTGCATGGCATCTATGGCCTCTTTAAGATTGCAAATGGTAAATCTATGTATTCGTGATTAGAAAGACATTATTTTTGCGACCATATTGGAACTTGACAGCAAATATTGACGTCACGTTTGGAATTAAGCAAGGAAAACGTTTTCAGCATTTATCTTATATTTATTTCCGAGAAAACCATAAAAAGTTATGGAATTGGTGAAATTTGAAAACAATAGTCCATTTGAAAGGGGATCAACAGTGGCCTGGGCTTTAAGTTGCTCGTGTAAGCATAGTTTCAGTCGAGTAAAAGGAAGAAACGTGTGTTCCTGTGAAAGTCTTGGTAAACCCTCAGTGAAGCACGAACGTGCGGGGAAGTCGGTAAAAAAGTCTTTGTGTAAACAAAGAGAATTTAGTAAGCTACATTACAAGGTTAGATCTACAAAAGTATATATACTTCTAGTCGAAGAGGAGGAAATTCTCAATGACGATTCTTCAGGTAATGATAAAACAGTGATAGTGACGACCATGAGACATTAGACTCCCTTGTTATGGATGATTTGTCCATAAAGCCAAAGGTCTTGTACGATCGCAACATTGAAATATTTTTTGGTCAAACCAGTTCTACTTCCGCAAGTGGAATAAATTATGTTTAGCAACTCATTTCTCATGTTTCGTCTTTCGTGGAAAGTAACAAATATCCAGGTACCAGCTGCATTTCGTTTTACACTCTTTAAACCAAAGGTGTGATTTAGCACCTTTTGTCTTAATTTTGACGGGTCCAAAAACTGCACAATTTATATGGTTTAATAACACTTATCTGAATGGAGAAGTCTGATTAGAGGGTTAATTTAAGTCGTCTGGTGTTTAAGAGAAAATAAGGCTGAGTCACGCCATAAACGTGCATTCTATTATTTTATTTAATTGATATTGGCTTCGTGAACAGTTCCATCAATGTCACTCACTTTGTTGCGCAACGCCCACGGACTTGCCTTTCCCAATGAATTCTTCATTTGAATCATCTGGTCCAGATGACGTATTTTCTTCTGGTCCTGTGTTTTTCTCTTGGCATCGCTTGCTCGATCCTTTATTTAAAGCTCGTCTGACATTCGCACATTTCTTATTGATAATGGAGGTAACCTTTGAACGGCTTTTTACAGCACCCTTTTTGTGGTTAAACTCCCGAGCAACAAGGCCTGAGAAGAACAATGGGTTAATCACACCAGAAAATAACATCGAAATATACTAGTTAAGTTCTTTTATAAGATAAATACTTACCCAGAATATCTTCTAAACGCTTCGTAGGGATTCCTTTCTTTTCTCCGCGTCCTTCTGCAGTGAGCTCACCTTTTCCATAAACACCTGAACAACGTCCTTCTGCAGTGAGCTCCGCGTGCTCCTGCTCAGTATGCAGTGTTAAGAGTATTTCACTAATCAATTCAGATGGTGTAGGGTATTTGTATTCTAATTTTTGTTTGTCTAATTTAGTTACAAAAACCTCACTTCCTCCTATTTATGAATTAGTATCTTATTCGTTTATAGTCTCAACAGCTTGCTTGAAGACTCAATGTAATATTTACCTTCTCTTCATACTTTTCAAATGTAGTGGTAAATAGCCACACATTTGCCAAACTTGTCTCAAAGAACAATTAAAAGTAGAAGAAAGAATGCGTCCATTGCGTACAAGTTCTTAAGAACGACTTCCGGATGTATTTTAGAACATGGCCTCGTTTTTTTCCACCCTTATTATTCAGCTATTTATGGAAAAAGGGCAAAACTTTTTCATATGCATAACTTGCCAGGATTTTATCGCGGATACAGTAAAGGTAAAGTGAAGGCACATGTTATGACTAACCTGTGTGAAACGCCATTTGAAAGTCAAGAAGAAAAAATTGAAGTGCGTCGTCTTAAGAACGACTTCGGGTCGTATTTTAGGCCATGGCCTGGTTTTTTGTAAATTCTTCATAGTTATAAATTGTACAGAAATTCAAGAGTATAGAAATTGAATAATTCACTTGCCCAATTTGTCGTAATTTTGAGACCGATTCGGTAAGTCTAAAATGTGGCAACATTTTTGCCAAAGTTGTCTTAAGAAGCAATTAAAAGTAGAAATAAAAAGAAGTGGGTCCATTACATACAAGTTCTTAAGACTGACTTCGGGTCGTATTTTAGACCATGGCCTGGTTTGTGGTTTTTTCTTCATACTAATACATTGTTCTGCTATTCATGGAAATATGGAAGATTTGAAACCCGGTCTTTTTGGGAGACATGGAATATGAAAGATTTGAAACCCGGTCTATTTGGGAAACTGGGGATATCTGACATTTGAGATCAGGTTTTTTTCGGGGAAATGGGACTATTGGGCATACCAAAAGGAAAAGTCCCTTTGCCCAGCATAAATATACATTACAGCGCATTTTGATCAAGAAATTTACTCAAGCGGGACAGAGACTATATCGGATCTGAAATGAGGAAAAATGTTAAGCATAATCTAAAGGCGTTCTGGAAATATGTCGGTTCTATGCTAAATAACCCACAACACGATATAACTTTGAAAAGTGATGGCAGTGTCATACGTGATCCACAGGATATTTCGAAGGAACTGTGAAAAATTTTCTCAACATAGGCTGAAGGTAAATCTGACCTGTCATTTGCTTTAAACCCCAGAAATAAAATTCAGCAAGAGCTCTCATTAATCGAGATCTCACCACAGGATGTGTCGAACGCTTTTAAGAAACTTAAGCCAAAATTAACATGTGGAATTGATGGAATACCAAATTTCATTATCAAAGGCTGCCCGCATACACTAATCCCACTTATTATCTTCATCACGAATATGTCCATTAAATGCGGCATATACCCCGACGCGTGGAAATATTCTCTCGTTTCACCAATATTTAAAAAAGGTTGCAGAGTCGACCCCCAAATCTATCGCTCTATATTGTTGCTACGCTCCTTAAGCCTAGTCTTCGACTACATTATGAATAAGAAACTCTACGCCTGGTTCCTCCAAACCTGCCAGTTCAAAAGCATGGGTTCCTGAAAGTGAAAAGCGTAGAAACAAACCTGTTAACCTTCTGCAACTTCTGTGAAACCCGTAATTTAGAGCAAAGGGCAGATTGACTCAATTCGAGGAGAGCGATAGCTCTCTTAGATAAGACTTCATACCGACTTTAATGTATAAGGATGGTTTTTTGATTGGTTAAAACTTTTTTTGTATCGTATTAACTGCTTTGAAAATATTCCACAGAACTACAATTCGGGCCCTAAATATGTGGTTAAAATTTCAAAAAGATCCATCCATTAGTTTTTCTTATAAAAAATAAAGTTGCTAAGGGTGGTTTTCATTTCCATAAAAATAATCATAGATTTTGACGAAAACCTCGAAATTTTCCCATAGAAATAACATGGGAAAATATTTTACAGATAACCATCTTGTTGTAGCCGTCATGATATAACTATACGTTTCTTTGATTTGAAAACAGTTTTAAACGAAAGCCTCATATTTAGTATTTGTGCTTTCCAGCTTTCATTGATTAATTTTAAGTTTAAGTATGTTTAATTTTAAATTTTCAAAATTACCCCAATCTGCGTTATTTAAGCATGGATAGACTGATTTACTAGAAAATATCAGCGCGACCAAAATTGGCCTTTTTTTTACGTTTAGTTGCCTCAAAACAATTGGAGAGTTTCTTTATAAAGCCTTTAGGGATGAAAAGGCCTATAGAAAGCGCGATAAGACGACTTTAAAAATGCCGCCGTCGGCGGCCTGACGTTGACGCCATGGAGCTAGTCGACGCCATCAAAACATTCGAGTTAAATCGTCGCCTTAAATAGCGTTTATGAACTTTGCGAAAGTATAGGAAAGTAATTAGGACTAATTTTGGTATTTTTTGTTAGGGAAAACTTAATATTAATTTAAAAATAAAAAACTTTTAAGGTACGAATTATCATTAAATTTCTAAATCATTTGTAAATTAATCTATTTCGTTAAGCCTTGGTCAAAACAATTTTCGTAGCTATGATTTCTCGTCGTCAACAAAGAGGCAATTACAATTATCTAATTTACTTAATACAGGGTAGATAGTCGTGTTATTTGGAAAATATGTGTTTTTATCCGTTACCGCTATTTCGATATCTCCATCCGTTACCGCTATTTCGATATCTCCATCTGTTACTGCTATTTCGATATCTCCATCCGTTGCCGTTATATCAATATCTCCATTGTATTAATTAAAAAATGCCATTTTTACTCAAATGATTAAAATCTTTAATTCTGTAATGTTTTATGAAAGACCACGCTTACTACAGAAGATATTAACATATTCGTCACAACGTAACATCTTTGTTTACCTTGTAAACTATTAAACACTAGAAATAGCACTGCTGTCAACGGTGATTTTCCAAGGAAAGTAATGGCAGCAGACTTTACGTTGTTAACTAATAGTTCACATTTATTATAATTTTAACTCTAAGGGCTCTAATTGACACACTTACAACAACTTATATTAGTTGTGGTTATGTGCTCTAATTGACACACTTATAACAACTTATTAATTAATTTCCTGGCTTGCTGCAAGTAATTTTTTTTCTTTATTTCAAAATAAAATACTTGAATTAGTTTGGGGGGAAAATTCTGCGTAGTGTAAACAATAGTTTTCTGAACATCAATGTTTAAATCAGTATTTAATAATGCCCAACATTTGTTATCAGGTGAAAATTAAATTATAAATAAATTATTTGCGTGTCCATAACAACTCTAATGTTGTAAAATTATTGTTTTGCAAAAATACAGTTTATTTTGCTAAGGTTAGGAGGGTAGTAAATTACACCCCTAAATTATGGTAGCATCTAGTGAAGCTTGGGTAAATTAAACCCCACCAGATATTTGCTTTGCAATCTGAGAAACATTAATTATGTTAGGAAGGAGATGATTAACGCAAGTTGATAAAGAAATTGATAATCGTCTGATAGATATTATCATAAAAATATAGGCCTATTACTTCTCTTCTTTTTCCCCTTCTGATTTTATTAATACTTCATAGGAGCAATTCTATGAGTTATCCATTAATGTTAGTAGGCGTATAAATTTATGATTTATGTTTTTAAATAAAATTAAAGCTTTAAAGGGTTAACAAAATGGCTGAACAACCATTTACTTAAAAGAAATAAGAAAATAGACGCGCTCATGTAAAAGAGAATACTGTAAGCAACCAATAGGGAAATGACACTGAGATCAGAGATAGACAGGTATGACGTTTGCCTACGTAGTACTGCCAGTGCTCTATAAAACCTAAAACTATTTTTTTAAAGAAGAAATGAAGTTCACAAAATACCAATTCATAACATTTTTTTTATTATAGATATTATATATTTTAGGTTTATTTTATTACATTTTTGGTTTTTTTGGATAATTTTATTACATTTTGAATATTTTTGTTGATTTTATTACATTTTTAATTGTCTTTTACATTTTAAAATTTTTTTATATTATTACATTTTAAATATTTTTTATTGTACTACATTTTAAATATTATTTATTTTATATTTTATTACATTTTAAATATATTTTTAGTGAATATTTTTGTTTATTTTATTACATTTTTAATTGTTTTTGTCTATGTTATTACATTTTAAATATGTTTTACATTTTAATTTTTTTATTATTTTATTACATTTTAAATATAATTTTAGTTAAATTTTTTTTCACTGGAATAAAACATTTTAAAAGTTTTTTTTAATAAAAATTTAAACATTTTTAGACGCTTGTCTCCCCTCCTTTGTCCATCTCTTCCACCACCTTGTCCATTAATGAGCTTTGATTTGTGGCCGGTGCCGCCTCTTTTTCGGCTGTAGCCGCTTCTATATTGGCAGGAGCCGCTACTTTTTCAGCCAGAGCCACCTCTTTTTCGGCCGTAGCCACATTTAGGGTCAATTTGGTCACATCTGTGGCCAACGTTCCAGAAACCGTGTTAGTTTGTTCAATTCCTTCTTAAAAATACAGGATGTTACAAAAAGGATACCAGGACAGATAATTTAAAAAAAATGAGTTACCTTTCATTTCAGGGCAATTTCGAATATAATGGCCAGGTTTTTTACATTTATAGCACGTTCTCGGCTTGCCGCGCCAATAAGGTTTTTTTGAATCACCCTGCCGTCCCCCTCTACCTCCGCGACCACCCCGAACTCCATTAAATAGGTTAAATGTAACGCCAGTCACGGATCCACTAAAAGTCGTACCTGACATTTTCTAACAAAAAAATTCACGAATTTAATATTTTAACATTGATTATTTTGCTCACAATACAATTTTAAACTAGCTTATATTATTAAAAATTCAAGTTCTTAAAAATATTTTAGCCTAAAAAAAGTATTAATAAAATTTAAAAAAATTAGCATGGTACTTACAGATGAGGTTTGTTCAAATTTTTTGACGGTTATGAAGTTTTTTTAAAAAAGACGCTTTACAGTGCTGCCAATAATTCGTCCACTGTCTGTCCTGTGCTTATTTCCGGTTTCGGGCTGCCAGATTCTGAGTGAGTCTGACGTAGCAGACGACAAATGAGTTTTCCTTTAAAATCCTCATAGAGTAGCACAGGCTTAGCAATTTTAATTAATATTTTAGTTAAAAATGGTTTATTGTTCGGTTTTTAAATGTAAAAGTCGCACGGAAAAAGATAAGGGGATTTCGTTTTACTCCTTTCCTGGTGTAAATAAGAAATATGGGCCTTATATTGAAGAACTTTCACGTAAAATAAGGCAGGCTTGGGTTAACGCCGTTCATCTTGAAAAAAATTTTCAACTTTTGATCTAATACAGAAATGGCATAGAATATGTAGTCGTCATTTTATTTCAGGTAAGAAATACTAAAATTAAAGAAATGGTACAAGTTTTAAAATTTTTTCATTAATTTTTTATTTAGGAAAACCATCAAGTTTGGAAGATGAGACGCACCCTGATTGGGTTCCATCACTTTTCCTGGGGTATAGAAGTGTGCAAAGCTTAAGATCTCCAAAATCTAGACTAGATTTACATTATCGGTATTTAGAGCGTTCTGAGAAGAAGAGAGAATTGGAATCAAAAAGTGAAAATGCGATGTCAATGTCATCATTGGGAAATAATCTCTTTGTTTCTGTGTTAACGGAAGATAGTCAAGATGAGTCTGTGTTAACGGTAGACAGTCTAGATGATTCTGTGATTATGGAAATAAGCATTCTTCAAGACAGTATTGAAGATTCTGGAAGAGCTGAAGTTGCTTGTCAATGCGTACCACTTTTTTTAAATGCATCTGTTCAAGCTAATGTTGAAATGGTGGAGGCATCGAGTCAGACAAGCAATAATACATACAAAACTGCCGAAACTCAAACTGATCTAACCATAGAAGATATAAATTTTTATGAAGACTTCAAAAAATACAGAATGGATGAAGAATTCATTCAATCAAATGAAACGAGGACCGTTTATTATACTTGCCTTCCATCAATTCTGTAGTACCATTTGATAAGGTTTATGATGTTCATAGTATGTTTTTGCAAATTTTAAATTTTTATTGCACAATTAAGGTGGAAGGAATAAAAAATATCACAAATTAAGTTTTATCACTTTTTCTTTCCTGGTCTACCTCTACCACGTGTTTTGGGTTGGTTTTTAGAACAGTCTGGACAATACCAATATTTTGTACTTGGGGCCTTTGTAATTTTTAAAGATATGTAATGAAAGTTATCCCATTTCAAGTTAATTGTACTATGGTAATTAACCGCTTGCCTGCCTTACGACCGAATTCCAATTCGGCTGAAAATACCGCAATTTGGCGGGTTTTTTTTCTAATGGGATAAACATCTTGGCTTAAATTAAAATTCTATCTACGCCCGTTAACATCTGATTATCTTGAGTGGTTATGTAAAATGAGCAATAATCCCATCTATTTTGTAAAACATTAAGCAAAATTTATAGTTTAGAAGAATGAAATATTTTTAAATCGCAGAAATGCACCGTTATAAAGCGATTCGCTTATTTTAATTTTTAAGTCAAATTACGTAACACTGTAACGAACTTAAACGAAGTTTGAACATAGAATGAGTTCCCAAGAATAATTTTCTAACGTAATATAGTGCCTGTGAAAAACCACATATTATTAAAAGCAAATATTTTTATTTTTAAACGCTGTCAACGATAAAACGTTTGTTATTATTGAACTGTTTTTATTAAATTTACAACATTTATAGGATTATGTCTACTATTAAGAGGTACAATGCTTGAAATTTGTGTCTCAATGACAAGTAACCTAACTAACATATGCCGTACCTAACCCGACCTATAAAACAAGCAATATTTTCAACGTTTTTTGTTGAGGGACCTTGAAAAATAAACGATTTTTTGGAAAAGGCCCGAGTTGATTAGTAATGACCTAATATTAATCTCGGTTTGTAAAATAAAAATAAAATTCTTATGCCATGAAATATTTTCCAATAAGCATGTATTTTTTAAAAATTGTGCATACAGACCTCAGAAAGGTTTTTAAGTTATGTTTTAAAAACTAAAACATGCTCATTATTAAAACCAATCTGACTCCATTAGTTGTTGCCCAAAAGAGTTAATTTGGATAATTTTAACGGCATTAACTTTTTTACTTAATATCGTGTTCAGTCAGGATGAAATGGGGTAAATACGGACATGAAATGGGGGTAAATACGGACATGAAATGGGGGTAAATACGGACATGAAATGGGGGGTAAATACGGACATGAAATGGGGGGTAAATACGGACATGAAATGGGGGTAAATACGGACATGAAATGGGGGGTAAATACGGACATGAAATGGGGGGTAAATACGAACTTGAAATGGGGGTAAATACGAACTTGAAATAAGGGTAAATACGAACTTGAAATGGGTCTAAATACGGACTTGAAATGGGTCTAAATACGGACTTGAAATGGGTCTAAATACGGACTTGAAATGGGTCTAAATACGGACTTGAAATGGGTCTAAATACGGACTTGAAATGGGTCTAATTACGGACTTGAAATGGGTCTAAATACGGACTTGAAATGGGTCTAAATACGGACTTGAAATGGGTCTAAATACGGACTTGAAAAGGGTCTAAATACGGACTTGCAATGGGTCTAAATACGGACTTGAAATGGGTCTAAATACGGACTTAAGTGCTCATTTAATTGTAAAGATTAAATAGGATTAAGTTAAGTTCAAAGGTTTATCTCGATTAAGTTTAGTTCAAAGGTTTATCTCGATTAAGTTTAGTTCAAAGGTTTATCTCGATTAAGTTTAGTTCAAAGGTTTATCTCGATTAAGTTTAGTTCAAAGGTTTATCTCGATTAAGTTTAGTTCAAAGGTTTATCTCGATTAAGTTTAGTTCAAAGGTTTATCTCGATTAAGTTTAGTTCAAAGGTTTATCTCGATTAAGTTTAGTTCAAAGGTTTATCTCGATTAAGTTTAGTTCAAAGGTTTATCTCGATTAAGTTTAGTTCAAAGGTTTATCTCGATTAAGTTTAGTTCAAAGGTTTATCCCGATTAAGTTTAGTTCAAAGGTTTATCTCGATTAAGTTCAATTTAAAGGTTTATCTCGATTAAGTTCAATTTAAAGGTTTATCTCGATTAAGTATCTTGTTAGCACGCACAAAACTAGGCCCTTTTAGTTGTCAACGAGAAAGAAATGAAGAAATAGGTTTAAGCGCGCTATAAGGTTAGGCTGACTTCTGACCCAAAAGTAAATTTTTGACGTACTCTCAGAATTAACAAAAATTAACATACTTAGACTTAATTGTTTTTGATGACACTTGCAAAAGGCACACCCTGAATACTTAATTGTTAAATTAAGAGTATTCCGAAAAGTAACTTCGCTCTAGTTTTTCAGTTAGAGGTGGTTAAATATCACGAAAAACCCCATGTTAATCTCCTTAGGAAAATTGGTAAAAGCATGTGAATTTTGCTTTAACGTTACAAAGGAGTATCAAGTCATATCTACAAGGGCCTACCGGCCCTGTAGAATACACCGCCTAACTGATCGTTCCTTCGACGCAAACGAGTGTCAAGCTATGACAATAATCATTTATATACATGTACTTTTTATAGTGTTAGTTTATTAAGGTTAGGTCTGGAAAGTCATGTACCGTTTACTAATGTGAAAAGGTTTCTACCTATATGGTAATATGGGCTAAGTGTGGTGCGACGGCTCAGATGACTCATACACTGGAATCATATATTTCATGTATTGGGAAAATAGAGGAAGAGGGGAGGTCGGAGGTGAGTCTGACTTCGCACAACTGGTAAGGTACGATGTGCTGAACCATATTATTTCCACAGGAAATGAATATAACAAACCATTGGTACTGAGACGTATTTCTATTTATGTAATCTTTACCCTTACCTTTGGTCATATTTATACCGATATCCTATTTTTCCAGTGTATAAAAGGAGAGCTACCTACTTAAAGAAACCACAGAGTACCAAGGTTGTTGCTTCGTCTTAAGTAGACAACATTAGTTAATAAATTAGTTTGAGCAAATTAAATTCTTTATCATATTTTCTGCAACATCAATCTTCTCAGCAACTTACAACAGATTTAAAATTTTTTGGTGCAAACTTGAAAAATTGTTAAGCCAGCCTTAATTAAACTATGTCCGTCAAGGTGCTTACAAGTTATTACTGTTTGTTCATTAATATTTTCACACTGCATCCGCATTGTACTGTTATAGATAAATCATCAGCCTTTCCACCTTTAAAATCACCAGTGAATGAAAAATATCACCTAAACACAATTTATCCCTTTTCACTCTTAAGTGCGTTCATTCATATGTGCATAGTGCGTTCGTAATGCATTGTTATAGAGAAATCATAATCGCCACCCTTTGAAAATCAAAAATGCCTCTTTAATAGTCTACCATTGTGATTGAGGCACTCTTCCAGACGACTGTCTATGTCTTGCAATACATTTGCAAGCAGTAAACTCATGACGCATGGTAAGACTACGTTAAGGCTTGATGTAGGGGGGTATGATAATGCCCTTGTAATTTGGCACGAACAGTAGAATGGCTTAGTGAGACTTCTTGATCCACCGCTCTATACTAGCATGAGATTGGCTTGAAAACTTTCTACGACGTCAAAGTCTCTATCCTCATTACAGACTATACAGTCTCTTCTACGTTCACGATCTTGCACTACCGAAATCACGAAGGTGCTCGCACCCGAATGTTGTCGGTGTGGAGACCGTTCGGCATAAAGCACTGCCTTTAGTTGAACGTTACCGCGACCTTCACCCAAAATAAACGTGCTGTCCAATTTGTCCTGGTTAGAACAGGTTGGCATTTTGCTAGGAAACGAGACTAACTACTGTAATTCTACTACTTAGCTGATACACTGAAAGACCCTGTATATCTAAAGAGACCGGAAGTTCCTCAAAGTTGAGTTTTCAAAAATTGCCAGCTTGAGCAGGTCATGGTGTGTATAATGGTGAAGGTCGCTTTAACGTTCGACACGTGACACCGCGGTATGTTTGGTCCTCCAATGTCCTGACCCGATAGGTCCAAACCATTACCATCCTGGTTTTTCGGCTCAGTGTTGCTGTATTGCCGGTCCCATTAGAAATAGAAGGTCTGTAGTGTTACAATTGTAACAATACGCCTGTTAAAAAGGCACAAATACTGTAAAAAAAACATTGTAATAATGGTTGGCCAATTTTTAAACACCCCAAACCTTAAACTTTGGACAAAATAAGGAAAACATAAAGGTTTCTTTGGGAATAACTTTGAAGAAGGTCCGAGTTGTCTGTGGAACCGAGAAAAAAGGCCGTAGTGAAAAGTAATCATCGTTACGTAGCAGTTAGGTTCGAATTTAATTAGTCTCGTCTCTTAACAAAATGCCAGTGTATTCAAACCAGGGCAAATTAAACATGATGTTTACGAGGATTACCCAAGACGGCAAAACCTTTGCGTGAACTAGTTGAAGCCGATCCATTATTTTTTAGAAAGGTACTGTTCTCTGACGAGGCTATTTAGGGATGGTTCCTTAAACCTTCATAACGTGCATTTTTGGGTGGGCATTCTTGGAAACCATATTATCGGACCCTTTTTCTTGATAAGAAAATCTCTGAACGCATTTACTTGGACTTCCTGCGTCATGAGTTCGCTGCTTGTATAGTTATTGCGAGAAATGGACAGATGAAGAGTGCCTGCACCACAGTGGTAATCACATTGAACATTTACGTTGACGTTGATGTGTACCAAACAGATTAGAGGCTGTAATTTGAGGACCAAATTCCAAGACTAATCGTAAGACTTTGCTTATAAATTTGCCGTTGCTCCCCCCACTTGACTGGTATGCTAGGTGATATTTCAGTAGGAGAAAATTTATTGAATTAGGGATAGCGAGAGATGGCTAGCGATGTGGCTTAGTTGTGGCTTAGTTATGGGCTAGACGCCCTTGTTTTATTGGCCACATTATTACATTGAATGTTGCCAGATTAAATTGTTGCTGGTGAACTATGTTAATGATATATTAAAATTTAAATGGAATAGTTACATTTTGACACATTCCTTACCCTAAAATTTTGTATTTGGAGCCTATTAATTTATTATAGTGATAATGTAATTAATTTTAGTGTTAAATAGGAAAACATTTAGGCTGAAAGAACAACTGCGCAGTTTAATCTTATTTTCTTATTTCAGTAAAGGGTTATCTATAGATGCCCAAAAAATCTGTTGTTTTCGATTAATTTCACTTTAAATATGGTTATTAAGTTGACATTAACGGCTTAACTTCTTTTATTAGTGTTATTGCAATTTATTATAAGAGTTTGAATAAGAAAGTCTCCTAAACTGCAAACTTTAGAGGAGTGACTATTTGACTCTTGCGGAACAATCACTATTTTGCCCCAAAACTTTTAAATATCGTGCCTTTTCAATGGCTCTCTTTTTAAAAATGGGGAAAAATGCATTTAAATGACAATTTAATCCTATGAAAAACATTAATATGTACAAAAATGGGCCAAGCCTCGCTCGTGCCCTCTCCGCCGTAAAACGTTCTGAGAGCCAAGTCTGCCTTTTGTTCTCATTCAATCGCCAATTGAACAATTATGTTATAAATTAAGTCCTTTTCTTAATTATTAACCAATATTCTTTGACTCTATCATTATTATACATCTTTGTTCGTATCAAAAATATCGTGACTTGGCAATCGCAAGTAAGTAATATTAAAAGGAAGTCGAGGGGATATTCACTAAATCGTTGCCGATTTTAAAATAATCGAAGGGATATTCACTAAATCGTTGATGGTCGAGGGGATATGTACAAGTTTATAAGGCGAGTTATGCATAACCTTATGTACACGTTTATAAGGTAATTACCTGCGCTTGCCAAGTCACGATATTTTTGATACGAACAAAGATGTATAATAATGATAGAGTCAAAGAATATTGGTTATTAATTAGGAAAAGGACTTAATTTATAACATGATTGTTCAATTGGCGATTGAATGAGAACAAAAGGCTGACTTGGCTCTACATGGGATCTCAGAACGTTTTACGGCGGAGAGGGCACGAGCGAGGCTTGGCCCATTTTTGTACATGTTAATGTTTTTCATAGGATCTCACTTCTTTTTGTAGACCCTCTCGTTATACTTCGGTAGTTATATTAAAACAAGACCCTCTCATGATACTTCGTTTGCCAATATAATCGCTAACGTTTGTCCATATTTACGTTGAATTACCCCTTTCGACCCGCAGAGAATATGCAATAACGATTGTACGCGATATCCTAATATAAGAATGTAGCATCAAAAGGGGATAGAGTAGAAAGGGTGGCACTCTAAGGCTATTCTAGCTTTGGCTGTAGATTTCCTGTAATATGAGGAACTAACTGTCTCCCCTCTCACCTCCCATAAAAGCTGCCCAATCATGGTGAGCGTTGGTCGTTGCCACAGCAACATTTTCTTTCTAGAAAATAGTGCTTCGACTCTAGCACCCCAAGCGATGTCAAAGGGAAATATTTCGCCGTCTGCTAATTTTAGTCTGAGGTTTGTAACGGACGTGAGTTAACTCGTGAGTCGTGACCAAGGGTTATTGAATATGAACGAAGGAGCTAGTGTTGAGGAAATTTTTAATTTAGCTAATCTCGAAAATGATTTTTTTTCTGACTGATGAGTCGGGTAAAAGGAGGCAATTGATAGAGGTGCTGTTCAAAAATGAGTTTAAAAGAACTATTAGAAAATATGAACACTCAATATAGTTTGTTGATTTCGAAACATGAATGTGATGCTCACGGGGAATATTCTACGTTTTTACATTCTTGGAGTAAATGGCTTTATCAATTAGTACATGGAGAAAATGGTGTTTCCCCAGTAATTATTTACGAACTTAGCTGTTTTTCTGAACTGTTGAACGTAATTCACTGGATTGGTTGGAAGGTGTTAGACGTTAGAGCGAGGCGGAAAAGAATTCAAGATATAGAAGAAAATGTGGACAACAAAGTGGAAAGATTCTTTAAGAAGGAGCATTCTTATAGTTCAGACATTACTCTTGAAGCTGCTCAAAAAGTCAAACTTCGACATTTAAAAACAGATCGCTTATATAGCATGAACCGTATTGTTGGGGGAGTGTTAGGGGAAATTTGGAAAGTCAATAAAAAAGGTATCCAGCTGTCAAGACAGAACCAACCAAGAAAGCTGACCCCTAAACAACATGCAGAAGCCTTAACAAATTACCAAATTGCCCTTGCCATTAGAAATTTTAAAAAAATTAAAAATATCCCACCAGCTATAACGCGGATAAATAAGGGAGGCTTGTTTATAGCAAATGAGACTTTTATACCATACGTCACACGAATAATAACTAAAGTGGTTGAAGAATATCGAGTATGGGCACAGAGTCCCTATCCCGGAAAAGCTATCAGTATGTATTATTGGTATTAGTTTGTTTTAAACGTTATTAGCGTTAATTATTGTTTTCTTGGTTCCAGAGGAGACAGCAAAAAGCGTAAGGTCTGACGAAACATTCAAAGCCCAATTTCACAACATTATTAAGGAAATATAGGAGGTTATAGAATCTGGTTTCACTGAAAAGCAACTGGAAGAATTTAGAATTGTCTTCCAACGGAAACTTGTACATGCTAAAATAGCAGATTTGATCCGAGGAGCAATTCGAGAAAGAAATGAGAAAAAAGGAAGAAGAGGCTTGGGTGGTCAAACTTTGAGATGCATGTTGTACGGAATGAAAAATAAATCAAAAAAGGCAGGAATTAAAAAGTCAGAACCAAAGATAAAGAAATCTCCATTGAAAAATAAAAAGACCAGAATTGAAACGTCGGTACCAAAGGTGAAGAAATCTCCATTGAAAAATAAAAAGACTGGAATTAAAAAGTCAGAACCAAAGGTGATGAAATCTCCATTGAAAAGTGAAACCTCTAAAGTCAGTACAGCTCCCGAGGCGAATAACTCCTGTACGTCAACGTCATTAAACCCGGAACATGCTACGCCCAAAAACACTGATTGCAGCAAAATCATCAGCAGCCCGACCATGCCTTTAATGAAGACTGTGATTAAAAGAAGAAGAATAAATATGAAGAAACTATCAATGTCGTTAGAGTCCATGGTTGATAGCTTCGAAGTGGAAAACCCCGACAAAAATGAAAATACACTGAATAAAAAAAGTCAAAATTATATGTGCAATACGTCAATATCTGGTAATGTGCAAAATCCAAATGTCTCAAGATCTGGAAGAACTATTAAAAAGAAACTATGCGTTGATTATAGTTACGATAAATACGTTTATCAGTAGCATCAAAGTACAAATCTAATTGTAAGGTTAAAATATTCACTGTCTCACTAGTTCCTCCAACTTAATTGTAGTACCTGTTTAATGTGATAATATCGTAAATTTTAAAAATATGTGATACTCTTTAGTGATAAAAGTTTCAACGTTAAAGGATGTTATAAACTCGTACATAAAATGCAATAATTAATACTAAGTCCATCCTAAAGTGCAACAATGTTGATATTTGTTAATTAGTTCCTCTAATTGAAGTTTAGTTCCTGTTTATTTTGATAATATCACGAAACCATGTAAAATGTGATAATATCTACGATAACAATACAATAATTGTTGCCAGATACTTTCATTCTCCCTTTAAAGGGAGGGTGAAAAGGAAAATAAAGTGACTTGTTTTTCGATTCTTCACCTAAGTATAAGACCGATCCGCATAGTGAAACATCCAGGAAGTACTTCCGAATGATTTTAAAATTCAAATTAGATTTAGATTTCATAGACAATTTGAAACAAAACCCTCGGACCAATCGCGTAGCGTCCTGCCTTCTTTTTAATAAAATTCACGTGGCACGCTCCATGTCGAATGAAATTTAGCGCGACATTTGATACAAATTACGCGCGATGAAGAGCGTGCCACAGGAATGTTATTAAGAAGAAGGCAGGGCGTTACGCGATTGGTCCGAGGGTCTTGTTTCAAGTTATCGATGAAATCTGAAACTAATTTGAATTTTAAAATCATTCGTAGATACTTCCTGGATGTTTCACTAGGCGGATAGCTCTTACAATTAGTAGAAGAATCGAAAAACAAATCACTTTATTTTCCTTTTCACCCTCCCTTTAAAGGAAAACAATGTCCAATAATAAAAGACGTTTCAATTAAAATGTGTTCAAATATTTATTGGTCAGAAACATTCAGATTAACTTTACGATAACAAGCTTCAGCATTTTGGGATGTTTTTGTGCTTGATTTAATTAAAATGGCTCGTCGAGCACTACGGTAATTTATACTAGAAAGTTTACTGGCTGTTACGTACTTCATTTGACTAAATAGGGTTTCCACTGCGGAACCATTTATCCTTACAGGATATATGTATCGGTTTGGATGACGAGCAATGAAATCTTTAACATAGTCAATGAATCCAAAGACTGATATTCGTAAGAGTTCAAAAGTTTTCCACGCGAGGAACTTGCGGTTATTAGTCATTCGTTCTTGATCAGCGGTTCTTTCGGAAGCCCATTCTTCGAAGTAACTTAATCCATCTAGCATAGATTTTATCGGAGCTGATTGCAGGTCGTAAACTCTTTCCCCGGACAGTAATCCAGTTTCAAAAACTTTGTGACAAGCGCTTAGATAATCATGACACGCCATGACATTGGGTTTGTCTTAAGGCTCTTTCTCAAACATTGGATTAGCGTAGTTATAAAGTTCTCCTAAAACTTCCATCTGTTGCATTATTTTAGCTGGGAACACATTGAGTTTGGTCCACGAATCACGGTCTACGTGTGACTGCTGGAGTCCCTTTACTTGGACCAATTCATCATTGTCTCTTCTATCGTCCTCTCGTTTTTTCATGTCGACGATTTCTTTCCAGCCGAATCGTATGCCGTTTTTAGTGAAATCTCTGGTTTCACCCTCTTGTGAATGATTGAGACCGTTAATCATGTTTTTGAGCTGATGACTCGGGCACACCATCCAATAAATTGAAGCTCCACTAACATAATAATTTGGCATTTTTGTGCTAATCCTGAAATTGAAGGAACCATCTCCCTTGACTGTAGGTTGAACCGTTTTTGTCATACCTAAGCTATGACGTAATGCAGACATATTGCTGCTCCCACCATCGCACACAATAATTCCAGTTTCAAAACCAACGGTATGGAATGCATATAAGCACTTCAGTAATGTGGTCGAAATAGCGGCATGTGTTACTGGCTTTGAAAACATGAAGTAGGGCCCAATTACATCAAAATTCATAGAGGTACATCGCCAAAGATACTGGAGAGCGTATTCAGCTTCCAGTATTTCTTGAACTTTTTGAACTTTGAATAAGTCTGCCAAAGACGCGTTTTCATCATCATCCATTGCCGTTCCTATGAATTCTCCATTTCTCGAATTCCAGATCATTTTTCCAATAATTTTAACTTCATCGAATATCAGTGCGCCTTCTTTGGGAGGATTGTTGAACTCAGGATGGTTTTTTGAATGCTCCTCAAACCTCTTGACCTCATTTTTAAGATGAATTAAGTCAATTCCAGCTTTACTGGGTATTTCACGAATTTTTCTTCTTAATGTATGACAACTTGGTAGATTTAAAATTTCAAAGGAGCGAAACCTTTCATAGGCTGCAGGTGAGCAGGCATACACAGCTTTGCAAAGCCTATAGGTTAAGGGGCTCCATCGATTGCCTTTTGATCCAGTGGTACACCTTTCTTGATCTTTTTGGAAGTCGTTTTCGGTACGACCTTTACTATTGGCCTCCCAAGCCTTTTTCAACGCTAATCCCATAAGCTTGTTTTTTTTCATCGCTTGTTCGAATATGTTTTGTAACTCTTCCTGGCCATTTAAATTTATGTCATCAACAATAGCCCTCATTTCTTTATCCTGAGCAGTGCTGAGTTCCAAGCTTGTCTCTCGCAGCTTCCTCTCTAGATGTTAAATTTTATGGTTTAACGATGACCTATTTCGTTTGCATTTGAGCAGCCGATTTCGCTTCGATCTTGGGGTCAAGACACTCATTCTACACCTTGATTGAACCAACTGCCTCTTTAATTTGGTTTTAGGAGTGACTTGAGCTTGCTTCTTTTGGCAATCTCTAATGTACCTAAATAGTAAATAATGATTCTTAATACAAATAACTTTCATACTTTCAGTTCCAACAGAATCCCTAATTAAGAATATATACCATTTTAAAATGCGGCAACCATTACACTGATAAATTTTGTCCCGAATCTTCTCCTTTGACGCATTGATAGGATGAACAAACCACACTGAGCATTTTTGAGATTGATACCTTTCAAAAGGATAATCAACTTTCTCTAAATTTTTGGTATTTTCCAAACCAACACATTCTTCCTATATAACAGGAATTGCAATTTATTATATTTATGGGAAATTTGGCTTTCACAAAAGATATATAAGTTTAAGAATTGATATGCTACCTTTGCTATTCCAGGGCAAAAAACATGTTTGTAAGTTAACGTGGCCAAAGAAATATTAACAACGTCTGCATTTAGACGCGGATTTTCAAAATTGAAAAAGGTTTCTTCCGTGACTTTCTTGAAAAGCGTTTTAACATAGAGTTTCCCATCAGATGAAAACCTTAACCGTGATGGTTCCAAAGAGAAGGATGGTGTCACTTCCAATAATCCCTTTTCAAGCGAAACCTCAAGGAAATCGAACCGGCCGTCGTATGTTTTTGAAAGTGAAAAACAAATATCAACTATATATAAAGAAATTAATTAGATAATCACTTTAGCAATATTCTATAGCTCATCAATACACCTACTTGGCTTTAGGTTTTCCAAAAATGATTTAATAGCCAATATGGCAGCGGGTAACGTGGCTTTTTCTTCTACAACTATCGCTTCTTCCGTTACCTCTAAAGCTGGTTTCTTACAGGGATAATCTTCATCAATGGTACCACATTGTTTATCAACAAATGTCTTTCTTTTTCGGGAATTTGAAAAGCTGTTTATTTCATCCCATTTATCAGGTGCAACGATAAACCCAAATATCTCCGTTTGACTTTCTTTATTCACATTTATTCCTTTAGCAACTATTTTTGGGCGGTCGTTTGTTGTTTTGGAATGCGGCAAAACAACAGCCATTGACCCTGGTTTGGTCGTTTTTTCATTAATAACGGTCTTGTTCTTACAATCACAACAAATAGACTGTCTCCCCTTCACAATGCTGTCGTACAAATCACTCCTTGCAAAGGCTTGAATACCGATCTCTTTCTTACCGCCAAAAGAAATCCCAATATGGCATTGAGTTGACTGGTTTTTGGTAGGCATTGCATCTAACTCGGCTTTAGATTTAGTACGCGGCATTTTAATATAACGTTTGTCATTAACTAGTCTTCACTAAAAATATAGTTTCAAACAGTTCACCTATCAACCGAAACGAGTTTGAATTTAACTTTGAAACGACTCCGATTTAAAAGTCCAAGCACACAAGAAAGACTTCTCCAAAGACGCGATAAATAGCAGACGTACATAAAGCAAAGAACTATTTTTTCAAGCCTTATAACGACCCGTTTCAGTGCTAAGACTATTTGGATAACTCTTCCGCCGACTCTTCAAGGGGGGATGGAACGTTTCTAGAGGGCTAAGGGGGTTCCTCATATTACAGGTCCAATGCGAGATTTTAAGTGCCACCCTTTCTACTCTATCCCCTTTTGGTAGCATCAGTTACGACACATGTCTCTTAAACTACTACCATAAGGAGATTATCTCTCTCTCTAAGGGCCCAAGCGCATCTATTAGAAAAACATCTAGTTCTGCTAGATGTGACGTAGATTTTGTATAGGGGATCCTTCCGAATTTTTCATCAAATTCGCGGGAGAGAAAAATAATTTTCAAAATCAGCCACGACCGATATCCTAAGCCGGTCGTGGTCTAGAGGCGAGCTCTGAGATAACGCTCCCAAGCGGTTGGGAATCAAACTAAAACAGGCGGGGAGGCGAGTGGCGAGACGCGAGAGAGGAAGGACTGAGGGGAAAAAATAAGTAAGAGAATTTCCAGAACCCCCCAGCTCTCTCAGACACAAGAGGTAAATTCGCGCTTAGTAAAAATCACGAAGAGCTGTCGTGAGAAATCTTTGAAGGAGGGAATAATGTTCAATGCCGGGTTACACTGCAGCGAATGCGCTCGGCCTCTGTTTAGGCTGTACAAATATTATACCACTTGAGATGAGACGGATGGCTGACCAAATCGGACATACATACATTTCAACCGTAACATAGAATCTTGGGCCCTTAGAGAGAGAGATAATGTCCTTATGCTACTACTCCTATTAGCTTTAATATATATTTAACTTTCGGTTAACTTTGGAGCATTACGTCCTTTCATCAAGAACACACACTATTTCTGTTGAAAAGACGGCAGCGCCATCTAGTTTTAAAATAAAGAACTAAAGAACAATTTTATAAAAATTTCGGGTTGTTTTAATTTTTCTGTGCTTTATAGGGTCTTTGCGCGTGACGTCAAGTTACCTACCCCCTTTCCTCTCCCCTTGCCGGCTGCCCGCTCTGGCCACGTTAGGACGCCATGTTGACATGCCCTGAAAACCGGTTTTCGCCCCCTATTTCTTCTCCCTTTTTATTCTCGCGGAAACACCCTATAAAATAAATGAAAACTAAATCATGAATTTTAAGTTTCTATCTCCCCTAGAAGTACCTTAGAATTTTGATGATCGGTGAGTGAGTGAGTGAGTGAGTGACAAAATAAGGTAAATTTAACCTGCGATATTTCGAAAAGTATATAGGGTAGGAACTTGAAATTTGGAAACTATAGCTAGGATTGACAGTCCTCGTGGCAAGCAAAATTTCACACTTTTACCTGTACCCATCACGAAGTTACAGTGGGCTTAAAAGTGCCACGAGTTGCTTCGAGAAAAGGATGTCAGTGCTCGACTTGGCTGGGAGGTGCTCCCAGATAAAGGGATTTGTTTCAGTATTGATTCAGATCAGATATTTGAGACGTATGTTAAGACTCGTTTAAAACCATTTTTTACTCCGTTTGGTTATGTAATAACTATTTGTCATCAGTAAAATCTACCCATTCTTTATACCATTTTGATGGAAGTTCTTGTTACACGCGAGCGACGCCGCGGATAACAGCTAGTAAATTTATATACAGTAATCACATTGAATTAAGTATAATTAATCAAACGTTCCACAAGTTCCTATTCATAAATAGATGGGCATTTAAAAAAAATGTCCATCTAAGTCGACATAGTTTATTTATTTTCGAATGTGTTCCCAAGTTTTTCATTTCAACTATAATATTTATCGAGGTTGTTTTATAGGTATAGTCCCATTGGATAGAAACCGCTTTTTGGTTTTTTATGGCGAATATATTTAAATTTCCAGCCCAATGAAGGGTTTCTGCTGAATGTGAATTTATTTGAAAGAATTAGTTAATTAAATGTGTGTGAGGATTTCGAATCACCGCAGCAGCATGGTAGAATATCAGGCTTTTAATTCAGAGGCTCGGGTTCAAACCCATAGAAGGAAATTGTAAGTTTCGTTAGGTTAGGTTAGGTTATTATCCTACTAATTAGCTGCCACCTTTTCCAAAATATACTCCTATTAGTTAGCTTCCACCTTTTCTTAAACATTCTCCTACTAATTAGCTGCCACCTTTTCCAACATATTCTCCTAATAGTGAGCTGCCACCTTTTCCAAAACATTCTCCATACTAGTTATCTGCCACCTTTTCCAAAACATTCTCCATACTAGTTAGCTGCCACCTTTTCCAAAACATTCTCCTACTAATTGGCTGCCACCGTTTCCGAAATATTCTCCTAATAGTTAGCTGCCACCTTTTCCTGACCATTCTCCTACTAATTAGCAGCCACCTTTTCCAAAATATTCTCCTAATGGTTAGCTGCCACCTTTTCCAAAACAATGCAATTCTCTCCATTATCAATCACTCTTAAAATTCAATTTTGCATTTCAAACATCAATATCAAAAACTGTAGGGTAAAAAAATTCCTTAAAAAAAAGTGAAAACGTTTGCTTTTTAAATTTTGATATATATTTTCCCAAAACCGCACATTTGGGCTGTTTTCGGTTGAATGGGAAACGCGTTTGGTCGAATGGGATTCGGTCGAATGGGACACAAGGGTTTTATACTGATAAATTTAAATATATTTTTTTAGTCGAATAACTTAATTGTTGCTGATTTAATCGTAGCTCTATCCAATACCATCGAAATTGGAAATTTCTGTCATCGATAATTTTATATCTAACATTTTGGTAAATTATTGCAGTTTTTGTTCCCACGGTTGACCTTGGAATGTTGGGATTTTTCTTCTTTTATAACGAAATAGAGCCAATCGGCCATTTGGCTTCGTATCAAAATTAATGTTAAATGTGACGTTATAATTTCCCTTCACAAGCCAAGTGGTCTAGCGCAAGGACCCTAAGTATTTTACATTAAGAGGCCCTTTCATGGCCTTACGTACTGGAAACTTTAAGGTGTTTATGGGCCGGCACACAAAGTTAAAGGAAATGTAGGCGACGCCACAGGGAACAGCTAGTAAAGTATAATAAAGTTTTATTTATGGAAGTCCACCACTAATGTTCAAACTTTCCAAAGTTTACCCAATTAAGTTTGTCATTAAATTCATCAAACAAACAAACGTGGCGAAATTGAGGAGCATGATATATTATACAATACCTGACGTTTTTTAAATTAAGGAGAACATATTGAGCCACAGAAAGAGAGATGTCTTCTTTAAAAAGATGTCCGGTTTTAAATTTCTCATAAACTCCATTTTCCAGAAAATCCTTAAAGAAAATATGAGGCGTTATTCCTAATGTAGTCTTGGCTTACAAGGGTTTCTAACAAGTCTGTTGTAAATTAAATGGCATGTTCTTTGAGAGAAACTGAGCGGGACATGTCTACAACGTGTGGTTACTTAGTTAAGAGGGTGCAATAACAGGCCGATTTGACTTAATCCACAAGTGTGACTGCATGATTGTTTTAGGTGCCAAGTTTGGAAGCCCGAGGATGCCCATTTCCGCACAATTTACGAGAATCATAGCCCAATTCCTCATGCTCGCTTTTTTAGCCCCTATTTTGTTTCACATTTATATAACCCTACATATCCCGCACGAGTGTCCTTTCTGCTGGGGCAGCTTGTTATGGCCCATTTGCGCACAGTTTTTACAATGAAACTTAGTTCACTATTTTTTACCATAACCCATTTCCGCAAAGTTCGCAAATAAAATATATTTATTTTCTTGTTGATTAGGTTAGGTTTGGTTCCTTTAGTGTTAGTTTTGGTTCGATTAGGTTTTGGTTAGGGTCGCTTATGCTACAATGTAGCCATGCTATTAAACTCGTTATTTGACCATCGCAATATCACTATCGATATAGTTTAGGATGAGGGTCGGTTAGGGTTAAGTTAGGTTTGGCTGGGTTAGGTTAGGTCAGATAAGGTTCGGTTAGGTTTTGGTTAGATTAGGTTATTTTAGGTTACGCTACAGTAGAGGCATGCTATTAAACTTGTGATTTGATCATTGCAATATCACTATCGATATAGAAAAGTGTATTGATAGACGTAAGCATTAAACCAAGTGTGTTTTTGCTTAAAAATAGAAGTATAAGGGTGCATTTTTTAATTCTGCATTAAAAATAAATCTATCGTTAAATAATAAAAACTGTCATTGTATCACAAAGACCGGAAAGTTTAAAAGATAAGGCTACAAATTGTTCGTACGGGGACCCCGACCCCGAAAACCGGGGATCCCCGACTTTTTCCCCCGACCCCGACCGTGGTACCTAACATGTAAAATATAGTCGGGGTTTTTTTCGGGGTTAGATTTTGGTTAGGATATTTTTAGCAAAATATTTTTTGTCCTGCGCCAAAAACAATCATCTCATTCGTCTCAAATAAGTGCTCCGCTTCTCCTTTATGAAAAAAAGGGCAGGGGGGTAACTAACAACAAATAAAATACAGTAAAAACAGTCACCAAAGTTACAAAGTTCACCATCCTCCCTCTCTTGGATCGGCGGCCCTCCCCCGTCTTATGTAATGGCAGTGGTCTTTCGTGGGAATCGTAGCTGCGTAGCTCGGAAAGTCGGAATTTATTGGGCTTTTTTACAGTTTCTTGCCTACTAGCTAAGAGTCACTATCTAAGTGCGATACGAAAATAAAGCTTCTTTCCAAACACCCAGAAATTAAACGATTTTTTTATCATTTTTCCAAAAATTTTCAGCATGCCATGTCTTACCCCGACCCCGACCCCGACTTGTTTTTTTCGGGGATAACCTGTCCCCGACCCCGACCCCGATTAAATTTTTACCCCGTACGAACACTAGAGCCTACAATATTAACTACCTGAAGTAACAGATATTCAAATTTTCACTTTTGAAGACATGATTATAAAACATCAATTTTTTTAAAAAATTCTTATCTTACTTTTTTTCACCGAAATTACTTCGGTAAAGT
The DNA here is from genome assembly GCF_054372755.1 of Phalangium opilio. NCBI lineage: Eukaryota > Metazoa > Arthropoda > Arachnida > Opiliones > Phalangiidae > Phalangium > Phalangium opilio. The sequence goes on from NW_028324185.1 coordinate 1,013,002, forward strand.
ATTTTAACAAGAACTATGGGCGTCATTTAAAAAATACTACGGGTTTACATATTATTTTTTATCAAAAATTTACAATTAGGTAGAGAATTCGGCCCTATAAAGAGAATAAAATGGACATAAAATCGTTGAGAGCTGATAAAATATAAACCGTATGAAACTTAACAAAACGTATTCTTCAATTGTAAAGCTTTGGAAGTATTAAATATTAAAGTGCTGTATAGCTCACAAAGATCACAATCAATCTACAGATCTTTTCGACACAAATAACTAAATCACAATGAAAAGGCCTATGTTATTTTCCGCTTCTCAAAATATATCCAATTTTAAAATATGAAAATTTAAACTCTTCAAGAGAAATCTTTTCAGATATCCAAGCATTCGAAACTCCTAGAATCAAATGTTAGTCGAAAGTAAAAAGCTAGCATCCCTTAAACCCTTCTAGGTGACATTTTTTTCTTGAATTACTATTGAGAACAAAATACTTGGGTAAATATTGCTGAAAAATATTTTGGCAAAAAGAAATTTTGGTGAAAAAAGTAAGATAAGAATTTTTTTAAATAATTGATGTTTTATAATCATGTCTTCAAAAGTGAAAATTTGAATATCTGTTACTTCAGGCAGTTAAAATTGTAGCCTTATCTTTTAAACTTTCCAGTCTTTGTGATACAATGACAGTTTTTATTAATATCTGTCACTTCAGTCTTCATATTAATTAAAATTGTTTAGAAAATATAGGAGAGAAAAAGTCTTAGAGCGTTGCGCGTCCATCGGTAAGCTAGCTTAATTACCAGCTGTCGGTAATCCGGCTTAATTACCAGTCGTCAGTAATCCGGCTTAATTACCAGTCGTGGTATTGCTTCTTAATTACCAGCCGTCGGTAATCCGGCTTAATTACCAGTCGTCGGTATTCCTTCTTAATTACCAGCCGTCGGTAATCCGGCTTAATTACCAGTCGGCGGTATTCCTTCTTAATTACCAGTCGTCGGTAATCTAGCTTAATTACTAGTCGTCGGTAATCTAGCTTAATTACTAGTCGTCGGTAATCTAGCTTAATTACCAGTCGTCGGTAATAGTCTTCGGTAATCTAGCTTATTTACCAGTCGTCGGTAATCTAGGAGAATTACCAGTCGTCGGTAATCTAGCTGAATTACCAGTCGTCGGTAATCTAGCTGAATTACCAGTCGTCGGTAATCTAGCTGAATTACCAGTCGTCGGTAATCTAGCTGAATTACCAGTCGTCGGTAATCTAGCTGAATTACCAGTCGTCGGTTATCTAGCTGAATTACCAGTCGTAGGTTATCTAGCTGAATTACCAGTCGTCGGTAATCTAGCTTAATTACTAGTCGTCGGTAATCTAGCTTAATTACTAGTCGTCGGTAATTTAGCTTAATTACCAGTCGTCGGTAATCTAGCTGAATTACCAGTCGTCGGTAATCTAGCTTAATTATCAGTCTTCGGTAATCTAGCTTAATTACCAGTCGTCGGTAATCTAGCCTAATTACCAGTCGTCGGTAATCTAGGAGAATTACCAGTCGTCGGTAATCTAGCTAAATTACCAGTCGTCGAAAATCTAGCTTATTTACCAGTCGTCGGTAATCTAGCTTAATTATCAGTCGTCGGTGATCTAGCTTAATTACCAGTCGTCGGTAATCTAGCTTAATTACCAGTCGTCGGTAATCTAGCTTAATTATCAGTCGTCGGTGATCTAGCTTAATTACCAGTCGTCGGTAATCTAGCTTAATTACCAGTCGTCGGTAATGTAGCTTAATTACCAGTCGTCGGTAATCTAGCTTAATTACCAGTCGTCGGTAATCTAGCTTAATTACCAGTCGTCGGTAATCTAGCTTAATTACTAGTCGTCGGTAATCTAGTTTTATTACCCTTAATTGGTAATCTAGTTTAATTACCCTTAATTGGTAATCTAGTGTAATTATCTCTAATTGGTTATCTAGTTTGATAACCTCTAATTGCTAGTCTAGTTTAATTAACTCCAATTGGTAATTTATTTTAAGTACGTTTAATTGGTATAAACTACTTTAATTACTTAAATTCGTAATCTAGTTTATTGATGTTTAATTGGGAGTCTAGTTTAATTATCTTTAAGTGATAATCTAGTTTAATCATCTTTTATTGGTAATCCAGATTAATTAGCAGGGAAAAGTTAAAATATCCATTAAGGTAGCTATTTGTTCTATGAATTGGACTATATCCGCGATAATTTCGACCCGGGTTGCCCGGGTGTTTTGACGGCGTCGCCGCAGTGGCCTCGTTAACGTCACGGCGGCAATATTAAAACCGTCTTATCTCACCATCGATAGGCCATTCCAACCAACAGGTATTAAGAAGAAACACTCGGATTATTATGAGGCAACTATACAATAAAAAAGGCCAATATTGGTCGCGCTGATATTTCTTAATAAAACAGTGTATCCATGCTAAATATCGCAGATTGGGGTAGTTTTTAAAATTTAAAATTTAACATACTTAAAATTAATTCTTCTTAATAACAAAAAAATGATCCTAGATTATAGTGTAAAGTTTCATTAAAGACCGTTCCCAAAACTAACCAACGTATAGTTTTTCTAAATCACGAGTAACCGATTTGTTTTTTTCGAAAAATTTCCCATGTTATTTCTAAGGGAAAAATTCCTGTTTTTCGTAAAAAGGTGTGATTAATTTTATGGAAATGAAAACCACCCTTAGCAACTTGGATCTCTTTGGAATTTTAACCACATATTAAGGGCCCGAATTGTAGTTCTGTGGAATTCTTTCAAAACAGTTATTGCAATACAAAAAAAACTACAACCAAACAAAAAACCCTCCTTATACATTAAGAGCAGTATGAAGTCTTATCTAAGAGAGCTACCGCTCTCTCAGAATAGCATTGAAAATTTTATAAACATAAAACCTCACAATTTGGCTATTTTCCGTCCAATGGGCCAGCAAGCATAAGTTTAAGGTTTTCAAAATGTTTGGCAAACTGTGCGGAAATGGGTTATGAAAAATTGTGCGTAAACGGGCTATAGGTTTTTAAGATGTGAAAAATAAAACTGTGCGGAAACGGGCAACCACCTTGGAAGCCCATATATTCGTTTAGCTAAGTTCCCACTTGACCAAAACACTGCGTAAGTACCACCGAGGTAAGCAAATTTCTTCAGAACGCACCCAAACCTGCGTTCAATTTTTTATTTGATATCAAATGTTTTTAGACTTAACACATTAGAATAATAATTTAATTATTGTAATCTAATTCGGTATCGATTCAATTTCAACTCCTACTGAAGCCCAAACTAAAACTATAGACAAATTCGTTTATTATAAAAAGAGAAAACAACACACAGGGGCCCTCTCGCCAAAAGCAACGCCAGACGGAGCCCGAGTTCACTACACGCTGAAGGCTAATCAACTCGCACTGCCTCTGGCGGAGCTTCTTTGCGAGAGGGAAGACACCCCAATGGCGGCCTCGCCCCTATATATTGGATTCTCTGTTTTGTAATAAAACGAAATTGTCTATTACTTAAAATTCTTCCAAAACAACGCCATTCTTCGGAATTCGCTTTTACTATGATTTTAAACGGCCTAACCCTAAATGAAGTGGCTGGATGGAGTTCACAAAATACAAAATAATTTGGGAATAAAAACCAAATTAAATCAAAAAAACTGGCAGCGGAAGAAAATGGAAAACTGTTCATAAAAATATGCCTTGGTAGTTTTCCTAGTTACAACCCAATTGTTAAAAAAACTAGCAGTACTTACATTTCCTATCGAATAATTTATAGTGGTTAAGCTCTGGTTCATGACTGCTTCCTTCTATTTTATAAAACAGAATTTCTTCCAGAAATATCTAGTATCTCAAACAGTTCTTTTTTAATTACTGGACTAAACCGAATCGATTGAATCATTACACAATACACACTTATTATTAAAATGTTTTTGAGTTCCACGCTGTGAATATTTAAAGAGCTTTGATTCTGGAAATGTTCCTTTCACACGCAATTTTTACCTCTCTGAGTGACGATGACGTCACAGTGAGGTTTTACACTGGACGTATCTGTGTGTCTGTCTGTCAGTCTGTGTGTCTGTCTGTCAGTCTGTCTGTGTGTATGTCTGTCTGTGTGTCTGTCTGTCAGTCTGTCTGTGTGTGTGTCTGTCACCGCGTTCGCAGCTGGCAAATCGGAGCAAACATGTTCGCAATTTCCGGACAGCGATCGCAGTACACAGAAATTCGGAAAGTTTTACTTCGTTGCTTTATCTATCTTATTTAACGCCAATCATTAACTAGCTGTTACACCTTCATCTGCTGCCTAACCGCCAATTCTTTCACTCGATGCCAACCGGTATTTATTGGCTTCTAACAACAACACCATGCATAGTCTTTCGTGTACACCACATACACACCAATCTGTTCTTATTGGCTTCTAACACTAACATCTACTGATCTTTCGTCTATACCACATAGGTACCAATCTGTAACATAGGCTTCTACTTCATCATCGTCGTTTGACTTAAGATATATGTACGTGGCGAGCGGCTAGGATTACCATAAGCGTCTAGCCTCCCAATGGCAGGGCTTCCACCAAAGGTTCACGCAATTGCGCATTTTATTATCCCTTAGTGTGAATCAATCACCATATATACCCTAAATTTTCAAAAGTACTGATATTGGTGTTCCCTAGAAACATAACGTTAAAGATAGCTATGTTTAAAATTATTTTAGGAATTAAACCGACTTAACTATAATTAACGTAAAATAATGACGATTAAAATAATTAATATCAATTATATTTATTTAATTATTTAAGATAATTTTCTTTCTTTGGAATGACACAAGTGAGAGTTTATATAGAACAAGTAATGAAGATTGTATCTGAATCGAAACACTACACGCATTTCAAAGTTAATATAAAGGGAGTAAGCTGAAAAGATCTCTAACAAAACGATAACATATTCTTATTGCAGAATATTAAATGGAAATATTTTAAATATTATTCGGCATTACGATTCTTTTAGTAGTCTTGTAGCTATAAAGCTGTTTCATCTCCATATTCCAAGAATGTATTTTGATATCAACATTTAAAATTTGCTGTTTACTTTTTTTAATTCAACTTTATATAGTGTAAACGTAATTTAAACTTCATTACATAATATGGATGTTAATACTTCATCTCTCCGAAACTGTTGAAACGATTGGGTCTAGATATAAACCAGAATTGACTTTGTTTCGTGCCCTCTTTTAGGAGGTCTTAACGGTTCAGAGTGAGCCGAAAGTTAAATCCACATTTGAGTGATAGATTAGAATTATTGAGGATACATAAAAAATTATTAAACGCTTTAACCTTTACAAATGCCCTTGGTAATATCTCCCCAAATTCAAACTACGTATTTCCGGTTTTTCTCATTGGCTCATGGACCTGTGTTTAGAAACTAAATTTTTGTTTGAAAATGTAGGAGTTCGTCTCGACTCGAAGGGGTTATTTTGGTTTCCCAACTTGTTTACCTACACTTGCACAGTAACAACAGTTGACGGCTTACGAGCCGTTTTGTGAACAAGATTAGAGTCTTTTTGCCACGCTCGATATTTTTACATCGAATTTATTTTCGCAAAAGAACCAAAAATGAAAAATTGGTCTCATTTGGGCAAAGAACTGAAATGTATGGCAAATAATCATCGATCTTAGCTTTCTGGTCTAAAACCGCAATATTACCCAATTTTCTCGGTTATGGTGACTTAGAACTATACGTCTTTACGAAAGCTTAAAAATCGAAATAGCACCAAAAGTATATAGCTATAAAAACAAGAATAACTGAGTCTGAAAGGATTGATTAACCGACGTGTGACTTACTTTGGCTAATTACTTGTTAGATTCAACTACTATTGGAAAACCAAAATAAGCCTCTCCGAGTGCAAACTACCCACTCAACCTTTTTTTTAAGTAATTAGAGGTATTTGATATTTATTTTTTTAATCGTCAGTAATTGACCTTAATTCTAGTTCAGTCGTTTTAAGAAACGTTATTCCTAAAATCATTTTAAACACAGCTATTGTTGACGTTTGAATTCAAGCGTACGCCTCTTTAACAATTTTTGGAAATTTGGGATATATAAGCTGGTCAATTCGCGGCAAAAGATAAGGAAAAGTCACAATTGCGTTAACCTTTGTTGCAAGTTCCACCATTGGGAGGCTAGACGTTTCTAACAACCCTAGCCGATCGCCGCGTACATCTTAATCATAACGATGATAATGGAGTAGATGTCATTACTGCTCTCTGTTAGGTCCGGATATTGCAAACACGTTTTTAAGTTTTTAAGTAAAAATATAAAATACCATAAATTACGGCAATTTTTGTTATTCCAAAATCTTAATCGTTAATTTACCCGGTAAATTGCCACTTTTAAAAACTACAGTAATATCACATCTCTAGGCCTGACCCTAAAAGAAGTAACTAGCGTGATGGAGTTCACAAAAATAATTTGGGAATAAAGACCAAATTAAAGTGAAAAATCGGTAGACGAAAAGTACGAAAAATATTCCTTTTCCCCAATAGGGACTGACAAAGGGGTCAAAATACTCCCCTACTAAGCGTCAGACCCTCACTTAGCCAATAAAGAGAGCACTAGCCTTTCACTCTATGAAGTTTGCCGCCATTTTGGTGGAAATCGGAGGAGACATTTTAAGCCACACCTCTCTGGCAGTTCTCTATAGTAAAAACAAGCATTACTTATATTTCCTTTCGAAAAATTTATAATGGGTAAGCTCTGGTTCATGACTGCATCCTTCTGTTTTCAACAAAGAAATTCCGAAAGTTCCTTTCACAGTCAATTTTTTAGCTATACTTGCACCCAGCCGTTTTGTGAAGTATTACCAGAAGTGAGATGAGACTAGAAGTACTGAGGCTCTGAGCTAACCAAATTCTTCACTTGGCGAAAGTGAATATTCTTGATAACTTACCAACGGTTGGCCCTCTGGTAGTGGTTTTCTGAATTTTCCCTCCAAAACGTGAGACGCTCGCTGCGGTAGACGGCCGAACTAGATTCAAGCACCCGCGTCCGTGTTCAGCGGCTTTAGGTTGATTGAAAGGTGGTAGGAAATTATTTTGGAACTCGACCAATTTTTTCTCTCTAGTGTAGGCGCGATGGAAGTGGCATAAAATCCTCAAATTTGTTCACTAGTACCAGGATCTATTACCAATGCTAGAGCACTTTACTTCTAGTCTCATCTTACTTCTGGAATTACGTATATAGAGCGTGGCAAACAGTTCGCTTTTAATTACTGGACTAAAAGAGTCGATTGAATCATTACACAGATAATATTATAAAGCTTTTGAGTTCAATGCTTTGAGTATTTAAAGAGCTTTGATATTAAGAGCCAAGCAAGGTAGCCGGTTAAATGTTCCTTTCACACGCAATTCATAGCTAAACTTGCACCGTAAAGGTCGATAAGGGCTTACGAGTCGTTTTGTAATTACTTATATAGAAACTGTGTAACGAACTAGATTAGAGTCCTTCTGCCACGCTCAATATTTTTACCTCTAATTTATTTTCGCAAGAGAACCAAAAATGAAAAATTGGCCTCATTTGGGCAAAGAACTGAAATTTTCGGCAAATATTATATAACATAGTAACATTACATCATCGATCTTAGCTATCTGGTATAAAACCGCAATATTTCCAATTTTCGATTATGGTGATATTGTTGCAGTATGTTGTGGGTATAAGTTGTGGGTATAAGTGGTGGACTTTAATAATATTTCCGAGCTTTAATACATAACTTCATAATCTCACATTATTAATCTCACTAGTTTATTCTTACACAAGTTATTCCCGTAAATACTCAACTCCCCGAAACAGAATCTGCCACATTCCCTAACAGGTAAACATCCCATATCTTATCTCTTATCACACGACTCGGGGCAGAGGGCGTTCGACAGAACTTCATAAAATATATTTGGGGTCTAAAAAGCCTTTTATACGCTACGATATAAAAAACACTGTAACAATATTCTTTATAATATGACGGCGAACTCAGAATGCGTCTTTACTGAAGCGAAGCAAACTACACTCCGCTCAACAGCCTATTCACGGCTTGATCCCTGTGCCACGGTCGGGAAGGTAATCATACGCAGAGGGGTCACATAGTACACGGCGACAGCAAGTTTCAACGAAGCATACTTTTTGTTTTTATTTCTATAAAGTTTTACTAGAACTAATCATGTCCACCTCAGTTTGAATTGGTCTCTTCTTGAAACTCGGCGAAATGCATGAGCATCTTGCATGATTTCTCTTCAAAGCCAGGAATAATAGACCTTTTCGCAAATTTATGCGCGCATGCGCTTGTCGTGCGTCGGTGATAAAATAGCAGACGACGCCATCGGCCTACGGAGAAATAGCTGGGATTGTAGATAAGGGAGTAAATTTGAATCTAAACTATAAACAAGACGGCCCAAGGGCTCGTAATAGTAGCCACATCGTACGAGTGAATAGCTCCTCTATACCCTACCCTAATGAGTGAATAGCGCTATCTTTTACAATTCTTAAATGATTTACCGTGCATAAAATCAGAGTTAATAGCCCCTCGATGCCCTACTCTAAACATTGATAAAATTATAACCGTATAAATTTACTTATGCTGTAATTCTTATATTCCGGCGAATCGAAGAATAGATAGATTAGTGATAATCCCCTCGATGAGTTTACAACATAGACTTATGCCGTTGCACACTTATCGCATCTTATAAATTTCTAATAAGGACTTATGAGTAGTATAACCCCACACTTCGTACCTCCGTAGGTAGATGTAAAATGTAGGTCAAGGTCACAGGGTCAATGACCCGAGTTATGCCACGCCCCCAACAGCGCCCCCTCGCGGGAAAACACTGCGCGGGAATCTGGCAGTCCTGTCAGTCTCTTCTACAACTGTATCTGTGACGTCATTGGCGGGAAAACACCGTGCGCCGCCTATTGGGAAATTCCTGCCAGTCTCTTCTACAACTGTATCTGTGACGTCATTGATAAGAGATGATTGGCTAGCTTAAACGTACATTGACAAGGGTTAAATCTTCTACAACTGTATCTGTGACGTCATTGATAAGAGACGAGAATGGATAGCTTTAAACGTACATTGACAAGGGTTAAATCTTCTACAACTGTATCTGTGACGTCATTGATAAGAGTTGAGGATGAATGGATAGATTTAAACGTACATTGACAAGGGTTAGATAGAAAATCTTTCATTGAGAAAATGTAATTATGGAAAATAAGTTAAGCCGAGTGTATTATAACAGTAAAAGTCCTCTCAGTTACGGTAGCGTAAAGAAATTGAAACAAGGAGTGAAAAATGTTTCGAAGGAAAAAATTAAGACATGGCTTCAGTCTCAGCCAACATATACCATTCACAAATCAAGGAGGATATACTTTCCAAGAAATCGTACTTACGTTACAACAGCCAATGAGGTATTTCAGTGCGACTTGATCGATCTACGAAATCTTAAAAAATATAATAAAGGGTTTCAATATATTCTAACTATTGTTGATATCCTCTCAAAATATGCTTGGAGTCTTCCTTTGAAAAATAAAACTAGTAAAGAGGTTTTGAAAGCTTTGCGGAGAGTTATTAAAGAAAGAAAGCCGTTACGAATTAATGTTGATCAAGGTAGTGAATTTTTATCAAAATTGTTTAAAGATTATTTAAGAAAAGAGGGAATAAGTCTTTATACTAGTGTAGGTGCCATTAAATGCGGAGTAATTGAAAGGTTTAATAGAACTTTAAAGGATAAAATCTTCAAGTTATTAACTAGAACGAAGAAACTAAATTACATTGATGCCTTAACAAAAATAATGAAAGCCTACAATTCAACTGTACATTCAAGTACTGGTTTCGCTCCTGTTGATGTCAATATGCAAAATGAGCATTTAGTGTGGAAACGTCTGTATGTTAAACAATCTAGTGCAAAACCACCAATGTTAAAGACCGGTGACCTTGTTAGGCTATCAAAAAGCAAACCTTTGTTCGAAAAGGGTTACAAAGGGTACTGGACCAAGGAAATATTTATCATTTCAAAAATTCTGTACAGAAACCCCGTTTGTTATATTGTAAAGGACTTTGATGATGAAGAAATAAGGGGAGCCTTTTACGAATACGAACTTCAAAAAGTTATCTTGTAAAATATATAGAATAGTAATTGATAAATAAAAAACATTTAAAGTTAACGAGTCATGTTGAACGATTCATTTTACGTAACTCTCGTGAGTACGGCTTCTATGAACGTGTTTCCGGGAAACACGCAATCTCATTTTAAAGTTAAATTACCAGCTCCATTGAATTTGAATGGAAACTGGCATGTGGGTTTTAGCCGAAGCATTTTTACCTAAAGCTTGGGATAATGTGTCTGCAGACTATCTATATTTTAGGGCCGGAGTCTACGATTATACGGATAATATTTGGGATCAGTCAAATGTGCAATTGACCGGCGGAACTTTACGCGGAGATGGCTACGACGCGTACAAAAATTTATTAAAAACTATGAACAATGCCATACCATCGGAAATACGATCTTCGGTATACATGTTTGTAACATATAGTGACGATAATGAAAAAGTTTTTTGCGCCCTGAGGGCTAAAAATGGGTATGAAATTCAAATACCTGGGGAGATGGGTAAAATCTTAGGCCTGAGTTCCATGGAATGGATAAAAGAAAGATTTACGTTTCCCGAAGAACTCGTTAAAAGAAAGAAAGAGGACCCTCTCGTCCTAGATAGTTCCAATAATTTTTTCTATATCAGGAAGAGAAAAGGTCATAAAAATGCTCGAGAGCTGATATTACAAATTCAACCGGGGCAATATACAAGCATTGAAAACGTCATCGAAGCTATGACCAATGAAATTCCTACGGAACATAGATCTAAGATTAAAATAAACCTGAATCCCGACGGAAAAGTAAATATCAAATGTGTAAATGATTATTATCTACTGTTCACGAAAGAAACGTCGGGTCTTGGAAGATTTTTAGGGTTTCACGAGGATCAAATGGACTCTCCTCTTAGAAATTCAACTAGCAAGAGTATAGCAAACTAGGGAACTGCAAGTTTATTTATTTATACAAATTTAATAATGCCTCAAGTAGTTGGTGATGTCTATGCTCCGTTACTAAGGGTTGTACCTATGATAAATCAACAACGTTAGCCGTCCATCGGTTTCAAAACATTGACTATTACCCATTAAGATGTCCGTCATTTGAAATGATAGAAATAGACATGAGAACTGATTATGGAGAGAATATTATGTTTAAGTTAAACAAATCAGTCATAAAACTTCATTTCATACTCAAACATGACACGAAGTAACATATACCTAAATTACTACTTGAACCAAACCGGAAGTGGTCTTACCGGAAGTGGTCTTAGTCACTACCGGGGACCAGTATTTCAGAGAGGAAATGGTCTCGGAAGCATTTTTAAAAGCTTAATAAGATTTATAACACCAGTTTTTAAGCCGGTTGGAAATGCATTAGGAAGAGAAGCCCTAAGAACTGGGTCCGAAATAGCTGGTGATTACATTGCGGGTAGAAACCTAAAAGAGTCTCTGAAATCTAATTTGAGTGAAGCTGGAGCAAATTTATTACAAAAAGCGAGTCAACACTTGTCACAACCGCAAATTGGTTCGGGTCGCCGTAGAAAGCTGAAGACTAGAAATCGAAGCATAAAAAAACGAACCAAGACTGACTTTTTGGACTAAAAAAACAATAAACATGGTTGAGGGTGTGATGTCAGAACTGGATTTATTCGCGGTACCACCGGCGAATTACAATGTAGAAAATAAAGACTACGTAATTTACAAACCTTTGGCAACAATTTAAGATCAAGGCCCAATTGAGTTCTTTGTTCCAGGATCTAATGATCTCTATACGGACTTGGCTAAAACATTGCTACAAGTTAGAGTAAAATTACTCAAAGATGATGGTTCTGCTTTATCTGCTCTAGAAACGGACGTGGGTCCTGTAAATTTGTTACACGCCGCTCTGTTTAATCAAGTAGATGTGTTTTTCGGAGATACTCAAGTTAATACTTCGACAAACGCTTATCCGTATTTGGCATTCTTTGAAACGCATCTAAATTACGGTGACAGTGCAAAAAATTCCTATCTGTCTGCAAAAATGTACTACAAAGATAATCCAGTAGACGCCGCAAAAATGTTTTTAGCTGCGAATAAAAATGATAACAATGGTATGTTGAAAAGGAAAAATCGCGTAGCCCTCTCAAACCCTGTTGATATGATCGGTGATTTACATCTTGATGTGTGTCGAATGGACAAGTTTCTTTTAAATAGCGTAGATGTTAGGTTTCGATTCATAAAGTCAGTAAACGAATTTGCTATTATCTCAACAATAGCAAATCAAAAATTTAAATTTAAAATATTAGACGTAACTTTACTAATTAAAAAGGTTAAGGTAAATGCGGAAATAATGTTAGCTCACGCTATGGTTCATGAAAAACATAACGTTATTTACCCTATTAACCGGACCGTGTTAAAATACTTTTCTATTAGCAGTGGCTTAACGGATATTACACGCGAAAATGTATTTATGAATAAAATGCCAGCAAGGGTAATTATTGGTTTAGTTAGAACGGCAGCCTTTAACGGTGATCTGAGTTTAAATGGTTTCGAATTTGCTCATTTCAATTTAAACTACTTGGGCTTAACAATAGGGAACCAAACATTTCCCAACCCTCCGTTTACGCCAAACTATAACGTTAACGAGTATTCCCGAGAGTATCTTTCAAATTATACGGCTTTGGACTTGTTTAAAAGAAATAAAGGAAACTGTGTTTCTTACGAAGAATATAAAGAAGGTAACGTTCTCTACGGATTTGATTTAACCCCGGAAGAACAAGCTAGTGCTGACCATCTATCACGGAATAAACTAGGAAACTTGAGAATATCAATGAAATTTAAGTCTCCGTTGATTCATAATGTAACGGCTGTTGTTTACGCGGAATTTGAATCGGAAATAATAATTTCAAAAGATCGTACCGTGATTTACAATCCCTCCGGAGAATGAACACCGTAGAAATAAACGAATTTTTAAAGTGTGAATCCGTCACAAAACCATTTTTCTCGGTGTTTTTGCCATTGACCAAAAACCATTACCACCCAGACAGAAAAAATATAGTTTTTGTTTGAATACGGAACCAAAATCAAGCCGAGGCGTTCACTGGTTAGCAATCTACGTAGATAATGGAATAGGTACCTTTTTTGATTCTAACGGAAATGATCCTTTTCACTACAATCTTGTAGACCTTAACCTTTACGCTAGTAAATGGTATTTTAACCACGTACCTATACAATATCCTTTGTCCGAAACGTGTGGACTACATTGTATTTTCTATTTATTTAACATGTGTAAAGGCTATACCCTAGATATGATTATTCACGACTTATATAATCCTCATGATTTAATGTATAACGAAGCAATGGTACTTTGGTTTATGTGTAATCATTTATTAAATCATAAAGACATGTTTTGTAATCAATAAACTTTATGCGTATAAATCGATCCATTTATTTTCCGTCTTTCGTTTTTTGTTTTGTCGTCTTACAGTTATGTTTGATTCTTCTTCTTTTGGTTTGGATTTTGTCTTAGTTTTCTTTCTTAGTTCAAGTGGAGAGTACAATTTTTTCAGTTCTTGATATTCGTGAATTACTTGGGCCATACTCTTTTTCCTATTCTTTTTAAGCCTTTCAGGATTTGGTAATACAGTAGGTATTGGAGCAGTAAATGTAAATGACGGAGCTGCTGCTGCTGTTGCTGCTGGTGACATCACATTTGTAGGTGTTGATGGTATTATATTTGGAGGCATTGTAGGTATTAGATTAGGTGTTGATGGTATTATATTTGGAGGCATTGTAGGTATTAGATTAGGTGTTGATGGTATTATATTTGGAGGCATTGTAGGTATTAGATTAGGTGTCGATGTGGGGACCATTGGAACTGACAATGGTTGTACAATAGAGGGTTGACTTAATTTTACGGTCGGTGGTTCAACTAATTTCTTAACGTTTAGAAACTTTTGTAGAGTTGTCAAATATTCTCTCAATTTTGTTTCGGATGTTCCTGGTTTTTCAAGAATTTCTCTCATTTCTTTGTCTAAATCAGATAATTCTCTGTCTACGGCCGACACAACTGTCGAAGCCGGAACTAGTATAATTTTTTTCATTGTGCAGCGTTAATCGCCGAAATTACACTAGGTACCAATGTTCCTAGTAGTAAAGGCCAGAATCCTCCTGTTTGATTCGTCATCAAACGACGTTTCTTTTTTAATGACAAAGATTTCAGAGCTAATCTTCTTATAACCCTTCTATGACTCCTAAGTTTTGCCTTTTGTGCCTTGGTGATTGGCAAGCCTCCAGTTGTACTATTATGACAAATATTGCAAATAGCTTTTATCTGAGCATTGCTACTATTTTTAAGAATTTTTTTTCTTTGTTTACTATGTTTTAAAACGTGTAAGAAGGGATAGTGTGGACGAAGTGATCGGGGTACCATCGTTATGGTAAATAATTTATTTTGGCAAGTTCGCGTTAATTTAATCCTCGACAAAAACTATCATAGGACCATCAGAAGGAAGGACATTGCTCCTTAAACGTAGTTTATCATCTTGGTCCTGTTTACAATCAATTAATATATAACTATGCGGTTTCTCCGTAGCCATTTCATAGGCTTTAGCTAAAAATGTTTCATTTTGGGAAACGTTTGCCGTCCTAGGTATTCAACAGCGGACGAATCTCTTGGAGACTTATAGATAATTATATAAGAACAATTAAGACTTATTGTTCTGGCCTCTTTCCCCTTAGCGAAGAGGTTCTGAGTAATTAGAATCAACGAGGTATTGAGATGATGAGACCCCTTGACAAACCAATCAGAAATTTGACTACTACTATTACACTCGGATGATAGATCGTCGAAAATCAATAGATTATTTTCAGTCCTATCGAAGAATTCTTCGTCATTAGGCGGTAAACCTTTTATAAAATCGATATTTCCAATTTTTCTTTTTAATTCGTCAAATTTTGGTTGATACATAGAATAACAATAAACTATACGATCTGGAGGTGGCTCAATCATTAATCGACTATTTTCCAACAATCTAAATACAAATGTCGATTTTCCCGACATAGTTGGTCCGGAGCAAACCATTTGATACGGATGAATAAATTTTAATCTGCATGCCATAATTTATAATAAGTGAATAAAACCTTTTTTTAGAAAAATGCTAATATATACATACGAGCAAGTTTGGTGCAAAGAGCGTACAGACGACCGCATGGACCATTATCCCGCGAATTACGTTGAAGAAGTTAAGAAGTAATTGTCAAAAATTGCGATTAATTGAAAAACAGCAGCGCGTGTGTGCATCTAGGGACTAGAGTACGTTACTTGAAATAAACATCAGAAACAGATGAAATCGTTTCTTCGGTCCCTGCCCCCTCATTTTATTAAAAAATAAAAGGAACGAAAAAAGAAATATCAAAAACAAATAAATAACAACAAAATCTCTTCATTTTAAAAAACAAACTCTTAATGAAACATCTCTTGGGTTTGAGTTCGGGTTAGGTACAGGGTTTGAGGTTGGTTACGGTTAGGGTTTGAGTTCGAGTTACGGGTTGGGATTTGAGGTTAGATTAGGAGTATAGTTTGAGGTTGAGTGTTTCAAAAGGGTTACTATTTCCCCGCGAATTACGTTGAAGAAGTTAAGAAGTAATTGTCAAAAATTGCGATTAATTGAAAAACAGCAGCGCGTGTGTGCATCTAGGGACTAGAGTACGTTACTTGAAATAAACCTCAGAAACATATGAAATCGTTTCTTCAGTCCCTGCCCCTTCATTTTATTAAAAAATAAAAGGTACGAAAAAAGAAATTTCAAAGACAAATAAATAACAACCATAGCTCTTCATTTTAAAAAACAAACTCTTAATGAAATATCTCTTGTCAATTAATTGTAAAGAAAAACAGAAAATAAATGTTACCATTAAACTTTTTTATTATTAATCTTAATTTGCTTAACCGATCAATTAAGTTATTAGGACATTATTTCTGTAGTTTTCATAATAACGCTGAACTGCCTATCTGAACGAGGTTGAATTCATGGTTCGTACAAACCTGGGAAAACTAAGGCAAATAAATAGTTGACAAAAAAATTAGGGAAATTTTGAATTTATGGTAAAAATTCAGTTGGAGCGGCGCCTGTACGTAATTAACTGTTAGAACGCGTCTTCTATTGTAGGTCTTGGAACAGTGTTACGGTTAATATCTTCCCCGATAAAACCGTATTCGTAGGGATAATTATTTGACGGACTATGCCAATCAGTAGTTTGTTCGCAATCGTCAGCATCTTTTAATGAGAATAATGGTTGTAAAATGCAGTTGGAACACCAACTTTTGTTATAGTTCCAGATATAATAGCGTAGCGCGTCTTTACCATTAACCTGATAGTGATCAGTTAACTGTTCATATTTAGCGTTTAAACAATCGTTTAAACTATGATAAAAATAGCAAGCAGGACATATTCGTCTATAATTTTGAGGGCAACCACAATAGCAAATTTTTACACAATATTGGTAATGTAAATGATTTTGTTCATTTGTTAAGATAAATGGTGGCGTTTCTATCCGATTGCGATGCACTAGTTCAAATGTTAAGGGAATGAATTCGTCGAACACTATTTCTCTCTCTATAGACGCTTTTGATTTACTTATATCCAAATCTTCAAAAGTTCCAGGTGGTCGATGTTTCTCTACTTCGGCGGCTTTAAAAAAGACTGATTCTATTTGTCCCCAAAAAGTTTTCGGTATAAAATTTTTTACATCGTTAAAATTAAAATATCTTTCATTATGAAACTTATATTTAAAAACATGCATCAAATTTTTATAGCGATATCTTGTAAAGACGTTACTTTAACGTTTTCTATTTTTTGTTTTTTTTCTCAGAGATTCTATTATATTTTCTTCTTCCATTTCGGTCACAAGAGCGTGTCTCTTACTTTGATTCGCTGTATAAAATAACTATTTCCCTTTTACTAAATTTTCTAGTCCATTTGAAAAGTATAAAGTACTCACCTTTTTATAGAAATATGTTATCGCAAGTTGTTAGTAAAGTATTTTTTCGGTCCGAATGATTCTCGTCCTTTAAGGTATGCTGAACCGAGGTTCATAGATTTTTGTAGAACGAAGTCTATAACCTTTTCGTCATACGTATATTTCAAATTATCTTTGACGCCAAACAACCTTGTCTTTGCTTTATAAAAACAACTGTTAGTTATAACAGAGCAAAATATATTTTTAACACGGTATAGGCGCTATATTATTCACCTTGAGGTATAACGAATCCTCGGGTCCTAGCTAGTTTAATAGTATTTTATGGAACGAAGTCTATAACCAACAACTGTTAGTTATAAGAGATGAAAATATATTTTTAACACGGTATAGGCGCTATATTATTCACCTTGAGGTATAACTAATCCTCGGGTCCTAGCTAGTTTAATAGTATTTTATGGAACGAAGTCTATAAACAACAAATGTTAGTTATAACGGATCAAAATATATTTTTAACACGGTATAGGCGCTATATTATTCACCTTGAGGTATAGCGAACCAACCTATTCGTTATACGTATATTTCAAATTATATTTAACGTCAACCAACCTTGCTTTCGCTTTATAAAAACAACTGTTAGTTATAAAAGAGAAAAATATATTTTTAACACGGTATAGGCGCTATATTATTCACCTTGAGGTGTAGCGAACCAACCTATTCGTTATACGTATATTTCAAATTATATTTAACGTCAACCAACCTTGCTTTCGCTTTATAAAAACAACTGTTAGTTATAAAAGAGAAAAATATATTTTTAACACGGTATAGGCGCTATATTATTCACCTTGAGGTATAGCGAACCAACCTATTCGTTATACGTATATTTCAAATTATATTTAACGTCAAACAACCTTGTTTTCGCTTTATAAAAACAACTGTTAGTTATAAGAGAGAAAAATATATTTTAACACGGTATAGGCGCTATATTATTCACCTTGAGGTATAACGAACCAACCTATTCGTTATACGTATATTTCAAATTATCTTTGACATCAACCAACCTTGTTTTCGCTTTATAAAAACAACTGTTAGTTATAAGAGATAAAAATATATCCTTTACAAAAGTAACGTTGGTTCGCTTGTTTAGGACTCTCGATAAGGGGATTCGAACTCGTACTTCATAGAAAAACGAGTTTTAAAGGCAGATACGTTAACGAGCGAACCAATGATACTTGAGGTTATATTTGGTTGATGACTATAGTATCGTGGATTTATTAATATAATATGATTCTTTCCCCCCGTTACGAAAAGTATATCTGCTGGATAACCAAGTTCACTACTAGCAATAAGTTACTGTATTCAGATCTACAAACTATTAAATTCTCCCCGCCATAACAATAGTCATGTCTTTATCGAATATACCTTCTCTGTATACCTTGGTCAAAGTAGCGGCGCACGAAACTTTTAATATACTATACGAGTATGAACTCGCTTCTCGGCATGATCTTTATTCGGGTTGTTTACCCACTCATATCGCTACTGAACTTGAAGAATCACTCGCTACCGCCGGTCAGTGTCTCGATTCAAACATTTTAAACTATCTTTCGGCACAAGATGTTTTCGACACTCAAGTTAAAGCACATTATAAACTTTCATTTCTACAATACAATTATGTTATGACGCGCCCCTCACAATTACCGCACAATACTCCCGATTGGTGTAACGGTAATCATGTTGTAAAAGACTATTTTAAATTAGAAATTGTTTTTGCGTGCCCCAACAAAAACCCATATTGCTTAAGGTGTCACGAAAACGATTCAAAACGTATATTAAAACTTTGTTCCACGTGTAATTATGATATCGATATGAATATTGAGAAAGACTTTGATCAAGTGGCCCGTGTGAAATATCATTCTATTATAGACAGGAACGATATTTACGACAATATAGTTCTGGATAAGGGTAACAATTGGTGTAACAATTGTTACACTACCCCCTTATTTACTATTTTTACGGAAACCATTTGCAAAGAAACATTTAAAAATATTTACCACGCGTTAAACGTCCCCTAATATTCGATGAAACAGACGTTGAATTCAAAATCTTAAAATACCCTCGCTTGTAATATTACTTTTAATGTATAAATTTAAACTTTACCCCCCAATTTTCCGTGTAATTTAAAAAGCCTTTTTTTTGTAAATATTCCCTATATATCACGTAATGCATAGTGTACATGTGTATTTTCACAAAGTTTCTGTAAGACTCAATATCATATGGAACATAATAATACGTGGAACAAAGTTTTTTATTTAGTTTATTATTAGTTTATTATTATTATTATTAGTTTATTTAGTTTATTTTTATTATTAGTTTATTTAGTTTATTATTATTAGTTAATTTATATATTGTGTATTTATAGCATTAAAGTAAAACGAAATAAATTTCCTTACCTACATTCCCAATATCACTCCAATATTATTATGATATTTTCGTTTGAATCAGCTTACCATAGCATTTCTACGAACATCTGTCACGACAAAACGGAAACAGTAGTTTATGAATTAATCATTTTTGAACATTTTTCTCCCAATGTTAGTTCAATATAAACCAACTAGTTTTTTCTACCTTTATCCGCCTAGTGATATGTAATTTATCCTTGCGTATGAATTTACGCTTGTAGGTCTGTTGTTTGTACATTTTTTTTATTTAAATGAACAATTATACAGATCATACGCGTATAACATTGAGATTAATTGAATATCAAGTATAGATTAACTTAGTTTTGAAAAAGTCAATATCGTTTATGATACAATTAAAAAGAAATGGCTCGTCAATTGGTTGGTTAGAACCAAAATCATTTCTATAATTTTCCAAAACTTTTTCATAATCAATTTTTTTCCAGGCTTTAATGAGGTTTTTTGCACCCTTTCATTCCAATTCACATTGTACGTCGTGAGCAATCTGGTTTTGACAGGCCTCGTTTTGACAATATTTGGTTATTTCCAATAATATTTCAGTCAGATTCTTAAGAACAGCTTCTCTCATGGATTCCACGGCTCTCGTTTTCTCTACCAATTCATTGTCAAGCAGTCCTCTTATTTTTTTTAAGTGTTCCCAAGCAGTATGATTAAGGGAAATTCCCTCGCCAGTAGCGTACATGACGTTATATTTTTCACATTTTCCTCTAGTGTATTTTCTTATGTCCAATATACGTTTCTTTCCACAAGTAAAACATTCCAATTTCAAATTTGAAGTAGTAGGATATAACCAAACGGAAAAACGCGGCAAATTACCCTTGAAGAACGTATCAATCTCGTTTGCATACTCAAAGATATTACACCATAGTTCATTTGTAAGCATAAATCTACACCCGTATCAGTCCTTTTCCAATAAACCTCCGGGTTTAAGACATTACCGATCCAAACCTCTACTTTATCCGCTACACTATGAACTTGACACATCTTCATTTAACAATGATATGATAAACCTTTGCCGCCACCCCTTAATATACGTTACGCAATACAACAACTCTTCGAATGACGTCACAATTGTAAAAGATTTTACCCTTGTCAATGTACGTTTAAAGCTATCCAATCGTCTCTTATCAATGACGTCACAAATACAATTCTTCGAATGACGTCACAGATACAGTTGTAGAAGAGACTGATAGGAATTTCCCAATAGGCGGCGCACGGTGTTTTCCCGCCAATGACGTCACAGATACAGTTGTAGAAGAGACTGACAGGACTGCCAGATTCCCGACAGTTTCCCAATAGGTGGCGCACGAAGTTTTCCCGCCAATGACGTCACAGATGCAGTTGTAGAAGAGACTGACAGGACTGCCAGATTCCCGCGCAGTGTTTTCCCGCGAGGGGGCGCGCGGGAGTTTCCCAGGGGGACGTGGCATAATTGACGTCATAGGTCATTGACACAGAGACCTTGACCTACATTCTACACCTACATTCTACGCCTACGGAGGTACGAAGTGGGGGGTTATACTACTCAGGCTATAGCCTACTTTTCGTTTCACTTTGGGGGTCTATAAACGCAGTTAGGGGCCCAGTAAGGCCCTGAAAGGCCTCTTAATGTAAAATATTTGGGCCCTTGCGCTAGATCACTAACCTTGAGAAGGGAAATTATTAAAACCTATTTTTTCTTATTGGGTTGGTGAAGTGGTTAGCACTTTCGCCTCGCAGCAAGAGGGTTCTGGGTTCGATACCGGACTGTGGCATTGGGTGAAAAACCGGGGTACAAACCCTTCTGCGTAGAGTTTGCAAGTTCTCTGCTCACTTGTTAAAGGAGTTTTCCTTCGCAGTATTACCTGGTTTCTCCTTTCCATCAAAACTTGAGGTTAATGGTAATAGTTAGTATAGGACGCTGTTGGTTAGCTGTGGCATAGGGGCTGGCCACCACCTCTCTATGCATTGAAATGGTGACCCATTGGAATATAGCCCACTGGGTTTTATGGACACGAAATAAAGCTAGATTATAAGATTCTTCAGACAAAAAGGATTTGAAAAATTACGCGTCAAGATAAAGGCTGACTTCTGGATCGTCTATAAACTACGTCACACTCATAATGGGAGGGGTTTCTAAATTTGTGACAGTTCGTGACAAAGGGGGAGGAAGGGGTTCTTCGATGCGTGAGGTCACATTTAACATTAAGTTTGTTACGAAGTCAGTAAGAAGCCGATTGGCTCTCCTTCGTTATAAAAGAAAAAACACAACATTCTACCTGGGAACGACCACTACGATAATTTAGCAAAATTTCTGTTCTATCATCGCTTCAATGGTAGAAAATTTAAGCAATAATCTCCTACTTACGCGTACGTTTAGCCAATTTAAAACAAACAGACCAGTTCACTCCAGAACTTAGGTAGCTACACGTACGCGAAATTATTGCTAAATAGAGAGTACCCGCAGTTTCAGCTTTAACTCTCTTATGTCACTGTTTATATGTCATTATCATAAAGCATGGTTTTCACTTGTCCTAAATCACGACTTTTCGCCCGACGTCAAGCGACAACCGAAATAAATTACATAGTTACGCTGGACCGAAATTACGTTGAGTGTGGCCATAGCCGACTTGTATTAATAAAGGCCTATAGGTAGGAAGCTACCCATGGGGCGGCATACCAATTTTTTAGCGACCGCTACATGACGCCCTTAGGGGGAAAATTTTGTGGCGGGAACTTCAAAACGAATGAAAATGCCAATAGGAGAAAGCTTACTTTATGTATTGAGGTTGGGTTTTTTTTTGAATAAAGTAAGGCAGTTTTTTTAGAAGTAGTACATTTACTTGATAACAATATATTTGTCTTTATCTCATTTAAAGTGCGTTTAGAAAAGTATGTTTTCTACTTTTCTATCTCAGTACAATGTAATATTTTCAAAATAAGTGTTTTGATTAGTACCTAACATATGAAGTTTTTTGAATCACATTACAACTTTGCATATTTTCGGGGTAAGGGTTTTTATTTGTACGTTTTGACTGTTTCTTCAACGTCACTTATATCTTTGGCATAGTTGATCATTAGGAGTTTGACAAGATTATCTAACATAATATCACATAAATTAATATATACCTATTCCTCCCCCATTTTCAGCGTCCCACCAGACCCAATCTTTTCCGCAGTTAAGGCGTGTATTTCTCTCAGATTTCGTATCCACCCTCATTCCTTGCCCTTAAATACCCCAGTAATGTTTTGGTAAATATAGGCATATTCACAGGGTTGGCCAAATTACATGAACCTCAAATGAAAAATTATAATTACAAATCAAAAGTATATTAAATTACAAATTATAAATCATCGTAGGATTCGTATCTGATTTCGTTAAAGAACCCTTAACGTTTCTACCTCGCCAAAATATTTAAGGTATTATAAAGTATGCAATAACGCAATAAGTTACTAAACTTTTTCAATCCTACTGTGATATGTATATATTAATTTATGCAGAGCTGTGCTAATTAATTAGTTAGCTAATTTAATTTCTAATTAATTAGCAACATTTACTAATTGAAAATGGTAATTGAATTTTAATTACCTTAGTGCTAATTGAGAAGTAATTCTAATTAATTAGTATGAATCGGAAAGGCAATTATCTAATTAAAATTTTATTAGATTTAGGATTAACTAATTAGCCAATTGGATTTTCAATTAATCTTTTACGTCAATTTGTTGTAAAAAAATCGAGGAATTAGCTCTTGATTCATCTATTTGAATATGAAAAAGCGTTATTATATCAATGAGGAAACCTTAGTGCTACTGTAAATTTTTCAGCTCCTCAAATATGAGAGAATACTAGTACTAGTAGAAAATTTCGTAGTTCGCAACTGTCCCATTTCGAAATTTCGATTGTTTTACCTACTCGAATTTATAGCAGTGCGCATGTATTTACTAATCAGGAGTCCATTATAGGAACTGTGGCAAGAAAGTGAAGAAATGAGACAAATTTTAACATGACGGAAGGCTCGAGGCTTATCTCATTTTTCGAGAATAATTCATGCCTTCCGTACCCGTTTTTCAATGGCATTAAAACATTAAACTTTGCATTACCAAAAGACTAAATCGATGGGCACTTTTAAACTTTATGTTTACTTATGGTTTCTTTTTTACCTTAATTAGAAAATAGTAATTCTAATTAATTAGTTTGAGAAATAAATGTCTAATTTCTAATTGAATTGAATTAGTTTCTATGTCTAATTGCTAATTGGCTAATTAATTAGTTCATAAATATTTCCCTAATTGCTAATTAATTAGCTCATGAATATTTCCCTAATTGCTTATTTTAATTCAATTAGTTGTCAGCTAATTAGCACAGCTCTGATTTATTTATGTGATATTATGTTAGATAATCTTGTCAAACTCCTAATGATCAACTATGCCAAAGATATTAGTGACGTTGAAGAAACAGTCAAAACGTACAAATAAAAACCCTTATCCCGAAAATATGCAAAGTTGTAATGTGATTCAAAAAATTTCATATGTTAGGTACTAATCAAAACATTTATTTTGAAAATATTACATTGTACTGTGATAAAAACGTAGAAAACATACTTTTCTAAACGCACTTTAAATGAGATAAAATCAAATATATTGGTATCAAGTAAGTGTATTACTTCTAAATAAACTGCCTTACTTTATTCAAAAAAAAACCCGCAACCTCAAGGCAAAAAGTAAGCTTTCTCCTATTGGCATTTTCATTCGTTTTGAAGTTCCCGCCTCAAAATTTCCCCCTAAGAACGACATCTAGTGGCGGCAGATCACGACGGCCATTGCCAATATCAGAAAAAAAACCGAGGATCACCTATAGGCCTTTATTAATACAAGTCGGCTATGGTGTGGCGATATTAACTTTCTATTTTTTCAACGTTAACGCTCTGCGCGAGCCAATCAGCAAGAAGCTTGAGTCGTGACGTCTAATCGAGCCAGTTACTAGTAAAAATCCCTGAGAATGCCGAAAGTTAATTGCTGAAAGTTTTATTGAAGAGGTTAGGAACCATCCAAATCTTTATGATATGGTGCTCAAAGATTACAAAGTCCAAAAAAGAAAGACTATAGATGGTTCGTAATTGGTGCTATGTTCAGTTTATCTGGTAAGCCTTGGTTCCATTATTTGCGGGAACTACACTAATTGAATACACTATAACGCTGGGAGACAGCGTAAAAAACGAATCTGACGTTTGACGTCCACCAGCAAAGTAGTTTTTATCGGCAAAAAGAAAGCCATGCTTAAGTGAGGATGAATCTGATCCCCCTTCTGATTGAATTGGTTTCCTATCTTTCGCACATTTTTAAAATCTGAATCCCAAGCTCGATTAGACTAAGGTTTTCGTTTAACAATGTCGAAACCTACAAAAGTGTGCCTCTTTAACTAAGCTTTATGGAAAATGTTTTGAAGCTTATAGAAGAGCACATCCCGACATTAAAGTTCTAAAGCTAAATCAGAGGCTAAACGGAAGACAACTTTTGAATTTCAAGCTGACGAAAATATTTCAGTGGAACGTCATATCACTCAAGAAAAAAAGGTTCTCTTTTCAAATTAATGTAGTTAGATTTGTAAATGAAGACAAGTCATAGTGCGTTAGAGGCTGGGTTCAAAATGTGACGTTGTTTTCAGGGGAGGAGTCTGAGAAAACGTGATCAAGCGTGATCTGGGGGGACGGGGGGGCCAGAAAATTCTTTTTTTGCGTGACGTAGTTCATGCACGGTTGCAAAATTTGTGGCTATAAAAGTTTCTTCGCCTTCGTAGGTGCCGCCTTTGAGTTAAGATAATAAATACACACAAACAAATCAAACATTGAGTTCTTTATAACAATTAAGGGGGCCCATAATTGTGAAAAATATTTAGACTACACCGAAGAATATCCTGGCGCCGCCACTGGGGGTTACAGATCCCATATTGTTCTTAAATGAACACCATGATAAACTGCCACGTCCTGAGGTGGTGGTGTTGCTGTTACTGCTTTAACTTTCTCGGGATCCGGGCTGATTCCATTTTTGTCGATGTGATGTCCGACGAACTTGACTTCTTGTACCGCAAATTTGCATTTGGCGAAATTTAAAGTAATTCCGGCTTCACTGAGGCGATGAAAAATTGCCCTCAGATGTGCATCGTGTTCTTCGTAGTCTTTGCCATAAACCAATACGTCGTCTTGCAGGTTTACTTTTTCTGGGACGCCTTCCAATATCGTGCTGATTTGCCGCTGGAAGTGTTCTGAGGCGGAGGTTAATCCGAATGGTAAGCGATGGAAACAGTAACGTCCAAACGGCGTAATAAACGTCGTAAGCAATGCTGACTAGTTATCTAGTGGAATTTGCCAGTATCCGCTATTAGCATCTAGCTTGGTGAAAACTTTCGCGTCTACTAGCTGGCCCAAAACGTGATCCACAGCAGGCATCAGGAATCTCTCTCTCTTCGTACGTTTTTATCTAACTGAGCGTAGTCCACACAAATGCGAAGGTCCGGATGCTTCTTTTCGTCGGTATTAATTGCTTGTCGAGGTTTAAGGACTATTACCATTGGAGCGCACCAGTCAGTAGGTTTCTCTACTTTTGTCATGACTCCGTTTTTTACCATTCGATCAAGTTCCAACTTAACCTCGTTCAGTAGGGTTATCGAGACTCTGCGCGGCGTTGATAGAGAGAATGGTCTTGCATTCGGCTCCAGTTGTATTTTATAAGAATTCTTCATTCTTCCTAGTCCGTTGAATAACTTGGGAAACTCGACAACAGGATCTACGGCTGATTGCGTAGATTTATCTCCTATGGTTGCTATTCTCTTAACTAGTTTCAAGTCCTCGCAGGCTGCTAATCCAAGGAGCTCCATCTGTAGATCGTAGATTACGTATAAGTCGTCTTTGATCTGCGAGTTTCTATGTCGTAATGTTGCTTGAATTTTTCCAGCCACTTTTAGTGCTGTTCTTCCTGCACCGAATAACTGTTTCTCAGCTGGGAGTAGCGCAATATGACTGAGATGTTCTTCGTAAAATGCGATTGGAATTGCATTTACATCTGCTCCGGTATCAACCTTGAACATGACTGGTACTTGATTTATTTCTATGGTCACCGTCCATCTTCTTGCCTCTGGATTCGTTAGTGAGTCCAAATTGGCGACGCTCATATGAGAATAGTTTGTCGTCGTATGATTTTGATTTAACTGGTTTGATTCAATTTCTCCGGAAAACAGAGATGCCAGGCAGTAATCGTCCAAATCCGATTCTGGAGTAGGTTCTGTAGAAATTGCGCCCAGAAAAGCTCCCGTCTCAATTGTGTAGAGACTCTTCTTTCTACAGACCCGTCTTCTCGCATTGAAAGCACTTGGCATTTTTGGCTGGACACAGTAGTATAGAGCCGCACTTCGTACCTCCGTAGGTGTAGAATGTAGGTGTAGAGTGTAGGTGTAGAATGTCAAGGTCACTGTGTCAATGCCCTCTGCCACGCCCCCTTGGGAAACTCCCGCGCGCCCTGCAAAACTCGCGCGCGCCCCCTCGCGTGAAAACTCGCGCGCCACCTGCGCCCCCTTGCGGGAAAACTCGCGCGCGCCCCCTGGCGGCTGCGCCCCTCGCGGGAAAACATTGCGCGGGAATCTGGCAGTCCTGTCTCTTCTACAACTGTATCTGTGACGTCATTGGCGGGA
Organism: Phalangium opilio; assembly: GCF_054372755.1. Lineage (NCBI taxonomy): Eukaryota > Metazoa > Arthropoda > Arachnida > Opiliones > Phalangiidae > Phalangium > Phalangium opilio. Next base: position 1,040,228 of record NW_028324185.1, read on the forward strand.
AAATCTACAACTGTATCTGTGACGTCATTGATAAGAGACGAATGGAAGCTTTAGTACATTGCCAAGGGTTAATGATAGGTCTCTGCTGGAAGTTGCAATCCATTGTAATTTTTAGTTTGACTCAAAATTTCAACCTTTTTTCAAGGAGTTTATTTTAATTATGGTATTGTTTTAATGGTAATTAAAAGGTACACGTAAAAGCGTAATTAATATATAAGAAATTCATCTTAGACGTAATAGTAGAAAGCGTAATTAGCCTCTGAAAATCAAAGTGTTACTGGTGTGTTAGCGTCTATTTGTAAGCCTTGGTTAAATTCTGCCTATAAAAAAGAGTTATAAAAGATAGTCAACAATCATCAAGATCAAGATGCCATATTATATGCAAGACTTGCACCCGGAATGTTCAGCGGCCATAGAACTAATTCAACACTTGTCTCAAGTCTTTGACCATTCCGTCCATTGTCGAGTCACGTCAGAAACTATTAAACCTTTATGAACAAGCTGTTGAATTGAAAAAGGGAGTATAAGAAAAGAAATCCAAGATTGATGAACTAATGAGACAAGTTTTTCTGGATACTACCTTGGTTTTATTTCAAACTGCCGCGGTCCAAGTTGAAGGAGAGACTGAAAGCATTACCCAAAATTGGAGCTTTTTCTGGAGATGTTTTTGGTGCATTTGAGGAGAGTCAAAAACTGAGAAAATGTCTTATAAATGTATCATAAACGATATTGACTTTTTCAAAACTAAGTTAATCTATACTTGATATTCAAGTAATCTCATCTGTATAAATGTTGATTTAAATATAAAATGTACAAACAACAGCTTCAAAACTAAGTTAATCTATACTTGATATTCAAGTAATCTCAATGTTATTTGTATATGATCTGTATGCTTTCTCATTTAAATAAAAAAATGTACAAACAACAAACCTACAATCGTAAATTCATACGCAAAGATAAATTATCACTATGCAGCCAAAGGTAGAAAAACTAGTTGGTTTATATTGAACTAACATTGGGAGAAAAATGTTCAAAAATGGTACACCTACTGTTTCCGTTTTGTCGTGACAGATGTTCGTGGAATGGTTAGTTGATTCAAACGAAAAATATCGTTATAATATTGGATTGCTATTGGGAATGTACAGTTATTATATGTGAAAAACTAACCAACATTTTATTATTATTTTTAATTTTTTACACAAAGATAATTTTCTCTCATCAGGTAACGTTTGTCGCATTTGAAGCAACGGTTTTTCGTTTCGCATTTGGTGGTTTTTAAATGCCAAAAAAAAACAAATTTTACAGTGTACGGTCGTGGTGCCTCTCGCTTTTATAACGGATTTAGCCGTAAACCGACAAGTTGCGCCTTCTTCAGAACATTCGGCGTTACGAGCGTCCTTCGCTGACGAATACGTACCGCATACTAAACACACTCTATCCGGACTCAAAGGTTGAAATTTTTCTTCTATCGGGTGTATGTGATTATTTTTTGTTACAAAAACAGTGTGATGTCTTAAAGGACAATCGAGACCTCCATCGCAATAAAACGTTTGTCCGGCGTGATCTGGAAACTCAATAAGGCTTCCGCCGCATTGATAACATCCAGTCGGATAGGGTTTCATTTTATCAGTAGACATATTATCAAGAACTAGAACTAAACGATTTTATCGACTAATGCGTTAGCAAAAACTACATTGGTTATCCAGCAGATATACTTTTCGTCACGGGGGGAAAGAATCATATTATATTAATAAATCCACGATACTATAGTCATCAACAGAATATAACCTCAAGTATCATTGGTTCGCTCGCTAACGTATCTGCCTTTAAACTCGTTGTTCTATGTATCACGAGTTCGAATCCCTTATAGAGAGTCCTTAACAAGCGAACCAAGGTTACTTTTGTAAAGGATATATTTTTATCTCTTATAACTAACAGTTGCTTTTATAAAGCGAAAACAAGGTTGGTTGACATCAAAGATAATTGGAAATATATTTTTCTCTCTTATAACAAACAGTTGCTTTTATAAAGCAAAGACAAGGTTGGTTGACGTCAAAGATAACTCGAAATATACGTATAGAAACTATATTTTTCTCTCTTATAGCAAACAGTTGCTTTTATAAAGCGAAAACAAGGTTGGTTGACGTCAAAAATAACTCGAAATATACGTATAGAAAATATATTTTGCTCTCTTATAACTAACAGTTAGAGTATTCGGTTAATTTTTACAACATCAGGGACGAATCAAAAGCGTTCTTCGAAACTGACAATACACCGGACACCCCTTCCTAACCTATCTGCTGTAGTGAGGATTGTAGAATGAATTCACCCATTACTTTAGAAGCCGTCGTTAGACGAAACAACTTAAGACGAATTGAAAAATTTGGTGCTATCGGATGGGATAAAGATTACGGAAAATCCGAAAGGACTACAGATCCCGAAACGGGGTATTTACTAATAAACCCCACACCGAATGAAGTCTATAATATAGCCGATGGTGAAGGTTATATATGGCAATACGTTAATGGTCCTAATATAAATTTTGGATTGAAACACTTAGCGATGTACAGATTACTAACTTCTACAGTGCAATTACCCCCAGGGTCCAATGTTTTATTGGACTTTTAGTGTATTTTATAGTGGTATAGTGTAGTTTTAGAGTGTTTTATTGTGTTTTACTGTGTTTTATTATAGTTTTATTGTACTTTTAGTGTATTTTATCGTGATGTAGTGAAGTTTTAGAGTGTTTTATTATAGTTTTATTGTACTTTTAGTATACTTTATAGTGGTATAGTTTAGTTTTAGAGTGTTTTATTATAGTTTTATTGTACTTTTTGTATATTTTATAGTGGTATAGTGTAGTTTTAGAGTGGTTTATTGTGTTTTACTGTGTTTTGGTGAGTTTTATTATAGGACCCAAGGATTCGTTATACCTGAAGGTGAATAATATAGCGCCTATACCGTGTTATATTTTTCTCTCTTATAACTAACAGTTGTTTTATACAGCGAAAACAAGGTTGGCGTCAAATATAATTCGAAATATACGTATGACGTCAAGATTATAATATATTTTTCTCTCTTATAACTAGCAGGTGTTTTTGTAAAACGGTAACAAGATTGATTTATATCTATGATAGTTCAAAATATACTTATTTTAACGTGATACGTCGACCGTTTTAGATATAGTATATAACCCCGCAAGTCGCAGTGTACAATCACTTGAGCCAATATCTCTCGACCATAAACTAAATTCTCTCGATGCCTTTAGACATGGTAAGATTTTTTTTAATTTTCCATGTTTTTAAAAACTGCATGTCCAAATGTATCATTATTGTCTTTAGACGGCAAATCAAACGTAGGAAACTATCGAAATTAAATTTAACGAGAGCGACAATATCGGTGTAAAATTAGTTAAATTAAACAATAAATTATATGTAGATATTAGAAGATACGCTTTTAAAAAACCCCTTATATATGGAATATGTATTTCGATAGACGTGATAGAAGAAGTTAAAAAAAATTTAAGCAAACCATGCGGTATCATAAAACAGACCCTATGCTTCCCAGGAATGCTGGAACTGGATAATTTTAAAGATACGGGTTATTTATTGACAAAATATAGGGGGGAAATGCGCGAAAAACAATTAAATTTAAAGTTTGATGAAATACCAGAGGTTGTCAGTCTTATAGATAAAGTTTTAAAGAAAATACCTGTAACTGAGTAAGAAATTTGTAAATTTAAACAATAAAGAATTTTTAAAACGTATTTTTAGAAAATTAATACTTTTTATTTTAGAACTTTATAGTGTGTATTATTCTAGATATTTTAGTTTGTTTCCTAGGTATACGTCAAGAGTTTTATCTCGAGTCGAGGCTAAGATCAAATAGAAAACATGTCATTATCCGAAGAAGAGCCTTTGGATCTTTCCTATTTTAATCCTAAAAGGTTTTACGAATTATCAAAAGTTAATCATACTGTCTCTCGAAAGTTCAACTGTTTAGCCTCTGAATATAAAATTATTTTTAAAGACCTTCATATGCTCAAATTGACAGAAGTATATGAACAATTGATAAAAATCTTTCAATCCATTATAGATACAATTTTAGAATCTTCTCCAGGTTACAATAGCGTTAGATTTTGTGTTAGGTCTGACTTACTGGAAAATGCTATAAATTTAAATTTTATGGCCCTAAACGAGTTAACGGCTGAAAGATTAATGACTGCCATTAGTCAAGTAAGTCAAAGCCGGCGAAATGTTTTTCTCGAGGGTGATGTCAGGCTCGACGCTATATTTTTAAATGTTAATGTACCAATATCAGGTCGTCGATCTGTTAAAAATAGATCGATGATAGCTCTCGACAAATATATTCAGAAAGGAAGGACATTTTTGCCTATAATAAACGATGATGAACTATGCGTATCAAGAGCAATCGTTTGCGGGATGATGGTTGCTGATTTAACATATTTAAAGAAACAAAAGCTTAGTACTTTGACTTTTGATTTTAATCGTTATAGACGTATACAACTAGGTCATAGACCTTTGCAAAAAGAAGAAGCGTTAAAGCTTCATGCCAAGGCTAATGTGCCTATTGGTCCCGTTAGTTTAGACAAAATTTCAATGTTTCAAAAAGTATTGCAACCCGAGTACCAAATAGTTATTTTCAGTGCTAATGATAATTTCAAAAAGGTTTATCAAGGTGAAATGTTTTCGGAGAAAAAAAATTTTTTATTACAAATAGATCAACACATGCACGTCATTAAAAGTTTAGCCAGTATGTTTGGGGCCATGTCGTATTGCAATACGTGTTTAACAACGTTTACTAAATTTAATGACGCAAAAAAACACAAATGTTGTAATCAAAAAACCAAATGTTGGCGTTGTTACTCTGAGACCTTTCACGAAGACCCTCAGATTGAAATATCTCGCTGCCAAAACTGTAATAGATACTTTAAAGGGCCTGAATGTTTCCAATTTCACAAAGTAAATGACACTTGTTTAAAAATTAAACGGTGCTTAAAATGTTGCAAAGAAATTCGCGATGACAAACATAAATGTCTTACAACTTGTTCTAGATGTAAAATTGAGCACCCTCCCAAAATGTGTTACGTTCAACCCCTTGATGATACTTTTAAAGAAACTAGATTTTGTTATTTTGACTGTGAAACTATTGATATGAACTCTAAACATACCCCAGTTCTATTAGTTTCGGCCATGCAAATTAATGATACCGAATACGATTATCAAATTTTTAGAGGTTTTGATTGTGTTGATAAGTTTATGAAATATCTGACCCAAACAGAAGATGAGACATCTTATACAAGGAACAATAAACGAATAAAAATAAGTAAACCTAAATTTGAAAATTTGACTATAGTGGCCCACAATTTTAAAGGTTTTGATTCGTATTTTATATTAAATTGGTTAATTAATAACCATGTAAAACCAGACGTCATATTCGACGGTTCTAAAATTCTAGCTCTCTTTATTAAAATTCAAAATTTTAGGTTTATTTGTAGTTATTCATTCGTGGCGCTTCCTTTGAGAGCCTTTACAGAAACTTTTCAATTGGGTAGTTACAAAAAACAGTTTTTTCCTTATATTTTCTTAAAAGAGGACACTTTAAACTATGAAGGTCCGTTACCTGAAAAAGCCGTATTTCAACCTGAATTTATGAATGAAAAGGACCGACAGGCCTTTGATTTATGGTACAGTGAAAAAGGTAAAAAATACACGTACAAAATAATGACCGAATTAGAGGAATACGCTGTACAAGATGTGGTAGTTTTACAAAAAGGAATTACAAAATTTAGAGAACTTTACAAAAAGGCATCGGGTCTAGATCCTCTTAATTGCGGAGCTATTACAATATCGGGGGCCTGTACTAACGTGTTTTTACACAAATATTTAGGAAAAAATACATTGGGTGTAGTACCTAGTCCGGGTTATCGAGGATCATACAACCATATGGTAAGATTTTTTTAATTTTCCATGTTTTTAAAAACTGCATGTCCAAATGTATCATTATTGTCTTTAGACGGCAAATCAAATGTGGGAAACTATCGAAATTAAATTTAACGAGAGCGACAATATCGGTGTAAAATTAGTTAAATTAAACAATAAATTATATGTAGATATAAGAAGATACGCTTTTAAAAAAAACCTTATATATGGAATATGTATTTCGATAGACGTGATAGAAGAAGTTAAAAAAAATTTAAGCAAACCATGCGGTATCATAAAACAGACCCTATGCTTCCCAGGAATGTTGGAACTGGAAAATTTTAAAGATACGGGTTATTTATTGACAAAATATAGGGGGGAAATGCGCGAAAAACAATTAAATTAAAAGTTTGAAGAAATACCAGAGGTTGTCAGTCTTATAGATAAAGTTTTAAAGAAAATACCTGTAACTGAGTAAGAAATTTGTAAATTTAAACAATAAAGAATTTTTAAAACGTATTTTTAGAAAATTAATACTTTTTATTTTAGAACTTTATAGTGTGTATTATTTTAGATATTTTAGTTTGTTTCCTAGGTATACGTCAAGAGTTTTATCTCGAGTCGAGCCTAAGATCAAATAGAAAACATGTCATCATCCGAAGAAGAGCCTTTGGATCTTTCGTATTTTAATCCTAAAAGGTTTTACGAATTATCAAAAGTTAACCAAACTGTCTCTCGAAAGTTCAACTGTTTAGCCTCTGAATATAAAATTATTTTTAAAGACCTTCATATGCTCAAATTGACAGAAGTATATGAACAATTGATAAAAATCTTTCAATCCATTATAGATACAATTTTAGAATCTTCTCAAGGTTACAATAGCGTTAGATTTTGTGTTAGGTCTGACTTACTGGAAAATGCTATAAATTTAAAATTTATGGCCCTAAATGAGCTAACGGCTGAAAGATTAATGACTGCCATTAGTCAAGTAAGTCAAAGCCGGCGAAATTTTTTTCTCGAGGGTGATGTCAGGCTCGACGCTATATTTTTAAATGTTAATGTACCAATATCAGGTCGTCGATCTGTTAAAAATAGATCGATGATAGCTCTCGACAAATATATTCAGAAAGGAACGACATTTTTACCCATAATTAACGATGATGAACTATGCGTATCAAGAGCAATCGTTTGCGGGACGATGGTTGCTGATTTAACATAATTAAAGAAACAAAAGCTTAGTACTTTGACTTTTGATTTTAATCGTTATAGACGTATACAACTAGGTCATAGACCTTTGCAAAAAGAAGAAGCGTTAAAGCTTCATGCCAAGGCTAATGTGCCTATTGGTCCCGTTAGTTTAGACAAAATTTCAATGTTTCAAAAAGTATTGCAACCCGAGTACCAAATAGTTATTTTCAGTGCTAATGATAATTTCAAAAAGGTTTATCAAGGTGAAATGTTTTCGGAGAAAAAAATTTTTTTATTACAAATAGATCAACACATGCACGTCATTAAAAGTTTAGCCAGCATGTTTGGGGCCATGTCGTATTGCAATACGTGTTTAACAACGTTTACTAAATTTAATGACGCAAAAAAACACAAATGTTGTAATCAAAAAACCAAATGTTGGCGTTGTTACTCTGAGACCTTTCACGAAGACCCTCAGATTGAAATATCTCGCTGCCAAAACTGTAATAGATACTTTAAAGGGCCTGAATGTTTCCAATTTCACATAGAAAATGACACTTGTTTAAAAATTAAACGGTGCTTAAAATGTTGCAAAGAAATTCTCGATGACAAACATAAATGTCTTACAACTTGTTCTAGATGTAAAATTGAGCACCCTCCCAAAATGTGTTACGTTCAACCCCTTGATGATACTTTTAAAGAAACTAGATTTTGTTATTTTGACTGTGAAACTATTGATATGAACTCTAAACATACCCCAGTTCTATTAGTTTCGGCCATGCAAATTAATGATACCGAATACGATTATCAAATTTTTAGAGGTTTTGATTGTGTTGATAAGTTTATGAAATATCTGACCCAAACAGAAGATGAGACATCTTATACAAGGAACAATAAACGAATAAAAATAAGTAAACCTAAATTTGAAAATTTGACTATAGTGGCCCACAATTTTAAAGGTTTTGATTCGTATTTTATATTAAATTGGTTAATTAATAACCATGTAAAACCAGACGTCATATTCGACGGTTCTAAAATTCTAGCTCTCTTTATTAAAATTCAAAATTTTAGGTTTATTTGTAGTTATTCATTCGTGGCGCTTCCTTTGAGAGCCTTTACAGAAACTTTTCAATTGGGTAGTTACAAAAAACAGTTTTTTCCTTATATTTTCTTAAAAGAGGACACTTTAAACTATGAAGGTCCGTTACCTGAAAAAGCCGTATTTCAACCTGAATTTATGAATGAAAAGGACCGACAGGCCTTTGATTTATGGTACAGTGACAAAGGTAAAAAATACACGTACAAAATAATGACCGAATTAGAGGAATACGCTGTACAAGATGTGGTAGTTTTACAAAAAGGAATTACAAAATTTAGAGAACTTTACAAAAAGGCATCGGGTCTAGATCCTCTTAATTGCGGAGCTATTACAATATCGGGGGCCTGTACTAACGTGTTTTTACACAAATATTTAGAAAAAAATACATTGGGTGTAGTACCTAGTCCGGGTTATCGTGGATCATACAACCAAAGTAGTAAAGCTATCAAGTGGTTGGCTTGGGTTAGTAAAGAAATGAAGGTAGAAATACAGACAGCCCTATCTCCTGAAGGAGAAAACAGAATTGGACCTTATTTAGTTGATGGTTACTCAAAGGATCCTGAAATTATCCTAGAGTTTAATGGTTGCGTGTATCACGGTTGTCCGAAATGTTTAAAAGGTAGTGAATGGAACAGTTTAGTAAATGATACAAATAAAAACTGTTACGAAAAGGGCCTGGATAGAATAGAATTTATAAAAAAGTTACACCCCAATGCAAAGTATATAATAATGTGGGAATGCGAGTTTGAAAATTTGTTAAAGACAAATATCGCTTGTAGTACCTTTTGCGAAACTGTAGAGGTACCTCCACCAATATTAGCCAGGTCGGCTTTATACGGTGGTAGGACAGAAGTCTTCAAATTATATCATAAACCGGACGAAGCAAAAAACGAAAAAAATTATTATTACGACCTCATGTCACTCTATCCCGCTGTCAATAAATACGGAATATACCCAAAAGGACATCCCAAAATTTTAAATAGTAACTTTAACTATGAAAAAAATGCCTATTTTGGTATAATATCGTGTGAACTCTTGCCCCCGACTGATCTATACATCCCAGTTTTACCATACAGGTTTAATGGAAAATTGTTTTTCCCCCTGTGTAAGTCATGTGCCCTTGAATCAAATAATGAAGAGTGTCGACATTCTGACAAGGAGAAAATTATTTCGGGTATTTGGCCTTCGCCTGAAATTTACAAAGCCGTAGAAATGGGTTATAAAATTATAAAAATATACGAAGTACATCATTTCGACGAGATATTTCAGTATGAAAAACATGTTAACGATGGACTATTTGGCGGTTATGTTAACAATTTTTTGAAGATAAAACAAGCTAATTCCGGCTATCCGTCTTCCGTTAAAACTGCCGAGCAAAAACAAAAATATATTGAATCGATTTATGAATCTGAAGGTATTAGCATGAAGATGGATGAAGTAGTCCATAACCCCGCGCTGAGAGCTATTTCAAAGATTTGTCTCAACAGTCTTTGGGGTCGTTTTGGTATGAATACAAACAAAACCAAAACACTAATTGTTAACGAGTGCACAGAACTTGTACGTATCTTATCTGATGACACAAAGGAATTGGTAGATTTAAGACCAATTAATGAAGAAATGTGCTTATTATCGTACAAAAACAAAGATGATTTTGTACCAACATATTTCAAAGGAAATCCGTATGTGGCTTGCTTCGTTTCGTGTTACGGAAGATTAACCTTATTCGAGACCTTGCATAAATTGGGTAAAAGAGCCTTATACACGGATACAGATAGCGTTTTATTTGTGGCGGGGGAAAACGATTTTAAACCCCCCACGGGTAACAATTTAGGATGTTGGGTTAACGAACTAGGGGACGCTACAATTACAGAGTTTGTTTCAAATGGGCCCAAGAGTTACGGTTACAGAACTACGGACGGTCAATCTGTCGTTAAGGTTAAAGGAATTTGCCTTAATCGTGTTAACGAGAAAATTATAAATTTTGAAGCTATAGTGGACTCTATAAAAAATAAATCCAAACGTCTAAAAGTGGACGTTCCTTTCAACGTAATTCGAAATAAAACGTCGGCCACTCTTTTAAGTCGAAAACTAGAAAAAACCTTTGGATTTACGTTTAACAAGCGTGTAATTAAAGGTTGTGACACTTTGCCTTTTGGTTTTAAAGCGGACCCATGAAAAGTATTTTAGAACTTTATGTTGTATATTATTTTAGATATTTTAGTTTGTCTCTTAGGTAGACGTCAAGAGTTTTATTTCGAGTTACGTTGGAAAATCTCTGAACTTTATATAAGACAGTTTCTAGTTTTTGTTAACGCATTAGTCGATAACTAGTTTAGTTCTAGGTCCTGATGAGGAGGGATGTAAATTTCGTACCTTTTATTACAGAGGATACGAATTTCATTATCCATACTAGTACTTAAGAGTTCTGAACTTAGCTCTTCATATGTGTATGTTTATAGTATATAAAACTAACAAAACTGTAAGGAAAAATTATGGGTTTCTAATTATTTTATGTAGGTTTAATATAATTAATATTTTAATCCCATTTTAAAACCTTATCTTTTCACCATTTAAACAACCGCCTTATCTGGAAGTTCATATCTATATATAAATAACTATCTTGTTATAGATTTATATGGTTGTTGATCTGGAGGTTCATATCTACATATAAATAACTATCTTGTTATAGATTTAAATGGTTTTCGAAACCCCACCAATTACGTCAATAAATCTAACACATTCTAATTAGATATATATATATATAAATTAGACATATTTAACTTGCTTAAAGCAGCTGGAATTGCTTGATGTATTGAATTATAAAATTAGGGGATAAAATATATTTTAAGATTAAATTTATTATCTTTTTAACATTGATTTAAAAAGGATATTTTCTCTGTGGAATTTAAAAAAAAATACGCTAAAAGTACAATAAAGTACACTAAAAGTACAATAAAACACTCTAAAAAACTACTCTAAAAGTACAATAAAACACTCTAAACTACAGTAAAACATGTTAACACTAGACCGCCAAGAAGAAAAAACACTGAATTTTTTGAAAGTTATGGAAATCCACCAGATTTATTAACCTGTGGTGGATATGTTGTCTATTTTTCACTTCATCGGTGTAGGGGGATAAAAATGTTTGAAATAATAAAGAGATTTACTAAAAATAAAAATGTTAATGATCGCATGGTTGCAGAATATATGTACAAGAATTACTCAATAAATCTATCTTAATTTTTAATTTTCTAATGTATGTTTATAACTACGCAAACTGATTTTAATTTATGGTGGAGGTTTTGTGGAGGTTGGGAGGTTGTGGGGGTTGGAACAAAATGGTATTGAAAAGCGTTGATAAATGCAGAGAAGTGGTAATATTAGTTTAATGAAAGGTATGAAAATTATATTAGTATATTAGTGGCACGCGTTTCGATTAAACTTATCATGACAAGAATAAAAGGGTGAAGACGTTTCAATATAATGGATGGACTTAAAGTGTACCAGATATCTAATCGTAAAGGCGTTGGCGTGACACCGGAATGTGAAATACGGCTTGGATTAGTTCATGGGGGAAGTGGTATAACCCTAAACGAGAACGAATTCGATCAATTGTGGAAGAAGCGGGAAAACATCATATCATTCTTCGACAGTGAATCGGTTAATGGTTCTACATGGTTCTTCGAAGGATCAACGACTAGACGAATCGAACTGGGTAATTACCAAGACCTGAAAATTCTCGACATCCGAGAAATGTGTCATGGAACTGGTCCATTATATGAGACGTTATTCCCCAGTAAATCAGGTTTAACCTTAGCAAAGTCTTCATGGAATAAACTTACGGAAGTTTACGATGAATTTTCTGTATACCTCAATGAGGTTAAACGCGTTCATAGTCTTATTAGTGTAAATGTGTTGGATCAAATTCATGCCTATATAAAGAAACAATGTTACGGATGTGAAATAGATCATCCATCCCAGGTGAAGCATGATTGTTTAATGTTAGAATGGGATCAGAGGGTTCAGTTACACATGTTGGAAGCCATAAATAATTTGAACTACCCTGTAATTAAGGTTATATATTCAGGTAAATCGTTTCTAGAGGAATGGTTCTGTGAACTTATTTTAAGTAAAAGTGTTTGTGCCGTAAAGAAAACGTTATTAAAAATGTATTTCAAATAAAAATTCGTCAATCTTTCTTCATTATCTGTTTACTTATTTTCAATTATTTCTTCAAAATATAAACTTACAGTCCCCTTGTCAATAACCGTTATACTCTTACTTTTGCTGTTATAATACACTCGGCTTAACTTATTTTCCATAATCACACTTTCTCAATGAAAGATTTTCTATTTAACCCTTATCAATGTACGTTTAAAGCTATCCATTCATCCTCGTCTCTTATCAATGACGTCACAGATACAGTTGTAGAAGATTTAACCCTTGTCACTGTACGCTTAAAGCTATCCATCCTCGTTTCTTATCAATGACGTCACAGATACAGTTGTAGAAGAGACCGTCATACGCGTGCGCAGACTCCCCGCGAGTTTGCGCGCGGTTTTCAAATTTCGCAGTTTTCCCGCGGGGCGGCGCGCGGGTTTCCCGCGAGGGGTTTCCCCGGCGGCGGGGGGCGTTGATAACGTCAATCATTACGTCATCGGTCATTGACACATTGACACACTTTTACACTGATTTAGTGACCTTGACCTACATTCTACACCTACGGAGGTACGAAGTGGGGGGTTATACTACTGCAATGCGCGTGCTGACAACCGATCTTTTAATAGCGTATGTACAGAATAAGCTGTCCTTCGAGATAGGGAGTTGCCAATCCTATAGCGTGAAAAGAAATTTCCTCACGCGCATTTTTTATCCACGGTTAAGGAATTGAATAGGATCGGACACAGATCTTTTGTTCTCTGGAGCTCTCTAGTAAGCTGCACCGAAAGGAATTTTTTCCGTTTTGCGCGGAGTCCGTTCAGTTCCGCCGAATTAAAACGGAAACAGAACGGAAACGGAAGAGCTAATGAAGGAGTTGTGGAAACGGAACGGAAACGGAAAAGCTAATGAACGATTTTATGAAAACGGAACGGAAACGGAAAACCTAATGAACTATTTTATGGAAACGGAACGGAAACGGAAAAGCTAATGAACTATTTTATGGAAACGGAACGGAAACGGAAAAGCTAATCAACGATTTTGTGGAAACGGAACGGAATAGCTAATGAAGGAGTTTTGGAAACGGAACGGAAAAAGGAAAGAAATATCTTATGGCTACGGAATTGAAACGGATCGGACAAAGATATATTGTTCTCTGCAGCTCTCTATTACAAATTGGGTAAAAACGTTCCAAGAACGTACTCGTGGGTGGAGAAACTCCGTTTTCGGAAAACCAAATCAACAAGCAATGTCCGGTGTTGTCGTAACCTTTAACTCTTTATTCTTATTCTCTTAGTTAACCGACTGAAAAATTTACTAAGGTTTAATCGTTTATTAATTTATTTGCACAGTTTTTTCTTAGTTTTAAGTTAACCCTCCACTTTTGGTTTTTTCTCAAATTTTCTTTATTTTTATTTGAAGTCATCCGTTCGGTTCCGAGGTTAATAACGAAAATTTCATCTTAAAATTTTTCTCTGCTATTACTTTTGGTGGTACCTCGTGGTCAGTGTAGGCCAATCACGAGCCTTTCAAGCCTTTCTTGAACAAATGAGTAGTGTGCGACCTTGAGAAGGAATGCTAAGTTTCATGAATCCCACTTCTAAGTGCGCTATTCAACATAGCGTACCTAATTTCTTACGGGTGAAGTTTCGGGTGAGGCCCCAAGAAAAACGCCATTACTCCCTCACTGTAATTATTTGGAGAAAGGAATGTTCCCTAAATGCAACCTTTCGATGGTTTGAAGAATGAACCAATAGGTGGGTGGCGTAGCGGTTAGCGCTTTCGCCTCGCAGCAAGAGGATCCCGGGTTCGATCCCGGACTGTGGCACCGGGTGGGGAACAAATCCTTCTGCGTAGAGTTTTCAAGTTCTCTCCCCGCTTGTTAAAAGGAGTTTGCCTTAGCGGTCTAACCCGGTGACTCCTTTCCATCAAAGCTTGCTGACGTTAACGGTAATAGTTAGTATAATTAGCTGTAGGGCTAGCCACCACCCCTCTATGCATTGTAAAGGGACCCACCTGTAAACAAGCCACAGGGTTAGTGTGGAAATCCCTTCATAGGCAAAGCTTTGAAAAAAAATGTCGGTGTTTCTTAGTTACTTATCGCTGTCAGTTTACCCAATTGCGCAATCGGTGCAACAAAGGGGAAAAAATCGAAAAGAAATTTGTTTACAATTTAAGGCTGAGGCTTAGCTCTGCTGCGGTTGTTACTCGTTATTGAGATACTGAGAGGACTGTATCCTTAATTGAAGCTACCTTTACCCTTCGACTCTCCTGTCTCAACTTCCTCCATGCTCTGGGTAAATTAGTGTGGTGCGTAGATAAATCGAGTGATGTTTACATGATTCGCTACATATTTCGTTTGTAAATACTTTATTTCCGTTCTCGCGAACCATTGTTCCTCCCTGCTCTAAAAAGGAGACAAAATAAGTATTCTTTCATTCATTCCACTTTCCCCAGATCTTCCCGACTATTCTTCATAAACACCAATCTGTCACAATGGCTTTTAACATCACTATCATCTACGAATCGGCTGCCTTATTTACCCTCAAATTCCAGGGTAGAGCACCAGGAACAGTCTTTTTTCACTCCCATCTTTTATCCTGTGCGTAATCAATTCTTGAATTACCTTTATATAGTTTGTCCCTTGAGAAAATAGTGAAGCTGAGGCGAATGGTCAATTAGACTCCTTTTTCAATTATTCCACTCGAGGCACGCACGCTTAAACGCTCCAGAATTGAAAAGAGTCGCGTGGAATGCTTTACAAATACGCAAAAATAAGCACCGAAATTGTTTCACTTTTTCCTTACGCTTCGTATGCTAATCGACGCTGCTTTCGGGAAATAAAAACAGTGTATGACAGGACGCGAAAGAGCTTTATCTACTCGTGATTATGTTTCAACGCGCTTTTGAGAAAGCCGTTAGTCATAAAAACAGCCTTCGGTTACTGTTTTTATTCTTGAAAAGCTAAAGCTGTAGTTAATAATTTTGGGTGACGCAAAAACTATTCTTTGTCCGCTTAATGCCTCGCAATTAAGAACAAAAATCAGTTTAAAAAGAAGTTAAAGTCAGAGCCCGCTTTATTCAACGCAGTTGCATGAGTTAAATCATTACTATAAACTTTCTCCACAAGTTTATATTTCAGTTATAACGCCCCAAGAGCAATTTCGAAAGAACTTTACTTAGTCAAGCGAGAAACGAGTGAGTTTTTACACGCGAGCAATGAGTGTTTTTTTCACGCAAATAACTTATTGAGCTCTTAATCAATGTTTCAAGACGCCCAATTCAGCGTTGTTTTTTGTCCAAACTAATTTTCAGTGTCAACGTTCGTAGTAGTTTATTATCATATTTCCTAGATCCATATTCTTTGTATAAAATGCTCTAAATTATCTAATCTGAGACCAGAAGTATAATAATCCAAGCAATCTTCGTAATCTCAAATAAATTAACCAAGAAAATGGAAATAAGGCGAAACGTCATAAAAAAGATGGGGTAGGCGTACCGTACGCAGTTTCCTTTATGGTGTTAGCTTGAATGAACTTCAATAAGCGTACCTTTGGAGTTTCAAAAAAGAGCCCAACATAAACTTCCATCTGTAGAACATTTCAACAAAGCCGTTTTTGACAGTCAGTCTACGTTATATTAGAGCATCCACGTTAGCAGATTTAAGGTATACTACTTAACTGTATTAAAAACACTGTAGAGGTAAGTGTCGTAATGAAGCCCAAACTGTGGGCTGAGAGATTTGAGGTCAAGTGTCAATACATCCAAAATAGCAAAATTCAGAGCCAAACATTTTTAATATTATTAAAACAGTTGCTGACGTCCAGTCGAATAGCCTATATTATGTTCAAGGATTCATCTATTTTGGCCTATTATTGATTTACAATGATTCATCTAGTGTAGCTTATTATAGATCTAAAATGGGTAATCTATATTGGCCTATTATTGATCCTCAATGACAATGATTAATCTAGAAATTGGGTTTGGACGAAATTGAAAATGCCTAACTGGACCAAATTTTTAAAATATCCCTGACCATTTCAAGGTGTTTTTCCCAGAGTCCACTTTACCACACCTGGCCCATATTTAGAATTGCTTGAAGCAAACGAAATCCCTGCCCTGTCCCTGAATTTTTGGGAAGAAACTTAGGAAGGCTTAATAGGAGCACTGACTGAACAGAAAACTAAGTCATCCTACGGACAAACACTGCATCCCTGATGTCGATTCGACAAAAAATTAAAGTAATAGCAGAACCTTTACGAGCTGCTAATTCCGGACACTCGAAGCTACATTTGTTATCTATTATTGAAAATTAAATTGAACTTTATGATTTTACCGATTAGTATTGACGATAATTCAACGCTAGTTTTCCCGAGCTTTTCAGTCAGAAAACTTTAATTCCTACTACCCACTTAGAGCGTATGAGCGTAGAGTGTTACCACTCTCCTACTCTGTAAAGCTATATGCTCGGTATCTACCGTGAGAAAGTTTGGGAATTTGGACTAAAATCCGAGATACTCTGTTTCCCACCGTTATAATATGGGATGGAAACATAAAATTCGGCGAGACTACTCGATTTTATAAAATATTACACTAAGATTCTTAATATTCGTAACGATTCACGAAATACGTCGGATATTTACATCATACTCTTCATATTCTCAGTATACTCTTCGTATTACATGTATTACACTTAATACACCATACTTTGCAATATTTCATTATTTCGAATATACTTCACATTACTTTTCGATATTTTTAATACTTTAAATATTACAAAACCAAATGTACACCTACTTCACGTAGTGGCTACCCCCTCGCATTCCATTAAGGTATAAAGTCGCTTTTTGTTAAGTGCATTCTTATTTTTTCGCTCTCCTGAACTAGAGAGAAAGTCTGACTGCGAAGATGGTGACTTTTATACTCATTAAATATTATTACGGAAATAGTTAGGTTCTAGAGGTAGAAAAAATACTCGTTTGTTGATGCAACGATTACTGCTTCCAACGGCCACCGGAAATGCTTTTAAACAACATATATATACAGGGTATTTTTGAAAAGTACATCAATAATGAAGGAACGTGTTTTTGGGCCCAACTGAGTGGAAAGTATCAAAGAACATGTGGTGTACAACATTTGCTTACGGAGATTTGGCCCCCAACAACAATGTAGAGTGCGACTTTATTCCAAGTAACCAGCTTGTTTAGAAATTTTGGACAATTTCAATAGCCTTCAGTCTAAAAACGTTTTGTACCTTTGCTCAGCAGAAAGGTATAAAATGTATAGATGTATGCCTTCGACGGTAATGTTGTTTCATGGTGCTTGATAATCTCCCAGCACCCATTGCATTCGAACAATTTTTGAATTTATTTTTGTGCGGTAATTAGTTAGCTAAACACCATGAAACTTGGGATTGGCTTAACATTCTCGTCGTAGGCATGCTTCTACACATTTCATAACCAATCTAAAAACAAAACGTTTTTAGATTGAAGGCTATTGAAATTGTCTAATAGTTCAAACAAGGTGGATACTCGGTTTAAAGTCGTACTCCACATTGTTGGATTTCTCTTTGCTATAGGGGTCAATGTTTGGGGGACATATCTTCGTAACCATATGTTGTGCACCCCATGTTCATTGATATTTTCCAGTCAGTTGGGCCCAATAACCACGCTATTTCATTATTGATGGACTTTTCAAAAATCTGTCGAGGGATGGTCCGTGAAATACGTCACACTCCAAAGGTAGGCGGGAGTTTCTAAATTTCTGATAGGTCCAAGACAAATGGGTGACGTCACATTTAACATTAATTTTGTTACGAAATCATTAAGAGTGCGAATGGCTCTCTTTCGTTACAGAATGAATATACACCGTGGAAACAATCTCTAAAATTATTTATCAACATTTATGTTCCATCATGATAGAGTGGGCTATGCTTAAACTCCAGCTCTTTATTCGCCAATAATATTAGAGAGGATGAATCGGATCCCCCTTTCGATTGAAATGGTTACACCGTTTCTTTCCCACATTTTTGAAATCTGAATCCCACGCTCGATTAGACTAAGGTGTTCGTGTGACAATGTCGACCCCTATACTTTGTTAGAAAAAACCGACTTATTTCATAGTCAATATAAGGCAAGTAATTCTAGGAGAGCGATAGCTCTCTTAGATAAGACTTCATACTGCTCTTAATGTATAAGGAGGGTTTTTGTTTGGATGTCACTTTTTTGTATTGTTTCAACTGTTTCGAAAATATTCCACAGAACTACAATACAATTCGGGCCCTCAATATGTGGTTAAAATTTCAAAAAGATCCTCCCATTAGTTAATTTTATAAAAAATAAAGTTGGTAAGGGTGGTTTTCATTTCAATAAAATTAGTGTTTTTGGTGAAAAAGTTAAATTTTCCCATAGAAATAACATGGAGTTTTTCTCCAATTTAGCCATTTTGTGGCCACCCTTTTGAAATGAAATATTCGTTTGTTACGTTTGGGAACGGTTTTATATCAAAATTTTAACCTTTTTCTAGGACCATTTTTAAGGTTTTTGAGAAAAATTAAGTTTAAGTGCTAAGTTTCATGTTTTTTAATCATGCTTTGACTTACGTTGTTGCACCCTATATGTCATACTGTTGGACTTACGGCGTTTTACCGTGGATAAAGCCGAGGAGAAAGCCACTCTTGCACATACGCTGTTTTACCGCTGACTTTTATCTGATTTTACTCTCTTTCGTTGCAAAAACTAAATGATTTTAGGTAATTAAGCTAGATTACCGATTTCGGGTAATTAAGCTAGATTACCGATGGATGGTAATTAAGCTAGATTACCGATGGCGGGTAATTAAGCTAGATTACCGATGGCGGGTAATTAAGCTAGATTACCGATGGCGGGTAATTAAGCTAAATATAAATCATCCCTTTACCAGTTTATGTGGCGTTCAATGTGTAGGTGGAAAAGGGATGAATCTCCCCAACTGAACGTCAGGTCACAGCTTAAGCCAATCGGAAGCCTTGCCCTACATTCTCCTACTCTCTGTAAAGCTATGTTGTATGTATGAACTCGGTATCTACCGTGAGAAAGTTCTGTAATTTAGACTAAAATCCGAGATACTATGTTTCCCACGGTTATAATATGGGATGAAAACATAAAATACTGCGAGACTTCTCGATTTTATAAAATATTACACTAAGATTTTTAATATTCGTAAGGATTCGCGAAATACTTCGAATATTATCATTATACTCCTCATATTCTCAGTATATTCTTCGTATTACATGTATTACACTTAATACACATACTTTGCAATATTTCAATATTACGAATATACTCACATTACTGTTCGATATTTTTTCATACTACAAATATTACGAAACCAAATGTACACCTACTTCACGTAGTGGTTACCCCCTCGGTGTGACTATTTCAACCACTATACACTGTTAGAAAACTGACATAATTCATAGTCAATATAAAGCGAGTATTTAAGACGTGTCCCTATAGAATTACAAATCATGGAAAACATTCAAAGTTAATTAAGGAAGAGTAATGATATCGTTGCCATGTTTATGCCTTGACACCCGCTAGATCCGAGGGGCTGGTCACTAAGTGAGGTCGTTGTACACGGCGGTACGTTGGAAAGTGATTACTTGTAATCTTTAAAACCCTGCCCTTGTCAAAGCTAAAATCATAGCCGACTTTTATTTATAAAGGCCTATAGGTGATCCTCGGTTTTTTTCTGATATTTGCAATCCTCGTCGTCATCTGCCGCAGCTAGAGGTCTCCTTTATTGGGAAAATTCTGATAGAGCCGTCTGCTCTCTACCCTCGAGGTTTGAAGTATAATATTGTTTCATAGCATAGATGGGCACTATCATATCATTTGATAGTTTTACCACTTGATACGATAGAAAACTAAATCTTCCCCAATCAAAGTATCAATTTTGATAGTTATTTTCGAGAAAAATTTGAATTATAATGATTGATTGAGTTTGATAGCTTAGAAAGTGCACTCGAAGTTGATATGATTCATTGATTCGTTGAAATCTTCTAGAGAAAAATATCGATTCTCAACGTGATCTAGCTACTAACCCCATCTTTTAGAAATCATAAAAAATGATAGGCATTATTCCTTGAGAAATATATTGATTTTTTGAGTGATTTTATTTGGCGACATCTGTTTTCTGATTTCATTTTAAAAAAATTATGAGCTAATCTTTGATAGGCAATTTTGATAGTTATGAAAATTTCTGGACAGATAAGTCGTTTTTTGAATGATATCGAATTTTTTAATATATTTGAACGTTAGCAAGTGTAGGTTTATTCTATAACAAGATTCTGTACTTGTTGGTCGTTATAACCCTCTCAAACAAATAAATAAACGATGGTTCAACAGTTCAAACTGTGAAGACGGAGCTTCTTGTATATAGAGGAGGAAGAACGATTCCACGAAATCATCCAAACGTAGAAGTAGATAAATTAAGGTGTAGATTTAATTGCAATTTTTGCTTTTAATTATTATTAGTTAACCGTTTATAGTAGATGGTTTAGATTAAATCAAGGGCGAATAATTTGAAAAAGTTTGGATAGTAGCTTTTGAACTATAGACAGTTAAAAGTCAAACTTGAGAAATGAGATTATGGAAATTATATGAATATTTGAAAATATTAGAAATTCTACAAAATCAGGAAATATCAGGAATCGATTAAACAGAGTAAAATTAGGTAGAGACCAAATCAGTTTGATCGAAAACAATCAAATTTAAAGTCCGGAAATTAAATAATCGATTAATTTAGTCGTTCCTAAAGATTTATATTTGATTTGATAGTCAAAAAATCTATCTAACAATGAGAGCCAATCTAACATATTGAAGGAAGATTTGATAGTTTCACCATCTATGATTTGTTGAGAGGGAAAAAATCTATCTAACAAATAATGCCCGTCTAAAATATAGCTAGAAGAATTGATAGTTTCGCCAAATATGATAGTTTTAGAGGAAAAATATCTATCTAACAAGCAGCGTCAGTCTAAAATATAGTCAGAAGAGTTGATAGTTCCGCCATCTATGATAGTTTGAGAGGAAAAAAATCTATCTAAGAAGGAGTTCCATTCTAAAATATAGCCAGAAGATTTGATAGTTTCGCCATCTATGATAGTTTGATAGGAAAAAAATCTATCTAAGGAGGAGTGCCCAACTCTGTTTCATAGGCATGGTAAGTAAAATTAAAATTTCAAATTACCTGTGTATATATATAAATATATAAATTTTTCAGCCAAAGAATAGCTCCAAAATTTAAATTCATATAAATTTACTAGACAGTGGTGCCCTAAAACATCCCAGTAATTTTTGGGTAAATATATTCACCATGGTAGGATTCGTAACAGATTTTGTTAAAGAAGCCTAACGTTTCTACCGCGCCAAAATACTTTAGCTATTTTAAAGTATGCAATAATGCCATAAGTTACAAAACTATTTCAATTCTACTGTGATACATATATTAACTTATGTGATATATGACCTAATGATCAACTATGCCTAATATATTAGTGACGTTAAAGAAAAAGTCAAACGTACAAACAAAAACCCTTACCCCGAAAATATGCTACGTTGTAATGTGATTAAAAATATTTCATGTGTTAGTTACCAATCAAAACACTTATTTTGAAAATATTACTTTGTACTCTGATAGAAAAGTAGAAAACATACTTTACTAAACGCACTTTAAATTAGATAAAGACAAATTTATTGTTATGAATTACTTCTAAAAAAACTGCCTTACTTTATTCAAACCCCACCCCACCCTCAAGACAAAAATAAGCTTCAATTGGCATTTTCATTCGTTTTGAAGTTAGTGCCACAAACTTTTCCCCCCTTAGGACGACATCTAGTGGTCACTAAAAAATCGGTATGCCGCCCCATGGGTAGCTTCCTACCTATAGGCCTTTATTAATACAAGTCGGCTATGCTAAAATTATTACGCGTAATCCGTAGCCGGTGAACAAGAAGCACCTACAAGGTAACACGAGGTGGTGATGTTTCAAATGTAGGATGAGTTATGACATAGAAACTCAAAAGTACGGAGGCGGAAATTAATTGATAGTGGCGACAGTTTATAAGTAGTATTTCGATATCCGACTTTAAATGCATAAATTCGCGCATCACCCTAATTTTCCATCAACTTTAAACTAGGTAGAGATAATCAACCCAGTCTAAAGTTGATTTTATGATTGATATGAATGACTAAAATTCAAACTCACCTTCTATCAGGGCACTAATGAAAGGCTCTTTGAAGAATACGAGCGAAGATTAGAAAAATTCCACGAAAACAGTGGACTACCTACACTTACCGTTTTCAACAAAGGAAAGGCTGTCATTTTGGGCCTGATTTCTAATTTGGACATTACTTGTCATCGGTCGTACACTTTGGGAAAGCCCTTACATTACGGATAAAACACTTTCTTACCGTCCTTTGCATATTTGTTAATGTCAACTAACGCAACCACTTTCATGAAAAACGTCATAAACATAAGGTAATGTATTCTGCTAGTTTAAAAGAGAGAATAAGAACCTTTTATTTCGGTTGGCTCTCCAAAACCTTTACTGCACTTCAAGCTTAAACAAAAACAAAAATAATTTTTGTTTCTGTTGAACCTATAAAGACATTTGCCAGACGTACCATAATTATGGTACTTTACAATAATTTCGAGTTAAATTTATCGCTGTACCATAATTTCGTTAGCGTACTATATGGTACGCTTTTGTACCATAATTTCACCAAAGTGTACCATATTTGACAATAATTTCAAAATATTTTTTGGGACTACTGAAAAATCATCATGGCTTTCTTATTTTCATCTTTTCGGTTTTTGCGATGAAGAAAGCTGAACGAGCACTTAAGCACAGCTCACTGCCTCACTCAAACGTATAAATTATACGGGCGCGCGCCTTGGGGTAGTTTTCGTCTTTGCATGATCGAGTGAGTGGGTGTGGCGGGAATACTGGCGCTGCCGCGTGGGTAGGCACAGCGTTCGTTACTGCAACGTGTTGGAATGGCCGCAATGGCGGGAAAAGGGGAACTAGTACGTCCAAGTTTACATTATTAATTTCGTGTTTTATATTACGTTTATATTTAACTAATATGATTTAAAATATTTATTATATATATAAAACTTAAAAAAATTATAAAGAAATTTAAATATATTTTATATATATTAAAATTTATGTATTTAAAAGATATAAAATCGTATTAGCCGTAAACTTTGCTTGAAAAGACGTTAATTCAAATTTCCCGCCTAAAATTTAACATTTCCAGCCCAAAAATTCACATTCCACGCCCAAAATTTCAAATTTCCCGCCCAAAATAGTGCGTACCAGAATTTTAACGAAAAAACCATAATTTTTGAGTCCCGGTACTATAATTCCGGTTTCAAAATCTGGCAACGCTGAAGACATAGAACATTTACTGTCATTTTGCATAAAGTAGTCAGGTTCTAGATGACATAAATTCGAGAAGAAACCAGACTGGAGCTCGACAGGTGCCCCAAATAGATATAATAGTTTTGGGCGTTCTTGAACGAAACAAAGCGTAAGTTTTTATTCTGGTTTTATAATACACTAGCTGTTACCCGCGGCGTCGCTCGCTTGTAATAAGAACTTCCATCAAAAGGATATAAAGAATGGGTAGATTTTACTGATGACTAACATTTTTTGTAGCACCCTAGGAGCGAAGGCACTCGGCGTTGCCCGTCAGCCCGTCGGGACATTTTTTATTACTTTTGACACGGACATTATTCTATAAAGAAGGGTTTTAAGTTTTTGGCCGCCATTTAAAAAGATGGCAAAAAAATCGAACCCAAAAGACCATTCAGCCCAGGTTAAAGGAAACCAGTGTACTAAATATTTTTGAAATCGGTCGAAACGTGCCGACTTTGTTGCATAGAGATGATTTTTCTGGGGGACATTTTTTTAAGATGAAGGCGGATTCTTTTTAAATCTTTCGTAGTACGCGCCTACTACTTATGAGTAACGTTCCTGCGAGTTTTCAGCCTTCTAGGGCATCGGTTTGGGCTGGGCGTTGATTATCAATCAGTCAGTCAGGACTTCGATTTATATAGATATAGATTTTACAAAAAATAAGACGACCCTAGAGCTGGCCTGGTAATAGTAGCCACATCGTACCGTACTAAACAGGCATACTGAAAAATTCAGTGAATAGCCCCTCGATGAGCTACCTTTAACTGTTTTAAAAAGATTATTTCAATTCTATTTTACTAGAATTATAATACTATGACACGAACGTAAAACTAGAGTGAGTACCCTCACAATGAGCATCCTTCGACATTGGTAAAACTATATACGCATTAAAAGAAGTACTGAAGATCAGACTGAAGAGCTCCTAAATGGCCTTACAAAAAATTATTACCCTTAATCCTTACTTGAATAAATTTACTTAGGCAATAATTGTAATATCCGGGGCCACAAGCTAGTATTTTCTTTTAAAACTGTTCTCGATTTGTGGAGAAATACACGTTACTTTTACTAATAAACACCGCCTTAAGATAATCCTAAATACATCGTCGATATATACTTGCTTTTACTTTTTTAAAAAGTCCCATCAATTTCCCATCGATTTCTTAGAATTTTGAAATAAGGAGAGCGGAGTTGAAAGCGTGAAACCCTTTTTTATTGTCGACGGGTGACAGGAATTTTAAAGGGAGTATTAAACTTTCCATTTAAATTAAGGCAATAACATAATCATCTCTCTGGCTTTAAATATATCAAACATATATAAAAAGCAATTCAAAATGCATATTCTTTCTAGAGCAATTAAATGCAATGCTTAAACTTACTATTATAATACCCATCCTTTTAAAATTCACGAACAAAAAAATATCACCTCATCACAATTTTCGGGTCATTCCTATTTTAGAGGCCGTTTTCCATAGTGGTAAAATTTTTAGTAGGATGGTAGTAAAAATAGTAGTATTTCCCCTACGAGGAAAAGCGGAACCTATGATGGAGAAAATAGTATGAATTGGCCATATGTCTAATCAGCGCCACTAGCGGATGGTCTGAAAACTACTCCCATAGAGTCTAGGTATATTTAAGCAGGTTTGCAGAATTTCCGTCAGATGGCGCGGCGTTCGAGCCACCTGGCTATGATTCTGTAAACCCTCTTAAATATACCTAGTCTTTATGGGAGTAGTTCTCAGACCATCCGCTAGTGGCGCTGATTAGACATATGGCCAATTGCTACATTGTGCCGACTAACCATAAATTGCCGCCTTTTCCAAAATATTGCTGACTAACCATAAATTTCCGCCTTTTCCAAATATTGCTGACTAACCATAAATTGCCGCCTTTTCCAAAATATTGCTGACTAACCATAAATTGCCGCCTTTTCCAAATTATTTCTCACTAACCATAAATTGCCGCCTTTTCCAAAACATTGCTATATTACTGTCTTTTTCCGTGTAAAGAGGCGCATACTTAGCCTTTCGTGAATAAACAGGAAAAATGAAATGGGGTAATGCACTGGCCTTTTAACAAGGCGTTTTAAATGTTCTAATTGCGAGGCCAATACAGAATGAACATGCAAAACGAAATGTTGGAATAATACATTGGCCTTTAACCTAATTGCGAGGCCAGTACAGATATGCCCTTACGTTCAAACGAGATTAGACCAGGTTAGGTTAGGTTAGGTTTAGGCGAGGCGGGTGAAATTCCATGTCGGGCATCTCAAGGTGGCGTTGGTAGTGGCCTACTTGAGAGGCCATTAGAAAATAAACATGCAAAACGGAACCGTGTACAATTACACGCGCCTCTGAACTAAGCGTTTGTAGTGGCCTACTTGAGAGGCCAGTAGAGAATAAACACGCAAAATTAAACTAGGGACAATACATGGGTCTCTTATCTATGTTTTTATCGTCGGCTACTTTGCCGTTCGTGAATAAATATTAAAAACGAAATGGAAGCATCACATTGGCCTTTAAACTAGGTGTCCTAAGTGGCCTAATTGCGAGGCCAGTACAGATATGTCCTAACGTTCAAACTAGATAAGTATAGGTTAGGTTAGGTTAGGTTAGGTTAGGTTAGGTTGGGTTGGGTTGGGTTGGGTTAGGTTAGGTGTCGGGCCGCTCATCTTGGCGTCAGTAGTGGCCTACTTGAGAGGCCAGTAGAGAATAAACAAGCAAAATGGAATCATGGACTATTACACTGGCCTCTCAACTAGGCGTCAGTAGTGGTCTACTTGAGAGGCCAGTAGAGAATAAACAAGCTAAATGGAACCATGGACTATTACACTGGCCGCTCAACTAGGCGTCAGTAGTGGCCTACTTGAGAGGCCAGTAGAGAATAAACAAGCTAAATGGAACCATGGACTATTACACTGGCCGCTAAACTAGGCGTCAGTAGTGGCCTACTTGAGAGGCCAGTAGAGAATAAACAAGCTATATGGAACCATGGACTATTACACTGGCCGCTCAAGTAGACGTCAGTAGTGGCCTACTTGAGAGGCCAGTAGAGAATAAACAAGCTAAATGGAACCATGGACTATTACACTGGCCGCTAAACTAGGCGTCAGTAGTGGCCTACTTGAGAGGCCAGTAGAGAATAAACAAGCTAAATGGAACCATGGACTATTACACTGGCCGCTCAAGTAGGCGTCAGTAGTGGCCTACTTGAGAGGCCAGTAGAGAATAAACAAGCTAAATGGAACCATGGACTATTACACTGGCCGCTCAACTAGGCGTCAGTAGTGGCCTACTTGAGAGGCCAGTAGAGAATAAACAAGCTAAATGGAACCATGGACTATTACACTGGCCTCTCAACTAGGCGTCAGTAGTGGCCTACTTGAGAGGCCAGTAGAGAATAAACAAGCTAAATGGAACCATGGACTATTACACTGGCCGCTCAACTAGGCGTCAGTAGTGGCCTACTTGAGAGGCCAGTAGAGAATAAACAAGCAAAATGGAACCATGGACTATTACACTGGCCTCTCAACTAGGCGTCAGTAGTGGCCTACTTGAGAGGCCAGTAGAGAATAAACAAGCAAAATGGAACCATGGACTATTACACTGGCCTCTCAACTAGGCGTCAGTAGTGGCCTACTTGAGAGGCCAGTAGAGAATAAACAAGAACTGGCCGCTCAACTAGGCGTCAGTAGTGGCCTACTTGAGAGGCCAGTAGAGAATAAACAAGCGAAGTGGAACCATGGACTATTACACTGGCCGCTCAACTAGGCGTCAGTAGTGGCCTACTTGAGAGGCCAGTAGAGAATAAACAAGCAAAATGGAACCATGGACTATTACACTGGCCGCTAAACTAGGCGTCAGTAGTGGTCTACTTGAGAGGCCAGTAGAGAATAAACAAGCTAAATGGAACCATGGACTATTACACTGGCCGCTCAAGAAGGCGTCAGTAGTGGCCTACTTGAGAGGCCAGTAGAGAATAAACAAGCTAAATGGAACCATGGACTATTACACTGGCCTCTCAACTAGGCGTCAGTAGTGGCCTACTTGAGAGGCCAGTAGAGAATAAACAAGCTAAATGGAACCATGGACTATTACACTGGCCGCTCAACTAGGCGTCAGTAGTGGCCTACTTGAGAGGCCAGTAGAGAATAAACAAGCAAAATGGAACCATGGACTATTACACTGGCCGCTCAACTAGGCGTCAGTAGTGGCCTACTTGAGAGGCCAGTAGAGAATAAACAAGCTAAATGGAACCATGGACTATTACACTGGCCGCTAAACTAGGCGTCAGTAGTGGCCTACTTGAGAGGCCAGTAGAGAATAAACAAGCTAAATGGAACCATGGACTATTACACTGGCCGCTCAACTAGGCGTCAGTAGTGGCCTACTTGAGAGGCCAGTAGAGAATAAACAAGCAAAATGGAACCATGGACTATTACACTGGCCGCTCAACTAGGCGTCAGTAGTGGCCTACTTGAGAGGCCAGTAGAGAATAAACAAGCTAAATGGAACCATGGACTATTACACTGGCCTCTCAACTAGGCGTCAGTAGTGGCCTACTTGAGAGGCCAGTAGAGAATAAACAAGCTAAATGGAACCATGGACTATTACACTGGCCGCTCAACTAGGCGTCAGTAGTGGCCTACTTGAGAGGCCAGTAGAGAATAAACAAGCAAAATGGAACCATGGACTATTACACTGGCCGCTCAACTAGGCGTCAGTAGTGGCCTACTTGAGAGGCCAGTAGAGAATAAACAAGCAAAATGGAACCATGGACTATTACACTGGCCTCTCAACTAGGCGTCAGTAGTGGCCTACTTGAGAGGCCAGTAGAGAATAAACAAGCAAAATGGAACCATGGACTATTACACTGGCCTCTCAACTAGGCGTCAGTAGTGGCCTACTTGAGAGGCCAGTAGAGAATAAACAAGAACTGGCCGCTCAACTAGGCGTCAGTAGTGGCCTACTTGAGAGGCCAGTAGAGAATAAACAAGCGAAGTGGAACCATGGACTATTACACTGGCCGCTCAACTAGGCGTCAGTAGTGGCCTACTTGAGAGGCCAGTAGAGAATAAACAAGCAAAATGGAACCATGGACTATTACACTGGCCGCTAAACTAGGCGTCAGTAGTGGTCTACTTGAGAGGCCAGTAGAGAATAAACAAGCTAAATGGAACCATGGACTATTACACTGGCCGCTCAAGTAGGCGTCAGTAGTGGCCTACTTGAGAGGCCAGTAGAGAATAAACAAGCTAAATGGAACCATGGACTATTACACTGGCCTCTCAACTAGGCGTCAGTAGTGGCCTACTTGAGAGGCCAGTAGAGAATAAACAAGCTAAATGGAACCATGGACTATTACACTGGCCGCTCAACTAGGCGTCAGTAGTGGCCTACTTGAGAGGCCAGTAGAGAATAAACAAGCAAAATGGAACCATGGACTATTACACTGGCCGCTCAACTAGGCGTCAGTAGTGGCCTACTTGAGAGGCCAGTAGAGAATAAACAAGCTAAATGGAACCATGGACTATTACACTGGCCGCTAAACTAGGCGTCAGTAGTGGCCTACTTGAGAGGCCAGTTGAGAATAAACAAGAACTGGCCGCTCAACTAGGCGTCAGTAGTGGCCTACTTGAGAGGCCAGTAGAGAATAAACAAGCGAAGTGGAACCATGGACTATTACACTGGCCGCTCAACTAGGCGTCAGTAGTGGCCTACTTGAGAGGCCAGTAGAGAATAAACAAGCAAAATGGAACCATGGACTATTACACTGGCCGCTCAACTAGGCGTCAGTAGTGGCCTACTTGAGAGGCCAGTAGAGAACAAACAAGCAAAATGGAACCATGGACTATTACACTGGCCTCTCAACTAGGCGTCAGTAGTGGCCTACTTGAGAGGCCAGTAGAGAATAAACAAGCAAAATGGAACCATGGACTATTACACTGGCCTCTCAACTAGGCGTCAGTAGTGGCCTACTTGAGAGGCCAGTAGAGAATAAACAAGCAAAATGGAACCATGGACTATTACACTGGCCGCTCAACTATGCGTCAGTAGTGGCCTACTTGAGAGGCCAGTAGAGATGGGGTTTACTGATTTCCGTGTAGAGACAGACGAGATTAGGAGTGGCCTCACAATAGGGCGACTATAGACACCTAGTTGAGAGGCCAAGATGTGGGGAAGTTCACTTTGGTGACATATGTTTCGTTATTTTGAGCGCATTAATAGTACAATATGAATTTCTTTTGGGAAATTTCGCTGAGAACATTAGGTTAAATAATCAAAAACTGTTAAAACAGTAAAATCATACGAAAACGTTGCTTCTGAAATATGCCTAATGAGTATTCAAATAGAGCTGTTCATAGCATTTTCTCCGTCATCGGTCTAGCTTTTTGATCTAGGAAAAATACTACTATTTTTACTACTATCCTACTAAAAAAATCCCACTATCGAAGGCGGCCTCGTAAATAGGAAAGATCCCAATTTTCTTTTATTCACTCTCCTTTCAATGACGAACGATACATGTTACACTGACAAGGGCAGTAGTCATTCACAACGCCGCCGCCGCCGCCGACAACTGGACAGGCCAAACTAAAACCCACATCGTACATGTTCATCATACGAAGTGGCTAGAAGTAAATGAACCGAAGTTGTTAAACTTCTATTGTTTTAATGTTAAGGGCAATTTCCCATTACGCCCTCCCCACCCCGACCCTCTTTCGCGCTTTTCGTGACGTCTTTCCATCGCGCCGTTTTTAAAGGGAGCCCTCGAACGGTCGAGAGAGTTTAGATTAGAGTCTGCTTGAGTGAATTAAAATGGCAGTTTTCATAGGTGGGGTTTGTTCAACAGCTGGTAACGAAAGCTGGCTGAATGAACTTGTAAGAACTAAAAACGTGAATACGCAATGTAATTTTAATTTATTTTCCAAAGTGGCAACTAAAAATAAAGCGGTGACGTGTAAAATAGGAGAAATTGCTCTTAAAAATAAAGATTCGGGCAGCAAAGAGGCTATGCCTTTGTAGAAAATGAGCTTGAAAAGCATAGCTTCATCATGACTACTGTTTTGACTAGTGAAATTGGACCTTAGATTTTTCGCCTCATTGAAGTATTGTACAGACTGTTAAAAAAGTCTTTGCGCGTTGCGTTTTTCGCACATATTTTACTATATTTCAAAAATTATTCAAGCTAGCGCTCTGGAATAAAGTGCGTTATAAAAGTTCTGCATTCCTCTTTCATATTTTACCCGTTCCAAAGTTGTCCTTTGCATACTTATACCGGAAACCGGAAATGTCAAAATCATCAACTTTGAAAATATTGGATTCTCGAAGACATAAATGCGATTTTCGGATTCCTTGGGGACGATTCATAATTGAAACGTGTTCACCAAAATCAATTCGGATGAATAGGTCACGAGTAATCAGCCTTTATTCAAAATCTGGCAAACTTGGTTAGAGTGGCGATAATTCATAATCGAGTATCGAATCATTGTCGTAATAATGCTTGTTAGATGTTATGAAACTTTATGCATATATATATGATTGGTCTTGTGGCGCAATACTTTGAAACAAATCAGACGTTCATTAAAGGGATGGTGAAGTGGAAAATAAAGTCATTTTTTATTAATTCTTCTATAAGACCAATCTGCATCGTGAAACATCCAGGTAATAACACCGAACGATTTTTAAACGACAATTAGTTTGAAATTTCATTAAAAATTTTAAATAGGAATCTCCGAACAATCGCGTAGCGCCCCGCCTTTTTACCAACAATTTTCTTTTGGCACGCTCCGTGTTGAATAAATTTGCCTTGAAAAAATTTGCACGATTTGACAATTGTGGCGCGAGACCTGGAGTGTGCCACGAAAATTTTGTTAACGAAAAGGCACGGCGTTACGCGATTGGTCGGAGGTCCTTATTTAAAATTATTCTTAAAATCTTAACCTAATTTGAATATTAAAATCAATGGGAGGTATTTGCTAAATTTTTCATTATGCATACTGGTCTCATGATTAGTAGAAGAATCAATAAAAAATCACTTTATTTTGCACTTCCCACTCCCTTTAAGAGAAAACTCGCGTCTTTTGAAGAGGAGAAGCGGTTTGAAAATATTGTTATTTGGGCCATGAGCCCGTAATATCATAATATTTAGAACTAATATTAACAAAAGTCTATAAAAACCCCCCTTCGGGTGGAAAGTATGAAAGCGGCTAGACTATCAATGTTAAATACCGCGGCCAACAAGGTTCTTCTGCTGACTATATAATATAGTGGGACTTGAAAACTTGTACCTTAATCGTTAGTCTGTATTTTTATGAACCGGAATGTTACTATTTTTTGGCGCAATTCGGAAGGATAATAAAATGGCGACGATGATGAATGCTCAAACTCAGTGTGATTTTACGGTAAAAGATACCGCTAATAAATTAGTTCAAACGGTGTTGAAATTAGGAAAAAAAGAGAAAAGAAGTCACGGATGCATCGCCAATGACATGAAAGATCTATAAGCCTTTTCTTTATGCTCTTTAAGATTTTATGGGGTTGAGGTGGAGTGTTCGATTCTTATTAGAGGGGTTAAAGTATAAGACAAACACCTATCACTTTTTTCACTAATGATTCATCCTCGCAAACGCTAGACTAGATGTTAGAATGCAGTCAGTTGTGGGGAGTTAAGGCCTTTTTAGCGGAAACGAGGGGCTTATAAAATTTTTGAATCAAAAGTGACCGCGTTTGTTGGTATATGTCAAGTGAGAGTCAAAATAGATTCTAATCCAATTTTTAATATTCAACATAATATTCAATCTTGTTCATAAATGTTCACACACTTTTATAGGGGTCAAAATAAAGAAATTAAACAAAAAATCAAACTTATATCTAAGGGAGGTTTGTACTTTATAACCTCTATGGAATGTCTCCTTTAAGTTTCAAATTTAATTTTTGGGGTGTTTGTGTTAAGATAGTGCAGTTATGCACTAAAAAAATGTTCAAAAAAATAGAATGTTAAGATTTTTAAAATGAATCATTCCGTCAACCATAATCCAAGTTCTTTAACAATAGTTTCAAGCCAGTTAATCAATAATTTCAAGTTTTTTTTTAATTTCTTACGCCAAGTAGCTCCTCTTCCATATTCTTCATAGGGGTTCATGATCTTTGTTTTTCTTCTTCCTCGATTTAAGGGTTTTTCTTCAGGATCTTTTTTTTCTCTGATTACGCGATTTAAGGGTTAATTAGGTTTTTTTTCTCTCGCGATTTAATAATTCGCGCACTCTCTTCTTCTAGGGGTTAAAATATTCAACTTGATGAAAAATAAAGGTATCAAATGAATAAAAATAAAAACATCGAATAAAAATCAAGGTTTCGATTTAAAAAATAATCTCCGTCCGTTTAGAGATTTCTTGAGGGTGAGCCGACAGGGTCTCGTTTAGACAGTTCAGGTATCAACTGACTATGGGACAGGAGGGACTTCGTATATATAACTTCTAGTTTTTCGCAAGGATTTCTGGGACAATGACGTTTGTTGATTGACTTCAGTTTGGCGAATAGTGGACCATATTTATGACGTAGCCGGGCGGATTCATGTTAACAGCGAATGGGCAAAACTTTTTGTTTTGGGACCAAATACGGATTGGTCAGTTTAAGGGTTAAAAAAAAATGTTCTAGAAGTTTCTCGGGCCAGGGACCAGGATAGTGACTCAAGGTCTTGTTGCTTGGTGGTCTAAATAAGCGTAGTATTTCTCTGGTTTCTTGGAAAATGTTTTCGTTGCTAGGTGTTTCATTTTGCACTGTGGATACTGTGGTATAGGATAGTTCTAGAAAGTTCGCTGTCAATTTTGATGGGCTATTTCCTCTTTCATTGTAGTTATTTTTGGAAACCGTGAATTTCTTTTCAGTTTGTTTTAAAGGGATAGGTTTAAGTTTAAAGGGCTAATATTATCTTTATAGGGGTAATTTAAGGCACTTCGTTATTAATTTAAAGGTTTAATTTAATTTGATTTTCGTGTCAAGATGGTTATAGATCTGGAGTTACCGGAAAAAATACGTAAAGTGGAAGAAATTGCAGACGTATGTTAAGCCTTTGCGGTTATCAAAATACAAGTGACACAAACATAGTCAAGGGACTCAAGGCAGGTAGATATTTAACTTAATTAGGTTGAAGTTGGTCGTGGCCAACAAAACCAAAGACGTCTAACTGCAAAGGAGATCTTTGATGAAGTCAAAACATAGCTCGTTTCTCACAATGAGCTTAACGGAAGTAAGATTTCATGGTCCCGAGCTTTTTCCCAAGGCTCGAAAACTTCTCGAGTGTGTCAAAAGTTTTTAATAGAGGGCTCGCACTGGCCATGTTTTCGTGTTCACACGCAAAAGTGTCTTTTGACTTCAAATAATTACAATTAAAGAAGCTTATGTCTACGAAGGGCTGTCCACACTAACACTATACTATTTGTTTTGATGCCAAATGATGAATTTTATTTTTTTATTATTCAGAACACTGATGTTTTCGGAGACTAGTCAAGGAACTCCAAGAGAAAATTGGGAAAACTTTATATCTCGGGAATTTTTTTGACGGAGATCAATCAACTGCAAGAGACGTCTCTTGGGTTTCTCAGTCCCGTTTTCACCATATACTCTTACGGAATTTCAATCGCCACTGTGGTCGCCATTTTTGAGATATTATTCATTTTGAAGAAGTTGAATTTATTTCATTAAAAATTGATTACGCACCAAAGTTAATTTTGACAATATATTAATGATTCGCAGTAAAATTGCGATTGCACTTAAGTTGTTATTCACGTTAGTCTGCCCCGAAATTTGATTAAATAACCGGACTCTCTATTAGTATTATTAAGCAAACCATTGTTCAATATAATTGAACATAAAGCTTCTTAAAATGCTTGTACTTCAAAAAAATAAAATAATTTACTTTTGTTCCCTGGAGACATTAGAAACATCATAATGAAACATCCATATTTTTCATTTTGTATTTCATTAGCCATGAATGAATGAATGAATGATTTATTGATCTTTTTGAAAAATAATCCCTTTTAAATCAGGGAGGAACACTCTTGGTGTTCACAGGTCCGAAACAATAGTACTAGAGCCTTTTTCATAGCGCATGCAGTGTTGAAATGCATTGAAAATCGATAGATTGAATTTTTTCAATTTTTAGTTAACTAAAACCCGTCGTTTTGAATAATAAATTAAAAATTAGTATTCATATAACTTAAATGGATATATTGTTCAAGATCTAGAAATTGAAATAATAACGATAATTACGAATATTTTTCATTTGTACCTTTTCAAGTGAAAGAAACTTAGTTTCAACTTGTTTATGATAGTTTCGAAGATTATATTAAATTTTAATTGATCCCAATTTCAAATTGATAACCAATGACACTTAAAATAATCAAGCAAATTTTAAGGAACCCATACACGCTAAATTGAACGCGTCAACATAGTACGAAATGTTCATAAAATTCAAATCATAATTTAAAACCACTAGGTCGAACTATGTTTAATGTGTACATAAAATGTTTAATATTAGTAGAAATCAATTGGTTTCGATATGCTAATTAATATTCCACTTACGTATATAATTGCTTGAATTTGCGAAGCGTCAAATGGAGATTTCTGAGTATCATTTCACTCTGGTATTTCTGTGTTGTTTTTTTTATATTGGATTTTTTCTTCGTAGCAATGGATGCCAATAGTCGGCTGCAAAACATAACCTAAACCGAAACTAAATTGAATACTATCGCAAAGGTTAGAAAAAACTTAATAAGAATACCTTTTTTCGACATATTTGCAATATTTTGTTTAAAAAAAGGTTACTATGATACTGTATTTAAAAAAGGTTCTAAAAATAATTTTTCAGTTAGGTTTAGATTCTTATACTTCATATAAGTCTTTGTACTTGTTTAATGTATTGAAAGTTTTGTTTTATTTTGAGAAAATATACTCCAAATATAAAAAATATAATAAAGAAATGTTAATAATCGAAGCTTTGTTAAAATAGAGTTTGTCTCAAATATTTTCATCAAATAGTTTGTGAACTGTTCGATAAACTGTTGTACTCAAATTGAAAATATCCCACAATTATAAAACTTAATCGATAAATGTCCTAAAAGGGTTTGTCCAAGAGACTTAAAAATGGCTTTTAACATTTACGATAAATTTTACTTTTATCAATGAGAAATGTTCTTTAAAAATGATATAAATAATTAAAATAACAATGATAAAATGATAAAATATTAAAATTTAAATAGAAATTCGATAGTATTGTGAGTATAATGCGGCCTCTACAGGCTCAATTTATAGCACAAATTAAATTGGCGATATGTATGAAATTTATCATCTTATAGGCCTTTCAATAATTGTGTAAATCGAAATCTATCATAATTTCGATTAATCAATATTTGGAAATACCCTTAAAACTCTTTTAAACAAATCTATTGATTAAATTCCACTTAATTTGTTCAATTATTGAATATCTATTTGTCACAATAAAAAGAAATCGATGTTCTGTCCAAATACCGGGTACCATTTTATTGTCCAAACATTTCATATAAAACGTCAAATACACTGACTTTAATTATATTCGAATGCGAAATATTGTTCAATTGCTCGAGTAACATTTTAAGCAACATAAAACTCACTCAACATTCAGTTTTTTACTCAGATATTGTTGAAAATTTACCGCAATTGATGTTTTATTTCCTAAAACCATTTAAAAAAAAGTTAAAAATTTGCACTAACCTGTGTACAATTATTTCTGACAAATAAACTTACGCTTTTAAACAAAATATATACTGGGTGTTTCTGATAAGTCTGCAATAAATCAAAGGTTTTTACCTCTCCGTGTGACGTAGTCCAGGAGAGGTTCTGTAACAACCGTGTCTGTGTGTCTGTCTGTCCGTTGTTACACCCACGTGACCGCGTTCGCAGTTTGCGTATCGGAGCAAACGTGTTCCCAATTTCCGGACCGCATTGACAGTTCACAGAAATTTGGGAAATTGAATTTCTCTCCGTTGGCTACTATATACTTGAGTTCTCACACCACCATGTTTGGTCTTCGTCCATCCCACATGAACACCAGTCTGGTACTTTTCTGGCTTCCAACACCACCATCTTCTGTTCATTGTCAATCCCACATTGACACCAGTTTGAACTTACACTGGCTTCTAAACACCACCATCCACTGGTCTTCCGTCTATCCCACATATCATTGGCTTCTACTCCATTATCATCGTTTGGTTTCAGGATATACGCGGCGATCAGTTAGGGTTACGAGAAACGTCTAGCCTCCCTAAGGTGGGATCGACCACCAAAGGTTTTCGCAATTGCGCCTTTTCCTTACTATTATAAGGGAAACGATTTCCATACATATATACCAAAATTTTAAAAGAATCGGCTAAGAGGGGTACGCTTCAAATTAAACGTCAATATTAGCAAAGTTTGAGAAGATAATAGGTACAACTTTATTTTAAACGATTTAACTATTATTAATGTTAATTATTGAAGATTAAAATAATTAAAAATAGTTATATTTATTTAAATATTAAAGATAAACCTCTCGTGCAAAGAGAGAGATTATCATTGCCTCCTATGTCTACCAAGGCCAGAGCATGCATTGCCTCCTATATCTATCAAGGCCCGTGCATTGCGATATATTTCATTCATTGCCTCCTATATCTATCAAGGCCCGTGCATTGTGATATATTTCATTCATTGCCTTCTATATCTATCAAGGCCCGTGCATTGCGATATATTTCATTCATTGCCTCCTATATCTATCAAGGCCCGTGCATTGCGATATATTTTTCAAAACAACAACAAAAATTGGAAGCTCCTCTCAGAAACATAATAATTTATTTTCTCTGATGAAAATAAGGATAATATTGCGCTCCTTCTTTAATGGTATGAATCCTTGCCTGTCTATTAATATTTTACATAGGAGTAATACGTTTTTAGCGAAGTCTAGAGAGGATAAACATAAGCGAGATTGTTTCGGAAAAAAATACTAATGGGTTTATACTCCTTGTTACTGTTGTATAGAGTAATCATGATAAAAGCTTAAAAAATTACGAGAGGACAGACCTTTTTTATCCTCTTCTTTTTTTCTTAATAAGAATATAAAACATTTATTTTGTATCAAAAAATATTTTTTGGGTGCTAAGATTGCTTTAGAAAAATCCAAACGGTTAGGCATTGGTAAAAAAGACATGTGTAAGCTATTTGCAGAGATGAAAATTGTTTTACATGTTTTAAGTAAGACTGAAGCTTCCACTAGTGTTTTTATGCTCCTTGTTTGTTTGACTGCAAACCATCAAGGTGTAGATAACAGTCAGACCAAAAATTTCAAAAATATATATTTTAAATCTAATCAGATACGCCCACCTAGTTGAAAATAGACCTTTTAAATTTGCGGGAGCCATTCTTGAGAATTTTGCTTTGCTTGTAGGTTGTCAAACTAAACATTTATTTTGTATCAAAAAATATTTTTTGGGTGCTAAGATTGCTTTAGAAAAATCCAAACGGTTAGGCATTGGTAAAAAAGACATGTGTAAGCTATTTGCAGAGATGAAAAATGTTTTACATGTTTTAAGTAAGACTGAAGCTTCCACTAGTGTTTTTATGCTCCTTGTTTGTTTGACTGCAAACCATCAAGGTGTAGATAACAGTCAGACCAAAAATTTCAAAAATATATATTTTAAATCTAATCAGATACGCCCACCTAGTTGAAAATAGACCTTTTAAATTTGCGGGAGCCATTCTTGAGAATTTTGCTTTGCTTGTAGGTTGTCAATTTATCTAGCAGTAATTATTTGTGTTTTGAAGTTGGATATTAAGTCAAATTAAGTGGTTGTAAAGAGCCAGCAGGTTTTGGCCGCTTCTTTTTGTGAGTATTTGATTTTTACTCGTGCGGGGGAGAATCCCCCCTCGCACGAGGTATTGGTCCCGGTTTTTCAAGGTCTCTCTAGCATAGCTTTGGCAATGCATGGCGACAGGAAAACCGTGTGTTTGGGGCTTTTCATCCCTATCATTCCGATTTCGAGTTTTTTAAGTAAACACTTATTTGGTGACTCCACCAGAACGAACTCTAGTTGAAGAGACGAAAAAGGATAAATAGACTCCGCCTCCTCCCAAGCCAACGATGGTGCAAGAGGATAAAGACTCCGGCTCCGAGGCGCGCGCGGTTGTTTGGGCATGGTGCTAGTAGCTAGAGAATAACTTTCCTTCTAAAGAGTTACGCTGTCTGCTGCGAGTTCTACTGTTAAGATAATATTTATTTTCTCAGAACTGAAGGTATGGCGTCTAGTTAAGAAATTGTCACCACATGCTCGCTTTTTTAGCCCCTATTTTTTACTTTTTAATTATCTTACATATCCCGCACGAGTGTCCTTTCTGCTGGGGCAGCTTGTTGAATGTAAAACGGAGGACGATAATGTTGCGAGTAAGGATGAAATGCGGAAGCGCAAAGCGCGGGAAAGGATGATGGCAAAAAGGTCGACGTTTTCATTGGATACTTAAGGTTATATAATTTTCTCGACACGGAGAGGTAATATTTTGGTTTTCCCAACTTGTTTTTCTTTGGGTCCGACTGAGTTAAAAATGCGAGGGGTTCCCTGGAGCTACCCGCGAAATTAATAACAAAATCAGAAATCTGGAAAGAAATGGAAAGTATTTTTACTGATTTCAAAATCTCATAAAAAACTGAAATCAGTAAAGAAATCAAAAAATCAGTATAGAAATCTCAAAATCAGTAAAGAAATCAAAAAATCAGTATAGAAATCTCAAAATCAATAAAGAAATCAGAAAATCAGTAAATACATCACAAAATCATTAAAGAAATCACTAAATCAACAAAGACATCACATATCAATAAAGATATGACTAAATCAACAAAGACATCACAAAATTTGTAAAGAAATCGCGAAACCCATTGCAAAATTGACGAAATTCAAAATCCAAAAAAGAAATCACAAAATCCGACGAAATCTGGATTTCATCGAATTTAAAAAAAAATTCAACGATATCAAATGAAATCCAACGAAGTCCGAAGAAATAAAATTCGATTTCAAAATCCTGTACACTTTTTCAAAAACGTCTGACCCCTCGTAAAAATGTCAACGATCGAAAAACGTACAAATGTGGTTAAACAGAGATATGGACTACCAAGACACTTAACTTTAAAATAAGGTTATAGATTTAATATTTGGTGTATTTTAATGAGAAAAGAAACATAAGTGCAAATAGGAAACATTTCCTCAAGTAGCTGCCAAGATCTTTCAGAATCGTACACTTAATTTGTCTTGTGGCGCCAATGTTCTCGAATGGGCGAAGTCGCAGCAAAAATTGGACATCCAAATCCGTTGGAAACTCATTAAAATGTTCATTATAAGGAGCGTGTCGACCAAGGCAATAGGATCCTCCTCCTCTGTTAACATCACTTTCATGTTTAATAACACCGCAAACACAAAATCTTCCCAATTTTAACTATAAACATGGACTAACACATACAAAAGGACCTCTATTTTTAGAATTAGACATGCTTCTTCGATGTCTAAATGCCAGCGATGCTTTCTAACCCTGAAATTGGACCATTTTCTCAGGTTTCGATGGAAAATTTTCGTGTCGAATCTTTAGCATTTTAAACTCTGTTTAATCTGAAAACAAATGATATTTACTTCAACTTAATATTCATAATATATTACTTGAAACATTTTTAATATAAAAATCATGATTTGAGTAAACTTACACATATATAAGCCTTTTAGTAGCACTTGGTCTTTCTGCAATCGCAATATATTCGTCAAAAATGCTAGACACATTTTGCAAAAATTGTATCAATGTCCTTTAATATAACTAGGCATATATGGAGAATTTTGACGTCGTAATGAGTTTAAAATCTGTTCGTGGTGCTAGTGTTTAAGTGCGTGTTTTATCGATTCACCGTGTTGTCATAGACTAAGCAGCTTATGGAAAAACATTTCCAGGACAAGTATTACTTAAATATTTCAGAAAAAGATTTATATAGCTAACGTCTCATAGCATAGCATAATAAGGTAACTGGTAGTTCTACAATTTAAATTATTTTGGGCAAATAAGGTGATGGTAAACACCAATATCGCGGAAAAAGTGCGACAAAACCCTTTCATTTCTTTAACATAAGATCTACCTTTTCATATTTATAGTTAGTCTATGAAATGAAAGTCATTAGAGGAAAGGATTTTACGAGGTCAAAGCAATAAGAATACTGATGAGTTTATGATAATTAACGTTTCATATAACGCACTTCAGTCACGTTTACACTAGACATTTTGAAACCGTTTTGATCAACTTTAGAAAGGTTGAATTATAACCTTTGGCTGTCAACCATGTAGAACCTACACAAGAAAATGCTCATTCGCTTTTTTAAAAAAAAAATTAATATGAACATTTTCTCGTGAAAGAGCTATATATGGCTAACGCCTAAAGGTTATATTTACAACTTTCTTAAACTGTTCAAAACGGTTTTTAAGTGTCGAGTGTAAACGCGGCCTCAATTTCTTCTTTTTTCAAAAATACTCATTTAAAAGGATATATGTATTACGTTAAATTATTCGGAATGATATTTGTACAAAAACTGTAATATATATCTGAAATTAACACAGGTCTCTACATTCGAAAAAAGATTTTGATGGGATAAGGCCAGAACTCATAGGAGTCCGGAGAAAAAAAAACTCGTTACAATATTAAGACCATATCTTAAATTTCAGATCGCTGCGAATCCCTTATAGAAATTTAGTTGTTTAACTTGTATCGCTCTGAAATTCAGTTGGTGCTTAGAGCGTTGTTGCATAAAGGCAAGATGTCTGAAGGAAATCGTTCGCGAGAATTGAAATTTGGAACAACATACGTAAGAATAAAAAAATACCCCGTCCTTGATTAAAGATATCTCGAGGGGTCTGTCGTTCATGAAATCCCGTACGTTACCCGTGAAGTCCATCCCGTACGCTACCCATGAAATCCAACTTAAGAAATCCGAAATCAATGCTGATTTCGATATCAAATAAAAAATCCGAAATAACCAACGAAGTCACAAAATCAAGAAAGAAATCACGAAATCAACATTGATATCACAAAATCAGTTACAAAAACCAAAGAAATCACAAAATCCGACAAAATCTCGGGGAAAATCACGCGAAAAACCTCAAAATCCAATGAAATCAAGGGATATATCGCAAAATCCGACGGAATCAGGGGAAAAATCTCAAAATTCGACAAAATCCATTGGATTTTATCGAGTTCTGAAATCAAGCAAAAGTCGACGAAATCCTTTGGAATTTATCGAGTCCTAAAATCAAACAAAATTCGACGAAATCAAACCAAATCCGATGCAATCCAACTAAATCAAACAAAATCCAAAGAAATCAAATTGGGTTACAATTTTTCGAAAACGTCCGACCCCTCGAGATATCTTCACTAATGTGAATAATCCCTGCAATGTTCATGACTTAAATACGTACAGGAATCCGATGATTTTGGACAAGATATTGTAAATGGACTTATTACTCTCTGGTATCCGTTCACGAATTTTCTGCCGGCGTATATTCTTAACAACATTCAAAACGTATCGTAAGTATTTTAATAGTGAAATTATATTGTTTGGTGTAGCTGATATAATCAAAAACAATTTACGAATTGAACATTTCTGCTTTTTTTATTAGATTAAAATACATACCACGATTTAACATCTTGGAAACTCTTTTGAAGGTTCACGGTTATCAAAGTAATGTGTTTGCTCACATGTTTGCCACCGCGATAAAGGGAAAGGCTAGTTCATCAAAATATTTATAACATTTTAGATCGTTTATTCACTCACATCATTATATAACGCCTCGAGTGAACTCATGACTATTAAAGGCAATGTGTTCATTCCGTTTAAGGTTACAAAATATAATCATACCATCACCATACATTGATTCAACCATCCGTCAAAAAACTTACCTATAAATAATTTTCAATAAAGGCGAATTTGAGACACGCATATTTTTTTACGTAAAGGACCGTCCATAAACTACGTCACACATAATATAGCACATTTTAACACCCTTTTAAAAACGGCGAATTGCACATCCCGGTTTTCTAGCTCTTCCTTTATTATTTTTTTTACGTTTGTATTAATGTTTACAGGTTATTGATATGGGTGTCTTAAGTTATTCAGTAGAACCCGAAAACGTTTTTCTTTATCACGTTTCTCCATCCGTCTTAATGGGTGATAATCGCATTGCAACTTGCTTCAACACAGTTAATAAACACGACACACGTTTATCCGTGAATGGATTAGATACGCCCACGTGGTGCCTGATCGTAATGGCATTGCTCTTCATGTCTATGTTATCATCATTGGCTACATCCTTATCACTAGCAAAAGGTTACAGAATTCAAATAGGTATATACGCGTGCTTAAAAGGCGAAACGTGAACAGTTGACTTTTAAATTAAAGAGTCGGCTATTTTTACGTTTCTCAAACAAATTTTTTTTCACATTTAATGCACTTATTTCTAGGATGGATACCTGCTTTGACGATTAACTTCAATCAGTATGTTTGGCAATATTTATCGGATTTCTTAGAAAACAGTTTCGAGTACTTCAATTCGGAATCACCGAAGTTCTTACTGTGCGGATGGTTACTCGGGTGCACTGTTTTGTCCAGATGCTTTTCGGGTGCTTTGAAATCAGAACTGCTATTATCAGAAACCAAATACATAAATACCATTGACGATATTTGTGAGCAGAAAGACGTTACTTTAATGATACCGGAAAATTTTCCTATTCACTTGTCGATGAAGGTAACGCCTTCCATTTTCATATACATCGTAATACTTTCGGTGGAGCTTGGGTGTGCGTTTTCAGCCTCACAGGACCACACTTGGGAAAGTGGTTATTTGAGTAGAGTCAATAAGTCAATAACTCAAAAAATAAGCGGTGGTGAAGTATTAGTGGACCCAAGGAAATTCTCATTGGTTACGACATAATTACCATCAATTGCGATGCAAGGTGAAATTTTGGGTGGGCATTCTTAGAAACCGAGTTTTCGGACCGTTCTTCTCGATGAGAAAATGAATGAAGACATTTACTCGTACTTCCTACGTCATGAGTTTATGCTTGTACCGCAAGCATAAACGACGTGTTTACCAAACAGATTAGAGGTTGTAATTTGAGACCTAAGTTCTAAGACTAATCGTAGGACTGAGGTTTATAACAATGTTTTGCTTTGAGGCGTATTCTCTAATATTCCTGTTGTACCTTGCCACTTGCATACAATAAAACATGAATTCCAAACATTTTTTACCCCCTGTATAATTTAATAAAATGACGTCATCCGTTGGCAGTATTGGGGGCTGTCCACAAAGGAAGGTGTTAGTCTGATCTTTTCCACACTGTATATGTATATGAATGCAAGCGCTGTGACGAGTTAGTAAGTCACCCGCCTCTTTTCCCCTCATACTAGCGAGTAGTACGAAACGATTTTCATCCTTCAACCATCGAAACTAAAAACTATAATATTATTTTTCAACATTTCAGAGAAACTCGCCATTTAGCGCCAAACTTCAGAAAAAGATTGATCAAAATGGTTTAATTTACAATTTTACAATTACGCCTTATATACTTAAAGACATTTTTCTCCGTGGCACATCTGCGCTTTTTCATGATAAGAAATATTTTCTGACAGAGTTACTATCTTTCGTTCAAACTAACTTGGTGAAATCGAGAAGCAAAATTTACATTGGAAAAGAATCTTACGAACAAAGATATCATCATTATTTCATAAAGAAACACGTCCCTCGAGACATACTTGAAAATATCAACTATTTGTAAGTATAATGTACATAATGTTGTCAAAATATAACATATAAGTGTTTTCTTC
This sequence comes from Phalangium opilio, assembly GCF_054372755.1. Classification (NCBI taxonomy): domain Eukaryota; kingdom Metazoa; phylum Arthropoda; class Arachnida; order Opiliones; family Phalangiidae; genus Phalangium; species Phalangium opilio. The sequence continues at coordinate 1,084,984 of NW_028324185.1, forward strand.
CTTACGTGCAAACGTATTGACGTCTCACATAATATTACACAATCAATAAAGAGCCCAGAATTTCAAAATTAAAAAACGAAAGATAGGAGTGGGAGAATGCACTTTAGGATACCTCATTATTTATATTCTAATTTTTTTATATTGCGGAAAATTATCACGGCATAAAATATTCAGATATTTTTAATTTGAATTCTAATAATCATACATTTCTTAGATTATAAATAATTATCTACATTAAAAGGTTCACTATTACGGAAGTTATATAAATGTATACGATCAAAATTTATTATTATTGATCTACAGCGATTCATCTAGTTTGGCCTATTATTGATCTACAGCGATTCATCTAGTTTGGCCTATTATTGATCTACAACGATTCATCTAGTTTGGCCTATTATTGGTCTACAACGGACCATCTAGTTTGGCCTATTATTGATCTACAGCGATTCATCTAGTTTGGCCTATTATTGATCTACAGCGATTCATCTAGTTTGGCCTATTATTGATCTACAGCGATCCATCTAGTTTGGCCTATTATTGATCTACAGCGATTCATCTAGTTTGGCCTATTATTGATCTACAGCGATTCATCTAGTTTGGCCTATTTTTGATCTACAACGATTCATCTAGTTTGGCCTATTATTGATCTACAACGGATCATCTAGTTTGGCCTATTATTGATCTACAGCGATTCATCTAGTTTGGCCTATTATTGATCTACAACTGATCATCTTGTTTGGCCTATTATTGATCTACAGCGATTCATCTAGTTTGGCCTATTAATGATCTACAACGATTCATCTAGTTTGGCCTATTATTGATCTACAACGATTCATCTAGTTTGGCCTATTATTGATCAACAGCGATTCATCTAGTTTGGCCTATTATTGATCTACAGCGATTCATCTAGTTTGGCCTATTATTGATCTACAGCGATTCATCTAGTTTGGCCTATTATAGATCTACAGCGATTCATCTAGTTTGGCCTATTATTGATCTACAACGGATCATCTAGTTTGGCCTGTTATTGATCTACAGCGATTCATCTAGTTTGGCCTATTATTGATCTACAACGGATCATCTAGTTTGGCCTATTATTGATCTACAGCGATTCATCTAGTTTGGCCTTTTATTGATCTACAACGATTCATCTAGTTTTGGCCTATTATTGATCTACAACGATTCATCTAGTTTGGCCTATTATTGATCTACAGCGATTCATCTAGTTTGGCCTATTATTGATCTACAGCGATTCATCTAGTTTGGCCTATTATTGATCTACAGCGATTCATCTAGTTTGGCCTATTATTGATCTACAGCGATTCATCTAGTTTGGCCTATTATTGATCTACAACGGATCATCTAGTTTGGCCTATTATTGATCTACAGCGATTCATCTAGTTTGGCCTTTTATTGATCTACAACGATTCATCTAGTTTGACCTATTATTGATCTACAACGATTCATCTAGTTTGGCCTATTATTGATCTACAGCGATTCATCTAGTTTGGCCTATTATTGATCTACAACGGATCATCTAGTTTGGCCTGTTATTGATCTACAGCGATTCATCTAGTTTGGCCTATTATTGATCTACAACGGATCATCTAGTTTGGCCTATTATTGATCTACAGCGATTCATCTAGTTTGGCCTTTTATTGATCTACAACGATTCATCTAGTTTTGGCCTATTATTGATCTACAACGATTCATCTAGTTTGGCCTATTATTGATCTACAGCGATTCATCTAGTTTGGCCTATTATTGATCTACAGCGATTCATCTAGTTTGGCCTATTATTGATCTACAGCGATTCATCTAGTTTGGCCTATTATTGATCTACAGCGATTCATCTAGTTTGGCCTATTATTGATCTACAACGATTCATCTAGTTTGGCCTATTATTGGTCTACAACGGACCATCTAGTTTGGCCTATTATTGATCTACAGCGATTCATCTAGTTTGGCCTATTATTGATCTACAGCGATTCATCTAGTTTGGCCTTTTATTGATCTACAACGATTCATCTAGTTTGACCTATTATTGATCTACAACGATTCATCTAGTTTGGCCTATTATTGATCTACAGCGATTCATCTAGTTTGGCCTATTATTGATCTACAACGGATCATCTAGTTTGGCCTGTTATTGATCTACAGCGATTCATCTAGTTTGGCCTATTATTGATCTACAACGGATCATCTAGTTTGGCCTATTATTGATCTACAGCGATTCATCTAGTTTGGCCTTTTATTGATCTACAACGATTCATCTAGTTTTGGCCTATTATTGATCTACAACGATTCATCTAGTTTGGCCTATTATTGATCTACAGCGATTCATCTAGTTTGGCCTATTATTGATCTACAGCGATTCATCTAGTTTGGCCTATTATTGATCTACAGCGATTCATCTAGTTTGGCCTATTATTGATCTACAGCGATTCATCTAGTTTGGCCTATTATTGATCTACAACGATTCATCTAGTTTGGCCTATTATTGGTCTACAACGGACCATCTAGTTTGGCCTATTATTGATCTACAGCGATTCATCTAGTTTGGCCTATTATTGATCTACAGCGATTCATCTAGTTTGGCCTATTATTGATCTACAGCGATTCATCTAGTTTGGCCTATTATTGATCTACAACGGATCATCTAGTTTGGCCTATTATTGATCTACAGCGATTCATCTAGTTTGGCCTTTTATTGATCTACAACGATTCATCTAGTTTGACCTATTTTTGATCTACAACGATTCATCTAGTTTGGCCTATTATTGATCTACAGCGATTCATCTAGTTTGGCCTATTATTGATCTACAGCGATTCATCTAGTTTGGCCTATTATTGATCTACAGCGATTCATCTAGTTTGGCCTATTATTGATCTACAGCGATTCATCTAGTTTGGCCTATTATTGATCTACAACGATTCATCTAGTTTGGCCTATTATTGATCTACAACGGATCATCTAGTTTGTGCTATTATTGATCTACAGCGATTCATCTAGTTTGGCCTATTATTGATCTACAACGGATCATCTAGTTTGGCCTATTATTGATCTACAGCGATTCATCTAGTTTGGCCTATTATTGATCTACAGCGATTAATCTAGTTTGGCCTATTATTGAACTACAGCGATTCATCTAGTTTGGCCTATTATTGATCTACAATGGATCATCGAGTTTGGCCTATTATTGATTTACAGCGATTCATCTAGTGTGGCCTATTATTGATCTGCAATGATTCATCTAGTTCGGCTTATTATTAGGCATTGAAACTATATGGGTTGGAACGCGATAATTATAAAATAAATTTAATTATTATAACATTAAAGTGAAACTTGAATAAATTATGCAATCTAAAAACCAACTAAGAGTGATTATGAAATACTGTATAAATAGGATAGGTAAAAACACGCAGCACACCAAACACAAGTGTTTGGTACCATTTCCTATTGTCAAATTATTTCCACAAAAGACGTAATCATGATTTTTAATTGCTTTAAAGAAGAGTGTGTTACAATTAATGCTAATTCATTTTACAATAGTATAACAACTGGCTGACTGGTTCAACCCAAACCATTGGCGTTTTCATTGTTAATATTGGGGTGAACCATGACATTCATATACTAGAGAATGGTATAGCAAACGATAGATTCATGATTATAGACGCAATTGATCTTCCTCAAATAGCTAAGCCACTCTCAAGTATTTAGTAAGTAAGTGCCACAGTTTACCCCTATATTAGCAATAAAATCCGCCAATATTTAGGATTATATTATTGTTAAATTATTTTGGGTTGCCTCCAACTTCTCTCTTCTTAAAGACCTCTCTATTCGGTGGTTAGTCAACCTATTTTTATCGGGGCTCTTTTTCGCATGGAGAGAGAGCCAATAGTTAGGGACCAGGTGTTTTTTTTCACTTACAGACCCAACCAACAAATAAACAAATTGGCCTAGTCTAGTTTCCATCTAAGAGATCGGATCACGTGACTAACAAAGTTAACTGTAGTACCATCTGTCGTTGAGCGACGAAAATAAATCTCTTATTGGTTTAAGGTAAAAAGGGTTCTGCGCATGGCAAAATCAAACCAATCAGGTTATCCCTTTCTTACCTCAAAACCCGAGCTCGAGATCGGAGCCATAATAAAAATTCAAGAGATTTGTTGGCTGAGTCTATTTTGTTATTAATTATTATTAAGCAATTTTTAAGTTTAAAGTGTTCAGTGCTCAGTTTCATAGCTTTTTTATTTTTTTCGTTAGTTTTTTTGCATCTACAAGCTGAATTTAATTGACAATTTGAAATGGGCCAAAAACGTTTCTCATCAACCTGTAAGAAAATTAGTGAGTATATAATTAGTGTTCTTTATAACAGTAAATTTCGGGACGAGAATTTATCGTGGCTCCTGCCTGTTGAACCTGGCTCCATTTAAATATAATATGAAAACTCATTTCATAAATTATTTTTCAGTGCTAATTTAGTGAATTTCACTAGAATGCTTTTTTTTATTTGAATTTTTTTTGGGGTTTTTAGGTTTTTTAAAAAAAAATACTTTTTACGGTTCTTCAGCACATCGATCCAATTTTAAATAGGCGCTAATTTTTATTCTCTTACAAATAAAAAACTGGAACCATTCGTTAATCTTTGTACAAGGGGGTTAGAAGTATTTTTTACGTAACTAAGAGGCCTGGGGTCTTCTTTTTCTTACGAGGGTATTTCAAAATGGGAAGGTTTTTGCGATACGTAATTTGTCAACGGCCCCAACATTCTTAAATGAGTAAGATTAAGTCGTGTTTTATTATTATCTCTCGATTTAGTGCAATTATACGTATCATTTCTATCCCTACCAAAATATACTAAAATTAGTTAAATCTCTCTTTAATCAGACACGTAATTTTATTAGTTTTGTTTGTTGAATGATCAGCATGGCCAAGTATTTATCTTCTCAAAACTAGTGTATACAATATTTGTGTGATGACTTGAATGAGTGACTGGGTTCAGTCACCCAAACATAGTTTCCTGCAAACTATTCCTCCATTTTTTGCCCAAAACTTTCTTCCTGACATGAGAACGGCGACGATTATCTTTAAAATATGCAGTAATTATTTAAGCTACGAGTGCCACTGTCGCTACTGCCAGTCCTACAAAGTATAGCTTTGATGCTTCAAAAATGATATGTATGCCAAGAGGGTTCTAAGTGTCAGTTTGCGCTGGTTGCTCAAACACTTTACTTCGATTAAAATTCCGTTCACGTAGTACACGGTTGTCCTGACTAGTTTCGTGGAAGAGAAGAGCTCTGAAAGAAAAAATTGTTTGCGTTTAGCTAAAGAAAACAGTATTTATGACCATTTTAGCTTTGCACGAAACTTGAAAAAGCTTATATAAAGACACATTCTGACTGACTGGTTGTTATGACCTAGGACAAGATCTCATTCAAGTAAAGCGAGAACGTTCGAGTCAGTCTAATCCGCTTCCATGAAGTCAGAGTTATCTATTTTTCTGGGAGGGGCCTAGTTTAAGTCGGTTTAGCCACAGCCCACTTGATCCGCGCTCCCAGATGCTGCGCTGCTCGCGCCATAGCTATAGCGAGAGCAGCTTGCGTCGTGACGCGCGTGACCGAGTGGGTATGGTTTAGCGCGTGACCGAGTGGGTATGGTTTAGCGCGTGACCGAGTGGGTATGGTTTAGCGCGCCACCGAGTGGGTATGGTTTAGCGCGCCACCGAGTGGGTATGGTTTAGCGCGCCACCGAGTGGGTATGGTTTAGCGCGCCACCGAGTGGGTATGGTTTAGCGCGCCACCGAGTGGGTATGGTCTAGCGCGCCACCGAGTGGGTATGGTCTAGCGCGCCACCGAGTGGGTATGGTTTAGCGCGCCACCGAGTGGGTATGGTTTAGCGCGCCACCGAGTGGGTATGGTTTAGCGCGCCACCGAGTGGGTATGGTTTAGCGCGCCACCGAGTGGGTATGGTTTAGCGCGCCACCTACTAACCGGAAATTACTGAATAAAATGTTAAATGGACGCACCAGTAGCGACTCGAGAGTCGGCCTAGGCAAGAAGTCGAAAGAAACTATTGACGACAATGTTAAGTATTAGTATACGATTCAGATTGATAACATCGGATCGGCCTTATTAAAAATATATTTTTTATCAATTGGGGTAGGGACAGACAAAAATAACGTGGTATTATATTAAAATATGGCTATTTACCTGAAGTTTCAAACGTAAGCCTTGGTTGTTCTGGCACTTAAGGAAAATAATAGTGGCCTTTCCTCGTTATAATAATCGAATAACTATTGTCTATTTTACTATTGACTATTCGGTCTATATTTATATCGACATAACCAGCACTATCAACTGTTGCTCTAATAAACATTTCTACTAATTCTGGAGTCAGTCTCCCTCACATCGAGATCGAGAACGACAATTTCGATAAATAATGAATGGAAAGTCCACCAGGTGGTGTTAGTGTATCGACAAAATGGCGGGAATTTGTTTTAAGGGAGGGGCCTAGGTAGTACTTGATAGTAGCGAAGATGAAGGTAAACTCGAACGTTCTCTCTTTACGTGAATGAGATCTTGTTATTAGTTGCATCCACTAAAAGAAATTAGTATGATGTCTTGCAACTTTTCCTGTCATGAGATCAGACGGTTTCTTTGTTATTGGGCTAATACTTGACTGCATGGGGGTATGACTTAATATTGGACCTAAACGAAATTATTAGTGACGGGACGCATTGTCTGAACTACCATGCCAGTACTCTTAATTTATTGTCAGTTTCACAAATAAGACTAGTTCCTAATTTAGGACTGACTGGATTTGGATTAACCATTGGCAAAGTTTGAATATTACCACTATTTTTAGATTTCTCTTTGCGAGCCACTTTAATCTGTTTGTAAATAATGAAACCTAACCAATTATAGATATATGCTTTTGATTTTACTTTTGCTATGGTTTTGCGATTGAATAGTCCGTGATTTTACAATGGTATAATCCTGGATTTTAGCATGCTTTGACATTTACCGAGTTTTAGGGTTCATATATTAGTCCTAGTATTTTTCTACATTGCCCGTTTTTGCAATTTAAAAAGTGCAAGAAGAACCTCCGTATGATTTCCATTCTGATTTGGGCCTACCTCGCGAAGCCATCTTAAAATATGAAACTAAATTGTCTTAACTTCAAAATCATTTGTCAAAAACGCTTGTGTCATGCTGCATCTGTCAATTGTCAAAACATGTAATCAAAGGCGCCATTTCTTTCCGTAATATAGCTAGAGGGCGCTAGTAACAGAATTTTACTTTTGCGTTGGCAGGGTTACCAAGCAGCTACCCTCCTGACTTGCTCCATGTCTTAACCTTGTATTAGGTTTAAGCATATCCTCCTAGATCACGCTCTTCACGGACGAAGCCTGCTGCTCGCGCCATAGACGACCATTCAAAGAATTATTTTCCTATGCAAAAGAGCGTATCGTGGATTTTCGTTAGAAAAATCAAATCGATCAGCTTTTAACATAATCTGCTGAGGGAGAAACTAAATTTTTTAACCTAAATTCTCAAAAATACTTGTTGAAATTACATGAAATTTTGAAGAGACCTGCAAAATAATTTTTATTATTTTCAAAAGTTTTGCTATCATAGTTGAAAAAAAATTAAATTAGCCGTGAATATCTTTCCGGTTTATTCTAAAGGGATAAGGTTCAGTTTAAAGGGCTAGTTTTATCTTTTTAATGTTAAATTAAGGTATTTCGTTATAAATTAATGACTAATTTAATTTGATTTTTGAGTTAAGATGGTTATACATGGTAAATAATAGAGAAAATGCTATGAGCCACGAATTTAGTAAAATAGACATCCTGCAAAGAGATTGTACTTTTGTGTTCATTTTTAAAAGAAGTGAGGAGAGTGACAAAGTTATTCGAGTTTGATCAAAGAGACTATATTAAAATATTCGTGTTATTTTAACAATTCCTTGAACTAACAAAAGCAACAATATTAAAGACCGCGGATTTTTAAATCGCCCAAACATACAAATAGATAAGTCACTCTAGATGTAGATAAAATTAACTCTTGCAATTAAAACATTTAATTTTTGTGGGACTTTTTAAAGATAAATTAAAAGGTTGTAATTTTCCCGAGGCAAAGAAAACTGGAGTTGAACAGAGGTTGTAAAATGTCAAAAAACGCTATTTTCTCACACTAGCGTTGTCAGAAAATTAGTTAGTATGAGACCTCAAAACCTATTAATGGCCCAAATCGTGTAAAACATTTCCCAGTAAAATACATTTAAGATTGCTCATTAAATGATTTACAAAATCAGGCTAGAATAATAAGGTTCAATTGTCATTTAGTAAAATATAGCTAAAAAATAGTAACGTAAACCAACGCGACCACTTGGATTGCTGCATATGCATATACATTAACAATTATGAAACAAAAACTAAGGAAAAACTTGCCCCGGAAAGTGTCGGGATGAAAGATTACAATCCAAGATGGCAGCAATGTTTTACGTTACTAATTAATTGTTTAGTTATATTTAGAAAAATGACAATTGAACCTTATAAGTAAGGGAAAACCTGTTAAACTCGAGGAATTTGAAAGTTTCATGACAACCCTATTATATCTTCTTTTTTGGTATTTTGTCGAAATTAAACCTCACGCAACGATCTCTTTAATTAAAGGTTTTCCCTAATAAATTTGCCATACAGATTACGTAACTCCTTTAAAAAACATAGGTTAATGAGAGAATCTTTGGATTCGCTTTGCACTGACATGTTATCTCCTGGTCGCCCCATGATAGACAGACCACCTTCCGAGTCCTTATCCAGTGCCCGTCCTGAACTTCAATCAAACTCGGGGGCGGTGCAGGTTTTTGTACCTAGTGGCGCTATTTAGAAGAAAACAACAACAATAACGTAAATCCATCACAGTCCCCGATAATGAACTCGTGGTTGCGCCAGTTACCACTGCTATAACGGATATAAACCGCCATGCGAATACGAATCTAGCGTCTTGCGACAAAGTGGTCGTGAGTGAAAACCATCTTCAAGAGTCACAAAAACTAGAACCCACACCGCTGGAAGAAACTAAAGTGCATGAAGTCAATGAGAAAACTATTTTCAGTGATCATTTTAAGAAATTTTCACCGTTGGACAAATATCTTCTTATCATTGTGAAACAAAACCTAAGGATAAACTTGTTCCGGAAAGTGTCGGGATGAAAGATGCATTTTACTTCAAGTCGAAATGAACTTACAAAAGAATGGCGAATCTGAAGTAGGTACTGTAACAGTAGAGTTAGTGAAAGATTTAGAGCCAAATTCATGAAAGCGATCGCAAGTTGCGTTAAGTTGCGCAAATTTTGCGTCTGAAAAAAAATTTGCCTTTGGTTCGTATTCCCAGCTAGCACAATATGGTCCATTGGCTACCCTTTGGATATGGTTTCTGGATATAGGTCTCATCCTGAGGATGTCCCAAATCCAGTACTTGACGTATCCTGGATATTCAAGGGACATCCAAATGTCTTCAAATCTATGTCCTTAGTTTGTCTTTTGGCTGGCCATTATGACATCCTAGGGATATGTGGGGGTCATGTAAAGGATATCCATACAATATAATATTACTATCCGTTGGATGCTGTTTCTAGTATAACGGGATATTCACTGGATTTTAAAACAGATATTCTTTGGCTATCCTTGGGAAAAATGTATATTTCATTTCATCTTAAGGTTAATACAAAGGTTACACTTAAGTTTCTTACATACTTAAGTTAAAGCTACACTAGGAAAAACATTAAATTCGCAAAAATTATTTTTAACATTTTTCATTCCTCATTTTTCATCACATATTTTTAAAAATTGGCATGAATTTGAATTGCTATTTATTTTTGATAAATTTAAGTACTATATTTTTTTAAAGAATTTGAATTGCTATATATTTTTGAATTTCACATTTAAACTACTAAAAACTAAATTTATTATCCAAATTTGGACCAAATACTGCTTTTGTTTTGCAATTATGCTTATTATAATATTTTCAATTATATTTGTCAAAATATAGTTTGTTGAGAACACCCTCTTAATTTTTAAGACTAAACTATTTCAACATGGGTAGAAATTCAATTTTGAATTAGTTACTTTATCTCTTAGTAAGTTTTCATTGTTTTCAAACTAGGTAAATTATAATATAATATTATAATATTTTCAATTTCCAATCCTCCTTTAAATTTAATACCTAAAATATTTGACGAAATTAATTCTAGTTTGTTGAGAACAAATTGAAACATACTAATTAAATCATCCACCTAATTTTTAAGAAGAAATTATTTCAACATCGGTACAAACTAAATATTGAATTAGTTACTTTATCTCTTAGTAAGTTTTCAAACTAAGCCAATTGTCTATCTTCATAATTATTGACAACAATTATATATATTAAATTTCTTACGTTAGCTAATGAAATATGAAATTAAGCACGCATATGCTCGTTTAATTCTTGGTGATTTGCAGTGCGCTGTATTTCTTAGATTATTTTCATCCGAATTCATGAATTAATTTCTGTTTACAAAGAGAAATTTGAATTCAAATTTGTTCAAATTAATTTGCTAACTCGTATCGTACCTTGATAATTTGTTCTTCGGTAAATTTCTGTAAAAATCTTGATACCACGTATGTTCCACATGAATTTGCTCTCTGATACCATGAATTTACTTCTCCTAGTTTCTCGATCAGGCCGATAAGAATATATATAGCGATTTCTTACGCGCCGTAAGCTTCGGAAGCCTATACGAGCCTGAGTTGTGAGACGCGTTGCGGCGGCCTCTTGTTCAGCTTTTCGGAAGAAATCGCTGGATATATTATTCTTATCGGCCTGAGTAATATATAGGGAGCTATATGATTCACTCATGATTCCACTATAATTATAGAAACATTTTAAAAACGAAGATTAATTATTACTATTTGATTTTATTCATATCTTAATTACTGAAGTGTTCCAATTGTGCTGCTGTTTAAAATATGATAATTAAAACAACAATTTGCAGTCCAAGAATTAATTAATAAAGCCCACACTTACAGTATTATCAGTCATCCTGGTATACAGTCATTTAATTTACACGTACGATGTTAAATAACAGACCAATATTGAGATATTGTCCTATTAGACAAGTTAAGGAGCGTGAAAATATTCTGGATATTGAATTTTATATCTAAATAAATGAATTTGAGGTAGAATAGCGGCAAAACTAATTTAATATCACATTTTCCTATACCCACGCTCGTAATGGCGGCTTGGTCCAACGGAATTTTCTTTTTCAAAATATTATGCGCCAGATGGAGCCTCGGTTTTCTTATTTCGTACTTAGTATGGGGTGTCTTCGAAAGATGGCACAAGCCCATGATAATCAATAAGGAAACTTTTTTAATGAAATCATGGAGGAGTACCGGGAGGGCAGACTTAGCCATTGGACTCTTTGGAGTGTGTTAAGTAATTTTTGAAACAACTTAGGTACTTTTGCCAGCTGGTTCATTTACGGAAAACTAGTAGTTTGGAAGGAAGGAGGAAGTGGGGGAGTGAGGGAATTCAAAATGGCGGGCGATGCAGGCGATTAGAAGGGCCGCTAGTGTAAGCAGGGCTACCAGTCACTTTCCTAAAAACTTACTGAGTCGGCCCTTCCGGTAATCCTCCTTGATGAAACATTGCCTTTAGGACCAAAGAAACTATTTATTTGTTTATTGGAATCATTAGTCTACGTGGTGCGTGGTCCTAGACGCGAGGAGGGGGGTTGTGTTTTACCTTCAATGCTGCTTTCCCCTCCCCCGTTCCACTTAACAAGTTGAGCAAGGAAATTGACTCTATAATAACGCCTATTTTTTCAGGGGTTTTTTCTCTTGTTCAGACGAGCCTTCTAATAATTACGGTGATAATGTTGTTTTTATCATTTTCAAATATCCTAAAGATTACCTGGAAATTCCATACTTTACCAAGGCAAAAAACCCAAATGAAACGAAATAATTTTAATAATTTATGGTTTAATGCAGAGTAAGAACAGTGTTTAAAAGTATACTGACATTCCATTGAAATACATATGTTCAAACTGAAACAGAGAAGCAGATATTATTTAAACAATATTGAAGTCATTAGTTAGTGAAAGAGTTATCTTAAACTAAAAGTTGAGATCTATAAAGTACTTTCTATTTTTTTTTTAATTTTTAGTTCTCAAGTTATTCTTCTCGCAGTTAAATCTTCAGTTCTTACATTCAATTAGTTAAAATTATTAAGTTTTTTCTTATTAGTTCAAAATAATTAGATTTTATTTCTTGTTAGTTCAAATTATTTAGTTTAATTATTAAAGATTTCAGTTCTTCAGTTCTATTAATTTTTTTCTACAAAATTCAAAAGAGTTTTATGACTATCGTTAATTACTTAAAAACAATATGCAGATACATTCGAGAAAATTCCTTTGTTAGATCATCATTTTTTAACATTAAAAATAGTTCCTTCATATTGAAAACATTCTTTGCAATATTATTTAAATTTTTTGTTAGTTTTTAAAATTTTATCGTGTTAGAAAGGTATTTTTAGACGCAATGAAAAGTATTGAAATTTTTTAAAGAGAGAATGAAAACTCGTTTTGCTTGAGTATGTGCAATACAAAATTCAATACCTCTGAAAGGTATTTAATTTAATTTAAAAAATTGAAAAAAGCTCATATTTAAAACTATCAATTAAATATAAATCTATTTTAATATTTACAATCACATATTTGGAGGTATTTCTTCAATGTTTCACTATCCATGTGAGTCCTTATAGAACATCAGTTAAAAATCTTTTCATTTTGCTTTTACCCTCCTTTTAATGAGCAAAAGTTTGTTTTCTTAGCGATTGATACTTGATTCTTGAGATTTGATGTGGTCGGAAGCGTGCCTTAGCCTTGACTTAATCTCACTTTCTATCTCACAAGCAGTAGTATCAAAAGTTTTAGTTGAAATAACAGTATCTGAGAAATAAAATTAAGATTTATGAATTAAGGATTGAGGCGTACAAACATTGTTGAATGATGCTGAAAACAGTTTCTCTCAACTTACCCATAATAACACTAGTGATACGAAGATCGCTGAGCTTTCGTTTTCCTTTCTTAACATTCCAGTTGTAAAGAACAGCGAGTTTGTCAGAGAATGCTTGAGAAAAAACACGCTTCACACTCTCTTTGACATTTCTTCCTCCTATCTGTTGAAGTCCTCGTTGCTGAAATGAAAGGGTGTGTTTGAATGCTATAAATATTCCAATTGTTGTTTCATACCAATTTCTGCTTCTTTTCATCTTCCTTTAAATTTTCTTCAAGCTGCGATAATTGATCCAAGTCTGATAGTGGTAGGCCAAATTCACTAATATCGCTTTCTTTGGCAGGTTCAGAATCAATTACTGGATTTGATGATGATCCTCGTTTGACTAAAACTTCTATCATGCCCAATAAATCTTTCTGATTATATTTTATAATTTCCAAACTTCTAGTAACGTCTTTTACCCAGCCTACGTGTAGAAAAATAAACGAAAAACTAACAGTCTATAAAAAGATTATGTGATATTCAAACTCACTCTCTTTCACCATAACCATCCGGTTCTTTCTGATCAGACTTTCACCTTCATCGTGATGAGAAGCTGTTTAAAAAGTTAATGCTAGATGACTGGCACTAAAATACTTGATTCGTCACTACTTACTAGGTGTTCTAGTCGCAATAAAACTTGATGACGATGATTTAGACACAGAGTTGCCTTTGTTTCTCGGCGTGTGGAAACCTTATTTATTTTTATATTACAAACTTAAATTTATAATTATTAACCGTTCTAATCATAGACATACCTTCATTAGCATTAGAATTAGCTTCGGGTTGAGGTGATCTGGAATTACCCGTTTCTTCGAGGATATCATCATGAGAATCTATACAAAGAGCCAGGGACAAAATAAATTTACAAGTACTAGTTCTAAGGTCAATGCTAAAATGATTAACTATATTAATAAATGGGAGTTTTGATATTATCTTATTTGAGATAACTTTAATCTTAGACCTTTAATTCCGCAATCTAACACACGGATAACAATTATCGAGGGAAAATGAGCTACTTTCATAAAATACGTTGTCCTATCTAGCTATTTGTAGTGCAATTAAATAAACATTGGAAATAATTATATCACCTTTATCTGCAACAAGTTGACTGTTGCTAGGCTTGCCTAAAATGGTTTTAAAATATTTACTGTGTTGAAGTTCATGACATAATATAAATTTAATACTTTTAAGAATTTCCCCGGCAATTTGTGTTTCATGCGTCTCATCCTTATTGCTTTCAATGCAGGATGCTAAGAATAAATTTCAACATTAAATACATGAATATTTATTATAAATAAACCTAGATTTATTTAAGATGGACTGCTCGTGCTTCGACTCTCAGAAAGATATTCAGATTAAAACGGGAATTTACAACAATATTTTTCATGTAATTATAAACTATGTGAAGGAAAGGAGGCTACGAAACATTGGACACATATAACCCTCTTTCTTTTTAAGAATTTCCGTTGTGAGAAAATTTAGGTCAAGTTATTCATTCTTCTTAAAATTTCAGATTTCTGAATTTCTCTACTAGTTTGGTTATATACAAAAAACTGTTTCCCATTGAAAGAAGGAATATATTTAACGTAAACTCTATTTTCCACTATAACAGCGTTCAATTCTTTTACGGCCCTTTCGTTTTGAGTTGCTTCTCGCTATTTTAATTGGTTTGATTCGCAAGATTCATAGGCGTTAAACAGTCCATTCAAGCTATTACATGGATTTCAATCGCACTAGCTTTAAACCACATTGGTGGAGGGTGTAGCTTGGGCATGCGTTTAGCTAAAGCCCTAAGTAACGAATACAAAATATTTTAACATTACCCTCTGAGTCAGAAAATAACCCATGAGTTGGTTGGTCCATTGGATTTCGTGTTTTTTCTTGTCGAGTCTTTGATACTTCAATTTTATAAACCCATTATAATAAAGTGTTTCAAAGTAGCATTCAATTCCAAAATTACTTACGAGATCTACTTTTAACACCATTTCTCGCATCCCTGGATATGCTTCTGATTTCAGATGCCTTCCCTTTCTTAGAACTTTTTGAAATTCCTGTAATAAAAAGATGTGGTAGTGCATAAATTTAAGATATACTGTACTCTCCTATCATCATAGGTCCGGCATGCAATCTCAATTATACATTATTTCAAAGAAACCTGTACCTGAAGAAGCATCCGACAGATTTCGCTTTAATGATAATTTTGGTGGTGACGCAAGCGGTGAATGGATTTCAGGATCATCATCTGTCTCGTCTGAAGAACTTGAATGGTAGCCTCCATTGACTTGGGATTTATTTATTAAAAAATCTGTTTTTCGTTTATTTCTACGCCCACGTCCCAGCTCTTTTTCACTGCTCGACTCATTTATTTCTCTTCTCAATTTTTTCACAGCAACGTCATAGGTTTCTGCAAATAGAGAATTTCAAGCGGATTCTTAATACTTCATATTTGTTAAAAAATCAAATATTTCAAATAAACTAGCGATATACATTTTCCTTCATGTAAATATTTCTTAAAACTCACCACATGTGAACAAAACTTCAACTGGAAATTTTTCCCATTCTTTTTGAGATTGAACCATCCTTTTAACAAGCCTGGTACAATTTTTCTCCTTCCCTGGATAGGAACAAAGCGTTTTTTCAGGGCCATGGCAATCTACCCATTCTTTCGGAACAACGGCAAGCTCGAATGAGCTATCAAATTACACTAAATAATATCCCTCTGTGGTCATTCTTCTGAAAATAAATAAATTTATATACGTTTAACAAGTTGCATATATGTTAATATAATTGAATCATTTGATTTATGAGAGTATATGCTCCAACTTTAAAGCTAATGTAACGTACTTCTCACTAGTCATGATTTTATCCACGTGACCATACAAGTGCTTATTCATAAAATTAAAAGTATGGATTTTCAAATTTTGGCATGCCTTATCATAAATCATTATTAAATTGCATCTCCAAAAAATACGTACATTTGAAGAGACTGAAAATGGTACAGAAAACAGCAATCTGCAAGTGCACCAAGATAACTGGAAACAGTCTGAATGAATAAAATTGCAAATACAATAAAACTCAAATTCATTGAACATCCTAACCATGCATAGACTACATTTAATTGCAAAAATATCTTGAAACGCGCATTTGTGGCAGTAAATGATAAAATTTTTTATATTGCTATAAATTATAGTGTATCTTATTGCATGATTTCCTATAGTCCATGCGGTTTTGTCGTAAATAGTTCATAATTAATATTTTTTTATTGAGTGTAATATCTTAATAAGTAAAAACGAGTCGCTTCCAATAGGATACTTCTGAACCTTGCCAACAATATCTGTTAAGTTGAAGGATTTTAAAGTTGTTGCTAGATTACTCGCTTTAACAACACCAGTCAAATCTGAGTTGCAAGGCCGTGTATAGTAGTTCTCTATCTTTTGAAATTGTCTTCCAATAACAATGCCAACTTTTGTGGTCAAAGTTGCTATATTTTCAATAACGATGTAAGAATTGTTAGCTAAATAACAGTAATGATCTCTTGATTTGAGTCCAATCACAAATCCATCTAGCGTACATTTCTTATACTGTTTATCAATGCTATTGTTTGGGGTAAGAAGAGGGCCATTGTTATGCAAAATTTGATATTTCATTTTCTTTAGTGTTATCTCTCCATTTTTTTTTTCTGATGTTAGTATCTTCACTAATTTGGTTAATTATCTGTTTCAAAGGACGCCCAGAGTTACTTAGTTTCAATTTCAATGATTGCAAATAGTTTTCAAATTCGAAAGCGCTGAAAGAGTCTAACGGTCCAAACACTGCAGAGTCTTTGGCTAGATGAATTAGTCCATGGATATTGTATGAGACAAGATGCTCACCATACAGCACACTGTAGGTTTTGGTAAAGTAAGCTAGAAGCTCTTCAGCATATTGGTTCAATTCTAAATGTTGCTGATCACAACAAAGTATACGAATAGCCACGTGTAAACTAAAAAAATGTGTGTAATAGTTTTTGGGTAGAAATTTCTTCAACACTAGAGGTCCTGAATAAAGCAGAAATTGCCTGAATTCCGTTGCTTTAAAGCGTTTTATATCAACAAGCGAGCGAGGTTTGCGAACAAACTCGAGAGAAGTTACTTCTTGTGATGATGTTAAAATTGTCGACATTTCTTCAACATGAACGGGTGGTAGTTTAAATTTCGCAGTTTTTCCATCAATCCAGGAAACCAGAAGCTTTTTCATAACGCCTAGGCACACTAGGTGCATATAATCTAGCGGAACGCCGCTTACCATGAGCAAGTTTGGAATATCTTCTATAATGCTGAACCCTATGTGATGGCTTCTCTGTTCTTTACCACGAAAAGATTCGTTTGTTCGTAAAGGAGCATTTAATTCAGGGAAACAAGTTCTTCCAATGAGATACTTTCCTCTAATAGTGCACTTGTTACAACCATAAAATCCAGTGTGACCCTTGGTTTGAAAAATAAATGAGCGAGCTGGTGTGTCACAGATAAATGCGGAAATTTTTACAGGTATTCGTGGACCACTATTATATAATTCAATCCCTTCATCAATTAATATTTTTTATTCTTCCACTAAAAATTTTGAAAAGGAATTGCAGTCCTACGGCTTTTCGCAACCATGGTAGATACCGATAACAAATGGACAACTGCCTTTAATAGATTTAAGCTTGCCCAAAATTGGCCACAATTGACTAAGTGTACTATTTGCTATATGAATCCCGTCAACATTTATAGAGACATCTGCAATATCTATTCTTATCTCGGGATAGCCACTGCATATGTATATTATCCCATTTCGAAGACCAAAATGAAAATATTCCCCGGGGCTCACTGGCTCTACAGAAGTAAACCTTGGCGTGCTAAGCAGTGATCTTTAATCACTGGGCAAATCATGGTCATGGAACTCTTCCTTAAGCACTACTAGAAGCTTGTTCAATGTATTTTTCGTGACACTGCAATCTACAGCCCAATAAGCTAATTTCTGGCGAAAGCTAAGCTCAGCATTCTTAACCTCCGCTAATTGTTAATTTCCTTCTCCTACATCATCTTCAGGATCCGTTCCTTCTCGCGTTTCGTCAGTTTCCAAGTGAAAAGAGAAATTTCATTAGATTCGTTTTGAGTATCGTTCAGGACAGATTCTTTCGCTTGGTATGTATTTGTTACGATTACATTGTAATCTCGCAGAGTATGACACTGACTTTCTCCAGCTATTAAAACACTAGACTCTGAACTTGTAGATGTTTCATCATCAATTAGTGCATCAGCTCTGTGAAGTCTTTGGTGAAAATTGGAGTATATAATTCTAGACCTTTGACGACTTGATAAAATGAACGACGTTTTGTAGTTTTTTTGGGCATTTTCTACAAAACAAAACCATCAACAGAATTTGAGTAATCAGTTCTTCAAATTAAATTTAAATCGCAACCAGAAAGGGACGACTTGCACTAGCTAAAGCTTGAAATACGTACTGTTAAGAAACCAGCCACTAAATCCATTTTTTTTTAAATAAAACCCCCTTAAAATTAAACATAAAAATTTACAAAATAAATAAAATAAATTAAACACCCTATAAAATTAAAATTAAAACTATGTCAGTAAACGAAATATAAGGCATGCAAAATTAACTCTTTAAAACCCTTTCGCTTCAACTTTAACCTCTTTACAAAACAGTCATTCACCTTTATACAAAATAAATCCTTTCAATCTGTAAAATCTTTTCACCTTGTAAATAAAAGCGTATCATCCATTGTAAACCCTACCTCTCTCCTCTCGCAAACTTTCAAACTTAAAACCCCGTGCGTCACTAAAAACCACGACGTCAGAACCAATACCCTAAAAAGCTCGATCATGATTGGTTCCTGTCCCTACAAAGGGACCAAAACGAAAGTGCATAAAAGGAGAGAGCTGGAGGTCAAAAAATCAGAATTGTATATTCTACAGGGCCGGTAGGCCCTTGTAGATATGACTTGATACTCTTTTGTAACGTTAAAGCAAAATTCACATGCTTTTACCAATTTTCCTATGGAGATTAACATGGGGTTTTTCGTGATATTTAACCACCTCTAACTGAAAAACTAGAGCGAAGTTACTTTTCGGAATACTCTTAATTTAACAATTAAGTATTCAGGGTGTGCATTTGCAAGTGTCATCTAAAACAATTAAGTCTAAGTATGTTAATTTTAGTTAATTACGGAAGTATGGCTCTTGAGTTAAACGTCAGGTTAACCTGTTAGCGCGCTGATACCCATTTCTTCAATTTTCAACCTGATTGAGAACAAGGGAGGGCCTAGCTTTGCGCCTGATAACAAGTTAAGTTGAAATATAGAGCATAGCCCACTCGATCCGCGCTCCCGGACGCTGCGCTGCTCGTGTATAGCTATAGCGCGAGCAGCTTGCGTCGTGACGCGCGTGATCGAGCGGGCTATGCATAGAGCCTGTATCTTATGAAGATACAGCCTCCATGGTTGAACTTGTTTTTGAACAGTCGACGCTTTTTAGTATTTTACCGGCTTAAAATGTTTATTTCATTTTATAAATTTTCTGTAACACCCTTGCTAAGAAACACTTTGCTATTAGGTCGAAATTTTGTTGAAGAAAGCAATCCAGTTATAAAACTAAAGGTAATTGATTTCATTATATTATTTGATATTGGTTTTTGGAAGACCAAGGCTTAGATTTCGTACGTAGTTTTACTCGACTCTCGTAGTCGTTAGACGGCGGGAACCCCCAGCTTCAGAGCCTCCAGTCCAGCGTCTAGTTTCGCTTAGGCTCTCATTTATTGAACTGAAGGTTCACAGTTTAGGTTAATGTTAAAAATAGTGATGCTTGTTGATCTTTAGGATAGCGAAGCGAAGGTATGTTTTAGAAAAAGAACTGTTACTTGAAGAACTTATCTTTAATTTATTTGAAAATATTTCAAAATTTCAGAAGCTCCGCAGCCGTTGCTATAACTGTTTTATAATGGTATTCAGGATAGTGTTGCTATGTGTGCGAGTGATAAAAAGTAAAGCCTTCCTAAAGAATAGAGATGCGCCGATACCTTTACTTGACTAAACTGATCTATTATTGGAATTGGTTTAAACTGGTATTGGCCCATCGCTACCGATATTTGGCTAAACCAATATATTGGTATTAGTTTAAATTTAACTAACAGATTAAAGTTGAAACTACACTTATCTTTCACCCAGACTCAGGGTTGGCACGCTGGTATCCAGTCCGGTTTTATCCACCTGGATTAAACCGGTTTTAACCACGATGAAAAATCCAGTGGATTTTTCAAAAAATATAATAATAGAGTACAGCGCAGACACCATAAAGTGAGATGGAAGGAAACGTTTGACCCACATGTCTTTACCTCTTTATTTCATCGAAATGGTCGATTCCCATGCATTGTGGGTTAGTTTGACGCGCCCTCCTCCCACTGACCCACCCGAAACTCGTGAGACTGAGTTGAATTTTTCGCAACGCTATATTGTTGGGTCGGACCGCGCATTTAGAAAAATCTTTATCAGACCCTGCCCTATTGAAGATTACAAAAAGCCTACCCGGGCCCGACCCTAGCTGCCCTATTGAAGATCACAAAAAGCCTACCCGGGCCCGACCCTAGCTGCCCTATTGAAGATCACAAAAAAGCCTACCTGGGCCCAACCCTGCCCTATTGAAGATAATAAAAATGTCTACCCGGGTAGAAGGTACGATAACCCTACCCGACCCGACCAGCAAAATATTTTAAGTAATTTTCTCACCCAACCCGACCTAGGATTTTCCGACCCGATATGGGTCGGGTTGGATTGAAAAATCCGATTAAATCAGGGGCCCTACTCATGTCTAAGGGAAATGTCTATAGTTTTATCAATTTTTATGTACAATAAAAATGATTCTCTATTAGACGGCCTAGCAGAAGACAACTAGCGCACTAAATGTAAAAAGAAGTGCTTAAATTAAGCATTAGAGAGTAGTTTAAAAATAGCCAGATAAATCTAATAAAATCCGGTTTAAACCAGCAAAAAACCATACAAGTGGCTTTTTCAAGAAAAATCCGGATTTTTGCCAACCCTGGGGAGAAGGGAGGGGGAGTACCTGGGTGTGTAAATTCGAAACGTAACTTCCTCTTGTCTTATGATTGGCTATTAGAGCTACGTCAAAGGCTAAGAGGGTAACACCCAATCCAAATCGCCATGATAGAAGGGGCATATGATAGCGCCCTATATTCATAGTTATATAGATTCATAATTAAATTGAAACCCCTAGTTGTCCAAACAAAGTAGAGCTTGTTATTTTGATGTCAGTTAGTTAGTTCATACAATGGTGATGTAAGAAGAGTGGCACAGTGGAAACGTGCTGGGCCCATAACCCAGAGGTCCGTGGATTGAAACCACGCTCTGCTAAAATAATGCAAAATAGAACTTGCTATTTTGATTTCAATTAGTTTGTTCATAAAGTGGTGATGTAAGCAGAGTGGCGCAGTGGATGCGTGCTGGGCCCTTAACCCAGAGGTCCGTGGAACGAAACCACGCTCTGCTAAATTAATGCAAAAGAGAACTTGCCATTTTGATATCAGCAGAAGCGCATGACATACGAAGTGATTTTCTATTATGCATAACATAGCGGCCGTCTTATACGGAAAGCTTTTACCATCAAGGGGGGGAAAATGTCAGCCCCCTTTCCAACTTTATTTTTCCTCTCGCGCCGAGAAATCCAAGCGGGTGGGGTTTGGGTGGAGTTTGTAGGAGCAGCCAAAACATTTCAGCCAATAATGATCCAACGGGTTTCGTGACGTAAAAATTGTCTGCTACAGCGCTACGTTAGGTTTTTAATTTTAAAGCGAGCGGCGAAATGGATGGATCTTCATTAAATAAAGTTACTGTAGCCACCCAATGTAGCCAAAATGCAAAAATCCTTAGAGATAGGGGTTCTCAAACCACGAAACAGAAGAATGTTAAAACTAAGCAAGCAAGTACCCAAACAAAGATAGAAAATCCGTCGAACCATAACCAAAAGCCAAGGCCTAAGGAGGTGTCTAAGCAGGTTGCCGTTGCAATTCAGTGCAAACCATCAACAAACAGTAAGTGTTACAAAAACAATTTTAAATTAAATTGTTGGGCATCAAAGAGGGTAGTTCTTAATTGAAATAAAAATTTATAGATTTTATGTCACAAACTATGACTTTGAACACAAATAACGCCACACAGACCAACGACCTAGTAACTTGTTCGGTAGAAAAAGGAATATTTGCGTCAAAGGATATTGGAGCACTTTTATTGCAGGAAATTTTTGATAAATGCCGAACCCTGGAATTGAATATAAAAGTAATAATTTTGTGTCATCTAAGACAAAGGCTATAGTCTAAGGAATTTGAAGCAACACTTAATCATTTAATGTGAAAGTAAATTTTTCTTATGTAGCCTGCGATAACGTAAGTCTGTCAAGAAACAAAAGATATAATTTTATTTAAAGATGTTCTTTACTTCAATTTAAATTGCCGGGAAGAACATTTAAGATTTATTTGGAATTTATAAAAATATACCGCAATTTTGCACTGGCATAACGTCCTGCCTTTGCTCGTATTAATTTGGGCTTCGTAAATTGATTTTTTATGCTATACTTTTAACATCTATGTTTAAGTGTTTCATATCCATACTATAAGCAAATTAAAATTCTAATCCCCTTTTGACTGAGATATAGTTTTATAATAATTTTTGTTTTAATTTTCAGAGTTATTTTAATTTCCGTCGGGAAAAGTCAGTTTCAATAACAAATGGAAAGAATGTAGGACTTTTGCCAGAAGATGTTGATCCAGTTCAACTAATTATAACAGAAACCGGAAAATGCACCATTTTAGTCCCTTTTCGTCCAGTTGAAACGAAACAGTTAATTAGTCAAGATAATTCAATTAACTGGGTAGACGTAGAAGACACTTTAAATTTTGTGAAGGGTTTAAATTTAAAATTTTGCCCGGGAATAAAATGTAACTCGGAATTAGCTTCTGGCCCAAATTTCAAAATCTTTGCAGCACCATTTCAAAGAGTTCAGTCAACTCTATGCAAAGTATTTCACACTTCGCAAAAACATTCGAAAATTGGGCAGTGTACTTTCTGCTTGAGAAGCTCGAAAACTCTCTCAGACAAAAAGAAGCGCAAACTACAAGAGGACCCAGTTATGAAAGCGAAGAGGACAAAAGTGGAGAGCAAATGTCCCATATCTATACTCTCACCCCGAAGCCTTAAAACCAGATTATCGAGCATCAAAAGAAGCAGAAGATATTTGACAAATAGAATTTCAAAGCTCGAAGCTCAGCTCGCGCATAAGGATTTGTTGTTAAATGAGGAGCAATCAGATGAAATTGATTCTATTTTAAAAGTTTTGAAATCTGATTTTAAAGATGATGTAGAGAGGGCTATTGAGGAATCGGGCGAAAATTCCGAGTTATTGAAATTGGCGTGGCAAAGAGATACAGAGAAAAAAGTAAAAGATGACAAGACAGCTTTTTATACAGATCAAAAAAAATGCGAAGAAAGCAACACTGGAAATCGTTGGAGCCCTATAACCATAAGAATAGCTCTCTCTGTATTTTCTAGAAGTCCTGCAGCTTATAAAGCACTCAAGTCTTTCAACATTTTTAAATTACCATCTGCTAGCACTTTAAAAAAAAGGTCCCAAGTCTACGACAACACTCCTGGAATTAATCACAGATATCTGTGTGAACAGCAACAAAAATACGAAGAATTTAAGGCCTTAAAACAAAAGAAGGGTTCCCCAATTCCCAAAGGAGATGGGGTTTTAATCTTTGATGAAGTCAAAGTTATTGAGAAACTTATTTGGAACTCAAAAAATCACCAATTCGTAGGTTTTGCCATGGATGAAAAAGACTTTCCTCTTCTAAATGATATTTCCAGCGTCCCATCAGAACCAAAACCAACTCAATACGTCCTGCAATTTCTCTGGCGTGACTTGACTTCCAATTTCGATTTAATTGGTCCTTACTACACTTTCGGTTCTCCTGTTAGACAAGAAAAGCTACATCCTTGTATACTCGAAACTCTACGTACTTTCAATGCTTATGGATTTGGTACTTCAGTTCTGATGTGTGATGGAGCCAGCTCCAACTTAGCAGTTATTAAAAAAACGATGGGTGGCCAGAAAGCTTTTTCATACAACATAGAAGACGCTGCAAAAGGTTACGAAATTTGCCCTAGTTTTGAAAATCCTTTCTGGGAAGGACGTAAAATTTACTGGATGATTTGCCCATCACATGAATTGAAGAGCCTGATTAACTCATTATACTCATCATACACTTCAAGGACTAAATCTTTTCAAAGAAACGGGGTGGAATTTGGTTGGCTTAACCTAATAGATATGAATCAACGGGAAATTGAACGGCAGAAAAATGGTCTTTTGCGGTATGTCCCCAAAATGCACAAAAGTTATATAACCAGAGATGCATGGACGAAATTGAACGTAAAGCCAGCTAAAATAATGCAGCAGCCTCAAGTCCTATCAGAACTTTACGCGCATTCTCAGAATCCCAGTGAGTTTATGCCCAGTCGTCGAAGCGCTTTCGAATGTTATCTCTATTTACGATCATGTAGCCAGCTCTTTGAAAATGGATTTCTATCCAAAGGTAAAGTTTGCTCCATGGCAGATAAGGAAGTGAAATCGGTGAAAGAGGGTTATCAATATTTTGCGGATTGGCTGACTGAAATTCTAACAGAACAACCCGATATAAATTTGCGTGCACCAAAACAGAAAGAATTTCTGTCCTGGCAAACTTGGGACTTGCTGAGAATAACAGTTTTTGGATTTCTCAAGTTTACAGAAGAATTTTTGAGCAGATACCCTGATAATTTCATAACACCATCGAGAATAAATGGAAGCGCTGTGGAGTCGCTCTTTTCACAACTTAAGTACGCTAGCGGTAGCAAGCTTAGCGGAGTCAATTACAGTTCTACCCAAAAGGCTGTAAGAATTGTTAAAAACATTCACAGTGGCAATTTTTCAAATACCTCATATCGTGATGAAAAGCTGCATTTTGTAGACAACTAGATTAATTTTAGATATTGGAAAATCTGGGACTCGTTAGAAAAGTACCCAGAACATGTTTATGGTTAAATCAATAAATAATTCTTACTTCTTCATCACAAAAACGCTTTATTGCACTTTCAATTAATTATTCAAATAAAATTTAGTTTTAAAATGGTAATGACTAGTTAATATTAAAACAAAGTTTTTCGTTTAACAGAGATCACAGATGATTTTGGACTTAAATTGATAGTATCACATTTTTGGTTTAAAATATTTCTTGGTAAAGGACTAGTTGTTGTATTATTCTTTGTATTTATGTTTTTTGCTCCTTTCTTTGTAATTTTTTTCGCCCCTTCTTTTGTAATTTTTTTTGAGCCTCTCTTTGCCGCTCCTTTAGTAACTTTCTTCTGCGTTTCCGCTGTAGCTTTCTTTGAGGTTTTCTTTGCTGATTTTTTTTTAGGTTCATCTTTCTGTTCTACTGTAGATTTTCTTTTTGTTCTAATCAAGTTTGGGTTTTCTTTTTCAGTAATAATGTCCGTCTTTTTTGACTCTTTGTTGTTATTTTTGGTTTTGGCGTATAGCTTCTTAAGTTGTCCGTATAAATTGTCCCTAAGATTGTGTCCTCCTTTGCTCATACTTCCACTTTTAATACTGATAAACTCTTGAATCCTCGCATGTGTTATTTTTCGCAACCAGATCTTATAAAAAAGATTAATACTATCTTCGCTAATCTGTTCCAACAATCCAGGAATTTTCTTTATTCCTTCCTGAAACTTTTCTTCAATTTTGTGGTTTTCCTTTACCTTTGAAGCGCACACCTTATAATAATGTTATTTAATTAGAGGCACATATTTTCTTTGACCAAACAGGTTGTCTTACCTTAATCATATTTTTCCCATGTTGCTTCAAAGTCTCAGAGTTTGCATGCAATCGGACTGTGTTGTTTACTTCCCGTACAAACTCTTGTAGAACCTCTTTCGGAAAAAACATACCTCCTCTATCTTGTTGTTTTAATTCTACTGGCAACTGCATTTCCTTCTCTTCGTCATCTAATGAGGTTTTGAAACACAATCTGTATACTTGCCCATAGAGGATTTTGGTTTTCATGGTGTGGCGTGTTGATTCTTTTAAGCGCTTGGATACCCTCCACAACTCTCCTAATGTTCCTCCTCCAAGTCTTAAAATGCCACTTAGGCTTTCTTCCTTGAAATTAGAAGGGTTGACCTTTATTTCTTTCTCTTTTATTACATTAGTTGTAGTTTTATCCTCATCACAGATCAAATCATCTTCAATATCACAGTCTATGTTTTCGTTTTCTTCGTCTACTCTATCGCTATGAACAAATCTTAAAAAGAACCAGATTTAATTTATCCCCACTTCATATACAAAAAAAGTTTAACATACCTGTAAACACTACACAAGTAAAAATTGAAGAGTTCTTGCAAATCTGTGTTGTTGTAATCGTCGAATTGGAAATTAAATTCACCTCTTAATTTTGTACCAAATTTTAGGAACTCGAATACATCTTTAACTTCGTGAACACACGTGCCTAGACTTTCTATAAAAATACTCCAATAATCTGATTGAATAATAAATCTATGACACTGGGTTCTTTTTTCATTAAAAGCGACGTGTAACTCCTTTTTTATTTCTAATTCGATATAATCTGTAATCTTTTTCAAATCCATTTTTCATATAATTTTACGAAGTTCCGATACAGACTGAGTAAGGCGACGACTAGATAGCAGACGAATTTTCAACTTAGAATGTGATTGGCTTATACATTTTTCACGCATATGTCACCGCCTAGAAATAGTTCCCCTTATTCTCGCCAGACGGCAACCCTAATAAATTGATGCAGTTTTTGTCAGTATCCCCCCATAGGTGGCTAGTGCCGACTAAAATAAAAATCTTTCCGTATAAGACGGGTCTACCAAAGAGTCTAGAAAATCACTTCGTATGTCATGCGCTTCTGATATCAGTTAGTTTGTTCATACAATGGTGATGTAAGCAGAGTGGCGCAGTGGAAGCGTGCTGAGCCCATAACCCAGAGGTCTGTGGATCGAAACCACGCTCTCCTAAACTAATGCAAAATTGAACTTGATATCAGTTCCTTTGTTCCTACAATAGTGATGCAAGCAGAGTGGCGCAGTGAAAGCGTGCTGAGCCCATAACCCAGTTGTCCGTGGTTCGAAACCACGATTTGCTAAACTAATGCAAAATAGAACTTGATATCAGTTACTTTGTTCCTACAATAGTGATGCAAGCAGAGTGGCGCAGTGAAAGCGTGCTGGGCTCATAACCCAGAGGTCCGTGTATCATAACCACGCTCTGGTAAATTAATGCAAAAGAGAACTTGCCATTTTGATATCAGTTAGTTTGTTCATACAATGGTAATGTAAGCAGAGTGCCGCAGTGGAAGCGTGTTGGGCCCATAACCCAGAGGTTCGTGGACCGAAACCACGCTCTCCTAAACTAATGCAAAATTTAACTTGCTATCTTAATATCAGTTAGTTTGTTCATACAGTGGTGATGTAAGCAGAGTGGCGCAGTGGAAGCGTGCTGGGCCCATAACCCAGAGGTCCGTGGATCGAAACCACGCTCAGGTAAATTCATGCAAAAGAGAACTTGCCATTTTGATATAAGTTAGTTTGTTCATACAATGGTGATGTGAGCAGAGTGGCGCAGTGGAAGCGTGCTGGGCCCATACCCTTGAGGTCCGTGTATCAAAACCACGCTCAGGTAAATTAATGCAAAAGAGAACTTGCCATTTTGATATCAGTTAGTTTGTTCATACAATGGTGATGTAAGCAGAGTGGCGCAGTGGAAGCGTGCTGAGCCCATAACCCAGTGGTCCGTGGTTCGAAACCACGATTTGCTAAACTAATGCAAAATAGAACTTGATATCAGTTACTTTGTTCCTACAATAGTGATGCAAGCAGAGTGGCGCAGTGAAAGCGTGCTGGGCTCATAACCCAGAGGTCCGTAGATCGACACCACGCTCTGCTAAACTAATGCAAAAGAGAACTTGCTCTTTTGATATAAGTTAGTTTGTTCATACAGTGGTGATGTAAGCAGAGTGGCGCAGTGGAAGCGACCTGGGCCAATAACCCAGAGGTTCGTGGATCGAAACCACGCTCTGCTAAACTAATTCTTAAGAGAACTTGCTCTTTTGATATAAGTTAGTTTGTTCATACAGTGGTGACGCAATCAGAGTGGCGAAGTGGAAGCGTGCTGGGCCCATAAGCCAGAGGTTCGTGGATCGAAACCACGCTCTGCTAAACTAATTCATAAGAGAACTTGCCATTTTGATATCAGTTAGTTTGTTCATACAATGGTGATGTAAGCAGAGTGGTGCAGTGGAAGCGTGCTGGGCCAATAACCTTGAGGTCCGTGGATCGAAACCACGCTCTGCTAAATTAATCCAAAAGAGAACTTGCTCTTTTGATATAAGTTAGTTTGTTCCTACAATAGTGATGCAATCAGAGTGGCGCAGTGGAAGCGTGCTGAGCCCATAACGTTGAGGTCCGTGTATCAAAACCACGCTCTGGTAAATTAATGCAAAAGAGAACTTGCTCTTTTGATATAAGTTAGTTTTTCCTACAATAGTGATACAATCAGAGTGGCGCAGTGGAAGCGTGCTGGGCCAATAACCTTGAGGTCCGTGGATCGAAACCACGCTCTGCTAAATTAATGCAAAAGAGAACTTGCCATTTTGATATCAGTTAGTATGTTCATACATTGGTGATGTAAGCAGTGTGGCGCAGTGGAAGCGTGCTGAGCCCATAACGTTGAGGTCCGTGTATCAAAACCACGCTCTGGTAAATTAATGCTAAAGAGAACTTGCTCTTTTGATATAAGTTAGTTTTTTCCTACAATAGTGATACAATCAGAGTGGCGCAGTGGAAGCGTGCTGGGCCCATAACCCAGAGGTCCGTGGATCGAAACCACGCTCTACTAAATTAATGCATAAGAGAACTTGCTATTTTCATATAAGATAGTTTGCTCCTAAAATAGTGATGCAAGCAGAGTGGCGCAGTGAAAGCGTGCTGGGCCCATAACCCAGTGGTCCGTGGATCGAAACCACGCTCTGCTATAGTAATGCAAAAGAGAACTTGCCATTTTGATATCAGATAGTTTGTTCATACAATGGTGATGCAATCATTGTGGCGCAGTGGAAGCGTGCTGGGCCCATAACCCTTAGGTTCGTGGACCGAAACCACGCTCTGCTAAACCAGGGTTGTTTGATTTAAATCAGTTTGATTTAAATCACTGAATTAAATCATGATTTAAATCAAGCGATTTTTAAAAAAAAAAAATCATTTGATTAAAATCAAGAATATATTTTTATTTTTAAAAAATGTTTTCTAAGATTCCAAGAAGTAGTTTAAGAAACTCGAGAAGAAACTTAACTAGAAAAGACCTAAAATTAAAAATAATCATGGTTTTGGTATATTTCAGTTTAAGTTTTTCCCAGAACTCTAGTTTGTCTTGCTGGAAAGGCTAGGAAATGAAATAGCGGTCAAGCTAATCTTTTTATACAAGCATTTGAATAGGAAATATATCCAATAGCTGCTTAAATTTATGTCATGATTATTTTGCTTGTGGTTAATTTTGACTCAAAAGTTTTCATGTTGGTAAGTTACTATCTAGTAGTTCTATAAAAATCAAATAAATCAATTAAAATAAAAAAAATCCGATTTAAATCAATAAAAAAAATCAACAACCCTGTGCTAAACTAATTCATAAGAGAACTTCCTCTTTTGATAAAAGTTAGTTTGTTCCTAAAATAGTGATGCAAGCAGAGTGACGCAGTGAAAGCGTGCTGGGCCCATAACCCAGAGGTCCGTGGATCGAAAATTTTCTCTGACATTCTGTTTAAAATAAGGAATTCAAAGTACCTAAGATCAATGGCAATCAACGAGTTTGATCCTTCTCATTAGCACTATTTTATTTTTCGGAACTTTGGAATCTTTCTACGGGTCTTACTTGACTTCGACTACGAGTTTGTCTCCCGTCACTTTACCAATTGACACCTTCGAACAAATTTCTCAATTAATCAAATCACAAGGTTACGTTGTCAGTTCGGTAGAAGGCAGCGCTCTGCAGTACAGTATTATGGTATGATATAGCAGAGTGCAGGAAAACTTGTATGTTATCAATTCAAATCACCCTTTAAATTTAGACTTCCGACATCGACTATTTTAACTTATTCGCTAATTCGTCTGAAAAAGGCGATTTCAAATTACCAAAAACGCCAAAGGAAGGGTTAAATTTAGTTTTACAAAAATCGTACGGTTTTATTATGCCGAAAGACACTCTGGAATCCACCATCTTGGACATGGGATTGCCACCCGAAGCCTTTCACTTTGCCAATGAGAATCTATTCGTCGACCAAATTGCCGCCGCTTTTCATAAATCGTTACCGTGCAAAGATGAAATCGATAAATGGTGTGATCTTATTGCACTTTCACTTTCTTTGCCTTTACTTGAACTAACCTTGTTTTTAGGTTAAGTATTTTATCGTGTTCAGGAGTGATACAAAAATGGGAATCCGACGATTCAGGATTTTTATCGACGAATAGAAATGAAACGGAAATTAAAAGGATTGACGAAACAAATTACATCGAAATGGACGATCTCAAATTATTATTTTACATTTTAAATTTAAATGATAATGTAAATTTGTAGTTTCAGTTTTAAAAATGGTTTAAAATAATAATAATAATAATCTTTTATTATCAACAGATAATAAATTATTTCAACAAAATGTTAATGACACGTGGGAAGCTTAAGTAATATGTAAACAGCCATTTCAAATAATAATATTAAAAAACTCTTTGGAATATCAAAATGAAACAGAGCTTTAAAGCTACAAAAGTACTAAATGCATCATAATTACGAAAAATATTTGCACATATTCACTTTATATTAAGGATAAAGGGAATATTATGGTTCTGTAGGATTTCTTTACACATCAAAACAAAACGAACTTCTAACGCAGTGCACTAGTGTAACAACGGACGGACACACACAGACAAAAACATAGACTGCTTTTTAACTCTTTCCGTATTAATTTTGAATTGAGAAACAAGATTATCTTAAATATTAAAATAAATATAATTAATATTTAATATTTTCTTCGTTAGTTATTCGCCTTATTGAACGTTACATCGTTTTAAAAAAGAACAATTAAACATTCTTGAGAGACTTGACTAATATTGGCGTTTGAAATGAAGCATACGCCGGTTGCTTCGCCTTACTCAAATAGGTAGTATATAAGGGTTTCGAATCGCAGCTATGGATAAGAACATCGCAATTGCGTGAACCTTGGCGGAAGACCCCGTCAATGGAAGGCTAGACGTTTCTCGTAACCCTAGCCGATCGCCGCGTATGTCTTAACCTTATCGCCGCGTATGTCTTAACCTTAAGGATGATGGTGGTGTTGGAAGCCAGGTGTACAGACTGGTGTCCATGTGGAATGGACAAAGACGAGAAGGTGGTGGTGTTTAGAAGCCAGTAAATACAGACTGGTGTCCATGTGGAATGGGCGAAAGACTAGAAGATGGTGGTGTTTAGAAGCTAGTAAGTTCAGACTGATGTCCATGTGGGGTGGACAAATGAACAGAGTTGTTAGACAGACAATGGAGTAATAGCCTGTAAGTGGAATACAATTTCCGGGACTGTAAATGCGGTCTGGAAATTGAATACACGTTTGCTCCGATTTGCAAACTGCGAACGCGGTCACGTGGGTGTAACAACGGACAGACGGACAGACAGACACACAGACACACAGACACGTCGAAATTAGAACCTCTCCGTGACATACGTCACTCGGAGAGGTAACAACCCCCCCCCCATTATATGTAGGTCAAGAAAGGTTTGTCAGCTTAATGATAACTTTGGTGGTAAAGGTTAGAGCAGAAGAAGAAGAATTTTGTAAATAGTCAAGAAGCAGATATCTTTGTTTTCTTACAAAATGGAAAAAAAAAATTTTTGGGGTGTGGGGCTGGCCTCCATCCGGTCGCGTATAATATTAATTTTTCCGCGCACTCGTACGCGAACGCTTTAATTATTTATTTAATAACATTTCTTATTTTTGATTCATTCGTATTAATATAAAGTTCGAAGTAAGACGTATGATAATACCTTTGGAACATCCAGCATCGATATTGTTAGCCGGTAGCTCCGGTAGCTGTAAAACAGTTTTCTGTTATAGAATTGATAAAAAATTTGAATGTATGTTTAAACCTAAAATTGATCAAATTGATTATTATTATTCGGAATGGCAACCTTTTTATGACGATATGAAAAGTAGTAATATTAATTTTATTCGAGGATTACCGGATGATATTACTATTTACGACGGCTCTAAAAATATATTAATAATAATTGACGATTTAATGAGCGAAAATAAAAGTATTTTAATAGCCGATATATTTACTAAATATAGTCATCATAGATCTATATCGGTTTTATTCTTAGTACAAAATTTATTTCATAAAAATATAATAGAAATATCTTTGAACTCTAAATTTATTATTTTATTTAGACAAATTAGATATAAAATGCAAGTCAATTTTTTATTCAAACAAATAGATCCATATAATTTGAAATTTATTCAAGAAAGTTGCAAAGACGCTACCAAAAATCCATATTCTTATCTATTATTCGATTTAAGTCAAAATTGTCCCGAGGAATGTAGAATTAGAACTAATATTCTCCCGAATGAAAAAACTACTATCTATGTTCCTAAATAAAAGAAGATAGATTGTACCTTACAGAGACATCGATCAAATTGATAATTTTCTTAACGGCTATAATTCGGCTTATCATTCGAGTATTAAAAATGGCTCCAAAAGACGTAAACAATACCAATATTTTGAGAGTTTATAAAAATATATATATATAAAGTCGAGAAAACGAGGAAAATAAGCGTCAAGCCTAGTAAATTTCAATTGGGGGACTATGTATGCGTGTCAAAACTGAAATTGGCCTTTGCTTTTAAGGATACGAAGCCAATTTTTCGATCGAAGTATTTAAAATTGTTGGTGTTTTAAAATCGTGAGTTCCTCATTTATGTAAATTGCAAGATTTGGAAGGTTCAGATATAAAAAGGTATTTATACAGTCAACAACTCATTAAATGCTCCCAGCCTCGTAGCTTCAAAATAAAGTCTATTCTCAAGAAAACAAAAGGTAAAGGAAAAATAGAATAATTCGTGAAATTTTTAGGTTTACCAAACTCAAAATTCTTGGGTGTTAGCCGAAAATGTCGAACAAATCGGGATTTTACCTGACGCTGTCGTTGATTCTTCTATGAATTTTTTCCCTTCGAACAAAATCTCCTCGTTTATTTTAAAATTAACTAATCCCATTAATTTAGAAAGTTTCGATAAAAAAGTACCTTTAGTAGAAATTATATATACAAACTGTTTCTTTAACGTTTTAAAGGAAAATGTAGAAGAAAAATTTTGAAGAAAAAGAAATGCATTCAAAAGAGCGCAAAAGAAGGAAACAAAATTAAAAACCTCTCCCTTCCAATCGCTGTTCTGCCACCACCACCACCTCTCCACCCCTAGAAATCGTTGTTAGTTCCGAGAAGAAAGAGAGAGAAGCGAAAAAGAAAAAAAAAATTCGGAAGTTGATGAAGAAAAAAGTTCTTAAAAACTACGTGTCTGATATTCCACCTGCATGGATATTATCAATCTATCATTCATTAATTGCAAATTAACGATACTGAAATATGTAGATCAACTCATATCAGATTGCATTATGACGAAATTAGCGGGCATGTTGAAATGAAACACGTTGAGGATTCTGACGAAGTCCCCTCTAAGTTTAAGTCGACAAGTAGCCGATATTCTAGGATTCGTCGATAATAAAAATATTCAGGGTACTAATCTATATCCCACTCGTCTTAATTTTGCATGAACGATGAGATTGCCGGTACACGCGTGAGTGAGTGACAAAGTATATCACATGATCATGTGACGTCCTTAATCTTTGAAGTATTTAACTTTCCCTATGGGTAGTGTATGAAGCAAAATTAAGTATAAGCCTACTTTTACACCAAAATATCCCTATGACTGGATTTCCACATATTTGTCGAAATCTACCTGGCTGCTTGAAACCCTCGTGCCTGAGCCGAAAGAAACGAAGATAGTTAAAAACCCTAGGATCAACTCGTTGAGTGGCCCTTTGAGGCACACATAACTCCGAAGAGTGAGAAGTTCAGCACATGACGAGCGGAGAAGAAGAAGGAAAAAGTTCAGACGAAGAGAGTTAGATTGGAGCTAAAGAAGAAGGTGGTCAAGAACTCTGACCCTGAATTCAGGGCGTAAACCTAAATTAAAAATGTGCGGTCGTGAAGAATTATCCTCGTCGCCAAATAACTTTAAATGTGCAGCCTAAAATAATTCTCCGCGTAACCAACGGAATTGATGACTAAATATTTCAGGCGATCAACCTATACATCTTCAAGACGATCAAAGTAATCTTCTTCAAACCGTGAGTCAGGAAACGTAAATACAATGCTATTATTATTCTAAATTCATTCCTCTAATATCCATTTTAATATACAACACTAATTTATCTGTTAATAGGGGTCAAACCTAGGGTTCTAAATCGGTAAATTACCATGGTAATTTACACGGTAATTTACCACGGTAACTGTAATTTACGATTTTCTCGGGTAAATTACGAAAACGGTAATTACCCTGGTAATTACTGTGGTAATTTACGCTGGTAGTTTACCACCGAATTTTCATTTCTTTCACCTTGAAAACGGTCTAAAAGCTCCATATTTTGCTCTACCCGTGCATGCACACATTTCTTCCCATGAGACATGAGTAAGTCATAAAAAGTCAAACGGCAAGCGTGGGAAAACTTGATTAAGGAAATGAAATTAGATTTTCTCGTCTATTCTTGTTGTCGAGTTCGTTTTCGTCAGCTGGAAAGCTGTAGTTGTTAGAAATTTCTAGACGTGGGCCCATACCGATATATCGACACCGAAATTTGACTAAACCGATATATCGGTCCTTCTCTAGAATTTTGTTCTAAATTCATGAAATAGCAATAATTCGCAAAATTGGTAAGAAGAAGCTGTTCAAAGGTATTTGGAGCTGCAAACATCAAATCTCGGTGTTAAAATAATGTACGGTACTATGCTATAAAAATAATAGCTGTGTTCAAGTGATATTTTTCATTATTTAGCTTAAAAACGATCAATATAATTTAATTTTTAATTTTCGTAAATTACCGTAACATTTTCCTAAATTACCGTAATTTTCGAACCCTACTTGATACTGCCTCTAATACTAAAGGAGAATTCTTTGATTGGCCGTAACTTTTAAACTCTAAGTTGTTGCAAAATACAATTAATTAGATCAAGTCTAAATGTGTCAGAAATCTAAAACATATTGTAATATAGATTCACGGTTTAAGAAAAATAGTTGATCTTCATTACACTGGGAAATTGTAAACGACGTATTAGCCTACCGTTTGCATTTGATCTTTGTAGTCTCTACAGTCATCTCTGTAAGGCGATTTCAAACGACGAATTGTAGTCTAAAAAAATAAATAAGTATTAAATTACACTGTTTCAAAATATACCGATGAAGCACACCTGTTTCATTGATATGACGGTGGTAGTTCGGTCCCTTAGAATCACATTGTTCTCTTTTTCTAAATCGAGGTAACGATGAGAAGCTCCGACTGAAATTCGCATGCCAAATTCCTTTGAAATGTATTTGGTCAAATGATATTCTCTTCGCTTGAGATCGAAATTGATTGTTAACGCTGAACGAAAATATAAAAAGAGAAATCAATGATTAACAAAGACGGTAGTTAAATATGGGCACTCGAACGCTTAATAAATATAAATAACTTATTAAAACCTGTTGTAACGGCTCATGAAGAGAGAGAGAACGCAAGAGGTAACAACCAAAACAACTTTATTAAGATAAGAACGCCATCGGACCGAATGCCCTTTTTCATTGTTAAACTTTGGTATATATGTACAATATAAAAAACATGTGACAAATTAAAAAACGATAACATATTAGTAGGTTATTTTTTTCCATTATTGGAGGAGTTCCAACACCTCCCCTTTTAAGTAAAATCGTAGGACTTCTGGCGGGGATCCAGACTGAGGCGCTCGGGTATCTTCTTTACTCGTCCGGACCGCCGTACTTCCCCATCCTCGGAGTCGGAGTCTGGTATGTTGAACCGTACATGGCGTTCGGGAGCGGGCACTGTGGTCCCAGCAGGAACTCGATCGGGATTTACTCTTCGGTCAGGGATGGGTAGATCGAATGTGTCCATGAATACGGAGTAGGGATTGCCCTTTTGATCGTTATTCAGACGGTGGTAAAGTTGGTTGGCATGGAACTTCTTGTTAGTGGCATCATCCATAAGAACATCATAAACTACGCCTTTGACCGCTTGAATTCTTCCTGGATACCATGTCTTTGACTGGTGTTGCCGAGCATAGACTAGGTCTCCGACTTTGAAGGTGCGTCGTCGAGCCCCATGATGACGGTTGAATTGTCGCTCCATGGTTGGATTGCGCTCTGATGACGGAGAGGCCGGAGTATGTAGAAGGTCTAGCTCGGTACGAAGTTTTCGACCCAAGAACAGTTCTGCAGGGCTTTTCTGGTCTATACTGTAGTTAGGGGTTGAGCGATAGGACAGCAGGAAGACGTCTAGCATGTAAGGGACATCTCCTTCGCCCTTGAGTTTCTCTAATGCCCTCTTGAAGGTGTCCACGAAACGTTCCGCCTGCCCATTGGATTGCGGATGGTACGGCGGGGAGAAGATATGCTGGATCCCTTTTCGGGAACAGAACGAGGCGAAGTCGTGTGAAGCAAACTGGGTTCCGTTATCGCTCACCAGTACTTCCGGATAACCATAGCGTGCGAAAAGGTTGTTCAGGACGGATATGGTGGCGGATGACGTGGTGGTTTTCATGTCGAAAATCTCGGGATACTTGCTATAGGCATCGACGACTATAAGATACTGGTGGCCGTTATGGGGACCGGCGTAGTCGATGTGTATCCTCTGCCAGGCCTTCACGGCTTTCGGCCAGGAATGCAACAGAGTCTTGACAGGGAACTTTGCTGCAGAGCGACATTTGGAACATTTCTTCACGAAGTCTTCAATTTGAGCGTCCAGAAAAGGCCAGTAGGCGTGAGCGCGAGCCAAAGATTTCATCCTACTGGTTCCAGGATGTCCTCGGTGAAGTAGTTTCAGGACGGTTGCTCGTAATGGGTAAGGTATTACCACTCTATTCTGTAGAAGCACGCAACCCTGCTCGATAGTAAGCAGGTCCTTCCTTCTGTGGAATTGTTCGAGGGTGGTTGCCTCAGGTGTCGCTCGGATATTCTTTAATGTCGGCCACCCATTCCGAATATACCCGACGACCTTCTGTAAGACTGGATCCGCCTGAGCAGAGGATTGAATGTCTTGGAAAGTGACTGGAAGCTGTCGGACTATGGCCTCCACATCGTCTGGAACTTGGAGACTTGCGAGTACGATGTCGTCGTCCGGAGAGGAATGTGACGAGATAAGTCTGGACAGGGCGTCGGCCTGCCCGAAAGAGGTAGTCTTGCGATATTCTATCTTGAAGTCATAGGCGATAAGAATGAGTGCCCAGCGTTGGAGACGGTTAGCCGTATGGACCGGTATGCCTTTCTTGCTTCCAAAGATTGCTAACAGCGGTTTATGATCCGTGAGCAGAGTAAAGCGGCGCCCATAGAGCATTTTATGAAACTTCTTGACCGCGAAGGTAAGCGCGAGACCTTCCTTCTCGATTTGACTATAGTTCTTCTCCGCCGGGGTCAATGCCCGTGATACATGAGCTACAGCTTGAATTGACCCATCTGGCATGCGATGTTGGAAGACCGCCCCAAGTCCATAATCGGAGGCATCAGCAGCGACAATGATGTCCAGTGTAGGATCATAATGCGTTAAAAGGAGATCTGATTGAAGCGTCATCTTCAGTTCCTCGAAGGCGTTCTGGCATTTAGGTGTCCAAGACCAAGTCCGTTTGGATTCCAATAATTCGTCCAGTGGCTGTCTCATGAAACGCATATTATTAACGAAAACCTGGTAATAGTTCACCATTCCCAAAAATGAACGTAATGTTGGCAGGTCAACTGGTGCTGGCATGTGGACAATAGCCTTGATCTTCTCGGGGTCGGGTCGTCGACCAGCGCTATCAATGATAAATCCCAGATATTTTATTTGTGTCATGAATAGTTTACATTTCTCGAGGCGAAGGCGGAATCCATAGTCTTTAATACGGGAGAGTACTTCTTTGAGGTGTCGCTGGTGATCTTCGAAGTTACGGCTGACAATGATTATATCATCGAGGTAAGCGGTTGCGAATTCAAGTCCAGCAAGCATTTGGTCCATTATGGTTTGGAAAATCCCCGGAGCGGATTTCACCCCAAACGGAAGTCTCTGATATTGGAAGTTTCCCAGATGAGTGGAAATGGTACAAAGCGGTTTAGAATCGTCGTCCAGTTCTACTTGTAAGTATGCTTCAGATAGGTCCAATTGGGAGAAAAATTTTCCCCCGTTGAGGGTCGCAAATATGTCTTCCGGCAACGGTAATGGGTGTTGATTGAGTTCTATGGTCTCATTCAGGCCGGTGGAAAAATCTGCGCAAAGACGGGTAGTGCCGTTAGGTTTCCTTACGCTTACGATTGGTGCTGCCCAATCAGTGTGCTCGACGGCTTTCAGGACATTTGACTCTTCCAGGCGTTTGATCTCCATTTCGATAGTTTTGCGGGCGGCAAACGGAACTGGCCTGGCTCTACGGTATACTGGAGTGCTTCCGGGTTTGAGAGTAAGGCGGGCTTTCGCTTTGGTACACAGCCCCAAACCGTCCTCAAAGACATCCGGAAACTCGTTCTTCAGCGTCGCAAGGCATTCGGCGACAGGTGAGGCAGTACAGAGGTTAATGGCTTGAGTACCGAGTCGGGAGCATTGTCGTAAGCTATCCAGCAGACCGAAGAAATCCAGGGTTTCCGCTCCCACTAGGTTTAGGGATCCGTCTTTTGCCAAGTAGAAGCTGTGTTGAATTTCTGCTGGTCCCAGTTTAAATTTTGCCGTTGCTTTCCCAAGGAATGTGGTGCTTGATCCATCGAATAGCACTCCTTGCTCGCTGCAGGGGGTTAACTTCGGCTTACCAATTCGTTCGTAAGTCGCCTCATTGATAATGTTGCCTTCCGCTCCACTGTCCAAGTAGAAAACTACGGGAACGTCGTTAACCAAGAATTCCCCCGTTATGAGTTTCGAAGGTCGCATGGAATTCAGACTGACTGTATTTATCTGGCTTCTGTCTGGTTTCCGGTGTCCGGATACTCGTTTCTGATTTTCGCATTGACTAGCGAGGTGACCTGTTCGAGAGCATTTATGGCATTCAGTCTTAGCGTGCGTGCATTCCCTGACCCAGTGCATCTCTCCGCATCGAAAACAGGCGTATGGTGGCGGTTTCGAAGATCTTTGAGATGACTTGGCTCTCCGCTTCTCGGAAGATCTGGAAGGATGCCGTACAGAAGTCTTCCGACGACGGAAGCTGTTGATCGGCGTGGCCTTTGCTTGGAAAACCGTCTGTTCAGTCTTCGTAGCGACGATGGTCAGGACTTCGTCAATGACATTCTTGAGTTCAATGTTGGCCTCGGTATTTAACCGTTGCAGGATTCTGGTTCGTATGGATTCGTCTTCTGGTCTGGACAATCCACATAGGGAAACCAGAATTCCGAATTGATCTTCGGTCAAATCGGAGAAATTGAAGCGCTTTAGAAGTAGTTTAACGCGGTTGAAATACGGGCCATAATCTTCATCCAATTGACGCTGGATTCGCATTAGGTTGAATCTTTCTATGAAGAGTGTCTGTTTCTTCCCGAAAAGTTTCTTGAGGTTCTCTACTGTCGTTGCATACGGGTAGTCGGTTGGCTCTTTGGGCATACAGGACCGATAATACTCGCTGAAGGCTTCGTTAGACAGCTTCGAGACCAGATACTTGACTTTGGCAACGTCGGTCAGATTAGGGACACTAATATCCACGAGATAGTCAAATCTCTTCAGCCATTGTTCCAGTTTGTCGCCATCGTGTTCATCAGGCTCGAAGATTGGAATGTCAAGGCAAGCTATTGTGGATGTGGGTGCTGGAGTCGAGGTTGACGGACCGGCGGGACCGGCGGTTCCTGTTGTCTGGAGTAGAAGGTCGATGATCCTTTGGTTCTGTTTCTGGGACGCTATTTGCTGCTGCATAAACGCGTTCAACACGTCTCCCAGAGCGGACGAGGAGGAGGCCTCGGAGGATCCGCTTTCCTGCTTCGGCATGTTTTCGGAATCAGTATCGCGACTTTACCCGAAAAACCGTAACGCGACTATTCCCGAAGACCGTAAAGTGATCCCACTTCTGACACCACTGTTGTAACGGCTCATGAAGAGAGAGAGAACGCAAGAGGTAACAACCAAAACAACTTTATTAAGATAAGAACGCCATCGGACCGAATGCCCTTTTTCATTGTTAAACTTTGGTATATATGTACAATATAAAAAACATGTGACAAATTAAAAAACGATAACATATTAGTAGGTTATTTTTTTCCATTATTGGAGGAGTTCCAACAAAACCTGAATTAATTCCGACTGAAGCCTTCTGTTTCTTGTTCGGGATCCATTTCCAACAGTTTCCCAGCTCCAGACTATTCAGCTCAATAAATGAACTGAAAAAATTCATTTGTAATTTAATAGTTCAATAACATTAAACTACGATTGTTATAAGTAGTATATAAATGAGAGAACGGGATGGGTATAAATTTGTTATAGAGATAACATGGAGTATAATACCCTAAGGGAAAATTAACATTGGGTATGAAAATTCTATTCTAATCTTTCCGAAGCGGCTGTTTTGTGCACCTTGGACGACACGGAGAGTACTAAAGTTTCACGGTAAAATGAGAACAGAGCGGGTCGGGTTAGTAAAAACATCGGGTGTATAATTTCGTCTCGATTTCTCTGAATCTGCTCTCTTGGATGGAAAGGAGAGGAAGAAAATTATTCCTCTTTTTTTGATGAGCAATTGCAGACGTTAAAATTTATGAATTACTAAAGCAGTATTATAAGCCTAGCGAATATACAATAAAGCAGACTTCATTTTACATCCAATAAGGATACGTCTTGTACAGACTGTTAAAAAAGTCCTTGCGTGTTGCAGTTTTCTCAATTATTTTGCTATATTTCAAAAACCATTCAAGCTAGCGCTCTGAAATAAAGTGCGCTATAATAGTTTTGCATTCCTCTTTCATATTTTACACGTTTCACAGTTGTCCTTCGCGTACTTATACCGGAAACTGGAAGTGTCAAAATTATCAACTTTGAAAATATTGGATTTTTGAAGTTATAAATTTGATTTTCGGATTCCTTCGGGGGCGATTCATATTTGAAAAGTTTTCACCAAATTCAATTCGGATGAATTGGTCACGAGTAATCAGCCTTTATTCAAAATATGGCAACTTTGGTTAGAGTGGCGATAATTCTTAATCGAGTATCGAATCTTTGTCGTAATAAAGCTTGTTAGATGTTATGGCACTTTTGCATTAATTCTAGAGGGCCGGTAGGCCCTTCTAGATAAGAACCCACACCTTCGTGTAATGTTAAATGAAAATTCACAGATTTTAGCTTTTTTTCCCAGAGGAATAACATGGGGTTTTTGGTGCTCCAGCACATCGAATCATTTAAAAACTAAAGCGAAGTTACGTTTCGGAATACTTTCAAATTAACATGTAACTACTCAAGGTGTGCCTTTTTCAAGTTTCATCAAAATCAATTAAGTCTAAGTATGTTAATTTAATTAAAAATGTAAGTGCCTCAAAAGATAATTCTACAGCAGCCGACGCTAACTTTTCATTACTCTACTGTAGACGACGCTAATTTGCCATTTCACCGCCTTGAAACTTTTACTTGATATTTTTCAGTTAATATAGCACTATATTTACTAAAACCTTCACTGGCGAGACTAATTTTTGTTTAGTTATGTGTCTCTGAAATTATTTACTTAAGATGCCGTTTTAATTTATTTTTTAGATTTCAGTTTTGACCAAGGCTTAAGGTGCCTTACTTAGGCAGACTATTGAGTGATTCTATGCAATGGGTTATTGTAAAAGCTTGAACAATAGTTTCTAATTTTAGGATTTTCTTGTTCTTAAGGACGAGATCTTAGCTACAGAGCATCCAGTGTCGTCTAATTTTTTAAACAGATTCCCGGGATACACGGATTAGCCATAAAACAGTAATGGTGGTTAATATTCTACAGCAGTTGTTTTTGATTGATTTTCGGGATAGTGACCACTCTTGGATAGAGCACAGGTCCATATTCCACAGATCCAAAACCAGTTTATTAATTGCTCGTACCAGTTTTTCATTCGAAATCCGGGGGTTACTAGTCTTCGGGACCAGTTTATTAATTGAGAACTTTTATTAAAATTCAGGAGGGACCAGTTAAAAATTCTACTCCACGGATATAGACTCCTAGACTTGACTGGTACTCATTCTTGCCTTCCTTACTACAACCACAGCCCACTCGATCACGCTTTGGCTAAACAAGCTATGGAAGCCCCTACACACAATGTTTTTCCTATGTAAAAGCGCGTGTTGGTAGTTCTGGGCTTTTTCGCTTGATCAATCCAAAGAGCCAGCTTTTAACATTACCGGCTATGGGAGGAACACAGTTATTTAGCCCCAAATTTTGAAACTACTGGTTAAAATCTCTTGAAATTTTAAAGAGATGTGCAAAACAACGTTTGCTACTTTGTGCAAATTTTCGAAAGTTTCCCTCTTATAGTTTTTTGTATAAATATTAGAACGAAAATTAGCCCTAATTAAAGGGCTTGGTCTTCGAACGGTTTAATGAATTTCTTTCGTTTCACTTGATCTATTCTCTTGAAATTTTAATGAGAGGCATATTGAAGGGTTTTAAATTATGATGCAAAGTTTTCAAACAAACAATTCACTTCCAAAAAATTCATTAAAATTTTGTTTTACCTATTTAGTCGCTTAGGGAAATTTTAGGAAAAGAACTATTTGTTATAAAACTTCGAAATTTTGCACGATAATTTAAAACAATATGTGTCTCACTGAAATTTCAATTCGAACCAGTGAAGGAAACAAATTTAAACTGTTTGAGACTTAAGCTTTAATGTTCTTACAAAAAGCTTTGAAAGTGAAAAACTTCGCACAAAAATACCAAACATTATTTTGCAAATCTCATTAAAATTTCAACCAGTATTTTCAAAATTAGTACCATAAAACGGTGTTCCTCCCATTGACGGAAACTCTGATTTTTGATATAATTTTGTGTATTTGGCGTTTTGAGGCCAATTGGCTTCTATAGCCCGTGAAGCCAAAGTGTGATCGAATGGGCTGTGCATCAACGAAATACCCACTTAAATTTTTAATAGGATTAGTGAAAAATAAATTAGGGATAGGGTCACTGGTCCCAAAAACCAGTTTAATATTGTAGACGCTGGGGGTCAGTAGTCCCGAGGACTAGTTTAAAAAAATCCTTATTTCCAAGACTGATAGTGGCCATTGCAACGGTTTAGGCCTACCGTTGCAGACGACAGTGTACCGAAGCTACAATTTCTAGACCTTTGGTTTTTACTCAGTCAGCTGCCGTCAAGTAACTACCTCGACCCCAAACATCTAGTTCGTTACTGTTACCACTAGGCTTGTTATGCATCCTTATCTAAAGGGTTGGTTCCCAAATATAGTCCCCTTAATGGCTTTCGTTTTCCGGTCGAAAGCGAGGTTATTACAGGATTG
This sequence comes from Phalangium opilio, assembly GCF_054372755.1. Lineage (NCBI taxonomy): Eukaryota > Metazoa > Arthropoda > Arachnida > Opiliones > Phalangiidae > Phalangium > Phalangium opilio. The sequence goes on from NW_028324185.1 coordinate 1,128,966, forward strand.
GCTAATCTCGAACAACGGCTTGTTAGCACTAGAATTCCATTCATTCAAATACGATCTCTTGGTTGCGACTTGCAAAAAGGTTCGAAGGGTACAGTTGTTAACGTACCATGTAACGTAGACACGTCCTGTTCTGTTTTACCAAGGTTGCTTGACAACACGCATACAATACAGGTTAAATTAATGCGTCGAATGCAGTATAATAACCCATTTTTGTTTGAAACAGTACGTCCTAAGAACATTTTGGCAGCGCTTAGGTCGTTGCTGCAATCACCACTTTACCAGAAACATTCCATCACCCTTTCTGAGGGTCTAATGGATACGTTGGTGGATGAAAGCGTTGATTTCGTCGTGATTGAAAATGACCGAAACATTGCTCTAACTGAAGTATCACACCCGAAAGAGGCTACCTCAGCCCAAGGCGTTGCACCAGCGGATATAAACGCTGGTGAACAGGAAATTGATAGTGAGGAAGAATGGGTTGAGGAAAAGGAAGATGAAAGAGTCAATTGTGGAGCTAGAGATTCCTTGCTTTTGTCAGCTGATGATTTATTGGACAAAAAGGTTACGATAACGTTTACACCGGGAGAAGCTAGCCGCCCCGTGTCTTTGCTATACGATGAAGACTGCGAAGAACTATCAATTCCCCGAGTTTACGGAGGGCAGAAAATGGAAATTACGATCAAAAGCAGCTACCAGGACTTTGTAAAATTGGCATTGCTGTCCTCTGACAGAAGATGCGCTAGCGACATTACCAATCTCTTTTTCAAATGGTTAAAGACTGAGACCATGAAAATTAGTCAAGCCATTCAAACCTGCTTACGCAAAACTAAGGCTTCTGACGGCCGAGGACAAACAGCGGGAACACTACGATTAGGAGGTGGGATTGAATCGCTAATTCACCACGATGATGGTTTCAGGATATTGGAGCCTCTTCGAAATTCACCCGCATTTTGGCAGCGAAAGTCGAGGGACCTTCTCGCCATGACCAGACTACTTGGCATTCCCACCTTTTTCCTGACCGTAAGCGCTGCTGAAACACGATGGCCTGAGTTAATCAACGCTTTCTTGGTCACTTCTATCAAAAGTAATATGACAACGAAGAAATTGAAAATATGTCTTTCAAAGATAAAGCAAAGTTAATCCAGGAGGACCCGATTACATCTGCCAGATACTTAGAATACAGGTTTCGAGCGCTATTGAAGTATTTCAGAAGCAAGGCTGCTCCACTGGGGTCGGTGGTGGGTTACTATTATCGAGTGGAATTTCAACACCGTGGGTTGCCTCATGTACACAGTTTATTTTGGGTTTCCGGTGCTCCAAAGTTGAGAACGGATGCTTCCAACGCTGTTGAAGTTGAGATCTTCGTTGACCAATACGTTTCTTGCTGCAAGTCTGAAGACGAAGATTTGCTTAACCTGATTCCACTTCAAACGCATAAACACACGAAAACATGCAAGGTGAAGCGGGGGGAAGAGACCCATTGCCGTTTTGGAATTCCGTGGCCCCCAATGCCAAAAACGTATGTTCACGACCCTGATTTAAGAGATTGGACAAAGCAGTACGGTAAACACATTGAATCCAAATATTTTGAAGTTGAAAAAGCAATAGCGGCTTTGACACTAGAAAATGCACCTGAAACATTTGAAGAATTTTTAAGCCCACTTCAAATGACGGAACAGGTGTATATTGATTGTGTTACGTTTAAACTCAAGAGAAAAACCATGCTGCTGAAGAGGTCTCCCCAGGAAGTAAGAGTGAACGCCTACAACAAAGACGTTCTCAGATTGTGGAGAGCCAATATGGACATTCAATTTGTTTTGGATCCTTACGCTTGCATTATGTACGTCATCGCGTACATTGGAAAATCACAGCGTGGAGTTTCCCAGTTACTTATGGAAGCTATGAAAGCGGCCAGACAAGCGGGTTCTACTGTTAAACAAAGGCTGAAAGTTATAGCTAACAAGTTTCTCAGCGGTCAAGAAATTTCTGCGCAAGAAGCGGCGTACTTATGCCTGCAGATGACTGTGTCGAAGTCCAGTAGATCAACCATCTTTATCAACACAAATATCCCGGAGAAAAGACTTCATATTCTCCGGCCAAAGTCTCAACTAGATGATTTACCGGAAGAGAGTACAGACATCTTTTCGGAAGGCCTAATCGATCGTTATCCTTTAAGGTCGGAATCTATGGGTTCAATCTGCCTTGCTGAATTTGCAGCTTGGTACGAATTCAACCAGAAAAAAGGACGAGGCCAACGGGTTCCAAGCCTAAATGATGATGAAGAAATGGAAAGCGAGGAGCAATCAGCCTTACCGTCGGTTGGGATCCCTTTGAACCAAGGCCGCGGTTTTGTACGCAAACGTACACAAGCTAAGATCATTCGATACCGAAATTACAACATCGAAAAAGATACCTTGGATTTCTACAGGGAGCAGCTTCTCTTGTTCTATCCTTGGCGCGATGAGGCCACTGATATTTTGGATAAAGATTTCAAAGAAGCCTACGAAGCAAATTTGGAGTTTATTTCGCTGTATAGAAAAGAATTTATAAATGAAGCTGGTGAAGCAGACTTTGAAAGGGCCAGGGTGGAATTCCCTCAAAACGAAGCCCAGGTAGATGTATCTAATGTTCAACCAATATTGGAACATCAAGATGAAAGAGATCGTGAATACACGATGGATGACGCAGAATTCGTCGTTTTGGCTCTAAGAGATGGTGATGCAGACATTGGACGGGAAATGCCGGATGGTAGTGTACCAGACCATACAATCGTGCAAAATGTTCGTATCGTAGAGGACATTGAGTATGGAAAAATGGTACAGAGTTTAAACGTAAGGCAGAGAGAGGGTTTTGGCCATATTCTGGGACATTTTAAAACAAAGCTAGGGCAGCCACTACGCCTCTTTGTCATTGGAGGAGCCGGAGTAGGTAAAAGCATTTTGATAAACGCTGTTTACGAGGGCGTCACGAGCTATTTCCACAAACAACCAGGGGCTGACAACTCCAACGTTATTGCCTTAAAGTGCGCCTTCACGGGAAAAGCCGCGTTTAACATTAGGGGAACCACTCTACATACGGCTTTCTCGCTTCCAGTTAGCCAATATGGAGGACCCATGTCGAGACTGGAATCTGAAACGCTGAACAAAATGAGGGTTGCCTGGAAGGACCTCAAACTGATCATTATGGACGAGAATTCTATGGCTGGCGTTGGAATTCTTACGAAAGTAAATTCCAGGTGCCAAGAGATTATGGGGTCTGAGCTTCATTCGGTGGACTGTCACTTTGGGGTGTTGGCGATTTTAATCAACTAAAACCAGTAGGCGACAGTTTTGCTTTTCAAGTACTTAAAGCTCGTGACACCCCTTATGCCGGATTACTGGATAATAATCCGATTTGGAAAGAATTTAAGGTTTTCTTCTTGACCGAGATCATGCGTCAAAAGGAAGATAAGGCATTCGCCGTCCCTCTGAATCGAATGGCTATTGGGAAAATGCAAATCGATGACGAATTACTTATACAGAAACAGCAGGTAAATGTCAAAGGTGATCCTCCTCTCCACGCCATTCACCTGTACGCCAAGAACAAAAGTGCCGCAGATTTCAATGAGCTGCGTCTCAATCAGTACAATACTGAATTCTGCGAGTCTTTGGCTTTCGATACCGTCAAAGGAGACTTTCAAGGAGGTGTGCGAAAAAACATCCTGGAAAAAGCGAAACAACTGAAGCGCAGTTCCACTTACGGTTTGAGCGAAAATATTCGTTTACAAATCAATGCTCGCTACATGGTTACCAACAACATTGAAGATGGAATTGTTAATGGAGCCACTGGAAGAATCCGTCAAATTGACTACGGAGTGCGTCCTGACGGGGTTCGTGTTCCTATCAGAGTCTGGATTTCTTTTGACCACGAAATAGTGGGAAAAGACATTTGAGCTAAAAGTGCCAGTTTGATTACCACTTTTAAAGCCGAACCAACTTGGACACCCCTTGAGAAAACAGTGAAATCATTCACGCTTCGTCACTCAAATAAAGATGTTGCCGTTTCTAGGAGACAATTTCCTTTACAAGTGGCTGAAGCTATAACTATTCATAAGAGTCAGGGAGATACCTATAAATGCGTGGTCGTTCACATTAACAAAAACAGGAAAATGCAACGGCCAATGTTATATATCGCTTGCAGTCGAGCCACTTCCGCTCAGGGGCTTATATTGACGGAAATTTTGTATCTCCTGAACCTCCAAAGGACGATGACGTCGTTAAAATAGAAATGGAGAGAATGGAAAGAGAAGCGCAACTCTTTGTGCCAACATTGCTCTCACGACAGATTATGTTTTTTCATAACCCCGAGTCTTTAAGAGGCCATTTGCAGGATATCGGACGAGATGATTTCATTCTCAGCGCCGACTTGCTTTTCTTCGTGGAAATACGTGCAAAGGAGCAAGATGATTTAAGCATTCCACAATTTCGGAATTTTGGAGGAATATTCTTCCTGATTGATGCCCCAGAAAGGCGGTCCTATGGATCGACTATTTACGGAAAAAGTAACGTGACTGAACATTCTTTGGATAGTACAGTCACTCGAGGTTGGCTTCCAAATGGTCAGCCATCGCCCATAGCTCGTCTTGAACGAATTGGGCTTGATTTTAAATTTGAGGGCGAAACAATTGCTGTGGTACTGTTATACAAATCACCGCAAGCCAGCTTACAACTGGTATTGGACGATTTGACTTTGCAATTTCCAGAAAAATACGATTCAACCATACCCACTATGGTTGTTGGTGATTTTAATGTTGACTATTTACAAGGAAAACAGGCATTGACAATGTTCTTTTTACCATGGGAAATTGAACTTATGCCCGGGTTAAAGCGCTAGGTTTCAACCAATAAAGGGAGTCAGCTTGACTTAGCCTTTGGAAACCCGTTGCCAATCCAGAAATATAGGGCTGATTATAGAGAATCAACCTATTCATTTCACAAATCCATTTGTATTTTTAAACAGACTTAAAGGCAGCCTTCGATAATGCATGGGAAAATCTGTAATTCGACCAGAAATGACCTTCGATAAACTAGGTCCAGATCACTCAGAGGGAGATTAACATGTGATTAGAATAAATTCTTTGTTTATACTGAATTTGTTCAAATTGAACATGTTTCTTCGGCCTTTCGAAAGTGTATAAGATCACTCAGAGGGACAAAGCATGTTGATTGGAATAAATTATTATACTTAATTTATTAAAATCGACTGTTTTATCGGCCTTAAGAGAGTGTATAAGATCATTCAGAGCTACGCTCAGAGGGATAAAACAAGTTGATTGGAATAAATTGTTATACATAATTTATTCAAATCGACTGTTTTCTCGGCCTTTCGAGAGTGTATAAGATCACTCAGAGCTACGCTCAGAGGGACAAAACATGTTGATTGAAATAAATTATTATACTGAATTTATTCAAATCGATTATGTTTTCTCGGCCTTCCGAGAGTGTATAAGATCACTAAGAGGGACAAAACATGTTGATTTCAATAAATTCTTTATTTATACTGAATTTATTCAAATTGACTGTTTTGTTGGCCTTTCGAGAGTGTATAAGATAACTTAGAGGGACAAAGAATGTTGATTTGAATAAATTCTTTATTTATACTGAATTTATTCAAATTGACAATGTTTTCTCGGCCTTTAAAGAGTGATTAGACGATCGAGATCACTCAAAGGGAAGTAATATTTAAATTTCAAAATTATTAATTTATTTTACCTTAAATTTCTTACCTTAAATATTTTACATATTGTGAATAATAAATTTTCGATTTTTTTATTTCATTCCTAAAAACGCGACTTAAATTATTATTATTATTATTTATTATTAAAACTAAGTAACCAAATATATATTCGATGCCGCATATTTTTACACTGTCAATTAAAGTTAGCAGCATTCTGAAACCTCAGAATATAAATATTGAAACATTAAATCAAATACATCAAAACGATAAATAAATGAAATAAAATAACCGTTCTAAACGTGATGTTAATATATAAAATATTAAGAGTCACCAGATGAAAAGACTGAACATGCGGTCCCCAAGAAAACGAGGTCCTCAAAAACTCCCTTAAAGATCATTCCTCGCCTTTTTCCCACCCGCAAAACACCGGCCAGTTTCCCAAACCCCGGAAAAAGCGGTCTACATCTGATTTGTGGACTAATTATGACAAGATACCGAAGGATACTGATGGACAGCCAATGAGTTGTTACTAGAAGTTCAATACCGAAGGATACTGATGGACAGCCAATGAGTTGTTACTAGAAGTTCAATAATGTCTGTAACAAATTATTTGGTTTCACTCCCCCTTTAAACGTTTCATTATCCCTTGAACTTTAAACCATCAGCGCAATTCCAAGAAGCACGCGTGATTCTACGAATCCTTTCGTTTACTCGACATTGTGGACGTGTTAACAGTCACGTAGCCAAAAAATAGAGGGAACGCGAGCGTTTACCTAAAGACAAACTCCGGGATGCCTGTCCAAGGGCGACGGCGATTCCCCGATCTTGACCGGTGCCAAGGACTAAAAATTCGGCCATAACGGTTTAGAAGATTTTACGGGTCACGCCCATGAAGACAACAATGAAGGCGCTGGTGCGTGGTAGATACTTAAACATTTTCTACCACAATGAAGACAATTAATTAAACATAGTAGAAATGACCAAACCCTAAGTTCGGTACCGTATAACTTTTGACTCTTATTTTTAAGTACTATTAAGATTTAGTACTATTAAAATGTTTTGATCAACTTATACTATGTAACCTGTGGTTTTATTGTTTTAATAATAATAATATTTGTTCCGCTTTTTCAATGTTGGCACTTATTAAATTAACCCTAGACTTAAATTAATTACTAATAGAAAAAGTGTCACATGTCCCCACCATCAAAACAGTAAACTGTAACTTAACAAGCGTATTTCCGAAGTAAAAATTATGGAATCAGAGAAACATACATGGAATAGCGTAAAAGAATCCAGGCGAGCTCAATACAAAAACGAAACCAAGACTACAAGATATTCAACTGAGTACCACCAAAACTTTCTAATCGACCAATCAATCAACCAAAGTCAACTGCGCTAGTCAACTAAAAGAAACATGAGATCGCTATGCTGACAACCGTATGTTTTCTATAACTGGGTAAGAATCAACGAGAACAAAAATAGCCATGACAGAGTATAAAAAAATTTAATGTTCCTTTTCACCTTACAAATATTTTACTGTAATATATACCAAAGAGTAATATAAAAATGTATTTTAACAAATCTTAAATGTCTTCCATACTACAAATTAAAAAAATCAATGTTTTCTTTTACACACTACAAATATTTTACTGTAATATGTGCCATAGATTCATATAAAAAATGTATTTTAACAAAAAAATGTTTACTCGTGCATTATTTACCTTTTACTTGTAAAAATCTAGCAACTTCTCAAGCAACTCTTTGTTTGTTGCTGTTTGTGAAGGTCGAGTTTGGCGAGACAAGCGACGACCACTGTTTCGTCTGCTCGAAATATCTCTTCCATGGTTGAAATTTGGGCAATTTCGAATAAGATGCGTAACGGAATTAGAATGGTAGCATGCTCTGCCGCGAGAAATAACATTCCTGGCATTAGATCCTGCGAACGGTACTCCACCTCGAATTCGCGCTATTTCTTGAACAGGCTGTACTTGATTTGATGGTGCCACTGCTTGATTTGATGGTGCCACTGCCTGATGATTTGATGGTGCCACTGCTTGATTTGATGGTGCCACTGTCTGATGATTTGATGGTGCCACTGCTTGATTTGATGGTGCTTCATCTCTAAGCAACTGGATTTCCATTTCATCCAAGTCATCAATATCCATAATTCCTTTTGGGGTATATATAATTTTACGATTTCCATAAAACATTTTTAACATGCGCCACACAACGGTCAAATTTACTTTAAAACATCAGCAAAAACTACTACTTGATTTTATAATATTATATTTGAAAGTTGATTTAATTACAATTTAGTTCAATATATAGAATCATGTTTATGAAATACGTTGCCAAAGTATGCGACTTCAGACATTTCGTAATGCTACTGCCTTAGCAATAGACTAATGACGGTAGAGAGGGGAGTAGACTGTGCGTCCCTCTGTCTGGGCGCGCTTTTGTAAGATGGGATACTGTATACGCCCGGTAGGGGGATGAAACTAACCTAAGAGATAGGAGGGCATACGTAGAACTGCCATTACTCTGCGCGAGTATTCAGAACACGTGGTTTTGCGGCCCATCTTCCTATTTATCCGAAAGTAAGCCTTCAACACCTATTCACGAAAATCTACGTTGTTTAATCAACGAAACTCAATGACGAGCTCTCAAAAATCAGTAGCGAAGTCATGGAACATAATTTATGAACATATGGTTTTTTACCATGAGTTAATAATTAAATCCTATATACGTCTATCTATAGGCTGTTGCTATTTTTCCCCGATACTCGGGGCAGCTTTATCTGACTTTCGGCTATTTTTCCTTTGGACCCGGGGAAAAATAGACACTGTTATCGGCCATCAAACTAACTGGAAGGGGCAGGAAATAATAACACATAAGAAAATGTCGAGTGCAACTAAAATCTACACTTGAATAAAGGGTTATTCGAAATGTCAACCTGGAATGAATGCGAACACAAACATAAAACTAGCATCACACGGAAAATATCTGATTGTTACTATATGAAAAATTATATGACATCTCTTTTGATCATAAGTTAAAATAAAACAATCTCAAAAACCAAAACATCTTACCTTGTGAGTTTTGAAGAGATATTTCCGTCACTCAGGGTTTCGCATATAGTTTAATAATGAGCGAACCGGAGCGAACGATTCACTTCTGAATACTAACGCAAACTAAGCTAGGCTTCCGTAATTTCGGGAGATATCAAGGCGCGAGCTTCTACCTCTCGCCCGAATGTACCGAGGGGCTGATCACTTGCAAAATCGAGTGTACAAACATCCCTGAAATCATATTTCCAAGTTCATGAAATATTGAAAATTTTTGAAATCTTTTGAAGTCTGAGTAGAAATCTTTGGAAATCTTCGAGAATTCAATTCTGCGAGGCTTAATTGTTTTCAGGGGGAACTTTAGATTGAAGTATTTTACAGATGACCCCTTAATTAAATTAATAAAAAATGTCTTTGTACACAAAGACGCGAAAAAGTAAGAGATAAGTGTAGAAAATTAATTGTTTGAAGTAACAGATATTCAAATTTTCATTTTTGAAGACGTGATTATAAACATCAATTATTTGAAAAAATTTCTTATCTTAGTTTTTTTCACCAAAATTCCTTAAGTAATATATTTTATCCTTAAAGATGTGCATCATTTTAAAAATAGAAAAAGTATGCATTTTATTTTCTTTTTAAATTTTAGAGATAGTTTGAGTATTCGAGCCTATAAGGAGAATAAAATGGACAGAAAATCGTTCATAGCAGACAAAATAAAATAAGCATGAAAACTTAACAAAACCTGTTCGTTAATTTTGAAGATTTCGAGTTTTCAAAAATTGACGTGTTGTATCTTTCTCAAAAGATCACGATCAAGCTACAGATCCTTTTGACTCTAATAACTACATCACAGTCAAAGGGCGAATGTAATTTTCGATTCGCAATATTTTCAATTTTAAAATATAAAAATAAATTCTTCTAGCTCTATTTTTCAGATATCTGAGTATTGGAACTTCCTCGAAGCAAATGCTTCTAGAAAATAAACAGTAGTATCAAGGTAGTTTATCTGAAATTTTTGTGACAAAAACTAAGATAAGAAATTTTTTCAAATAATTGATGTTTTATAATCACGTCTTCAAAAATGAAAATTTGAATATCTGTTACTTCAAACAATTAATTTTCTACACTTATCTCTTACTTTTTCGCGTCTTTGTGTACAAATACATCATTTTATTAATATCTGTTACTTCAGTCTTAATATGAATTAAAACTGTTTAGAAACTAGTATTTTAAAACTTATACTGAAAAGCAGGCGCTCCATTTAAGTCTTGTGGTGTTGCTCGTTTATTTGTTACCGCGTTTGAACTAACAAGGCCCTAACCATCTATTATAGAAGTATTAATCTTGATTGCTTCAACGCCCAGTCCAACTCAAATTGCCTTCCCGTCGTTTTCACGTGCAAAGCACAGTGGATGCAATAATACAAATAGATTCCGAAGACTTAAGCTAAAAAGTTATTATACAGGGTGTTTCGGAGAAGTCTGGCACAAATTAACAGGCGTGTTCTTCGGGTCAAAAGAAGTCAAAAATGTTCTATGAACTTTTGGGTGAAAGCCCCCCGTTTCAGAGTTATGTACTCTCCAAAGTTGGCCTTAAAACAATGGAATTTTGCCGATATGTGGAACTGGTATTATGCCTTTGGACAAATTGTTTTCTAATTTACCATAAGCTTATGTACGAAGAAATTAACAGCTAGTGAAGTGGTTTAAAGGGCCGCTAACATTATTCGTTCTCGTATTAATAACGTTTTTACAAAAATAATAATCCCAAACAAATTTATTGCACCTTAAACGCCAGTTACTTGTTTAATTAGACTTTTTGTTTTATGTTCCTTCGGTTACAAAACATCAGCATTTACAAAAATTGTTCAAAATGACCTCCTTCAACGTTTAAGCAAACTTGCGCGCGTCTTTTAAACGACTCGCGAACACGTTCGAAGATTCCTGGCGTGTTGCGGATGTTATCACACCCATCAATTATTCTTTGTCTTAAGTCCTGGACATCTCGAACTTCACTACAGTACACCAAGTCTTTCAAATGGCCCCACAGGAAAAAATCACATGGGTTGAGATCCGGCGATCTTGCTGGCCAATCAATAGCTCCGCCTCGACCTATCCACCTCAAAGGGAATTCGACATCAAGATGCTGTCTTACTCGAAGGCTAAAGTGTGGCGGTGCCCCATCGTGCATGAACCACATTCTTTGTCGGAGGTCCAACGGTACGTCTTCGAGAAGGTCTGGTAAATTGTCCTGCAAAAATCTCAAGTATGCCTCCCCATTTAACCTTGGTTGCATAAAAAAGGGTCCAATTAACCAATCGCCTACAATTCCGCACCACACGTTCAAACTAAACTGCACCTGATGTGCCCTTACGCGTGTCGCGTGTGGGTTTCTTTGGCTCCACTCGTGCTGGTTGTGCAAATTAATTACACCGCCACGCGAAAAATTGGCTTCGTCAGAGACCAGCAAAATACGTGGAAAGTCCAAGTCTATTACTTGTGCCAAAAACCACTGGCAGAAAGCTACTCTTCTTGGACAGTCACCTTCGTTTAAAGCTTGTACTTTTTGTAAATGGTATGGGTGGAACTGGTGTCCACGAAGGATTTTCCAAACGAGTACATGATTTACACCTAATTGGCGGCCAATGATCCTGGTGCTGGTTGTAGGATCTTCCTCAAAAATAGTTAGTACATTGTCTTCAATGTCCTCGGGTACAATCTGCGGGCGAACTTCAGGGCCTGACGGTTGTAGCTTACCGGTTTCTCTCAAACGTCTGTCAACAGCACTAAACGTTTGCCGATTCGGAACTTGTCGTTCAGGAAAGTGCTCCTGGTACAAGCGCCGAGCTTCAACCCCATTGCCTTGAGCCAATCCGTACATCAGATGCATATCTGAATACTCTGCATTCGTGAAGTAGACCATTATTTGTTTTAGAGAAGCTACCAAATTCGCATTTAAAAAGTAAAGCACATTAAATTCGATTGACCTTTACTCAAGCTTAAGTAGTGAAATTAAAAACAAATTACGCTGCGTTGGATAAAACAATCGGAATGTTTTTTTAAGAATCACAACTACTTAAGCTTGAGTAAAGGAAAATCGAATTTAATGTGCTTTACTTTTTAAATGCGAATTTGATAGCTTCTCTAAAACAAATAATGGTCTACTTCACGAATGCAGAGTATTCAGATATGCATCTGATGTACGGATTGGCTCAAGGCAATGGGGTTGAAGCTCGGCGCTTGTACCAGGAGCACTTTCCTGAACGACAAGTTCCGAATCGGCAAACGTTTAGTGCTGTTGACAGACGTTTGAGAGAAACCGGTAAGCTACAACCGTCAGGCCCTGAAGTTCGCCCGCAGATTGTACCCGAGGACATTGAAGACAATGTACTAACTATTTTTGAGGAAGATCCTACAACCAGCACCAGGATCATTGGCCGCCAATTAGGTGTAAATCATGTACTCGTTTGGAAAATCCTTCGTGGACACCAGTTCCACCCATACCATTTACAAAAAGTACAAGCTTTAAACGAAGGTGACTGTCCAAGAAGAGTAGCTTTCTGCCAGTGGTTTTTGGCACAAGTAATAGACTTGGACTTTCCACGTATTTTGCTGGTCTCTGACGAAGCCAATTTTTCGCGTGGCGGTGTAATTAATTTGCACAACCAGCACGAGTGGAGCCAAAGAAACCCACACGCGACACGTGTAAGGGCACATCAGGTGCACTTTAGTTTGAACGTGTGGTGCGGAATTGTAGGCGATTGGTTAATTGGACCCTTTTTTATGCAACCAAGGTTAAATGGGGAGGCATACTTGAGATTTTTGCAGGACAATTTACCAGACCTTCTCGAAGACGTACCGTTGGACCTCCGACAAAGAATGTGGTTCATGCACGATGGGGCACCGCCACACTTTAGCCTTCGAGTAAGACAGCATCTTGATGTCGAATTCCCTTTGAGGTGGATAGGTCGAGGCGGAGCTATTGATTGGCCAGCAAGATCGCCGGATCTCAACCCATGTGATTTTTTCCTGTGGGGCCATTTGAAAGACTTGGTGTACTGTAGTGAAGTTCGAGATGTCCAGGACTTAAGACAAAGAATAATTGATGGGTGTGATAACATCCGCAACACGCCAGGAATCTTCGAACGTGTTCGCGAGTCGTTTAAAAGACGCGCGCAAGTTTGCTTAAACGTTGAAGGAGGTCATTTTGAACAATTTTTGTAAATGCTGATGTTTTGTAACCGAAGGAACATAAAACAAAAAGTCTAATTAAACAAGTAACTGGCGTTTAAGGTGCAATAAATTTGTTTGGGATTATTATTTTTGTAAAAACGTTATTAATACGAGAACGAATAATGTTAGCGGCCCTTTAAACCACTTCACTAGCTGTTAATTTCTTCGTACATAAGCTTATGGTAAATTAGAAAACAATTTGTCCAAAGGCATAATACCAGTTCCACATATCGGCAAAATTCCATTGTTTTAAGGCCAACTTTGGAGAGTACATAACTCTGAAACGGGGGGCTTTCACCCAAAAGTTCATAGAACATTTTTGACTTCTTTTGACCCGAAGAACACGCCTGTTAATTTGTGCCAGACTTCTCCGAAACACCCTGTATAGACCTGTGTACAAAAACAATCTATACACCTGTGCACAAACATATTCCATAGACCTGTGCTGGGTGACCACATTTCCTAAATTTTATAATTTTTCCTATTTTCGGATGTCTTCCTATTAGTTCCTATAACTTCGATAATTTTCCTATTTTTTCCTATTTTTTGAAATTGTAGATATTTTGCGCGCTCTCACTTTTTGTTTTGTTATATATCACTCAAAACAGAAATTTGACAGAAATTAATGTCGATTTCCACTAGCTATTAGCAATCAGCCACCGTGGATTTGCAATACAGGCTAACGCTTCTGTGATTCAGATATTCTGATCGTGTTTTAAGTTTAAGTTTATCTATATAAACATGGGTGAATTATATACTAGCTCCCTATAAGTTACTCAGTCACACTGGCCTAATGTATCCAGCATTTTCTTCCGAATAGTAGTCGAGAGGAGGGGAGGCGGGTGAAAGTGATAGTAGACGGCGCCCTCTCTTAGGGCTTTGAAATTAGTATATCGAGAACTTGAAAGTGACGATAGTTCCAAATGGTTTGAACGGTTTTGGAGGTGTGACTTCTTTGCGTCACATTCATTCTTTTGCTTATTGTAAAATAATTTTGGTTTCACAACAGGCTTCGTTAAAAATGGGTTGGGCCTTTCTTCAAGTTTTTCTATTAGTTCTTTAGACGCATTATTAAAAAGTTTAGTAAGGTTTTCGAGATGACTATTAAGTTGTTGTTTAGCTCTTATTTTTTTGATAAAGTTTGGTTCTCTCACCATAAATAGTTCCTGCCCCTAAATGTTGCCGCAACGCTCTGAAGTCTGAATTTAAATGAGTTTCTATCATTTGGGCTTTGTCAAAAAATATCAGAGAGTATGCAGCCAGTATGGAGTAATTCAAGATGGCGGCCACTCAAGGGGGAGGAGTCGGGTTTTCCCGATCTCCTCTCTTTACCTCTCAGTATATTTTTTCAATTTCCATTTTAAAATGTATTTGATTTATTCTAAAATAATTCCTTCTATCTTCGTAAGGAAGAAGATAAATTTTAATATTATTTTTAAATCTTACGTAAGTCATTAAGCCTTTCTTTGATATACAAGGCGTTAAGTTGTTTTCTAACGTAGAGTTCCAAAACTAATCTATCGAGATCTTTAGTTTTGACTTTAAAGGTATGATAAGTTTCTTCCGGGTTTTCTTGAGGTTTTTCCGGTGGATTTTCCTCAGTCTTGACTTTTATATTTTTGGTGTACGTCTCTGTTTCATCAATAGTAAAGGGTATGTTTTTAGTAGGCCCACCTCTGATAAAATTACATTAAGGGAAATGTTTTAAATGTTCTTCGTAAGGATTATTGGTCGGTTTCCAGGCTAGTAAAATCCCGTTGCATTCGAAACATTGTACTAGATCATCGGTATGTAATGAATAAAACCCCGCTCTGCTTAAAGCTTTTTTATAGTTTTCATCTTGTGGCCAGGAGTGAAAAGAGTGATATCTTTGCAGCTCGGAGTTCTTGATGCTGAATGAATATAATGATAGGAATATCTGAGTTATATCCCCATAAATTTACTACCCCCCCCCTTTTTTACCTTCCCCCCTTCCTTAATATATGAAATAAAAGAAAACAGTATTAAAAAAAAGATGACACATTTATTTTTTAAAAATACAAAAGAGATTACAAAGAGTATTTTCTAACAAAAGGATTAAGTTAATCTTTACGGGCGCGCTTCAACATGTTTGTAACAATGACGTCATTTTTAAAGCAATCTCGTCCAAACTGTCTCATGAATGATTTGTGGCTCTTTCTTTTTGTTCTTTGTATTATATACATAATACAATATAGTCCGCATGTCGAACTTGACAAGTTTTGAAGTCTTCTTTTGTTAAAGGACCATTTTCTTGAATTTCTTTCAACAAATTCTTTAATCGAGGGGAGAAAGTTCCCTAAAGCCAAGGAGTCAAAGTAATAACCCCTTCTATTACCATCAAAGTAAACGGATACCCAGTGGGATCCGTCTTTATAGTGATTGTCTAAATTTATTATAATGGATGAAGGAAACTTGTCAATTTTTTCGGGTAATAAATCACTTGGGAAAACACCTAGGAAATGTGGCGTGAATCGTAGAAATCGTGCAATCTGATCGGCGTTCATTATTTGTTTAACAAACGATTGACACGTTTCTATTTTTATCTATTTGTAACAAAGCCTGGAATTCGGCTAATACGATCCAACTAAGAGTAGTGGTCGTGGGTTTTTCAAATCCCAATTAGTAGTAGGGACTATACAGATAGCCACGGATCCAAGATGGCCGCCACCCCAAGATGGCCGCCATCCAACCAACTCGAACCAAACTTGCAAAGATTATGTTACCTGATATACCCTGCCTTCCACCATGCTATGCCCCCAAACAAGTCTAAACCAACCCAGACTTGTGTTATTTTGCCAGATTTCTGTTTGAATTTCCCGCCATAAAACCTTTAAATATGTCTGAGAAACAAAACCAAATATATAAATAAAGATTTTTTAATAACAAGAAAACAGTATCAGACAATACAGATTAACATGAATATAGATATAACAAAAATATCAACATTGTTTGTCAGCGTCATCAAGGTCAATACTTCTTTTCTTTGAGTTGGGAATGCTTTGTTCGGCATCCCCATAAAAAAACGCGTTACACGCTGAATCCTAAATTAAAACTAAAGTTATTTACCGCCGCTTCTACCGGACAACAACAAGGTTTCTAGATCCAAAACAGGTTGTTTTTGGCACTTCTTGATCTCAAACTGTAGGCTTTACACGCTGTGTGGTCAGAACAATCGAATTTGGTCTCTTTTCACGCCGCAATGCCGGATGAATTTTGATGCAAGACAGGCCGGGTGGGTGAGGATTGTTAGAAAACGACCTTTTAGGTGAAACTCTCCATCGGTTCTCGAAGATCTTCGGCATCTCGACAAGGTTGGGTTGTTTTCGACGCTTCTTGTGTCCAAAATGTATCCAGCGCTGAGGAGGACCACGCTGATGTCGTGAAATTGTTAAGTTTAAGAAGGACATCGAAGTCAAGATTGCAATTAGAGCCCCACTGAAGAGAACGTGTTCTAACTGGTGCAGGGTACGTAGAACCTTATGCGGTGGGGCTGGACTTGTCAGCTTTTACGGGCCAGGTCTCGTAAAATTCTTCGTTGACCCTTTACCTCCCAAAGGAAGTTACATTCGAGCCACTGTGGGACTTGCTCTTCTCGTCCAGGTCTGGTTTTTGGCGCCAGATATTCTCCTTCATTGCAATAGTCAGTTGTGTGGACACATATAACAATGCAATGAAGTTAAAGTTGATCCCTCTCGACAACGATTCATGAAGCTCCACATCATCATTCGACCTGGTTTAATGGAAGGTCCGGGACCAAATTTTCCGGATTTCGGACATAAATATCCTGCATTTGGTTTCGAACCATGGTCGATGTTGTGTTGTGGGACGCCTCGACTCCACACAAATTTAAACAACTTTTGCGTAGTCAAATGTAACCAGTAAAGATTACAAAAAAAGTTGCCCAAATCCAGCTCATGAATCGAATTTGGTCTCTTCCCAGGCTATTCCTGAGACGAGACGGAGGGAAAAATCGAATTTGGTCTCTTCTCACACAGCAAAAGCTGTGTGAGTCCACGATCGGCGGGTAAAGTCATCTTAGTAGAGATGGTACTGATCACGGTTAAACAGGAGAGCGTAGCCAGGTAACTGGTAACTCTCTCTTTAAAACACGACTCTTATATACTAGAATATCACGTAGATGTTTCAAGGTTGACGACTTAAAACTTTCCTTGTTTTGAGGAAAATATTTTATTGGAAGCGGTCGGGTTTAATTAACTATGCACGTAGATGTGTCAAGGATGACGACTTAAAACCTTCCTTGTTTTGAGGAAAAAATTTTATTGGAAGCGGGTCGGATTTAATTAACTATGCACGTAGATGTTTCAAGGATAGCGACTTTAAAGGCATAACAATTTTGTTGTTTTGATGAAAATAAACTGAGTGTTTTTCAAGATTGTCCATGGCTCAATGGGTAAAGGCAGGGTTTACTATGGTGATACCTAAAAGGTGACAGGTTCAAATCCTGGCCAAGCCACCGAGCCATGGACAATCTTTTTTATGTATAAAATAACGTTGGCCTAAGAAGTCAGTGTTAGTTGGTAAACAAGCGTTAGTCATGAATGACGACTTCTTTTTAACTCTAGCGTCTAATACGTGTCTCCCAAAAAACACCCAGTCAAGTTTTAAAAATTATTTGCATCAGCCCCTTAACTTGACTAGTGATTATGAAGTTGGGTTGGCGGAAATCATATTTCCAAATTATTGGGTGAATATAAGCGAAGAGTTTAACAAGTTTGAAATTCAGGTCGTAAATGATCCAAATAGTGACAAATATGCGGCTATTCGAGAGCCTGTTGAATACCAAAAAATAGAGATACCAGTCAATCGTTATGTTAAGACCAAAGAGTACGAACTGCCTAAAAATTTTGTTGAGCTTTTAAATGATGATGTAAACAGTCATCCGTATTTAAAAGGGAAATTATCTTTTAAATTAGTGAATAAATATAAAGACGGGGCCCTGGGAAAACAGTTAGATACAAACTTTCCCGTTTACTTGCAAGTTTTAGGAAAGGAAAACATACGGTTCAAAATACCAGCTGATTCCCCTTTGACCACATTATTTGAATTTAAAGAGAATAATTACGAAGATGTTCCCTATATATCCAAATATCCTGTATCAAAGCATGCTAAAAATATAAGTTTAAATTACACTAATAATTACGTGGAAATCGAAATTGATAATGTTGGAGATAGTTTTAAAAAAAAATTGATTACAAGTACATTCCCAAGGCCGCCATTAAACGTAAAACAAGCCACGAAGTTCCGCCGATAAGAAAAAAGCCTCAGCCAGAATAAAGGCCTGTACCGCCATCTATACCTATTTTACCACGAACTACGCCTTTTCTTCCGATACCTATTGCTACGACTGAACCCGTAGTACTTGTACAACCACAGCCAGCTAAAATAACCCCTCCACCCAAAATAACTTTTCCAAAACAAACAACTCCAAAACAAAACCCACCTAAACCTGACTTACCAAAATCCTACTACCCAAAGCCCAAACCACCTAAGCCCGAGTTACCAAAGCCAAATACCACATACCACACAGTAGATAATTGGGGGGATGCTATCGTGTATAATTTCAAAACACCGGAATTGGTGGAAATTAAATTTTCCCCCAAAGTAGCTAGATTGCTTAACGCTGACCCAAATAAATATTATTCCGGAAGACACCAACTAGGGCCCTTGAGCATGACGTTAGAAGAATATACCATAGACAAAGACAATGCATACGTAGAATATCGAGTCAATAGAACCATAAAGCGCTATACCCCCTGGGAAGAACCGTGGCTTTATTTCTTTTTTAAAATGTCAGGCGAGTTTAGATCGACAGATGATTATAAGATTTATGAAGAAATTGCCGAAAACCTCCAAATAACTGCGCGCAATTTTGACCCTTTAAGATTGCAACAGGCCGAATTTAGCGTTATTAAACAAGGAGCGGAACGTTATTTTAGAGTCTATTGTCCGGCAAAAATTGAAATGCTCTTCCCAAAGGAATTGCGTGATATATTAAATTTAGAAGCTGAATACGTTGGTGGGACGTTTCTATCTACTAAACCTTTAGAGCGTAATTTTACGCATTTCAAAACAACTAATGACACATTCGTAAATTATCGCGTTCATGACTCACTAATGTATCTATTTACTAAGACTAGTTTCACAAAAATCAAAATACCCGAGGGTGAATATACCTGCGATTTTACGGCAAGCGGGGCCGTAATTCCCTTCTCTTTACATTTAAAAATTATAAACCAGTTATTGGGGGTTCAAGAATATATGCCTCGCCAGTATTTTAAAATGTACATTCTCAAAACGGCTCTGGAAGATAGATTTTATGTGTCGACTCGAAATAGAACCAGGCGTTCGCGTATCGGTAGCTGGACCAATGGCTCAGTTATTTAACATTCCCGAAGAGGGAGAATTTTTTCAACACAATCATTCGGGAGTAGCTCTGGTAAATCCTTGATTAAGAATAATGACCCTGACAGCGGATAATAATTTTTGGACTAGCGAATACGATGTGGATAAATTTCCAGAAGACCCAAATATGGCTGACCAGCCGTATTTACCCGGGTCTCAAGCCAGACGAGTTGATAATTTCGCGTGCGAGATTCCTCCCGGGGTATATTATCATATTAGCGATGTTTTAAGTGCTATGAGCGAAGCCATGTCACCGTCGCATAGAAAAAGTCTAAAATTTACGCAGAATGTAGATGGAACCGTCACGGTTTCAAAACTGAACGATACGGTCTCAATTTTGTTTCCCAAAACAACACCCGGACGAGGACTGGGACGATTGCTAGGTTTTAGTAGTAATCAATTGGATCGGTATATCAATAACGAGACGTCAGAGTTTCCCGCGGATATCATGAGAGGCGTCGATGCCATGTTTGTTTATACCAATATTATCCGTCAACAAGTGGTGGGTGGTGGTCAAGCCCCTCTGCTACGTTTCATAAAAATGCCGGCTTTTTCGCTGCTAGACGAAGAGAACCAGGAAATATTTAATAATATCGACTTTTATCCAATTTCAACCAGCGATATACAAGAAATTGAAATTGAATTGAAATCCGATTACGGGGAAAATATCCCGTTTAATTTAGGCAAAGTATATATTAAACTGTTTTTTAGGCGTCGACGTCAATAGAACAGGAGCAATGGTGCCTAATAGATACACTCTGTATTTCCAAAGAGGATCGTCCCTTCCGGCTTTACACGCAAACGTTTTCCAATCGGGGGGTCGTTTTAGTGTTGGCGGCATCTTTAATTCTTTATTGCGCAAAATTACACCATTTATTAGACCGGCCATTAGTACTTTAGCGTCCAAAGCTGTTGGTTTAACGAGTAGAGTAATTAGCGATGCACAAAACCCCGGAATATCACCTCGAGAATCGATTAAACGAAATGTCAAACAATCTATAAATTCCCTACTACATAAAGGCGTGGACCGGTTCGTCAACACTCAAAGCGGGACGGGCCGAAAACGAAAGAGGACTGCTAAAACAAGCCGGAGCAAACGTGTAAAGCGACGCACTAAACGCGATTTTCTAGACTAAACATGTCGACCTACGTAAGTGTTCTTTCCGACTTTGAAGTATTTGAAAAGCCAGTGGTGAATAATAATATTGTTGGGACTAAAACGACTGCTCATTATCCAATTGCTCCCCTAACTAATGCAAAATATATAGAATTTATCATTCCCCCCTCTAACAATTATCATGATTTGACTAAAACTCTTTTGAGATTAAAATTTCGCGTTTTACACGAGGACGGCACGGCCGTTCCAGATGCGGAAAAGAAAGTCTCGGTAACAAATTTAATAATTGCCTCGCTATTTTGTCACGTAGAATTATTTCTTAATGGCGTCGCTGTCCAGCAACCTAATAATATGTACCCATATATGGCCTATTTTAAAATACTTTTAAATTATGGACAAACGGCGGCCAATTCCTGGTTAACTTCTATGTTATATTATTTGGATACCATTATCGATCCGGCGACGGCTTTAGCGGATGCCAATATTAACAAAGAAAATAATGGTATTGGTCGTCGCGCTAAACGCGTGGCCCAATCAAAGACGTGCGATGTAATTGGCGAATTATTTTTGGATATGTTCAAAACGCCCAAATTCTTACTAGATAATATCGAGGTGCGAATTAGACTTCATCGAAGCTCCACGGATTTCGCTATTATTCACAATGAAACGGGCAAAAAGTATAAGATTGATTTAACGGAATGCACTTTGTTTACGCGCGAAATTGAGGTTAATCCCGAACTGCAACTAGCTCACGCCCAGATGTTAAACTCGGGAATAAACGCTCGCTACGAAGTAAACTCTATTGTTATGAAAAATTTCTTAATAACCACCGGAACGCAAGATTTTATTAGGGACAGCTTGTTTACGGGGCAATTACCCTCGCGAACTGTCGTGGCTTTCGTTACTAATAAAAAATTTGTAGGGGAAGCAACTTCTAACCCCCTGGATCTCCAACATTTCAAACTCGATTTCATGCAATTCTCTTTAAATTCGCAAAATTATCCCGATATCCCGTTTACGCCTAATTTTGACGACGACCAGTACGTTAGATGTTACAATTCTTTATTCGAGGGTCTCGAGATATTAGGTCTTGACCGGGGAAATATAATTTCTTACGATTTATATAAGAAGGGCTTTTTTGTCGTTGTTTTTGATTTGAGTAGAGAACATCTCGCTTCGTTAGGCCTAAATTCCATGCCCCAGACTGGTAACTTGCGATTATCGTTAAGATTTAGCTCTCCGCTAACCGAAAACGTCACGTGCATTGTCATGGCCGAATTTCCAAACAACCAATTAATAATATCTAAAAACAGAGAAATTATTTATAATCACCCCAACGTATAAAAGACTAAAACTTTATAAATACAATATCAGTCGCGAGCCAAGATGCACCAAGTACACACCGTCACGCCAAAGCTCGACATTTGCGTCATTGAATCGATTGAACCTAAAATATTAATTCAAAGATCGGATACGCGTACAAAAACTATATTAAAACCTAACGCCTGGTACGCTTTGTTTCGGTTTCAAAATGAACTCACGTCCTTTTTTGACGGAAAAATACCTCGCTATCATATTTGGTTGCCCGTCAAAGAGCGCATCAAGCTGGAATGCTTCGTCAACTCAAAAGATGAACGTCTAATCGATCTTCGATACTATGAACGAGGCAGCGGCAGTCGTTATTTCCTCAACTTTAGCACCAGCGAAGGATTCAGCCTGAACAAAACAGGATGGCAGACATTGATCGACTTAAAGCCGTTGATTGACGAGGATCTCAAGGCTAAAGGGATAGCTGTCTGTCGCATGCGCGAATTAATTTTAAACGAGCTCACTACCACTTTGTTTGACGTCACTTCCACTTGCGCCAACGCCGAGTGTCGAAAACAAATATGCCACTCTCAAAGCTGCTCGGAATTTGACACAAATTTCAGCGATCGAGTCGAGCGTAATTTGCACGAAGCGCTGCCTCAACTGGATCGTGAGAAAATTTTGCATCAATTTGAGACCGAACACGGATGGATCGAGGATCAAGAGGATATTTACGCTTATTTTGTCAACAGTTTTGCCGATTTAAAGAATGCCTTGATTTATGGCTATTAAGATAAATGTACTGATATATCGTATTTGTTTAACTGATATTGTTTTTGATAAAATACCTTTGCGTGTATTAAATAAAGTTGTTTATTGGTAAACCATTTAGTCGTTATTTATACTTGTTAAGACATGGACGCTAAAATTAGAAAAATTTATTACGACATGGCTAATCCGGCCGCCTATGGGTCGCTAGCCAGATTACAAAAGGCCTTACCGGACGTGCCAAAAGCAAAATTAATCGCCTTTCTCGAGAAACAACCTGCCTACACGAAACATCGATTTCGACGTTTCCGATTCAAAACTAACCAGGTGTACGCCTCGACTATCGATGACGTTTTTCAAGCTGATTTGTTGGATCTACCGAAATTAAAACGTTTTAATAAAAATGTTCGCTATGTTTTGTGCGTCATTGACGTCTTAAGCCGCTACGGATGGACAGTACCTCTTAGAAACAAAACATCTGGCGAGGTTATCGAGGCTTTTAAAAAAATATTTCGAGAGAGGATCCCTTTAAAAATATACACGGACTACGGTGGGGAATTTAGTTCGCGCAACTTTGATTCCTTCTTGAAACGGCACAATGTGCAAATACATTTTGCCCGGAGTCAGCATAAGGCCAGTCTCGCGGAACGCTTTATTAGAACAATTAAGGAACAAATTGCCCGGGTTATTACGGCCACAGGGAATAAAAATTACGTTAAATATTTACCTTTAATTACTAAAGCTTATAATGAACGGGTTCATTCAACTACTGGAATTGCACCGGTTCATGTTAATATAGATAACGAATCAATCATTTGGAATAAACTGTACGGGAAATCAAACGGCATTACTCGATACGCACCGAGGCTTAAAGTTGGCGACTACGTGCGTCTCTCTATAGCTAGTAGAGTATTTAGAAAAACCAGTTCGGGAGGCACGTTTACTGACGAAATATTTCGCGTTGTTGACGTCATACCCAGGTCACCACCCGTCTATCGCGTAGCAGATTTAAAGGGGGAGCAAATTCTGGGTGTTTTCTACAGCGCCGAATTACAAAAAGTCTCGTTACCTGAGACTAAATTATGAACACTTCGCAAATAAACGCTCTTTTAACTTGCGACAAAAGAACGCGACCCTACTATTTAGGATGCTTCCCAGTAGACAGACTCCCAGAACGGCCAAAAAGGTCCAAATTTTGCTTTATATTCAATAATGAAGCAGCTGGAGAGGCTGGAGAACATTGGATAGCGTGCTTTTCTAACAATGACACGGTGGAAATGTTTTGCACTTACGGAAATTCGCCGCGATACTATAAAGTTAATTTAAAACGATACGGGAAACGAGTTGTTTACAATAAACAACAAATTCAACATCCATTTTTTCAACTGTGCGGCATCCATTGTTGTTTATACCTAGCACTCCGCTGCCAAGGCGTGGCTAGAAAGACGATATTAGACGCCATCTATGACCAGAATCTTAAACTTAACGACTATGTCGCTTTATTATATTTATCTTTACATTTAAAAAAACATGTACACAGATATTGTTCGCAATAAAACAATTTTTTATTTGTCTAAATATTACATTTTTTTTATTAATCAATATCGCGCCATTTATTATGCCTCTTTCTCCTCTCGTTAGATGGAACCAGCGGTCCTAAGTTTTGAAGTTCGTCTTTCTTTTTCCGAGGTTTTTTCTTTCTTTTCTTGTTCTTCTGTTTAGCGGAGGCCGTCTCAAACAGGTTTTCCAAGTCCGTTAAATTGTCCCCGTTTTCCTCCGCTAAATTCTCTGGTTCATCGACAATTTCCTCTTGTAAATCGTCGTCACGATTTGCATAACCGACAGCTCCTTCTTCTAGCTCTCTTTTTGGCGTGAAAAATGTGTTTTGCAAATGATTTGCAAGAACTTCGGCTTGCCGTTTCACCATATCTCCAACATAGGTCGGCCCATATTGCTGGTAAAAATCTTCTCGTGTTGGTGTCCCCGCAGCCGTTTCGCTTTTTAAAACCTTTTGCCGAGGCTCGGTTCGTTTAGGCGTAGTAAAAGAACTGCCCGAAGCGCTTGTTGTCGGTGATGACGTGGCATAGCTCGGCCATGACAATTGTTTTTTTTCGCGGGGGCATTTTAGGGGTGACCGGTAATGGCGGCGTGGGGACATTTGGCATTGTTTGTGTTACGACCTCAAATTTAGGTAAAGGAATTTGTTTCTCGACACTTAAATATTTCTTAAAAGCGTCTAAATATTTATATAATTTATCGTAGGCATTCAATGGCGATTTTAAAATATCCTCAATCTCTCGGTCCAAAGCAGAGTGTTCTTGGGCAGCTGTTGAAGTTACTGCGCTAGCGGGCACAAGAACCATTTGTTTCATAGTTTAGCAGCTATGGCTTGGACAATTGAAGGCAAGATTGCGGCAAGCAACGTCGTAAGAAAACCACCTGATTGCTGCAACAACAGCTTTTTTTTGCTTTTCTGCGACAAGGTACTTGATCCGAGTTGTCTAATAATTTTCTTGTACTTTGCTAGCTTTTTCTTACGGTCTTTACTCAAATAAATACCTCCGCCCTTTAAATTCTTACAAATTGTCTGAATGCTCTTTAATTGAGGCGCGCTACTATTGTTTAAGAGGGTTCGCCGTTGTTTACAGCTAGTTTGACGCAAACTCTGTAAATAAGGGACAAATTTGGCAAACTTGGTCGAGGGACGCGCTACGACGAGCCGGGAGCGTTTTGCTGATCGACGTTTAACGCGTGGGGCCATTATTCAAATGACAATTAAATTTAATCGACATAGACATACATAGGTGATTCGTGAGGTAGAACTCGCGACCTTAATCGTAAATTTTCCGGAGTTTCTTGTTTTAAATCAATTAACAAATAGCTATAGGGTTCTCTAGTGGCTAGTCTGTACGCCTCCGTAATACGCTTCGGGTTATCTGGACTTATTTGTTGCGCCAAATATCTAATAGAGGCGACATCTCGAGGATTTTTCATTATTATAAAATAGGAAGAGTTTTGAGAAATTATCCGCGATTGGCTACCCTTGGGAAACAGTTGTTGAGTAATAATAATAACCGTATACCCTAAATGATGCGATGTCACGCACACTAAATCGGCAATATGAGTTTGTTTAAATAATTGACTAGCTAAATCGTCTAGTATCAAGTAGGAGTCGCGATTCATTTCCCAAAAGTCCGGATCCGCCGTTGGCAAGCCTTGAATAAACTGAATTCCCGGAATCAATTGTTTCAATTTTTCATAGTTTGGCTGCCAGGCGGCGTAGCAATAAATAACCTTTTTATGCGGTGGGTCAAACATAAGCTGATGATTTTGCAATAAGTTACTTAAAAGAAAACTCTTCCCCGCTTGCGTTGGCCCCACGATTAGAAACTGGGCGGGTGTTTGGAACTTTAAAGAATGCGAGACTGACTCGGTTGGCTTCATTTTAAATAATAAACATTTTATTATTGTTGACAGGTTATTTATATTAAAAACATAGATATTTAAAAAACATTAATAATCAAAAAAATTAAAACACTATAAATCCAAAAACCCCAAAAAAAACCCTTACATATTTAAATAGCATTAAAAAACAATATAAACAAAAAAAAACCGTTTTACCCCAAAAAAATCCCTATTAATTAATTGTTTTTAAAAATTTTTTTTCAAATTCCGTTATCCTTTGGCGAAAGCGTTGGTCGTTGATGAGGTCAAAGTTCACGCGAGACTCGGAGGGTAGCTGGTACACACGCACTACAGAAGAAAACACGACGGATTTATGCGCACGCGCACTTTTTCGTTTCCCGACCGCTCGTTGTTGGTGGCTGGGCATGATTGGATTAGAGGCTCGCAAACATCCTCGCCCTCGCTGGTCGGGAAGTCGGGAAACCCCTGACGCAGTGGTTTGTTGTTTTGGAAACCATCGGACACGATGGGCTGTGTTTCCGATGTTCCCTCGATGGATGGTCCGTGCAACGCCACTGGTACAAGGCGATGCCGCAAAAGGCGCAGCGCGTCGTCTGTGTTTCTACATCTGCAAGATAGAAACCGTCCTTGGCCAGGGCTTCGATAGGAACGCAAGATTCCCACAAGCCCTCAAAAGTATGTCTTCGCCTAGCCTCGTAATTCATGCGAAAGAGATGTTGAAGCGGGTGTTGCCTCTTTGAAACCGTAGGGTCGACTGGTTGTCAAATCGGCGTTCAACAATCTCTTATTCGAGGTTTGGCGAAATCTTTTGGTGATTTTAACGGCCTCTACCTGCAGCTTTTATTTATCCCGTTTAAAATTAAAAGGGACATTGACTGTAACTTCCTTTTCCGGATTCATCGCTACACTTTCAAAGGTTTCAAAGTCAAGTTTTTCAAGATTTTCTCGATTTAACGTCAACCCTTTAATTTTCTTGACTTCTTTTCCTTTGCTAGTGCGAAACGAGTAACTTTTGGCACCGGTACTACAAAAGGAAGTTATATAATCACCGCCGAGTTCGTCCGCCCAGCAACCAATATGATTGCCAGTTGGAATGTCAAACTTTCCCGGTAGATGGCGGTAGATTATCGAGTCGGTGTCACAATACAAAGCTGCGCGGTCTAATTGAAGCAACATCTTGTTCAATTCGAGTCGCCCGTAGCAAGAAACGAAGCTCCCCACAATGGCCGACCCCAGTTTGTAGTCCGAAACGTAATCGCTTTTGGCTTTGTACGATAAGAGAGCGATCGACTCCGTAACTGGCCGTAAGTCGACTAATTCCAGAGTGTAATCGCTCGCGTATCGTATCAATTCGTAATAATTGTTGATAAAGATGCTGCGAATCTTTCCCGTATTTAACGCCATGCGACCCCAAAGAGAATTTAAATTAATTTTAGCGATATTACGCAGGGAAGGATTTGATTGAATATCCGCCACGGTCAGAGAAAGCTTTTCATTCTTGTTTATGTCAGCGATATACGCCTCTTTTTGCAGAGGCGTTTGCGCGTGAGCTGGAAATCCGGAATTCTTCACTTTCAAGGCGATAAAATCAGTCATGTACTGGGCGAAGAAATATTCCGTTTTTGGATAATGGTAAACCTCGAATATATCGAGGAGTTTATATCCATGCTCCATAGCGGCATAGACTTCAACCGTTGGCCAGACTGATTCGAAAGCCCGTTCATTGACAGTGTGTTCGCAGATTTCCGCTCGCAATTCTAGACACGTGCGACAGAGGGCGTAGGCTAATTTACCACCGCTGCGAAAGGGAATTAAGGGGATGTGGAGATCTTGAGGGGGCAGCAAACGACAACTCATAACGCCAAAATACCACCCTGGCGATTTGTCAAAATCTCTGTTATAGATTATGGGGTGGCCGCTAGGGTACGGACAATCGCGACAAACTTTCGGGTACAAAGAAATAATATCCTTGTAGAAAATTTTCTCCTCACCTTGCACGTGGCAGTTAAGAACAAAATTTTCCGTTCGTCCCCCATAGAGAGCGCTACGGGCTGATATTTGAGGTCGAAAAGTTAAACTTTTGCAGAAAGCCTTTGCTTCGGCGTTTTCTTTTAAAAGCTTAGCAAATTGACACTCAAAAATCGAGGTATATTCATACCCGACCATCTTCTCTTTAATAAACAGCTCTCTATCTAGCGTTCGCTCGTACAGAAATCTGTTGCTGGCTTTGAGTTGGGTATTGTAGGCATTGAGTTTTTGGCATGGACAACCGTGAAAGTAGCAACCGTGGAAATCGTAGATTTTGGGCGGAGTTTCACTATAGCCGTCGACTAAATAGCGACCCACCCGATATTCACCCCCATAGCTTAAAGCCGTTAGCAATTTTATATTTTCCGTTTTCTCCACCCAAGCGAGATATTTTAAGCTAATCTGACTGTGATTAAATTTTGCGTTATAGCCGTTAGAAGGAACAATACCCATGCTGTAAGGTTTATAGTAATTGTTAAGATAAATAGTGGTTAAAGCACCCGCCAAAGTAATATTTTTTAAGCAAAAAGGGTCTAATTTGGTTAGGTCTACGTAAATTTTTCTAAAAGCTTCGACGCCTTGTCTTAAAACTCGAACGTCTTGAATGCAATATTTAATAAGCTCCTCTTTGATGTTGTAAATAGATCCTTCCATTGACGCGTACCAAGTTTGAAAATCTCGATAATCATTGGCTTTCATTTGAGCTACGTTAAAGTACGAAGCTTCAGGGATGACGCCAATGTAATTAAGATTTTCTTCGGTATGAAAATCAAATGGAAAGAATCCTTTCGCCACATCGCCGAGGCTAAACATGCTGGTGAAATTACGCAGAGGTTGACTAATGTAATTAAAGCTATCGAGGAATCTAATTTGCGGTCCCTCAAGATGAATCATTAAAATTTTACTGCCGTCAAAAATAACGGCAGGGGTAACGTGTCTATGAACTAAAGCGTTAAGAATTAAGAAGTTATCAAAAGCTTTCGCGTAATGAGCTACGACTTGAGTGTTAGTAAAGCGCGGTTGGTACGTTTTACGTTTCTGTCCAGTCAAAACTACCTGCTCTACGCTAAATAAATAATTTAAAAATTGCTCAACGCAATTGGTGCCGTAAAAAATTTTGGTTTCAAAGCCAGCTTCAGTCTCTACGTCGCAAACTAGCAAAATGGGGACGTGGATATTATTTCTCAGAATAGTCTCAATGTCGTAATAAATAAACCGCGAGGCTTTCATTTTGGTTTCCAAAGGCATAACAAAATGTTCACCTGGCGGATGAACTATTTTACACTGAGAGCATTCGGGATTGCAGTCTTGGTCGTCACCCATCAGTCGCCCACATTCTAAACATCGTTTTTGGCTCGCGCAGGTGCCATTAAGTAAATGAGTTTCGTAGCAGGGGCCCGGGAAAAAGTAGCGGTGGCATTCGTCGCAACGTTTTAAAACATCCTCGTTAGTTAAATGAAAAGCTTCTCCTTGACACCGAAAACATATATAGGGTTTTGTATCCTCGGGGCATTTATGCTCTTTTAACAATTCACGTTTGTAAAAAGATTTCAAGCATAAATCGCAAGAGGTACAACCCCCCATCATACCGTGCCAAGTTTTCGCGGGGTGGATATGGTCGCCAATTTTTAATAAATAGATAAATTTAGGAGCTTGGGGGCCTTTGAAAAATATGGTAAAATTATTCGCAGCATCAACGATTACGATTCGATAATGGGGAACTAAATAATTTTGAAATTTTTGAATATCTTCTAGAGTAACGAAACCTTCGGGGACTCCGGCTTTTCGGTGCAAGATTTTCGCAATATTACCCACGAGGGTGCTATTGCGTTTCAGTTTGTCAAAATTGTTCTTGTTAAAGGGAGGACCTTGCTTATTTTGTTGATAAAAATTGCGATCGGCCATCTCTTTACCCAGAACTAAACTCCGAGCAAAACAGAGATTATCATTATTCTCCATAAAAATAAATTGGTTATTTTGTTTAACGAAATAATCCAAATTAACCAAAGTTCTATTTTTTATGGATTTATAATAAGTCCCTATATTTGCATCGAGGTTTAGAAAAATTATATCAAACTGAAAATCTTCGCCATTAAAGACAAAGTCCCGACTAGATTGCGTTACTCTATAGATGGTGCGCATAATTCGCTTACTGGTGAATTTGTCAATTTTTATAAATTTAATATTAACGGGGGTCGTCAACCCGGGGGAGCTTAAAACAAATCGAACCCGATTATACCCGGGGTTCTCGGTTACTAATTTGCGTATAACTTCGTCGAGAATTTTTCGAAAAATTCGAAAAAAATCTCGCGTTGGAATGTCTTCCAGATTTTTGAAAGCTATACGCAAATCGATTTGTTTACAATGCCACTTGCGACTCGTTTTGTCAATCTGTCGCTCAATTGTGTAGTACCGGTTTACCTGGGCGTGTTCCTCTCCTCCACTACCCTCCGAGTCACTCCCGCTGCTGCCGCTGCTCGAACTCATTTTTTGAATCTCTATCAGAAATAAAAAATTGGAACAAAATTTTGGTTTGTAAATTTATTGTTAATAAGATACTTACTTTGCTTGGCGGCTGCTGCGTGGCCTGAGCGTCACCCTTTATGTCCTCCACCAACCGGTGGAAGGCGTTGAGGAGTTTGACCGCCTCTTTATCTTTCCCGTCAACGACTCGTTTCAGCCGCTTGTGGCTGCACTCCCAAAGCTTGTCGGCTTGGGAGTCCTTTATATCCTTAAATTTGAAGACACTTATGTCTACAAAATAGTCCCCTTTTCGCGGGGGGACTCGTGTCTCGAAGTATTGGCCGTCACTCCTCAGTCTGTACGAGCCTTCAATGCCGTGAATGCCCACGACGTGTTTTTGTAGTACGTCTTGGACGAACGTCTCGTCGTCCGAGTCGATTAACACCTCGACAGGGTCGGGCTTCAAAAATTGATTTATGGTCCGCTTACCGCTGCTAGTTCCGGCTCGATCCCCAGGAGAAGACGGTGGAGAGTCAAACATAGACTGTGATTCTTGAGGATATTTGCTACTCATGGCTGGATTGATTGTGAAAATCCAATGCCAATGCTCGAGCTTTTATACCCAAAATCTCAGGGGCATTTTTTTTAAAAATACAGGCCCAGACATGATTTTTTATAACACAACCTTATTCGATTCATATTAAGAGTTTCAAAAAATATAATTATGTCTGATACGCTATTTTTTAATTTAACCTAAAATACATTTTTTTTATTGCGAAGTTGATACTAAAGATTAAAGAGGACCTTAATATATCTATCTATATAAAAAATAACCTCTCTAGTTTAATATTAATATACATTTATTTAGATTTAAATCATGTTAAAAAACAATTTCCGTCCCTCCCAAAGTAATTAGTTTTAACCTTCACTAATAAATTGTTTTTCTTATATAAAGCGATCTCGTGAGAATTATTCAAATTATTCGAAACACGCCTAAACAAAAGCTTTTGCATACGATTAATATTTGTCCCCTTAGGCAGCTATCAAAGTAACTTCTTTTTAACCTTCGCTAAAGGGTTTTTTTTTATATAACACGAACTCGTTTGAATTATTTAAAACACACCTAGACAACTTTTTTGCATACGAAAAAAAAACTTAGACCTCGGAGAGATTTTGGTAATTTTATGCCTATATATCTAATTAACTTTTTGGCTATTTATTGAATTTTAAGATTCTTGAAAGTATTGCCTAGACACTATTAGATTTGACCTCGCTAATTTTGTATATAAGCCCCAGGTTTCAAAATGAAAGTTATCAGTTGTTTAACTTCTGTTTCTGAAATACCAGTCCCAAGAACTTTAAGATGTCTTTCTCTACCGCTCCTCGTCTGCCCTGCCTGCCTGTGATTAAAATCCATCCGGCAGCGCTTACTCCCCGTCGCGCCACCCCCCAGTCGGCCGGACTGGACTTATATTCTCCAGTGGATACCGTAATCGACCCTCACGGTATCAAAATTGTGTCGACTGGGTTAGGTGTGATGCTGCCCGACAACAGCTACGGCCGCCTTGTGGGCCGTAGCAGCTTAACGGCCCAAGGGCTGTTTGTCGCCGAGGGGACGATAGGTATGTTTATTAGTTATTTTATAATGCGTAAAAGTATAATAATTCTTAACAATAATAGACGCCGACTATCGGGGACCCATAAAAGTCGTCGTCGCAAATGTCGGGGAAACCCCCTACGTTGTCAAGCGGGGTGATCGTTTCGCCCAATTGATCGTGACGCCGGTTATATTGCTAAGACCGGTGGAAACGGCGGTAAATATTTTCAATTTTTTAATTTAGGTTTTAACATGTGACACATTTTTTATGTTGTTTCTAGACTTTGACCCCTACGTCACGCGGCAGTGGGGGGTTTGGGTCGACCGGTGTTTAATCTTTTTAAATGGTGGTGGGTTTTTACATATAAATATTTGTTATTGTATATATTATATTGTTTGTTATTAAAAAATTTTTATTTCTATATTTGTTATTCTTGTCAGACTTATTTTCTAACTCCACCTTAATTAACCTATCCAATGATGTTATCTCTTTACTTACGCTCCGCCTAATGTGACAAATAGGATCCAATTAAAACTGCCGCTTCACTCTCTAGTATGTTACATATAGCACGTACTAGCAATTTAAATATCATTTGTTATCATAGCCCTCGCAATATGTTGTGCCTCATTTTCTTTTTTGTTTACGGGTTAATAGTCAACGTTTTGTTAACTCTTTACGAAATTGAACGGCGAAGCAGAAAACAATTAGAAAATAAACCCAAACGTCCCTCCACCGATTGCACTTCCGAGTCAAATAACGATACCGGGTCAACGTGAAAAATGAACTCTTTAAAACATGTTTGTTTATCCTTGTTGGTTGTTGATTATTTTGTAATATATATTCTGTATTTATTTATCACCCATATCTGTACATCTTATAAAAAGTAAATATTTGATGTCTTAAAATCTGTGTTTTTATTAACTTTAGGCTTACAGAGAAAAAAGGGTAACACCCAATGTTAGCAAGCCAGGGATGACGTCAAGGTTGACTATAGTTTTAGTTTCAGTTTAAGTTAAGAAGATGATGTCATGGGAGGGTTGAAACTAACAGCTCGGGCTAGTCCAGACTTGTCTGAAAAGTTTGGTTTGAGTTTGCTGGATGAGGGTCTGGCCGCCATCTTGGGGCGGCGGCCATCTTGGATCTCTGCGCAACTAGGTAGTCCCTACTACTCAAATGTGTTCTCAATTTCCGGACCGCATTTACAGTTCCCGGAAATTTGGAAAATTGTATTCCACTAACACTGGCTATTACTCCATTGTCGGTCTGACACCACCATCATCTGTTCTTTTGTCCATTCCACAAGGACACCAGTCTGTACTTACTGGCTTCTAAACAACACCATCATCTGGTCTTTTGTCAATCCCACATGGACACCAGTCTGTCCTTACAGGCTTCTAAACACCACCATCTGGTCTTTTGTCTATCCCACATGGACATCAGTCTGTACTCACTGGCTTCCAAACCACACCATCTTCTGGTCTTTTTGCCCTTCCCACATGGGCACCAGTCTGTAAATACTGGCTTCTATCTCCATCATCATCGTTAGGGTTAAGACATACGCGGCGATCGGCTAGTGTTACAAGAAACGTCTAGCCTCCCATTGGTGGTGCTTCCTACCTATAGTTGCTTCGCCGTACTCCAGTAAGGCAAAGCAACAGAGGTATGCTTCATTTCAAACGTCAATATTAGTCAAGCCTCTCAAGAATGATTAACTGTTCTTTTTTAAAACGATGGAACGCTCAAAAAGGCAAATAACTCATAAACAAAATGTTTAATTTTAATTGTAGTTATTTTAGCATTTAAGATAATCTTGTTCTCTACTCAAACTTAATACGGAATGAGTTTAACAGCAGTCTTTTTTTTACCTCTCCGTGTGACGATGACGTCACGGAGAGTTTTTACACTGGACGTGTCTGTCTGTCTATGTGTCTGTCACCGCGTTCGCAATTGGCAAATCGGAGCAAACGTGATCGCAATTTCCGGACCGAGTTCGCAGTACACAGAAATTAGGAAAATTTTTCTTCCATCTTAATTGACGCCAATCACTAACTAGCCGTTACATCTTCATTTGCTGACTAACCGTCAATTCTTTCACTCAATGCCAACCGGTACTTATTGGCTCCTAACAACAACACCATGTACTAGTTTTTCGTGTACACCACATACACACCAATCTGTTCTTATTGGCTTCTAACACCACCATCTCCTGGTCTCTGGTCTATACCACATAGACACCAATCTGCAACATTGGCTTCTAAAACCACCTCTACTCGTCTTTCGTCTATACCACATAGGCACCAATCTGTAACATTGGCTTCTACTCCATCATCGTCGTTAGGCTTAAAATGTACGCAGCGAGCGGCTAGAGATACAAGAAACGTCTAGCCTCCCAAGGGCAGGGCTTCTACCAAAGGTTCACGCAATTGCGCATTTTCTTATCCCTTAGTGTGAAACAATGGCCTTATATACCCTAAATTTACAAGAGTTCTGATATAGTTGGTCTCTAGAAGTATAGCGTTATAAATAGCTATGTTTAAAATTATTTTAGGAATTAAGTTTCTTAAACCGACTTAACTATAATAAACGTAAAGTACTGACGATTAAAATAATTAATATCAATTATATTTATATTATTTCTTAAGATAAACTTCATTCTTTGGAATGACACAAGTCAAAGTTTATATAGAACGAGTAATGAAGATTGCATCTGAATCGAAACACTACACGAATATCAAAGTTAATATAAAGCGAGTAGGATGAAAAGATCTCTTACAAAACGATAACATTTTCTTTTTGCAGAATATTAAATGGAAATACTTAAATATTTTTCGGCATTACGATTCCTTTAGTAGTTTTGTAGCTATAAAGCTTTGTTTTATCTCAATATTCCAAGAACATCTTTTGATATTAACATTTAAAATTTGGTGTTTACTTTATAATTCATCTTTACTACATTTATATATAGTTTAAACGTAACTTTTAATTTCATTAAATAATAAAGATGTTCATACTTCATCTCTCCATACGTGTTGAAACGATTGGGTCTATGAGATAAGATTCTCTAGATTTTAACCAGAATTGACCTGTTTCGTGTCCTCTTATAGTAGGTATTAACGGTTCACTTCAGAGTGAGCCGAAAGTTAAATACACATTTAAGTGATAGATATTAGGTCCTCATTAGAATTATTGAGGATTCGCAGGAAATTATTAAACGCTTTGAACTTTAAAAAAGATCTTGGCAATATCTCGCCGATTAGAATTATGTATTTCCGGTTTGTCTCATTGGCTGGCGGACCTGTGTTAGGAAAGTAAATTCGTCTCGATTCGGAGAGGTTTATTTTGGTTTCCTAACTTGTTTACTGTATAGCATAATTATTCACCCCTATTTTTACATAGTTGTATCGGTGCGCGTCAAAGATCTGTGCTTTAAAATTGATAAATTCGACTATTTATACAACAATTAAATGGTGAACACTTTTGCTTTGATTTGCAAACTGGGAACGCGGTACCCTAGGCTGTAACAACAGACACACACAGATACGGCCGAAACAGAACCCCTCCGTGACATATAGTGATTAGTTATATTTGTAGAGCTAAATAAAAAGCGTTTTATTTATATACTAATTTTTAGAATACGATAAAAAACAATAATCAAGGAGATGGAAGAACAATCGTTACTGATTTTGATCCTTGGCACTCTTGACTATGATTCGCAACCACCTATTGTCAAACCCAGATTAATAACACGATATCATAGGTTTATAAAATATTGTTTCATTAGTATGACACAACCTATACTTGTAAATGCTAGAGACCTGGTGAGAGCTAGTTCGAGAACGACGCAAGGATTGAATACAGTCGGCTTTGCAGTCTGCCTTCCTATTTAGTCTGTACTAAGCCTTTGACAGCGCCTCACCAGGCGTCGCTTTACCCTGAATCTATGACGTTTCAACTACGTCACTTCAAGACAAGCTCTCATTAACCACTGACAAAGTTATGGAAAATATATCATCTTACGATAAAATTTATACCTGGAAATAATACTTTATGATATTTCTGTCCTAAAAAACAATGCGCATGTTGGGGTATTTGAAGATATCTTCGAAGGTGTTAATGTTGCGATCAATGTACACCGTCAATTTTGTCGACAGGTTGGCTTTGAAGACTTCTATCAAAATGAAACAGCCGACTAAGTAGGTGGCTAAATTAACCTTCTTGGCCGTTTCGTACGTGTTTCGCGATAGACTGGAGGATTAGGGAAACAATCAGGCACTTTGCGAGGAGTTCATGAAACTATATACAGTGATAAATAACAGAAAACAAGAAGCTATATCTAGTTTACTAGTGAGAAGGTATAAATTTGCCACATTTCTAGCTTTATCTCCAGTCCAAACAAAGGTCCGGAGTTAATCTCCGCCCTAGCTTGTCATTTGTTCTTGAAATCTCACGTAAACGCGACGCAAATAACGAAAAATACGTATTTTCCGTCAAAGGAGAGGCGAAGTAGCCCGACCTCCTTTTTCGTCCCATCCGTTTATTTTGAAAGTGGGACTTTGACTATGGCGCACGAATATTAAGGCATCTTAATCCTTCTCCCTAGTAAACTAGATATCGCTTCTTGCAGAAGAGAATAGCCCCCTCGTAGGTCTGAGATACTTTATCTGTTATATATATATATACAGTGTGGAAGAGATCAGAGCAACACCTACCTTTGTGGAAAACCCCCAAAACCCATGACGGACTACTTCAGTGCAGTACATTTTCGAGCTCGTATACAGGGTGTGTCATGTGTCATTGTATGCAAATGAGAACGTGCAACAAGTATCATAGTGAATATCGTTTAATGATACGCACTTTGAAACGTTAAAGACCTACGATTAAGCTTAGGAACTAAGGCATCACACTACAAATTAAAGTGCTGTTTGGTAAACCCATCAGCGTAAATATTCGATGTGCCTACCGTCGTGGTGTAGGCACTCTTCAAGACGATTGTCCATGCCTTGTATTACGTTTTCTAGCATTTGAGGAGTGATTCGTTCAATTACGCTTCGAATTCTGGCCGTCAAGTCGTCTACATTTAAAGGTTCTGTTGCAAACACCTTCCCCTTAACATATCCCCATAAGAAGAAATCAAGTGGGGTTAGGTCAGGGGATCTTGCTGGCCACGGAATTGGTCCACCTCTACCGATCCAACGGTTTGGAAAGTGCTCAGTTAGCCATTGGCGAACATTGACCGCCCAATGTGGTGGCGCACCATCCTGCTGGAACCACAGGTCCCGCATCACTGCTAATGGTAATGCGTCTATCGCATCACTAAACTCGTGGCTTTGGCCTACTTAGATAAGGAATCCATACGAGGTTACGAAGGTCAGAATTTTCCGCGGCACTGAGAATTCGGCACATTATTCAATCAAACGTACGCGTCGTTACTAGCAGCTTAATTCGTATAAACGTTGTAAGTCCTGTGTCGTAGACGAATGGCAGCCTACTCCAACCGAGAAAAATTGGACATGACGTTTATTTTGGGTAAATGTCGTGGTAACGTTCAACAAGCGGCATTGCTTTATGCCGAACGCTTCCCAAACCGACGAAGGCCGGTTTGAAGAACCTTCACGAACATTAGAGACAACCTACAAGATTTCGGGAGTTTCGTCGTGCAAGACCGTCAACGTAGAAGACACCGTATAATTGGTAATCATGATAGGTGTTACATCTAGAACTGAACTGAAATTAACTATATTAGCATAAAACGCTAGTCGTTAACTCGTTGTGTTATCAGTAAAAAAACATCTTCCTATTGTATAAAAAGATCAGTTATCCATGTAAAGGCATCCAGTTCGTGAATAGCTATGTAATACGATAGTTCTACTTTTAATCTCCATGTACATACGACGCGCAATAATTAGTTTGTAGAACTTAAATACTACGCTTAATCACTCCTAACCTACTTCGGACATACCAATGGCGACGGAGGCGAGATAAGTTACGACAAGAATTCCTGCTAAACTATCAACGTGTCCGAAGAACTTCTGCCATCTCGCACCTACAACTACTGACATTCTTCATGGCTACTATTGGAACGCTACCAGCTTTTGATGACTGCGATCAACCCTTCTCCATCTACGCGGAACGAATGGACTTGTATTTTGCCGCCAACGAGATCACCGATCCAACTCGAATGAGAGCCGCCTTCTTAACGATGATCGGCTCAAACACCTACACTACATTACGACAAAACGTATGCTGAACTGGTTCAAGCACTCACCACTCACTTTGATCCACCGCCATCTGAAATCATGGAACGTCTACGCTTTCAGCAAAGAAATAGACTCCCCGGGGAAACAATAGCAACGTACTTAGCACAACTGTGTAAATTGGCGGAATTTTGCAGTTTTGGCAGAACCTTGGAGACATCACTACGAGACCGTTTCGTGGCAGGGATACAAAACGAGACCATTCAAGCCAGATTACTATCTGAACGCACGTTAACACTCAAGAAAGCCCAGAAGATAGCCTTGGCCCTTGAATCTGCTACGAACAATTTACGCGAATTGTCAACTCCTTCTACTGCCGTGAACAAGATAGTATCCAGACCACGTAAACCAAACCCTCGACATCAGAGCGCACGCATCGAAACCAGACGTCCCAATAACAACTCTACGCACGACACTGCTTCTACCCTTCGAAATAAATGTTACAGATGCGGAAATCCATCGCACCGAGCTGATTCCTGCAAATTCAAGAACAACACTTGTCATCACTGCGTCAAGTTAGGACACCTGCAAGCGGTCTGCCTGTCAGCTACACGAACGAGTCACAGAAACACAAGCAACCGTTCCTCAAATTCGACAACTACACGTCAAGTACACAACGTGGAAGAATCACACCAATCACTGCCGAATCCGACTTCCGACAACGATCACGAGTACCACCTATTTCAAGTATCTTCATTGCCTTCTGCACCCGCACCTTATTACTGCGACTTCTTAATAAACAATCGAACTGTTAACATGGAACTTGATTGCGGTGCGGCGTACTCTCTGATGTCCCTGCAAAATTACGAACAGAACAAACAATTCCTTGCCTTACCCGACATTCAGGAGACGGACATCACCTTGCGCGACTACGACGGCGGACTCGTTGAAACAACCGGATTCATTAACATTGATGTCACCTACAACGGCGTTACGCATTTATTACTATTAGTCATCGCCACTGAAGACCGACCAACACTATGCGGACGAAATTGGATCCGGCCTTTCAACCTCATTACCCAGCACCCTTCAACGATCCATCAAGCATCTACCGTTATCCATCAGTCGAAATTAGCAGCCGTACTCGACTCCCACAAAAGCCTTTTTGCTCCAGGATTTGGCCACATCAAACATACTAAAGTCCACCTGCATCAAAAGGAAGGAATCACTCCAAAATTCTTCAAAGCTAGACCCGTACCGTTCGCTCTTAAAGAAAAGGTCAATGAAGAATTGGATCGTCTACAATCAGAGGGAATCATCGAACCCGTGTCAATCTCAGAATGGGCAGCTCCCATCGTTCCGGTATTGAAGTCCAATAACAAAGTCCGAGTCTGCGGAGACTTCAAACTCACCGCCAACAAAGCAACTGACACGGAACAGTATCCGTTACCAAAAATCGGGGAACTCTTCGCCAACCTAAACGGCAGCCAGAAATTCACGAAACTTGACATGAAAGATGCGTACAACCAGCTTGAATTGGACGACTCTTCGAAATCACTGCTGGTCATAAACACGGAAAAAGGACTTTTCCGCTACAACCGACTTCCCTTTGGTGTGTCGTCAGCCTCAGCTGTCTTTCAAAGGACGATGGAATCACTTCTCACTGGTCTTCCGGGAATTGCAATTTTTCAAGACGACATATTGATCACCGGCCCAAATGACGAACAACACCTTGAGACACTGGACTCTGTCTTCACACGTTTAGAAGATTCAGGCGCCAAGTTGAGAAAGAAAAAATGCATTTTTATGTCCAATTCCGTTGAGTATTGCGGTCATGTCATCGATTCCGAAGGACTTCGCCCGTCACAAAAACTAATAACGCCGATCTTGCAAGCTCCAGAGCCAAAGGACCTCGGAGAATTAAGATCGTTTCTTGGACTTGTCACATACTACTCAAGATTCATACCACCAATGTCAACACTGCTAGCTCCTCTCTACACACTCACACGTAAAGGACAGAAATGGGACTGGACTCCTGAAGCCGCGGAAATTTTCAACACCTGCAAGAAGATTCTCGCTTCACCAGCCGTACTGACGCACTACGATGGAACGAAGAAGCTAGTCTTGGCCTGCGATGCGTCATCTGTTGGACTTGGAGACGTGCTGTCTCACATGGAAGAAAATGGAATGGATAGACCAATAGCATTCGCGTCCAGAACACTCAGTCAGGCGGAACGGAACTACAGTCAAATTGAACGCGAAGCACTTGCCATAGTCTTCGGGGTAACGCACTTCCGACAATACCTCTTGGGAACGCACTTCCGATTGATAACCGATCACAGTCCACTGACGGTACTACTATCGCCCGATAAGCAAATACCATCAACAGCGGCCGCACGCATTCAAAGATGGGCCATCACTCTTTCGGCATACTCGTACGAAATAAAATTTCGTCCTGGAGGTAAAAACGGTAACGCAGACGCCATGAGTCGTCTTCCCTTGCCAACGGAATCTGGACACGTACCTCAACCAGCCGAATACGTCCTTCTGACCACAAACTCATCCGGAGCCGTGACGGCAGAAGACATCAAAACAGCCACGATTACAGATCCTGAGATCGCAGAAGTTCTTCACTATATTCGCAAAGGATGGCCACAATCTCCAAAATTCTCAACTAAAGAATACTTTTCCAGAAGACACGAACTATCAGTCTTGGACGGAATCATCATTTGGAGCAACAGAATTGTCGTCCCAAGAAAATTCAGAAATGACATATTGAACGAGCTTCACTCAGGACATTTCGGAATGACAAAACTGAAAACCATCGCAAGATCCAAAGTTTGGTGGCCAAAGATTGACAAGGACATAGAGACAACAGTAGCTTCATGCCACTCATGCCAACAGAAAGACTCCAGAAAGACCTGAAAGACCTATGCAACGAGTGCATATTGATTACGCCGGACCTCTACATTCATTTTCCAACTGGATCGAAGCATATCCCTTAAAGTCTTCGAATTCTGCAACCACTATAGACATACTACGAGACATATTTGCAAGATACGGAATACCATAATGCTTGGTCTCGGACAATGCTACTGCATTCACCAGCGATGAATTCGGCACGTTTACGGAAAATAATGGGTTCAAACACATCACTATCGCACCCTACCATCCTCAATCGAACGGCCCCACAGAAAAAGCAGTGAGCACCATCAAGAAGGGGATAACCAAGATTAGAGTGGGATATAGACCGAGTGGGGAAAGGTGAAGCCCCGCCCATTGACATGCGCGGTAACCACTGGATGTTTTACTTC
Organism: Phalangium opilio; assembly: GCF_054372755.1. NCBI lineage: Eukaryota > Metazoa > Arthropoda > Arachnida > Opiliones > Phalangiidae > Phalangium > Phalangium opilio. Next base: position 1,170,641 of record NW_028324185.1, read on the forward strand.
CAACAGCAACACGTAGATGGCGGGAAAATCTATACTTTGGCGCTAAATTTAAAATGCTTCGATTTACAACATTGGTTTTCATATAGATTATGTTAGTTCAAATCTTAATAAAAAGGTGTTAAAATATAGATTTTAAAATATATTTCTCACCATGTTTTAAACACAACATACACATTTTTTATTACTAAACAATAGAAGTAAATATATTTAAGTTCATGATTTTCGCTATATTAAATGTATAATTATGGGAGAAGTTTGCCTTTAGGATTTAAATTTATTATTTCTTAAATAAATATGGGTTTTAAATAGCCATTTTCGAGTTTCAGAAACACAGAGATTAATGTATATTTCCCAAATAATCTCAACGTTAGGAAATTTATCAGTCGACCCAGCAATCATGACTTAAACTAAAAGTACCGGCACTTCCGTCTTTGCAAGGTAACGTCGTGTTCTATCAATGAAAGAATAATAGTTTTCTAATGACCAATTCGTTTGAATGTTGCTCAACTGACTCCAAACCCATCCGCACAGCAACTCAAACTAAAGATTTGGGTACTATATTCGACGCTAAGTTTCGTTTTTGTAGGCACGTCACCAAGTCCATTGAAATCTCTGCATCATTTCCGAATCTTTTATTTAAGCCTAGTTCGTTCCATGTTGCTGTTTGGTTGCGTTGCCTGGGGTAGCTGTAGCCAATTTTTCCTAAATAAACAGTAGAAGCAGTTCAGCGTAGTTTTATAGAGTTCAGTCATAAATACTTTTTCCCTAAAGCTACTAATTATGGACTATTATTGGCAATCTCCTCAAAATTAATGACTGAATCATGTTACATTTATTCGCAAGTTAGTTCTTAACATTCATCCGCTCTCGACTCTATTAAATGCTCTTAATTTTTCTGTTCCTAAACATTTGCGCAGCCCAAAATACATTTTACAAACGCAGTATAACAATTTAGATGCAAATGCAATTCCTTAACTAGCGTTTTTCATCTTTTCTCGAACAACTTATCTGTTCATAAAATAATTCGACTGCAACTTATTGAATGTTACAAAATTTTAAAAGAAGAGAGAGAGAAAACCATCACTGATTTACTACTTTCTTTTTTCCAATATAAATTTGTACGCGTGACTTTTTCATTTATGCGTAATTCTCTTGATATTTTGTATTGAAAATGTGTACCAAGTGTATAATCTCCTGAGTTGTTTTACAACTTTTTTATACACAATAAACATTCAATTATAATTTTTCTCTGAATTTCTTTGGTAGAAATAATAATGAAACTCCCAAATGCGGATCAATTGAAGCTCCTATGATAAATAAAAGAATGAACAGCGGAAATGTATAATCAGTTTAGATTTAGTAAAATATATCTTGCTTGCTTGTTATCAGGGTTGTTTTTGTGATTTATTGAGGTTAATTCCGGGATGAGGAGAGAAGTCGTTGTAAAGTACGGCGCCTGAAGTTACTTGAATTGCCCAAAAATATAAATAATCACGATTATGAAATAGAATGAATGTATGTTAAACTTGTTTTGCTTCGGCTATATTAATGCAAAGTTAAGACAATAACAAAACAAGTTTAAGATAACTTCAGTCTGTTTCATTATCGTCATTATTAACATTTTTGGTAGCTAAATTGACTTCAAGCACCGCAACTCTCTTCATCCTGGAATTAACTGCAAAAATTCAGAGAAAGATGATCCTTGAAACAAAATAGCTATTAGAAAACTATTATGTCTTTTATCGAAAAAAACAAGACTGTTCTTGCAAAGAAGCAAGTGCAGGTATTTTCCAATTTAGGCATCATCGCTCGGTCTACAAATAATTTTAACCATTTTTCCTAACGTCGGGATTAATAATATTACATGTAAATCCTTTATTGTTTAGCCATAAATAATGCGTATGTTGTGTTTTAAACATGGTGGGAAATATATTTTACAATCTATATTTTAACACAAATATTCACCTTTTTATTACGATTTGAACTAACATTATCTATATCAACACCAATGTTGCAGAACGAAGCATTTTAAATTTTGCGCCAAAGTGTAGATTTTCCCACCATCTACGTGTTGCTGTTGGAAGTAAAACATCCAGTGGTTACCGCGCATGTCAATGGGCGGGGCTTTACCTTTCCTCACTCGGTCTATATACCACTCTAGTCACTATGAGTAACGGAACAACCTGTCTACACGGAACTCTACCATAGACATATTTTGGGCCATGTTAAAGCTTTGGTTAAAGTAATTATACAGTACTTAATATTTTCAATACATTTGCATGGTTAACAGTATAAAATAGCTTGCTGTTTCAAATTCATTACTCTGCCTACAATCTTGAAGAAGAGAGGGATGGAGTGGAAACCCCCATACCTATAGCGCTGCCTCTGTACCCCCACCTACGGCCCAGCACCGTAATCCTCCCAGGATCCTCAGCGGTTAGGTACGGTCATACTGGACGAAATTGTAAAGGACCACGGAGCTGTATTGTAGAAGGAGTAGAGACTCGTAGCTTCCCCTCTATTAAAAAAAGCTAGACTCTTGACCCTCCCTCCAAACTTAGGCGAGCCCATGTAAACAATAAAGATGGCCGCGACGAACTTTCAGGAGGGTTAAGCCTCGGTCTTTTGTGTATCGAATCCGGGTGACGGGAGTTTCTCAAGCGTTTGCAAATCTTATTTAAATTTTTATTTTTACTATTATTTCTATTTATATTAACTATAATATGGAAAATATTCAAAGATTTAAGCCTGGAAAGAAGAAAACGACGCCTTCTTTAAAACAGGTGACGTCAGAGATTGTTTACATAGGCTTGGTATGCGCGAAAATTGTGCGCAGAGTACAAGAACGCTTATGTCTAGGCCCTAGAGGTCTAGTCTCTACTCCTACAATACAGCTCCGTGAAAGGACGCTCCCCATTTCTTAAAAATAGAAGCTAGTTCTCGTACAAATAAAATGGCTCTACGCGGCAGCACTGAGCAATGGCCTACCAAAGGGGTTCGGTACAAGAAATATCCTCAAGTTTGTAAAAATTTTATCTGCAAATTAGGACCCCCGGCATCTTCATTTCCAATCCATCTCACCTCCCTTATCCCTGCTACAATAGACCAACATAAAGCCCAACTTTCCCGCCAAATTTTAAAAGTCATAGTGCCAGCGACGTGCCACATTGACAGAATTGAGTTAATGACGAAGGCTTAGTATAAATTACTAAGAAAATGTTTATTTAAAATGAAAGTTTGTTCATAACAACTTTTTTTTATTATTTCATAGACCATGCGTCGCCAGATGTCTGGCATGTTGCTCTGCAAAATAAAATATGTTATTAACTTAATATTTAAATTTAGTAAATAAAACTTTAATATTTACTTGTGTAAAAGTTATTTTAGCATTTCGGGTAATATATTCCGCAAATTTGCAAGTAAACATTCCGCAATCACCGTCATTCATCTGTTGTGGAATATTCTAGAAATAACAGGGAGTTGATCAATATTAATTGCAAAGTTAAATAACAATAAATAAATAAAAATAAAAAAATAATGTAATACTTTAACTGTTTCTAGTTTCCAATCATTCATATCAAATTCAATTTTGCGTTTATCCCTGCTTTCCTTTGCCAAATAATCCTTTAACGCGTTCAAACACGCATTATTACTTCCTCCTGTAGAGTCATAGTATTGGATTTTTTGGTGACGAAAATCGATCACCTAAAATAAAAATGAAAGACGTTACATTAAATTGATTTCTTATATGTTTTAAACAATATAGTGTAACCGTCCACAGCCAGAACCTCATTCCCGGGAAAAAACCGCGTCGTCTGCTTTACTCAATTTATATTTTTTATACTAAATTTTGTATAATGCCAAATTGCCCCGAAGTGGCGCCTTAAGCGCCACTGCTGTCAAACTGTTAAAAAAACATTTTGTCGCGGGAATAAAAACCCCGCCGACAGTCAGTAGGCTATCGGCAGTCATTTGTCAGTTGCGAATAGTCAGTTTTGTAATCGCGCTCGAGTTCGGACGTGTTTTTTTGTTTCGTTTATAAACACAATTATTATTTCTATCACGTACTGCGTTATTCTTTCAAGAATGGACTACCTGGTAAATATAGTTAGTCATGGACAATAAGACCTTTAAACGGGTCACCTGGGAACTTCTTAAATTGCAAGTTTTTATTTAATTATCTTTGTGAGCCGTGAAATTAGGCCCCCTTTCCTACTTTCAAATTTTACGGTTACATAAAGTGGCGAGCTTGCCAGGACTCGTTAAGACTAACATTACCAGTTGTACTTAAACACGTACTTGTGAATATTACTTGTGTCATTGCTTGAATTAACTGTCGCGACATGAATCCCGCCGATCCGCATGCTTTAATCGCCGCGATTAACGTGCAGTTACCGGGATCCTATACTCCCCCGAGGAGGAACACTCCTCCTCCAAGCCTTGGTACTAGTCCTACGCATGGACAAGGACAAGCGGCAGGAGGAATCCCACCTCCGCCGCCGCTACCGCAAGGCGCAGCGACCAATGTTTGGCTACAAACTATTCTAACCCTAGCTACTACATTAGCGAATGTAGGCACTAGACCAGCTGCCAAAAATAAGCCAAAACCACCCCCTCACTTAATATTTAGTGGTGTTGAAGGTGAAAGCGCGCCGGAATTCCTTCGGACTTTGACGGAATTCGCTGAATATCACAGCATGACTGGAAATGACATTATCGCGCTTCTACCCCAAATATTAAGGGGCCGTGCATTAATCTGGTTTAGAGACTTGAATAGGCCTAATCAAATAATAACGTATAATAACGTGGCGTACAGTGAAAGGCGCGTTTAGAGACTATTTCTTTTCTGTAACAGCGGAGGAATCCCTCCGCTTTGAAATAGCGCAGTTTATACAACCCGCCGGTGTATCTTTTGACGCGTACATCGCGAGTATTACCGCGATGAATCAGAACCTACGCGTTCCGTACACTGACTCCGAACTTGTTGGTATTTCCAAGAGAAATATCCTCCCCGAAATACGCATCCATGTCGTCAACGACAACATAAGGACAATGCGCAGTTTTATAGAGAAGGGCGGCGTAACAGAAGAAATTTTACGAGTGACCCCCTCTAGCTCATTGTATCCTAGAGACAGTGCAAAGTCTATCTCGCGTGAATCCAGTGGGAGAAGAAATTTTCCCACCGCCGCGGTTTTTACTATACCACCGGGGGGGAGGGGCAAAAACAAAGGTTGCGACACCTAAAGCAAGAAATAACAACAGACCAAAGACTCCTACACAGGTTAAGCCAGAGCAAAACGACTTAAGTCGTGTAGAGTGCTATAAATGCGGACTCTTAGGGCATTATGCCACAACCTGTCCGGACAAACAAGAAGTCGCGCAAAGACAGGCTTCGGAAAACGCGAAAGCGGGAAGACAAAAAGGGGATCGTCTTCCAGCCGCGCGAAGAAAGTAAAGCCCCTTCTGGAAATTGGCTCTATGGATGTGCGTCGCTGTGAGGTTGATCCTCCCGTGGCCATAGAAGCCGTGTATTCGCATGGGACTTTCGCGACTAGACTAGATTCAGGCGCTGATGCGTGTTTTATCAGCTTATATCAGTGGCATAATTTAGTCAGAACTTTGAAACCAGACTTAGTACTTCCGGAAGAAGAAAAGACCCAATGTATAGTGTTAGGCGATGGACGTTATACCTTCACAAAGGGACGCGCGCGAATAGACTTCCGCTTGGACAGTTGAAACTAAAGCAGGAGTTTCACGTAGTTCCCTCACTGCCAAACGATTTTATTTTGGGGAAAAATTTCCTGTATAAACATCGTGCCATTTTGGACTTTGTAATAAAAACTTGTGAGATTGACGGAACAACGTTTCCATTCGTGCTTAATCTCCCTGGGTTAAAGACACCGACCCCTCAAATTATAGAGGATATTGAACAAGCTGTCGCGTCGCCTACACTTAGTCCTAAACAGAAGGAAGACTTAAAAACTTTATTATTACGATTTCCAAAACTATTTTCGGAAAAAAGCGGGTCGAACTAACTTAGTATATCACGAGATTCACACTACCACCGAAGTTCCCGTTAGTCAAGGCGCGTATCGTATTAGCGACGAGAAAAAATGGATAATTGAAGATCATCTTCACGAAATGATCCGCGACGGTATCGTGAAGCCATCCGTTAGTCCTTACGCGTCGCCAGTGGTACTTGTCCACCAGAAATGCGAAAAGATACGTTTCTGCGTCGACTATCGCGCGTTAAATAAAGTGACCGTGAAAGATCCATATCCGCTTCCGAGAATAGAAGAACTATTAGGAAAAATTGGTGCCCCAAAGTTCATCACAGCACTGGACTTAAATAGCGGCTATTGGCAGATAGATCTCCATCCGCAAGCGAAAGCGAAGACCGCTTTTATCACGCAATCGGGGAAGTACGAGTTTGAAGTACTTCCGTTTGGTCTATGCAATGCGCCGTCGTCGTTTCAACGACTTATCGACGAAGTCTTCAGGGATGGACATCACTTTTCCATCTGTGTCTATCTGGATGACATCGTCATTCCATCCAATACTTGGGCTGACCATTTGCAAGCCTTGGAATATGTCTTTCACCGACTGTATGAAGCGGGACTTACGCTTCAGACGAAGAAATGTCGTTTTGCGCAAAGCGAAGCGACCGTGTTAGGGCATATAGTAAATGAACGAGGGATTCACATTGATCCCTCCAAGACTAGGGCTATAGTAAACTTTCCCGTCCCAAAGAACGTGAAAGAAATCCAAAGATTTCTGGGCATGGCGAGATGGCACTCACGATTCATCCCGCAGTATTCCAAGATCGTTGCCCCGTTAAATCACCTCAAGAAGAAAGACGTTCCGTTCCAGTGGAAGAAAGAACAGCAGGAAGCGTTCCAGGCCATCAAGGATGCGATCTGCATGGCGCCTCCTTTAGCGGCTTACAACCCTAAGTTGCCGTGTATCCTGACAACGGATGCTAGCGACGCCGGACTTGGAGCTTTCCTGTCACAAATCCAAAATGACGTTAAGGTACCTATGCAAGTGCCTATGCAAGTAAACAGCTGACCGACGTCCAGAGAAGATATACCACTACGGAAAGGAATGTCTTGCCATCTATTGGGGAGTTGGAAAGTTCCGGCCATACTTGGAGAATATCCCGTTCACCGTGATCACGGATCACAAGGCACTAAAGTGGTTATTCACCTTGAAAGAACCAAATTCTCGTTTTGTTCGTTGGACAATGTACTTGCAAACGTATGACATTAAGATCATACACAAGAACGAAGTTGAGAACAAGGTTGCGGACGCATTATCAAGAGCGCCTGTCTCTCTATTAGCCATGTCTTTGGACGACATGACTTCACCGTCCTCGTCAGAAGATTCCAGTCCAGCGGAATCCTCTTCAATGACGTCGACTACGTCCTCAACCACCAGCGGATTAGCTCCTCCCGCCAATCACGCATTGTACCACTCTTTCACACTAGAAGTGCGAAAGGTCCAACAAGATGAACAAGCCACCCATGACATCATAGTCCAGTTATCAGGAGATAATCCTCAACGACATCGGTACTACGAACTGAAGAACGATGTCTTGTATCGAAAGGCCTATGGTAGACAACCAGCGAAAATGTATTTGCCACAGCGGTTCCGGCGGGACGCCATCCGCTTATTTCACGACCACCCTCTATCTGGACATCGAGGTCGAGATCGTACCTTCGATAATGTTCGGGCCAGATACTGGTGGCCATCATTCCGGCAGGACGTTACCGAGTACGTCCGCGGATGTCCTTTGTGTCAAATGCACAAGGCCCGCAATAGAAAACGTCCAGGTCTCATGCAGCCTACGGCCATTACAGAGCCATTTGATTTGCTGGCAGTGGACATAATGAGACCTCTACCAAGAAGCCGTCAACATCACAAATACCTCCTGCTATTTACGGACTATGCCACTAAATTTGTCGAACTGTACCCGATGAAGAACATCACCGCCAGAACCTGTGCGAAGAAACTCGTCTCCGTGATAGTTTGCTACGGATGTCCGAAAGCCATCGTAAGCGACAACGGGACACAATTTGTTTCTCAACTTTGGAAGGACATTCTCAAGATGTTCAAAGTCAAACCACGATACATCACTCCGTATCATTCTCAGAGAAACATCGTGGAGCGCACAAACAGAGTTCTGGGAGAAATCATTTCGACATTCGTTGGTCGAGTTCACCGAAGATGGGACGAGAACTTACCATTTATTCAGTTCGCCATCAACTCGACTACACATACCCAGGGTTAGCAGGTTTTTGCCAGGGGTGGAAAAAACCGCGGTTTTTACCTGGTAAAAACTGGGTGGCAAAAACTAGTTTTTTCCGCGGTTTTTTCCACTTCCTAATGTTTTTTTTCTGTTTTAGTTAAAATATTCGTTACTATTGGTCGAAATTGAAAAGGATAGCCATCTCATAATATGTTCTATTGTCTGTTCTATTTTTGTACTAAAATTATTCCAAGAAATGAAAAATACCACATTCCCAATAGACCCAACCAACAAATCTTTTGAATTTTTCTAACGGCTCGGGTCTTGTTCGCGGGTTTTGATTCGAGAAAGGGATAGCCCGATTGGCTTGATTTTGCCATGCGCAGAACCAGTTTTACCCCATGAGTCCGACTCTAATCCAATCAGAAAAATAAGAGATTTATTTTCGTCACTCAACGACAAATGATACTACAGCCAACTTCGTTAGTCACGTGATCCTATCCCTAAAATTCGCTAAAAGCATAGCCAGTCTAGAGTCTACAAGGCCCCTTTTTTCCACAACCCCTTCTTTAAAATCAATTAATAGACCACCCAAAAATCCGAACTTATTGTGAAAATTATTCGAAAGGAAGCGTTAGAATCACATTTTACACCACGCGATCACACGTGTGTTAATCTGACTAGTTTTCAAAACCAACCAAAATGAACAGAGGAGGAAGGAAATTGGACGCAATTTGGAATGATTTTGATAGAATCCATATTGATGGCAAAGTCAAAGCAAAATGTAAAAAATGCGGATACATTTTAAGTAATAAGGCGGACAGGATGAAAAATCATTTATCGAAGCTCTGCTCAAAAGAGTCAAAACGGAATGAACTCGAGGCTCAAGATAAACCCAATGATGACGTCGTCATGGTAAATAATGCAAGTGAAGAAGACCAAGGCAATGCGGATTCAGCACACTTAACTGGAGAAAAACGAAAACGCGTAATTTCGTCATTAGATAACTATGTGGTTACTACAAACCTTTCGCAAAAAGAACAATTGGATAAATTAGTGTCTGAATTTTTTTATTCGTCAAATATACCCTTTTCTGTTGTGGAAAATATTAACTTTGTGAAAATGGTTAACGCTTTACGTCCTGGATATGTTCCACCAAACCGAAAAGCCTTAGCTGGCAAACTGTTAGATGATTCCTATCAGAAAATGCAAGAAGAAATGAAATACGCCATTAAAGGGAAAGAAGGAACCTTGATGGTGGACGGATGGAGCAACGTTCATAATGATCCAATTACTGTGGCCTGCATTCAAGTTGAAGGTAAACCATACTTCATCGAATCTCTTGACGCCGTTTCAAAGAAAAAGGACGCGGACTACATGACTGACTTTTCTCAAGGTGCAATTAAAAAGGTTAAAGAAGACTATAGTTGTGATATTAGAACTCTAGTAAGTGATAATGAAGCTACAATGGCTAAAATGAGAAGACAGTTGGAAATGTCGGATGATCACTAAATTACGAATGGTTGCGCTTCTCACTGGCTTAATCTACTTGGACAGGATTTAACCCCTTCAGCTTTAATGAAACATATCGTTGAGATCCACAAATATTTTAGGAACGTTCATGCTGCAAATGGATGGCTCAGAGAATGTTTAGGCCATGTGAAACCCCAGCTTCCGTGTGACACTAGATGGAATAGTCAGGTTGACACAATAGAATGCTATTTAAAAAACCACTCTCACTATTTAAGCATCGCAAATGAGCATTTTGACGTCATGGATAAGTATGTTGTTAGAAAAATAAGAGATTTCAATTTGCAAAGGCAACTTAAAGACCTTCTAAGTCAGCTTAAACCAATAGCAATAGCATTAGACACTCTACAAGGATATGAAGCAACTATTGCAGACACCTGCCATATTTTCCTTGGACTTTTGCTAAATGAACATCTTGCTCATAAGAAGGAGACTGTGATGAAGAGGTTTCGAAATGCCATTAAAGCCCCACATATATTAGCATATCTCCTTCATCCAAAACATAATGGTGAACTATTAGATGATGATCAGAAGGAAGAAGCACGAAATTGGATCAGAAGCATTGATGAAAACTTCTTACAATATTTCATAGCTTACGAAGCAAAGGCTCAACCTTTTCCATCTTCCTATTTCACTACAAGCACCATTCAAAATATGAAACCAAATGTCTGGTGGGAAGCCGTTTCTAAAACTAGTTCTGTTCCCAAAGATTTCACTAATTTAATTAGGCATATTTTGACATGTCCAGCTAGCTCAGCCTCAATAGAACGAATGTTTTCTAATTTGTCTTTTATTTATGGGAAACTACGAAATAGGCTCAAAATTGAAACGGCTTCTAAACTTTTGTTCTGCTATCAAATGCTGAATAGAGAAACGCCTGGCATATTTGAATACTAAAATTTTATATGGAAATAAAGACCTGAAATTTAAAATAAAAAATAGCTTTGTTATTTTTCTAACATAATGTTGTGTTCATTACTATAAGAGTTGCTTATATGTACATGACACTACCCGGTTAAAAGTCAAGGTATAAGTTTTAATGGTATTTACAATGATTACATAGAATATTACGAGAGGCGCGATTACAATCCTTCTGCCGGTTGATTACCCGACAGGCGTTTATATACCAGTCCTTATCATGTTTACAGTAATAGATAAGGTAGGCCTAGTAGGTCAGTTAGTTTTTTATTACATCGAAACATAACATCACTTTTTCTTTTTATAAGCCTAATCTTTCTATGGGTTTGCGTGTTCGCACTGATCGCCGCGAAGTTGTTTCGTCTGGACTTGGTGCTGCTATGTTTTTCTGTTGCGTCATCTCGTGGTCGTGCGTTCTTGTTGTTGTTGCTGTTGTTCGATTAGTTCCTGTTGGTGTGTCGTTATTTTCGATTGACGTCGGCGTTGGAATCCAGACAGTTTCAGGTGCTCTTTGTTGTGATTGGTCTTGGGTCACATCGTCCTTTTTGCGTTCCACTTCCGGATTGGTCCATCTCCTCCTAATTTGATTTTGGTGCCTACGCAGAATCTGTTGTCTGTGCTCCACTTGGTATAACTTGTTACCCATGCGCTTGTCTATGATACCGGGAATCCATCTAGGTCCTCTAGCATAATTTCTTACGTAGACTAGGTCTGCTTTAGCGTACATGGTGGGATTTGTGACGTTATATTCGGATGTCTCAGATTGCTTCTTTGGTAGACATAGGTCAAGAACGGTCGTGATATTCCTTCCCAACATTAATTCGGATGGTGATTTCCCACACGCAAGAGGAGTCCGCCTGTGCCTCATGAGTATGCGAGCCAATTTTTCGTCAAGTGAACCTTCTTTGGTGCTTTTCAATCCTTCATCCACTATGTCCTTTGCTGTCTTGTGTCCGAAGGATAGTTTTTCTAGCGATGTTTTCACAGTACGAACGTTTCGCTCAGCTAGTCCATTTGATTGTGGGTGATAAGGCGGTGATGTGAGATGCTTTATGCCGTTATTGATGGTAAACGCTTTGAATTGTTCGCTGGTGAAACATGTGGCATTATCCGTGACCAGAGTGTTGATTATACCGAAGCGAGCCATTTTCGATCTGAGTGAGCGAATGACGCAGTCAGTTGAAGTAGATGAAACGATATCTACCTCTATCCATTTGGTGAACGCGTCGACTGTTATCAGCAAGTATTTATTATCAATGGGTCCAGCGAAGTCACAATGGACTCGGTACCACGGTGTTGAAACGGTGGGCCATGGTGTAAATTCTTTCGCTGGTTCCGGTGTCTTGGATTGGCATGCATCACAAAGCTTTACATGTTTTCCAATATCTTCATCAATTTTAGGCCACCATACTGTAGACCTTGCGAGTGACTTCATCCTTACTACGCCTTGATGGGTGTCGTGTAACTGTTCCATCATTTTAGATCTCAGGCTCTCGGGAATTATGGCTCTTTTTCCCATCATCAATATGCCTTGCATCGTGGCTAGTTCTTCTCGCCGGTTGAAGTATGGTTTCGTTGTGACATCTGCTTTGTTCCATCCTTTTCCTTCTATCGTGTTCTCCATGACTTTCAACAATGTCTTGTCCTTCATTGTCTCACGCCGTATGTCATCTGTCGTTATTGGACCGTTGTCGAACTTATCAATGAGCAATACGTATTCCGTGGGGAGTGGTGGTTCTTGATGTTGTATTGGTAGTGGAAGGCGACTCATGCAATCGGCGTTTGAATTAGAGCTGCCTTTCTTATACTCGATCTGGTAGTCATAAGCTGATAAGGCGAGTGACCACCTCTGCAATCTTGCTGCTGCCATTTGTGGCGTCGGTTTATTCTGGGCTAATAAACTGACCAATGGTTGATGATCGGTGATCAACGTGAATTTGCGGCCCAACAAATAGTCCCGGAATTTCGTCACACCATATATAAGAGATAAGGCTTCTTTTTCTAGTTGAGAATAGTTTTTCTCTGCATTGGAAATCGTTCGAGATGCGAAGGCAATGGGACGTTCTTCGCCGTGTGCGTAGTGAGATATGACAGCTCCTATGCCAGTGGGTGACGCATCGCACGCTAGTCGTATCTCTTGGTTGGGATCGAAGTGTACTAGTAGGTTCGATTTGGTTAGGAATTCCTTGGCTTTGGCAAATGTCGACCTCTCCTCTTCGTTCCATCTCCAATCCGTGTCTTTTCGTAGAAGCTCGAATAATGGTGCTAGTTGCGTCGCATAGTTCGGTACGAACTTGGCGTAGTAGTTGATTAAACCCAAGAATGACCTCAGTTCTTCCACATTTTTGGGTTCAGGAGCGTCAGATATTGCCGTCATTTTGTTTGACATTGGATGCAGCCCTTCCTTGTCCAAGTGGTGACCCAGGAAATCAAGGGATGTTTTAGCGAATTGACATTTTTCACGTCTAAGCTTGAGTCCTGCGTCTTTTATGACTTGGAGTATTGAGTCCAATTTCCGTAGATGGTCCCTTTCGTCTGAGCCGCCTATCGCTATGTCATCCTGCATGGGTGTCACATTGTCTTGGTTCCTTAGCAACGCTTCCATGTGCTTTTGGAATATGGCCGATGCTGACGATATACCGTATGGTAAGTAGTTGTACTTGAAAAGCCCTTTTTGAGTATTGATGACAACTAAATCTTTGGATTCGTCGTCCAACTCCAGTTGACTGTATGCATCCCTCATGTCTAACTTCGAGAATATTTTGCATCCCGACAACTTGGTGAATATGTCCTCGGCCTTTGGTAGCGGATACTTTTCCGTCTGGATTTGCTGATTGGCGGTGACTTTAAAGTCGCCGCATATCCTGATTTTGCCATTAGGTTTTAAAATCGGGACGATGGGAGCGGCTGATTGCGCAAACGGTATTGGAGAGATTATCTTCGCTTCTTCCAGTCTTGTTAGTTCTTGGTCGACTTTTTCTTTGTATGCATATGGTACAGAACGCGCTTTGAAGAACTTTGGTTCCATGTCCGGTTTACGATACAGATGAACTTATACGTCTTTCAAGTGTCCATATGTACTGGTGTCGAAGACTTCTGCATGTTTGTCTAGTATCGCTTGTAAAGTTTCTTCCGAGCTGGATATGTTCGCTACTACGTCCACTGTATTCGGGAATCCCTTTCCTAATATGGGTAGTGCCGATGACAACCAGTTTCTGCCGCAAAGCGTGGGTCCTTTTCCTTTGTACACTACTATTGGTAGTATGTCTTCATGAATTTGGTACGACGCGTTGACGCTCGTGACGCCTATGACTTCGATGGAGTGTCCAGAGAATGATTTGAGACTTGTGTCGAATTTCTGTAGTGATTCCTTGTCTACTATTCCATCGGCATTCTCGCTTGAGATGAGTGAAAACGCAGAGCCAGTATCGACTTCCATGATGATGCTTTTCTGGTTGATCACGCATTCTATCTTGTACGGCGCAACTGTCCTCGTGTCATTCAACGCAGGCATGTGGTAGATACCTTCCTCGTTCTGATCCAATGGTACTTCTTCGGAGAAGATATGGTGAATTTCGAACGTGTCGTATTCGTTGTCCTGAGGCTCTATATGGTTCGTTTGTGACCAATTTTTGAGCTGGCTGTTTTTGCAGGCTCTTGATAGGTGTCCCTTTTTACGGCATGCGTGACAGGTGGATTCTTTGTATTGGCAATTGACTGCTGCGTGTCCTTGTCCATTACATCTGTAGCATCCGTTGGAATGACCGTTGGAATGACTGTTTTCCGCTCTCTTGAAATGACCTTGACCTTCATGTTTTGCTGGCTTCACCTCTTGGTTGGGTGTAGATGGCCGTCTTGATTTGTGATGTCTTGTCTTTCTGGAGAGTATGGATATCGCATTTATCTTCTCAGCTCCATCTGCGTACTGCTGGCTCCTCATGGTACTAACATTTTTTGTCGCTTGTTCCATTGTCTGTGCGATGGCAAGAGCTTTAGTTAGTGTTAGCTTTTCTTCTGCTAACAGCCTTTTCTGCAGTGAATCGTCCTTGCATCCGCACACCAGTCGATCTCTAAGCATGTCGTCTAATGAGTTGCCGTACATACAAAATTCGCTCATTCTTCTGAGTTCGGAGATGTATTTTGCTATCGTTTCTCCTTGTTGTCGGTCTCTCGAGTTGAACTTATAACGCTCGACGATTTCTGATGGTATAGGATTAAAGTAGTCGTTTAACGCTTTGACTAATTCGGCGTAGGTCTTGTCGGTTGGTTTGGCAGGTCCCACGATATTGCGCAACGTGGCGTACGTTGAGGCTCCAATGACGGTGAGCAACATCGCCCGTTTCTTGTTTTCCTCGGTTACATCATGAGCAATGAAATACTGCCCCAGCCTTTCTGCGTACAGGGTCCAGGACTCGGATCTTTCTTCGAAGGTTCCGAATTGTGCGGTAAGAGACATGTTGTGTTTGTCTTCTTCTGCTCCGTCAGCTGGTACTCCTTTTAGCGGCGGTGATTATAGTCGAGGATCTTCGTTGTGCAAGGGGTTATCGGGATCTCGCCTCCGTCGCCATTATGTTGTGTTCATTACTATAAGAGTTGCTTATATGTACATGACACTACCCGGTTAAAAGTCAAGGTATAAGTTTTAATGGTATTTACAATGATTACATAGAATATTACGAGAGGCGCGATTACAATCCTTCTGCCGGTTGATTACCCGACAGGCGTTTATATACCAGTCCTTATCATGTTTACAGTAATAGATAAGGTAGGCCTAGTAGGTCAGTTAGTTTTTTATTACATCGAAACATAACACATAACATTAACAAACATCGCGGAAATGCATTTAAAACTCGCTAGTTTACCACTTTGTACCCATGAATTTAGTTTTTGCCGGTTTTTTCCGTTTTTGCCGGTTTTTTCCACGTGCCAACCCTGCACATACCACAACAGGAAGAACTCCCTTCTACCTGAACATGGGTAGGGAACCGAGATTTCCCTGGGACTTGGACGTGGGTATGCTAGTAGCGGACTTTGTTGAAAGGTTCGCATCGCTCTCAGCTTTAGCGAAGCAACTAGCTTTGTCTAAAGAACTTGCCAAGAAAGCGCAAGCACACCAGAAACGCTACTACGATCAAAGGCGGGAAGGGATGGAATTTCCCGTTGGTGTACTTGTTATAACCGTTTGAGATGAGATCTCTATTTCATTTGATTTTAAATTACGATTTAAATGTTTAATGTTTCTTTCTCTTTTTCTTTTCTCTCATTTACGTTTTTTCATATTAAATTTTTAAAAAAGAGTTTTTCACATGACAAATTAAAGAACTAAATAAACTTAATATTGATTTCTTAAATAAACGTTGATTTAATACTCCTTAATTAATATTACATGAATCGATTTTATTTTATAGGATCCTATAATATTTACTTTAAATTAACTATTCTGGGACGTTACATTTTGCCGATTTATATAACACATATAGTACTATCCCTTGAAAAATGACACTAACCCTTTAAATTCCAAATTTCCAAACTAAATAGAATAGAAGTCATTCATCGCGATTGACAGTAAACTTTCCAGAAAATTGCAAAATAGAATCCCCGTACCAGGCCACATCGTTAAAAGTGCAAAATCTAGAAAAACCAGATCAGTATTTTTCAAAACAAGCATTGACCTACGTGCACTACGTGCATGGTTTTTCCAGAAAGTGCTAGTTTCAAACTCATAACGTCATCAAGACGCCTCGTGATTCGTCCAGAATCTACTGCCTTAGAACCCTTGTCAAAAAGGATAAAAGCCCATTCTGTTCTGTAGTCCAAAGAAAAACTCGCATCCTCTAGGAACATTGCGCTCGTTTTGCAAACTTCTCGATAAAGTCCTGAAATCCTGCGTAACACTGGAAGAAGCACGCAGCTCACGCCAATTTATTAAAGCTCTCTTGACTTATCAAGAAACCAGTTTTAATTTGTTCGAGGGTTTCGTAACTCGCGTTAATAACAATGACGGCCTTCTCAATTTCATTGAACGATTTACGCCAACGATATTATTCCTCTTATCGCGTACGAGTATAAAATCTGCGAGTCTTCTAATCAAAGTAATTAAATTGGGAGCGATTAACTTCAGTCTCTGTTAGTTTTCAAATCTACTAAGCGTTTTGATTTTTATAAATAGGTGGAAACCGTGTTTGGGGTTTTAGCCGAAAAATTTCGTTTGCTTTGTCAATTCCACGGAATACGCGGTCAAAAACAATTTGATGTTTTATCACCGATATTAGTAAAGGCATTGCAACATTCAGCGGGTATTAAAGACGTAGCTAGGGAACTGTGGAACTTCATCTTTGCCCCAATAAGAGCTGAATTAAAACTATCCGACTCCTTCAAGTTCGTTTTTATTATCTAATCTTTTATCAACGGTTGTTATTTAAGGAATATTGTAAATGAAGATGAAATTGTTATTCTTGTTATTCTCTCTTTTTCTTTCATTTAGAAAAGTCTTGGCCAAGTCCGTCCCTCCGTTAGTAATGGCCGTTGATATTTCAAGTCCCAACCTGGGTGCTTGTAACGATACTTTTGAATTGGAAGGCTCGTTTACTGATTTGGGGGAAATTGGCCAAACTACAAGCGCTGGATCTTTCTTGAACATGTCCGATAGCGCGATAGTTCCTACTGATACGTCAACTCCGAGAAAAACTGCGAAAGCGATAAAGAAAACTCCTGAAAAGGACATTTTTAAAGTACCATTTGACGAATTAAGTGCCGAGGAATTTGTTAAAATTGATTCGTCTAAAAAAGGAGCGCCTAAACTATTGACTAAACATCGGAAAGAAGCGAAGAAAGAGAAAAGGTACGCCGCACTATTTCAACTTTGACCCTTAATTAACTTTAATTGATTTTCTTTTAGCTTCATTCATACTTGTACTGAACCTTTGGCCTTTCCATCTTCGAACAGCGAAAATGAATTGTCACAAATAGAGTAGGGAATAAGAATAAGGCTAATATTTTTCATTAATTAGAGAGAGTATGCAGCCAGTATGGCATACAAGATGGCTGCCACTGTTAAGTCGGAGGAGTCGTGTTTTTACGCTCTCGTCTTTTTTTTGGTGGGGATATTATTTAAAGATATTTTTTTCATAAAATAAGAAATTATTACACAGTAATGGTAAATTTTATTCTGAGTGTAATAAAGCTAATCACAATTAATATTAATTAAACATATTAATTAAAATACAAAAATTATATACACACAAATCAATTTTTTTAAATTCAATTGGTTTGATAACCATATGGTGTGGTAGTATAATCGGGGAAAACTCTGACTTTGTCGACGACTACTTGATATATTTTTGTTTGATCTATTGTAATGAGGGTATGATTGGGCAGGCGACGTATTTGGGGGCCAATGGGTACTTGGATAGAATTCATTTCAGGTTTCCCCTGGTTGTTTACGCCTAATAATTTTTTCATGATATCAAAATTAACATGATTCTCGGTTGATGAATTTAAGTAGAATCCCTTAACTTTAATTATATTGGTAATTTTTTCTGTTGCGGGATCGTAAATGTTCATGGAATAGTTTTTAGCCCCAGCACTTCCGAACTCACAAATATATGCGTCTTTACCGTAGGGTTCTAGTTCATTTTTTAATTCGCCAAGATAATCACCCGTGGGGAGTATAGGGACGCCATCTGGTGAGAGGTAGATAAGGCTGTCAGTATCCATATAAAAACAGAGGTCACCTACCATCTCGAGATGTTTTAAAAGATGAAGGCGTGCCATAGTTGTGGTATAGCAGGCTATGACGACATTAGTGTGTTTATGAGCTATCTCATTCTCGACAATGTCTTCTGATTTAACTAAGATGGTGTTGTCATTTAAAGTCATGAGACTTTTTACTTCTTTATCGGGGTTGAGGATCAATTCGTATAGAGTCTTGGCTTCTTTTATGATGTCTGTTGAGGCGTGTCTAGTTTTCTGTCCAAATTTCCCCCAAAAAGAGTTAAGCATAAGCTTACTGAGGCATCTCAACCCTTCGTTCTTTTCGATTTTATCTATATCTAGATCTATCCCCTCAACTTCTTTGTAGTTCCTGACATAGTTTTCTTTGTCCTCCTGGGTGATACAATCGGCAGGGAAACCGCTAGCCAGAGTTTTGTACTCTAAAAAGGCGTTTACGTAGTCTTTAAAAATACCGCCTTGTTTAGTCTCTGTGTTGTATTGCGTTATTTTGTAGGACCAGGCTTCGTACATGCGCGTGATTTTGTATCCTCGCTCTACGGCGTATCTCAACTCATCGGTAACCCAGGTACCCCGCAGCTCTCTCTGATCAGGTGTGTGTGAACAGTCACCTTGAAATTGAGTTTAACAACAGGTGTAACATAGGGGAAAGATGAGCTTACCATTTATCCGTGCGGGTAAAACCGGATGTATGAGATTTTGAGCCGGAAGTATGTCGCATTTGAGAAGGCCATCAAAAGAAAATATGTCGGGGAAATTATCTAAAATAATTTGAGGATGTCCAATAGGAATTTTACCCGTTTTGTTCACGAACGGATATAAACTGGTGAAATCAACGTAGTGCATTTTTTCTGTACCAGCTGTTTTATGGTACAGTTTGTTAGCGCTACAACGACCTCCAAAGAAAGCATCACGTGGGTTCAATCTTTGGCTGTTTTAATACGAATGTCGTTGCGTTTTAAAAAATCATTTATTTCGGTGTTATTTGTTTTGTCCTGTAGCCACTCGCATTCCCATTTGACATTCACTTTGTAGTGGAGGGCTTCTAGTTTACAAATTTTTTTCTCGGTTTTTGTGTACCTCGTATTTAATGTTTGAGTGGGGTCGCCATGTAAAATCATGTTTCTGTTTATAGGGAAGTGAACTTTACAGCCATGATAGTAGCATCCCATGAATTCGAACACTTCTTTGTTTGTGGGGCAATAACCATCTACCTTTAGGGTTTGGATTTTAACCTCCCTACCTCTAAAAGAGGATTGAATAAGAATGTTTCTCTCGTGAGACGTCCATTCTAGCCATTCAATAGCGCCGAAAGATTGATTTTCGCCAAGTCTGTAGTAGTTTGATGGGATGATGCTAATGGTGTTGGATTTGAGATACTTTTTACGATAGACATAGGAACAAACGCCTGGGAGGGTAACTGAGCCGCAATTAAATGGGTCTACGCTAGTAACTTTAAGTAGGAGGGACCGAAAGGTTAAACACCCCAAAAATAAGAGTAGAGTGTCAATTTCGCAATAATGATAAAGCTCCTTTAAAAAATTAAAGCCTTTACCCTTACGGACTTCTGAAGTGTGCCATTTTAAGAAAGTGTCCAAGTTTTTCCTGGTGAAATACTGACACCCGTAAGCTTATGTCGGTGGTAGAGTGTCCTCCAATACGTAGTTAGTCTCTTCCTGTCTGTCAATAATGAACTCGTGGTCCACTACGTTGAAAAGGAAATGAGGAAAATACCCTTTAGCGGCATTAGGGAGACCGAAAGTAGCGGGAAATTTGGATAAAGCGACTGGGATGAAGTTGTACGAGTCAAGGAATAATATATTTGATAGTTTCATTTCTAAAATCCGAGTTCCGTTAATTTTCAATGATTCGGGTACAAATTTCTCGTCACGATTAATTATTTCTCTAATTAATAGTTGGTTGTCATAGTTACTACCAAAATGAGACACCACGATGACTTTCTTCACGTCGAATAAGCTAATCAAGTAATCTAGGAACGAACCAATAGGTTTGCCACCTGTGAAGCGTTGTTTGCGAGGCCCAAATTGATTACATTTAATACAATTAAAATCGAGGGACGTTTCGTCAATGCAGTCTCCGCAGACCGAGATACTAACGCATAAGATGGCTTGATGCTCGTACGCTCCCAACTTTTCTGGGCATCTTTTCGTTTGTATACATTCAATGTCGAAGAAAACGTACATTAGTTCGGGTAAATTATTGCGTATTATCAAAACAGCATTGTCCAAAACGGCTTTTTCATAAACGCGTTTGCCATTATAGCCATTTCTCGTTTTAGCGCATTTTGATTACAGCGTTTATATCTTGAGCGTACGAAAGTACGCCTTTTCCAAATTAAAAATTATATTTTATATTTACTTCCGATATAGCACTACTCCTTTTTGCATAATATTGTTCTTTGTCCTATATACTTAATATAATAGAGATTTCCCTCCCTATCAATCACAGTTTGGGCGGAAACAGCAACCGCTGTTTTGGGAAATAGCGCCGTATTGAGAAACGCGGAAACAGCAACCGCGGTTTTGCTTGTACGCGGTTTTGCAAACCGCTGTTTTGGGAACCGCTTTATTCCAAAACGCTCTTTTGAAAACCGCTCAACTACCCGTGAACCGTTTTTAGCAGGGTTAACATTGATTGTTTTGTCTTTGATCACTTGAATGTAGCATAAATGATCGCTGGGTTGATGCTTCCCACATATATGACAGAAAATCTCCCCACAGCTATGCCTAGTAGTACGTTTTACGAAATCAATTATTTTAAAGCAGCTTTTGCAATGGTAAAGGCGCTCGCAAAGGGCTTTTTTGTTACCAACAGGAACCAAATGGCTGTTATAACAATCGTCACCCCAGAATTTTCGTAGGCAGGAGTCGCATGTTTTTTCACGTCCATGACAAACAGTCGGACGCATACATTTAAAGCAAAAATCATTACATTTATGAGATTGAACACGCCAGTAAGGTGTGAGGCACTTCTCGCAAAAGTGTTCGTGACTAAACAATGGTTTTAAATTTGTTATGACGGTATAGTGATTATTCTCATTAAGTAGAAAGAGGCGTGGTCTGGTATCTGTAGGGTCATTTTCGCCTAAAATTAGAATTGGAACTCTGTTTTCGAATTTATAAACAAATATAGAATAGGAGGATAAATAAACTTTAAATTTCTGGAATGAATCGGGGGTACCGCATTCGGATACAGAGACTCCGGCCTTTTGACAAAGATCTAAAGAGGCTGTTTTTGAGTTGTGAATCGGGGCCCGGTTTCTGATATGTTCTTGTAACGGTTTTTTAACTCGGTGTTGTTTTTATTGTTCATGTGGACACGATGAGCGACAGCAACACAAAGGCTACGCGCTAAACAGAGATTATCAGTGTAGGGTATTCGTCGAATCCCCCTTCGATCCTTTGAAAAAATACTGAAAGGCTTGAGTTGACGACGATTAGAACGTCCATACCCTTCTGGTATTCTGACTATACTAAATATCATTTTTATAGGTCCTTGAAAAAAATGTTCGATCTCATCATCATAAAGTAACTCGGCTAGTTGATCAAAGAGAATAGAAGGGTCTACTTGATCGAGTCTTTTGAAGGATAATTCAAGTTCCGAACGACAGTTTATACCCAGACTTCGTAAAGTTATTTGCACGTAATCTGTTGCTCTATATTCGCTTAATACGTGTTCCGTAATAGAACATATACTATCCACAGGAAATCAGTTATATTTAGAGTTATTTCCCTCCCATACATATTAAAATGTTCAAAAAATCTCTCGCTCTGCTCTAGAATTTCGCAAGAGGGTACATCTTCTATAGGTGAAGGGGGACACCCCCCACCCCATTGATCATAAACATTCGCCTCCGCCTCCTCCGAATCTACGATGGAGCTCTTTTCGCTGGGGGCGTAATCGGAAAAGTTCAGAGACATATATTCAAAAGGGTCGTTCTCCGTCTCGTCTTGTTGACACGCGTTATCTAGAATCTCCCCCATCTCCCTGCCAGTTTGTGAATTATCGAAACTGGGTCTTAAAGATTCATGGTTATCACGTTCCATTTCTTGCTTCCGTCTTTTCACGCGGTCTAAGTAAGAAATTTTTAAAGGGGTAGGAATTAAATTATATAAATGTTCCAATTCGTCATGTGTTTGACACGTTTCAGGGGTACGAGGAACGTTCTTCATATAGTCTATTAGATCGAGGAACGTTTGAATAATATTTAAGCCGCCATTTATGATAAAACCTGGTAATGTTGAAGGTATATTAGCAGGATCTAAGTGTAAATAAGAGCATAGAAAATAATAAAACTTGTATATTTCGACTATGTTCCAAGGCTTATTTACGGCCATTTCGTCAAGTGTCCAGCGAAGTGCTTCAGCGTCCATGTTGAGGTTTTGACGATTGATGTTCGACTGTGAAGTACTGTTATTTTCTCACGTTCTTTATACTAGATTCCTACCCCCCTTCTCTTCCTCCTCTCAAGGGGGGTCAAGGACAGTTGATTTTTCGAAATTATTGACTAACAATACAAGGTACTAGCAAAGGCCATCGCAGCTGATTTCCGACATGTTTAAACACGTCTAACATTGTTTGACAGTGAACAATAGGTGATATAAGATAGACGTACGATGGCTTGACAGGGTGTCAAATAGTCGTATAACAAAACAACGAATTTGCAATAGATTTTATAATTCAACAAAAGGAATAATTATAACAAAAGAGTTGGTACGACATTCCACTAGGTGGGGACTTCTTCAACAATGACATTGAGAAAATGTTAGGAAAGAATTTCTTCAATCAATCAAATTGTGACAGTTCTATTTAAGGAATGTTGAGAATAGTAGATAAATAGGTCAAGTTTACTATTGTGTAATTTATTTACTCCTCAACTGTCAGGTACACAAAGCTTGTCAGGAATTCGTCGGATCTTGGAGATTTAAAAACTGCTCATTGTGCTATTTATCTTATTGGTCTTGAGAGTGCTGGAATTCCTTAATCCCTGGTTTGAAAAACGCACCTAAAAATACGCTTATAATCGAAGAAGGGGAGAGGGTTCTTCAACAATGACCTTAGGTCTTTGAAGATGTTAGGAAAATATTTCGTCAATCAAATATTGACAGGTCGAGCTAAGGAATGTGGGTCATAGTAGATAAATAGGTCAAGTTTACTATTGTGTTATTTACTTACTCGTCAGCTGTTATGGAGGCAAGTACACAAAGGTTGTCAAGAATTCGTCGGATCTTGGAGGTTAACCCTCAAAAACTACTTATTGTATTCTTTATATTACTGATTTTGGGAATGTTAGAATTTCTTAATCTATGGTTTCAGAAGTTTGACATAAAAATACGCCTACAATCTAACAACGGAACAGTCAAGGACAATAGAAATTTCGCGATAGCTTCTTAGGAAATTTAGTATAAAAACCGTGGAACACGACAGAGGAGTGTGTCATAATTCGAGAAGACCTTAAACGTGCAACATGGAAAATCAAGAAGCTGTTAAGAGGAAGATTGGCGTAACTAACGAACGAAAAATCAACGGTAGATTCCACATTTCTAGAGAGTTGTTCCTGACAACGGGGTTCGTGAACGGCACCCTCGATCCCGAGATTCGCTTATGTAGGAAGCAGTCGGTAAAAAGTTTCGCCATTTCAACAAGTACATGGGAGAAGTTGATCCCGCGTTTACCCGTATTAGCAGGCTGGACGGCGGGCCACGAAACCAATAACTTTGAAATCGTTTTGATCGATAACGCAAATGAAAAAACAACTGTCGTGGCGTATCATAATACGTGTCACATTAAAGATCTACTAAATGAGGACTCCATTGTTTTGGACAGTATGGAAACAGCGGCATTGAACCGAGTTTCGAACGCCGTTAAGGAGCATCTTATTAAGTTAAGTAACCATGAAATTGTATTCACGCACATGGCTGATATTATTATAGAATTTTATAATGATATTTATGATAATTTATACGGCGAACACGATCGCATACCGTGTTTAGATGGGCAGCCCGAAAAATTCGACGCCGTGGTGGGATACTTCACCAATTTCGTAACATCGTACCAAGTGGTAATGAAATTTAATAATGTACTGGAAGAAGAAAATCTTGAAAGTAAATTTTATAACTATAATGTATTTTCGGTAATTTCGGGTCAAATAACATTTTTAAAAGAGAGAATGCACATGTTAACGCATTTTTAAATTTATGTCTGTTTGATAATTTGTTTTTTTTCACTGATGTTTCAAAAATAAATTGAATTTAAAACTGAAAAATTGTTCCATTTTATATAACTAATACAACACAGAAATGATATAAATTTCTAGTTTTTAAATTTTAAGCCTAAGAAATATAAAAGTAGATATAACTAAAGTGTAGGAAAAACTTGTCGATTTTTTGATAGGAACTTATTTTAAATAAAACGAAGTAAATAAGGTAAAAACAATTTATTTTATTTAAAATATTTACAACAATTTTTTTTTAACTCCCCCCTCCCCCACTCAATCGACTGAGAGGTTTCGCACGAGTGTACGGACCCCCTCGAACATCACGTCGTCCCGGTTCTCGTACACTCGTGCGTGGCCTGCGGGGACTTCTAGGAACCGTACCCGGCGGTACGTCAACAACTGCACGAGCTCCTGCGTCACTCTGTTGGGAGAGAAAAAGAGAGAGAGAGTTAATAAATAAAGTATTGGATAACAACAAATAATAAAAAAAATTAACTCACCGGAACCCGCGACAGTTGAAGGCCAGGAGGCTAAAAGAGAAAAAATTAAAATTTAGATAAACGAAACATTAAATAATGCATGAAAACTTACTCGTGGGGTATGAACACGCAGTTGTTATACACGACCTGCCTTACTTGATTAAGCAGGTCGTGCATAAAATCGTCATCCTCCACGACCTCGGCTAGTCCCGCCAGGTATGTTGTTATTTGGAATACTAAGCTGTAAATAAATAAAAATTATAATACCGTAGTGTAACGTAAAACAAAAGGTTCACTTACAAGTCCCCGTTGATGTTTAAGTCATCCACTCCCGGCCGGGGCATAGCTAGCCATGGATAATAAATGGCCGGGAGAGGTAGATATTCTAGTTGAGGTTCAGGGGAGGGGGCGCACGGTGGCGGTGACTGGTTTCGGGGCCTTGGCCCTACCACGCAGAGTGGTCTTGGAGGTGGTGGCGAGGGGGCTAGCTCCAGGGACTCGGGGGTCCCAGAGCGGGAAGAATCCGCCGAGTCCGAAAACTCGACGGGGGAATAAGGGGTATCAACCCCATGGACGTAGCTATAGAGAAAGATTTTCTAAGTCTTAAATAAAACTAAGTTTTAAAAAAAAGTATTTCTTACCATGTTGCGGAAAGGTCTATCGCTTGGTTTTGGTTGTTCATGTTGGTGGTGGTCCGAGAGAGAATGATAACTTTGAGGTCTCAACTTCTTCATTTTATACTTTTTACTAGGGTCAAGGCGTGTTCGAGAGCAAACAAATGACTTCGAGGTATTTAGTACGTATACAAGGGTAGAAAATTTTCGCGGGCAAAATTATACGAAACCTTGCCATTGGACTAAAAATGTATTTCAGGTGACTTTTCTTTTTTTTGGGGGGACAT
Source organism: Phalangium opilio (assembly GCF_054372755.1). Lineage (NCBI taxonomy): Eukaryota > Metazoa > Arthropoda > Arachnida > Opiliones > Phalangiidae > Phalangium > Phalangium opilio. The sequence goes on from NW_028324185.1 coordinate 1,196,686, forward strand.
TTTGAAAAAACCCCTTTAGCGTTTCTTCTATTGACCGTACAAGGGTCTTTAGTTTAACCGTATTTACCATCTCAAATAGTGACAGTCCATGTTAAAAACTTCGCCCCTATAGTGAAAGGCAGCATGATGGCCCTACTTTTCAAAATTATTTCTACGCGTTCTCGGTGGCCTACCCGCGCCTCGCTTCCCCCTTCCCCCGCGTGTCGTTTGGGCCCCCCACCCCTACCCCCGCGTTTGGGGTTCGCGACCCTGGGGGGTGCACGCGCGCGTTCGTGTATTAATTGAATACGTTTAAGTACGAATGATAGTTACAAATAAATTTCATTCGAGTATTAGCCATGATACCGTTCACTACACCTGGAAATTTGATTATTTTCGGTCCTTCGGGATCAGGTAAAACAGTTTTATGTAAACGAATAATTGAAAATAAGGACAAAATGTTTGAACCTAAAGTCGATTTAGTTGTTTGGCATTATAGTATATATCAGCCTTGCTACGATAAATTGAAAGAAATGGGCGTAATAATGCGTCAAGGTTTACCCGACGTTACTATATACGATGGCTCTAAAACAATACTAATCGTCTTAGACGATCTCATGTTAGAAAATAAAAAAATATTTTATCAGAAATATTTACTAAGCAATCTCACCATAGGAAATTATTCGTCATCACCCTTTTACAAAACATATTTGAAAAAAACTTGAGAACAGCCTCTTTAAACGCGCATTACATGATTCTTATGAAAACTGTGAGAGATCTTATGCAATTAGTGGCTCTCTCTAAACAATTGGCACCCAACAACTCTAAATTTATTGTAGAATGTTATCTGGATGCGACAGAAAAACCTTACGGGTATTTACTTTGCGATTTAACCCAGAAATGTCATTCCGATTTAAGGTTTAGAACAAATATTTTACCGGGAGAACAAATAGTCATCTATACTCCCAAGAAGAAAACGATATAATTAAACGACATTACTATAATTTAATCATTCTTTACGATGTCACCACCGAGAAAGGTCAAGAAAACATCGGGTATTAAAAAGAAAAGTTTAGCCGCTAAAAACATCAATTTAATAGCCGCTTTGGGGCAATTAAAAAAACCTCAAAGATTAGCTATTCTTAAAAACTCTAATCGAAAAATTATTGATTCAATCAGCGAGTGTTGTCATAACGCCTTACAAGGAGCTGTCAATCTGAAACCCGACGTATATAATAAATTGTGTAAGCACAAGAAACATATTCGTAAAATTGCTTGCAAAAATACTCATTGGAAAGCCAAAAGGACCATATTATCTAAACAAACAGGAAGCGGTTTCTTTAGTGTCCTTTTTCCAATAATTTCGAGTCTTTTAGGCGGTTTATTCTCAAAATGAATAAAACACTAGTTTACGCTAATAAAATGACATTAGTACCCTTGGAGCAACAACAACCTGAACAAAGTCATAGTCCATCAAATCAATTAATAACATCAAATAATGAGATTTCAAAAAACAATACAGTGTTATCGGAGTTGGATAAGGAGATGAGCACGATTATCTCAAATCAATCTTTAGATGAAAGAACCAAATGGGTTTTTTATGAAGAGGCGATGAAGCGCTACCTGAACATCTCCAAGCCCCGCCCATCGAATAAACAAGACAGCTGGATTAATATGTTTCCCCTGAAATATAGAGGAGCGGCGAAGAAAATATTCGACCACTTAGCAAGTAACGCTCCTAGTATACGTTGGGATGACTCGGGGGTTCTCTTCGTGAACGGCCTTAAGATCCCAGATTCAGATATAGTTCAGCTATTTTATTTTACTATATAACCTACCTTCTTCAATAAGTACGGAGTAGCCCCTTCACTCGTAGGTACTCCACCGACGGGGTGGACAGAATTTCAACCCTTTGTGCTAAACTTTCTAGCGCCAAAAAGCAAATCAACGTCTCCATTAGCACCGCCCCCCTCAACCAAGGCATCGCCCAGTTCTGTACCGCTGAAGAATCGGCTTCGACCCCGAACGTATATAAAAGCGAAGAAGAGATTAACATTTGACAATAAAACGAGCCCTTTAATTTCGAAGAAACAACCTTTTAAAGCCAAGAATACATTATGGGAGGTTTATCGAAGCTCCAAAAAGTAGAAACTTTAAAGAATACTTATCTCAACACCAAACACCGGTCAGGGTTCACTGGTTTAAACCCATTGTACAAGGCTGTCAAATCTAAAGGTATTTCGAGAAACGAAGTCAAAGCCTTTCTAGAAACCACTGACGTTTACACACTGCATAAAACAGCTATACATAAATTCAAAAGGCGTAAAATCCCCGTCTTTAACATCTCGGATAGAGTCGAAGTAGATCTGGCTGATCTGGGTTCAATCGCTAAATACAATGACGACTACAGATACCTGATGGTGGGCGTCGACTGCTTCTCCCGAAAAGCTTTTGTAGTACCCATGAAAAGAAAACACGCGACCGAGGCTACGAAAGCTCTCGAGGTTATCATCGAACAAAGCAAACCTAAAGCCATCTGGTCTGATTTAGGTAAAGAATTTATTAATTCACAGACGCAAAAACTTCTTAAGAAAAATAAAATCAAATATGGCTCTATGACGTCAGAAAAATTCCACTGTCCATTTGTAGAACGTTTAATTAAAACTTTGAAACATCGAATATTCAAAATGTTGACTCATTTCAATTCTCATAGATATATAGATCATTTGACAGACATAGTTAAAGGCTACAATGCCTCTTATCATTCCGTAATAAAAATGACACCCGACAATGTTTCGCCCTCTAATTTTCTGGAAGTGTACAAAAACATTTACAAACCGGAAATGAGTACTAAGCCTACTAAAAAAGACGTCAAATTTCGTGTCGGAGATTACGTAAGAATAAGCAAACTTAAACCAGCATTTTCTAAAGGTTATGAGCCAAATTTTTCAACGGAAGTATTTGTCATTTCCTCTATTTTGAACTTCAGAAAACCCGTATTATATCGTTTGAAAGATTTGGACAGCAAGCATATAACAGGGTTGTTTTACTCTGATCAGCTCATTCGAACAGTGGAACCCAAACTGTTTAAGATAGACACAATACTCAAGAAACGTAAACGTAAAGGGAAATTAGAATATTTTGTATCGTTTATCGGTCTACCTAAATCGCAGAACTCGTGGGTAACAGCCGACAATGTCGAGAAAATCTGAATTCTATTTAACTCTACCCAGCGACGCTAGTATGGATGTCTACCCTAATAACACTATGGGTAGTTACATCAATAAACTACCCGATCCTATTAATTTACAAGGACAATGGGAAATTTCTTTAGTAGAAGTAATATATACAAGCAGTTTCTACAATGTTATATACAAAACGAGTAAGAGGAAGGCGAGCAAGAGAAAAACACTTGAAGATTTAGTTGAAGAAAGTAGCTCTAAAAAATTTAAAAACCCCAAGGAATGTGACGTAACCGACCTTGTTGAACGAAAAGATGGGAAACTGACCAGCTACGAAAGCTACCATCTACATAATATACCGGCCGGCCATTACAAATCACTTAACCACATTGTGGAAACTATCAATACTTCCAAAGTATGCGAAAAAACCTCTTCTTTATTTCATATTAACGAGACGACGGGGCATGTAAAACTAAAAACCGATGCCACTGGAGATACGAAAATAATCTTCAAAACACACGAATCATTAGCTGCAATTTTGGGGTACAGAAACCCTCTCAATATACAAGGGTTGAGCGATAGACCAGCCAGGTTAAACTATCACGTACCATCTCAATTATATATTTATTGCGATCTGGTTGAAGGACAAATTGTCGGTAACACCCACGCCCCCCTCTTACGTATTATACCCATCGAAGACAAGAAACACGGGGATACCGTGTGTCTTACGTTTGTCTCACCCCATTACGTCCCTCTGTCAAAACATTATATTAGCGAGGTTGGCATCCATATAAAGGACCACATGGGTGAACCGGCTTTATTTCAGTTTGGACTGTTGCACTGTAAAGTTCATTTAAGATGCGCAAGTCCAACGCGTTAGATAATAAAAGATGTGTTTACACGGATTATTATACCCAACAAGCGCAGTCAGGATCAGGTCTGACTTTTTAAGTCGGGAAACAAGGGCAACAAGGGCATGGCCAAAACGGGGAAGGTATTGGCTCGTTCTTGAAATCTTTCGGAAGATACGTATCACCTTTCTTAATTAAAGGGGCAAAGTTCCTTGGTAAACAGTTTCTGGGCACATCTTCAAATATCATAAGCGACGTCGCCTCTGGAAAGGATCTGAAAACTTCGGCTAAAAGAAGGTTCACCGAAACTTTGGATGATGTGCAACAACAATACGGTAGAGGGGTTGCAAAGAAAAGACTAGCTAAAAAGAAAAAAACACCAAAGAGAAAGAAATCTATAAAACAAAACAACCCAAACAAATTTAAATCAGATAAACGTAAACTTTCATTCAAAACGGTTCGTGATATTTTCTCTCCCTAAAAATGACTGAAGCTTGCAGCACGGGTTTCGATATTTTCGCTCCCCCTCCCCTTCAAACAGCCATCGAAAATTCCAAATGGGTTCCTTATCAACCTTTGAAATCTTTGAAAGGCGACCAACCTATCGAATTTGAAGTAACGTCTAGCGGTAGCGAATACGTGGATACAGCCTTATCAATGCTGTACACCAGAACTAAAATTGTAAATGAAGATGGAACTGCTTTAACAGCCACTGACGCAGTTGGACCCGTAAATAATTTTCAGCATAGTCAATTTGAGCGTGTCGATTTGGAGTTGGGCGATTGCGCAACAACACCAGCTGCTAGTAACTAAGCGTACACTGCTTTGCTCTCGGCCCTGACGTCATACGGTCCGGCAGCTAAAGAATCCCATTTGGGTGCCTCCTTGTTTTACAAGGATACAGGCGGAAGCATGGATTCGCTTACAGAAAATATGGGTTTTGTTAAACGTAAGAAACTCGCAGCATTATCCGAGGAAATTGAAATGTATTCCAGCCTTTACGTAGATATGTTCAATATCCCCCGATACCTGATAAACGGCGTTTCTATGAAATTAAAATTACATAGAAGCAAAGCTAGTTTTTGTCTTATGGGTAAACTTAACGCGTCAGGCAACGGCTATAAACCCGTAATCGTTGAAGCCGTATTATACGTCTTAAATCTTCAATTAGCTCCTAAAATTCTATTTGCTCACGAACAAGCTTTAAGCATTAAAGCCGCCCAATATAGTTACACTAGAACGGAAACTAAAATATTCACAATTGCGCCAAATATCTTAAACACATCAATCGGAAACATCTATCTAGGTACCCAGCCTTCACGGGTTACAATCGCTATTGTAAAACACACCTCTTACAATGGAACGTTGGATAGTAACCCCTTTGACTTTGGACATTGGAATGTCAACCATCTAGCAGCATTCATCAATTCTGAACAATACCCCTCGAAAGCCTTAAAACCCCACTACAGTAAAAAGCAATTTGTCCGAAGCTACTACACTTTATTTTCGGGGTCAAACAGTCACTACAACGACAAGGGGAACAATATCTCTATGGATGACTTTGCCTCGGGCTACGCCATATACTGTTTAGACCTGACACCTGACGGTAGCGCGAGTCATTCCGATCATTGGAGTCCTACGAAGCAGGGACAGTTAAGATTAGAATTGGGTTTTGAAAAACCCACGCCCACTACACTAAGCTGCATCGTACTATCCGAATTCCAGGCTTTGTTACAAATAGATAAAAATAGAAACGTGTCAATCGTTTGTTAAGAGATATAATGAATGCCGAACAGATAACACGATTTCTAAGATTCACGCCGCATTTCATGGGGGTTTATCCAAGTGATTTATTACCCACAGAAATTGACAAGTTTCCTTCGTCCATTATAATAAATTTAGACAATCACTATAATGACGGATCTCACTGGGTCAGCGTCTACTTTGATGGCAAGAGACGTGGTTATTATTTTGACTCATTGGCTTTAGGGAACTTTCTCCCCTCGATTAAAGAATTTGTTAAAAGAAATTCTAGAAAATGGTCGTTTAACAAAAGAAGACTACAAAACTTGTCAAGTTCGACATGCGGACTATACTGTATTGCTTATATAATACAGAGAACAAAAAGAAAGAGCCACAAATCATTCATGAAGCAGTTTGGACGAGATGGTTTGAAAAATGACATCATTGTTACAAACATGTTGAAACGCGCCCGTAAAGAATAACTTAATCCTTTTGTTAAAAAATACTCTTTGTAATTTCTTTTGTATCTTTAAAAAATAAATGTGTCACCTTTTTTTAATACTGTGTTCTTTTATTTCATATATTAAGGAATGTGGAGGGGGGGGGGTAGTAATGCTTGGAATGTGAGAGGGGAGTTAAAGAAAAGGGGGGGAAATGTTTGGCAGATGTATAAGTTGGATATTCCCATAATCATTTTCATTCCTCATCATGAACTCGGAGCTGCAAAGATATCGTACTTTTTACTCCTGGCCTCAAGACGGAAACTATATAAAAACTTTAAGCAGAGCGGGTTTTTATTCATTACATACCGACGATCTAGTACAGTGCTTCGAATGCGATGGAATATTATTAGCATGGAAACCCGATGATAATCCTTACGAAGAACATTTAAAACATTTCCCCAAATGCAACTTTATTAGAGGTGGGCAAACAAAAAATATACCCTTCAGTTTTGATGAAACAGAAACATACACCAAAAGTATAAATAAAGAAATCAAGACCGAGGAAAAAACACCCGAAAAACCCATGGAAAACACTGAAGAACTTTATCATACCTTTAAAGTTAAAACTAAAGATCTCGAAAGACTAGTCCTAGAACTCTACGCTAGAAAACAACTTAACGCTTTGTATATCAAAGAACGACTTGATGCCTTGCGTAAGATTTAAAAATAATATTAAAATTTATCTTCTTCCTTACGAAGATAGACGAAATTATTTTAGAATTAATCAAATACATTTTAATATGAAAATTGAAAATGTATCTTTAATATTAAAACCTATACTTTTAAAGAAAATAAATAACTTTTCACTTTATATTATGGTCTTCATTTTTTTCATTTTATATTATGGTCTTCATTTATATCTTTAAATAATATCCCCACCAAAAAAAGACGAGAGAGCGAAAAAACACGACTCCTCCGACTTAACAGTGGCCGCCATCTTGTATGCCATACTGGCTGCATACTCTCTAATTAGGTCTTAATCTCGCTTAATTTGCAGGCCAGTTGAGTCTCCGATCAAATTTCCAGGCATCCAGTCCAATGTAGTTGATGAAATTGCTGAGGAAAGGGACGCGAACTTGTCTTTACAAAGCAGCGTAGAAATTGAAAACGAAGGTACTACCCTCGATGACGGGAAACTTACCCTTCCTGCCGAATCTGATCTTAATACTGCCTCGGCGACACCACCCAAACCCGAAGATGTCCAACCTTATAAATTTGACGTTTTTCAAGTACCCCAATCCATGGAGTTCAGCAAAATCCCCGTTAAGTTCATCTCAAAGTCAATTGTCTCCAAAAGTTCAAGCGTACTTTCATATCCATACAAAGAAGGTGGGCTTTTAGAAACGATACATTTAGAGCCGATTGAACGGAAACGAGTCTCAACTGGTATGAAAAGAACTTGCTCTGATGCCAAAACCCTACGCAAACCCTGGTCCTCGTTTATAAAAGAAACGAAAAATCAAGCTGAATTAGCTTTAGAGGAATTAAAGGTAACGGTGCAAAAACCTAGCGAGCTATTTTGAAACCCATCGCGAGTCCACCAATTCCCGAAGAAAAAGGAATTGTAAACGATACAGTTGAACCTACCAGTTCTACAACGCATCCTACGGAATTAGATTCCTCCGCTATAGTCTTGAAGGCGGAAGTATTAAACGATATAATTAGCAGAAAGAGGAATTATTCCTTATCAAGTTCCATTGATGAATGTCTCGAAAAGAAAAAGAACAAATTGGTTCCGGCAGCTGCTGATGAAGAAGCATCAATTATTCCCGAGACTTGCAACGTATCTCTCGAAGCATTTGACGAATCTAAATTCTTGGAAGGCGCTGACGATTCAGAATTACTGGGGGGTGTTGAAGAATCCAAATTACTGCAGTCATTTACTGAACCAAAACTATATCTCAGCAGGAATACATAGATTTACTACTTGGAATCTTTAAGAGGCCATAGACCCCACACAAATATCTGATTGACTGTGAGGGGAAGCGCCAAAAACTTTTAAACCGCCTGCTCCTCCTTCCTCGCGTCTTATTGGTTACGAGTTCATGACCTTTTAAACTGTCGTCTGCATCAGTTTCGGCTCAGAAATGGCCGGGAAGTGCGAGAACTTGAAACAGTTTGACGTTAACGGAGTTTTTGAAGCGGAAATTTTCTAACTGAAACTAAAGTCGACGATTTAGAGGTTAGTGTAGCTCGAAATTTAGTATTGAAAACGAATGCTATAATAATTTCGAGAAAAGATAACGTTTACCTCCCCTTAAACCCTAAGCCTTAGCATAGGGATACTGATGTTTTGTTTTTGTATAACTTTGGTGAGAGGTGAAAGGAATTAAATTGTTCCTACACCCTGTGAGAATACTAATATAGAGTTCTTAACTGAAGGCAAGTCTCCAAGTATTTTGGCCTTTTTTTGGAACGTAATCCTAGGTCTACTCGTTCAGACGACGTATCATGTTTACATGAAACTTAGAAATGTAGCATCATTTGCCACAATAAAGTTGTCGCGGTATTCATAAACACCAGCTTATTAAGGAAAACATAATTCCCTCCTGGGTGTTGAGTAATCTTGCGCTTGAATTCTATCCCAAATTTTTCTTCCTTCCTGGCAACATTTACTTTCTTCTATAATGCTCATGGGAACGCAAAAACCTATAGTTATTTAGAAGTAACAGATTGTTTATCACCAATTGTTTCATACACTATGCTAGCCTAGATTAACTTCAATTCTTACCAATTGATGTTGTTTAGTCTTTCGTGCCCTTCTCTATCAGGTGGCTGTGCTTCAGGTTCAAACTTATAAGGCAGAGCACAGATATTTTGTAAAACCGCGGGCCTAATTATTGCACCCTCACCATCAGACTTTTATGAACCACTAAAACTAATTGAAAAATCCGATTTATCGACAGGATTATTCGAATCCAAACTCGAGTTTGAGGGGCTTGAAGACAAGTATATCTGTGACGTCCGCCTACGTTTTAGCATTTTCATAAAAAGTGGATTTCAAATAATTTCATATGAAGCATTTTCAAATGCATATTGCCAAATAATAAGAAATCGGAGAATTAAGAGCTTGATATTTTTGAATTCAAAGAACTTAATTCTATCTTCTGTTATATAAATAAGAGGCTTTCCAAACGAAGCTTCTCATTCCCTTTAATTGCCTGACTAACAAAACGGATGAGAGACGTAGTGGTAATTAATGGGTTCTGAACAAAATATTAAATATGTTAAACTTTTGAAACTTGTATCCCAATATTTTTATGAAAAAAAGCATTTATTCGTTAAAGAGGTTTCATTCTTATTTCTATTTAAAGATTTTTCCACGAAATACAATAATTATCAATGCGCTTTAATTTTTATCAAATAATTTCAATAAATTATGGCTCTTCATGAATTGGAATAGTCATTCATCTTTTTAAATTTTTAGTGATGAATTTCAATTTTCAACGTGAATTTCTATTATCAATTATGAATTTCTACTATCATTCATGAATTTCTACTATCATTCATGAATTTCTATTATCATTCATGAATTTCTACTATCATTCATGAATTTATATTATCATTCATGAATTTCTATTATCATTCATGAATTTCTATTATCATTCATGAATTTCTATTATCATTCATGAATTTCTATTATCATTCATGAATTTCTATTATCATTCATGAATTTCTATTATTAATCATGAAGTTCTATTATTAATCATGAATTTCTATTATCATTAAAGAATTTTAATTTTTTATTCATTTTCAATATTTTTCAGCAAATTTTTATTTTAATTCATGAAAATTCTTTTTATTCATGAACTTTTATTATAATTCATGAATTTTAATTATGATTCACGAATTTTAATTATGATTCATGAATTTTTATAATGATTCATGAATTTTTATTATCATTCATGAATTTTTATTATCATTCATGAATTTTAGTTGTCATTCGTGAATTTCTATTGTCATTCGTGAATTTTAATTTTTTATTTATTTTAATATTTTTCCGCGAATTTTTATTTTAATTCATGAATTTCAATTTTTACGTGAATTTTTATTATCATTCATACAAAACCATCCCAATCACTGGTCAAGGGAAAACTCCAAATAAATCCATCATCCACCAAAATAAAAACTATTCCAATTCAACCATAACAAGTCCACCAAATAATAATTGAAGTCCAGCTAATAAAATTATCAATAATATTCAAATTCATACCATAGATAAAATTAACCACTCAAACATTCTCAGCCCTAAAAAATAGATTCTAATCAAAAGTAAGATAGGAGGAAGAGATGACTGATCAAAAATTATCGGATGTGATTATTTTTATTATTATTGGGGGGAGGGGGGGTCACGCTCTAACACAGATGCCAGAGCCATATTGTGAACCCTCATATTCAGGCCTTGAAGAGACCCGTGGCCGCGGCATAACGTAGAACTCGTTCCACCGTCATGGAAGAGACCCGTGAGGGCTCCACAGTATGCGAATCAAAGTGATCTAGTCTGAGTGAGGCGAAGTAATCGCACTCGCAGAGTCTATGAGAGGGAGTTTCTTCCTTCTCCCGCCTCGAACGGCGGAGAGGGTCGTCAGCAAGGCCCATCAGATGGAGGTGTCTATTTAGCCGAAAGTGTCCGATCAAAAGACCAGTGGCCAGCCTAATATTCCATCTGCTGAGCACAACAAAGTCTCTAGCTCGAGACCTACAGGGGCCATTGACAAACAGCTTTGTCTGTCTCTGGCCCTCCATGTTATGCCAGAGCTGGTTTTGTATGACAGTCAGCTTGTCATGCAGGCTTCGTCTAGCGCATGGGAACTTGGCCTCCGTCCCCCTTTTAGCAAATCTATCGGATTGCTCATTGCCATGATATCCGCTATGACCAGGCACCCAAAACAACAGGACCCTGTTGCGGGACGCCAGTAGTGCAAGCAGATCGAGGAAGCTGCTCACCAGTTGAGAAGTGACCTGACACTGGTTCAGCGCTTTCAAGGCGGCCTGACTGTCAGAGTAAATTCTCAGTCCGTCCAGTATACCCTTTCTTGATGCAGTAGTCCGCGCAATAACAGATCGTGGCGATTTCCGCCTGGAACACATTTGCGTAGGTGCCCAGTCTCTCTGAGAAACCGACCCTTGTGATTTGGCAGTAGTAGCCGGCACAAGCTCCGGAATCAGTCTCGGAACCATCGGTGAACCAAATTGCTTCACTCCCGGTACCAAGAGGCAGCATATTAGTCCACTCGGCCTGACTGGGAAAGTGGGTGCTGAATGGATTAGTAAATTCAAAACTGGTAACGGTTTTGTCAGAGCACATCGTCAGCGATGGCTCAAGTGCGGCATACTCCCGGAAGAGCTTAGTGTGGCTGTGATCCCAAAATCTTAGTACCCAGCAGCCAGTATTGTATAGCCTGTAGGCCCCCATGGCAGCCTCCTCCTCAACGAATAGATGAAGAGGAAGCATGTCAAGGAGTTTCTCCAGGGAAGCAGTCGGGGTCGATCTCATGGCCCCGTGATAGCAATGCAAGCCAGCCTTTGCACCTTGCGCAGGTCAGCAAGCACCGTCTTGAGCCGGACCCTCCAGACACGCGCCCTGTAGGATATTATGGGTCAGATGATCCCAGTGTAGAGCCAGTGTACGGCCATGGGTTTGAGGGCCCAAGTCTGGCAGACAGAGCCCCTTGTCCTCCAGAAAAGCATTTTGGCCTTCTTGATGCACCGATCAAGATGCGGCTTCCATGTAAGTCTGCAATCGAAAGTCACCCTTAGGTATTTCACCACGGAGGACTTTGTCAGGACCTGCCAAAAAAAGGAGATATCATTGAACAGGTCTTTAGTATTCTTCCTCGTAAAAGGAACAAGGGCAGTTTTTCCAGGATTAACGGTGAGGTTAACCCATCCTCACCATTGCTGCACGTTAGAGAGAGCAGAGCTCATAAGCGTGGCGATAGTAACCGGGAATTTCCCGGTAATTACTATCGCCACATCGTCCGAAGCACCGGCAGCCCCAAGAGCTCGTCCACCAGCAGGTTCCACAACAGGGAGATAGAACTGCAAACTGAGGGCAGCCCATGATGGTGGTCACCCCCAGAGAGTCCCCAAGGAAGAACGCCGTCACCTCGCGGTCGGTAAGCATGGACTTGATCCAACGGCCAAGAGTGTCGCAGATACCAAATCTCTTTACAACTTCAGTAATATCCGAGCTGGACACCTTATCAATGGCCCCCTCAATATAGATGAAGACGGCTAGTGAAATTTCCTGTAACTCGAATGCCCTATCCAGGCAATTCGTGAGGCCGTGAAGGGCCGTGTCAGTGGATTTGCCTTTTTGATAGGAAAATTGTGAAGAAGAGAGAGGAGTTGCCGAGAGTACCTAGTCTCTAATGTACCTGTCCACCACCTTCTCTAGAGTTTTGAGGAAGGAGGTCAGGCATATGGGTCTTAATGCCTTCGCCTCGAGATAGGAGACCATCCCGGCCTTGGGAATAAAGATTACCCTAAAGCGCTTCCAGTCACAAGGTATGTGACCGAGAGCGATACAAAGTCTATAGATCTTGCATAACGGAGAGACGATGTGATCTAAGCCCTCCTGCAAAAGCAGAGGGAAGACCCCATCGGGTCCCGGAGACTTGTGAAGCTCAAAACAATTGACAGCCCAACGAAGCCTAGGAATCGTAACAACAAGCCAGTACTCTCTCTTCGCCCTGTGCGGAATAGGAAAGAGAGTCAGGTCTCGTTGGATTGATTACAGGGGAGTCAGGAAAATGGTCCCTCGGCATATGCTTGAGAGCCTCAGTGTACACACCCTCTTGCAACTTAATAGTATCAAGTCGATGTGTATTATCATGCGCGAGAATCTTCATGACCCTAGCCGTAGCCGGGACACTAGAGACTTGCTCACAGAAGGTCCTCCAAGAGCCCCTCTTTTGCCACCCTAATGGCCCTGTTGTAGTTATTAAGAGACTGCTTATGGCTAGCCCAGTCTCCCTTACGCTTGGTTTTATTAAAAAGCCTTCGAGTACATTTCCAAACCGGCTAAGATCCGGATTCCACCAAGGAACAATCCTCGAGCGGTTTGCGGTCTTAAGTGGACAGTTACGTGATAGGATTCAATAATAGAGCACTGTAGGACACCAGCCGCCCTCTCAAGATCCTTAAGCGAAGTTAGCTTAGGGGTTAGGCCACCCCCGTAGCGTAGAATTAGGTCTTCCCTAAAGCCGGCCCAATTGGCCATTTTGGATTGCGTATCTCCGTCCCCACCTGGGCAGAAGTAGTCGCGAGAGTAAAGCAAATATGCCTATGATCCGACAGAGACGGCTCATTTGATACATGCCAATTAGACACGAAAGACGCAAGGTTTTCCGTGGCTAACGTATGGTAAATGACCTCCCTTCTGTTAGAAGTAACAAAAGTAGGTTCATTGTTTTGATTAAGAATATAGAGTTTACAACCAACTAGATATTAAAAAAGATGATCACCTCTCCTGTTGCAGTCAGAACTGTCCCACGTGACGTCATGAGCATTGGCATCGCAGCCAATGAAAAGTTTTCCCCCAACTGCTCACATTGATCTACCAAACTGATCACCTCCAATGTCGGGAGAGAGTCCGTATCGTAGGCAAAGTAAGCAGAAGAAAGTAAGTGAACTTCATCTCGGCCCGCCCTGAGCCCAGTACCAACTTCACGGCTGCCGTATCCTGAGACGTGTATAACGCTAGAGAGATACAGCAGAGATCCTTCCGAACCAGAATACACGCCCTAGGTGTAGCCGCAGTATGATCATTAATAAAAACTATGGCCGTCATAAATATACTGCGAAGGAGACGATATTTTTCATCAAATCTTTTGTTTAGAAGGCAATCAGCCAATGAGCAAAAACCTGAAATGAAAGGTTATAAATTTTCCTGAGATAATCCCTTGTGCATAGGCAAAGGCTAAAAATCTCTGCTCCTCAACTGTATATTAATAAAAACTGTCTTTGTAGACAAAGATGGGAAAAAGTAAGAGATAAGTGTAGAAAATTAATTGTTTGAAGTGACAGATATTCAAATTTTCATTTTTGAAGACGTGATTAAAAACATCAATTATTTTAAAAAATTTCTTATCTTAGTTTTTTTCACCAAAATTCCTTAAGTAAAATATTTTATCCTTAAACATGTGCATCATTTTAAAAATAGAAAACGTATGCATTTTATTTTCTCTTTAAAATTTAGAGTTAGTTTGAGTATTCGGGCCTATAAGTAGATTAAAATGGGCAGAAAATTGTTGATAGCAGACAAAATAAAACAAGCATGAAAACTTAACAAAACGTGTTCGTTTATTTTAAAGTTTTCGAGGTTTCAAAAATTGACGTGTTGTATATCTCTCAAAGCTACAGATCATTTTGACTCTAATAACTACATCACAGTCAAAGGGCGAATGTAATTTTCGGTTCCCAATATTTTCAATTTTGAAATATAAAAATAAATACTTCTACCTCTATTTTTCAGATATCCGAGTATTTGAACTTCCTCGAAGCAAATGTTTCTCGAAAATAAACAGTAGTATCAAGGTAGTTTCTCAGACATTTTTGTGAAAAAAACTAAGATAAGAAATTTTTTAAAATAATTGATGTTTTATAATCACGTCTTCAAAAATGAAAATTTGAATATCTGTCACTTCAAACAATTAATTTTCTACACTTTCCTCTTACTTTTTCGCGTCTTTGTGTACAAAGACAGTTTTTATTAATATCTGTCACTTCAGTCTTAATATGAATTAAAACTGTTTAGAAACTAGTATTTTAAAACGTATACTGAAAAGCAGGCGCTCCATTTAAGTCTTGTGGTGTTGCGCGTATATTAGTTACCACGTTTGAACTAACAAGGCCCTAACCATCTATTATAGAAGTATTAATCTTGATTGCTTCAACGCCCAGTCCAACTCAAATTGCCTTCCCGTCGTTTTCACGTGCAAAGCACTGTGGATGCAATAATACAAATAGATTCCGAAGACTTAGGCAAAAAAATTATTACGTAGACCTGTGTACGAAAACAATCTATACACCTATGCACAAACATATTCCATAGACCTGCGCTGGGTGACCACATTTCCTAAATTTTATAATTTTTCCTATTTTCGGATGTCTTCCTATAATTTCGATAATTTTCCTATATTTTCCTATTTTTTGAAATTGTAGATATTTTGTGCGCTCTCACTTTTGGTTTTGTTATATATCACCAAAGCTATGGAAGCCTCTAAAAATATTTGTCAGGGAAGTCTGTGATGTTTTAAAGTTATAGCATATTTTTCTAAGATTACGTTCCATAAGTATGACACTTCCTATATTTCGAAATGCTAGAGACTTAATGAGAGCTAGTTCGAGAACGACGCGAGAATTGACTACACGCGATTTTCTACTCCATCTTCCTATTTAGTTTGTATTAAGCCTTTGACAAGGCCTCATCAGGCGTCGCTTTACGAGAATCTATGACGTTTCATTTACGTCACTTCGAGACAAGCTCTCAGTTTCCAGTGACAAATTTATGTAACATATCTTACGAACTTATGGTTATTATTAAACCAAAGCTCCTTTGTAAATCTTGTCTTATTACTTTCAAAGCATTTGCAACCTATATTTTGCTATTTTTTCAAGAGTAGTTCTCTTGTCTTTTCCTGTTTTTTTAATTATACATTTATATCTATACAGGGTGTTTCTGAAAAGTCCATCACAAATTAAGGGGCGTGTTTATGGGACCAAACTGAGCGGAAAGTACCAAAGAACATGGGGTGTACAACATTTTGTTACGGAGATATGGCCTTCCAAACATTCGCCCCTAAAACAAGGAAATATCCAAAAATGAGGAGTAACACTTAAGACCGACTAACCAGCTTGTTTAAAATTACTAGACAATTTTAATAGCCTTTAATCGAACAATTGATTTCTACCTTTACTAATCAGAAGCGTATAAATGAGTAGAAGTATGCCTACGGTGGTAATGTAAAATTAATCCCAAGTGACATGATGTTTCAAGATCTTCCCAGCACCAAGTAAAATGGTTCTGATTGAAGGGACTTTTATTAGCACAGCGTAAACAACGTTATTTTCAGGAATTAGTCCAAATGTCCACGGGCGGCATTACAAAAACGAGGCAGTCTTTCGAATGATACTTGGACATGTTGGAAGATCCCTGGCTTGTTCCTGTTATCTCAAACCGTAAAAAGCTACGCAAATCTTCATCATCACGGACAACACTCTTGTACGTTAGGTATGACCTTGAGAAAACCTAAAAGGACATCTCGAATGTATTTGAAAAACCCATCTCCAATTAAGGGGCGTGTTGTTTGTTTCCAACAGAGTAAACTCGCCCAGAGAACAATTACAATGCAGAGCCACGTTTCGGCGTTAATGGCCCACAAAGGTGGTCCCAAACAAAAGAACAAACTTTAATTTGTTTCGTTCAGTAAGTATTTCATGTGTCATAGATAAAACGCCATGATTAATGCACAAAGAAAATGTTATTGACAAGTTTTCGGACCGCGATGCTGAAATGTGGTGGTGCACCATCGTGCATGAACCACATTCTGTTTATTAAACCTAAGGGTACGTCTTCGAGTAGTTCTGGTAAATCGTCCCGTAAGAACTACAAGTAAGCCACACCGTTTAACCTGGGCTCTAGGAAATATGGCCCAATTAAATTGTCACCCACAATACTACACCACACGTTTAAGCTGAATTGTACTTTGTGAATTTTAACGCAAGTTGCGTGTGGTTTTTTCTTAATCAGCAAACCAATTGGCGGCTGCTTGTTTTTGGATCGTCCTCGAAAATAGTGAGAACTTCGCCTATTCTTAAAAAACAGAGCACTAAAACAGAGCACTATGTTTTTTAAGAAAGGAATAAAAGAGGTTTCACGTACATGTGTTTGTTTTATTAAACTCATAATTCAACGAAGTCTGTTACAATGCCTTTCTTCACAAATGCCGAATATGCGGATATGCACCTAATGTATGGACTAGCCGAGGGGAATGCCGCTGCAGCTGTACGCTTGTATCAGGAAAGATTTCCGCAGAGGCGACTACCAAATCGACTGACGTTCGAGGCTGTGGACAGACGTTTGAGGCAAGATGGACGAATCCAACCGGCTGGACCTCAACCTAGAGCGAGAGCCATCCCAGAGGCCGTAGAAGACGAAGTTCTCACCATTTTCGAGGACGAGCCTGAATCAAGTACCCGCCAAGTTGGTCGCCGATTAGGCGTAAACCACACGCTCGTGTGGAAAATCCTCAGAAGCCACCGGTTTCATCCTTTCCATGTTCAAAAAGTTCAAGGTTTGAATCCAGCGGACTACCCACGACGCACGGCGTTTCGTCAGTGGTTTCTGGCTAAAGTAAACGATATCGATTTCCCACGGGATTTGTTGGTTACTGACGAAGCTAACTTTTCACGGGATGGTATTATTAACTTACATAATAAACATCAATGGTCCCAGCTAAACCCCCACGCAACTTGCGTTAGAAGTCACCAAGTACAATTCAGTTTAAACGTGTGGTGTGGTATTGTGGGTGACAATTTAATTGGGCCAAATTTCCTAGAGCCCAGGTTAAACGGTGTGGCTTACTTGCAGTTCTTACGGGACGATTTACCGGAACTACTCGAAGACGTACCCTTAGGTTTGGTAAACAGAATGTGGTTCATGCACGATGGTGCACCACCACATTTCAGCATCGCGGTCCGAAATTATCTTAACGCGACCTTCCCTTTGCGGTGGTTAGGTCGAGGTGGACCTGTGGAGTGGCCTGCTCGATCACCCGATCTGAACCCTTGTGATTTCTTTCTTTGGGGCCACCTGAAAGACTTAGTTTATCAGACTGAAGTGCCCGATGTTGAAGAGCTACGTCGACGAATAATTCACGGCTGTCAAACAATTCGCGAAACTCCAGGCATTTTTCAACGTGTAAGGGAATCATTTGTAAGACGTGCTAATGTGTGCCTTAACGCGGGTGGTGAACACTTTGAACAATTTTTGTAACTAGTTGCAATTAAATGTTAAAACTTGTCAATAAATTCATTTTCTTCGTGCATTAATCATGGCGTTTTATCTATGACACATGAAACACTTACTGAACGAAACAAATTAAAGTTTGTTCTTTTGTTTGGGACCACCTTTGTGGGCCATTAACGCCGAAACGTGGCTCTGCATTGTAATTGTTCTCTGGGCGAGTTTACTCTGTTGGAAACAAACAACACGCCCCTTAATTGGAAATGGGTTTTTCAAATACATTCGAGATGTCCTTTTAGGTTTTCTCAAGGTCATACCTAACGTACAAGAGTGTTGTCCGTGATGATGAAGATTTGCGTAGCTTTTTACGGTTTGAGATAACAGGAACAAGCCAGGGATCTTCCAACATGTCCAAGTATCATTCGAAAGACTGCCTCGTTTTTGTAATGCCGCCCGTGGACATTTGGACTAATTCCTGAAAATAACGTTGTTTACGCTGTGCTAATAAAAGTCCCTTCAATCAGAACCATTTTACTTGGTGCTGGGAAGATCTTGAAACATCATGTCACTTGGGATTAATTTTACATTACCACCGTAGGCATACTTCTACTCATTTATACGCTTCTGATTAGTAAAGGTAGAAATCAATTGTTCGATTAAAGGCTATTGAAATTGTCTAGTAATTTTAAACAAGCTGGTTAGTCGGTCTTAGTGTTACTCCTCATTTTTGGATATTTCCTTGTTTTAGGGGCGAATGTTTGGAAGGCCATATCTCCGTAACAAAATGTTGTACACCCCATGTTCTTTGGTACTTTCCGCTCAGTTTGGTCCCATAAACACGCCCCTTAATTTGTGATGGACTTTTCAGAAACACCTTGTATAAATCAGAGTCCTGACTGACAGACAGACTGACTGATAATCATCGCCCAGCCCAAACCGCTGATCCAAGAAGGCTGAAAATTTGGAGGAACGTTACTCGTAAGTAATAGGCGCGTACTAAGAAAGATTTTTCCAATCCGCCGCCATCTTCATAAATGGCGCCCAGAAATGTAACAAATCTTCTCTTTGTAAGAAAGTCCGTGAGTTTCAACCGATTTCACAAATATTTAGTACACTGGATTCCTTTAACCTATAGACGGGCTATATGGTCTTTCGGGATCGATTTGTTGCCATCACTTTAAATGGCGGCCAGATATTTAAAAACCTTTCTTTATAGAATGTCTGCGTGTAAAGTAATAAAAAATGTCCCGACGAGCTGATGGGCGACGCCAAGTGCCTTCGCTCCTAGGATGCTACAAAAATATTAGTCGAATCAGTAAAATGTACCCATACTTGATGGAAGTTCTTACTACACTCAAGCGATGCCGCGGGTAACAGCTAGTCTCCTATAATTTCTGGCATATCAATTGTAAATTTCCTATTTTCCTATAACTATTACAAGGTTATTTGTGGTCACCCTGAGTGCACAAACATATTTCGTAGATAACATAGACATATGTCATATAATTGTGTACAAACAGATCCCGTAGACCTGTGCACAAACAGATCCCTTAGAATTGTACACAAACAGATCCCTAAGAATTGAGCACAAACTGATGTCATAGACTTGCGCACAAAATGATGTCATAGACTTACGCACAAACAGATTTCATAAACTTGTGCAAAAAGAGATGTACACAAAAAGAAAGAAAAAAACAAACGCCGTCTCAATCGAGACATTAAAAGGTACTCCTTACTATTTTACAAGGATTAATCAAGATTATATACACATATTTACAAATTTATAGTGCATGGCACTTTACACTCACTGTGGTTAATCATTTTGGCGCGTTCGCTGTATAGTTGGATCGCGTTGGGCAAAAGCCTTTTTATAAAATTCGCCAAGCGGCACAAGTTTACGTCTGGAGCATTCTGCAATTTGCAAATTTGGAGTTGATGAACCTTGGCAATTACACGGACGAAGTATTCCCAGGTAGCAATTCACCATGTAAATTACGTGTATTTTGAGTGTTCTTAGTGTATATAACGTGTTTGGGTTTTTCATAAGTGTAAAACACGTGGAGTATACGTTGAATATATCACGTTAATAGAGCTGATGATTTAGGGCGTGTAAAACACGTGGAGTATAGGTGGATAATATCACGTTAATTGTGGTGTTGATTTAGGGAGTGTAAAACTCGTGGGGAGTAGGTTGAAACTATCACGTTAATTGTGGAGTATATTTAGACGTGTAAAACACGTGGAGTTTTGGTTGAACACATCACGTTAATTTGGTGGCGATGTAAAGCGTGTATAACACGTGGAGTATAGGTTGAAAATATCACGTTAATAGAGCTGATGATTTAGGACGTGTAAAACAAGTTGAGTATAGGTGGATAATATCACGTTATTTGTGGTGTTGATTTAGGGAGTCTAAAACACGTGGGGAATAGGTTGAAACTAACACGTCAATTGTGGAGTATATTTAGACGTGTAAAGCATGTGGAGTTTTGGTTGAACACATCACGTTAATTTGGTGGCGATGTAAAGCGTGTACAACACGTGGAGTATAGGTTGAAAATATCACGCAATTAAAACACGTGGAGTTTTGGTTGAACTCATCACGTTAATTTGGTGGGGATTTAAAGCGTTTAATACACGTGGAAAATTGGTGGAAAATATCACACTAAGTTTGGTGGTGATTTAGGCCGTGTAATACACGTGAACATGAAGTTGAATTTAACAGTTACTCAATATGCCTAAATCACGTGACAATGAGGTTGAAAAGAACAAGATATTTGTACTTGTGGTTGGAGTTGATTCTAACAAAGTAGTTGAAATATATACTATTTCTAATATATGAAATTATTTGTTAATTTATAGTATCACAATGTATTTAAATTTAAACTTATAGTAAATCAAATTTCAACACATACAATTGTTTTAATATAATTTTTAGAAAGGCAAGCACAGGTGATATGTATGGGTACAAATAAATAAGTGATTATTGTATAGACTTCATCGTTGTTAAGACCGACCGTCATTCATAGCAAATTGTTGAAGCCCACATTTTCTTTCTCCATATGACACCTACCATCTAGTACCGTTTTCTATTGACATTTTCCCTGGAGTAATATTATAGGATTAAAAATAAACGTTGCCTTATAAGTGCTTTAAAATACAGCTACGTCTCCTTCAGTATAGTGCTCCTAAAAAACAGGTAGGGTGTTCTGCCGTTCGCTTTTTTAAATCTTTCATTTTAAAACGAGGTGTAAAAAATATTAGACCTCTTTATCTATCGGAATGTTTTATCCATTTGGTTTTCGGTCGGCTAGCTGGAGGTTAGTTTCCAGCTTTGCGTTTAAAATTTAACCTGGACATATTTTGGACTTCAACGTATAACATCAAGTTAAATGATCATGTGCCATTCATTTTCACTCATTTAAAGTTTATCTTATGATTTTTATTAGTAACAACAACGTGATCTTCACTGTTGGTTAACGTGAATAAGACGGTGCTTAGAGGTGACATGGTATGGGTATTTTACACGTTCTTAATTAGGTTTACCGTACACCGCTTTTAGACGGGTAAATCATGGGTTTTGGGTACCCGAGAAACGTTGGGTACACCTGCTACCCACGTAAATTGCACGCTACGAACATTTAATTAAATTACATTCTTTTCACGTGAATTCTGAGTGCAAATATTGTTTACATATTTAATAAAAACAACGTGATCTTCACTGTTGGTTAACGTGAATAAGACGGTGTTTAGAGGTGACATGGTATGGGTGTTTTACACGTTCATAATTAGGTTTACCGTACACCGCTTTTATACGTGTTAATCACGGGTTTTGAGTAGCCGAGAAACGTTGGGTACACGTGCTACCCACGTTAATTGCACGTTACGAACATTTAATTACCTTACATTATCTTCATGTGAATTTTTAGTGCAAATATTGTTTACATATTTAATAAAAACAACGTGATTTTCACTATTTCTTAACGTGATTAAGACAGTGTTTAGAGGTGACATGGTATGGGTTTTTTACACGTTCATAATTAGGTTTACCGTACACCGCTTTTAGACGTGTAAATCATGGGTTTTTGCTACCTGGGATATTTTTCAAATCTAATGATATAACGCCCACCTAGTTGAAAATTGCCCTTTTTTATCCGCGGGAGCCATTCTTAATGAGAATTTCGATGCTAGTAGGTTGTCAATTAAACTAACGGTATATTATTGTTGTTGGAAATTGGATATTAAGTCAAATTAAGTGGTTGTAAAGAGCCAGCAGGTTTTTGCCGCTTCTTTTTGTGAGTATTTGATTTTTGTATGTAAAATGGAGGAAGATAATGTTGAGAGTAAGGATGAAATGCGGAAGCGCAAAGCGCGGAAAAGGATGAGGGCAAAAAGGTCGACGTTTTCATTGGATACTTAAGGTTGTATAATCTTCTCGACACGGAGAGGTAATATTTTGGTTTTCCCAACTTGTCATCCTCCTGATTTAACCCAGGTTGGAGATAATTTAGAGACTAGAGTGACCCAGTTACAGGCAGATGTTCAAGCAGTTAGAACTCATATAGATCGTATGCAAGCTAAGCAACGATACTATTATAATCAGCGTAGAGAAGATTGGGACTTAGATGTAGGCATGTTTGTATGGAAAACCACACACCCCTGTCCCATGGTGCTTCTTATTTCTCAGCTAAGTTATTTCCCAAATGGGATGGACCTTATCGCGTCATCGAGCGGTTGGATGAATTACGCTACGTGCTGGAGGAAGTGGCTACTGGTAAACGATCGTTGGAAAATATAGCTCATCTCAAGCTATATAGAACAACCGATCAGTTTCTTCGTCATCTACACAAGAACCCGATCAGTAAGGTCCGCCTTCAGGAGCGTTGCACCCGACTGACTCAGAACCTGAGTCAGAAGGCGTTCCTGATGAGCCAACACTTCCACAAGAGTCGCCTCGCACCAGTCCACGATGTTACACTTTAAGAGACTTGGCCTGTGCCAATCCTAGCCCTCCTCGTCCAACTGCTCCAGCGAAGACGCCTTCCGCACAACTTCGTCCACGTGTCACGGCTCATCCTGGTCCTTACGACGATCATGGTCCTGTCTCACCACAGCCTGGTCCGAGTTCGGCACCACAGTATGTTCCGCCACCGGACCTGGGAGGATCTGCCCGGATTAAACCCATCAGACTGCAATGAAAACGTCCTGCCACTTCTTCGTCGACTTCAACGGAACGGGAAGTTCCCTATCCCAAGTTGGCTCGAGTTGATAGGGTTTCTGATATATCGGAAGCCTTGGATATTGTTAACGAAGATCCTGCACCTGAGGAAGACGTCTCGGCACCTGTCGCAGCGTCTCCCCCTCAGCTTCTTCTACAATATACTTTCCTTACTGCTCGAACCATACGACCGTTTCGACGTGGTTAAACCAGAGAAGTAGTGCAGCGGCGGATAGTTGAGCCTGGTGGTCGGGAGCGAGACATATATTATTATGCACCTCTGCCTCACCGGATCAAGTTAAGATCACGGAATGACGTGGCGAAGTATCTGCGAAGTCACCCGAACCCTCAACTAACCATTGAGGACTTTGACTATTCTCGAAAAGCGATTTATGCGCCTCCTTGGGAAATAACCCGGATGGCACGTTAAATTGCCTTTATTTATTCAATATTTTATACAATTTAGGACGTGCTGCATCTTCATGATGACGAGGACTTAGATGATGGACCCGTGTCCGTAGGAATGGACATATTAACGGTAGCTACAAGACCACCGTTTTCGACACGTGAAGTGTCGGTCACCACTTCTACCGCCCCGAATGTGGAGACCGTCCAGGTCCATCGACGCTTCTCAGCCAACCGTCATTCCCGAAACCAATCAGCATCACCGCCACTGCCCCTTGTTCCAACTGAAACAATGTATGCACCCGCCATACCATCTGCTGATCAGGCACAGCCGCCTGCTAGGCGGGAACGACCACCTACAAGACGAGAACGTCCTAACCCAGTGCGGGTAGTTCTTAGTGGACGCCGATAGGCGGGAAGAGGAACATCTGTGGGTCCTGCAGTACAACCTAGTCCTGGAGTCGCTCCAACCCTTGCTGGGGTGCCTTCTCGGGGTATTTCTCGAGGGGCACTCCTGCGACGGTTGGCGACACCATCTTCATCACCTCAACCATCTTCTTCGGTTGCCTTATTGCCGACGCCTCCTCCTCCGTCAGGTCAGGGTCGGGCATTGTTGCCTACCCCGGCAACACCGTTTAATAGATTAGATTTCGGGGCGAGCGGTCGCAATTTTTCATCGCTCCTCAAACTTATTTTTTTGCTTCACTCAGAGTTCGTTTGCTGATAGCGATTGTCATACGAGTCGTGCCAGTAGTAACTCTAATTAATATTATTAATACAATTCTTTAAGTAATGTCTACTTGCGCGAAATGCCTACAAGACTTCGAAAATCCCAAAGAGGTATTACAGTGTTCTGGAAACTGCAACGAGTATTATCATTATTACTGTACGTCTGTAAAAAATGAAGAGTCCTTCAGGAAAATGGGTTCGAGAAAATCAACCTGGAAGTGCGAAGACTGTAAAGATAAAAGATCAGAAACCAGGACGACGGAAACCCCGGGAAATAGCTTTCAATTGTTAATTCAACAAGTAAGTGACATCCATTCGAAGATGACCAAATTAGACGATATTGAAGTTAAAGTCAGCAAAATTGGTAAAATCGAAAAACAAATAGCTAAAATTGATTATATTGAGCAATCTATAAACTTTTGTTCAGACAAAATAGATGACTTTAATAATAAATTAAGCTCCATGTTAGACGACATACGTGATCTTAAGAAAGATCATTAAGACCTCAAATTAAAAAATAGCTCACTAGAATCAAAAATAATGGATCAAGACATTAAAATCAATGAGATTATGCAAAATAATCTACAGCATACTTTGGAAATTACGGGAATAGATGAAACAAAAAATGAGGATCTCGACGATTTAATAGACGCAATTGCAAATTTATTATGTTTAAAAATTAAACACAAAGATATTTTAAATAAATAACTAACAAGAAAGTTTCCACAATTCGAATAACGTTTCTAAATAAAAAAATACCCGATGATTGGATTAAACTAGCTAAAAAACACAAGAATTTAAAAGCTAACGATGTTAACAAAGCCCTAAAAAATGAGAAAATATACTTAAACGAGCAACTCACGCGATTAAACAAAAAAATATTGTATGAAACCTAACAGGTTGCTAAAAATAATAACTTTAAATACGTATGGATAAGCGATGGCAAGATTTTTATCAGGAAGAATGATACTTCATTGGCCAAAAGGATCAAATCCTTAGCTGATTTGAAATCAATCTAAGTTGATATATTAACGAACTGATTAACTTAGAACGTGAAATATATAATTATTAATTATGGTTAATTCTAATATTGATTTTTTGTTAAACAACTCTCACCTGGATATATTAACTAATTCTAATGACCTTAACATAACCGATGTCAATATCATTCATTTGAATATACGCAGCTTAAGAAAACATTTTGATGAACTAAGCATTTTTTCGGAATCTTTCCCTATCGAATTTGATATTATTGTGTTAATCGAAACGTTTCAAATCGTAGATTTTTCACCATTTTACCTTGAAGGTTATAATATTATGAGTTTAGATAAATATTTGAATAAGAATGATGGCGTCATCGTATACACTAAAACTGATATTCAAATCACGAAGCTTCAGATTGCCTTCCCTGGTGCTTCCATATTAGCAATAAACTGTACTTTTCCTAATCATGTCTCATATAACATAATCGCGTGTTATAGATCACCTAGTAATGATACCGCTGAATTTGTGAATTCCTTAAACCATAGCCTCGCAGAAACTAATCTGCCAAATAATGTAATATGGATAGGAGATATTAATATTGATATTTTAAATCAAAACGAAAAAGTTAACTCCGACTATACTACCATACTATACAGGGTGGCTTCGGTATTTGTGGCCAATAGCTTCTATGGGATAGTATTATTCCACTGAAAATAGTATGTTTACTACCATATTGTGTTGCAGGATTGATAACGTGAATAATAGATATGTAATGCAATAGACTGCTGTAATCGAAATAATGTTTAACGTATTGCCTACAGCTTAAAGGGAGGGTGAAGTAGAAAATCAAGTGATTTTTTTTATCGATTTTTCTACTAATTATAAGACCAGTCTGCATAGTCAAACATCCAGGAAATACTTCCGAATGATTTTAAAATTCAAATTAGGTTCAGATTTTAAGGATAATTTTAAACAAGGTCCTCCGGCCAATCGCGTAACGTCCTGCCTTTTTATTAACAAAATTCTCGTGGCATGTTACGTGTTGAATGAAATTTAGCACGAGATTTGATAAAATTCGCGCGCGACGTGATAATCATGGCGCGAGACATGGAGCGTGCCACGAGAAATTTGTTAATAAAAAGGCAAGGCATAACGCGATTGGTCGGAGGACCTTCTTTAAAATTATCCTTAAAATCTGAACCTAATTTGAATTTTAAAATCATTCGGAAGTATTTCATGAATAATTGACTATGCAGACTGGTCTTATAATTAGTAGAAAAATCGATAAAAAATCACTTGATTTTCTACTTCACCCTCCCTTTAAACTGTAGGCAATACGTTAAACATTATTTCGATTACAGCAGTCTATTGCATTACATATCTATTATTCACGTTATCAATCCTGCAACACAATATGGTAGGAAACATACTATTTTCAGTGAAATAATACTATCCCATAGAAGCTATTGGCCACAAATACCGAAGCCACCCTGTATGATAATGGTTTCAATGCATACATTAAAGGACCCACAAGAGTAACTGAATCCTCTGCCACATGCATAGATCACATCTTTATCAAAAAAATGATAACAGTGTTATAAAATCACTTATATATGAAACCGGAATTACTGACCACTTCGCAACTATAATCGGTATCCCTAACATAAAAAGTATTTATTCTAGAACATAAAGGAATGCTACTCAGATAAATTTGACCATTGATTATGATTTACTTTTATCGATGATTAAAAACGAAACGTGGTCTAGTGTTTTAGCAACCGTAGATTGCAATGTAGCTATAAATAATTTTATAAATATCCTACAAAATTACATTGATAGCGCGACAAAAATCAAAAGAATTAAAATAACTCATGATCATCTTAAACTAAAACCATGGATAACGAAAGGTTTGATTAATTCTATCCGTCAACGAGATGATATGGCGAAGAAGCTAAAAGAACAACCATTTAATCATAGGCTTAAGGATCAATATAAACAATACAGAAATTCACTTTCTACTCTAATCAGATTTGTTAAATATAAATATTTTAAAAACAAAATCATTAATGCTAATAACGACCCAAAAAAATATGGAAAGCAATTAACGAAGCCACCTTTAAAACCAGAAAGCAAAATTCAGAAATAAAAATAGGAGTCGATGGTCAATCCTATTCAAGTAGAGATAATGCGAAAATGGTTGCTGATAGTTTCAATGAGTTCTTTTCAACAATTGGCTCTAACCTGGTTGAAAAAATACTTATTCATAAAAATATCCAAAATCCATCCGTTGACTTTCCTATAAACCAACACCACCAACCCATAAACAGTCTATTTTTTAACCCAGTAATGGCTAGTGATGTTTAAACCTGTATCCAGGGATTAAAAAACTCCAGTTCTAGAGGCTACGATAACATTGATGTTAAAGTGTTAACACAATTGAAACATATCATCTCGTTGCCATTGACACATACTATAAATCTAAGTCTCACGATGGGTATTTTTCCTGCCATCTTTAAAAAAGCTATTATTATCCCAATTTACAAATCTAGGAGTAAAAGTGATATAGGAAACTACAGACCTATCTCATTGCTCAGCAACATCTCTAAAATATTTGAATCTTTGATTAAAAAACCACTTGTAGATTTCTTAGATAGCACAAACTATTTCTCTAACAATCAATTCGGGTTTAGGAAAAACTTAAGCACCTACTTCCTTTACAACTCTATAGACAAAAATCTCAAAACTATCGGAATTTTTCTAGATCTAAAGAAAGCTTTTGATACCGTTTCACACGAGAAATTAGTAACAAAAATAAATAATGCAGGAATCAGAGGAATACGTCTAAAATGGTTCAAGAGTTACCTCGCTCACAGAGAGTCCGTGGTTAAGGTAGCTAACACGTATAGTAATCCTCAACCTTTAAAATATGGAATCCCCAGGGAACTATTATCGGCCCAGTACTATTTCCAATTTATATGAATGACTTATGCGATTATAATATACAAGGAAAACTTACAGCCTTTGCCGACGACACGACTTCACTATTCGCAGGTAACTCATGGACCGAAGTATTCCAAAAAACTCAAGAGGGTATAGCTCAATTCCAAAAGTTTATTAAATGATAACCTTTTAACACTCAATGTAAACAAGACGAAATACATTTGTTTCTCAGCCGGTAAACTGAGAGATGTCAATGACAAACTATATATACATGGTTGTGCTCATCTGCCCAAATGTAATGCAAGCTGTCATACTCTTGGTAATGTTAATTCTATAAGATATTTGGGTATTACAATCGATCAACATCTCAAATGGTCTGAACACACAAACTACGCTCTTGCTTATATGAATTTTACGAACTTAGATGCTTTTTGTCAATAAATTGGCTGAGAACGGTGTATTTTGCCTTGGTGCAGTCGGCTATTTCTTCCGCAATAATTGGTTGAGGCGGTACTCATGCCAATTTAATTGAACCTCTGGAGATCCTTCAAAGAAAAATTCTACGAATCTGTTTAAAACGGAATAGATTCGAATCCCGCTCCAACCTTCATAACGAATTCAGGGTATTTACTGTTCGGCAGTAATATGCCAAATAAATATTGCTATATACTTTTAAAACTAGAGAACAACTGAAACCAACTAATATTTATAACACAAGATTTGTAAAAGAAGGGAACCTTACGAATGTACTACTAAACAAAGATATATCTCAAAAAATATTATTTATTTAGGTCCAAAACTATTTAATATGTTAAATATTGAATTAAACTCAGTGACTCTTACAAAAAATTTAAAAAATCTATTACAACATGGCTAATTAAATTGGGTATTGATAACTTATACGAGAGAATGGAATTCTAAAATACTAATTTAATAACATAATGTATAGTTTACTATAATGTTAAATTGTAAAGCTCTCCCCCGAATTTCAATTTTCGATCACAATAATACCAAATGGATCCTAGCCACGCACGAACACTTGTGTTCATTTGGCAATAAGGATGATGTAATTATTAATATACAAGTTGGGAAAACCAAAACATTACCTCTCCGAGTCAAGAGGTCTACTACTACAAAGTTATTTACCTAAATATGGAATTATTTCTCTTTTTTGAAGTAAACATTTACGAAATATTGAAGCAGTATTCCAAGCATAGCGAATATACAGTAAAGCAGACGACATTTTACATCCAATAAGGACAAATCTTGGACACATGGAAATCAGTTAATGGCAAAAAGAACAGGAAATTAAGTTTACGCTTCAGCTGTTTACCCTATATTCTGATAGCTACATTCACAACTGGTTAGCAGTGTAAACACTATCGTCTCGTCTCACCTCAACAATATTCTTAGTTTGCCAACATGAGTGTTAACGTTAAATAATACCAAAGCTAAATTGTAGCTAGACGGACTGATAATCAATGCGCACCATAAAAAGCATGAAAACACGAAGCTATAATCCGATTACGATCAGACCTTTCACTGGTCTGGGCTGCGTCCAGCAGAGCTCCCCAAAATGACAGCGTATTTTGGAAAACTTTTACCGGTGAGATCTGCCGTCATAGCTTTTCTCCGGTCATCGGTGTTTTAAAAATGACGCCGGCGCAATAAAGCGTGCAAGGTACCAAGCCTTAACAAAAATTGTATGATAACATATTTAAAGAGATAGATAACAACAACTTTTATAATTAAAATTAGAAACTAATATGTCTCTTAAAATTCTCGCGTGATCAACTGGTTTCACGCCAATTAATTAGCTATAGTCCCATCAGAATCAGCAAGAGCTATTTGTATTAATTCCTGCATGTTTTTTCGCCAAGCTGAGAACTACGCGTTTTACGTCACGTTATCCAAAAACCCGACTATTTTCTTTGAAGACCGCGCTGGCTCAGCGCTGAGCACCGTGACGTCGAAATTCATTAACAAAATTCCGTTCTGTAGGACACTGCTAACAGCGCTGAGCTGAGCTCTGCTGAACACGGCCCAGATTTCCACCATGATTTTAAAATCTAAGCCTAATTATTTAAGAGTGTATTTAACTTTCGGCTCACTCTGAACCGTTAATGTCTCTGCACTACAGAAACGAAAAACAAACCCAAGCGTTTACTTTTTGGTTCAATAGGCCTATTGACAAAAAAAGTTAATTTGACCAATATAGTTGCGTTCTTCTTGAAATAACTTTAGAAAGGATTATGCTATAAACAGATGTATTATAGCTTAAGTAATATATAAACATCGATTTCAAATAATAATATAAAAAATATTCTTGGGATATAAAAATGAAACAGAGCTTTATAGCTATGAACCACTAAAGAATTCCCATTGGTGGTGTTCGTTGGAACGCTTTTTTCTTTGCAACAGAGCGCAATTGCGAGGTAAGGTTTTATAGCGTTGCTGTTAACTGGTCAACATTCGTCATCACGACCTTAAAAGTACTGGCCTGTTGGTTAGCATATTAATACCCACCCGCCATTTCTTAAGGCCAAAGAGCTGTTTGCTTTACCCCGAAACTAACGGCGGAATTCACTCCAACAGCTCCGGTTAGACCCTTTAACACGAGTTTCAGCTCGTAGACTAGAATGCTTCTCGACTGTACATTGCTAGTGTTCAGACGTGGCTACAGCCAGAGCACCATCAATGCGCAACATAGCAAAGTGACGAACCGAATCGCGTGCTTAAAATCAAAGGAGTGTGTAAACACTTATTATCTGTATGAGCAACCATGAAACGTTTTCTTAACCTGGCGCTAGTTTCGCTTTGGTTCGTGTGGTACACAATTTTCTGAAATTCTTTGTTTATAATCCCTCTAAGGCCATAATGCAATTGATTAATAATACTTAGGCTGAAATGATAGACGCCGTTAACAAAACACTTCGCAAAGCGAAAAGAGAAAAGGTTTTGGGTGAAAGTTTCCCAACATTAGAACACGGCATGATAGAAGAGGCCAAAGAATTAATCGGACTCCTGGAACCGCTGAAAGAAGCAACAGATCGGCTACAAGCCGAGGCAATCCTTTCGCCAGAAAGCATTGGCGAATTAATGGTAACTTTTGATTCCATTTATCAATTTGACTGCGAAAATTTTGGAGTTATGAAAGCCGAATTGTTAACCCAAATAGAGGATAGGTTTTCACCAACATTAAATGATCCAGACTTCATAATCGCAACAATACTGGATCCAAGACAAAAGTCGTCAATTTTTGGAGGTAAATATATATAATTAATCATCTACCTACAAATTACAAGTATACATAGTTATAATTAAAGGAATTGGCAGACTGTCAGGAAAATAGCACATTCAGGATTTCGAAATTTCATAAACCTCAAATTTATGTATAACTAAGCACTGAAATAAAAATGCCAAAATAATTAATTTTTTTTAATACTACAGTAACCCTGCATGGGCTTATTTGTACGGCCGGTTCAAAGCTCCCACAAAAGAAGACGCCAAAGACGTTTTGAAGGAGGTTTTCGATTTGTCAGTGAAGACGACCATTCCTGTTGATAAACCGGCAAAAACAAAGAGGAAACAGTCAGGACCATTAAGGTTCCTGAATAAAATGCAGGACTCAAGGGAATAGGTGCCACAACAAGAACTGGAAACCTATCTGGATGAAAAACTGTTGAAGCATCCAAGCCCACACGGTCCTGAAACCCCAGACAGATGGGAAATTTTGGAACTTTGGAAAAGTAACATTAAAAAATACCCAACGCTGGCAGAGATGGCAAGAAAGTATTTGTCTCTACCAGTGGCATCAGCTGACACGGAGAGAATAATGTTCTCAAGGGCTGGTAATTGCCAGATGGCTAGAAAACAAACATGTCCTTGGAACACATCGAACAGCTGATGATTCACAGAGAATACAGGCTAGGACAGATAACGCCCATCACATCGTGCAGTGACACAACCTGAGATGACAGAAAGAGTGTCTCTTTTTTTTTATTCTTTTAACAGAAGAATATATTTTTCTTTCCTAATTCATTTGCATTAATTTAAAATAATTATTGTGATTTGTAATTTTATGTCAATACTTGTTGACTGAAAGTTTTTAATGATTTGAACCAAGTGTTTTTTATTTTTGTAATTTTTAAAATTTTTCACGTTTCACATAAATTTAACTGTAAATTAAGTTTTCAGGTTTTGAACAAACTTTAAGTCTCATTTTTAAGTATTTAAATAATTAAATATAATATTTCCTGTGACTGAATGACTATTCTATTGTGTAATTTGTTCCCCATATGTCAACGTCATAACCCTCTATCACCTTAATTAGCGATATTCCCCTTACGAGATAATAGAATTCTCCCTTACGAAATTTCCCCCAACGTTGGGGATACACAGGTCACTCCTTCTCTCTTCCCATATTACTTTATAGTCTCTGTGACTGCTGGTATCTTGGGCTACGAAACCATTAATATTAGAACTGACTCCCAAAAATACTAAATGTAGGCCTAAAGACTCCTCTGACAACCATTTTCTAATCGATAAGACGATAAGGTAATCACAAAATACTTCCGTTCATGCTACACATTTTTTTGATATTCTAAGCCTAATTCTAATTTTTTAAATAAGAAAAGCAAATACTTTTGTTTTTATATAAAATAAAGTTAAAAAACGCGTAAAAACGAGTAGTCAATTAGAGACCGACACCTCTACGAAACCAAGTACAGAGCTAAGTGATTGAAAGAATACACTATTTGCTCTTAACGAAACGAGATCTCCAAGAAGTCTCGTAGTAAACTTGACTGCGGAATAAATGATAAATCAAATGAAGTGTTGGTCACTAGTTTAATTGGTAATTTTAAACCGGAGTCTAGGACTAATGGAGTAACGCGCTGCCTTCCACCCAGTTAACCAAAGCATAATCGTGTTTATGACAGATTGCAGTATCAAATTGCAGAATTTTGCTTGCCAAAAATCTAAATCCATCAACATACTGGTCTATTGAAGATGTTCCTGATTTCTATGAAATTTCGAAAGCAACTCCAACGCTGCAAATCGACTCCCAGTCAGAGAAGGCTTTCATTACAAGTATATACATGAGAAACCTAGTGGGTCAGGGACAATTTAAATTCATACGGGACTATATAACAATGTGAAATTCTTAATTTCCGAGACGTGTATAAAAATGATTCAACGCTTCTACAAACTGTTAAAGGATACGTTTCACAACTCCTCTTAGAACCCTAGTTTATACTGAACTACAAAACTGTCCTCGTGCTACGACTTTTGAACTATCAAGGCGGTCACATTCATCAGTCCCCATTACGATTGCAACATCCATGGAATAGGGTGCGCTGCCGTTGCGCGTACACTACACCAAAGGCGCATAGATAAACACAAAGTGAGGAAAATTAACCCTTTAATGCCTTTTGCAACGGTATAAATGTAAAATTAGAAGGAAAACGGGGACACAAAGAGGTGTTTGGTGATCCTCATTTTCAACTAACAATCCAATCAGAGATAGATTAGCTCATCGTTAATGTCACGTATGGATATTAGGTAATACTATTGAAAAAGCGGCTGCTCAACTAGGCTTAATGGTTGTTTTTCTATAGTGCTTTTTCGGTTAAATCTTTGTGGAATTCTCCAGTTTCTTTAAGTTGAATTATTATATTGTTTCCAAGATTTCGTTATTGTTTTTATTGAAAAGCCTCGAAAGAAAACAGTAGAAGCCGAAAAACAAACTACCCAATATAATTTCTACGCTAAAGTTGGCCACAATGTTGGTTTACAAACAACAATGAATTTGAAATTATCCAAATATAGATTCTGAAGCTAATTTATCTAACTCTGATGAGGATAGGCCTAGTCAGTCCATACTAAAGCCTCCTCAAAACAAAGGTAAAATTAGAACTAATTGGTCGATGGCAGAATTAACTGTAAGATATTTTACAGAGGCCAAAAATATCAGATCTAATCTCATTGAAAATGACTGCAGCCACGACAAAGCTATGCTTTATAATGTGATAACCTCCTGAACTCTGACGTTTGGTAAAATTTTAACAAAGTATCCAGAAAAGCTGTGGAAAGAAGAAAATATAAATATAGTACCGAGGAGGTAAACTACACCATACTTAACTTCAAAGATGAAACGGACTTGGCTTTATATAAGCTTATGGGTGGATGTTTAGGGGAGATTCTATCAAGAACATCAAAATCTAGCATTAATGTAAAATTTGCCATGAAGAAACGGATAGCAGATCATAAGCTTCATAGGGTTGCACTGCTTATTAAAATTAACTCTGTAGAAAAAGGATTTACAGATAAGAGATAATGGGAAAATGATTTATCTCAAAGCAATTTTCTTGGATTCTTACCCTTAATCAAAATGTTCGTGAACACGCTAATAAAGCAGCGTTGATGAATCATGGATCAGAAATGGTTAAGAAATGCGCGGCAGAATGTTTCACTTTTGTTGAGAGTAAAGAAAAAAAGGCTATATTTAATGTTGCCTTACCAGAAGACTTTAATTGGGAAGAAAAGGAGGTCAACAATTTTTACAAAGTGTGGTGTAGGAAAATGATACATGCCAGAATCCAAGAGTTCATTTCGAGCAGGCTCAAAATAGGTATAGGTGGTGAAACTCCCCGAGATCAGCTATACGGGTTTAAAGAAAAAAAGTGCCAAAGTCAGATAAAAATCAAAGATCAGCGCAAGTAAAGAGGTTACTTGTCAAAACATTAAGGCCGAAAATTTGAAAGAGTCCAATATTTTACCAATTAAAGCGAGAAGGCGCAGAAAGACTGATTCACCAAAAGCAAGTTCAAGCAAGAAGAATACCAAAGAATCAAAATTTAACTTTAAAGGGCCAGTTCAACAAGTGGGTCACACAAGACTTTAGTCAGTCAGTCATCTCAGTCACTAGCAATTGCTAGTCAAACCACTAGTCAAGAAAGTTTTCAAGAGCCCCCAAAAACAAATTAAAGTAAAAGAATGTAAAATAATTGTTCCTAACCACATTTCACTAAAAGCAACCACAACCATTATTCCAACTGCGATGATTCTCAAAAAAGACTGAACTGTGATAGATTAAAGTGAAAGAACTTAATTCCTAGCGTCAACAGCTGTGATAAAAAGGAGAGATCAGTTCCTCGTAGGAATAAAATAAAAAAACGTGATAGTGATTTTGTTTATGAATAGAAAAACTAGCCAAGTTTTATTTCTGAGTTTTTTTTCATAAGGGTAAAATTAAAAAGGGCCCATTTTTATCAGTTCAAGGTCTTATTCACGGATTGCAAGTGTTGATCTCTGTAATGGTTATTGCCTCGGTGATGTCCTTCAACATTTGTTATTGTCTTAACAGCTTTTAATGCAGTGTTGAAATTAGTTCCCGTTAGTTTACTAGATGCTGCGTATTTAATCTGCGAGAACAATTTTTTTATAGCGCTTCCAATAAAAGTATCCTGGATAAAGATAGAAGAAATCTTCAGCTAAGCCTTTTAATTCATAAATCATTATTCTTAATAAATCCCAGGTTTGCCATGATAAAAATATCCCTTGTCGGGAGCTGTTAATGTTTACATCGGGATTTTCTTCCAGCACTTCTTTCAGCCATTCTTGAAAATACGAAAAGCCTTCTTCTATCGCAAGAAGACCCTTTGATGTAATAATAGTAATTCGCGGTGCTCCAAAAAACCATTTTAGAATATTTTGTTGCAAGCTCTAAGCTATTTATAAGTTTCCAATGCGCTTTTGAGTTCCAATTCCGATCCGTTTTAACTATAAGCAAATCCATTCCATACAGCTCGCTATGACGTCTTCTTGTTAAAGCACTTTTGAAGGTGCAACATTTAGTCTCGTCCAGGAGTCCCTCTCGATTTAGCTTTTCAATAAGAAACGGGCTGATCTGAGCTGTTCATTCTTAGCTCGCTCTTCGTCCCTTTTGTAGACAACCGCTACTTGTTTCCAACTTAAAAGATTTCATTTCAAAATGTTAAGGTCCATCTTCCCTTGACACGTAAAGTTGGCCAATTAATATCTTTAATTCATGAGATGGGCATATAATCTAGTGCAATCTCATCCCTGCCTTTGAAAATGGGTTTACAAATAGAGGCTGAACACTGAAGTCGTAACTACCGTCTTTTTCAATTTTGAACCCAAAAGTCCCATTATCACCCATTGTAAGCTTTCGTTAGCAACATCACAAACCAGCCCTAATAACTTAAAATTACACATTTCAAACACTTCTAAAGTTTGATATAGAGCGGAAACAAGTGAAATTTGATGGAAGGGGTAAGGGGAAGTGAAATATGGTAAAAATTAAATCAAATCCTGAAGTTAAATCTCTCCACATAAACTGGTAAACGTATTGCAAGGGTGCCGGAGCTTTGGCCGTATTATATTTATAGGTGTCTGTTAATTCCGGATAATCCTCTTCATCCATCGCCAGCCCCATAAATTCATGAGTTTTGCTGTTCCATATAACTTTATCAATGACTTAAACCTCGTGACATATGGTGACGCCTTCACCAATTGGAATTGGATCGCCCAGCCAGTCGAATCTTTAGACATTTGATCTGTTTCAGCTTAATACTCTTCGTTAACTCCAGGCTTATGGTGTAATTTTCGGGGTTTTTTTAAGGTAAATTAATAACTTTGAAGCTTCTTAGTGCGTCGTAAGTAGCTTAACTTCTGGAAGCAACAGCTAAATACATTCTTAAAGTGATAGAGTTCAGAGTATATACACGTGGGCTGGTTAAAATCTGATCTTGTTGGGAGAAAAAAGCTTTCTGGTCTGCCAAGTGCTTCTTCTTCAAGTCACGTTCCCAAGCTTCTCTTAAAATTTCTTTTGCGCAGCCTTCGGTTGAAAAAATGGTTTTTTCTTGTACGTCACTGTATTTTTCATTATTAAGTTTGACTACTTGCGTCAATTCTTCAGACTTTTTTCCGTTCAGTTTAAAATCTCTGAGTTCTAGTTATTTTTAAAGTTTCACAATCTTCCTCCTTAAAACTGATCTGGCTTGCTGTATTTGAGACATTCGTATTGTCTTACTCTTGAGAGTAAGATTCTAAATTGGGAAGTTACTTGACAGTTTATGCCTTTTAAAGGGCCTGTTGGGTGACTCTAATAACTTTCCCTTTTTTGCCCTGGCTACACAATGAGAAATATTCCTTTTTACCCTTTCTACACAATGAGAAATTGAAGTGCATGGATGACATTTTTTCTTACTGCTTCGATTAGCACCAACTCTAGGGTCTATCATTTCTTTGAGGAGTAAAGCTTACATTATATTTCACATTAGCCTGACTGAAAGCCTTCAAAAGGATTTTTTATGAGTATCAGACCTTTCGGTAAGGTCAGACTGGCATTATTAAGCTTGTCGGGATTCACTCCAGAGCAAAATACATTACCTGTGCGACCTGAGATAATATTTATCATTGACATCAAAATTTAGCTGTCTATCAGACTATCAGTGTTTAGAATAGTATAAGTTTTTTGGTTCTTGAATATCACAACCAAGCTGCAATTGCAATAAACTCGCACAACCAAATTAATCGGCTGTTCACAAAACCCGTGATCTTGATTTAAATCCCCAGAACACCTTTTCTTGATATAAATAACACAGAGGATCCAGAATATTCTTCTTTAATCAATAATGCAAAATTTTAAATAACGATTTTCTTTCGGTTCAATAACGTATTCCTGAAATAATTTAATGAACGCTTACCTCGTAAAGTAGTTCGTCAAATTCTTTCTCCAGCGTTCTGATGATACTATCAAGTACCTCAGGTTAAAAAGGTTTCCCTCTGGGTTTTGCCATACTTAAAATCCGGTTTAATTACCTCACTAATATTTTTCTTATGCTTAGAAACAGCAATAGGTTCGAAATGGCATTGGGTTAATAAACTATGTTTCTTCAATGGCTTAACAGGATATTTTCCAGATTATTTGATATTACATGTCGTCGCTTAATCTCTAGTGGTAAATTTACTACCCAAATAAAAATTACACTGCGTAATCGCTTTTTTAGTTTTAAAAATTCATTAGCCCAATAGTTTTACGACTGTGGAACAAACCTCACTAATGGAGGCGGCCATTTTCCCTCATTAAATTATTTTTGATTTATACCGTCCGAGGGCGCTCTTATAAAACCGCGAAATTCAGAAACGTCACACACTCAGTGGAAAATTAAGGGAGGTGGGGAAGGGGTAATGGGCAATCGCCCTTAATGAAAGAGCAATTGGTGCTTGATAACTTCGGTTCATTTAATTCTTTCTTTACCTTTAACTTTTTCATCTTCTAAAACTTCCCTTTTTTCTGCAATATTTGTCAAAAATCTTTCAACTTTTTTTCTCTTCTTTTTGGTTCGTTTGAGAATTTATCCTACTTAGTATTTTTGAACTAATCAGTGGAAAATGATACTCAATAATCGTCTCCGCTAACGGTGCTATATTTTTAGTCTTTTAAGTTCAAAAACCAACTGCAATGTTTTTGTAAATTATTAATTTTATTATTAATATAGGAGGTTGAAACTTACTTGGTTTTTCTGGCCCAAGAGACGAAATTCTACAATAAATCTGCCACTTCGTTTTGAAATGTAGCTTGTTGTCTATATGTTAAGGTTGTCCGCATTTTTGCATCCAAAAGTGTTTCTTCTAATTGAGACTTTTTACTATCCCATTGATTGATACTAATATGGGTCCCTACGGTCTCCATGTCTTCACACAATCCATATTTATCCTACATTTAGCACAGAAACGAGTAAATAAAAGCACCGTTGTCAATCACAAATAATTCGTAAGTGTATACATACGCGGTTGGAAGAACTATCTAATTTCTTCTGTTTCAATAATAACAGAATCACGTTTTGGCCGTTTGTTTTTATACTTTTCCTTTATGATTTTAATAACATCGAAATTTCTATTTGCATTTTTCGTTTAAAACTTCATTTTTAATGAAACAATCCACGAATTTTTAATCATTAAAAATAATTTTCATAAGTTTGTTGTTAGTAGCCAATCAAAAATATACAGCAAATATATTAAGCCCTATTCTTAACGCTTGTACATAGGTCACCCCGAGGAACCTTAAAAATTAATTAGCAGGGGTATAACTACTAAGAATGAGTGTCTTTCTTTGGTTTTTTTTCTTTTATCGGTGCTTTTTTGCCAACCGCTCGAGTCGACGAGCCTCTCGTCGGGCAATAGCTTCTCTACTGCGCCCTCCGGGGCAATCGGAAACTACGTGGTGGCCAACCTTATGGCAACGCCAGCATTGAGTTATGCTCCAAATAAGTGGATGTTTTGCATGTTGGATCTTGGATGCATGGAGTACTCTTTATCCGAATTCGAGGGATCCATCCCATTCCTCCGAAACGTTCCCAATATATAGCATCTTCGTCAGAGGGAGGTACAACAGGATTCCAAGGCTGACGAGGAGCTGGAAGAAGAGGAAGGGGAAAGGGAAGAAGAGGAGTAGGAGTGAGCAGGTTTGGAGAGGGGAAAAAGGGTCGGGGTCGGTACGACGTAGGACTTCCTCCCTAAAACGTTTCTACACATTGATAGGACGGTTTTCGGGTTCCGGACGGGTTTCGTGTTCAGAATCATTGTCGTCCATATCAAGGGAGCGTCTTTCTCCCGGTGAAACCATAATGGCTATCGGTATATCTTCAGGGGGTGTTTTGCAATGTTTTGTCCAGTGTGGGCCCCCACAATCAATACATTTTAGAGGGGAATCTTTTGCCCTTTTTGGAATGAAACAATCCTTATGGCGATGTGACGTCTGTCCACAATTGAGGCAATAGTTCGCATACTCAACGCAAATTTGCTGGGCTTCCTCCATTTTGGAAGGTGATCTTTTGTTCTTTTTTGTAATCGTGGCTCCTTCTGGGGCCTCAAAATAAACTGGTCGAGGGCTGCCTCCTTCGGCCATCTGAAATGATTTTGTAATTTCTCTTATTTGCTTGGAAGATAAACTCCCACGGGAAAACAGAGATTGGCTCTCGGGTAAAGGAAAAATGTTCCCTGTTTAGGTCTGTTATTTTATTATTCTGGAGGTAAACTTGGACCTCGTAAGGTGACCTTAATCTTTTATTGTCTGGAGGGCGATAGTAAATATCGACTTCATTGCCTCCTGGCCTAACCGTTGCCCTTTTGCACACTTCTCTTCGCCATCCCAATCGAAAAGGCTCCAAATAAGTATCGAGGAGTTCTCATGGACTCCGATAACGTGGTCGATGAACTTTCAGACGCACGCAGCGATTGGGATTGCGATTGAGAAAGCTGTTCAGGTGGTAATATCTCCTCCGTAAGAGTAGAATTCTGCTCAGGTGTCAATATTTCTTCCGCAAAACTAGAAGTTGAATTGTGTAGCTCTGGTTCCGCGACTGATTTTTCATGATCAGTCGGGGAAGCCTCCCCTGCCGCAGGAGGCGGACTGTCAATAGATGGATGAGTGAGCTGGAAAGCTCGCATATCGTGGTAGGTATGGCGTAGGAGAGGAGGGTTTTCAAATAGGGCTATGCCCGGTTCACAGTCAGAGTCAGTTGGTTGACGAGTTATTTCTGGTACAGCAGGAATGATCTGTTGATATTTAGCGTAATCGTCCAGAGTAGTGGAAGTCGAGGAATCAGATGAAGTTGTTGAGGAAGTCGCCGTAGGATGGTGGTCCGCGGTACCACTGTTCGTTGAGGGACTTGGCTCAGGATCATCTGCAACTTCGGACTGAGAAGTGAGGGCATTTCCGGCATTATCGAAGGCAGCTACATTTGTCCAGTAGAGTTTTAAATGTTCAAGGTTAACTTTTCCTACATTCTGCCCTATGTTAGCATCCTCTAACTCATAGACAACGGGAGAATGTTTAGCAACTATTTTAAAGGGACCTGTCCATTTAGGACTGAGTTTTCTCATAATTTGACCTGTTGTACTTGACAAAGGATGTGTTTCCATCCATACTAATGTTCCTACCTCAAATTCTAGAGGGTCATGGCGGAGGTCATAGTATTTCTTTTGATGAGCCTTAGCTAATTTAGATAATTCATTACGGAATTCTAATTGTTCCTTAAGAATTTTTAAAGCTTTAGTACGACCAGGGTCATCAGGGTCCTGAATGGGTTCTCCAATTTCTAAATCCCAAGGGAGACGTGGCTCCCGCCCTAAATTCAAAATGAAAGGGGATCTGCCCGTGGTTTCATGGGGTGCAGAATTTATAGCAAATTGAAGAAGGTCTAGGGATTCATCCCATCTGTCATTGTGATTCCCTACATAGAATGATTTAATTTCGCCTATTACTCTATTTACTCGTTCGGTGGGATTTCCCTTAGGCGTGTAAGGGGTGGTAAACTTAGGGTTAATTCTAAAAGCTCTGCACGTTTTCAGCCAAAGTTTCGACGTAAATTGTACCCCTCTATCACTAAGAATAGCTTTAGGTGCTCCCCACCAAGAAATAATAGACTTAAAAGCTTGGACACAAGTCTTAGCCGTAATAGTCTTAAGTGGTATCATCTCCACGAATTTCGTCATGTAATCGACAAAGACTATAAGGTATTTATAATGGTGCCTACTTTGGGGAAAAGGTTCCATAATATCGACACTAATTTGGGCCCAAGGACTTTTTATCTCAGAGGGTTGCATTAGCCCTGGCTTTTTCCCATTTCTAGCCTTAAATTGTTGACATAAGGTACATCCTCTAACATAGTCTTGGATATCACTAACTATAGTTGGCCACCAATATCTAAATGTAACTTTACTTAGGGTCTTATCTTTGCCCCTGTGAGCTGAGAGCTGATAAAGGTTGGTCGTTTAATAATCGCATAGCCTTAAGCGCGGTGGTAAATAAATTTATTCAGGATAGTTCCTGGAAGGTCTTCTATATAGAAGATTATTTTTCAATTCGAACATTTTATGCCTAACTGGGTTAGGCCCTTACAAGGAATTAATTATAGGGGAAGCGAAAGGGTCTTCCCGTTGAGATTTTCTTACATCTTCTATTGTAAAGACTGAATATAAGGTTCTAGAACCTGGAGGACGTATCTGACCTTCAACAGAAGCACTAGAGGACGTTGTTGAACTAAACCGCCCAACAAATGGCTCAACACTTTTTCTCGCTAGTGGAGTACCTTGTTTCCGCGTCTTTAAGTCCTGTACTAGCATAGGCTATAGGAACTTCGACATTATCTTATATTTGGGAAAGAAGGGCACCTAACCCTGCATCACTAGCATCTGTAGTTAAAATGCACGGGGAATCCCTTCTAAAGGAAGCTAAGGGATGAGCCTTACAGATTTCATCCTTTATCTTTTCGAACTCTTGTTACTGTTCGATACCCCAAATAAATTTTTGGTCCTTCCGTTTAAGCTTGTTAATAGGGGCTACTATTTGGGAGTAATGATTAATAAACCTATTATGCAAACCTGCCATCCCTAAAAATCTCTGGACTTCCTTAACATTTTAGGAGGAGGGAACTTCTTAATAGCTTCTATCTTAGAAGGA
This sequence comes from Phalangium opilio, assembly GCF_054372755.1. Lineage (NCBI taxonomy): Eukaryota > Metazoa > Arthropoda > Arachnida > Opiliones > Phalangiidae > Phalangium > Phalangium opilio. Next base: position 1,239,682 of record NW_028324185.1, read on the forward strand.
TCTATATGCACTCCTGTTTCGTTTACTATGTGACCAAATATAGTAGCTTCTTTCTGAGCGAACCGACATTTTTTCAACTGTAGGGTGAGACCCGCTTCCTTTAATCTATTTAAGACGTATTCCAAACACGTTAAGTGTTGATCCCAATCCTCACTAAGAGAGATTAAGTCATCTAAATAGTCAATTAATTGGAAGTAATACGCGTCTCTAAACATTTCGTCAATTAAACGCTGGAAAGAGCTAGGGGCGTTACAAAGCCCAAAAGGAAGTACAATAAACTCGTACTTTCCCATGTGAGTCACAAAAGCAGTTTTAGGTCTACATTTAGGGTGCATTTCCACTTGCCAATACCCTGATTTAAGGTCAAGAGTTGTAATGTACTTTGGCCTTCCTACTCTAGCTAACATGTCCTCTATATTAGGTAAAGGATAAGGGTCCTTTATGGTAACCTGATTTAGTTTTCTGTAATAAATACAAAACCTATAGGGTTTACCCCGTTTTGTTTGATCAACTAAAACTACGGGCGAAGCCCAAGGAGATACTGAGGGTCTGATTATCCCGTCATCTAACATTTCCCTTACATGTTGTTCTATTATTTTCTTTTTCTGGTCATTAACACGATAAGGTTGAGATTTGATGGGCGGACTATTACCCGTATGAATCTCATGGAAGACTAGTCCTGTTCTTCCGACTTTATCTGAAAACAACTCAGGAAATTTCAACAAAAGGGTTTCTAATTGATGACGTTTTTCATCAGAGATAGGGGCTGCGGAAACTGCGTCCCTAATACTTTTCACAATCTCCTTATCTATTGGATCATTTTCAGGTGGAATTGAAAAAGGGATCCACTAAACATTGTGACGATTCGAAATCTAACTTGACTCTATGTTCTTAGAGGAAATCTTGTCCCAATATAAAGTCATTATTGAGGGAAGGAACTATGTAGAATTTATATTTAAATTGTTTCTCACTTTCATTTGACTTAAGAGTAAACTCTAGTTTGTGAGAACCTTTTGTAAATGTATATCGGCCATCGCCCCAAACTACACAATCCAATTGTTCATCTTCAGGTAATTCTGAAGATATTCTAAATTTACAAATTTTCTGCCACTGATCTAAACTGACAAAAGAGGCATCGGCCCCACTATCTAACTTAGCTTGAACTGTCGCGTGTTCAAAAGTAACGGAAATGGTAACCCTTTTATAAACTGAACCTTTCCTGACGGATTCAATCCTCAGGGGGAACGCGACACGCTTTTTGGTAGGGGAATTTATTGGGCACCGGGAGAGGGACCACGTTGGACCTCTCCTGTCTGGGCTTCCCCCGACTTGCTAATCTTTATTTCTTGACAGTCGGGTGCTAGATGACCTGGTTTTTGGAAATTATAACATGTGATAGTGATAGATTTTCATAGCCTTATACCTAACTTATATTAAAGAGATAATCCATAAGGAAGAGAGAGACCAAATAAATAACGAACTGTTTATTAAACAAGTGAGAGAGTGAGAGTGATTAAATGATAACATAACATTGCTATTTATAGCAGTTACTAAAAACAGTATTAAGGTATTATTAACCGGTTAAAAAACTAACATCGCATTTCTTAGGTTACAGAGTTAATATAATCCGAGTAGATAAGAGTCGATTTCTCCAACACCCCTTCTCGACGATTATCGGATAATCCGGCTTTGGACATCAAGTGCTTTAGTTTTTCTTTTTTAAAGGCTTGGCTAACATGTCGGCGGTCATTTCCTCGGTTGGACAATAGTTGATTTCGATGATGTTGTTTTCTCTCATATCCTTTAGGAAGTGGTATCGGACGTCAATGTGTTTCGTCCTAGCGCTGATCCGTTCGGAAAAACTCATCTTGATGCATCCTTGATTGTCCTCAAATAAGTAGGTTGGCGTGGTAGCCGGGAATCCAACATCTTCGAGAAGCTGTCGAAGTCAAATGACTTCTTGGGCGGCATGAGCTGCTGCGACGTATTTGGCTTCTGTCGATGAGAGCGCGACAGCTGATTGTTTCCGACTTGACCATGCGATCGTTCCCTGTCCGAATTGGAATAGGTATCCGCTCGTTGATTTCCGGTCTTGATGATCACCGGCCCAATCTGCGTCGACGTAGCCGACAAGTTCTGGTGTTTCCTTCAAAGCTGGGAAATGAAGTCGGACATCTTTTGTTCCCTTGAGATAACGCATTACTCCTCTGACGGCCGTCCAATCTCTTTCTCTCGGCTTTGAGACTCTTCGGCATAGGTAGCTGATGCTAACTGCAATGTCTGGTCGTGAAACGGTAGCGATGTGTAGAAGTATTCCAATTGCTTCTCGATACCGGTTGTTGTTAGGTAGGATATCTTCGTCTCCAGACAATTTTGGATAAGAGGGATCCATAGGAGTTTTGGATATCTTCGCATCTTGCATGCCGAAGTCTTCGAGCATGAACGCTGTTTTAGTTCCTTGATGGATTGTAAAGCTTCCGTCAATTCCTCGCTCAATCTGGATACCGAGGTAATTCGAGGCGTCCCCTAGGTCCTTTAGCTCGAAGTGTTTATTTAGTTTCTCGTACAGATTGTTGATGGTGGCTTCACTCTCGTTCAACACCAACAGATCATCTACGTATAGTAGGACATACGTCCAGGTACCGTCTTGTTCCAATTTCGAGTAAAGTCCTGGATCGGCTTTGCTACGATTGAATCCTTCATCAAGTAGAATTTGATTGGCTTTGACGTTCCAGGCCCTTGCAGATTGCTTCAATCCGTATAAGCTGCGCTTGAGTCTGCGGACCTTCTCTTCATTTCCAGGTTGGATGAAACCCGGAGGCTGTTCCGTACACAGTTCCTGGACTATGTCTCCATGCAGGAATGCGGTTTTGATGTCATAGTGATTGACCGGTAAGTTCTTGGCTGCGGCGATACTGAGTAGAAGTCGTACGGTCTCGTACTTCACGACAGGTGCAAACGTCTCGTCAAAATCTTCGCCCAACTTCTGAGAATAACCTTTGGCGACTAATCGGGCTTTACATTTGCTGAGTGCTCCATTTTGATCATGTTTGGCTTTGAAAACCCAACGACAACCAATAGCCTTCCGATTTGGTGGTAGGTCTGATAACTCCCAGGTGCCTTTTTCATACAAAGATGATATTTCTTCTTTAGCAGCATCTGTCCAGTTCTTCCTTTCTCTCGGATTTAAGTCGGCGAGTTCCTCCCATGAGCTTGGTTCGCGAGGATATTGAACCGTTGCCTTGTACGTCAATTTCTTTGATGGAATGCCCTTATTATCCCTTTCCGATCGTCTTGGAAGAATAGGAATTGATGGTATTTCTTCAGATTCTTTTTCTCCATCAGATGATGATTCTGATTGTTCCTTTTTCGGATGTGACGTGATCAAGGAGTCAGCTGAATTAGTCTCTTTTTTTCTTCCGGCTCTGGTATGATGCTTTCTTCAAAAGTGTTGTCTCTTGTTCCTTCGTCGAAAGTGACAGAACGGCTGAAGTGAACTTTGTCAGTCTCGGGATTGAGAATACGATAGCCTTTCGTTGCTAGGCCATATCCGACCAGGACTCCTTTAAAAGCTTTTTCTCCGAATTTTACTCGTTTCTCCTTGGGAATGTACGAATAGACTTTACTTCCGAATACACGGATGTGTCCAATACGTGGCTTTGAACCACTCCAAAGCTTATAAGGTGTTACGTCAATGGCTCTTGTTGGCAGACGATTTTGAAGATAGGCGGCGGTTGTGATAGCTTCACCCCAGTAACGGTCCTCGAGTTGTCCGTCTAACAGCATGCATTTGGCCATTTCCGTCAAAGATCGATTCTTGCGTTCCGCAACTCCGTTCTGTTGTGGATTATACGGTACGGTCAACTGGTGTTCGATGCCAAGATCCTTGAGATAATCTTCAATTTCATGGCTGATATATTCTTCACCATTGTCAGATCGAAGAGCTTTCGGGTATCTTCCGAATTTGGTCCTTACGGATGCAATGAAATCCTTGAATGCAGTTAGAACGGAGTTCTTGGTCTTCATCAGATAGAGCTGTGTAAATCTTGAGTAGTCATCGATGAATGTTAGTATGTATCGATTACCGCCAGGTGTCACTGTCGGCATTGGCCCGCATACGTCCGTATGGATTAGTTCCATAGGCTCCTTGGTCTTCGATGTAGATGTTGGGAATGGTCATCTTTCCCTTTAGACAACATTCGCAAATAAGGTTCCGCTGACATTCGGATAGCTTGATACCATCGGCAAGATTCTTCGATGAAAGTGACTTCACAGCATCTATATCCCGATGCCCTAGCCGTCTATGCCATAGGTGAATGCAATCGGCTGTATGAGAGTTACTTGCAACTTTTGGTATTTGCTTGGTTTGAAGTCGATAAAGGAATCCATCCATCTTGGCGAAAGCTGCAACGTTTGACCTTCCATGATTCTGCATTCGTCGCCTTCAAAGATAACAGTGTGTCCTGTCTGTGTCAAACGGTGTACAGAAATTAAGCTGCCTCCTAATTTTGGAACATAAAGGATGTTCTTCACAGCTATGCTATGTTCTTCTCCGTTTGGAGCGAGGCAGTCAATCATGCCATCGCCAATCCCTTCCGCCATTATGATTGAGTCGTCGGCGAGATGAATCTTCTCTGATTTCGGCGTTATGAATTTGAAATTCTTCCGATCGCTGGACATGTGACTGGTGGCACCTGAATCCACATACCATGAGTTCGCTTGTGAGCCATTCGAAGCCTTGAAGGCTGTATACTCCCCGCTCGTTCTCTTTTCTACCTCTGCTTTACTTCGCTCACTTCGGGATGCAGCATGTTCTCGATCCAGCTTATCTTTGTAGCCTCGGTAGTCCTTCATATAGTGCCCTGGCTTGTTACAATGATAACAGAATCCTCTGCTTGGACGACGTCGTTGATTATTGAATCTTCGACGTTTGCTTTGACTTGAAGTCTGCAACGCTGTGTCATTCCTAGAGGAAGGTGCTCTAGTCTCTTGACGTCGATTGAATTCGTCCAGTAATTTCGCTTTCACTAAATCTAGTGTCAGATCTGCTTCCGATCTCACTTCGAGGGCTGTGACCAATACATTGTAAGATTCCGGTAGACTGCAGATTTGCATGGCAGCGACGTGTGTATCAGGCAACTTTTCTCCGATTCCTCGTAATTTCTCGACGATCTCCAACATGGACACTATGTGGTCTTGCCTACTTTGGTCATCGTCCTTGAAGCGCATTTGATGCATCTTCCGTAGCAGGAATAATTTGCTTGTGATGTTCGCTTGCTCATGTAGCTTCTGGAGTGTCTCCCACAAGGAATGGGTAGTATTCTCGTGAACGATATGAATTAACTGATGGTCTTCCACAGACAGTGCTATAGCAGCTTGGGCTTGCTTGTCTCTCTTATCCCAGTCAGCAGGAGGTTCCGACGTAGGTTTCGCTTTCTCGACGACTTCCCATAGATTGTCTCTGGTCAGTGACATCTTCATTTTGAATTTCCATAGTTGATAGTTAGTATTGTTCAACTTCGTGACGAGAGATTTCAAGTCGCTAGAAGCCATCTTGTACGTATTGACCGAAGACTAAGTCTAATTATACTACTATACAAACTGGTACCCGACTGTCCTTAACATAAGTATTTGCACGTGGCTGAGCCCATAACCTGATAGATTTTCATAGCCTTATACCTAACTTATATTAAAGAGATAATCCATAAGGAAGAGAGAGACCAAATAAAATAACGAACTGTTTATTAAACAAGTGAGAGAGTGAGAGTGATATAAATGATAACATAACATTGCTATTTATAGCAGTTACTAAAAAACAGTATTAAGATATTATTAACCGGTTAAAAAACTAACATCGCATTTCTTAGGTTACAGAGTTAATATAATCCGAGTAGATAAGAGTCGATTTCTCCAACAGATAGTACGTGTAGAGGGGTAGGACAAGGCCAATTGACGACCAGGAGATTTTGATCTCTGATTATTATTTCTAGTATAGGATCTTTGACCTCTATTGGAGTTGTTAACCTTAGCTTTGGCTCTAGAGTCTAAAGGTTGTAAGGGATATTCCCATTTAGGAGAAGTGGGAGGATTACAGGCTCTCGAAGTTGGGGATGCAAGCTGGATGGCGCGCTTTCTTCCCCCCCCCTTGCTTTGCTGCTCCGTCGTTCTTTTCGCCTGCGCGGCCGCCAGCTTGAGTCCTCAACAGTGCGTTGTATCACACCTCCTCGGTGGTGAGAGCTGGCTAACCACTGCGTTTTGTGGGCTGAGTTGATACGCGCCCTTCCCAAGCCAAGGTGTGCAGGTATCGTGCTGAGGGCTGTGTGGTACCGGGGAAGTTAAACTACGGTATCTCGAACGATCCCCTCGGGGTACCAGGCGAAACCCCGTTGTAATTAGCCTTCCACCCGGGATGAGGACTACCGGGTGGTGACCTCTTACTTGCCTCATTACTCGTGGGACCTTTATGGAAACTACAACTAAAACTAAAACTAAAAACAAACCTGGGCATGGAGCCGGCTCTGCCGGCACCCAGCCTTCTCTCAGGGAAGGAGGCAACTCCCAACCTGCTTCTGGGCGAGCTGCTGCCTCCACCCACCCTCAATCGGCGGAAAGCCAAAAATCGCTTTCTGCCCCTCAACTGGGTTCTACCAAGTTGAGTGAGGCTAATAGGAGGCGAAAGACCAACCGCCGAAGAAAACAAGCCCTACAAGGTGGCCAGAACTCTGCACTGGGTGCAAGAGATACGGGCCGAGATGGGACTCCTGTACCTTCGGGTGCTGGGAGTAACGTCTCGGGTACGGACTCTACGCCTGGTGCAAGAGAAGCTACCACCTTTTCTGGGAAGAGAGCTAGGACAGAGGACTCTGATCCCTCGCCTAGCTCACAAGCGGCGGCGCCAAAGAAGACTAAGTCTTACTGCGACGTCGCCAGCATTGTCAAGATGGCCATCGTTAAAGATGGCTATCCTACTAATGCGGTCACGGATGCGGACGTTGTTCCCATCCAGGCCGCTATACTTGACGCACTGGACGCTGAGCTCTCCTCGGGAAGCTCGCTGCCGCGTCCCCTAAATTTCCACATCATGGCTGGGGCCATGATCTATTCATGTGGAGATTCTGCGACCGGTGAATCGCTCGTGAAGGTGCTGCACCGGAATGAGCGTGCCATAGGGTGGAACACGACTTTCAGTGATGAAAGCCTGTGAGCTCCCGAAGCCGTTCAAGGTGTCCTTCCGTACCAAGGACCGTCGCACCACTGATCCGGCGGCTCTTCTCCGGCGACTAAAGGCCTACAACGGAAGGTTTCTGACCGACTGTTGGCGGTGCCTGAAGTCGTTCGATGAGAAGAGCACCAGACGCTGGATATTCCTAATTGATGGCTCCTCCATGGAGGCCATCAAGGAGGCCGGCTTTGAGGGTCTCACTGGTGTTGATGTCGGGACTTTCAAGGTCCTGAACGCACCACAGGACCCTCTTCTGAAGGTCTCTGAGGCTTCTGATGATGAAAGCAATACCGCAGCCAGCGTGAGTGGGGAGCTGGCATCAAATATTGCTGGAATTAACTTAGAGCCATCCTTTCCAGATGGCTCGGACATAGACCTCGGGACAGAGTCCGACTTTTTGAAGGACTCTGATACCGAGAGGACTTCCGCTCCTGACACTAGGATGGAGATGGAGGCCGGGGCTGCTGCTGGCGGTGGCGAAGGAGATACCGGTCCTGGATCGGGACTCCAAGCTGCTGCCAAGTAGTCGTTAGGGCCGTCTCTCTTTCTGTGGCATGAGCATTAAGGTGATCCAGATCAACCTGCATCACTGCAAAGCAGCCTCGGCAGTCCTTTGTCGGAGGTTTGCCTTAGAGGGCCTGGATGTGGCCCTCATTCAGGAACCTTGAATCCATAATGGTAAAATCCTTGGTTTAAAGAATGTAGGTAACATTACTTATGATTTTACCTCACTCAACCCCAGGGCGTGTGTTCTGACAAGGAAGGGTCTCGATACCCTTCCGCTTCCGAACTACCTCACTAGGGATACTGCTGTGATTAGGGTATTGCCCTCCTCTTTTGGAGAGGCAACTCGCCTTGTCATAGCGTCTGCTTACTTTGCACATGATGCCACGGACTCCCCCCCACCACAGGAGGTTGCCGCTCTTGTCGACCACTGTGAGCGGCAGGGGGACAGGCTCATTCTAGGCTGTGATGCCAATGCTCATCATGTCACGTGGGGCAGCAGCGACTGCAACAAACGTGGTGATGAACTGCTTGAATATCTGGTCGGTACGAACCTGCATATTCTCAACAGGCACAATGAACCAACCTTCGTTACCTCTAACAGAAAGGAGGTCATTGATGTCACCCTTGCCATAGATAATATCAGTCTGTCGGTATCTAACTGGCATGTGTCTGATGAACCATCTCTCTCAGACCATAGGCACATCTGTTTCTCGGTCGCGGTCAAGTCAACTTCGGTAAAGACGGAACTGCGTAACCCCCGTCGGACCGACTGGTCCGGCTACAGGGAGGAACTTTGCCTCCTACTCAGAGGTAATGCTCCAAAGCTTTCCTCGGTGCTGGAATTTGATTTGGCAGTTGATCGTATGCAACAAGCCATTATCAATTCCTACCACCACAACTGTCCGGCGAAGCCTGCCCGCCGGCCGAAGCTCTTTCCTTGGTGGAATACGGAACTTAACAAGCTTCGCAAGCTCACTCGTAAACTCTTTAATAGGGCTAAGAGGACTTGGGACTGGACCTTTTATAGACAGACCCTCAATAAGTATAATAAAGCCATCCGGGAGGCCAAGAGGAACTCCTGGAGGGACTTCTGTGGTAGCATCTCTGATGCCCCCGCTACTGCCAAGATCATGAAGATCCTGGCTCATGATAACACTCAGCAGCTCAGCACCATCAAGGTGGCAGAAGGTGAGTTTACTAAGTCAGGGACTGATACCCTTAAGCATATGCTTAAGGTAAACTTTCCGGACTCCAAGGCTTTTGACCTCACAGGCACCGACGCTCCCCCCGTGCACTTTCGGAGAGAACACAGGGCGGACTGGGGCATCGCCAATAAGATAGTTACATACTCTAGACTTAAGTGGGCTGTAAACTCGTTTCAGCCCTATAAGTCCCCTGGCCCAGATGGCGTCTTTCCTGCCCTCCTCCAGGAAGGCATTGACGCCATTGGCCCTTATCTGTGCAGGATATTTAGAGCCTGCATTGCACTGGCGCATATTCCAGATGCCTGGGAAGACTAGCTATCTTGAGGCTAATGCATTTAGACCTATCTGTCTTACCTCTTTCTTCCAAAAGACTTTAGAGAAATTGGTGGACAGGTATTTGCGGGATGGTGTTCTTTCCCATACACCCCTGTCCACTTTTCAGTTTGCCTATCAGAAAGGCAAATCTACAGAGACGGTGTTCCATGGCATTTTGAACTGCCTTGACAGGGTCATCGAGTTCAAGGAGATGTCTTTGGCCATCTTCCTTGATATTGAGGGAGCCTTCGATAGGGTCTCTAGTGAAGTCATCCTTCGCGCTGCGGAGCGGTTTGGTATTGACGACACTTTGTGTCGTTGGATAAAATCCATGCTCACGTATCGTAGGGTGACGGCGGCTCTTCTCGGTGAATCTTTGGAGATCTCCACCGACCGTGGCTGTCCTCAGGGAGGGGTTCTTTCCCCTCTTCTTCGGTGCCTGGTGGTGGATGAGCTGCTGGGTTGACTCGGGGAGGGGGGTGTCACTGTTTTGGCTATGCGGATGACATCGCAGTGATTGTTACAGGGAGGTTCCCTGCAACTATCGCTGCACTGATGAAATCTGTCCTGCATGTTGTTGAGGAATGGTGTAGGGGAGTTAACCTAACCGTCAATCCCAACAAGACTGTCCTTATACCGTTTACCCGGAAAAGGACCAATGACTTCTTCAACGATATTTCCTTCTTTGGACACGTTTTAAAGAAGTCCTCCGAGGGCAAGTACCTTGGCGTGACTTTTGATGCCAAGCTTACTTGGAAATCCCATCTTGATCTGAGCATCAAGAAGGCCAAAATTCTATTTTGGCGTTTAAGGAGTTCAGTCAGCAAGTCCTGGGGTTTAAGCCCTAGTGCTGTAAACTGGATTTATACTAGGATCATCAGGCCAGTGGTCTCCTATGGAGCTCTTGTCTGGTGGCCCAGGGTTCGCCTTAAGACAGCCCAAGATGAACTACGCAAGTTTCAAAGGCTGGCGTGCATCGGTATCACGGGGTCCATGAGGACAACCCCCACAGCTTCTCTTGAAATCCTTCTCAATATGCTTCCCCTTCACCTCTTTATAGAGGAAGAAGC